>NC_065587.1:29907212-31107212 GCF_024542745.1 Macaca thibetana thibetana
TCACCAAGCAACCAACAAATAGGAAAACATGCTTGAACTCACTCATTACCGGAGAGCTGCCAATCAAAAGCATGACGAGATGCCATCCCACGCAGGTCACGACGGTGAGGACCACACAGGCAAAGAACACAGGCTGGTGAGGCAGCTGAGGAAAGGAAATGCTGATACGCTTTCAGGGGGGATGCAAACTAGTATAGACACTGTTGAAAGCATGTCAGGGATTTCTCAAAGAGCTGAAAACAGAACTACCATCTCTCCCAGTAAGCCCACTCCTGTGCATCTATCCAAAGGAAAATCAACCCTTCTATCCAAAAGACACAGGCACTCGTATGTTCATGGCAGTGTTATTCACAATGTCAAAGACATGGAATCAACCTAGCCATCAACAGTGGTTAAGAGGCTGGCACAGTGGCTCACGCCTGTAATTCTAGCACTTTGGGAGGCCAAGGCAGATGGACAGCTTGAGTCCAGAATTCGAGACCAGCCTGAGCAAAATGATGAAACCCCATCTCTACAATAATACAAAAATTGGCTGGATGTGGTGGCGGGCACCTGTAGTCTTAGGTGGGAGGATCACCTGAGCCCAGAAGATGGAAACTGCAGGCCACTGTCATAAGTGAACTAAGGCCCAAATAGAAAACCAAACGCCACACGTTCTCACTTGTAAGCGGGAGCTAAACTTTGAATGGACTCATATATAAAGAAGAGAACCGGCCGGGCGCGGTGGCTCAAGCCTGTAATCCCAGCACTTTGGGAGGCCGAGACGGGCAGATCATGAGGTCAGGAGATCGAGACCATCCTGGCTGACACGGTGAAACCCCGTCTCTACTTTAAAAAATACAAAAAACTAGCCGGGCGAGGTGGCGGCGCCTGTAGTCCCAGCTGCTCGGGAGGCTGAGGCAGGAGAATGGCGTGAACCCGGGAGGCGGAGCTTGCAGTGAGCTGAAATCCGGCCACTGCACTCCAGCCTGGGCGGCAGAGCGAGACTCCGTCTCAAAAAAAAAAAAAAAAAAAAAAAAAAAAAAAAAAGAAGAGAACCACAGACACCTGGAATGACCAGTAGACCAATAAAAAAAAACTAGGGAGGGGGAGCATGTGCTGAAGACCCACCCTGTGGGCCCTCTGCTCACTGCCTGTGTTACGGGGTTGCTGGCACCCCAAGACTCAGCGTCATACAATCAACAGATGTAACTAACTTGGTTATGTATGCTTTAAACTATAATAATGAGAGTAGAAAGCATTAAAAGAAAAATCCAAGGTTAGGGCACTGTGGCTCATGCCTCTAATCCCAGCACTTTGGGAGGCGAAGATGGGCAGATCACAAGGTCAGGAGTTCACAAGCCACTGGCCAATATGGTGAAACCTCATCTCTACTAAAAATACAAAAACTAGCCGGGTGTGGTGGTGGGTGCCTGTAGCCCCAGCTACTTGGGAGGCTGAGGCAACAGACTCGCTTGAACCCGGGAGGTGCAGGTTGCAGCGAGCCGAGATGGCACCACTGCACTCCAGCCTGGGCAAGAGAGCGAGACTCTGTCTCAATAAAAAAACAGAAAGAAAGAAAAAAGGAAAATCCAAGGTTAGAAGGAAAGAAAATAATAAGTGAAAAAACAATCTGCAGTTATCCAAACAATCCAGGACTGTCACAAACACAGAACGAGGACCTAAGTGACAGAAAGAGGTAGCCAGATACTCGACCCAACATGATATGTAGGGAACACATTTTTCAAAATCCAAACAGACACACTGGGAAACGGAGAGTCTGGTTCAATCAATGATTTTATCCAAAGGCAAAACACTGAAATAGGACCCTTACATTTCATAATACAATAAATCAACACAAAATGAATTAAAGACCTAAACTCAATCTTGAAACTGTAAAGGTCCTATAAGAAAACAGAGTGGTATATATTTTAAGAAACCTTGGCCGGGCGCGGTGGCTCAAGCCTGTAATCCCAGCACTTTGGGAGGCCGAGGCGGGCAGATCACAAGGTCAGGAGATCGAGACCACAGTGAAACCCCGTCTCTACTAAAAATACAAAAAAAAAATTAGCCGGGCGCGGTGGCGGGCGCCTGTAGTCCTAGCTACTCAGGAGGCTGAGGCAGGAGAATGGCGTGAACCCAGGAGGCGGAGCTTGCAGTGAGCCGAGATCGCGCCACTGCACTCCAGCCTGGGCAACAGCGTGAGACTCCGTCTCAAAAAAAAAAAAAAAAAGAAACCTGTTTCTATGCACACATGCTGCAAAAGGTCAAAAAAAAAGCATCGTAACATTAAAAAAAAAAAAAAAAGTGGCTAGGCAAGTTGACTCAGGCCTGTAATCCCAGTACTTTCGGAGGTTGAGGCAGGCGGATCACCTGAGGTCAAGAGTTTGAGACCAGCCTGGCCAACACGGTGAAACCCCGTCTCTACTAAAAGTACGAAAATTAGCCAGATGTGGTAGCAGCCAACTGTAATCCCAGCTACTTGGGAAGCTGAGACAGGAGAATCGCCTGAACCTGGGAGGCACAGGTTGCAGTGAGCCGAGATGGCACCATTGCACTCCAGCCTGGGGGACAAGAGCGCAACTTCATCTCAAAACAAACAAACAAACAAACAAACAAAAAACGGCTGGGCACAGTGGCTCCTGTCTGTAATCCCAGCATTTTGGGAGGCCGAAGCAGGTGGATCACGAGGACAGGAGATCGCGACCATCCTGGCTAACATGGTGAAACCCTGTCTCTACTAAGGATACAAAAAATAAAAATTTAAAAAGGTAGGGAAGCTACACCCACAGACAATGCAAGGCTTGGCTGTGTGTGTGCGTGTTTGTGTGTGTTTTGTAGAAGTAGGGCATTGAACACAAAAATCACTGCTAACATACGCAACTATAACCATATGAGACTAGGGATACTTTACAACTTCTACAGGGAAAAGAAAACAATGAAACAAAAAAAAAGGTATCCTAAAGACTAGGAGAAAATTATTAAAAATCCTACCCCTGAAAGAGGTTGTTATCTAACACATAAAATAAACTGACATGACTAAGTGAAAAACAATAACAACAACAACAAACATCCAGGTAAGGAGATCTAAACGGAGATGTGTGAAAAGAAGACAGGAAATTTGACTCACAGTTAACAGTTTCTCAATATCACTGATCCTCACAAAAATGTGAATCAAAACCATACACAGTTACCATCTAATTCCACTCAGAATGAATATTACAAAAAACAAAAATCAAAACTGTTGAAGGCAATGGTCAGCGTAGACTTGCAGAAAAAAAAGTCTCCTTCACCCTTTGTGGTAATGAAAATTACACACTACAACAAACTTTTGGAAGTTCCTTAAAAAGTAAAAGGTTAGGCCAGGTGAGGTGGCTTAGGCCTGTAATCCCAGCACTTTGGGGGGCCAAGGTGGTCGGATCACGAAGTCAGGAGATCGAGACCATCCTGGCTCACACGATGAAACCCTGTCTCTACTAAAAATACAAAAAATTAGCCAGGCGTGGTGGCGGGCACCTGTAGTCCTAGCTACTCGGGAGGCTGAGGCAGGAAAATGGTGTGAACCCAAGAAGTGGAGCTTGTAGTGAGCCAAGATCTTGCCACTGCACTACAGTCTGGGCGACAGAGCAAGACTATCTAAAAAAAAAAAAAAAAGTAAAAGGTAGCCCAGGTGCAGTGGCTTAAGCCTGTAATCCCAGCACTTTGGGAGGCAGAGGCAGATGGATCACCTGAGGTCAGGACTTTGAGACCAGCCTGGCCAACATGGTGAAACCCCTTCTCTACATACAAAAATTAGGTGGGTGTGGTGACAGGTGTCTGTAATCCCAGCTACTCAGGAGGCTGAGGCAGGAGAATCACTTGAACCCAGGAGGCAGAGGTTGGAGTGAGCCAAAATCACGCCATTGCACTCCAGCCTGGGCAACAAGAGCAAGACTTCATCTTTAAAAACAGTAGGCCAGGTGCGGTTGCTCACACCTGTAATCACAGCAATTTGGGAGGCCAAGGTGGATGGATCATGAGGTCAGGAGATCCAGACCATCCTGGCTAACACAGTGAAACCCTGTCTCTACTAAAAATACAAAAAATTAGCCAGGCGTGGTGGTAGATGCCTGTAGTCCCAGCTACTCAGGAGGCCTGGCCCATCCTGACTGCCCTTTCAAAACCAGCTTCACAGCACAAGTACATGCTTATTTTATTTTTTATGTTTTAGTTTATTTTCATTGAGGTGCAATATACATATCTAATTTACTATCTACAGTTTATAAGTGCATGGTTATTTTAAGACTCCATAAAACACAAAAGGACATACAATTTAAAAAAAAACTATACATTCCTTTTTTCATCTTCTACCCTGAAGGAACTCTCCAAAATTACTTTTCCTCTGCAACATCCGATAGTGTCCACAAGGAGCTCGCACCATGTCTTCCTACAGGTCCATTGGACCGTTCCTCAGTACACTGAATAGATTAGAGGAAGCTCACAGGTTTGTATCTTATTTCCCTATGGGCTCCCACACAATGCAGTCCTCAAGTTTCCTGTCCTGTGCTAAATAGTAAAAATCAGCACAGAATCAATGCGGAACACTGAGGAAATCACAAACGTAAGTGGCATATATTTTGTCACAAATCTATGACCCCAGGGCCCATCCTTTAGATGGTGGATAAGAATCCTTACAAAGCCCCAACCGGACATGTGGTGCTCATCTTAGATGTTTATTTCCTTTGGACCCCCAATAGCGTCTCAATCTCATTCATTTGTTTTACCAATTACTTTTTCATTTTGTATCTAAAATTGCTCCTTTTACTTTTTTCACTTACGAATCTGTAAAAAGACACCATCATCTCATCCTGAATTATTTCCTCTGAAACATAAGTAGTCTGCCTGTCTCTGGTGTTGCCTCAGTTTACCTTGCAGTCCCTCCTCCATTCTGCACCTGAAGAGCTCATAAATACCAGCTAAGGATAATTCAGTGACTCCATGTGGCCTCTGTGATCATGTGCACACTTCTCAGCATCTGTTCTCTTCGTGATCTGTTTCTGTGACACCTTTCTCTCATCTGGACACATCTAGAATCACTTCCCCTGATCCTGTCCCCACTGAGATCTGCCATACCCAAGCCAAACACAAGTCATATTAATTAGTTAAATGAGCAGCTGTTTTGTACCTGTTCTTGGCAAATGCTATTACCAACACCTGGCATATTCTATCATCATTCCTCCTTATAGCTCACCTCCATTAATACTAAAGATATCATATTAGATCTCTTATTAGGCCTCTAAGGTCAGACATCTGTGACCTAAAGCTTTCCCTTCACAAACCCTGTCTAGGGAGAAAACTCCATAGGTGTCCCCATGACAGACTTTAATTCTCCTCACACACCTGATTATGGTGAGTGGCAGAAACAGGAGGGGATGGAGCTCTAGAGGCAGCATTGAGAAAGTTGGCCTTTGGAAAACCATAGAAGGAAGTTGTGTTGTGGCATTGCTATTCCTGTGCTAGAAATGACAGCAAGGGGTCAATGCACACTGTAATGGTGCACAGTCCCCTTAATTGATCACTACGTGGAATTGAAAGATTGTTAGCAAAAAAGATGAATAAGCGAACCATCTTTTAGCTACTCCAGGCATCCTTCTTTTTATCAGTTTCTCTATGAAATGAAATCAGAGGCTAAGTAAACATATCTAGACTCTGTTCTTTATGATATTTACTATTAACAATCTGTGTAACATTTATCATTAAACAAATTCTAAAATACTTTAGAATTGGGCTGCATGTCAATATTAGTTGAATGAGTAATTCTAAACAGTCTTCCATGAATTTGTGGAGCATTGTTAGTACTCCCAACTTTAAAAAGGTCCTTTAGTTAAGAGCCCCTTCGAACGTCCAATAGTGTCCACAAGGAGCCCACACCATGTCTTCTGAGAGGTCCACTGGATGATTCCTCAGTGCAGTGAATAGGCTGGAGGAGCTCACAGGTTTGTATCTCATTTCCCCATGAGCCCCCACACAATGCAGTCCTCAAGGTTCCCGTCCCGTGATAAACAGTAAAAATCAGCACAGTCGCCAGGCTTCAGCCCAGAAGTGGTGAGGGAGGCCATGTTGTTTGACTTGTACCTGGGCAAGAGGAGAGGCTTGGTAGTAAAGGTATGAGAAGATAACTCATACAGATACAGAGGGAGAGATTTGGTATTTTTGGAGAGAAAATTGGGGAAGTCATGAGTGGACGAGTCCACCTCCAGCATTCAGGCAGGAAATTGGAGAGAGCTGATGGGGACAGGCTGAGAGCTGAGCCGGGGTGCGGTCACTCTGGGGAGTTTCTGTATCACTTCCCCATGGGTCTGGAGAACTGTGTGATTACCGCTGCTATCACAAGAATGACAGGAGTAGTTGACCTCATCCTCAGACTGCAGCCCAGAGATGGTCAGGGAGGCAGAGTTGGATGGAGCTGCTGGAGCCAGAGAACCAGTGCGTAACATGGAAGTGTCTTTTGTTATCATTGTAGATTATGGTGGTGGGGGCACTGCCCAGGCGCTGATGGCACCAATGCACCAAGGCACATATTTGCTTTGGACGCTACCACTGCTCCAGGTGCCAAAGATAGTGTTCTTTTGTCCCAGTGACCCTGACACAGAGTGGGAATGAGTGAACACATCCTCCTACTAAGACTCTGCAAGAAGGGAACAATACAGAGAACAGTGAGGACAGATCAGGTCTGCTGAGAAGAGGGAGAGGTCATCATCTCAGGGGACATCCAGGAGCCTCCCTTGAATTCTCTGCAGGCAGCCACCTGTGCAATGAGTGAGGAAAGTGAGGATGCATGGAGCCCAGGCCACAGTGGAGATGCCCCAGGCTCTGCTGCCCGAGCCCATAGCCAGGGCTGAACTCACCATCACCTCTGATCCATCACACTGATCCTCAGGGTGGGAGGACTCCATGCAAATCTTCCCTATTTCTGGAGGCTGTGCAACCCCCTCCTTTGACCTCAGTCTGAACTACAGCTGAGAAAAAGAAAAACTATAGAAAAAGAAAGACTTTCACCCCAGAGAGGGCACAGAAACACCTTCATGACGCAAGAAAACGGGGACTCTCAGCTAAGGAGCCCTAAGCAGGTGCTTAGTCCACAGCACCCTCTGGTAAATGTGGGAGTCATGTGGACTCCAGGCAGGTACTGGTTCCCAAGGATCCTGCCCTCCCCACCACTACCATCATCAAAACTTCCATCTTTTCAGATGGGCTTCTGTCATTTAGCAATATGCATGTAACCTTTCCGCATATTATTTTGTGCCCCGGTACCTCCTTCTTACTGTAGAATAATACTTCATTTTATGGGTTACCAAGGCTTGTGGATCCATTTGCTTATTGAAGGACACGTTGGTTGTTTTCAAGCTTTGACAATCATGATTAGAGTAGCTATAAGCATTTGGGTACAGGGCCTTGTGTGGTACATGTAACTCATTTAGTTAAATAGCTAGAAATACTTCAGTTCAGCTAGGCTTCTAAATTATAGGCTAAGAGTGTGTTCAGCTGTTTTAGAACCTGCCAACATGAGATCACCAATATTCTCCTGTGTCGGAGAGATATGTCCTCACTCTGGAACATGCTAAGGCAAGGAGGGAGGTGATAGACAGTTTTGTTAGAATAGTCTCTTTACAGCCGGACGCAGTGGCTCATGCCTGTGATCCCAGAACTTTGGGAGGCCAAGGCGGGCGGATCATGAGGTCAGGAGATCAAGACCGAACACTGTGAAACCCCGTCGCTACAGAAAAAAAAAAAAAATAGCCAGGCATGGTGGCACATGCCTGTAGTCCCAGCTACCAGGGAGGCTGAGGCAGGAGAATCGCTTCAACTGGGGAGAGGGAGGTTGCAGTGAGCCCAGATCGTGCCACTGCGCTGCAGCCTGGGCGACAGAGTGAGACTCCTTCTCAAAAAAAAAAAAAAAAAAAGGTTATCTGAGCTGGGCACATTGGTTCACGCCTGTAATCCCAGCACTGCAGGAGGCCGAGGTGGGCAGATCACCTGAGGTCAGGTGTTCGAGACCAGCCTGACCAACATGGAGAAACCCCATGTCTACTAAAAATACAAAATTAGCCAGACGTGGTGGCACATGCCTGTAATCCCAGCTACTCGGAATGCTGAGGCAGGAGAATCACTGGAACCCAGGAGGTGGAGGTTGCAGTGAACCAAGATCATGCCACTGCATTCCAGCCTGGGTGACAGCGAGACTCCATCTCAAAAAAAAAATAAAAGGATTATCTGTGCATTTACTCAGGTCTTCTTTAAGACCTGCATCTAAGCAATATTTTATGACTTCTAGTGTGTAAAACAACAATTTTTGTCATACTTATCCTAAAGTAGTTCATGTTTTATGCTATTTTCAATGTATTGACTTTTCAATTACTGATGGTTCATTACTGATACGGAGAATACAATTCCCTTCTGCATCCCTGTATTGGTATCCCAAGGCTCATATTAAAACTCTCAGCCCAGCAGCATCTCTGAGTCACTTCTAGACTCTGAGCTGAGATGAACCCCAACTCACCCCTCTTGCCTTCTTCTATGTCAACACTGAGAGATTTTACCCCTGAGCAAGGGATGTCTGCCTGTGAAATGTGAGCAAGGTAGGACTTCGTTAGACCTACTTGTCAGTGGGAGCTCCAGTGCTGTTGGTGTGACAACAGATGCCCCCCCCCCGAGTTAGATTTGGTCAGAGTCACCAGCAGGGGTGACTTCACCAGGCCAGGAGAGTAGAGGGGAGGTTTTTGTCTGACTTCCTCATGGGTCTGGAGCACTGTGTGAGTCTTAGAGTTGCCATGCCATGTACAACAGTAATAGTCAGCCTCATCCTCAGGCTGGAGCCCAGAGATATGCAGAATCCCTGCATTGGCTGATGCATCATTGGATCCAGAGAAGCGGCTGGGAACTCCAGAGCCTTGGTGCTTATCTGAGTCTGAGTGGTAGCACAGGAGATACCGGGGAGGGCTCCCTGGCTTTTGTTGGTACCACCGTATCCAGAAGTCACCAACACTGAAGCCACTGCTCAGCGTGCAGGTGAGTCTGGCTGGCGCTCCAGGAGATGCGGAATGGGAAGATGGCTGAGTCAGCACAGGCTGGGAGAGGGAACCTGAAAACACAGACATCACGGGTAATAAGGCAGTTCCTAGGGTAAAGTTTCTCATAGGTCTGAACCACAGGGGATGGTGTAGGCTGGACACTGAGCCTCAGTTTATAAGGACTTTCCCTACCTGTGCAGTGAGAGAGGAGCATGAGAAGGAGAAGAGTCCAGGCCATGGTGGACAGAGCCCCTGAGCCCTACCAGTGGGCCTGGGCTGCCCCAGGTCTCCTTTTCTTCTCCACCCTCTGCCAGAGGAGGGGCTGCTCATGCAAATGTGTTTCCTTCCAAGGCCTGCCCAGGCCCTCCCTGAGCCCTGGGGCTGGAGCTCAGCTCACACTGCAGCCTGAGGAGGAGGAAGGTTTGGTTCCCCCTTGGGAGGGCCCTGGGAGGAAGCACCTGCCAAGACTGTACACAGGTCTCTGCTTAGGGGACTCTGCCAGGCCAGAGAGGACACAACTCCTGAGTCCCCATCATTGAGCACAGGGCACAGGTTCCTTGGAGTGAGTGGTTCTTCCTAAGCAGCTGTGTAGGGACCATAGGGCAGTCCTGTGGCATCCCCTGCCGGTTGCAAGGCACACACCTCCCGATATAGTGTGGATGTGCGTCCTCTAAATCTCCTGTTGAAACGTAATCCCCAGTGTTGGATGAGGCAGCTGGTGGGAGGTAGTTGAGTCATCGGAGAGGATTCCGCGAGGCTTGGTGCTGTCCTCATGACAGTGAGTGAGTTCTCGCAAGATCTGATTGTCTAGATGTGTGGAACCTCCCCGCTTACTCTGTTTCTTGCTCCCACTCTGCCATGAGAGATGTCTTCTCCCACTTCATGTTCCACCAAGTAAAATTCCCTTGAGGTATCCTCAGAAGCCAAGCAAATGCAGGCACCATGACTCTCGTACAGCCTGCAGAACCATAAGCCAATTCAACCTCTTTTATTTGTAAATTTCCCAACCTCGAGTATTTCTTTGTAGCAAGCAAGAATGTCCAAACACAGATCACTGGTGCTGAGAAATAAAGTATTTTGCTAAAAGATACCTGATCGTACAAAAGCAGCTGTGGAACTCAGTCATGGGCAGAGGTTGGAAGGGTTTGGGGGGCTCAGGAGAAGACAGTGTGAAAGGAAAATAGATCTTGGGAGCCCACCCAAGCTGGGAACTGCTTAGAGCAAACCTACCTCCCATTCTATTGAAAGTCTCCCCTCTGCTCACTGAGATAAATGCATACTGATTGCCTCCTTTGGAGAGGCTCATCAGAAACTCAAAATAATGCAACAGTGTGTCTCTTATCTATCTAAGACTGGAAGCCCCTTCCCCACTTCAAGTTGTCCTGCCTTCACCTGGAGCCATCCCACCTTTCCAGACTGAACTGATATACATCTTACACATGGCGATTGATGTCTCATGTCTCCCTAAAATGTATAAAACCAAGCTGTACCCCGACCACCTTGGACACATGTCATCAGGATCTCCTGAGGCTGTGTCACAGATATGCCTCCTCAACCTTGGCAAAATAAGCTTTCTAAGTTAACTGAGACCTGTGTCAGATTTTGGGGGTTCACAACAGGAAGATTAGAAAATGCTTCGAACTTTATAGAGACTGGCTCAATGGTTGTGATCAAAATGCTGATGGTGTTATGAAGTATAGGCTGTCAACGTCTCAGATGGAAAGTGAGTAACTTATTGGGAACTGGGACAAGTATCTCCCATGTTATGCCTTAGGAAAGAGTTTGGCTGAATTCTATTCCTGTTCTAGGAATCTGTGGAGGTTGGAACTTCAGAAACATCATTTAGAGTAAAAAAAAAAAAAAAAAAAAAAAAAAAAAAAAAAAAAAAGCTAAATAAAAATTTAAGAAATTAAATAAAAACTTAAAAAACTAAAAAAAAAATTTATATAGTTTACTTTGATTTTGATTTGTTTTGTTTTCACCAATACATTATTTAACTTGGAAGTCAAATCTTATTAAAAGGATATGTGAATTTTTATTAAATTATACTTTAAGTTCTATGGTACATGCACACAATATGCAGATTTGATACATATGTATACATGTGCCATGTTGGTTTGCTGCACCCATCAACTCATCATTTACATTAAGTATTTCTCCTAATGCTATCCCTCCCCAAGTCCCCCACCCCATGACAGGCCCTGATGTGTGATGTTCCCCACACTGTGTCCAAGTGTTCTCATTGTTCAATTCCCACCTATGAGCGAGAACGTGCGGTGTTTGGTTTTCTGTCCTTGTGATAGTTTGCTGAGGATGATGGTTTCCAGCTTCATCCACATCCCTGCAAAGGACATGAACTCATCCTTTTTTGTGGCTGCATAGTATTCCATGGTGTATATGTGCCATATTTTCTTTTTTTATTTTATTTTATTTTTATTATTATACTTTAAGTTCTAGGGTACATGTGCACAACGTGCAGGTTTGTTACATATGTATACTTGTGCCATGTTGGTGTGCTGCACCCATCAACTCGTCAGCACCCATCAACTCGTCATTTATATCAGGTATAACTCCCAATGCAATCCCTCCCCCCCCCCTCCCCCCTCCCCATGATAGGCCTCTGTGTGTGATGTTCCCCTTCCCGAGTCCAAGTGATCTCACTCTTCAGTTCCCACCTATGAGTGAGAACATGCGGTGTTTGGTTTTCTGTTCTTGCGATAGTTTGCTGAGAATGATGGTTTCCAGCTGCATCCATGTCCCTACAAAGGACACAAACTTATCCTTTTTATGGCTGCATAGTATTCCATGGTGTATATGATGTGCCACATTTTCTTAATCCAGTCTATCATTGATGGACATTTGGGTTGGTTCCAAGTCTTTGCTATTGTGAATAGTGCTGCAATAAACATACGTGTGCATGTGTCTTTATAGTGCTTGATTTATAGTCTAAACAGATATGTGAATTTAATTAACTATAAGAAGAGTATGCCCAGGGTTACAAATGCATATTATATTTTAGGGAATGAAATAAAATTCATGTTTTATTATTGGGAATATATAGTTCTTATTAGAAGTATTTTGTTATAGTGAATGATTTAGAAATATTTAAATTATGTTAAAAATACACATTTTTAGATTTTTAAGACAAATATTTTAGCATTAGGCCATAAGAGTAGACTTAAAATTGAAGAAAGAATGTACCAGAGTTGCCAAATGTTTAAAGGAAAGATATATTATCTCGCTGAAGTGAAAAACTTGTATCTTTTTAGGCTGGGCACAGTGGCACACACCTGTAATCCCAGCACTTTGGGAGGCCAAGATGGGTGGATCACTTGAGGTCAGGAGTTCCAGACCAACCTGACCAATATGGTGAGGCCCCATCTCTACTAAAAAATACAAAAATTAACCAGGCATGGTAGCACACGCTTGTAATCCCAGCTACTCAGGAGAGTAGGCACTGAGGCACAAGAATCACTTGAACCTGGGAGGCGGAGGTTGCAGTGAGCCGAGATCGCCACACTGCACTCCCCTCTGCGTGACAGAGTGAGACTCCATCTCAAAAAAGAAGGAAGGAAGGAAGGAAGGAAGGAAGGAAGGAAGGAAGGAAGGAAGGGAGGGAGGGAGGGAGGGAGGGAGAGAGGGAGGGAGGGAGGGAAGAAGGAAGGACTTATATCTTTTTAAAAGGTAGTGGAATCGAAATTTGTAAATTATGTGTAGCAAGGTATAACAAAATTTGAACTTTTGAGATATAAATTTGAGAGTTTTAAGGAGAAATAGATGATAGGATTAAAAATCAATTTTTAAAAATTTTATTCAGAGTAAATTAATATTTTAAGAAAATTTTGTTTTGACATGCGAAATTAAAACTTTTAGTTTTGTATTAGTGTATTGGCAATATTAAAATTTAATATTTAGGAAGACTGCAGTAAATATATTCTTTATAGTAAAATTTATTATATATAATTTTATTAAATAATTTTACAATTTATCTTATAATTTACATAGTGTTTAAGTCATGTTTTGACATTTTGTTTTTTTTAATGCTCAATCATTTTATTTCAGGACAAAAATCATAATACAAGATTTTCAATATAAAATTGTATTTTTTTTTACAAATATATATTTATAATTTATGATATGTCTCTGATTATGTATTGTTTTATAAATAACTCAACCTCTAAACTTGGCAAAATTATTTTTAAATATGTGTTTGCTTTATGCCTCTCACAATTTTTAAAATTAAAAACATATTTTTATAGTCTATATATATCAGATGTTTACCTAAGAACCTTGATGTAAAAAATATGGGAATTTTGTCTGTAACATAGAAGATAAAGCCATTGTATTAAACTAACAATATCAAATTAGTTTTATTTATTTAAAAATTATGTAAATAAATATTTTGTTTTGAACTGGGTTTGTAGTTTACAATATTGTGCCAAATCCTCACACCTTAGTCTGCTTAGCAGAGACAATTATAAAATGACCTGACCAGTAAACCCAGGGAAAAATGTATGTTGATAATTTTGAAAATTTTAAAATTTTATTAATAATTAGTTAATTATATGTGTTGCACAACCCATATCTAGAACATATTCTTGGTTCACCACCAAATCCCCATTTTCTCCTCCCCACATTCCCTGGCAGCCACCATTCTGCTCTGTGTCTCTGGAATTTGTATATTTGAGGACCTTATGATTTCAAACTGAAAACTCAGTAAGAGCCAATACCACATTGAATAGAAAATTGCCATAAAGTAGAAGGGTGGCCTTAGACACTCTCATTACTTATAGCTTCTTGGGAAATCTTTTGAGAGGATGACATTCCTTGGAAATTTGGGGGCTTTGAAGACTGGAAGTGGAGCTCACCAAGACAAATGGAAGGAGAAGCATTTTAGTACAAGAAAGAGGTAACAAGGCTCAGAGCTGGAAAGAACACAAAAGTTCCCAGGAGGACAGTAACTGCGAGAGCGTCGCAGATGAGGAGATGGGGGGAGTGGGAGAGCACGGAAGAATATGGGAGATGACGAGGACTCAAAGGAAGAAATTGCATGGGAAACCACAAGGCTGGGAATAAATCTAAAATATGTTAAGGAAACACAACCTAGAGGGTGAATAAGCAACATGAGAAAAAAGAATACAATTGTGAACAAGGTGGTAGGAAAGTGGACACCGTGGGGATTGATTAATGCACTTTACTACCCTGGAGTACTCAGGAAATAATCCACATACCTTCTTTTGAACAGTAAAATGTTTAATTCAAAATATTTTGCATTTATCTTTAAGAGTTTGTGTTTAAGAATAATTAGCTCTTGCGATTCTACTATTCTCTATGTATGTAAGTTATCACTCATGTCTTTCTTCTGTTTGAATAAATGAAAAATAAGAACAGAAAACCCAATTATCTCTAAGATCATCACTTAAAGTAAATATGTTGTAAAAATTCCACCAACAGGAATTAATCTATGCTTCTCATGTGTTGTCTAACTTCTATATCTACAGCTCAGCAGAATTATTTTTCCTCTCCCATAGTTGTTTTCATGTTTATTATAACAGCTTAATTATTTGCCAATGAATAAAATGAAAAAAAAACATTTTGCAAATAGTGTACTCAGTGACCATAAAGGCAATTTTATTTTATATATTTTTTACTTCTGTTCCTGAAGCTCCCCACAGTTACTTATAATTTTCATAGCAGTCAGGCTTGGCTAGGCTTGGCTCCAGTAAAGGAAAATTACAAAAACTGCAGTGGCTTACAAAAATCAATGTCTATTTTTCACTTTTCCACCATTCTCACGTCTGATTGAATTGGCTGTGGCTCTGATTGACTTCGCCTT
The DNA here is from genome assembly GCF_024542745.1 of Macaca thibetana thibetana. Classification (NCBI taxonomy): domain Eukaryota; kingdom Metazoa; phylum Chordata; class Mammalia; order Primates; family Cercopithecidae; genus Macaca; species Macaca thibetana. Next base: position 29,922,078 of record NC_065587.1, read on the forward strand.
CATCCCTGGAGGCAGCCTGGTGGAGAAAATTCTATGTGGATGTCGTAGCATAGAGACAATAACATTTGACAAAGTGCAAGCCAATCTTATGTCTTCTGCTCAGAAATTACACATTTTGGCCGGGCACAGTGGCTCACACCTGTAATCCCAGCACTTTGAGAGGTGGAGGCGGGCAGATCACGAGGTCAAGAGATCGAGACAATCCTGCCCAACATGGGGAAACCCTGTCTCTACTAAAAATACAAAAATTAGCCAGGCGTGGTGGCGGGCACCTGTAGTCCCAGCTACTTGGGAGGCTGAGGCAGGAGAATCCCTTGAACCCACGCGGCGGAGGTTGCAGTGAGCCAAGATTGCACCACTGCACTCCCTCCAGCCTGGCGACAGAGCCTGATTCCATCTAAAAAAAAAAAAAAGGTAAAGAAAAAGAAATTGCACATTTTACTTCTTCTCATCCCAGTGGCCAAAACCAGCTATATGATCACCTCTGATGTCTGCAGGGAGAGGGGGTCAATGTGATACTCCCCAGAGAAGAGTGCTGCAGAGACCTAGAGTGCTCCCCTGTCTCCGTTTTACAGGTAATGAAACTGAAACTGGCCTAAAGAAATGTTAAATCGATTGTCCAACTCAGCCCCCTGCAGTAGAACTCTGTGCCGTGGTGGAGCTGTCCTATGTCTGAACTCTCCAATATGGGAGCCATGGAGTGCCTGAGTCCAGGAGGCAGGCAAAATGAAGCTGGTGTGGCTGAGGGATGTTTTTAGTTTATTTAGTATAATTAATTAACTTTGAGATATACATATCAACATGCAGTTTGTGGGGATGGTACTGGATGGTGCAGATCCAAGAATATAAAAATGGAGACAAGGTAAAATTTGCATCCAGTGCTATGGCTAAAGATAGGACATCATTGTTCACTCAGTTCTGAGGCTGTCTTGTCTGCCATCCTCTGTCTATTCTGAAGCGTAAACTCCAAGAGTAGAAGACCTCGTCATACTTTTGTTCACCTTTGTATACCATGCTTGAAAAGTATCCCCTAAGTAAAAAGAGAACCTGTTACGTTTTAGGTGTTTCATGTAAAAATTGGAACTAACAATTGTGCAAGAACTCTGGCCAAAAGTTGCACTCCACACTTTGGTCAGGAGAAGTTGCTGTATATTTGGGTAACAGGTTCTCTGTCCTCATGGTGCTTAGAACGTTGTTTTTCTATCAATATAAACTTTGGGGGTTGTATGCAGCACATTTAACACATGGGGAATTGGAAGTATAGAGAGATAATGCAGGTAGCCTTATGTTTCAGCGGAATGGAATAAGGAGGACTCAAAGCAAAAGGCTACCTAACACCTGAGACCATGTCCTTTTAATCCAATGATTCTCAGATGGGGTAATTCTGTGGTGATATCTCCCCAGGATATTTGACAATATCTGGAGATTATTTTGTCAAGATTTGGGAATTAGTGTGCTATAGGCATCTGATGTGTGGGTCCTAATAATGATTATAAATGTCCGACCATGAACAGAATGGCCCCAATCACACAAGAAATGATTCAGTCTGCAATGGTGAAGTGCCAATGTTCAGAAACCCTGTTTTAAACCATATATTCTTCATGAGGGAATTGCACGGGGATCAGAATATCATCCATCCATGAAGACGAGAAAGAAAAAGTTGTGTATTTTGAAAAGAAAATCGAGAAACTCATACACAGAAAATTTTAATGCAAACATTCAAATGCTCTTTTCGGGGGACAGAAAAGAGCAACCCATGCTAGTGAGGACAGACTGAGGGCAGACCCAGTGCAGGGGTGCTCTGGGAGTTTTCCTCTCACTGCCCCATGGGTCTGCAGCACTGTGAGATTGTAGCTGTCATCATTAGAATGACAGTAGTAGTCAGCCTCATCCCCACTCTGCAGCCCAGAGATGGTCAGGGAGACAGAGCTGGAGGAGCTGTCCCTGGAGCCAGAGAACCTCAGGGACCCCAGAATCTCTTTCATTATCATAGTAGATCACAGCTGTGGGGACACTGCCTGGGTGCTCCTGGTACTAGTTTACCCTAATGCTGTCACTGCTGTGTGTGCAGGAGATGGTGACCCTCTGCCTTGGAGAGCCTGACCAGAGTGTGGCTGAGCCAGCACAAAGTCGGCCAAACAACCTGCAAGGAGGGAGCGACACAGAGATCACTGAGGACAGATCAGAACTAGTTCCCTGAGAGGAGGGAAAGTCATCACCCCAGGTGACATCCAGGAGCCCTCCCTGAATTCCCTGCAGGCAGCCACCTGTGCAGCGAGCAAGGACGGTGAGGAGAAGCACAACCCAGGTCATGGTGGAGATACCCCAGGCTCTGCTTCCTGAGACAGGACTGAGCTAACCAACGCTTCTTAATCTGTCACCCTGACCCTCAGGGTGGGAGGTCTTCATGCAAATCTTTCCCTTTTCTGGAGGCGGTGCAAGCCCCTCTTTTGACCTTAGTCTGAACAGCAGCTGAGAAAAATAAATACTGTCATGGAGGGAGACATTCAGTCTAGGGAGAGCACAGAATCACCTACAGGGGCAGGGGAAAGGGGAGTTCACACCTGAAGAGCTTCAGAGCCCTGAACAGGTGCTTAGGCCACAGCACCCTCTGGTGGATGTGGGAGACACCTGGACCCTGTGTAGACACTGGTGCACAGAGCTCCTGCTGTTCCCACCCTACCTCCTTTACAATTCCAGGCAGTGTCAGGGGAGCCTCCGTTCAGCATCTCATGCTCACTCTACATCTACACCATCATATCTAAGCAGACAAGCCAAGGACCATTACTCTGGTCAAGGCATTCTGAGCTTCTTGTTGTAGGTGGCGATGAACATCTCAGGGGAGAATGGGCTGTATTTGAAGAAAAGGAGGCAAGGGCTCTGCTTTCTCCAGGAGTGTCCACATGGGGTGAGGTTGTGACCTTTCCCGGAAAGTGGGTCCTGCCCTTCAGGCAGGGTGAGAGAGGAACCCCGGGATCAGGGACCAAAGTTCACCATCAGAGAAAGAATCTGAAGGCAGGAGGGCTGGGTAAGGTATGAATCAGAGGACAATCTAAACAGAGTTACTTCTAGATAAGTGACATGAAGATTTGACATAAGACAAGAATGGACGGTCAATGGGAGACGTTGAATTTAAAAGAGGTTTGGAGAGAGAATCCACGTGGCTGGTGATCAGTGGGGTCTCTGGGTAGGGGAGAGAAAAGGGTCTGCATAAATTAGAGGTTTCTCATTTCGTGGACCACTTGGATGGACTGCTCTTGACTTTGGTAGATTTCAAATAGAACCTATTTACAACACGTTGGTAAGAGTTTATTTTCCTATTTCAGAAGGGCAGGCACCAGGCAGTGAAGCAGGTGAACTCATGGCAGTGAAGCTCTCTCACCTATTGTCACAAATACACAGACACACATAGTGGACTCTGTTCACATAATAAGTTGTGGGACTGAATTGCAATGAGAGAGCCACAGATAGCGACGGGAGCTGTAGAAGAGACACAAAGAAAACATTTTTAAGTGATAAAACCCTCATTAAATTATTGAACAATTTTTGCAATTCTTTGTGGAACATACATTTATAAAGAACATGTCATCTTCTGCTGAGTGCCAGGTTACATCATAGTCTGAAGAGTCAGGAGGGGACACTGCTTTCTGGTGTTTTGACACCACTGGTTCTGTTAGGAATGAGGGTGGTGAGCCTGTTTTCTAGCTTTCCAGTTTCCAAGGGTTCCCCCTGGGAGATGGCATCACCCCTGCACCTGCTCAGCTTCCTTTCTGCTGGTTGACTACTTCAAAATTTCCCCTCTAGCCTCTTACACTTCCTCCCACATCCTCCCTCTATTGCCCCTTATTCATCTTGTCAATGACACTACGAGATAACTCTACAACCTTTTCTACCCATCCTAGAATTTTGGAGTCTTGGAAGTGAGGGGCCACAAAATATTCAACATCAGATAACCACATTTCCTTTTTTATTACACCTGGCATTCGCAATGATTTTCTACAATCTTTCATCTATTATAGTGCTCTCGGGTATTTGTGATTTTATTTCATTGATTGATCCTTTATAGAACAACTTCCCATTGAATTTTTTATGTTTATGGAAAGCATTAGATATTAACATAAGAGTCAGAGTTTCTTGAGGAGTGTAAGTTTTCAAATAAAGAAATTATACTTTAATTGTCAGTAAAAGTTTAAAATGGCATACGTCAAATAAACAAATAAGGATGCAAACAAACATACAAAGTCAGGCTCTACTCATCAAACTGTTTCTATGTTGTGCTGGTACATGGGGATCATCTAAATGATGGGTGAAGGTGGGGGTGGAGTTTTCTTTATTGGAAGAGAGGGCAGACACCTGCCTCTGAGCTGCACTCGCATAGCACGCAATATTCTCTCCTGGCTTGTATATTACAAGTGAACGTCCCTGGAGCCATGTGGGGGCAAACAGCACAGCCCTCTGAGGTCCACAATGTAGACTGAGGAGGCCTGAGTCTCTCCTATTCTTCCTGTTCGTCTTTGGGGGATAAAGTCACAGAGGAGAGGCTGTTTCCATTTTGGGTGGGGAAAGAAGACACGACCTGAGTCCCTGCGGTCATAGACTAAGGAAAGCCATGCACCGGTGTTTCCTTGGGTCTAGAGCAGTCAGAACCTGCAAAAGAGCCACAAATACATCGTGTCATTGCCCCCAGTCTCACAACAGAAGGCTCAGCCACTTGCTACCTGAGGAGCCCATCAGTCTCCTTTTCTCTATTTCCAGACCCACGGTACGCCCTGCTGACCACAGAATCACAGCCCTCTGCTTTGTTTATTTAATATCTCACAGCTGAGCACTCCAGGCAGATCAGCCTGCTTCTCATGCATTTCCTCATCCTGAGAAAGGTAGAATGCTGTGGCTGGACTCTTTCTTGCCCAGGGACCCTACCTGTGGAGACACCATAGACTGGAGGAACCCCTCAGTTTGGCCTTTTGTGTCACCCATCCCACACTGGCCGCCTCTTTCAGGAACATCAGTGATCTCACCGTTGTGGGTCATGGTGTTCAATCTCCCATGGGGTCTGCAGACTCTCTGTTCACGCCTCCATAATGCAGCACTTTATTAAATTCTCCTCAAATTATCCGACTTTGAGTATACCAGGTATTTCCTGCAGGACCCCTAATTAATATTTGGAAAAAATACCATATTCATTTTGGTAAATAAATTTCTCATACCATGTAAGAGTCAAAAAACTATGTCAACCCACTTGTTTACTTTGCAATGGGGTTACAGGTGCATGCCACCACACCCGGCTAATTTTTCGCATTTTTAGTAGAGATGCGGTTTTGCCATGTTGGCCGGGCTGGTCTCAAGCTTCTGGCCTCAAGTGACCTGCCTGTTTCAGCCTCCCAAAGTGCTGGGATTACAAGCATGAGTCACCCAGCCTGGCCTGTTTTAAATTATTTTCTTTAACTTTCATATATGTCTCCATCTCTTCCAGAGGCTTCTCGCTAAAATGTATATAACATGCTTCCAGTTTATCTTCAGAATAGCTTATTATATAAACTTGGAAAAATTTGTAGTATGTTTGTATTTTTTTAAATAAATAACATTTCTTTAGCTCTTTGCTTTTTTAGTAGTATTTTATTTTTTGCTTTTTGAACTCATAATAATAATGCTTTTATTTCATTACTTCCAACTAGTTAGTATTTTACCTACTATGTGTGGGTTATAAATTCCCCTTGTGCTTTAACACCTAACTTGTTTTCAATACTTTTCTCAAAGGAAAGACCTTTTCATAAATATTTCCTGGTGTCTCTGTACAGAGTGGACTTGGTGCAAGACGGATGCTCTCCCACTTAATGTATCTTTGTGCTGAGGGTCTTTGTTTAAAATGTGAACTTATTAATACAACCTGCTGTGAGACCGGGGTTCCCCACAATCTCACTGGCATCTTATTTTATTTTTTATTTTAAATTTGCAATATTATCTAACAGCTTTCCCACCCTCAATAGCTGCATACCTCACTCGGAAATAAGTCCACAGTTATCACAGGTCACTCCAAAACCCACATTATTTACCTCTTCCCCTTCTATTTTATCATTCTGGCTCCATTTCTAACACTCTAAACTTTCTGGTTTCTGTATAAGAGGGCTTCTCACTCTTTTCTTGCTCTTTTCTTAAGCTCTTTGCTTTTTGCAAGGCCTGGAAAGCACCCCACACATTGACATGCTTGGCTCATTCCACAATTTTTCCTCCAAAATTGTATTCCCTTCTCCTTATCTCTGTTAAAATTGAATATATTTTGATGCCACATTCATCCACTCCCATTTTGCCACCTGTGAACGGCTTATTTTTGTTCTGTGAACATTTTTATGGAGTTTCCTTTTTCACTGACTTCACTCATGGCAAAGTTGTCTTCTGAATTACAAATAGCAATACTTTGTCCTTGATAATGTTTCCGTATCATTCTGTCTTTTTACCCATTGTGCGCCTATTTGAATAAAAATCTTCACATAATTTCAACCAAATACTTTAAATTTTCTTTTATGATTTGACTTTGATAATTTATCTAAGAAAAAGTTTCTCATTTGAAGTAAAAATTGCATTTCTGTTTTTTCCAACTGAAGACTTTAAACTTTTACTTTTCTCACTTAAATTTTAAATGCTTAAGTTTTATGTTATAAAAGTATAAATTACATATCCTACTTAATTTTATGAACACAGGGAGCCATATTACCAAGATTACATTAAAAAACTATCAAGTTCAAGTACTGTAATTTTTAAGAGAAATATATAAATTGTCAAGATCTCAATCGTGCATGATTTTAATCATTATTTCTTGGTAAAATATCTCAGTATCTGGTATCCCTTCCAGTATTATATTTTTTCACAAATAATCATACAAATTTTTACTTCAATTTTCTCACATAAATGTTAAAGTAGGTTAGACATATTCCTAAAATATTACTGAAATTTTAATTACACTTAATTTGATGGATTTGTCCTAAGACACTGTAATCTTTACAATATTGATTAATATAATCTATGAACATAGTATATATTCATGGGTACTGCTATTTTGTGTTTTTTAACATTATTTATCATTTCTTCCTATATACATTTATTGTGACATCATTTATATACATTTTTTATATTTTTGGTTAATCTACATTATTTGTACTCTACTGTTTAGAATAAAAATAGTTCAGCGGAAAGGTCTCCAACCCACAGCCATGTTCCCAGAGTACTCCTCTGCTAGGGTTTTAGGAGTAAATAGTAAAAGGGAGAGGGACAGGTGAGAAAAGAGAGTTGATCACACCTGAGTTCCTGGTCCAGTAACTGGAGACACATGAGAGACCTGAGGGTGCTGAACCTGCTCACAGGCATTCCCTAGGTCCTTTCTGACAGGGCTGGGTCAGCCTTCCTGTGCCCCCACCATTATCTCTCAGGAATGATTCTGTGCTCTCTACAAGGAGCTCTTGCCTGTGTGGATATGAGCAGGAACAGCATGTTTATTAGGAGTGGCTCAGTCTAAAGCCAGGATGGGATCAAAGGAGGGAGCACTGTTGGATCTTCAGACCCATGGAAGGCCCTCAGATGCTCAGGTGCTAGTGACTAAGGGACAGCAATCACCAGGAAGGGTGGGTTAGAGGAACCAGAAGATGGTTTGTGTCTTATTCTGTCACGGACACATAGCATTGTGTGTATATTGAGCTCCTGGTCATATGTGTGACAGTAATGATAAGCCTTGTTTTACAGCTTGACGCCAGAGATAGAGAGGCCATGTTGCCTGAACAGGAGCCAGGGAATAATGTGGAATTGCTGAAGCCTTAATATTTCCAAGAAGCAGAATGTTAGGGAAAGCATTCGGTAAGAGCAGCACACATCACGGGATCCAAGAATGTTGCAGCTCCTAGAGCAAGAGGTGGTGACCTCCTGCCAGAGACTCTGACTCTGAGGACTGCGGGGCCAACAGACTTTTTCCAGGACCCTGAAGTGAAGGGCATAGAGTCACAGAGGTGGAGAGCTTGAGGGCCAGCCCACAACCCAGCTTGGGCCCCCAAGGAGATAACATTCCCTGTATCTGTGGACCCTTCCCTGAATGCAGATTCGGATACCTGTGCACTGAGAGAGGAGAGCAGGAGGAGAGGGATCATAGTGCAGGTGCCCCAAAGCTCTGCTTCCTGAGCCCATCTTCTGAGACAGAGATGCCTACATCTCTCTTATCTTTTCCATCTGATGGAAGCATGATCCGTTCATTCAAATTATTTTCCACCCCTCCGACTTCCCCACCACCCCTCACTGAGCCATGAATCAGGACTCTCTGCCTTGGAGTTTCTTGGTGGGGATCTTGAGTCTGGTGAACTTTTGATGTGTGGTCCCCAAGCACTTGGGAGCGAAAAACCCTAGGCCCAGGGAATTCTGAGCTGAGGGTCCCACCTGAGGAGCCAGATGCACCATTGGAAGCTGTTTCCTCACCAGGTATCTCAGAGGAAGGGCCACAGCAGCCCCTGGTGGCCCTGGTACACTTTGCACCATGTGCAAGAGGTAATGCCATCCTCCTGCCTGGGGGGGGGGGCCCTGCCCATGGAGGGCACTCCAGTCAGAAAATTATGATGGGCCGCTCATTAGATTGGATGGGCCTTTAATAATGGGCTGGACAAAAGTGCCAGACAAGAGTCTAGGGTCTGCACAGCCACCTTTGCTTATATCCACCCAAGAATCTTCTCAAGAAAGTACACAATTAAACATGGAAATGTAAATAGAACATTTGTGCAACCTCATCTACTCAATGTTGAAATTATTTTAGTGTCTTACTGAAAAAAACACGATTGCCATCATTATTTATATTAAACGATGAGTTTTAAAGTGATTTCCTTAGATATACTGCATACTTGATGATGAGCATTTAACTATGAAGCTATTTCTCATCTTGTGTCAGCATTATAAAAGACTATATTTTAAGATAATTTTTGAAAATATATAAGATAATGTATTTTTATACAGTTTTTCTGCTTCTTACAAATTTCTTATTCATGGTAAATAAAATCAGAATAAGATCTTTTCTCCTTGGTAGATAACCATAGAATGTATATATGTATATGTATATATGTGTATGTAATATAAGATATATTATATATGCATGCATATATTATATATAAGATAAAAATATATAAAATATATATTTATATACACACATAAATTTGAACTTAATGTGTTTTATCCTTTGTGTTACTTCTCGTATTTTTAGAAAAAAATATGTTACCCAACATCTGTATGAGCCATAATCACTATTCTTTTTCCAATTAAAAAGGAAATGGTGCTACTATTTCAACATTAGGGTTGTGTGTGTGTTTTCATTACTTATGAGTGGACATTATTACAATATTAAGATAGTATCCTTCATTTTGTGTTGGTGTCAGGGTGTGTGTATACACACACATTTATAGAATAGATATTTAATACAGGAATGGTGACCACTTGTCTTCAAAATTTATCTTAAATTTTTAAAAAATTATTTGATGAGAAGAATGAGAGGGACTAAGTAAATAACCCTTCACACAAATCCATTTTTTTACCTCACACATTTGTATCTCCCTCCCACTTTGCTGTGAAGCTTCCCACCAGGGATTCTCGCCTGTGATCCCTGACTCCTGCTAGGAAGCCTCACTCCCAGCTACAGACCCTTTCAAGGAAGACAGAACTCAGGCTGCTGACACAGATGAGGATAATAGGGAGACCCCAGGCACAGAATCCTCCTCTCCCCTTCAACTTTCATAGATTACTCCCAACTTGGATAACACCCTACACATTTTCACCCCCGCTGTGACCACAACATCAGGAGACACAAAGCCCTAAGGATGTGTGTCCCCAGTAGTCAAAGTCACAGCACAGAGGACAGCACCACACAGGGGCAAGGGTGCAAGGCCTGCGTCCAGGTGGATGTTTAAGATTCAGCTCTGAACCCCCAACAAGGGCCATTGGTAGGATCCAGGTCTCCACTGGTTTGTCTCTTCATCTCTAGAGCAGAAGTAATTGTAATACCATTCTTGTTAGGAAATTTGGGAGGACTGACAGTGTTATTTATGTATGGCCCCTGGAAAATGACTGCCATGGTATAATTTGTTAAGTGCTGGTGGTTTGACCCATCTGGCTGAATCACATCTTCTATAAAGCTATGATGTGCTCAGTAGGTGTGGACAGGCACATAGCTCTGAGATCCTCCTTAGGGACAGTCTCATCACAGTGCTCTCTCCCTATTGTCACCATCAGCACCTCACTCATGGTCAAGGTTTTCTCTGTGTAGGGTTAGGTGGCCATATATTTCTTCTTAAACCATGGGTGGCTTCAGCTGATGTTGCTACTGAAATTGGTCCTTACTGGTAACATCTTTTAAGCTCAATCTGTACATATATGTTTTTGTATGTATGCCAAAATTCTCTCTCTCTCTCTCTCTCTCTCTCACACACACACACACACACACACACACACACAGAAGGAATTTCAATGTTGTGCTCTGCTGGGATGACTCAACGGGCAAATTATCCGTGACTCATATTTCCCCTATTCATTTCCAGTGTTGATTATAAACATAGCTAGTATTATTACATTCAGAAAGCTGTCTTCTGTAACATCAAGGTGAAATCTACTAAACCTATATAATGTGTGTGCTTTTTGGACATCATTTATTTTAACTGAAAGACATAGGCAAGTTTGGTGGTGGCACTAGAAAGAAAAAAAGATTAATATGAGAGAAATTGAAGAATTCTAGGTGGGTGCTAATTTTTCCTCTGCAGGTCCCATGACTGGATTCTCCTGAGGGTGGGTGGAGGAGGCGGGTTCTCAGTTCTACCCCTCTGTCATCAGACCTTCTGCTCCTTCTGTCTTCCTGACTCATGGGATCCTGCTTTTTCCTCTTGGAGATTTGGAAACATCTCCTTTCGTCTGCATGAGACTCATTGTCTGGGAGCCCAGTCTCCTGAAGTTCTCCTAGCTGAGTGCTCAGGTTCAGTCACTTCGGTGGGGCATTTATAAACAATCTATCCACAGACAACACCTTCAGCATAGACCAGCAAATACAACTCAGCGCTCCTTCTTTTTTTTTCTCCCAGAGATATTAGAATCTGAGGTCAACTCTCCAGGGCCAGAGGAGCCTTCTGGGCACTGCAATGCACTGAGCCCTTCTGCATCTATTTCTGAGGCTCCTTAAGGATTCCAGCTGTGTTTATTTGGCAGATTTAGGTATTGACACTTGCCAAGGACTTGATCTGGGGGCCTCAGCCTAAGCCCAGAGGAGCTGGAGGCTGCAGAGTGCTGGGGGAAGGCTCCAATCAGACACACAGGCAAAAGCAGAAGCCACCTCCTTTTTCTTCCCAGAATGCCCCTCTCCAAGTCACTTAATGAAGGGAACATGTTTAGTTGGTTAATTGCTTGGCTAGATAATTAGATTAAATCTATATTTTCTATGTAATGCTAAATGTTTGTACATTAAACAACATTTATCTTCTACAGGCTATATTTTACATACAACATATATAGAGAAAAGCACCCTAAACAAAGTTACAGTTTAATGAAGGATTTAAAATTTATTGCCAAAGGAAAAAAATTGCATCAAAAGTTCTATCCTGGTGTACTAATTTTTTAAAAAATGAAAATTACTCTTCATGTAACTGTTCTCTGCAGTAATATATGTATTGAATAAAATATTTGTTGTATATTCATGCTTTATTTGCATGAGAGTCATATATTTAAATGTTTGAAAATTACACTCTGAGCCTTTTGAAGGTTATTTAGAAAATGCCCCAGAAGACCTTCTACCCAAACTTTTTACACTGCTGTGCCTGAGGAGTGAAACTTTTCAGCTCAGGGATTTTTTTTCTTGGATCCTGGAGTGACCCAAGAGGCAGTAAAACTTTTCTTTGCTGACCCTGTGTTATCCTAGAACACCCTCCATTGTGACAGTGAGCTGTAGATGAATATTTGGAGTCATTGGATGATTAGTAGAAAATGAGCCATGAAATGGGATGAGAACATGAGACAGGAGACAGTGTAGAAACTGGGAACATAAATGGCTGCAGGTCTGAGAATGTAACATGACATTATTGGGGAGAGGCAGAAATTTCTAGAAGGACACTGAGAATGGGAGTTCAGGGTGTGGGAAATCCAGGAGAGTCCACTCAGGGCTCCAGTAATTGGATTTGTGTCCTGAAGGGGCAGTCACCCACCTGAATCACAGTCAGGCTGACACCGACCCAGATCCCTGTGACCAGGACTCTCAGCAATGACACAGAGGTGACCTGCGGAGCAGTCGTCTTAGAATGGGAGGAGGAAGAGCGCCCATGTGGAGCACATGGACAGAGGAAGAGGAGCAGGTGCTGGCCTCTGAACATGGTCTTCACCTGAGCGGGGGCAGGTGGAGGGCAGGTGCCCAGACAATAGTGGGCAGTGGCCGCTCCTGTAACTCCTTGAACTTCTTTTCCTTTCTTTCCCCTCTGGGATGAGAAGGCCATCACAAGGGTATTTTTTCCCTTATTTCCTGAGACTGCCTGAATTTCAAATTGATGTTTTGCAAATGGGAGTGGCTGTGTCTTGACCTGGTTGCTGAGGAAGGAATATTGGAAAGGTCATGAAGCCAGAAATATAACTTTCTGGGATGGAAATAGCCTGGCCTGTATCCCTTCCCACGTCCCAGCATCCACAGCACAACACTCATCATGAGTTAAGGATGCAGGTGTGGGGCATAGTGACGCACACACTGGGCCACTTAGGCAAACCTTCTGTTGTTTTCCTCTCCTGTCAGGACCACAAATCACCCAGCCATGTGGTTAGCATATGACTAACCCCAGCTGCAGCTCCAGGGACAGGTCTTGCATTAGCCAACCAATGTGACAGTCCACTCCCAGTCACTATGATGGTGTCAGGGGAGACAGTGTGGGTGATCTGGACAAGTTGTCCTGAAGGCCAGGATTCCTGATCAAGTAGGTCAGGGACTCCAGGTCTTAATCATTTTGGAGGGTTTGTATCCAAATGTGATTCCCAGGATGGCAGAGGTGTTTTGTTCCCATGGGAATTCAGCCAGGGGACAGGAAAGTAATAGCGATCCTGACCCTCCGTCTGAAGCCAGAAGTGGTCAAGGATGCCAAGCTGACGAAAGAGAATCAGGCTGAGACCCCTGAAGGTCCCCACTCCAGTCCTAGTTCACAAATTCAGGGTTTCTCCGCAGCCATTGGGGCTAGTTTCCATGGTAACCCTTAACTTCTCTGCTGTCCCCTGTGCAGGAGAAGGTGACCTCAGGATCTGGGCATATCAAGAGCTTCACACAGGGAGATTCACTTGCACAGGTTGAGGAGTTTCTGCTCCCTGATGTCCCACAGATTCCACCACACCACCAAGATTGTTGAAAAGCTCCAATGGGGTAGGAGAGAAGAGAACACAAGTCAATGTTTGTGAGCTCAGGAAAATCCACCCATGGGGTCCTCATGTTCCTGAGTGGAATGAGCTGGAGGGAAGCCACTTTCATGAGACCTACTTCCCTCAACTTCGTAGGCGCTCACTCACCATTTTCCCACCAATGGTGAAGCCTCCATGACACCCTCTCACAGCCCACAAAGAAGTTTTCTGGCCCCAGTTTCATAGTTTCCCCCACACCCAAACCCTTTCTATTCTGACAGTTTAACAGGTAAAAGAACCTGCAAGTGAATCAGGCCAGCTCTATGCCTGGCATTTCTCCCAGGCCTATGACCTCCCTGGCATTTCACACACCAGTGCCTTGTCCCAGGGCACAGGGAGCATCAGGCAGCCCTGACTACAGGCACGTGGCGTGGGAAGGGGAGGTCTCTTCTTTGATTCCTTGAAGAACAGAGTTCATGCTATAGGGGACTGTTCACCTGCTGGCTCGGTGTTTGGGCTCTGAGCAGGATTCGCTCTAGGGAAGGCTTTTTTTTTTTTCTTCTTTCTCTCAAGAGAAAAGATGAGCTTCACAGGCTTTAGTATCAGCACGCGTAGACAAGCAGGCAACATCTCAACATCATCAGGAGGTTTATGTTTTTGTTTTTACTTTTTCTGAGACTTCAGAAACATTGAATGGGAAATTGAGAGTAGAATTGTTTTAAACCAGAGGATGCTTCCAAGTAGATTTTATACATATGAGAAATGTCTTAAAATTGAAAATTGTCACAGAACAAGACCCTAAACAGGCTGAGGATTTTGTCGCACTTCCTCATCTGCCTGTGTCACTGTGTGAATGCCAGTATCCCAGGTCTGACAGTAATAATCAGCCTCATCCTCAGACTGGAGGTTGGAGATGGTGAGGTAGCGCTCAGCCCCGGAGCTGGAGCCTGAGAAGCGATCAGGGATCCCGTCACCCTTGCTGTGGCTGCCATCACTGTTAAGCCTCATTAAGTACCGAGGGGCCTTCCCTTGCTGCTGCTGATGCCATGCGATGGCGTAGCTGCTGTGCCCACTGCTCAGAGTGCAGGTGAGCTTGACCGAGGCTCCCAGGGAGGCAGAGGCAGAGGGCGACTGAGTCAGCACAGGCTGGGAGAGAGACCCTGAAAACAGAGACACTCATTATGGCCTGAAGGAAGGACAAGAGGGAACAACATTTCTGGTATGAGTTTGGGAGGTGGTGTCAGTGAGCTGGGGCATGAGGATGCTGAGGGTCCTCCTGACCTGTGCAGTGAAGGAGGAGAGTGAGGAGGAGGAGGAGGAGTGGGGTCCAGGCCATGGTGCAGACTCCCCAGGGCTCTGCTGAGGCAGCCACACTGCAGGTCTCTCTTATCCACCCTCCAGCATCAAAAGAGAGGGAGGGGTCCTGCATGCAAATGTGCTCCTCTTCCCCTGCCCAATCTTACGTCTCCCTAAGCCTACCTGCAGCCTCTGTGGCTGGGTGTCATTTCTGGGAGGGGTGAGCCTAGGCTAGGCCTTGTCTGAGGCACCGCAGGGACCCAGAGAAGACCCAGCTGCTGGCCCAGTGAGTCCTGAGTACAGACCAAGGTCAGGTGTTTCTTTTCCTGGCTTCCAGCCCCACAGAGCCCTCAGTGACTGGCTGCACAGCTCCCCCTGCTGCCCAGGCCAAAGCCCGTTATGTCTGTGACCAGATACCAGGGGGTCCTGAGAGAGGCTTGTGCCCCCACCAGCACCTGACCACTGCCGATTCCCTGTCCAAGGGCAGGGTGAGACCCCTTCTCACGGCAGCCTCCCACCTCATCTCAGCCTTTAGTTTTCTATTTGGGCCTCCTCTGTGGGAACAAGACACAGAATTCTCTCCATTTTATAAAGAGTCCCCAGGGGAAGGCTGTCTCATATACAAACTATGCATAAAATAAAAAGTACATTTGCTGAGAACAGGGACAGTAGTTCAGCCATGCACCCACTTCCCCATGAACTCATGAAGCCATGCTTCTCTCTCCCTACTTGATTCTTCAGGAGATCACACATAGGGACCAGGGTGAGCACTTGGGAGGATCCTTTAACCTGACTGAGTGCTTCACTGGATGCTCTGGTAACTGGGGAGAGAAACGGGGAAGAACGAGAAGCTACTCGAGGGGATGGAAAAGAGAAGCAGCGGCCTCGGGCATCTTTTGTAGTAAGGGATTAGAGAGGTTCAAGAAAGACGAGGGAATGTGAGTGACAACTTTCAAGGAAAGATAGAAAATGCCCATGGATTTTCTTCTAGAAAGATTTTGGTGATTGTCTGAGGATGTCACAGAAGAGGAGAGAAGTGGAATGAAAGGGAGAGAAACAGGAAAACTGAGGAAATAAGTTGTAAACCAGAGATGGGGAAGAAGAGAGGGTGAGGAAGTCCACACTTTGTAAGCCACACCGGTGCGGAGATTGGGCCGGAGCCAGCAGGGATGGTGGGTCAAGAGGAGATTCGAGGTGTGTTTGCTTTCATTTCTCTTTATTTCTTAAAGAAAGTAGAGCCTCTCCCATAATTTGCATTATGTCCAGCAAATTCACAGAGATGACCAGGAGTGTTTTGTTAGTAACAAGGTGATCTTCCCACCTTCACATCTTGATACTAGTAAACAAGTGGAATTATGTAAAAGCTACAATTTTGCACTAGATGTCATGTTAATAATATTAAGCAGTCCTCGTGTACTTATGGATTTTTAAGACAGAGGATTTCTTACATTAATCTTAAATTACAAGCATATTTATAAGGTTAGAGATATGAGCAAAGATATGATCACACTCATAGAAAAATTGATTGCCAAGATGAAAGAAGTACAATCAAATTCAAAATATTGTGTAATTGATTGTTTGGTGTGTCAGTTTCCTAGAATTGCTGTCACAATGTGTTATACACAGGGGGATTTAAGATAACACAAATGTATTGTCTCACAGTTCTGGAGGCTAGCCTCCCCAAATTCATAGTAATGGCCATGATCCCTCATACACCTGAGGGGAGATCCTTCTTCCGTCTTCCTAGCTGATGGTGATTTGCCAATAATCTTTAGTGTTCCTTGTCCTGCAGCTGTGTAAGTTCAATCTCTGCCTTCGTCTTCACGTGACATTCTCTGTGCATCTTCCAACCTCCTCACTACCATCATCTTATAAGGACACCAGGCACATTGAATCAGGAGGCCACCTGACTCTAGGATAGCTTCATCCTAATAATTATACAAGCAATAACACTATTTTCAAAATAAGGTCACATTCAGAAGTACTAAGGGTTAGACCTTCAACATATTTTCCCAGGTGAATATTTTTTACATGACATTAGAGAAGAGAGTCCCTCCTAAAAATTTTATAGTTTTTAATACTTAAAAATATGAAATGCACTTGTATTAAATTAGAACATAAAATAAACTTTATTAATATACAAAAGCGAGTTTCCTCCCTTTGCTTTTAATTGGCAAAAACCAGCAGCAACAAAATCTTTGGAGATGCTTCTTTCTGGATGAAATGTGTTTGGCCTTAGTCTTTAGAGTTGATCCAACGATTACTGTTCTTTTTGGGATGTAAAATAACTAAATTCTTCTTTTTGGGAGCCCACGTCTCCCAAATCATTCACAAATATTTTCCACTCTAAAATTCAAACAGATACAGGAATCAATTTACACCTTCCACCCACCTTTCTCTCTATGGATAGTTAAAATTTAGGTGTCCCTGAGATCTCAGGTGTCTGGCCATGTGATCCTGATATCCCACGTTTGTTTGTACCCAGGATCAGCCAAAAGCTCGTTCATGTCCTGTTTCCCCATCTGGGTCTCTCACTGTGCTAAGGACCACTGTGGTGTAGCCTGCAGTATACTCAGCCTCATCCTCAGGCTGGGCCCCTGAGGGGTCAGGGCAGCTTTTCTCCCAGGAGGGAGCCTGAGACTCAAGTGGGCATCCAGGGGTGTTTGTTATCTGTGTTATACATCAGTGTCCTGAGGGCTTATTCAAGATCCAGTATGGATCCAGTGTGGTTAGTGACCTTTGATGACAGCCATGGTGCAGGAGCCACACATGAGAATGACTGTCTCTCTTTGGGACACAGTCAGTGGGGGCTCCTGAGTCACCACAGCCTGAGAACTGAACCAAGAAACAAAAAAAGGTACATGTTAGGAATGAGGAAGAGAAGCAGAGGGATCCCTCCAAAGGCCTGTCTGAAATCTCCATGAACCCAGGCAGAGAGTGAGGAGAAAGCGGAGGTGGAGGAGAAGCATCCAGGCCATGGTGTGGGCTTTCCAAAGATCCCCAGGACCCTCAGCCACTGCTGGACTCTTGGACTGTTCCTCTAACTCTTCATCAGCTCCCTGGGTGAAGATGTGTGATTGGATGAGGCATTACGCAAATATGGATTCTTTACCAAAACCACCAGCTCCATGGGTTCTGAGTGCTCAGCCAGGGAGCAGTCGCTCTGTCGGGGAGTCTGGGCTGTTGGGAGCTCTGAATTTGCCCTTTGGTAGAAAGCACCTTCCCTAACCCCCAACTCAGGCCAGTGAGTATGGGCCCAGGAGCCATAAATGAGAGCCCTGGGAGTTCATTTCCGGCCTTGCTCACCTCTGAGAAGATCCACAGCGCCCCCTGCTGGGCTGAGGTGACTATTGTTTGTACCTCTCTACGGTAAATAATTCCTCTAATGCTTGAATTTTAATTTCACTGTTACCTGTTCCAGAGTCCCTCCAAACTATTGTTTCTAATTCCATTTATTGCATTTTTCAGTTCTCTAATTTTAATTTGGTTTGTTTTTATGACTTCTTTTTCTTTTCTGGGATTTGCTTCTCTTCCACTCGTTTCAAGAATGTTCCTTGTGACCCAAGTTAACCTATGGGTCACATAGGTAACATACCTGGACATGTACCCCTGAGCCTAAAATAAAACTTCAAAAAATAATGTCTAAAATTGCTCACTGAAGGGACTGTGTAATTGCTGCTTAAATAATCTCAGTTACATAACGTCAGCTCCTATATTGTTTCAGTACTGGTGTCCGTCAATTGTCTTTTCTTATTTAAGTTGTGTTCTTCTGGTTCTTCACATGGAAAGTTAATTTTTTACTGTATCCTAGGTATTCTGGATATTATATTATAAGACTTTCTAGAGTTTTGTCAATAGATCTGAAATAGTACTTGCTTTTGTTTTATTGGGTTTTTTCCTTTTTTTTTTACTTTGTCAGTATCAGGAGAAATGAGATAATTTCCCTTTGTATGTATTTAATTTCAAATTCAAATATTTTAATTTCAGATTAAAATATTGGAAATGAATTATCCTGTAGCCTGCTTTCCATCTGCTTAAATGTTTCTGAAGCTTCATATCTCTGTCTCCTCTACCTTAGTCTTTTTAATTGAAGTTCACCAAATATGCCACAGTGTTACCTATCACTTAGGTAGGAGGAAGTGCACCTTTAATCCAAAATGACTGCCATGGTTGATAGAAAAAGTGCTTGTGGTGATCCACTGGGGGCCTGAAGAACAAATGACCTGAGTCTACAGTAGCTGGAAACCAGCCTTCAGAAACAAAAACTGTGTGTTGGAAGCACAGGACTGAGGCTTGATCCAAGGTGTTAAAGTCTAGCTTTTCACCTGTATTTGTCCCTGTACTGACGTTGTAGATGCCACTGATCATGTAAAACTGGACCTCATTTTTGTTCTGTCCCCCATTATAATCAGGGTGTTTTTTTCTTTATGCAGGAACCCAGGCGTCCCAGGACCTGATTGCTTGTGTCTACCATTGACCCCAAAGACATTCACAGATGTTCTGTTGGACCCAGCTGTCATGAGATGCCCAGATGACAGCCCCAATTTTGGAGCCATAGGTGAATGTCACTGTCCCTCTAGGAGGTGTGGACAGTGAAAGTTCCTGTGTCACCACAACCTGGGAAGTGACTCCTGAACCCAGAGAAAGAAAAAAGGTATCATCAGGACAGGAGACAAAACCCTAGAGAATATAGACACCTAGTAGTTTCTAAGTAATTTTTTTAACTATTAAAAAAAAATAATTGAGCAAATAAAGAAAAAACATACAAATATCTACCTTCCTAATTTGTGAATTAAAAACAAAATAAAATATGA
The DNA here is from genome assembly GCF_024542745.1 of Macaca thibetana thibetana. Lineage (NCBI taxonomy): Eukaryota > Metazoa > Chordata > Mammalia > Primates > Cercopithecidae > Macaca > Macaca thibetana. The sequence goes on from NC_065587.1 coordinate 29,941,553, forward strand.
TTTCAATGTTCTCTGTTTCTTTGGACTATAGTCACTATCCAAATTCTCAGCCAGAAACACAAGAGTCAGCCTAGAAGCATCTATATCGTTCATGCACAAAGTCCAAGCCCTCTTCATGTCTAATGTATCCTGTGACATAAATATATCACAAAGCTGCTTTCTGCTCTTCATCTCCACTCTAACTAACCTAGACCCATGCACCACCATCTCGCCAGGATGGCACCAGCACCCCCAGCCTCTTTCCCTGTCCCGGATCTTCTCCATTTCATTCTCATTGCAGCTGGAGAGTCACTGACCAAAGGCCCATGTGAGCTTGTCCCTGCCACCTCACAGTCCTTCAGTGACTCTGTGTGCCTTTCTCAGGGGGTCATCATGCTGATCTGCCTCAGCCTGCCTCTCAAGCTCACAGTCTCCCTTCAGGAAGCTCCTCCTGGCCCCTTCCCTGATCCAGTGACCTTAGGTTCAGGTCAAAGTCACTTTTCTCATTGACTGGAATGACCAATGTCTCCCCTGTAGATTCTCACTTCTGATGAGATGTTCCGACCCTCCCCCTCCACCTACCTCACTCCTGCTCATTCTGAAAGTCTCACAGGAGACTCCACTCTTGTGGATTAGCCCTGTTTGACCAAATTCGCACCCACCCTCACTCCCACACCCACAGGAACCCTCCCCCACATGGGTCTCCTGTTCTTTATCTCTTCCCTCTCAGCTCCTGTTCAGTGACCGATGACAGCATGCAAAGACAGAGTCATTAAGGCACAGTTGTTAAAGCTTTGGTTTTTTTTTTTTAGTTAGGAAAATATTTATAATTCTGCCAGATGAAAACTCACTCGTACAACATCTTAGGCCTCTAAAGCTTGGCTACACCAAAACCCTCCTACTCAGAACAGCCCACAGCGCCATCTGCTGGGCCCACAGCCACAATCCCTCCAGGGCCTGTGACCCGCCTGAGGAATGTGGGTGCTGAGCACCTTGGATCACCCTGGTTAGGGGTCCTGGAATATTGGACCACACAGAAACAGAAGACACCCTTCTATCTTCTCCAGGAGGGACTTCATAGATGCCTTGGGATTACTTGGTTTGGAAGAAGAAGGGTTCTTGAAGTGATAAGAAAGATTTCACAACAAATGTAAGTTACTTAAACAGAACGGCTCATTCGACTCTTTGGGAAGAGGTTAAGGCTTGAGGTAAAAGGCACTTGAACCTAAATGTGCACCCAAACCACTGGCTCTTTAGAAGCTGACAATGTGCCATGAAAAGGACAGAGGAGTCCAGGTGGGAAGAGGACATTCCCCACTAGAGTCCACCTCACCCTTCATGCACAACTTTCTCAAACACCTCAGAATTCCCAACATGGTGCACTTTTGGGGTCACCTTTTCTGACAGCTGCCCACTTTGCCCATATATTTAGGCCTGAATAGTGGCCAGCGGGAGGCTATTTTGGGGGTGGAGTTTGCATTTGTGGTCAAGTTCTCATGTACGTGCTGCCCTCACAAATCCCAGACTACTCTAGCCTCCAGGGCTTTGCACCTGCTGTTCCCTCTGCCTGGAATGCCCCCACCCCTCCCATCCCAGCTCAGCTCACTCCACTGCTTCTCTCCATAGCTTTTATTTTCATTTCTTTGTTTTCACATAGAAATCAACACATATACATATTACGCATTTGTATTTCCCCTGTGTGGGTTGTCGATTTCTTTCATTTGGGTTAGTTTGTTGGGATGGCGGTTGTTGCCCATTTGGAAATGTTTCCTATGAATCCTCGGTGATACCTTTTCACTGAGTAACTGTGATTTCCTATTCTGTTACTGCTCTGATAAGTTGTCCACAAATTTCTTCCCTATGTGTTTATTAATATTTATTAGTCTGATATTTTTCTGTAATTTTTACAGTTTATTTAAACATAAACCCCTACTTTTGGTTTAAAAACTATCATATACATACTTTTAGAATCCAATAATTATTTTTCTCTTCAGCTCTTTTTAAATTATACTTTGTTTTCATAGCAGTTTTAGGTGTAAAGAAAAAACTGAGCAGTAGGTACAGAGCTCCCATACATTTCCCCCATCCCACCCTTCCAGAGACTCCCTGTTTTCACATAATGCATCCATTTGTACACTTGATAAAATTGTGTAATCCAGTATTAATAGATAAATGTTGATAATTTATCAATAACCATGGCTTTTAGCTTATGTTGAGGCTCACTCTCTGTGCTGCACAGTCCTATGGTTTCTGCGTCCTGTGGCCCAGGCTGGTCTCAAACTCCTGACCTCAAGGGATCTGCCCTCCTTGGTCTCCCAAAGTGCTGGAATTACAGGCATGAGCCACCGCTCCCAGCCAATTTTTTAATCTCTAATCAAATAATTTTTGTCTCTGAAAACATGATGATAAAGTATATAATAGCAATCTAAAAGTTGAACTGAATAAAAAGTTAGAACATTTTGAGATCTACTGGTTTGAAGAAAATTAGGTGTTGGTTGAAGATGTAACAGCAAAAGTCACCTCGTGACCTCGGCTTCATCAGAGCCACCAGCAGGGTGAAGGTGCCAGGCTGGGAGAGTGGAGAGAGGGTTTTTTTCTCACTTCCCTGTGGGTCTGGAGCACTGTGTAAGCATTAATGCTGTCATGGCGTATCTTACAATAATAGTCAGCCTCATCCTCAGGCTGCAGCCCAGAGACGTGCAGAATCCCTGAGTTAGTTGAGGCATCTTTGGATCCAGAGAAGCGGCCGGGGACTCCAGAGCCCTGGTGCTTACTTGACTCTGAGTAGTAGCTCAGGAGATACCAGGGATTGCTCCCTGGCTTCTGCTGGTACCAGTATACAATTTTTCCACCAACACTGATGCCACTGCTCAGGGTGCAGGTGAGTCTGGCTAATGCTTCCAGGGATGCAGAGAGGGAGGGTGGCTGAGTCAGCACTGACTGGGAGAGAGAACCTGCAAACACAGACACACTTGGATGATGGAGCTGTTAAGTGTTAAGCTCCCTGGGACTCAAAGCCAGAGATGCTGACACAGGTTGGGGGCTGCCCTAGGTCCCGGAAAACTGACTCACCTGTGCAGTGGGAGAGAAGCACAAGGGAGAAGAGATGTCCAGACCATGGTGGACACAGCTGACACGCCAGTCTCAGCTCTGTCACCTGAGGCTGCTTTTATCTTCTTCACTGGCCTGACAGAGGAGGGGCTGTTCCCACACATTTGTTTGTCTTCCTGGTGACCTCGGCCCCACCCCGAGAAGCAACTGCAGTCTGAGCTCGCTTCTTGGTACGGAAAGGACTAACGTGTAAGCCTCAGAGTTGGCCCCATGGGAAGGACCAGGGAGGAAGCAGCTGCTGGGACCTTCCACAGTTCTGTGGGCAGAAGACGTTGCCCTGAGGAGTCTGGTGGGTGGCACAGCTGTGGGTTCCCTCTGTGCAGACCCTGAGACAGGCCCACAGTGCCCCCTGCTGCTCACTGGTTAGACTGCAGTCTCTCAGTGGCAATTGTGAGTGGAGTCACCTGAGAGCCTGGTCCCTGTAGGTCCACAGCATCCATGGGTCACACACTCACTCTGTCCTGAGTTACTGATATTAATAAAGAGTTTTTCTATAAGGACTTCCGAGTTACTAGAAGAAGGGCATGTAAGGAATACGAGGACCATCCAATGTGAGGAGGCTGCAGTGAGGGGAGAATGCAGAAGGCTCTGGGAGCAGAGGCCTGAGCAGCTCCTTCCACAGGGAATGGATTGGTTCATTATCTGGGGTTGTAAACAGGAGACAGGATGGATGAAACAGATGCTTTAGAAAGGCATCTTCGATGCCACGTTCAACAAAGAGCCTGAAGGCAGCAGAGCGGGTGAGGATGTGTCAGGAGGGCTGAGGGCTGGTCCCTGGGAGCTGGAGGAGGCTCAGGAGGAAGAACCCACGGGTGACTGTGGCCCTTGACACAAAGTGAGGGAGGAGTGGGGATGAGGCTGATGGTTGCAGTTGCGTTGATTGGGTGGTTTTTGTCTTCATTTGCTGTTATTGCAGGATGAGAGAGAGCGAGGGAGAGAGAGCGCAATATGAAGAGAAGCAAATTTGTTTTATATTCTTTTTGTAAAATCAAGGTCTGAAGGACACAGACATGTTTTAGTCCACTTGAGAGAGAAGCAGCAGGAGAGGGGCCCAGGCCATGGTCAACACAGTCCTCCTGAGGTCCTGAGTGGGAGTGGGCTGCCTCAGGCCTCTTATTCCCTCCACTGACCTCACAGAGGAGGAGTTATGGATGCAAATGTGCCCCCCACATTGCCTGCCTCTACCTCACCCTATGTATTTATTCAAGTCCTAGGGTCTGTTGGAGGGGGGAGTCTGGCAGGCCAGACCTGGGAGGAAGTGGGTGCTGGGACCACGCCCAGGGAGGATGCAGCTGCTGAGTCAGGCTCAGTGAGGGCAGGGTCCACTGCCCAACCCTGGGGAATTTGTGGGGTGGGAGGGGTTGGCACAGCTGTGGCTGCCCACTGGGCAGACCTACAGTGTCCCCTGCTGCTCTCTGTCCAGACTTCATTCTCTCAGTGGAAATCATATATGTGGTGTTAGTCTGGGAGCCTGGCGAGTATCAGTCTAGAGGCATTTATGGGCCATGCCCCGGTCAAGCCCCTGATTACTGATATGAACAAACAGACTTTTTCAGTAAGTTTTTCTTGGATTACTAGAAGGACATGTGCAAACTATCACCCCCATCCAATGAAAGGAGACTGTGGGAAGTTGGGAATGCAGAGGGCTCTGGGAGCAAAGCCCTGAGCAGCTCATTCCACAGGGACCAGAGAAGGAGGCGACTGTGACTTGGATCTCACTGGGATGTGGGGTCCTGCTCTGGGACTAGCAGTCACACAACATTATAAGGGAGAGATAGGACTTTGGAAATGAAGACACATTTTAAATGCCAGATTGGATTAAAATGCCCTCACCTGACTTGCCACTCACACTTCACTTGTTCAGTCCTCTCATCGGTGATGTATTCTGTCATCCCCTTAGCATGTCATGGCACGTCTCTGTGCTTCAGAGTGAGGGGCTTGGCTTGATTCACTATGGGAGGTTGTTTCAGGTTGTGAACTGGGGGCAGAATAGATGAAACTGACACTTTAGAAGGACATCTTTTGGTGTCAGGTTCAACAAAGAGGTTGTCAGGAGCTTGGCTGAAGGCAGCCAAGCCGGAGAAGGGGTGTCAGGAGGGGTGATGGCTGATCCCAGGGATCTGGAAGAGGAAGGAAGTGAGAGATGCCAGGGGAAAAAAGCCATGGGATGACTGTGTCCCTGGATGGAGCATAAGAGAGAGAGAGGCATGAAGCTGAGTGTTGTGGATGGATTGTTTTATCATCATTAACCCGCACGCAGGATGAGAGAGAGACAGAGAGCTTCTCCTGGGAGCTGGTGGGCCAGGCCACACTGTCCACCTAACTCTTCTGCTTTTGCCAGTGCAGGAGGAGGGGACTGTTACTTCCAGATGGTGGGGCTGGCTGAGTGAGCACAGACTTCGGGCAGGACCCTGGAAGGGAACATGGGGGCACACGGCTCCTGGCACAGAGCCTGGCACAGGAAGGCACAGTCACTCTTTTATGATGATGACTGAAGGGCATTGGCGCATCCCTGCTTTGACACTCCTGCTTTTTGAAAAAAGAAAAGCCCCTGCAGGGCAATTGACCAGCAGGGAGAGAGACATAGACCTGTGAGCACAGGGCAGGGTCCACCCGCAGTTGGCAAGAGCAGGGAAGAAAGCCTGCAGGAGCCCCAGGAGCCTGTGTCTGGGTCTTGTTTCAGGACAGTGAGGAGGAGGAGACCCAGGGAAGGATGGAGACACCCATAACCCTGATCCTTAGGACCCAAGCAGAGCTGCTTCAAATCCCTTACACACATTTATATCCCAAGGAGAGATGAAGACCTGAGATGGGCATTTATATGTGTAGTATTAGGTGGACCACATTACACAGACACATGGGTAGCATTAGGTAGGCCAAAATAGTGATCACCATTGCTGTAAGACAAACCCACACTGTTTCTGAGACAGGTCAATGCAGCTATTGGAAATAACCCTTGATTATGTAGAAAAGGATCTTGGGTTCTCCACACAAAAATGAAAGACGCAGGTTCCATTTCTAACCTTTGGAAAGACAATCAGGGACCCTCATATCACACTGGTGCCCACTCCTGTAAAGAGCCTTCTGAGTCCTCATTCTCCAACAGATAACAGGTCACAGTGTCCTTCCCTGGGGTGAAGAACAACCAGAACCATGTCACCCCAGGTGCACAGTGCAGGTGACAGCACAATATCGGCTCAGCAGCACCCAGTGCCAGGCCTGTTGCACCCACACTCTGCCCATCAGCCTCAGAGATGTGTGTTCTGCTCCTGGTCTGTGCTCTTCTGACTAAAGCTTTCCTCCCTTGGCTGACCTTGGTCACTCAAAATGACACCTGTGTTCCTGGATTTGGAAGGCGCCTTCCTACTCACCCCTTTCTTAAATACAGTTAGATCCCATAGCAGTTGAGAAGGATTTTCCCAGGGCTGTTATTTCATTGATGTTTTCTGTTACATTTTCCATTTCTTTGTTGAGATATTTTTATCTCCTCATTCCCTGCAAACCTATTTTTCCTGGAAGACCTTACAATGATTCCTTAGATAACTTTGGGAAGAATTGTTATTATAAAAATTTTAATCACATTGAGTTTTCCAACTACAAACAAGGAATATCAGTTATTTTAAGGTTTTTTAATAATGAGTCTTGCATTATTTTATAGTTTTCAGTTTAAGATTTTCCATTTTTAATATTTACCCTTAAATACGTTATACTGAAGTTATTATAAATTGTATTCTTTTTATTTCAAAATATGTGATGGTGTATTGCTAATATAGAGTGTCCGGAGCTGCGCGCCCCGGCCATAGCAAATAATAATTAATGATTAAACGCCCGAGCTCTATTCCTTTCCACCTTCTACCTCCTCCCTAGATTTGTTGTTTCTCTTTTGTATCAATACCTCATAATAGATGGCGCTCTTCCTGCTGCTTCTTCACTTGTTTTTCCCCCGCGGCCGCGAAAATTGTTACTTTGTAGCACAGGCACCATCCCGTGCCCGGGAAAATTACCAACTGACAGCGCAGGTGCAACATGACGTTCGACCAGAGAAACCAATACCTACTTGGTCACGCCCTCTGCGATGAGATCATCTCCGCCTCTGGCCCAACCCCTTCCCCTCCAAGTGTATATAAGGCACTGCATTACCGCCATTAAACGAGACTTGATCAGAGCACTGTCTTGTCTCCATTTCTCGTGTCTCTTGTCCCCCAAATTCCCACTCCCTCCTCCAGGGCCTGCTTCGACGATCCCGCGGGCCGGGATAATAGAGAATGCAATTCCATCCAGTATCCAATCTAGACATTGTATCCAATGCCTAGATGGAAGCTCTGGGACCAGAAGCATCTCTGAGTCACTCCTAGACTCTGAGCTGGGCATGGCCTGAACCAGTCTCTTTTGGTCTCCTCCAAAGTCTCCATTCAGAGAATTTTTGTCTCTGTGGAAGGGATTTCTGCCTGTGAAAACCAGAGAGAAATGAGAAGGTATGAGCATGAATCAATGTAAAAGTGGAATTGAAGAAAATTAAGTCACATCTTCAGATCTACTTGTCTGAAAAAAAAAATCAGGTGCTGGTTGAAAATCTAAAATATAAGTCACCCAGTGAGATAAACTTTATTAGAGCCACCAGCAGAAGTGACTACACCAGGCCAGGAGATCAGAGAAGAGGTTTGTGTAACCTCCCAGTGGGTCTGGAGTACTGTGTGAGTCTTGGAGCTGCTGTGCCACATACAACAGTAATAGCCTCATCCTCAGGCTTCAGTCCAGGGATGTGCAGAATCCATGCATTGACCCATGTATCATTGGATGCAGAGAAATGAATGGGAACCCCAGGGTCCTGAGTGATATCTGAGTCTGAGTAGCATCTCAGGAGACACCTGGGAGGGCTGCTCGGCTTTAGCTGACCACTATATTGCAAAGTTACCAACTCTGAAGCCACTGCTCAGGATGCAGGTAAGTCTGGCTCATGCTCCCGGAGATGCAGAGTGAAGTCATCTGAGTCAGCAAAGGCTGGGAGAGGGAACCTGCAAGCACAGACACTCGTGGGGGCTGGGGCAGGAACCAGAGATACGTGTCTTGGGGATCTGAACCAGAGGGGCTGACACAAGCTAAGGAGCTAACCCGAGACACCTAAAACCAGTTCTCACCTGAGCAATGACAGAGGAACGTGAGGAGCGGAGGGGTCCAGGCCATGGTGGACACCACCTCCTGTGGCCCCAGACAGGGAGCTGCTTGGCTCAGTCCTCTTTTATCTCCTCCAGGGGCCTGAAAGGGGAGGATCTGTCCACACAAATTTGTGTATCCTCCTGGTAATCTTTGTTCCACCCTAGGAAGAGCTGAAGTCTAAGCATGATTCTTTAGACATGGTGGGCTGGTGGATGAGACTCAGGGTTTGTCCCATGGGAGGGATAAGTGAGGAAGCAGCTCGTGTACCTTCCACATACCTGTGAGTAGGAGACTCTACCCAGCCCAGAGAACACACAGCTGTGGTATCTTCCTCAGTGAGTGCAGGCTCCATTGCCCAGGGATAACAGATATGCGGGCACCACTGTTCAGAGCTTGGAAAGACCCAGATTTCCCCCTGCTGCACAATTCAGTCTTTCAATCAGAATCATGTGAGTGGAGTTGGCCTGAGTGCTGGCTCCCTGTCAGGCCGCAGCATCCATGGACCACACCCCTGCTCTGTCTCAGACAACTTATATTCATAACCATCCTTTTTGATTGAGGGATTTCTAGACTAACAGGAAACAGGAGAAATGAAAAACATGACAACTGTTCATTGTGAGGAGGCTGCAGTAAGGGGAAAATGCAGAGGGCTCTGGGAGCAAAGACCTGAGCAGCTCCTTCCAGGGGCCAGGGAAGAAGGCAACTGTGACCTGGCTCTGAGTGGAGAGTGGGGTCCTGCTTGGGGACAAACAAAGCAAACAGTATTTCTAGATGGAATGCATCTTCTAGAAAATATAGTGATATGTACAAACATTGAGAAATAGTGTGAGGTGCTGGGGAACGGCAGAACTTCTCACAGTCCTAGATCTCTCATCTGTTGGCTGATTTTGTGGGCAAGACATACTATGTATCTCTATTTTGTCGCTTTTTCTGCTGCAGATGACCTTTCCCTGCCAGCCCAGCGCAGTGAACACGTAAGTCAGAAGAGTCTGGGAGCAGGACCCTGAAAGACGGATGTGATGTTGACTTTCATGGTGCTTAAAAAAATATGTCTTCTCATTCCAAAAATATTTATGAAAAGATCAGCACAGGCCAGCAGAGAACCACGCATAGGGATATAAAAGGTGAAACCATAAAGGTCACTGTGGGTAAGTCAGGGACAGAGAGAACAGGTGGGAGGATGGAAAAAGAGAGGAGAGGTCCCTACTGATGACAACGGCATCTGTCGTGGAGAATGTGAAATTAACTTAATTAGCTCTCCTTAGTGCCCTGGCCATCCATGTGAGGACTGACTGATGTTTTTGAGGTAGGACTTCCTACCAGTTCAGGCTCTCTCTTTCTTCCTCTTCCTTTACTGCCCAGGTGAAGGGGTTTTCCAAGGGCACGTTCGCTGAGGAGCTCAAAAGTGTTACTCTTTCTAGTTTGATCATTTTCCATTGAAGGCCAAGACTTCTTTCTCGTCCTCACAGGGTGAAACAAAAGAGCAGAGGGGACTGTTTACATGCTTCTACCATTGATATATGCAGGCAGATGAGCACCAAAGACAATAAAGAAAATTATGCCCCTCAATTTGAGGAATTCAATTTTGAACAATGAAGATTAGAAAGTGGCCCATGTGCTTTGATTCATTTGTATTTAAATATTTACCCTAGGAAGATGGATAAGACATAGCATATACAGAATTCCTGCAGGGTATTAACAATGAAGTCATGGAGTATAAGGAAAAGACCAGGCCCAGAAGGCAATCCACTGGAATCAGAAACAGGGAGGTGTCTGTCACCATCCCGTCACATCTCACTGAAAGCAGACCTCCAGGCCTAGTTCCACCCACTCTGCCACCTCCATTCCCCTCTCTTGATGCATCCAGTATCAATTACTTCACCTCAAATGCTACAAAACTTAGCAACTTAAAACTGCAAAGATGTGCAATCTGACAGTTTCTGTGGGTCAGAAACCTGGGAACCGTCTGGCAAGGTGGCTCTGGCTCAGATAGGCTCATGAGGTTGAAAATAGGATTTCAGTGGGGGCTATAGCCATAGGAAGGCTTTACTGAGGCAATAGAATCAACTTACACATTCACTGAGCCACAAAGCTGGTGGCAGGAGGCCTCAGCTTCTTGCTGCATGAACCTCCTCGTGGGACTACTTGAGTGTCCTCACAACTGGCAACTGGCTTTCCCCAGAGCAAGTGATCTGACAGAGCAGAACGCAAAACTCAAAGTGTACTATGGCCTGGCATCAGTCGTTTTCTCAATATCCTATCAATTGCACTAGTGATCCCTTTTCAATATGTACAGGGATGTGAGTACTAGGAGACAGAGATATTTAGGTATAACTTGAAGTCCAGCTGCCACACATGGTAAATTCTTAGAAAACACAACTCTGAGGTCACAAATGCCTCAGAATGGCACAGAGTGAAGCAAACGCTATATGTCAGCAATACCACTGAATTCCCACCTGTCCCCATAGAATAGGGGCCTTGTGTGCAGAATCTTTGGGATCCTTTTCAGTCTGCGTGTCCAGATATCATTTTTCCTTTTATCATTATCATTTCAGTGGACATAGACATGATGTATTAGAGTTGACTTTAAAAGTATCATGATTCACAGGATATATAAGATAGTCCATATAAATATTCTTATCAAATGGGCCACTTCTACGCTTGAACTCCTTGCAAAGGGTAATGAGCCAATAGCTGCCTCCTGTGACTAACGGGATGGAACGGAAGTGCAGTGAGGGGTGTCAGCCCTGGCTTTGGGGGGTACAGCCAAGTAGGAGGCAGTACAAACCGTCACTTGTATGTGTGACCCACAGGTACAACCAGAGAGGACCCAGCTAATGGGGAGGCATTGTCCTCCTGCCTGGGCTCCACAGTGGGTGGGTGAAGAGTTAACAGGTAATGCTCTGTGAAAAGACACAGGGGTGCCTGAGTTGACGGACACCATAGCAGTGATTTAACTGTGAGCCTCATCTGCTGGAAGATGTAGCCCTGGGTGAGCACCTTGCACTCTACAGCTCATGGCAAAGATGTCAAATCCAATGCATCATTTGAACCTGACCACAAGTGAAGGAGGGCATGAGCAATCTTTGTAGAAAGTGGAGTGAAATGAAGCTCTCTGAAGTTAGAAGCCAGCCGTGAACATCACAGAGCTAAGCTGTGCTAGGTTCTGTCTTCCTCCAACCCATATGTATGCTTCAGGTGAGCAAGTATCACCAGTTTGCTCTCTAGAAACATTAGTGGGAGGAGTGGATGCTTGGATGCTTACACAGGACAAGGCCCTCTGACTTCTCTACCTGTCTTGTGGAGGGTCCAGACCCATATTCTAGACAAGGAAGGAAGCAGATGGAAAGCAGTAAATGATGAGTTACTTTTAGGGTCTCCCAGAAAAGAGGGAATGAGCAAGTAATTGGCAAAATATGCTAATAATCTCCTAAATTATCATGCCTTAGTTTCTTTCCATTTAAGACTTCCTCCCTTACTTCACATTTTTCATCACAAAATTTTACTGTAAGCAGCAAGAATGAATGAGGTGACACTTTTAATACTTTGCTTGGAAATATTCTCAGCTAAATATCCAAGTTTGCTGCTTACCTATTCTGCTTTCCATACAATTACATGATACAATCCAGTCAACCCGTTTGCCACCAAATAACAATGATCCCCTTTCCTCCAACTTTCCCACAGAAGTGTGCTCTTAATTCCCTGTGAACTCCCATCAGTGTACCAGGAGCTCCTTTACTGGCTGTATTTCTTTTCTTTACTTTTGTGTTTTTTTTGTTTTTGTTTTTGTTTTTTTTGTTTTTTTGTGTTTTTTTTTTTTTGAGATGGAGTCTCGCTCTGTCGCCAGGCTAGAGTGCAAATGTGCGATCTGGGCTCACTGCAACCTCCATCTCCCAGGTTCAAGAGATTCCCCTGCCTCAGCCTCCTGCGTAGCTTGGACTACAGGCATGCACCACTATGCCTGGCTAACTTTTTGTATTTTGGTATAGACAGGGTTTCACCATGTAGGCCAGGATGGTCTTGATCTCCTGACCTCATGATCTGCCCTCCTTGGCCTCCTAAAGTGCTGGTACTGGCTGTATTTCTACTTCCAGTCTGTGTCTGTAGAATTAGGTATTTGCTAAGAAAAATGTAACTAGACCAGGCACGGTGGCTCACGCCTGTAATCCCAGCACTTTGGGAGGCTGAGGCAGGCAGATCACTTGAGGTGAGGAGTTCGAGACCAGCCTGGACAACATGGTGAAACCCCATCTCTCCTAAAAATATGAACCTTAGCCAGGCATAGTGGCACACACCTGTAGTCCCAGCTACTCGGGAGGCTGAGGCACAAAAATATCTTGAAACCAGGAGGCGGAGGCTGCAGTAAGCCAGGATTGAACCACTACAATCCAACCTGAGCAGCAGAGCAAGACCCTGGAAAGAAGGAAGGAAGGAAGGAAGGAAGGAAGGAAGGAAGGAAGGAAGGAAGGGAAGGAAAGAAAGAAAGAAGGAAGCTTTTCTCTACCATGCTTCTGACTTCCCACTGAGCCCATCCCAGCCAAATCTTTAGCATCCATATTTCTATTAACACCATGTTCAAAACAATCTAGGATTTTTCTACCACACTTTCCAAAATTCTGCCAACCTCTATATCTTGTCTGCTTCCAAAACTATTTCCATATTTTAAGTTTTTTTTTTTTAACAGCAACACTCCTCTTCCATTCTTTTCCACATATTTTTCTGTTCCTGTTGTGACAAATTACTGCAAACCGAGTGGCTTGGTAGGTGAATGTATATTTAGTGAAACAGGGAGGAGAAAATGGGGTGATATCTGGGGCTGGATATTCTAGGACAGAAGATATGGGTTGGTTATCACCTGAGAACTAGGCACTTTGTCCTCTACAGATTTGGAGCTATTAATGTCTAGATCTAGATCTATCAGTAGAAATAGCTACTTATTTCCACCAGGCGCAGTGGCTCATGCCTGTAATCCCAGCACTTTGGGAGGCCGAGGTGGGTGGATCACAAGGTCAGGAGATCAAGACCATCCTGGCTAACACAGTGAAACCCTGTCTCTACTAAAAATACAAAAAAAATGGCCAGGCGTGGTGGCGGGCACCTGTAGTCCCAGTTACTCAGGAGGCTGAGGCAGGAGAATGGTGTGAACCTGGGAGGCAGAGCTTGCAGTGAGCCGAGATCGCGCCACTGCACTCCAGCCTGGGCTACAGAACGAGACTCCGTCTCAAAACAAACAAACAAACAAACAACAAAAAACAGAAATAAATACTTGTTTAATAAAAAGGAGAAAGAAGTGCCAGGCTTCTGTTACAGACTGCTTTAATGGAATAGAGACTGGACTTAGGTTAGGGTTCAGACAAGGAAGGGCAATGTAGGTAGGTCTGATGGAATAGGACAGCTCCATGGAACCAGAGGACAGACCTGGGGGATGTGGAGGATTTCAATCTCCAGCTTCAGTGACCAACTGGAGGTGCCATATGTATAGAGAAGAGAAGCAAATTAAAACTCTGAGGCTTACAATCTCTGTGACCAAGAAAGTGGACATGCCATAAAAGCAGATAAAATATATTATAAGGGGTGCATGTTTGGGGAGATGAGATAACCCTTCCAACTTGGAGATGAATATGGTATCTGCTTTAGCAAGAATATATCATATTTATGAAAAGCGTGTCAAGATAAAACAGTTCTCCAATCTTTCTTGCCTTGAATCAATACTTTTTTCGGAGAGTCAGTGAATAACAGTCACATCCACAGTTATCGCCCGTTCCAACAGAAGATTATAAAATAAATGTTTACCTGAAATATATCTTGTTCAATTACTTAGTAACTGGAGGCTCATCCTTTTCCATGTTCTCTGCATAAACCCATGGGACCCAGTCCATCCTGCTGGTCACCTTTCCCAGCACTCAAGTTCATATTCCTCTCCTGTTCTCTAAACATGGAGGTCAACATTCTAATTTAATATCTCCCCTTGAATCAATTCACAACCTAAACTCAAAATACACATAAAGCCATAAAAATCACTTTATTTTCCTCAGATCTTTTTCTCTTACTGAGAATTCTGTTTAGGTGAATTCACATATGCATTCAACAAACATGGTATTACTTGGCTCTTTGTGCTAGGCTGAGTCCTGGGGTTTGTAGATATAGTGGTGAAAAAACAGGAGAGAAAAAATATATGAATCTTAGTTCCCAGTAGGGGAAGGTCTATTCATCAAATTAGAGCCCCTTGCAAGGTGCCATGTTTTGCTCAACCAAATCCAAAGGGGCCTCATGCAGAGCGCAGGGACCTTGCTCTGTGTAGCTGCCTGCTTTCCAGTGTCTTGCTCTGAGAGTCTCAGCCATCTGTGTTTTTCTGACTTCTCATCTCTGTGTTCTGAGCTGTGTAAAAAGCTCACAATTTTCTTGGTCACCACCTCCGTCTGGGTCAAAAATTACATCCAAAATGAAATCTGTGTCGGCCGGGCGCAGTGGCTCACACCTGTAATCTCAGCACTTTGGGAGGCTGACGCGGGCAGATCTCCGGAGGTCAGGAGTTTAAGACCAGCCTGACCAACATGGCGAAACCCAGTATCTATTAAAAGGACAAAAAAAATTAGCTGGGCATGGTGGTGAGTACCTGTAATCTCAGCTACTCGGGAGGCTGAGGCAGGAGAATTGCTTGAACCTGGGAGGCGGAGTTTGCAGTGAGCGGAGAGCACATCACTGCACTCCAGCCTGGGCGACAGAGCAGGACTCTGTCTCGAAAAAGAAAGAAAGAAAGAAAGAAAGAGAAAAAAAGAAATCTGTGTCCACTGTAGTGCTCATTTGTGTGTTAGGTTCCTTTCTCTGAGGTTACATAATCAGGTTATCCCTGGTGGCCAATATTCACTGTCTGCAAATCGTCATTACATGCACTTGATTGTGTCTTAAAGTTTTTTGTTTATGGTGTAAGAACTCCATTTATTGCATCATGGCAAGAAACAGAAATTGACACACTTTTGATGTAACCGCCTTTGTCTGTTTGACGTTTTAGAACTGAGTAACTTTATCCCGCCATGATGTTTTCCATAAGTTTTATGAGTTCTGATTAATTTAGAGATTGAGTATATTTCTTTTTGTCAAATTTGGGAAAGTTTTGGTTACCATTTTTCAATTACATTATTCTGTTTCTTTTCCTCACTCTTGCCCTTCTGGGTCTTTCATTATGTGTTTATTGGTACACTTGATGGTGTCAAGGGGGTCTTTAGGTTCTGTGTATTTTTTCCACCCTTATTTCATTCTATTCCTAGAATAGGATAATATCAATCTATGTTTATTTCAATGACTCTTTTATATCTTTTTATTAATATTCTTTATTTGGAGATACATTCTTTTCATGCTTTTTTGAACATTTTTACATTTTTTAAATTTCTTTGAGCAAACAGAGAACTAATGGAGTTGAAGTATTGGTCTAATAAGACCCGTGTTTCTACCTCTTTGAAAATAGTTTTTGTCAACTTTTAATTTTTTTTCTTTTTTAAATTTTTTTCTTTGTTATTTTCCCTTATATATGGCAATGTGTTCCTGTGTCTTGGACCTATCTCATTCTTTTACTTTAACAAATGGAAATTTTAAATAATATAATGTGACAGTTCTGGAAATCAGAACTTTTTGTAAAGAATTTTGGTTGCTGTTGTTGCTGTTTTTGCTATAGTTGTTATTGTTGATGATGTGTTGTTTCATGGTTTTCGGGAGGGTTCTGCAAGTCTGCATTCTTCGCATGTGAAGTTAATGAAGTCTCTGCTCAATTACATTAGTTGTTACCTAATTACTGGACAGATATTTCCTGAAGCAATACATCCTTCAGCTTTTGCCAAGGTCTCCACGGGATGTACTTATTTTGAAATAATAAATAAATAATAAATAAAATCCTCTCATTCCAGATCAAGGATACCAGGATGATATTCGTGGCTATTTCTATTCCTCCTTCTTTGGTAGCTTTCTGCTTATCTGTTATCATCTTCAGTGCACTGGAAATAAGTTCTCCTCCTTATCCCTTATTCCCAAAACCCAGGCACTGAACACCTGAGAATACCTTCAGAAACTCCCACAGGGTTTAAAACTTTTCATCTCAATCTCTATAAATCTTCATTCTCTCTATTTTTATTTATCTGGAGTATGCTTTCTAGCATGTTGATGGAAATCTTAAATTTATTTAAGTCAGAAGTTATCTTCTAAGAGTGATCATTTAAATGATCTCAATAAGGCAGGACTGAGGTATGCAGCTGAGTCCCAGCGTCTGAATATGAAAAGGAGAAATTCCTTGCATCCCCCTATAGAGCCACAATACACCGGACCAGTAGGGGGAGACAGGCTCTATTGTAATATTTGCACAATAATTACAGATCAGTGTGCACTCCCTAGAGGCCTGGCCTGGAAAGCTGTCTCCAAGGGAACGTGAAGTAGGAATCAGAAAATATCTGACTCTCTACTTGTAAAATTAAAGCACACACACACACTCTCACACACACACACACACACACACACCATATTTGAGTATGCAGGTCAGCAGACACTATTTCTGAGAGCCATTTTTCAACCTTGGTAGCAGAGTAGTAAAACAGTTTTTGCCTCACTTCCCCATTCATCTGTGCTTTACCCAAATGGCACACCGATGCTACAATCTGTACCACAGATATAGCCAGCTCCATCCTCAGACGGGATTGTAGAAATGACACTATAGTGGTCAGCTCCAGTCCTGGAGACTGAGAAGTGACTGGGAATCCCAGCCCCCTTGGTGTGGCTTCCATCACTCTTAAGCTGCATCAGGAACTGAGGGCCCTTTCCTGGCTGCTGCCGAAAGCATTCAACGGCATAGCTGCTATGCTGACTGCTGAGTGTGGGTGAGCTTGGCCAGGGCTCCCAGGGAGCAGATGCAGAGGTCGACTGAGTCGGCACAGGCTGCCAGAGGGATCCTGAAAACCCAGACAGCCATTATACACTGAAAACAGGAGAACAGGAAAGGACAGCTCTGGCAGGAGTTGGGACGTGGCGTCAGTGAGCTAGGGGATCAAGATGCTTTGTGCTGTCCTGGCCTGCGCAGGAGGAGAATGAGGAGGAGGAGTGGGGTCAAGGCCATGGTACAGACTCCCCGGATCTCTGCAGAGGAAGCCACGCTGCAGGTCTGTCGTGTTCACCCTCTAGCCTCAGAGGAGAGAGACGGGCCATTCATGCAAATGTGTTCCTCTTCCCCTGCCCAACCGTGCCCCTCCCTGGGCCCGTGTGCAGTCCCAGTGGCTGGGTCATTTCTGGGAAGAGTAGGCCTGGGATGTACCTGGACTGAGGCTCCCAAAGGACTCAGAGAGGACCCAGCTGCTGGCTCCAGTGAGCCCTAGGCAGAGGCCAGGGCCAGGTATCTGATTTCCCAGCTGAGAGCCCCACAGACTCTAAGTGCCAGACCCACAGCGCCCCCTGCTGCCCAGGCCCAGGTCCATCATGCCGGTGACCAGCGGCCAGGTGGACCAGACAGAGGTGCCATCCTCCATTGGGGCCTTGACCAGTGCTGGCTCCCTAAGGGCAGAGTGAGGTTCCTTCTCAGGGCAGTTTTCTACATCATCTCAGTCTTTAGCTTTCCATATTGGCCTCCTCAGCGGGAAAAAAGATACACAATTCACCGCACTTTATAAGAAGTCCCCAGGGGAAGCGTGTCTCATGTACACATTCTACGTGGCAACTGTAATGGGATAATTTCATTGACTAGAACAAAATGTTTTAATTCTGCAGTAATAAACATGTTGTGAGTATGCATTGGACACATGAGCATATGTGTTCATAAAAAGCACACTGAACTTTACAACTAAGATCTGCAAATTTCACTTTACATATTATGCTTCAAGATAAGTTTTAAAAATAAAAAAAGAGAAGAATGCCATTTTTCCAGACAAAAAAACAATAGAATTTGCCACAAGAAGACCTAATCTAAATGAACTTCTGAAGCTCTTTTTTAGTAAAATCTCAGTAAGCAGGCACCAAAAATTGCAAGAAATAAGTGTTAAAGAAAGGGGGGAAATGTGGATAAACACAAAGGAAAATTGAGTATGTAAAACTACGATTACAATAACTTCAGATGATGTATAAATGCGTATATGTATAACATAATGCATATATGTGAACTTACAAACATGTTTCAATAGATTTGTGTGCACATGTGTAAATACATGACATAGCTATGTTTGGATATTATATAAATTTATAGAGAGTAAATGGAATTGAAGGGTTTACACTCAGACTCTACTCTCTGAAGTTTTATTTTAAACACAGAGCACCCATAATCTCTTCATATTTCCCAAACAATCAAGGGGACAGCCTCCAGGAGATGTTCCAGTTTGCATTTAGTCTCCAGAGAATCCCCTTCTTGTGATGATATGTAAGAGTAACACCCCACACAAATCCCGTGAGCAGGACAGTGTATGATAACAGCTTCAGATCAAAGGGGAAGGCTGCCGCAGTCAGAGGTTTAGCATCCTGCAGGGGGCTCAACAGGGCATCCAGCATAGTGAATATGAAAAAAGGGATCAATTCTATTCTTTAACCAGAGTTCCCCAGCACACTTGAGGGTCCAGGGCATCTGTGATATGCAACATAATCCCATTGTCACATGGTCGGTGACAATCCCAATCAAGCAAGCTGGCCACTATCACAAGGGGTTGCCTGCCCTCCCCAGATTGGCTCAGCTGTTTCATGCTCCAAAATACGCATATTCATGAGGAAGAACTTTCCTCACTGGCACCATCTACAAAGGAAACAGAACAATGTCCTGTGGCGTTGGCACTAATCAGGCTTTATTGGGGGGCATTTTCAAGAATGGACTCAGCAAGGGTCACAGCCCTTGTACCTCTCATCAGCCTCATGAGAAGCAGATCTGGGATGAGCTAGGGAAGCTGGGAGGATTTGGGGTTAAAGTCCAGCATAAGTACCTTGCAAAATGCTCTGTCTTTTAATACATTGAGTGGGTGACAGGTCATAAATGGAGATGTAATGAGAGAAGAGTCAGAAGCTGCTCAGGGAAAGTGCAAGGCCAAGACTGAAATCAGTGCTTGTGGCACCTGGAGAATTCAAGAGAAGCTGAGATCTCTGGGGAGGAGCGAAGAGTAGTCCAAGCTAGCGAACATGAGGAAACCCTGAGTTGGACTTTGGAGTCAACCACAGACTGTCTTGTTTGACTCTCACTATTAATGGAGGTCAGTAGAAAGGCTCCACCCTGTGCTGAAGAACGAAAAACACAAACAACAAAGTTGCTACTGATGAGCCACACTTGGTACCAGACAGTGTATTGTTGCCTGCACAAGGCAGAGAGAATGCAGGGGAGGTTCTAATCTCATTTCCTCATAAGTCTGGAGCACTGTGAAAGTGCCACTGTTGCTGTGATATGTAAAATAGTAATAGTCGGACTTGTTCTCAGGCTGGAGCTCAGAAATGTGCAGAATCCCTGCACATTGCCCAAGGGATCTTTCACAAAAGTGACTGGGGACCCCAGATTCCTGCCGTTTACTTGAGTCTGAGTAGTATCTCAGGAGATACTGGGGAAGGCTCTGTGACTTCTGCTGGTACAAGAATATGTGACAGCCACCAACAATGCAGCCACTGCTCGGGGTACAGGGAAGTCTTATAACATTTCTCAGATGTGCATAGAGGGAGGGCAGCTGAGTAAGCAAAGGCTGAGAGAGGGAACCTGCAAGCAAAGACGATCGTGGGTGAGGAATCAGGACAAAGGGTGAGAGTGAA
Source organism: Macaca thibetana thibetana (assembly GCF_024542745.1). Classification (NCBI taxonomy): domain Eukaryota; kingdom Metazoa; phylum Chordata; class Mammalia; order Primates; family Cercopithecidae; genus Macaca; species Macaca thibetana. The sequence goes on from NC_065587.1 coordinate 29,961,542, forward strand.
ACACAGGGCAAGAACTCAGGCTAGGGGGCTTCCCCAGGACACGAGACCTGTCCCTACCTGAGAAACGATAGAATATCAGCAGGAGAACAGGTGCCCAGGCCATGGTAGAAGCAACCCTCCTGATGTCCAGAGCTGGAGTGGCTTCTCCAGGCCTCTCTTATCCCCTTCAGTGACCTCACACAGGAGGGGTTATGGATGCAAATATGTTGCTCCCACTGCCTGCCCCCAACTCTCCCCATGGATTTATCAGTATCTGGCAGCTGTTGGTACCTGGGAGCTGTTGGAGGGGGAGGCTGGCAGGCAGGACATGGAAGAAGGCAGGGGTGCTGGGACCATATCCAGTTGCTAAATCTGTGTCAGTGAGTGCAGACTCCATCTTCCCAGCCCTGGGGAGTTTGGAGGGTTGCAAGTTTTGGGTTTCCACCATGCGGACACTGAGTCTGACCCACAGTGCCCTTGCTGCTCACTGGCCAAACAGCAGTCTTTCTTTGAAAATCACATGAGTGGAGTCACCTGAGAACCTGGTCGTGGCCAATCCACAGCATCCATGGACCACATCTTTGCCCTGTCTGGAGATAACTCATATTAATAAACAGCCTTTCCACTGAGGATTTCTGAATTTCTAGAAAAGCAAAAATATGAAGTCCATCCAATATGAGGAGGCTGCATTGATGGGAGAATTCAGAAGGCTTGGAATACATAGGGAAGGTCTCTTCCAGGATGGCCAAATAGGAAAAGCTCTGGTCTGCAGCTCCCAGCAAGATCGATGCAGAAGACGGGTGATTTCTGCATTTCCAACTGAGGTACCTGGTTCATCTCATTGGGACTTATTGGACAGTGGGTGCAGCCCAAAGAGCTAGCAGGGAGGGGCATTGCCTCACCGGGTAATGCAAGGAGTCGGGGGATTTCCCCTTCCTAGCCAAGGGAAGCCTGACAGACTGTACCTGGAGAAATGGTACACTACTGACCAAATACTGTGCTTTTCTCACAGTCTTAGCAACTGGCAGACCAGGAGATACCCTCCTGTTGCCTGGCTCAGCAGGTCCCACACCCTTAGAGCCTTGCTCACTGCCAGCGCAGCAGTCTGAGATCCACATGTGACACTGCAGCTTGATGGGGGGAGGGGCATCTGCCATTGCTGAGGCTTGAGTGGCTCACAGTGTAAACAAAGAGGCTGAGAAGGCATGAACTGGGCACAGCCCACCACAGCTCAGCAAGGCCTATTGCCTCTATAGATTCCACCTCTTGGGGCAGGGCATAGTAGAACAAAAGGCAGCAGACAGCTTCTGCAGACTTAAACGTCCCTGTCTGACAGCTATGAAAAGAGCAGTGGTTCTCTCAGCACAGTGTTCGAGCTCCGAGAATGGACAGATTGCCTCCTCAAGTGGGTCCCTGACCCCCATGTAGCCTGACTGGGAAACATCTCACAGTAGGGGCCAACAGACCCCTCAAACAGACGAGTGCCCCTCTGGGATGAAGCTTCCAGAGGAAGGATCAGGCAGCAATATTTGCTGTTCTGCAGCCTCCTCTAGTGATACCCAGGCAAATAGCATCTGGAGTGGACCTCCAGCAAACTCCAACAGACCTGCAGCTGAGGGGTCTGACTGTCAGAAGGAAAACTAACAAACAGAAAGGAATGGCATCTTTGCAATCTACCCATCTGACAAAGGGCTAATATCCAGAGTCTACAAAGAACTGAAACAAATGTACAAGAAGAAAACGAACAACCCCATCAAAAAGTGGTCAAAGGATATGAACAAACACTTCTCAAAATAAGACATTTATGCAGACATGAAAAAATGCTCATCATCACTGGTCATCCGAGAAATACAAATCAAAACCACAATGAGACACCGTCTCATGCCAGTTAGAATGGTGATCATTAAAAAGTCAGGAAGCAACAGATACTGGAGAGGATGTGGAGAAATAGGAACGCTTTTACACTGTTAGTGGGAGGGTAAATTAGTTCAACCATTGTGGAAGACAGTGTGGCGACTCCTCAAGGATCTAGAACTAGAAATACCATTTGACCCAGTGATCTCATTACTGGGTGTATACCCAAAGGATTATAAATCATGCTACTATAAAGACACATGCATATGTATGTTTATTGAGGCACTATTCACAATAGCAAAGACTTGGAACCAACCCAAAAGTCTATCAATGATAGACTGAATTAAGAAAATGTGGCACATATGCACCATGGAATACTATGCAGACATAAAAAAGGATGAATTCATGTCCTTTGCAGGGACATGGGTGAAGCTGGAAACCATCATTCTAAGCAAACTATCACAAGGACAGAAAACCAAACACTGCATGTTCTCACTCATAGGTGGGAGTTGAACAATGAGGACACATGTACACAGGGCAGGGAACATCACACATCAGGGCCTGTCGGTGGGTGGGGAGCTGGGGGAGGGATAGCATTAGGAGAAATACCTAATATAAATGATGAGTTGATGGGTACACCAAACCAACATGGCACATGTATACCTATGTAACAAACCTGCACGTTGTGCACATGTACCCTAGAACTTAAAATATAATAATAAAAAGAAAAGGTTAAAGAAAAGAATTATTGTCTCAGTGAAGTAAAAAATTACATATTTTTAAGAGGTATGACAATAAAAATCTGTAAATCATGCGTAAAAACATTAACAAAATTTGAACTTTTGAAGTGTAATTTTGAGAAGTTTTAAAGTGAAATAGATGTTAACATTAAAAATCAATGTTTAAACATTTTATTTAGAGTAAATTAATATTAAGAAAACTGTGGACATAGAAAATCAACATATTCAGCTTTGTATTAGTGTATTTTCAATATTAAAGTTTAATACTTAGGAAGATTGTTATAATTTTTAAAATTATAGCATTAATTATACTTAATTTTATTAACTAATTCCCAAATGAATTTTACTATAATTTACATAGACTAAGATATGTTGGGACATTTTGATTTGTCTTTTTAAAATAGTAAATCATCTTATTTTAGGACAAAAATTATTTAAGATGGTTCAATATAAAATTATGTTCTAATGTTTTTTACAAAAATATACCTATATTTATAATATTTGATATCTCTCTAATTTATTTTATATTGCTTTATAAGTAACCACTGTATTACATCTTAACTTAGCAAAATTATTTTTATAAAGCATATATTTTATGACTTTGCTTTTTTAACTTAAAAACATATATTTAGTATTTTTTTGTTTTATTTTATGTATTGAATTATACATTAATTAGAATTTTTAATTCTTTTTAACAATAATTTTTACTCAAAACCTAGGATGTAAGAAACTTTGCATTGTCTCTTATAAATTCATATTTTATAGATGAGAGCTATTTTAATATTTCTATAACTGTATTCAAAATATATACTTTTAATTTTAAAAATAACCTATACTTTTAATGAGTGCCTACTATTTATTTTTTAAGAATCAAAATTATACAAAAAGTTTAGATAGGAGTATTTACTTCATTTATATTGATCTAATTTACTTACTTAAAAGTTTATTTAGATATTTATGAAAACTGAGACACAAGAAAAATAGTTTTATTTCTTTAAATCATTTTTTCTTAGTAATAGTAGTAGTTGGTATATGCAGATGTTTACCTAAGTAAGATCCTTAAAGTGAAAATTATAGGAAATTTGTCTATAACTTAGAAGACACAGCTATTTTATTAAACTAGCAATATTAAATTAATTTTATTTATTGAAAGACTATACAAATAATTTTTTGGTTTTGGCTGGGTTTGTAGTTTACAAATTTTGTGCCAAATCCTTACACATTAGTCTATTTAGCAGAGACAAATATAAAAGCGTCTGTCCAGTAAACTTAGGGGGAAATATATGTTAATAATTTTGAATTTTTTATTTCATTAATAATTAATATTTAGATAAGTGTTGCACAGCACATCTTTATAACATATTCTTGCATAACTAAAACTTTACACTTGTTGACCAGCAACCCCCCGTGTCCTCTTCCCCTCAGCTCCTGGCAGCCACCATTCTGCTCTGTGTCTCTGGAATTTGTATATTTGAGCACATTATGACTTCGGACTGAAAATTCAGCAAGACTCAATACCACGTTAAATATAAAAATTGCCATAAAGCAGAAAGAGTGGCCTTAGACACTCTCATTACTTGCAGCTTCTTGGGAAAGTTTTTGAGACGATGCTCTTCTCTAGGGCTCTGCAGCCTTTAAAGAGTGGAAGAGGAGCTCACCAAGACACATAGGAGAGGCATTTTAGTACAAGAAGCAGGTAACAAGGCTCCCAGCAGGAAAGAGCACAGCAGTTCCCAGGAGGGCAGGAACTGTGAGGGAACATTACAGATGAGGAGAGGGGTGGGGTGGGGGAACCCCGGCAGGACATGGGACATAATGAGGGCTCAAGGGAAGAAACTGCCTGGGAAATCACAAGACTGCGAATGAATTTGAAATATATTTAGGAAACACAATATATAGAATGAGTAAGAAAAGTAATAAGAAAAATACATACCAATATGAACAATGTGTTAAGAAAGTGGACACCAGGGGGATTGATAAATGTACTTTCCTGCCCTGGAGTACTTGGAAAAAAAACGGCATATCTTTTTTTTGGACAGTGAAATGCTTAATTCAAATATTGTACATTTATCTTCAAGAGTTTGTGTTTGAGAATAATTAACTCTTGCCATTCTACTACTCTGTATGTATGTGGGTTATCATTCTTATGTCTTTCTTCTGCTTGAATAAATAAAAGGCAAGAACAAAAACCAATTATTCCTGAAATCATCACTTAAAGTAAATAACTTGTAAAAATGCCACAAATGGCACAGGAGTTAACCTGTGCTTCTAATCAGTTGTCTAACTTGTATGTCTACACCTCAGTAGAATTATTTTGTCAATTCTGTTTTTCTTTAATGTTTATTATGGTGACAGCTTAATTAAATATTTGCCAGTGAATAAAATGAAACCTCATGCAATCTCCATAGTCTACTAAATGTTCACAGTATTGTGTCAATCAAATTATGGATGTATATTTATATTAATATGTTATATATGTAATATATATCATATAATTATTACATATTGTATATGATATACTTATATATGTACTATATATTATATATTTATCATGTATTTATATAATATAATTAGTATATAATTACTGCATATTATATATGTTTATAGATAGATATTATTTTTGTTATTGCAGCTCCCCACATTCACTTAAAATTTCCAGAGCCCTCAGTACTGGCTAGGCTTGGCTGCAGTGAGAAATTGACAGAAATCTTGGCGGCTCACAACAACAAATGTGTATTTCTCACTCTTCTGCCATTCCCATCTCTGACTGAAATGCTTATGGCTTCAGTGCACTTCAACTTCATCCCAGGATGCAGGCTGGCTGAAAGGATTCTATGAGAACACTGTGGGTGTTATGTCAGAGATGGGAGAACTTGACAAAGCACAGGCCAATCTTACATCTACTGCTCAGAAATTACACCTCTCATTTCTGTTCATCTTATTGGCCAATACTAGTTTCAGTATCACTCCTCAGTTCTGTAGGAAGAAGGGACCAAGGTAATACTCTCAGAGAGAAGAGTGTTCCAGGCTGTGAGGAGAACCTGAGTGTTACTATATCCCCATTTTACAGGTAATGAAGAAACTGGCCTAAGGAAACCTTAAATAGATTGTCAAAGGCCGTGCTCTGCAGTAGAACTTTCTGCCATGGTGGAGATGCCGATGTGTGAACTCTCCACCATGAGAGCCATGGCTGGAGAGCATGAGTCCAGGAGGCAGGTGAAATGAAGCTGGTGTGGCTGAGGAATATTTTTTTAAAGTTTATTTAGTTTTAATTAATTAACTTTGAAATATACATATCAACATGCAGTTCATGGGGACTGTACTGGGTGGAGCAAGTGCAAGAATACAAATGGCAGCTGGTAAAATTTGCATCCCATGCTATGGCTGAAAAAAGGACATCACTGACTGCTCAGTTCTGAGGCTGCTCTTGTCTACTGTCTTCTACCCATTCTAAAATGTAAACTCCACACACGCGAAACCGTTGTCATAATTTTGTATGCCATGCTTGAAAAGTAACCCCTAAGAGGATAAGTAGAGAAGAATGTGTTATGTTTTTAGGTGTTTTGTGTAAAACTTTGAATTAGCAATTGTGCAAGCAGTTTGGTCAAATGTTTTACTCCACACGCTGGTCAACAAGAGATGCTGTCTATTGGGTGGCAGGTTTTCTGAACTCATGGTGTTTAGAGTATTATTCATCTATCAGTATAACCTTTGGAGTTGTATGCAACACATTTGTTTAACAGGAAATTTGGAAGTATTGAGATATAATGCATGTGGCCTTATGTTCAGTGGAATGGAATAAGGAAGATTCAACACAAAAGGCTGCCCAATATGTGAGGCCATTTCCTTTCAATACAGTGGTTCTCAGACAAGGGTGATTCTGCGGTGCTATCTCCCTAGGATATTTGGCAATGTCTGTTTTGTTTGTTTGTTTGTTTGTTAGAATTTGGGAATTAGGGTGCTATAGGCATCTGATGTGTGGGTCCTAATAATGCTTATAAATGTCCAACCATGAACAGAGCAGCCCCCATCACACAATGAATGACCCAGCGCACAATGTTAAAATGATAATGTTCAAAAGTCATGTTTTAAACTAAATATTCTTCATAAAGTAATTTCACAGTGATCAGAAATATCATCCATGAAGACAAGAAAGAAAAAGTTGTGTGTTTTGGAAAGAAAATAGAGAGACGCATAAACAGAAAAATTTGAATTCAAACATTCAAACGGGACAGGAAAGAAAAACCTAGGCTGGTGGGGAGAGGCTGAAGGCAGACTCAGAGTGACGATGCTCTGGGGAATTTTCCTCTCACTGCCCCACGGGCCTGCAGCACTGTGAGATTCCAGCTTTTATCATGAGACTGACAGGAGAAGTCAGCCTCATCTCCAATCTGCAGCCCAGAGATGCTCAGGGAGGCAGAGTTGGAGGAGCTGTCCATGGAGCCAGAGAACTGATCAGAACTAAATAAATGACATGAATATTTGACATAAGACGTGAGAATGGAAAGTCAACAGGAGTGTTGAATTTTAAAGCGTTTTGGAGAGAGAATCCACATGGCTAGTGACCAGTTGGATCTCTGGGTAGGGTAGAGAAAAGAGTCCATATAAATTGGAGGTTTCTCATTTTGTGGACCAGTGTGTGTGGGCTGCTCTTAACTTTGGTAAGAGATTTTAAATAGAACCTAATTATGACACATTGGTAAGAGTTTATTTGCCTATTTTAGAAAGGCAGGCACCAGGCAATGAAGCAGGTGGGCCTAGGACAGTGAAGCTTTGCCACCTATTATCACAGACACACAGTCACACACAGTGGACTCTGTCCGTGTGATGAGTTGTCAGACTGAAATGCAGTGAGGGATCCCCGGCTACCTATGGGGGCTACAGAAGAGACATAAAAACCTTTTTAAGTGAGAAAATCCTCATTAAATTATGGAAGATTTTATGCAATTATTTGTGCAACATATATTTATACAGAACATACTAACATCAGCTTGGTGCCAAATAACAATGTAATCTGCAGAGCCAGGAGGGAACCCCACACTCCGGTGTGCTCACCTCAGCGGTTCTGTCAAGGATGAGAATGGTGAACCTGCCTTTAGCTTTCCTGTTTCCCAGGGTGTTTCCCCTGGGAGATGGCGTCTACACCATCTGCTACTACTAACACCAGTCGTCAGCCAGCAGGCTCCTCTCTGCTGGCTACTTCACACTTTCCCTTCTAGCCTCTTAACAACTCCTTCCACAGATTCCTTCTATTGCCCCTGATTTATCTTGTCAATGACATCAGAAGATAACTCAACAAGCTTTTCTACCCACTCTGAGCTTTTCGAGTGTTGAAGGTGAGGGACCACAATTTAATCAACTCCAAGTATTCATATTTCCTTTATTTTATTATTATTATTATTATTACTATCATTATTATTATTTTTGGCTGAGCCTCACTCCGTCACCCAGGCTGAAGTGCAGTGGTGTGATCTTGGCTCACTGCAACCTCTGCCTCCTGGGTTCAAGTGATTCTCCTGCCTTAGCCTCCTGCTTAGCTGGGATTACAGGCATGTGCCACCATGCCTGGCTATTTTTTTTTTATATTTGTTAGAGATGGGGTTTCACCACGTTGGCCAGGCTGGTCTCGAGCTCTTGACCTCAGGTGATTCACCCACCTCGGCCTCCCAAAGTGCTGGGATTACAGGGTTGAACCACCATGCCCGGCCACATTTCCTTTATATCCTATAATCCTGGCATTCACAATGATATCCTATAATCTTTTACTATTAGACTTCTCCCAAATACTTGTCATTTTATTTCATTGATTAATCTTCTCCTTACAGAATAATTTCCCATTTATTATGTTTATAAGATGCATTAGGTATTAACTTCACCATAAGAATCAGAGTTTCTTAGGAAGAGTAAGTTTTCTAATAAAGTATATTTTAATTGTTGGTAAAAGTCTAAAATGTCACATGCCAAGTAAACAAAGAGGGGTCTCCGCAAAGAGAAAAAGTTGGGCTCTTTGATCAATGTGTTTCTATGTTGAGGTTGTATGGGGATCATCTAAATGATGGGTGAAGGTGAGGTTGGGGTTGGCACTCACTCCATTGGAGGAGCGGACAGAAACCTGCCTCTGCATTGCAGTCGCGTAGGACACAGTGCTCTCTCCTGGGTTGTATATTACAAGAGAATATCCCTGGAGCCATGTGGGGGACAAAGATGTGGGGGGCTTTGGTCCACCATTAGAAATGTGGTGCTCTCACACATGCATTTTTATCTCGATGGAAAGCTATCTTTAAACTAGATTTTTTTTCCCCACAATATCAAAAATCATTGTCAACTACAACCTAACGCTCCCACTTCATTTGTTCTTTCCAGATACTGCCTGTGATATGTCAGAGGATAAGGAAAGGGCACAAGAGCACACACATGGGATCATTGTCTTGTGTGGGTGTTGGGGGCAAACAGGGACGTGGGGCCCAGGAAGCCTCAACTAAGTGTGAGGAACAAGTCTGGCTCTGTAGAAGGAATAAAGGGATCTCGTGACAGAGGGAAAGGGGATTCCAGTGAGAGGACAGGCCTGGGCCCAGGCCACAAGAAGGTGGGATAAGGTTGTGGTGACCCTGCTGAACACACACTCAAAGGCAGAGAGCTGGACCCTCTGAGCATGGAGTCCAGCGTCTCCAAATAAAATAGAGAAGGAAAATCTGGGAAAATAACTATTTCCTTAGTTAAACCTTGCATTCGTTTTTAATAATGACTAATGCGTGTTTATGTTCATATAAGTATCTAGCCACAAATGTATTCACAACAATGTTGCCTATAAATATTCATTAATACTGCAGATTTAGTTATTTTAACTCATGATACGATTTTTGATAGTTTTGAATAGTGCACACTTTGTCACATTGAAACCAGCCCTTGTCATTTTTGGTTTAGTTTAAACAGGGCTCTATGAGGTCCCCACATGCTAAGTGAGGCTAGGGGAGCTCATGAGTTTTCATCTCCCTTCCCCTGAGGCACTGTGTGAGCACTGAGGCTGCTTTCCCAGGCTGAGCAGTCACAGGCAGGCCTGTCCTCAATCTGGAAGCCAGAGATGGTCAGAGATGCCATGTTCCTAACCCGGAACCAGGGAATCTCCCTGAGATCCCTGAGAGTTGGCTGTTTTTCCTGTGATCAGGTGTTTGGGGGCATGGCCCTGGTGCTGCAGGAGCCAGACTGCTCCATCTTTGCCAACACGGTTGCTGTCCCCAGTGCAGCTGAGTGTGGTTGTCTGTCGCAAGCCCTTGGATACAGAGAGCTGCTGAGTCTACCTTGTCTGGGCCACAGACACTGCAGGAGGACAGAGAGGGCCATGAGAGCGGGTTTACAGCCCACTGAGCCAGAGAGTGAGGGGTAGGGAGCAGAGGCGGGTGTGGATCCCCCCACACAAGGTTCTTTCTCACCTGAATAGTGAGGGCGGAGGCGGAGGAGAGGAGCCCAGAGTATGGTGCAGATTTCCAGCTTCCTAGAGCTCTGCTTTGGAAACTGAGCTCCACTGAGTACCTTTGTATCCCCCAAAAACGTCATAGGGTAGAGTCACTGTGTTCACATAAGACCTTGCTGTGTCTCTTCCTTGTCCACCCTGCTCTGGGTACTCAGAGGTCAGAAGGAGGAGATGAACTGACCCAGTGAGTGGAGGTGACCTGGATCATGATGACTCCGGGTCCCGGCAGGTCAGCGTTGCAGTCCAAACTAGTCCAGTGAGCTGATGGCTGAACTCCCTTGGGGGACCTGAGTGGTTTTCATTTGGGCAGGATCAACTCAGTGATGATCCTCAGTGTCCTCAGACCCAAAATCTTCCTGCCTCTCTGTCACATCCGGGCATTTCAGTGAGAAGAACACTGGTTGTCCTGATCCTCGTTTCCGAAGCTGCTCATGAGGTTGGAGAGGACCCCAGGGTAGCTGGGAATTGTAAACAAAGCAGGCATCGGGCTTAGCGATGCCCATCTCACTAACAAGACGTTTGTCTTTCAGTTGCATCAGCACCACATACATTGTGATTTCACTTACATCATCTATTAATATTCATTTTCTGTTTCAATTTTTTATGAAAGCAACGCTCACAGAGTTGAATCACATTCATTTAATTGGCACTCACATCTTCAGCTACTGCAATAACTCTCTATTGTTTTAAATTATCTTTTAACCTTCATATGTGTTTCCATCTTTTTCAGAGGCTCTTACATAAGTGTATGTAATGTGCTTCCAGTCTAACTTTCAAATAGCTCATATAAACCTAAAAAAAATCATAATGCATGTTCATATTTCAAAATAATTTATTTCTTTAACTCTTGGCTTTTTAATTTTATTTATTTATTTGTTGCCTTTGGAACTCAAAATAATACTTTTATTTTATTACATCCAACTACTTAGCATTCCATCAACTAAGTGCAGGTTATAAATTCCCCTTGTGTTTGACACCTAGCTTGTTTTTCATACTTTTCTCCTAGTAAGGACCTTGTCGTAAACATTTCCTTGTGTCTCTGTACAGAGTGAACTTCGTGCAAGACAGATGCTCGCCCTCTTCCGGTATCTTCGTGCTGAGAGTCTTTGCTCAAAATAGCTGAATTTGTTTATACAACCTGCTGTGAGTGAGAGTCTGGGATTCCCCACATCCTCGCTGGCATCTTATTTTTTTTATTTTAAATTTGCAATATCATTTAACAGCTTTCCACCCTCAGTGGCTTCATGCCTTACTCACAAGTATGCCCACAGGAATCAAAGGTCACTCAAATCCCACATTATCTACCTCTGCTCTCTCTTTCATCTTTCTGGCTCAGGCTCTGACACTCTAAACTTTCTCTTTTTGGTTTCTTTACAAAAGGGCTTCTCACTCCCTTCTTGCTCCTTTCTTAAGCTGTTTGCTTTTTGCAAGGCCTGGAAGGCTTCCCATGCACCGACATGCTTGGCTCATTCCACAATTTCTACTTGAAGATCTTATTCCCTTCTCTTTGTCGCTGGTGGAATTTAACATATTTTGATGTCACATTTATCTACCCTCATTTTGAGACCTGTGAATGGCTTATTTGTGTTCTTTGAACATTTGTATTGGGTTTCCTTTTTTTCTGTCTTCGCTCCTTGCAAAGTTGTCCTCTGGATGACAAATAGCAATACTTTGTCCTTGCCAATGTCTTTCCACTCCTACATATCGTTCTCTCTTCTTACCAGCTGTGGTCCTCTTTGGCAAAAAAAAAAAGCTTCAAATAATTGCAATCAAATACTTCAAATTTTCTTTTATGAATTGACTTGGAAGGTTTATTTAAGAAGTAGTTTCTCATATGAAGTAAAAATAATATTTTTATTTTTCTAAACTGAAGTTTTTATACTTTTTCTTTCCTAAATTATATTTTAAATCTGTTTGGATTTTTTAATAAAAGTATGAATTAGGTACTCCACTTAATTTTAAGAACAGAGTTAGCCATATTTCCAATATCACATAAAAAAATCATCAGTCCTATCTACTCTAATTTTTAAGAGAATTATGTAAATGTCAAGATCTCAGTCATGCATGATTTTGGCTAATATTGCTTGGTAAAATAACTCAATATCTGGTATCACTTCCTTTACAAAGTTTTGGTAAATTATCTTAGGTAATTTTTATTTCAATTTTCAATTTGAGTTTTGAAATAAGTTAAGCAGTTCCCTAAATTATTGCTGAAATTTTAATTATCTTATATTAATTTGATGGATTCATCCTAGCACACTGCCATCTTTACAATATTGATTTATACAATCCATGATATAGTATAACTTTTTTTTTTTTTTTTTGAAATGGAGTCTCGGGCTGTCACCCAGGCTGGAGTGCAGTGGCGTGATCTAGGTTCACTGCAGCCTCTGCCTCCTGGGTTCATGCCATTCTCCTGCCTCAGCCTCCTGAGTAGCTGAGACTACAGGCGCCCACCACCATGCCCAGCTAATCTTTTATATTTTTTAGTATAGACAGGGTTTCAACGTGTTAGCCAGGATGGTCTTGATCTCCTGACCTCATGATCCGCCTGTCTCAGCCTCCCAAAGTGCTGGGATTACAGGTATGAGCCACTGAGCCCAGCCAACATAGTATAACTCTTACAGTGTATTGGTATTTTGTATTTTTTTAACATTGTTTATTATTTTCTCCTATTAACCCCTTATACATTCATTGTCACATCATTTAAATATATTTTTTTAATTTTTAGTTAATATGCATTATTTGTGTTGTACTTTTTGGAATTAAAAAAAAAAAAAAAGTTTAGCAGCAAGGCCTCCATTCCATGACCATAATCCCACGGTGCTGCTTTTGTTGGGGCTTCAGGAATCAGTAGTAAAGGGAGAGTGACTAATGAGATAACAGAACTGGTTAAATCTGAGTTCCTTTTCCAGTTGCTGGAGATACATGTGAGACCCAGGGATGCTGTGCCAGCTCAAGTGTAGTCTCCATGTCTTTCTTGCTTTCCGATGTGACTAGAATTAGCCTCCCTCCGTCCACACCATTATCTTTCTGAACAGGTTCTGCAACTCCAGGGACAGAACGTGTATTACCCAAACCAATCTGACAGTTCACCCCAGTCACCATGATGGTGTCAGGGGACATGGTGTGAGTGTTCTGGTCAAGTTGTCCTGAAGGTCAGAATTTCTGATCAGTGGGTCAGGGATGGCAGGTCTCGATCATTCTCGGGGGGTTTGTGTCCAAATTGAAATCCTGGGACTGAGGAGGTAATTTGTTCCCATGTGAGTATTCATCCAGGGGCAAGAAACGGTCATGAAGAAAGAATATCTCAAAGAAGTCTAAGAGGGAGATTCCTCTCTTGCCATCTTGAATGAAAAAGTCCCTTTGATACTTTTGACAAAGGCTAACAGGCAGTTTGATCTTTCCATTGGAGTAATGAGCTCAGGGCCTCCCTCAGTCCTCTTGCCCATGAAGGCTCCTTCAGCAGGGTGACTCAATACCATCCTGTCCATGTCCTAAGGCCAGCTTGAGCCCTCTTGCCTCACCCAGGCTTCAGTCCCTCCTCCCCACAATCATATGCTAGGTCTAAACAGTCTCTCCAGTGACCCTAGCTGGACCCACAGCCATCACGCTTCCCACCTCCTTGTTCATCTTCTCTGAGGCATCTGAACTTTTCTTCACAAACTTAGCTCAGATCCTCTGTCTTCCTTGTCCAACCCTCTGATGGCTCCTCTACCACCCTTACTGAGCTCTCCTCTCCGCTCCTCACTAAGTGATGACATCTTATGGTGTTGATATTATTACTCAATTGTCTCATCTCTTCCACCAGATGGTGTCTGGTCCATGAGGACAGGGACATTTTCTGTCTTGTCCACCCTATTTCTTGAGCCCCTAGACCTAAGCCTGGCACATAGTAGGTGCCAATTGAATGTTGTGGATGGACAGACATCTGGCGGTTGAGGCTCTTTGGTCAGATACAGTGGGCGCTGTGTTCCTGGTGCTGTCCTGATCCATGATGGACTTGGTTCCCAGGGAAGCCTGACCCTGGTATTGAGGAATTGATATGGTTTGGCTCTATGTCCCCACCCAAATCTCATGCTGAATTATGATATTAAGTGTTGGAGGAGGGGCCTGTGGGGAGATGTTTAGATCATGGGGGTAGATTTCTCCCTTGCTGTTCTCAAGATTCACTATCATGAGTGAGTTCTCGTGAGTTCCGGTTGTTTAAAAGTGTGTAGTGTTTCCCCTTCTCTCTCTCTTCCGCTCTGCCATATCAAGATGTACTTGCTCCCCTTGTCCTTCCTCCATGATTGTAAGTTTCCTGAGGCCTCCAAGTCATGCTTCCCATACAGCCTGCAGAACTGTGAGTCAATAAAGACAGTGAGCCTTTCTTCATAAATTACCCAGTCTCAGGTAGTTCTTTATAGCAATGTGAGAATGGACTAATACAGATATTTATTTCAATATGTGACAGTATGACAATTTGTTACTGCCAAGGGCTGGATATGAAGGTAGAACTGAGAAAGGACTGGGAAATGTAATTTAGACCATGTTTGCTTCAGTGCATCTGATACTCCACATTTTGTCCACCAAACAAAATCACGGTTAAGCAGCTTATTTGGTGAATGGGTTGGGGGCTACACAGGGAAATACCTTCACTGGAAAAACAGCCTGTTTTTGTCTTCCTTCCCCAGTGGCCTACAGTTCCGTGTGAGCATTAATGCTTGTGTGCCAAGATAAGCAGAAATTGTCAGCCTTATCCCCAGACTAGAGGCCAGAAGTGCTCAGCGAAGCCTGTGAACCAGGACAAGACCCTAAAGGCCAATGACTGTTTTCATAGATGAGGAGTTTTAGAGCCATTCCAGGGAACTGCTGATACTCATTGACATGAAAACCACCCCCAGTGCTGGTGGCACTTCCGGTGCAGGAGATGGTGACCCTGTACCCTGGGGACCCTGCCACTGAAGGAGGCTGAGTCAGCACAGACCTGGCCCAGGACCCTGGAAGTGGAAGAGACACAAAAATGGTGATACTGTTCTAGAGACAAGAGGAGAAAGCGGAGTCCTTTGGGCTTCCCAGGGCTTTTCCCTTGGCCCTGTGTCTAGTCACCTGTACAATGAGTGAGGAGTATGAGGAGGAAAGGGGACCAGCCCATGGTGGAGACTGGCCTGAGTCCTGCCTTCTGTACCTACAGCTACAGCAGAGCTTCTCCCGATCTTTCTCCCTCTCTTTATACTCCTGGAGGAAGAGTCCATCTGTGCAAGTGAGAGCCTCTAAGCTTCTTGATCCCACTCTGTGTTTGGGTCAGGGTCAGGGCCCTCTGCCTTAGGGGATCAGGGGAATGAGCAGGAGTGGAGCCGTGATGTCCCAGGGTTTTGGAAGTTCACAGCTGTGAGGCCTTAGCAGAGGGCAGGAGACAGAATAGGTGGATGATGCCAGCTCTGAGCACACCCAGACCCTTCAGGAACGGACCCCAAGCACTCTCTGTTGTCCAGCCCCAGACACACTACTGGCTGATATGCTGACCATTCAAGTTTCATATCATCTTGGAAGTCAAATAAATTGTAAGATTTATTTTTTGGAAACAAAGTAGTCTAGGTAATTTTGGTAAAGATAATATATATTGCAACAAAATAATTGAAGCTCTCTGAGTCCAATTTCAAATATGATAGAGATCTCAAGTATGACACTGAAGGAGAAAATATAATTGACTAATATCCTATGGCTCTTGGTGTTTGTTTATGTGAAACAGAATGCAGTGGAGAAACCCTGTGAGCAGTCTCTGCAGTGACTCAGTCTGATAAGAGAGCAGAATCCACTGAGTACATGTTGTCCCTCCATTCTGTGCCTCCCATAATGCATTGTGCCATACCAGCCTATTGTGGCTCTCAGCAGACACTCATGAATTCAATACAATGTCTTCTGTCTGCATTGGGTGAAAAACCTGTGCGTTTGTCTGTAGAGTGGGACATTGGATCATTGGATTTCACAGCCAGGCAGGGGAGCTGGACTAAATTCTTCTTACTGTCTCTCAATGAACACACTTCAGTCTCCTCAGATTCTGGTTTCTTGTGTTTGTTGTTTGTTTTGGTATTGAGATGGCATTACTTTTATCTCACACTCATAAGATTGAAAACAATCATAAACATGATTTATTTAAAATGTAAATTATTTTCCCTGTGTCCAGCTAGGGTACTGTCAGGCTGGATAATACACCATTTTTTTGTTGAAAGAAAGTAAGGAAGACCTTCTGTCCTGCATTGTTCCATCACCACTAATATCATTGTGAAGAGGTCACCAGGGGACAATGTGAAACTTCTGAGGTCAGCAAGGCCTGAAGCAAACTCAGATGGTTCCTGTTTCAGCAAAGCTGGGCTCTTGCTTACAGGCCAGTGCACGTGGTAGAGCAGGTGCTTCCTCCCAAGGGGCAAGCTCAGAACTCACAGCCACCCTACACGTCCCCTTTACAGAGGAGCTGTTCTCTGGGATGAAGACTCAGAAATGTGTGCCTATGATGGTGGTAAAAGGAATCAGGTTTAAATAATGGACCAGACAAACACTGACCCTTTACCAAAAAGTTTGAGGGAGATAAAAAGAACATTGCCGTATCCAGCCTCAGCTTGAAGACCCAGGGGTTCCTGCAACATCCACACCATGGCCTGGACGCCTCCTTTCCTCCTACTCTACCCTCCTCTCTCTCACAGCTCAGGTTCATGGAGAGCTGGGTGGGGCTGGGCTGATGAGGGACCAGGAGGCCACTCGGGAGCGGGTGTTCTAGGCTGACCAGTCTCTAAGGGAAGAAGGTGCATCACCAAGTATGTGTGCCCCTTGAGCCTCAGTGGGATCATCTAGAAAAGGGGGTTTTCTCTCAGCGGAGCCCATCTAGATGGGTGGGGGCTCAGTGGAGTGAAACCTCACCCCTGGATGGCACAAAAGGGCAACATGGAGAGAGGCGCCTGAGAGATGGTAGAACCAACTCTGACCATCTGGTCCTCAACTCATCACCTTGCAGATGCTGCCTGTTGGCCAGGCTTGGATTCTCCCTGGTTAATTGTTTTCCTTCTTATCTGCCTTGAATAAACAGGGGTGCCGCAGGCTGAGCAGAGCCTCACAAACAGGATGAGGCTACTAATGTGCCTTCCCTGCCCATGGGTGCTCTCCCTGATGGGTTCCCCTTCAGCTCTCAGGCTGAGGGCAGAGAGAGGAGCAGGTTCACAGATGACTCTTTCAGTTCAGCCCAATCCTGAGTCCAGTACAATGTGGCCAGTGTGGTGAGAGGCAGGTCTTCAATTGTCAAACAGTTATCAAGCACCTACCTTCTGCTGGGCACAGAGTTTAGTGTTGGGAAGGCCATGATGATCTAGACAGCCTCATCTCTGCTTCATGCTGACCCTAATGGGAGCACAAGGATGGAAAGGCACAGGGGGTCTCCCTTCCTCCCTTCTACCATTGGGGGTAAGGAGGCCAGAGAAGCCTCTGCTGCACTCAGGGTTCTGATGCAGGATGACGTGGTGGGATCACAGAGGAAGAGGGAACAGGGTGTGACATGAGAACTGAGGAAGTATCAGCATGTCCTCAAGCTTCCTGGGATTCAGGTGAAGATGTAGAGAAATTCACAAAGTAGATATGGAGGGAGAAACACAGAGCTGAATAACAGAATCCAGGAGAACAGAATTCCCAGGAATAGAGGGATCGTGATTCAGAGAGTCCCTGGCAGGGCAAGCACCTCAGAAATCCAGTAACATGCAATGTGGTTCCTGGGGCCAGGAGCTTACTCACTGGCAGGGCCTGATCTGTTAGGGCTGCTGGAAAGGAAGGCAGGGAGAAGCCATGTGTCAGCAGAGAGAAGCATGCAGAAGGCTGCGACATGGGCAGAAGGAGAGTAGATTCCACCTGAGGACAGCCAGGATGGGAGGTGTGAGACAGGAGTGTCCCAAATCTATAGATACTTTGCTAGATAATGTATATAAAAGGGATCCTGTCACTTTGTAGATTTTGTCTTACAGGAGAAGATAAATTCAGAGCTTAGAGTTCTATTATTATTTTTTAGGACAGTGTTTCTCTAACACAGGAAATTATCCTCACAGGTCCTGCCCTGGTGGAATAGTGTGTTTTAAAGTGTTCTTTAAAATTATTTACCATTTTACTGGTCTTTTCAGAAATATGAATTGATTAAAATTTTTGACATGTTCATCTTACATTTTTGAAAGTAATATATCGTCTCTTTTATAATCATACTCTAATCCTTTTGAGGTTATTCATTGAGAAAACCAAGAAAATGTACTACCTACTGTATTTACACTCTTGTTTCTATGGAGTGAACTCTTGAATCTCTGGAATTTATTTTCTTGGATCATGGAGTAGTTCCTACGAGGAATTAAAACTTTTTCCTTGTTCACCCTGTATTTTTCTAGAAGATATCTGTCGTCTGTTCCTTTCTTTGTGACAATGGGCTGTAGATAAATGCTTTTCTTTTTTATTCGTGAAGGAGGTAAAATAGAAAATGTTTGGCATCATCTGGTTAGTGGAAAATAAGCCATAAGAGGGAAGGAGAACTGAAAAGAAGGTGCAGAATTTGGGGAAAGAAGTGGTCGTAGTCCTGAACATAACTTGACATTACTGGGTAGAGACAAAATATTCTAGAGAGACACTGAGAAGGAGAATCTAAGGTTTGAGGGCAAAAAAAGGAAAATTCAATTAGAGCTTTCATAGCTAGATTGGTGTCCTGAAAGGACAGAGACAAAGCTGAATTAAACAGGCTGACACTGATCCCAGACCACTGGGACAAGGGTGCCGTGAAAAGTAGACTCTCAGCAATGACACAGGTGTCCTGGAAAGCAGTAGCTAAGGGAGGGGAGCAGAAGGAGGCCCCACTTGGAGTGTGCGGACATTGGGAAAGGTGCAGGTGCTGGGCCCTCAGGCTGCTTCTCGCCTGAGGGAGGGACAGGTGGAGGACAGGTGCACAGGTGGTGGTGGGCAGTAGCCACTCCTGGGGCTTCCTGAACTCCTTGCCTTTCTTACTGCCACTGGGACAAGGAGGCCATCATGGGGATGTGTATCTGCTCCCTCCCTCTCCTGAGACTACCTGTATCTCAGGTCAGAGCCTGCATGGTAATAGTGTGTCTGTCTAAAATTGGTCTGGGGGAAGAATATCAGCAACATTAGGGAGCTTGAGCTGCAACTTTATGAGCCAAAAATTGCCTGGCTTGTGATCCTGTTCAGGTCCCAGCATCTATAGGACAAATCCAACATCAACTAAGGATGGGAGTGGATGACAGAGTGATGCACATTGTGGGATCACGTGGGCAAACCTCCTTTTTTTCCTGTTCTCTGGACCCAAAGTCTCCCAGCCATGAGGTGAGCATGTGACTGACCCCAGCTGCAACTACAGGGATCTGCATTGTGCTGTCCAAACCGATCAGACAACCCGCTGGTCAACATGATGCTGTCAGGGAGCATGGTGTGAGTGATCTGGTCTAGTTTTCTCAAAGGCAGAATTCCTGGTGGGTTGGTCAGAGTGCATTCCCTCACTCTGGAGCATCGTGTGTGAATGTGATACCTGAGACTCAACAGTATCTTGTTTTCGCGTGGGAATTTAGCCTCGGGACAGGACAGGGCATGGAGAAGAGACACCTCAAATAAAACTCACAGTGGGGACTCCCCCCCTGCCATTTGGAGAGAAAAGGGTCCTGTGACAACTTTGAAAGAGGCTGGGAGGCTGTTGTCAAAGTTTCCATCATGGTGATGAGCTCAGGACCTCCCCCAGCCTCCTTGCTCATGGAGGCCCCCTCAGCAGGGGGTTCGCATCCACCCCATCCAGTTTTCAAGGCTATTCCTGAGCCGTCTCTCCTCACCCAGGCTTCAGTCCCTCCTCTCACAAACACAGGCTAGGCCTGACCTTTCTCTCCAATGACCCCAGCTGGCCCCATGGCCCTCACGCTTCCTGCTTCCCTGTTCATCTTCTCTGAGGCATCTGGACTTTTCTTCATAAACTTGAGTCAGATCCTGTGTCTTCCTTGCCCAACCTTCCGATGGCTCCTCAACCTCCAACTGAGCTCTCCTCTCCTCACTACGTGGTGACATCATATTGTTGCATTGACATTTTTACTTGATTGCCTTATCTCTTCTACCACCCGGTGTCAGCTCCATGAGGACAGGGTCCCTTCCTCTCTTCTTCATCATGTGCCTTGAACCCCTGGATGTGAGCCTGGCACATAGTAAGTTCTCAGTGAATGGGGTGGATAAACAGACCTTTGGGAGTCGACTGTCCTGAGTCAGACACGATGACCCTGGTCCTGTTTTGACCCATTACGGACTTGGTTTCCAGGACAGCCTGATCTTGGTATGGAGGAATTTCTCTTAATATGAGACAATACAATGATATGTTACTGCCAAGGGTTGGATGTGAGGGTAGAATTGAGAGGACAGGAACACACTCTCCACACTGTGATCACTGGAGTGAGTTGTAAAATCTAAATTTTTACTCAACAAATGAAAACCAAAGTTAATCAGCTGACTTGCCCAAGAATCGGGGGATGCACAGAGAAGCCCCATTGCTGGATGGGCAGCAGGTCTTTCTCCCACCTCCCCGCTGGCCTGCAGCACGGCCTCAGCCTTGGTGCTTGTGTCCCAAGGTGAGGAGGAGGAGTGGGGTCCAGGCCACGGTGCAGACTCCCCAGAGCTCTGCTAAGGCTGACAGATGCAGGTGTTTCTTACCCACCCTGTAGTCCCAGAGGAGGAAGGGGGGCCCTTCATGCAAATGTGCTCCTCTTCCTCTGCCCAACCAAATCACTCCCTGTGCCTGAGTGTCAGTCCCAGTGGTGGGGTGACATTTCTGGGAGGGGTTCCTGGGCTGGGCCTGGCCTGCGGCTCTCCAACAGCCCAGAGAGGGCCCAGCTGCTGGCCCAGTGAACCCTGCGTGGAGACCAAGTTCAAGTGTCCGGTTTCCCAGTTGACAACCCCACAGAGTCGTCCGCAGCAGACCAGCAGCACCCCCTTCTGCCTAGGCCCAGGTCCATCGTGTCTGTGACCAGATGCCAGGGGGTCCTGACAGAGGCTTCTGCCCCGACCAGGGCCTTGACCACTGCCTGCTCTCTGTCCAAGGGCAAAGCGAGACCCCTCGTCAGGGTAGCCTCCTATTTTATTTCAGACTTTAGGTTTCTATTTAGCCCTCTTCAGTGGGAACAGGACACACAGGACACCCCACTTTGTGAGAAGTCCTCAGGAGAAAGGCGTCTCTCATACACGTTGTATTTGGGAGCTATGATGGGATAATTTACGTTGACAGGGACAGAATGTCTCCATCCTGCAGTAAAGGAGATGTTGTGAGAATGGATTGGACTGTTGGCTACGTGAGCATCTGCATTTGTAAAAACACATCAAACTGTATAATTAAGACCTGTCCATTTTACTTTACATACGTTATCTTTCTATATAATAAACAGAAAAAAATAGAGGAAAATGGCTACTTGTCAGACAAAACCCAATGGAATTTGCCACCAGCAAAACTCCTTTAAAGGAAATTCTAAAGCTGTTTTTTCAGTGAGATGGAAAATAATCTCAGTTAGTAGTCCCCCAAATTAGAAATAAATATTTTAAAAAGTGGAGAAAAGAGGGTAAACGCAAAGGAAAATTGAGTACATGAAACAGTGATTTTTACATCAGTTGGTGTGTACACGCATACATGTTTAAACGTAATGGTGCATGTGCATGTTCTTATGAACACATATTCATAGATGTGCACGCATATTTGTAAACATAGCATAACCATAGGTTTTGATATTAGGTAAGTTGCTAGAGAGTAAATGGAATAGAAGTTTCTGCGCTCTGACTCTATACTCCCTGAAGCTCTATTTTAGACTCTGAGCTGCCCTGGTCTTTTTAGAGTTTCCCAAACAAGGGGACAGATTTTCTACCTTGAAATAAAAACTTAATGTAGGGCTGTCCCCGCCTCACCCCTTGGCCTGGATGCTCCCAGGCCAGCAGGAGAATGTGAAGAGAAGAGCTGAGCCTGGGGAGGTTTCCAATGGGGAGAGGACACCTGGCCTTTGATAGGCCCTGGGTCCTAGCAGGTCAAAGCTTTGGGCCAATCAGGGAATAGGGAACTTGCCATGTGATCAAACCCTAGGGAGACCCTGAGTATTTTCCCAGCTGCTGGGACCGTGTCAGGAGAGCTGCAATGTCCCAGACTGACTGCAGGGCCCCAGTTCCTATCAGGCCTCTGTGACAGGCCTGAGCCCTTCCCCGGAGGGTCCTAGATGGCCTGGATCAACTTTTCTGGTACTGCTGCTCCTCACCTCAGAATGGATTTATCGAAATTCCAAGTTCTAGATGAGCATTGTTGGCCCAGAGGAGACAATCTCGTTGGGACTAAATTAGAGAAGACTTGTCTTCCATCAGCATTAAAATAGGCTTTTTAATTAGATCAAATAGAGTAACCCCAAAAAAGTAAAACAGGAAAAAAAAGAAATCTACCTTTCTGCTTTTTAATATCCTGGGTGCAAAAACTTAAATTCTTTCTACTGCTCATGCATTGGGTAAACCCCTCACCAGTCGGTTTTAGGCACTTATTTTTTTTTTAATTTTATCTTTTTAAAAACCTTCATTTTGTATTCACAAGTACGTCCCAATGTCCTATAGTTAGTACTGTGCTATGTGGAAATAGTAAGAACACATCTAATCTGTTTTTCAACTATTACATTTTTTACTCATGAATTATCTATACTGGGCCAGGTGTGGTGGCTTATGCCTGTAATTCCTGCCATCTGGGAGGCCAAAGCAGGAGGATCAGTTGAGCCCAGTAGTTCCAGACCAGCCTGGGCAACAGAGTGAGACCTTGTCTCTACAAAAAATAAATAAAATGAGCCAGGCACGGTGGTGCTTGCCCACAGGCTTAGCTACTTGTGAAGCTGAGGTGGGAGGATGGCTTGAGCCTGGGAGTTTGAGGCTTCAGTGAGCCGTGATTGCACCACTGCACTCCAGCCTGGGCAACAGAGTGAGACACTGTGTCAAAAACAAAACAAAACAATAAAGGCCAGGAGTTGTGGCTTATGCCTATAATTCCAGCACTTTGGGAGGCCGAGGTGAACACATCACCTGAGGTCAGAAGTTCGAGACCAGCCTCACCCACATGGCAAAACCCCATCTCTACTGAAAATAAAAAAATTAGCTCGGTGTGGTGGCGGGCACCTGTAATCCCAGCTACTTGGGAGGCTGAGGCAGGAGAATCGCTTGAATCTGGGAGGCAGAGGTTGCAGTGAGCCAAAACTGTGCCACTGCACTCCCGCCTGGGTGACGGAGTGAGACTCTGTCTCAAAAAACAACAACAACAAAAAAAAAGAAATGGAAAGAAATATCCATATTGTATGTTTATGTTATTAATTCAGGATTACACGATAAAACTTTTCCATCCTTTTACTTTCATTTAATGTTTTCTGTAACCATAATTATAGATACACATTAAGGTGAAAAAATATGTAATAAAGGTTTAGTTACACTTCACCCAGTTTTCCCCAAGAGTGACATCTTAAAACACAGTACACAATATACAAAATCAGAATGATGCAATTAACGTTGAAGGAATGCTTTATGCCATTTTAACTAGGTGTTTATTTGTGTTATCATTTTACTTTTGTGTATATACATCTATTTAGAGTTTATTGTAGAATCGCATGGTTGTTTCTTGTTTTTTATTTTTCTCAATGTGACAAACTGTGTTTAATATATGTGATTAGTTCATTTACATTTAATGAAATTATTCACATGGTTGGATTTAAGGTTACAATTTTAGTATAAGTTTCCTTTTTCTCTATAATTTTTGTTACTCTCCACTCTGTTTCTGCTACTTTTGGATTCTTTGGGTACTATTTAGTGGGGTCTTTTGATTTTTATATTGATTTTATATTAGTATCTCTGTACAGTTTTACATTGGTTGCTGTAAAGATTACAACATGTACACATAACTATTCATGATCTATTTAGATATAATAACAGGACTAATATTTTCCCAGTCACGTAGACCCCTTACAGTCCCCTCTTTGGGTTGAAGTTGTCATATATCTGTATATATTATATTTTTCATAAGTAGAAATTATACCAGAGATGCTACAACTTAGCTTTTGATATGCATATTTTCCAGAACTGAAGAGCTAAAAACTTGGTCTTTTACTACTATATTTATGGTTATTCTTCCTGCATTTTTCAGGTTCAATGTGTCTCTCCATTATCATTTGTCTTCCACCTGAAAATTTTGCTTTAGAGTTGATTTGTTTTGATTTTTTTTTTTTTTTGATGAATTCTTTCAGGTTTTCTTCATCTGACAAAGTCTTATTTTTTTACCTTTTTTAAGAAAAAGAAAATCTTTACCTGGATATAGCATTAGGACTCAACAGTTCTTTCATTCTCTCTTTTGACATTGTAAGAAGACAGCACTGCCTTCTGGTCTCGATGTATACTCATAAAATACCTCTCATTGTTTGAAGGGTTGATTTTCTGTACATCTTCTAAAGCTTTCTGTCTGCTTTCATAATTGTGTCTTTATCTTTGGTTTCAGGAATTTATTCTTACATGTTTGGGCACGTAAAAAAAAAACCTACCTGCCTGGCATCACTGAGTTTCTTAGGTCTTTAACTGCGTGCTATTCACAGAAAGTCTTTAGCAGTGACCAGTGCTGGGGAGAAAAGGTGAAGAGCGGCTGCTAATTGTGAGGGGTTTTTTTTTGTGGGGTGATGAAAATGTTTTAAAATTAGATTATGGTGATAGATGCATAATTCTGTAAACACAATAAGACCATTTAATTGTACATTTTATGCGAAGTGAAATGTATCTCACTTTTTCAAATAGAGACAATGTAGGAACAAGGTCCACTGACCCTTTGCAGGGGCCTGTGGCTGACTCTCCCTTCCTCGCAGGCTTAAACTGTAGGATCAGCCACAGGCACACTCTTTGTGCTGAGGCTGACTCAGGGTGGGGATGCTCTGGGGAGTTCTTGTCTCACTTCCCCATGGGTCTGGAGTACTGTGGGATTGTAGCTGTCATCAGCAGACAGACAGTACTAGTCAGCCTCGTCCTCAGACTTCAGCCCAGAGATGGCGAGGGAGGCAGAGTTGGAGGAGCTGTCGATGGAGCCAGAGAACTGATCAGGGACCCCAGAGGGTCTTTGGTTATCCTCATCGATCACAGTGGTGGGGGCACTGCCCGGGCGCTGCTGGTACCAGTACACATAGCTGCTGTCAATGCTGCCACTGCTGCGGGTGCAGGAGATGGTGACCGTCTGCCCCGGAGACCCCGACACAGAATGGGGCTGAGTGAACACAACCTCAGCCCAAGACCCTGCAAGGAGAAGCAACACAGAGATCAGTGAGGACAGGTCAGGGCTGGTTCCCAGGGAGAAGGCAGAGGTCATCATCCCAGGTGACATCCAGGAGCCCTCCCTGAATTCCCTGCAGGCAGCCACCTGTGCAGTGAGCGAGGAGGGTGAGGAGGAGTGGAGCCCAGGCCATGGTGGAGACGCCCCAGGCTCTGCTTTCTGAGCCACAGCCAGGAAGGAGCCACCAGCCCTTCTTATCTTTCACTGTAATGCTCAGGGTGGGAGGTCTCCATGCAAATGTCTCCTTTTCTAGAACCTGCACAAGCCCCTCCTTTGACTTCAGAGTGGCTCTGGCTGAGAAATGAAGAGGCTATTCAAGGAGAAGGGGCTACACCCCGTGGAGGGCACAGAACACCTACAGGTCCCGGGAAAACAGCTGAGGAGCTGGGGTGCCTGAGCAGGGCTTGAACCACAGCGCCCTCTGGTGGATGCATAAGTCACATTGACCCTGGGCAGGTGCTGGTGCCCAGGCTCCCTGTCCATCCATCCTGAAAGCCTCACAATTCCAGCCACTGTCCAGGGGGTCTCTGCTCAGCATCCAGTGCTGACTGTACTTTTAAACTTTCAAATCTGTTCAGATGAGCGAAAACCCAGTAGAGCCAGCACTCTGGTTAAGACACTGAGATTCACTTTGTGTTGTTGGAGGTGATGAGTATCAGGGAAAATGGGCTCTGTTTGAAGGAAACAGAGGCAAGGTCTCTGCCTTTCCCAGGAAGGACCACATAGGGTGAGGTCATGGGCCCTTCACTGAGAGGAGACCCAGCCCTTCAGGCAGGAAGAGGGAGGAACCCTGGGACCAGGGGTCAGATTTCACCATCAGAGACACCAGGGGAGCAGAAAGACTCTGAGGACACAGAGAGGGGTGGGCCCAGGTGTCAGTCAGGGGAAAATTTCATTAGAGCCCTTAATCAGTAAGTTTCAGGAAGATAGAATAGAAAGTCAATAGACCAGGTAGTTTTGAAGGAGGCTTGGAGAGAATCTCTACAGCTGGTGATGGATTGGCTTTCTGGGTAAGGTTTAAAAAAGTGAATATAGGCCAGGTGCGGTGGCTCACGCCTGTAATCCCAGCACTTTGGGAGGCTGAGGCAGGCGGATCACGGGGTCAGGAGATCGAGACCATCATAGCTAATACGGTGAAACCTCGTCTCTACTAAAAATACAAAAATTAGCTGGGAGTATTGGTGGGCGCCTGTAGTCCCAGCTACTAGGGAGGCTGAGGCAGGAGAATGGCGTGAACCCAGGAGGCGGAGTTTGCAGTGAGCAGAGATCCTGCCATTGCACTCCAGCCTGGGTGACAGAGCGAGACTCCCTCTCAAAAAAAGAAAAAAAAAAAAAAAAAAAAGAAAGAATATAACTTTGAAGTTTTTATTTGTGGAGCAGTTGGATGTTATGCTGCTCTCATAGGAGGTATTTTCTAGGACCAGCTTAGGATCCTGTGATGAGCGTTAGTTTCTCTGCTTTGGAAAGCCAGGTGCCAGGTAGTGATGCAGATGTCAACATGCAAGGAAACTCTGCAATGCTTGAGCAGCAGGCTGTGCCATCATGGGGAACTGTGTGGGAATGATGCATTAAATAATTAACGTGGAGCTATAAGAACAGCTGCTACTTTAAGGGGATACAAAGGCACTAACACTCATTTTACAATTGAGGAAACGGTAATTTATGTATTCAACACATAATGCAAGTATGAGTGAAAAGTGTATTTTAAAAGCTACTACCTCTGCTTGATGGCAGGTGACAAAGTCATATGAAGATCACTGAGGGGACTCCGCCCTCAGACCATTGTTGTGGTCATACCATGGATGCATTAGTAATGAGGATGGTGCTGTGTCATGGGTAGTGTCACCTGGGCGTGGGCATTATGTCCTCACCCACTCAGGGCCGCTTTGATTGTTAACAACTTCACACTTTCTCCTCTAACCTACAATACCTCCTTCCTCATTCTCCCTCCAATTGACTTTTATTCCCCTTTCCATGGCCACGACATGATGTCCATGATCAAGGACATCAAAGAGAACTTTTCCAACATTTCCCCCCAAACTTGTACATTTGGGGAATTTGTGGAGGAGGACCAAGATTACCAACTTTACTTTTCTTCAAGTTTTCTTTTATTACACCTGACATCTGCAATTGTGTTCTCATATTATCTCCACATATTTTTAATTCTGTTTTATGGGATTATCTGCTCCTTTACTGAAATATTTTCAATGACATATTTACATGTTCCCGGAAAATATCAGACCTTGAGCTTCTGCAGGAAGACTCAGAGATTCATAAAGTGTGCGCTTTTCAGATATAGGAAGGGTACCTTAAAAGGTGATTAATGCCTAAAATGGCACATGACAAAGAAATGAAGACATATTTTAAGAAGAAAGTCTATGTTCATCAGAGTATGGTTTATGCTGTGAAGAAAGAAGCACTGCCAAGGAGGCTTCTCAGATGTGAAGGCCATCGTAGACCATGAGTCCCCTCCTCGTTTTGTGTCTACCTCAAATCTGACCTCTTTGTATAAGTGAGGAATGGAATGAGGACATTTGGGAGGAGGAACACGAAATGTCACACACTGATTACCTTGGGAGGGGCCCCTTCTCCGTAGGTGACTGTTACCCATTCCCTGTGTTCATTGCACAGAAGTGAGCCAGGCTTTGCATCCTGGTTCTGGACAAGGACAGTGTGACACTTAGGTAGGGGTGAGAGGAGAAGCAAAGACAAAAAAGAAGAAAAATGCATTCAGAGGGGCATGGAGGAGTGTGGTCCAGGGCAAGGCTGGGGGGAAAGTCATATGACTGGGAAACTGACCAAAGGAGAGTGGGCTCTTAGGTGGTGACAGCCTCAGTCACGTATGCCCTACTGGGAGAGTCTGCAGCGCTTCCATGCAACTATCACTTGCAGAATGTCTGCATCATTGATAATAGCACATTCTGAGCCTCCTCACTTTCCTTCCCAAGATGTGCACATGATACAGGAGATTTATTTACCAAATAAGTTTCTTAGGAACCCAATTATAATTAGAAGATATTCATCAGTGATCAGGTCAGGGTATGGAAATATCTGGTATAATTAAAATAGAATTTGATGAAAATATAAGAACTAAATTATGAAGATGTGGGCAGAGTCTGAAAACCCCAGGGGAGATGGAAAACCATGACCAGCAACAGTGGGGTTGGTGATGTCAGGATGCTCTTCATGTGCCTGAAAATGACAGGGTATTAGGTCTGGGGGGAGCTTGTAAATGCCCTGAGGGACAGGAGCTCTGAGGTTTGGGGTCCCCTGGAGAGGTTGAAAAGGCAACATGAGGAGGATCAGGGGAAGGAGGAGCATCCGTGGCAGAAGGAAGGACACCTTGGTCTGGATCACCTGGGATCTGCATGGAAAGACCTGCCCTCCAGGGAGGCCCCAAGCATCTGCAGAAGTGGGTGGAGTGAATGCCTGAGACTGTGAGGCACTGGATGGGCACAGAGAACCCATGGGGAGAATGACCTGGTCACAGCACAGTCCAGTCCCAGTTCCGTGAAGCCTCTGCGCTCACACACCTGCCATCTGTCATCCTCATGTGACTTCCAATGTGAAACCGTCCAACACCCCTCATCTTCACAGCACACTTCACAGCACCCCTCTTAGTCACAGATCTCTGTCCCCACTTTCCCTTCCCAATGTTGTGGTCGCTACTGGCAGAGACCTGAACTGTGCTGACTTTGTTGCTGCTGTTGCTGCTGCTTGTCAGTTCAGAATAGAAGCAGGTGGCAGGTCGGGAATTCTCCATGGGGTGAGGGGGCATCAACAATCTCATTGCATATGAGGGCCAGAACCTAGCAGGCAGCGTTCTCATGTGGATTGTACATTGCCAGTGAATACCCATGGATCCATGCGGGGATGTCCAGCGCCGCTTCCTGGGGTCCACAGTGTGGCCTGGGGATGCCTGGGTCTTTTCTAGCCTTTCTCTTCATCTTTGTGCAGTTGAATCCCCTCCTGCAAATGTGTTGCTGTCATGCTCTCTTTCCAGTTCTGACCTGTGCTGTGATTGAGGGTTGGACTCTTCTTTGGAGAGGACTTCCATTTGGGGTGGAAAAGGAAGAAATAACTTTTATCATTCCTATAGGACTAGAGCAGTTCCAGCTACAGGACAGTCACACACTCATGGAGTAATTGCAGCCAGTCCCAAGACAGCAGGCTCAGCCGGTTGCCTCCTGGGAAACTTCTCTCTTGTCAGACCCACAGAGGCCCCTAATGGCCATAGAATCACAACCCTCTACCTTATTGACTGACACAGCTGAGCACGCCGGGAAGGTCAGGCTTCTTCTGATGCCTTTTCCCACCCTGAGGAAGGGAGGCGGGTGTGGTTGGACTGCTTACGCCCCAGCTGCCCTCACGTGGAGTCGTTACAGCCTGGAAGAATCCACAGCTGGCTTCTGCCTCCCCTACTCTATGCCTGCCACCCTGCAGGGACATCACCAACCCCACTGTTGCTGGTCATGGTTTTCCATCTCCCTTGGGGTTTCCAGACTCTCTGCCCACATCTTCATTATTTACTTCTTTATATTTTCACCACATTCTACTTTAATTATACCAGATATTTCCCCCGATCACTGATGAATATTTTCTAATTATAATTGGATTCCTAACAAATTTATTTGGTAAATAATTCTCCTGTATCCTGTGCATGTCTTGGAAATGAAATTGTTGCCCACATAAACGTGAGGAGGCTCAGAATGTGCTATTAGCAATGATGCAGACATTCTGCAAGTGACAGTTGTGTGGAAGGGCTGCAGACTCTCACCGTGGGGCATACGTGGCTGAAGCTGTCACCACCAGTGCTGGCTGTTGTCAAAAACAGCAGGGGCCTAGTGGGAGCCCAGGCAGCACAAGCAGAGGGGATTTTCCCACTGGCCTAGAGCACGGTGTAAGCCATGCCCTGTCAGCCCATCTGAGAGAGGTGATCAGCCCCATCCTCAAGGTGAAGACCAGAGAGGACCAAAGAACTTGAGCCTCTGGAGGAGCCTCTCAACCCAGAGAATTGTCTGGGGACCCCAGAGGCCTGGTAGTCATTTCAGAGTAAGCAGAATCTCAGAACATAGGTGGAGGGCTCCCTGGATTCTGTGGGGAATAGATTTTTGCCACCGATATGAAAGCCGATGCTCTGAGGGCAGGTGAGTGTGTTTGAGCTGCATGAAGATGCTGGGAGTGAGGACACCTGGGTCAGCCCAGCCTCGGAGAGGGAACCTGGAAATGCAAACATTTGCACTGTGGGAGCAGGTGTCAGGGTTAAGCTGTTGGCGGGTCTGAGCCAGAGGGGCTGATACAAGCTGGGAACTGCCCCAGGACTCTAGGCCTTGGCCCTACATGTGCAGGGAGTGAGGAGGACAAGCATGAGAGTGATCCAGGCCATGGTGGGCACAGTCCCCTGTGGTCCAGTGGGATGGATTGAGCTTATTCCCTGCTGGGGGCCTCAGTCAGGAGGAGCTGGTCATACCGATGTGGCCCCAGCTGCTGTCTGACCCACCTCTCCCTGAGCACTGAATAAGGATGGTTTGCTGAGGGTCTTGTGGGTAGGAAGGGCTAACAGGCAGCGAGACTCTGTCTGCCCCATGGAAGGTCCTGTGAGGGAAAGCTGCCGGGACAGCTGGTAGGACTGTGAGCAGGGGCTCTGGTAGGCTAGAGAGGACCCTTCTCTGAGTGCCCATCACAGCCCAGGCTCACTGAAACTAGAGGACGCCCCTACTGAGCCCTCCATGAGAGCACCCAGTGCAGTCCTCGGTGATCCTCCCATCCTCAGTCCATCTTCTGTGTTCTTGGGGGTCTAAGACTTCCTGTCATCTGACTGTTCACTGTCATTTAACAAACAGTAATTGAAAAACCTGAATGGCCAGTGCTCTGATCAGCTCCAAAGTACTTTATATTAATATATTCCACATATTTATGGACAACACACTATCAGAGCATGAACAGACATGGAAGAAACTTAAATGCTTATTAACAAGTAAAAGAAGCTGGCCGGGCGCGGTGGCTCAAGCCTGTAATCCCAGCACTTTGGGAGGCCGAGACGAGTAGATCACGAGGTCAGGAGATCGAGACCATCCTGGCGAACACGGTGAAACCCCGTCTCTACTAAAAAAATACAAAAAACTAGCCGGGCGAGGTGGCGGGCGCCTGTAGTCCCAGCTACACAGGAGGCTGAGGCAGGAGAATGGCGTAAACCTGGGAGGCGGAGCTTGCAGTGAGCTGAGATCCGGCCACTGCGCTCCAGCCCCGGCGACAGAGCGAGACTCCGTCTCAAAAAAAATAAAAAATAAAAAAATAAAAAAAAAATAAAAAAAATAAAATAAACATATTAATGCGAACATTTAAAATAAAATGTTAGCTAACTCATTTGAGGGGCTGAGGCAGGAGGATCGCTTGTGCCCAGGAGTTCAAGACCAGACTGGGCAATATGTTGAGACAAATAAAATTTATTTTTAATTAGCCAGGCATGATGCCACTCACTTGTAATCCCAGCTAGTCAAGGAACTGAGGTGGGAGGCTCACTTGAGCCAGGAAATTTGAGGAACTGACTGATTTCAACAGCAGATTTACACATTTCTACACCATTGTGAAGTGGGATTTATACTTAAAATAATGGTTGACTTCATCATTAATAAAGGTTTGGTATAATACCGTATTATTAAATCACAACCAAAGATCATATTGTATTAATAGATTCTTAATGTGTTTGACAAATTTTAACATCTATCCCTAATAAAAATCAGTTAAGAATACAGAAATAGATAAATCTGTTTATGATACGGCAACACACATGCGTGTGCACGTGTGCATGTGTGTGCGTGCACAGACACACAAACACACAAACACACACACACGTCTTGGTCCAGAGTCAGCGACTTACTGCATGGAGGACATTTCCCCTGAGATCAAAAAAATGCAAATGTACCCCTTACCTCACTCACTACTCATCACTGCTCGCAAAATATTAGACAAGAAAATTAAATAAAATGTATTAATGGAGAGATGTCTGCCCTGATGGGAATAGACAGCGTGAAAGACCAAATGCATTTTATGGTCTTAGATCTTTGGGTTCTTGTGCCGGAAATGACAGTATAAGTATCCCCAATGAGCACATGGTTGGTCACAGGTGATGAAAGGGAAGGAAACCACTGGGTAACACAAGCAGAAGAGAGAACTTTAGCCCAGTTTTCTCAGGGCCAGGAGAAATATTTCAGCTCTGAGGCTATTATCCTAGGTCTGCGATGATGATCAGCCTCCTGCTCAGGGGTGCAGCAGAGTAAACAGCCATCAGCACCTTCCCAGTGCTTCCGGATGGGAGCGGTTGGTGCCAGACTGTGTCAAAGCTACCCACATTTCTTCAGCTTCCCTTAGACAAGACAGTGAGCTCTGACCAAGTGACCACAGCACTGACACAGAGTCTGGAGTCACAGCTCACTTGTGCCTTGTGAGCCAGAGTAAGAAGGCAGGTCTTGTGTGACCTCAGCGGCCTCTTCCCCTAACGCCCTGACAAATGCCCGTTTATAAAGAACTGGGGGAGAAAGGCCCCAGAGTGTGGTGGGGACACCTCAGAGCTCGGTCTCCAGAAGCTCCACTGTGGGGAGGATGCCCACAAGCTGCATGGTATCCCCTGGCCAGGCTCTCCTAGGAGCAGAATCACTCCATCCATATACGCCCTGGGTTCTCACCGCGTATCAGCACTTCCTGAACCAGACTTCGACAAAGACTTTAAAGGATAAGTAGAGAAGGAGTTTCTCCGTGTTGGCCAGGCTGGTCTCGAACTCCCAAACTCAGGTGATCCACCAACCTTGGTTTCCCAAAATGCTGGGATTACAAGCATGAAGCACCATGCCCAGAAGAAGTGCTACTAATTCTTAGTCTCTACATGTCCCAATGGTGGAGAATTTTTTACATTGAAATGTGTCCCCTGTCAAAGGAAAAAATCTTTATCAGGACCCCAAATTCACTATGCCAAAGGGAAAGTTACACCTGGGAACAGAGTTGTGCAAAAGTTGCCTTCCTTGTGTTCACAGAAGTAGCTGCAACTTCACATATTGACTTCATCTTATGTAAAACGTAGATTCACCCTTCAGCAGAGGCATGCATAGTTGACTTTCCCCCACTCATTTCTTTTCATATTTAACTGTAGATGCACTGAGCTCATCCAGACTCATCTATCAATGCTTCCTCTGATCCTGTCCCTACTGAGTGGTCACAAGAATGTCACACAAAAATGTTTGCCTCATTGCCTACTCCCCACTCTGATTTTTCTCCTGCTTTTTCCTTTCCTCCTTCCTTTCTTACTTACCCTTTCCCCTTTAAATATTGAAGTCCTCAAAACCCTCTTTGGAGATAGCACAAAATACAGATTCTATTATGACTTGTGTTTCTTTTTCCCTCTCAATTGATTAAGATCGGCATCTGTTCCTTTTTGGTTTACATTCTGGACTCTGACCAATGCCAGCACCCCTCAGTCCAGGGTAATGCCTCTGTTTCCTTGAGGAGGAAGAGAAGGAAAATGATTTCAACTGATCCAGGCCCCAAGGAGTGAGAGAGCCTGGACCTCGATGGCCCATTGGTTCTGAGAGGTCCTGACAGCTGCAGTCACTTCCCGTCTCAGGATGAGGAGTTGACCTGAACCAGGCCCTACAGGGTGAGAGAGCCTGATCCTTGACTGCCTGAGTGTCCCTGAAGGTCCTGACAGCTGCAGTCACTTCCCGTCTCAGCTCAGAGAGCTCACTGTGTGCTCAGCTCCCCTCCAACCTCCTGAGGGGCTTCCCAGCTGGCAGGGACAGAGACACTCACCCTCTGATATAGCCTCACAGGTCCCCAGCTGGCCCCGTGTCCCTTTACATCACCAGGACACAGCCCTGCTAACTCACGCAGGGTCCCACAGGTGTGGCCTTGATTGTGCTGTTCACTCCCTAGATGACGATGCTCAGGGAGGAGATGGGGAAGCCAGAAGGACTGTTCTAGAGACCACAGGAAGTGACCTGATGAGCAGATCAGTGAGCAAGCACAGTGTTCTTATTCATATTAAATTTTACAAAAGAAAACGAAAAGTATTTTTTATGGGCCTCAGTTTCATCTAGTAGACTTTTTTAGACAACTAAGGATAGATAATCCATCACCTGTGTTCAGGAAGATGACTGCAGTTTATTTTTTAAATTGTTTCCTTGTTTCTTATTGTCAAAGTCATCCCTCTCACTTCAGTTATGACAGTCGTTGAAGATGTTCCCTATCCTTTTGGCCTCTGTGAATTTGCTGATTGTGGACATTTCATACAAATCAAGAATGATTGTGCATTTTTGGTTGCTGCATTTATGCAGCATAATTTTTCAAGGTCCATCCATGTGGAGCATGTAGCAGCACTTCATACTTCTTATGCTTGAAGAATATTACCTTGAATAGAATATAGATCACTATATTTCATTGTGCAACATACAAAGCATACAAGGATATAAGGCATTATGTGCACGCTTAGTCTTGACAAAATATTTGCATTATAGACTCTGGTTGGGGCGTCTACAGGCTTAGGTAACAGCGTTTCTGATCTCATGTGGCTTAGAATACCATTTAAGCATTACAAAATCTTAGTTCTATGATATTGTTGTGTTCATCGGATGAGAAAAAAAACAGAGGTGTTTTCATTTTTCTTAAAGCTAGCCTCGTGTTCAATTGAATGTCATAAATGAGATGCAAAGCCAAGGGTGTTCTGATGGCTGAGGACATGCTCTTTATCAGAGTGGTACCAACAAGGGCTGACTTTGCCCTTCAGCAAGGAGACATTTGGCGCTGTCTGGAGACAGCCTGTTTGTCCCAGGAGAGAACAGAAAATTAACAGAATCTAACGGGTAGAGGTGAGAGATGCTGCTAAACATCTTACACTGTCCAGGAGAGCCCCCAACACAGAATAGCAATAGTGTTGTGGCTCAGAAGCCCTGATTTAAACATCTACCCCATGAATTGATCATCATCCATGAAGATTTGGAAGGAGAGATTGATATTTTGAAAAGAACACAGAGAAAGTTGTAAGAAGACAAGTGCAAGTCTCACACTCAGGCAGGAGAG
Source organism: Macaca thibetana thibetana (assembly GCF_024542745.1). Taxonomy (NCBI): domain Eukaryota; kingdom Metazoa; phylum Chordata; class Mammalia; order Primates; family Cercopithecidae; genus Macaca; species Macaca thibetana. Next base: position 29,997,003 of record NC_065587.1, read on the forward strand.
AAGAGCCACACACCCCGGTGGGAAGACGCTGAGGCTGACCCAGGGTGGGGATGCTGGGGGAGTTCTTGTCTCACTTCCCCATGGGTCTGGAGTACTGTGGGATTGTAGCTGTCATCAGCAGACTGACAGTAGTAGTCAGCCTCGTCCTCAGACTTTAGCCCAGAGATGGCGAGGGAGGCAGAGTTGGAGGAGCTGTCGATGGAGCCAGAGAACCGATCAGGGACCCCAGAGGGTCTTTGGTTATCTTTGTAAATCACTGTGGTGGGGGCACTGCCCGGGCGCTGCTGGTACCACTGCACATATTCACTGTCAATGCTGCCACTGCTGCGGGTGCAGGAGATGGTGACCGTCTGCCCCGGAGACCCCGACACAGAATGGGGCTGAGTGAACACAACCTCAGCCCAAGACCCTGCAAGGAGAAGCAACACAGAGATCAGTGAGGACAGGTCAGGGCTGGTTCCCAGGGAGAAGGCAGAGGTCATCATCCCAGGTGACATCCAGGAGCCCTCCCTGAATTCCCTGTGGGCAGCCACCTGTGCAGTGAGCGAGGAGGGTGAGGAGGAGTGGAGCCCAGGCCATGGTGGAGACGCCCCAGGCTCTGCTTTCTGAGCCACAGCCAGGAAGGAGCCACCAGCCCTTCTTATCTTTCACTATAGTGCTCAAGGTGGGAGGTCTCCATGCAAATGTCTCCTTTTCTGAAACCTGCACAAGCCCCTCCTTTGACTTCAGAGTGGCTCTGGCTGAGAAATGAAGAGGCTATTCAAGGAGAAGGGGCTACACCCCGTGGAGGGCACAGAACACCTGCAGGTCGGGGGAAAACAGCTAAGGAGCTGGGGAGCCTGAGCAGGGCTTGAACCACAGCGCCCTCTGGTGGATGCATAAGTCACGCTGACCCTGGGCAGGTGCTGGTGCCCAGGCTCCCTGTTCTTCAGTCCTGAAAGCCTCACAATTCTACCCGCTGTCCAGGGGGTCTCTGCTCAGCATCCAGTGCTGACTGTACTTTTAAACTTTCAAACTTGTTCAGATGAGCAAAAACCCAATAGAGCCAGCACTCTGGTTAAGACATTGAGATTCACTTTGTGTTGTTGGAGGTGATGAGTATCAGGGAAAACGGGCTCTGTTTGAAGGAAACAGAGGCAAGGTCTCTGCCTTTCCCAGGTAGGACCACATAGGGTGAGGTCATGGGCCCTTCACTGAGAGGAGACCCAGCCCTTCAGGCAGGAAGAGGGAGGAACCCTGGGACCAGGGGTCAGATTTCACCATCAGAGACACCAGGGGAACAGAAAGACTCTGAGGACACAGAGAGGGGTGGGCCCAGGTGTCAGTCAGGGGAAAATTTCATTAGAGCCCTTAATCAGTAAGTTTCAGGAAGGTAGAATAGAAAGTCAATAGACCAGGTAGTTTTGAAGGAGGCTTGGAGAGAATCTCTACAGCTGGTGATGGATTGGCTTTCTGGGTAAGGTTTAAAAAAGTGAATATAGGCCAGGTGCGGTGGCTCACGCCTGTAATCCCAGCACTTTGGGAGGCTGAGGCAGGCGGATCACGAGGTCAGGAGATCGAGACCATCATAGCTAATACGGTGAAACCTCGTCTCTACTAAAAATACAAAAATTAGCCGGGAGTACTGGTGGGCGCCTGTAGTCCCAACACTATACTAGGGAGGCTGAGGCAGGAGAATGGCGTGAACCCAGGAGGCGGAGTTTGCAGTGAGCAGAGATCGTGCCATTGCACTCCAGCCTAGGCGACAGAGTGAGACTCCCTCTCAAAAAAACGAAAAAAGAAAGAAAGAAAGAAAGAATATAACTTTGAAGTTCTTATTTGTGGAGCAGTTGGATGTTATGCTGCTCTCATAGGAGGTATTTTCTAGGACTTGCTTAGGATCCTGTGATGAGCGTTAGTTTCTCTGCTTTGGAAAGCCAGGTGCCAGGTAGTGATGCAGATGTCAACATGAAAGGAAACTCTGCAATGCTTGAGCAGCAGGCTGTGCCATCATGGGGGACTGTGTGGGAATGATGCATTAAATAATTAACATGGAGCTATAAGAACGGCTGCTACTTTAAGGGGATACAAAGGCACTAACACTCATTTTACATTTGAGGAAACAGTAATTTATGTATTCAACACATTATGCAAGTATTGGTGAAAAGTATGTTTTAAAAGCTACTACCTCTGCTTGATGGCAGGTGACAAAGTCATATGAAGATCACTGAGGGGACTCCGCCCTCAGGCCATTGTAGTGGTCACACCATGGGTGCATTAGTAATGAGGATGGTGCTGTGTCATGGGTGGTGTCACCTGGGCGTGGGCATTATGTCCTCACCCACTCAGGGCCGCTTTGATTGTTAACAACTTCATACTTTCTCCTCTAACCTACAATACCTCCTTCCTCATTCTCCCTCCAATTGACTTTTATTCCCCTTTCCATGGCCACGACATGATGTCCAAGATCAAGGATATCAAAGAGAACTTTTCCAACATTTTCCCCTCAGTCTTCTATATTTGGGGAATTTGTGGAGGAGGACCAAGATTATCAACTGTATTTTTTTTTCAAGTTTTCTTTTATTACACCTGACATCTGCAATTGTGTTGTCATGTTATCGCCACGTATTTTTAATTCTATTTTATGGCATTATCCGCTCCTTTACTGAAATATTTTCAATGACATATTTACATGTTCCTGGAAAATATCAGACATTTAGCTTCTGCAGGAAGACTCAGAGATTCATAAAGTGTGTGCTTTTCAGATATAGGAAGGGTACCTTAAAAGGTGATTAATGCCTAAAATGGCACATGACAAAGAAATGAACACATATTTTAGGACAAAAGTCTATGTTCATTCATCAGAGTATGGTTTATGCTGTGAAGAAAGAAGCACTGCCAAGGAGGCTTCTCAGATGTGAAGGCCATCGTAGACCATGAGTTCCCTCCTCGTTTTGTGTCTACCTCAAATCTGACTTCTTTGTATAAGTGAGGAATGGAATGAGGACATTTGGGAGGAGGAACATGAAATGCCACACATTGATTACCTTGGGAGGGGCCCCTTCTCCGTAGGTGACTGTTACCCATTCCCTGTGTTCATTGCACAGAAGTAAGCCAGGCTCTGCATCCTGGTTCTGGACAAAGACAGCATGACACTTAGGTAGGGGTGAGAGGAGAAGCAAAGACAAAAAAGAAAAAAAAATGCATTCAGAGGGGCTTGGAGGAGTGTGGTCCAGGGGCAGGGCTGTGACTGGGAAACTGGCCAAACGAGAGTGGGCTGCTCACCGGGTCCCAGGGGAAGTCAGGATGCTCTTCATGTGCCTGAAAATGACAGGGTATTATGGCTGCGGAGAGCTGGTAAATGTCCCGAGAGACAGGAGCTCTGAGGTTTGGGGTCCCCTGGAGAGGCTGAAAAGGTAACATGAGGTGGAGCAGGGGAAGGAGGAGCATCCCTGGCAGAAGGAAGGACACTTTGGTCTGGTTCACCTGGGATCTGCATAGAAAGACCTGCCCACCAGGGGAGGCCCCAGGCACCTGCAGAAGCGGGTGGAGTGAATGCCTGAGACTGTGAGGCACTGGATGGGCACAGAGAACCCATGGAGAGAATGACCTGGTCACAGCACAGTCCAGTCCCAGTTCCGTGAAGCCTCTGCGCTCACACACCTGCCATCTGTCATCTTCATGTGACTTCCAATGTGAAACCGTCCAACGCCCCTCATCTTCACAGCACACTTCACAGCACCCCTCTTAGTCACAGATCTCTATCCCCACTTTCCCTTCCCAATGCTGTGGTCGCTACTGGCAGAGACCTGAACTGTGCTGACTTTGTTGCTGCTGTTGCTGCTGCTTCTCAGTTCAGAATGGAAGCAGGCAGCAGGTTGGGAGTTCTCCATGGGGTGAGGGGGCATCAACAATCTCATTGCATATGAGGGCCAGAACCTAGCAGGCAGCGTTCTCATGTGGATCGTACATTACCAGTGAATACCCATGGATCCATGCAGGGATGCCCAGCACAGCTTCCTGGGGTCCACAGTGTGGCCTGGGGACGCCTAGGTCTTTTCTAGCCTTTCTCTTCATCTTTGTGCAGTTGAATCCCCTCCTGCAAATGTGTTGCTGTCATGCTCTCTTTCCAGTTCTGACCTGTGCTGTGATTGAGGGTTGGACTCTTCTTTGGGAGAGGACTTCCATTTGGGGTGGAAAAGGAAGAAATAACTTTTATCATTCCTATAGGACTAGAGCAGTTCCAGCTACAGGACAGTCACACACTCATGGAGTAATTGCAGCCAGTCCCAAGACAGCAGGCTCAGCCGGTTGCCTCCTGGGAAACTTCTCTCTTGTCAGACCCACAGAGGCCCCTAATGGCCATAGAATCACAACCCTCTACCTTATTGACTGACACAGCTGAGCACGCCGGGAAGGTCAGGCTTCTTCTGATGCCTTTTCCCACCCTGAGGAAGGGAGGCGGGTGTGGTTGGACTGTTTACGCCCCAGCTGCCCTCACGTGGAGTCGTTACAGCCTGGAAGAATCCACAGCTGGCTTCTGCCTCCCCTACTCTATGCCTGCCACCCTGCAGGGACATCACCAACCCCACTGTTGCTGGTCATGGTTTTCCATCTCCCTTGGGGTTTCCAGACTCTCTGCCCACATCTTCATTATTTACTTCTTTATATTTTCACCAAATTCTACTTTAATTATACCAGATATTTCCCCCGATCACTGATGAATATTTTCTAATTATAATTGGATTCCTAACAAATTTATTTGGTAAATAAATCTCCTGTATCCTGTGCATGTCTTGGAAATGAAATTGTTGCCCACATAAACGTGAGGAGGCTCAGAATGTGCTATTAGCAATGATGCAGACATTCTGCAAGTGACAGTGTGTGGAAGGGCTGCAGACTCTCACCGTGGGGCATACGTGGCTGAAGCTGTCACCACCAGTGCTGGCTGTTGTCAAAAATAGCAGGGGCCTAGTGGGAGCCCAGGCAGCACAAGCAGAGGGGATTTTCCCACTGGCCTAGAGCATGGTGTAAGTCATGCCCTGTCAGCCCATCTGAGAGAGGTGATCAGCCCCATCCTCAAGGTGAAGACCAGAGAGGACCAAAGAACTTGAGCCTCTGGAGGAGCCTCTCAACCCAGAGAATTGTCTGGGGACCCCAGAGGCCTGGTAGTCATTTCAGAGTAAGCAGAATCTCAGAACATAGGTGGAGGGCTCCCTGGATTCTGTGGGTAATAGATTTTTGCCACCGATATGAAAGCCGATGCTCTGAGGGCAGGTGAATGTGTTTGAGCTGCATGAAGATGCTGGGAGTGAGGACACCTGGGTCAGCCCAGCCTCGGAGAGGGAACCTGGAAATGCAAACATTTGCATTGTGGGAGCAGGTGTCAGTGTTAAGCTGTTGCCGGGTCTAAGCCTGAGGGGCTGACACAAGCTGGGACTGCCCCAGGACTCTAGGCCTTGGCCCTACATGTGCAGAGAGTGAGAAGGACAAGCATGAGAGCGATCCAGGCTATGGTGGGCACAGTCCCCTGTGGTCCAGTGGGATGGATTGAGCTTATTCCCTGCTGGGGGCCTCAGCCAGGAGGAGCTGGTCATGCACATGTGGCCCCAGCTGCTGTCTGCCCCACCTCTCCCTGAGCACTGAATAAGGATGGTTTGCTGAGGGTCTTGTGGGTAGGAAGGGCTAACAGGCAGCGAGACTCTGTCTGCCCCACGGAAGGTCCTGGGAGGGAAAGCTGCCGGGACAGCTGATAGGACTGTGAGCAGGGGCTCTGGTAGGCTAGAGAGGACCCTTCTCTGAGTGCCCATCACAGCCCAGGCTCACTGGAACTAGAGGACGCCCCTACTGAGCCCTCCATGAGAGCACCCAGTGCAGCCCTCGGTGACCCTACCATCCTCAGTCCATCTTCTGTGTTCTTGGGGGGTCTAAGACTTCCTGTCATATGACTGGTCACTGTCATTCAACAAACAGTAATTGAAAAACCTGAATGGCCAGTGCTCTGATCAGCTCCAAAGTACTTTATATTAATATATTCCACATGTTTATGGACAACACACTATCAGAGCATGAACAGACATGGAAGAAACTTAAATGCTTATTAATAAGTAAAAGAAGCTGACCTGCAAAGTGACATGATACATGATTCCAAGTATATTACAGTCCAAAATGGGAGGAAATCATTCCAGGTATATTACGGTCAAACAAAGGAAAAAAGTAAAAAGGTCATCGACTTCCAAGGGTTAGCGGGGAGACAGATGAATCAGTAGAATTTAGAGAAGTGACAATACACTGCATGATACTGTAATGGTGGATATATGTCATTATATATTTGCCCAAACCCATAGCCATAGAATGTGCATCAACGAAATAAATTCCTTAAGGAAGCTACTGACTTGTGGTGATGATGACCTGGCAATGTGGTTCATCAATTACAGAACGTGTACATTTCTGGTGAGACCCATTGATAAGGGGTAGGGTGGACGTGTGTGGAGTCAGGAAGGATACGGGATATCTTTCTACCTTCCTCTCTATTTTACTATGAACTTAAAACTGCACTAAATTGGTGGCCAACAAAACTGTGGAGAAATGCTCATCATCACTAATCATCAAGATATGCAAATCAAAGCCACGATGAGATGCCATCCTGCCACACCAGTCAGGATGGCTATAATTAGAGTAAAATAAAACAACAGCCGATGACAAGGTCGTAGAGTAAAGAAAACATGTGTACACCGTTGGTGGGATGGAAATTATTTCAGCTATTGTGGAAAGCAGTTTGGAGACTTCTCAAAGAACTTAAAACAGAGCTACCATTTGACCCAGCAATCCCACTACAGGGTATCTATCCAAAGACAAATAGATCATTATACCCAAAGGCCAGATGCACTTGTAAATTCACCACCACACTATTCACAATGCCAAAGACACGAGATCCACCTAGGTCCCCATCAATAGTGGATTGGATAAAGAAAATATAGTTTATATCCCCCGTGGAATACTATGCAGCCATAAAAAGGAGTAAAATAATATCCTTTGAAGCAACATGGATGGAGCAGGGGGACATAATCCTAGGCAAACTAACACAGGGACAGAAAGTCAAATACCACATGTTCTCATTTTTAAGTGGGAGATAAACATTGAGCACGCATGGACATAAACATGAGAACAATAGACACTGGGCACTACTAAAATGGGGAGGGAGAGGAGGGAATGGTGTAAAAACTACCTGTTGGGTACAATGCTCACTACCCGGGTGCAATACACCCATGTAACACACCCGCACATGTACCTGCTATATCTAAAATAAAAGTTGAAATTTAAACTAAAAATATGTATTAAGAACAATTTAGAAAGATAAAATTATATACCTCAACATCACACAATATAGCCTTGGAACAAACTTGCACATGTACCACCTGAATTTAAAATAAAAGTTAAAATTGTAAAAATAAAATAAACATATTAATGCGAACATTTAAAATAAAATGTTAGCTAACTCATTTGAGAGGCTGAGGCAGGAGGATCGCTTGTGCCAAGGAGTTCAAGACCAGACTGGGCAATATGTTAAGACAAATAAAATTTGTTTTTAATTAGCCAGGCATGGTGGCACCCACTAGTAATCCCAACTACTCAAGGAGCTGAGGTGGGAGGTTCACTTGAGCCAGGAAATTTGAGGAACTGACTGATTTCAACAGCAGATTTACACATTTCTACACCATTGTGAAGTGGAATTTATACTTAAAATAATGGTTGACTTCAACATTAATAAAGGTTTGGTATAATACCGTATTATTATATCACAACAAAAGATCATATTGTATTAATAGATTCTTAATGAGTTTGGCAAATTTTAACATCTATCCCTAATAAAAATCAGTTAAGAATACAGAAATAGATAAATCTGTTTATGATATGGCAACACACATGTGTGTGCACGTGTGCATGTGTGTGCACACGCACGCACACACACACATATCTTGGTCCAGAGTCAGCGACTTATTGTATGGAGGACATTTTCCCTGAGACCAAAAAAAATGCAAAGGTACCCCTTACCTCACTCATTACTCATCACTGCTCAGAAAATATTAGACAAGAAAATTAAATAAAATATATTAATGGAGAGATGTCTGCCCCGATGAGAATAGACAGCGTGAAAGACCAAATGCATTTTATGGTCTTAGATCTTTGGGTTCTTGTGCCGGAAATGACAGCATGAGTATCCCCAATGAGCACATGGTTGGTCACAGGTGATGAAAGGGAAGGAAACCACTGGGTAACGCAAGCAGAAGGGAGAACCTTAGCCCACTTTTCTCAGGGCCAGGAGGAATATTTCAGCTCTGAGGCTATTATCCTAGGTCTGCGATGATGATCAGCCTCCTGCTCAGGGTGCAGCAGAGTAAACAGCCATCAGCACCCTCCCAGTGCTTCCGGATGGGAGCGGCTGGTGCCAGACTGTGTCAAAGCTACCCACATTTCTCGAGCTTCCCTTAGACAAGACAGTGAGCTCTGACCAAGTGACCACAGCACTGACACAGAGTCTGGGGTCTCAGCTCACTTGCGCCTTGTGAGCCAGAGTAAGAAGGCAGGTCTTGTGTGACCTCAGCGGCCTCTTCCTCTAAAGCCCTGACAAATGCCCATTTATAAAGAACTGGGGGAGAAAGGCCCCAGGGTGTGGTGGGGACGCCTCAGAGCTCTTTCTCCAGAAGCCCCACTGTGGGGAGGATGCCCACAAGCTGCGTGATATCCCCTGGCCAGGCTCTCCTAGGAGCAGAATCACTCCATCCATATACACCCTGGGTTCTCACCGTGTATCAGCACTTCCTGAACCAGACTTGGGCAAAGACTTTAAAGAGATAAGGGGGAGATGCCTCAAATCTAAAGCAACGCAATGGGAAAGGCAGACTCAGGAGGTGACAGGGCAGTGGGGCCCCACAGGTGGAGAAAAGTCACACATCAGTGAGGACACTGTTTGGTCAACTTCCGTAGAGTCAGCCGACTGCTTTACCAGCTGTCTGCATAGCGGATAAAGCAGGAAGTTTTCCAGGTGTCACTACCCAACAACAGAGTGAGAAGGATCCTCCACGCACCCATCACTGGAAGAGCGATGCTCTCATGCATGGACTTTTATCTTGATGGAAAATTATCCTGTAAACAGCTATATAGCTTTTTTCTGTTTCTCAAACTGTCAACATCTCTGTCAACTGTAGCCCAGAGCTCCAACTTCACCCGCTCTCTCCACACACTGCCCATGGCTGTTAGAGGACAGCGATGAGGCAAAAGAAGAGCACGCCTGGGAACACTGTTTTCAGTGTGCAGGTGTTGAGGTGCACAGTAATGTGGGGCTCAGGAGGCCTCAACCAAATGTGGTGGACACGTTTGGATCTGGAGGAGGAGTCTCGGGATCCCTGTGGCAGAGGGGAAGGGGGTTCTAATGAGAAGACAGCATAAGCAGGCCACAGAAGGGAGGGGCTGCTGGTGGCCCGGCTGAATGGTCTCTTAAGGCCAGAGAGCTGCACCCTCAGGGCATTGATGCCAGAATCTTCAAATGGAATGGATAAGAAAACTCGGGAATAAGAAATATTTCCTTAGTTAAACCTAGTGTTTCTTTTTTACTAACTGCTAGTGCATGTGTATGTTCATGCACTAGTTTTATATACATGTAACTACTAATATATATAAACAATGATGCTCCCTACACACATTTGTTAATAAGGCAGGCTTGCTAATTTCACTTCATGTTCCTATTTTTAACAGTCCTAAATAGTGTACACTATTGTGAATGCATCCCTTGTCTTTTGGGGGGGAGTCCAGTTTAAACAGTGCTCTGTGAGGTCCCCACGTGTTCAGTGAGGCCAAGGGAGCTCCTGAGTTTTTATCTCACTTCCCCACTGGCCTGAGGCACTGTGTGAGCACTGAGGCTGCTGTCCCATGCTGAGCAGTAATAGTCAGCCTCATCCTCAGGTTGGAGTCCGGTGATGGTCAGGGAGGCTGTGTTTCCTGACCTGGATGCAGAGAATCTCTCTGAGATCCCCGAGGGCCGGTTGTTATTCCTGTAGGACAGCAGTTTGGGAGGGTGGCCCTGGTGCTGCTGCAGCCAAGCTGCTCCCTGGTTGCCAACATTGTTGCTGTTTCCAGTGCAGGTGAGCGTGGCCGTCTGTCTCAAGCCCTTGGACACTGAGGGTGGCTGAGTCAGCCCTGCCTGGACCACTGGCACTGTAAGGGGGACAGAAAGGAATGTGAGAGCGGGATCAGAGTCCACTGAGCCAGGGAGCGGAGGAGCTGGAACAGAGGTGGGTGTGGATCCCCCGTGTCCCTGGGTAAGGTCCACTCTCACCTGCAGAGTGAGTGAGGAGGGTCAGGAGGAGCAGAGCCCAGGGCATGGTGCGGATTCCCACTGTGCTTGCCGAAGCTCTGCTTTGGAGACTGAGCTCCCCTAAGTCTCTTTATAGCTCCCAAAGCCTTTGGGGGTGGAGTCACAGCATTTAAATAAGATCTTGCTGTCTGACTTTTCCTGGGCCTCCATGCCCTGGTTACTCACAGATCTGAAGGAGAGAGGCAGGAGACAGATCTGAAGGAGAGAGGCAGGAGACAGATCTGAAGGAGATAGGCAGGAGACAGATCTGAAGGAGATAGGCAGGAGACAGATCTGAAGGAGAGAGGCAGGAGATGAGTGACCCAGGGGTGGAGGTGGCCTGGCTCATGGTGACCCCTGGGTCCCAGCAGGTCCGAGTTGCAGCCCAAACCGTGTCTCATGAGCACCCTGATGGCTAAACTTCCCTGCAGGCCTTGAGTGGTTTCCAAGCTGGGTGGAGCCATCTCAGGAATTTCTCCCACTGTCCCAGTCTGTCCAAGATCCCAGACCCTTCTTACCTCTCTGACACACCTGGGCCGTGGTAGCCAGAGAGTCACTGGCCATCCTGATCCTCTTCCAAAGCTGCTCTTGATGCTGGAGAGGGACCCAGGGACCCTGAGAAATCTAAAGAAAAGGGGTTTCTGGCAAAGCAATGCCCTTCTCACTAACAATGAGCTGCAGAGAGCGTATCGTCCACTGCATCAGCACATGTATCCTCGCTTTACTTAATCATCTGTTACAACCCCCACATCGAGAATATTTTTCTGTTTTAAATTTTTGGAATTTACTCATATAATATTATTAGCACTATCATCACGAGACACTAAAAGGCCTCTGAATGGATTTATTCCATTTTTAGCCATTATGCGTGTCTCCATCTCTTCCTAAGGCACCCATTTATGTGAAGTAACATGCTTCCAGTCTACTTTCCAAAAAGCCCATTATATAAGCTTGAAGAATTCATTATGCATGCTTCTGCTTTTAAATAAGTGGCACATTGGTTTTTTTTCTTGAGAGCTTTTGATTTTGTTTAATTTGGTGAGAGTTTTTTGTTGTTGTTTTTCAACTGATAAGTATATTTTTATCCGCGCTGCATAAGAAGTTTTGTTTGTTTGTTTTTGTTTGTTTGTTTGTTTGAGACGAAGTCTCACCCCATTGCCCAGGCTGGAGTGCAGTGGTGTGATCTTGGCTCACTGCAAGCTCTGCCTTCCGGGTTCATGGCCATTCACCTGCCTCAGCCTCCTGAGTAGCCTGGACTACAGGCACCCGCCACCACACCAGGCTAATTTTTTTGTATTTTTAGTAGAGACAGGGTTTCATCATGTTAGCCAGGGTGGTCCCGATCTCCTGACCTCGTGATCCACCCGCCTCGGTCTCCCAAAGTGCTGGGATTACAGGCATGAGCCACCACACCCGGCCAAGAAGTTATTGTATTACTTCCAACTGGCTAGCATTTTATCTTCTACTTGTGTTTTGAATTCCATTTGTGTTGAACACCTACGTTGCTTCCAATGCTTTGCTCCCAATAAGGATCTCTTTATAAACATTTGCTTGTGTCTCTGTACAGGTGGACTTCGGCTTGACAGTGGCAAACACGTTTCTTCTCCTCGTGTGCTGAGGAACTTTTCTCCAGATGGCAGCACTTGTTTCTCCACCCAGCTGTGAGTGTTTGTGATTCCCCACATGCACACTGGAATCTTCGTTTATTTTATTTTGCAATATCATTTTACTGTTCCACACTCTCAATGACTTCATGCTTCATTCAGAAGCCAATCCACCGTTGGCAAAGCACCACGTGAACCCGCAGTATCTCCCTCCTTCCCTCCCTCTGCCAACTCTCTGACCTTGTCTCCAATGCTCTGAACTAACTCCTTTCCTCTCTCTCTACCCGCCGTCTCTCTCCCCACTCAAGTCAGAAGGTGACAATGGACCATGTGTGAGATCGGATGGGACTAGGGTAATGGGCTGTATCAAGGGGGCCAGGCTAGAATCTTGGATCCGCACCGCCACCTCTGCTCATACCTACCCACACTTCTTCTCAAGGACAACAATTTAAACATAAATATAAACATAAGAGAATGGATAAAACCTCATCTAGTTTTGAGCGTCTTCATGTAAGAGAAAATTTCAGTATTCATCATTGTCTCTTATAGTAGTGAGTTTTGACACTATTTTCTTACGTATACTGTGTACTTCATTGTTTTTTAAACTCAGAGTTTATAGATTTTGATATTTTGTCAACATAATGAACTGCTACATTTTAAAGTGATTTCTGAAAATATGTGAGAGAAAAATAAATGTTGATATGCTACTCGCACAAATAACATTTGTATTTAACAAGCTTTAATTCAACAATGTATAAGAATATCAGAATAATATAAGGTCTTCTTGGTAAACATAGCAACTAAAAATACAAATTATTTTGTATTTTTTGAATTACATTATTGAATTTAAAAGTTTTACACTTTTGCTCATATTGCTAGAAAAATGAGTTATCCAATATCTTTATGGGCAATAAGTGTTCTATTGTTCCATATTAAAAACAAAATGATTCTAGTGGTTCAACCTTAGGGGTATCTTTTCTTTAGATATAAACAGACATTATTAAGAAATTAAGGAAGTATCCTATTTTCCCACATTTCTTAATTTCTCCGTGTGTGTGTGCATACACATGCATGTATATATATACACACACACGCATACACACAAATATATATCATATAATATACGTCTTTATATATGCACATATATATGCATATGTGTAGATGTCCATATCTAGATATTTAATAAAGGAATGGTGGTTAGAATTTCCTGAAAATTCATTGAGAAGGCAATTTTTGCTGTCAAATTATTTAATAATGGGAATGAGAGACACTAAATAAATAGCCCTTGACACAAAGGCGTCGTTCTCACCCTGAACATGTTGCCCAGTTTTTCTCTCCCTCCTCCTTTGTGAATCTTTCCATCAGAGATTCTCCTCTTTGATTCCTGTCCCCTGATAGGGAGTGCCACCTCGAGCCATGGATCTTTCAGGAAACACAGGACTCAGGCTGAAACAATGAGGATAACAAAGTGACACTGTGCATAGTGTCCTTCTCTCACCTTCACCTTTTATTGATTATTCCCAGCTAGGACCACAGCTCACACATTTCTCCTGCTCCTGTGGCTGGAATAGCAGGAGACACAAAGTACCAAGGGTGTGTGCCCACTGGAGTCAGAATCGGACCACTTCCTTCCCGTGATGCTCAGATAGACCTTAATACTGGTTCTCCTTCTTCTCCAGGAAGAGCAGCCCTTGGGAGGACCCCGGCGTCCTATGTGCAGGGAGCTTGTGGCGAGCAGGTTTCCCTGCAACAGAGGCAGGGATAGAACACGTTGCACGGGGCCTGAGGAGGGCAGTGGAGCCCACAGCCAGGGTATGGAAGGAGTCCGCAAAGGAAGCACAGTCAACTCTTGAGCCTCCAGACAGACAAGGACATCTGCCTGGATGACAGGAACCCAGTTGATCAGTCTGGAAAGCTCTTTTCTCCTGCTGGGCGGGGCTGAAGACAGTTTCTCTCTGACCAGCTACTGTGGACCTAGAGCGACGACCAGCCTGAGCCGTAGAGTTTGTGCCTGTGTAGGGATGCTTGGGCTGAGAATGTGGTAGCCGCAGGTAGGACCACAGTGCAGGGAGCTGGAGGGGAATGCAAGCCACGTGCTCACATCTGGAGTGGAGGGAAAGCCTCCTGGATAGAGCAACATTGAAGGCACGCATGGCATTTATTCTCATATAATTGTGCTGTGAAACACCTTACATGTTTACATTTAGTTGTCAGAAAAACCTCATGGTGACTGAGACAGATGTCAAACTCACCTTTACCCTCCCTTGGCCCATGCCATAGGCGACACGTCCTGTACCATAGCTTCTGGAGTGGGAACCCTGCCATGGAGTATGCGTTAAAGTGGTATCGGCCCATGTGGATGTGAAGACAGCTTTTCCATTTTTTCCCCCTCACCTTCCATTGAGGGGTGAGATGAGGCCCCTCCCTGTTAACCAGACCTGACATTAGTGATCTCTTGGCACTCACAGTTTCTGTGGAAGTGACACTGTGTAAACCAAGTCAGAGCTCTGAATTCTCTGGGACTGCCCAGCTTCCTGGAAACCCAGGCCACATGGGAGGCCTCCGGTAGGTCATTCAGTCAAGGCTAGCTTCACTGCAGACTTTCAATGAAGTCACCTTCAATCGATTCCGACCCCTTCATACCAAATCAGCCCCAACCTGTGACACTTTTTTTGCTGAGGCTCCATCATCCGCGGAGACGAGTCACCCGCAGCAGCCCTGTCTGAATTACTCACCTGTGCCTGCGAGCAAAAACAGTGCATGTTTTTATCCACCGTGAGGCTGATAACTCTTGTTTCCTTATCTGTTTGTTTTTGCATAATAACAGATACAGCTCTTGTAGGAAACTCAAAATATAAAAGAGAATGAACACTGCGATCTGAGTTTTCTTCTTTCATGTTCTGCAGCCTTTCAGGTTGTGATTCCAAATATACAAGCCAGTAAGTTTCTATAGATTCTTACAGAATTATTAGCTGAACTATTAATAGCACTGACATCGTGACAATATTTTCCCTAAGGGTTTTTTATGTTTAGTTATTTATTCTTCATCTACTGTAGAGAGTCAGGTGTCAGCAGTAGGGAGGTTTCTCTGCTCCACTAAGACCACCCCAAGCTGGGACGGCTGAACTGCTCCTTATCACCTTCCAAACACTGCTCCACCCGTTATCATGTGATATTCTTACTCTTTGTTCATTTTCTCCTCCAGTTGGAAAGTCAAAAAAGTAAATCTGTTTTCTAGTTTTGCTGTTTCCCTTTGTGTGTGCTCGTGTTTAAGATGCAAACATGCAGAAGAAATTTGGGGTGAATCGGCAGTGACAGGCACTTGTACCAACAGCTTTCAATATCATGAACGGTAGTGACTTTGTCTTGAACATGACAACCCTCTTATCTTTGAACCAAAACCTTCACTTTTTAGATGAATTTTGGAGTCGTGACTTCCTTTCCTATACCTGGTTTATCATGAGATCATAAGAATGTGTGTGATTGTTTCTTGCTTTCTTATCCAAAACAAAAATTTAATTCTACAATTTTGTGAGATAAAAATTTCATTTAGAAAAGTGTGTATTATATATTTTTTCACCCAACATGTTCACTCAAACAGAAATGCACTGGTGAAAATATTGTGATATTTCTTCATTAATTTCTGGGGAAATGGTTGGTCTTTTTTGAGGGATGCCCTTTTTCATCCCTGTAAGACCACACTGATGCCTGCTGCCCATGGGAGGCTAAAGTATCAATGAATCCGCAGGCATTGTGTTCAGTCACTCCACTTCCTTCTCACATAGCTTTTCAGGGGAGCAGCACTGAGAACTCAGAAGATCTTTCTCTAACTGAAGCATCTGACCTCCGGTTGGTATCTCTAAACCTGCTGTGTTTTCAAAAATCATGTTCACCATCTTCCAGTGACTGTGCAAATGTCTCAACCCACATCCTCCCAGATGCTCAAGGTAATCCTTCATTGATATAAAATGGACTCTAATTGCTAATATTCTGAGAAAGTTTTGCTTCTGTGTTCATTAATGAGATTGTCTTGTATTATTGAAATCTGTTTCTGTTCCTGTTGAGTTTTACTCTTTTGCTGGAACATCAAAATAGTGTGTGTGTGTGTGTGTGTGTGTGTGTGTGTGTGTTTATAATTTTGTACAAAGGTCCAGACTGTATAAATGGCAGTTAGCACTCTCTAACCCAGCACTCTGCAAGGAGGTTTAGAAGTGGTGGATAGAATGAGATGACAAGCTCCTCATGCCCAGACGTTAGGACTGAAAGGCAGTGGTAATGTGCACCCAGAAACCTTGACCTGATCCCTAAAGGAACTCCTGGTCTAAGGACTAAGGATTTTGAAGTGGAGTGAGATTCTGGCCACGCTGGAGAAGCCCCAGGGTTCTTGCTGAGTCTAAGTTTTTACGATGGGAGCTTCCCCAACTCCAAGTGTTTCTAATTCTATGCCCAGGAAACACTGTATTTCAAGTTCCTTTGAGCAAATTTGTTCCTGCTGTGTGATTTCTCTCTGCTTGAAGAGCAGGCTTGGACAAGGACTGCATGAGGGTGGAGGATAAAATAGGAAGCACTGGTGTGTGTTAGAGTCTGGTGCTCAGTGGCTTCTGCGGTGCAGGAAGCGGCTCCTGCTCGGTGGTGCAGGTGCGGGAAGTCACACTTCAGTGAGGATACTGCTTGCTCAAGCCTGTGAGAGCCAGTAGTTTGCTATGCGGCCCGGCCCAGGGCCCTGCCCTCTCAGGAACAGTGCAACAGCACCCCCTGCTGGGCTCAGATCCCAAGTCGGTTGGCCCCTCAGACACGGACCCAGCTCTTCTGGAAGGGCATCCTGACCCTTGCAAACGGATCTTTCACTCATGACCGAAGGGAGTAGAATGAGTAGATCCTCTCTGCAGTGTTTACAGCTGAGACATTATTTCTTTCACGTTAGTTGTGGTCTGCAAAGAGCTGATCACTGGATGTGTTTCAGGATGCACAGTGATGATTTACCAGATATCAGCATCACCAGGCGTGTGAGTGTGTTGCTCCCAGGGGCCTGTGGTCATCACCAGTCTGTGATCATCTTGAACCAAATCTAAGGCTTAATGTTCTGCTGAGCCTCCAGGTGGTTCATACCTGGGGATGATTCTACAAGGGCTTCTTTTAGAGGTTGACTTATTTTGTTATTGTTGTTCTCATTGTCGTGAGGGTCACCTGTGAGATTCCTTCAGCTCCTACTGTACAAGCCTTGGCATTATAGCCCATAAGAATGATGCTGTCAGAAAAGAGTGTCTCTTGCTGCTCTGTTTTGCCTCTGAGTTCTTTTGCTATTTAATATTATCCTGGTAATGCCTCTTTTCTTTTGACCATGTTATATATTGAAGGTATTTTAGTCTAATTTTATAACTTTCCTCAATATGGGGATGGATATAAAAAGACAATTCTCAAAAGTAGAACCCCTCCTTTCTTTTCAGATGTTCTCCCCATACTACTGTCCTGAGGAACCCTCACGTCCCATTTCCCCACTCTCACTGGGTCCTGATTCATTTTATTCGTTAAAAAGATCCCTGGATTTAATGGGGGTTGGATTCATAAAGCCTAGGTCTCAGACAACTTCTATTCATCCAACATCTTTCCAATCAAAGAACCAGACAGACAAGCACTAGACATGTGGGGTCAACCTGAGCAGTCAACTCACTGCTCAGGATGCAGGCGAGTTTGGCTGACGTTTTCAGGGATGCAAGGAGAGAGGGTGGCTGAGTCAGCACAGGGTGGGAGAGGGAACCTGCAAACACTCAGGCGTGGGAAATGGGGCCCCAGCCAGATTCAACTCTGGGGGCTCTGAGCCTAGAGGCTGACATACACTGGGGAGCTGCTGTGAGTCTTGGAAGCCTGTCCCCAGCTGTGCAGTGACAGAGGAGCACACGGAGGAGAGGAGACCAGGCCATGGTGGACACAGCCCTGTCCTGTGGCTGCACAGTGAGCCTGGGCTGCTCCAGGCTTGTACTATTCTCGCAACTGCCCCAGGGGGAGAAAAGTTACTTATGTAAAATCGCCCCCGACTTTGACCTTCCTGGATCCATTAGATCCAACCTGGGCACTGATTCAGGAGGCTGAGGGGACCTGAGATGGAGGAAGCTGAGGCTGCTATGAGCGTGAGCCCAGGAGAGTTGTGGAGGGAGCAGCTGTTGAGAATACACACTGGCCCCTGTCCAGTAGCCTCTGCCAGGCCCTGAAAGCACCAGGCCACTGAGTCTCACCATGAACACGGGGGCAGCTCTGCCTCTGCCAGCCTGAGGCCAGTGGGGCTCACCCCACTGTGAGGAGCCCCCAGGCAGGGCCTGGGACTGTGCACAGCACCCACTGCGGGTCACAGATCCATCTTCAGTGTCCTCAGGGTGCTGGTTTTTAGTGTCCTTGGATGTGTCACCAGCGACTGAGTTGAGACAGTGATGACTGAAACGTCTGTGCAAGCACCACGCTTGGGTCTAACTTAACAAGTATCAAAAAACTGTCAGTCATTTTAGAGGCTTCAACTCAGGCAGAACATCTAAATACACAGACAATCCTATAAATATTAGGTGCTCAACAAAACAGATAGAACAGTGTGTCTCTCTCATCACTCAGACATTTTGGGAACATCTCAGAGGGGGCATCCTTGTAATGATGTTGTAAAAGACAGGTGGGGGATGCCGTTCTCCTGGTGAAATAGCAGAACATAGAAAGGAATGTGTTTTCTTTCTATGCCTCAGCTGCTGGCTCGTGAGGCCCCATGTGAGGGAGTTCAGGAGGTGTGTCTAAGCTGTGAGGTGCTCCGGCCGACAGAGCTCCCAGGCATTGCTCACCATTATGAAGTGTCCTCAGTGTCCATTAAAACCTGGCTGCTGCAGGTTCGTTTTTACTATTTCACCATAGTCCTTAGTGTAAAAGTCACAAACACACCTTGATGTTTCTGGTCAGGTTACAGATTACAGGAGCTGCAAGAGACCATGTAGGAAATAGTGGCCCACACCTGTGGTTCTGAGGTCATACCTATAGCAGCTGGCCCAGGACATATGCAATTGAAATTGTACAGTGTACTTGTTAATATTACCACCACGAACCCAGAAATGCTCAAATCCTGTGAGCTAAAAGCCCTAGACAGAGTAACAAGTAAGTGCTCAACAAAGGACTTGGGTATAACCTGGTTTCCATCATCTGTTGCAACTCACTTGTGCAGCCTCTGCACTCACCTGGCCTGTCCTCCATAATGGACAAGCTCACTGCTGACTATCACAGCCACCAACCCAATGGACCCACACACAGCATAGAAACGGGATGTGAAGGAAACATAGCCTGGGTTCATGGCTGTTTTCAGAGGTAAAATAACAGTATCATTTCCAGTAACCTAGAAATGATTATCTGTTGATGTAGGGATACTGAGAAACTACAACAGAACGCTTTTCTAAGAATTGATTCCAGCCCCTCATCAAAAGTTGGCTTTAGATCAAGTGTGAGTCCTCTATAACAGGTAAATACAGCAGCAGCATATGTGGACCCCATGGGCTTAGAAGATTTAAAGCAATTCAGCTTTAAACAGGACATCACACAGGGTGGGCAGGTTGCGGGAGCTCTGTCACCGAATCACAGCAAAGAGTTAGGGCCATACGCAGGCTGACCATTTTGTGTTACATTAGGTGGCCTTTATCTAAAGAGACGAGGATTCTGTTTCTAATTTCTTTCTTGCTCATCTTTTCTTTCTTTCACCCTTCTTCCACAAGAAAGGATAGCATATTTCAAGAACAAAAAAAATTTCCGTATTCACCCCACCAAGGCTCTGTGAAGTGTGTTTTCATTCAAGTAGTCATATGCAAGCTTATCTGCCTACCTAGCCACCATCTCTCTCCTTGTTAAAAAATTTAATAAGTATTTTGGTCCATTTACTATGCACTAGATTTTGTAAAGACCACAAATTAAATTAGATTGAGTCTTTCTTTTCATTTATTTATTTATTTATTTATTTATTTATTTTGAGACAGTTCTCCCTCTGTCGTCAGGCTGGAGTGCAGTGGCACTATCTCAGCTCACTGCAACCTCTGCCTCTTGGGTTCCAGTGATTCTCCTGCCTCAGCCTCCCAAATAGCTGGGATTACAGGTGCCCACCACCACACCCAGCTAATTTTTGTATTTTTAGTAGAGACAGGGTTTCGTCACATTGGCCAGGATGGTCTCAATCTCTTGACCTCATGATCCACCCACCTCGGCCTCCCAAAGTGCTGGGATTACAGGAGTCAGCCATAAGTCAAACAGATTTAACATGCCTGTTTTAGGCTGTTCTTGCATGGCTATGAAGAAATACCCGAGACTGAGTAATTTATGAAGAAAAGAGGTTTAGTTGGCTCACAGTTCTGCAGGCTACACAGGGAGCATAACACTGGCATCTGCTTGACTTCTGGGGAGGCCTCGGGAGGCTTTCATCATAGTGGAAGGTGAAGGGGCGGCAGGCACATCAAATGGTGAAAGCAGCAGTGAGCAAGAGAGAGAGAAAGAGGAGGGGCATGCCACATGCTTTTAAACAACCAGATCTCCTGTGAACTCACAGAGAGAGCTCATCACCAAGGGGATGGCCCAAGCCATTCCTGAGGATCCACCCCCATGATCCAAACACCTCCCACCAGGCCAAACCTCCAGCATTGGGGATTACAATTCAACATGAGATTTGAGTGAGGACATATATTCAACTATATAATCTCATGGAACCTTAGAAACATACGTCAAATTAAACATAAAATCACACCTCTACCCACAGACTTCACCAGTTTTTCGATTTATCTTTTTGTGTTTCCTCATTTCTGAAGATAATGTTTATTGTAAACTTCACTGGACACAGTTTCTCCATTCAGAAACTGGCCTGCCTCATGCATCTTAGCTTCACTGGAGGAAGCACAGAAGGCTCCGTGAACTTGACTTCTCTGAGGAAAGCCAGATCTCTATGGCGATGTCTTCAGGGACAGTGACACAGGAGCTCTTGGGTCTCTTGATCTCAGGGAACCAAAAGGGTGCGCACACACACCATGGCTGAAGAAGACTTTAAATGGGGAAACAATGACTATTTTTAAATTGTAGTACTTACGTTTTTTAAATTTTTGATTATCTTAATGAAAAGGATCAGGCCCCTCTTCCTGAGGCTATCGGGAGGTAGGCAGGGGTGAGGTTATGTGGTTCCAGGGAGTGGGCAGGTCACAGCTGTGAGCTGGAGCAGAGGGCACCAGGCAGGGCAGGTGACTGACACCAGCTCTGATCACCCCCAGATCCCTCAGAAATGGGCCCTGAGCACCCCCAGTGTTGACACAGACACACTTTCCTGCAACGTGGTGATCTGAGCCCCTTGGAGTCAGTCCTGCCTCCCAACTGCTCTATCCCCTGCCCAGGACCCACAGGAATCTGGTGTGTGACAGGTGTTAGAATCAACCACTGCAAATAGAGCGCTAAAGAAAATATTTATATGGGATTATACTCAGGTGCGAGTGCTGTCAGTCTGTTTAAAAATGACAAGCACATTTAAGAATATTTGTCCTGAAAGAATATGCAGTATTTTTGTTATTAAAATCAAACTTTGAAAAAATATTGCATTGAACAAAACCACAAAAAGAAACAAAAGTTTGTGTATGACTTAAAAAGTTCTAGAAATACCTGTAATCCCAGCACTTTAGGAGGCCAAGATGGGCAGATCACGAGGTCAGGAGGTCGAGACCATCCTGGCTAATGCGGTGAAACCCCGTCTCTACTGAAAATACAAAAAAATTAGCCGGGCATGGTGGCGGGCGCCTGTAGTACCGGCTACTCAGGAGGCTGAGGGAGAAGAATGGCGTAAACCTGGGAGGCGGAGCTTGCAATGAGCCGAGATGGTGCCACTGCACTCCAGCCTGGGCAATAGAGTGAGTCTCCATTTCAAAAACAAGTTCTAGAAATATATGCACCAGATGGTGTGTATGTACATATATGTGCAAACACACGCACACACACATACATGTAAGGCATTTATTGAGAGTTAGAGAGAGACAGAGAGAGAGAGAGATCCCGTGTGGTTAGAGAACAGAAACATCATCAGTTTAATATCCCTATGGATGAGTAGTTCATGCGGTGTCCATTACTGTGATATTTTAAATGCATCAAGTTTTAAAAATAGATTAGTGAGCATTATGTACAAATTAGTCACCTAAATAAAATGTTTTACTCTCTGAAAGAACATATTTCACACATTTGACTTGAATGCATGAACTAACTTTATTTTAAGATTGTCTCGTCATGTTTGTTTTTTAACAGAGAGTTTTTTAATTGACTATGTTTCTAGCACTCAACAGACATGAAATTTAACTCAGTATCAAGTAGATGCTATTTTTTTAATGTGCCTGTATTGCTTCCTTTTTGACATTGGAGACATTTTCAGAGTGAATTTTTGTTTTCTTTACCTCCCATCTAAATGAACAGGGATTGGCCCTGGCCGAGCCATCTTTCACACACAGGATGAGGCTGCCCATTGTCCCCTCCTTGGTTATAGATGCACGTCCCGGTGGGTGCCCCACTCAGCTCTCAGGCCGAGGGCAGGTCCACAGCAGACTCTCCCAGTTCAGCCTCACCCTGGGCCCAGTACTCTGTGGCCAGTACAGGGAAAGCAATGTCTGCATTTGTAGATATTTACTGAACACCTTGTGTTGGGTGTGAGGTAGTAAGAGGAAACAGCAAGCTGAGCTGGACAGCCTGGTTCCTGCATATAGCAAGAAGTAGGGGGAAAGTTGGTAGCCGAGGGAATAAGCGATGTGTACTGAAGGATCCTCGGGTTCAGGTGAAGATGAAGGAAACCCCACAATGTAGATAGAAAATGTGAAACACTGAGGTGCACAAGAAGTTTCAGGATAACTGGGCTGCCAGGAACCAAGGGATTCACATCCAGAAAGGGTGGAATATTGCCAGGCCAAAGGCAAAACAAGAATTCCTTCGGTCTTGTGAGGTCAAGGGGCTGGCTGCCTGAATGGGTGTGATCTGAGAGGTTACTGGGGCTTCAGGGAGGCAGTTATGTGCGATGAATCAGAAGGTGAGGTGTGAGGAGCTTGAGAGAAAGTTGAAAGAGAATCTATTGAATTTTAGGAAACACCGGATGGGATGTTATAGGTGAAGAATGTGCGGAGTCCATGGACTTGACTGTCAAGAGAAGATGTGATGGAGAAGACGCTCCCTTGCCTTTCAGAAATGGCTTCCTTGAGGGGATTTTAATTTTTGACTTGCTTTTTAACTTCCATATTACAACCTGTAAAATAGAATTACTATAAGAGTATATATTATAGGGTATATCCCTTTTCTGGAGTTTGAATGTTTTTGTCCCATCCAATACTCTTGTGCTGAAAACTTAATCCCCACTTCAAAGGTGTTGAAAGGTGGTGCCTAATCAGAGGAGTTGTAGGTCATGAGGACTCTACCCTCATGAATGGATTAATGTAGTTATAAAAAGGGCTCCTGTTAGTGGAAACAGTCAAAATTACCGTTTCATCTTTTGCCATGTGAAGACACAGCAAGAAAGCCCTCACCAGATGCCTGCACGTTGATAGTGGACTTCCCTGCCTCCAGAACTGTGAGTCCACACATTTCTGTTCCATATAAATTACTCTGTGTTATAGCAGCACAAAATGAACAAAGACACTCTCCTATTAACTGAATTTATAGAAGGAGCTGTTGTCCACCAGTGTGCATACATACACACACATACACACGTTTGTGTTTTAGTTATGAATAAATTTATAATTTGCATAACTTGCTCAGTTAATGCAAATTATAAGCCTTGTCTGAGGCTTATATTTTTTACAAACACCCAGTAAAAGTAAGTGACTTTGCCAAAAACTAGCCAGCTAAACAGTATGGTCCCAGAGCCTTTTCCTTACTGGGAGGTTCAACTTGCACCTGGGACAGACAGAAAAAGGAGAGGGTTAGAGCAGAACCTGGGAAAAGGTCCAGACCTCTTCCTGGGCAACATCTAATGGAGGAGACATGGGACCCGGGTCACCTAATCTTTGTGATAGGCTTGATTTAGAGAGGAACAAAGCCTGTCTCTCTAAGTTTTTCTCCTGCGGACCCTTGCGCTGTGCCATCCATTTCCCCTGCAGCTTTGGAGCCTACACTTTCCAGCCCTCAGGAAACCCTGCAAAGTCCTACAGTCTCTGGAGGCAACAAACACTGAGGGCAGTGGGGCCAGTGCTTTTCTGCTTCTATGACTCTGAGGTTTTCCTGCAGCACCAGGGAGAGTCAGGTTTGGTAAACTGGAGTAAGATACAGAGAAGACAGCAAAATTTTCTGCAGTATAAATGGTCTCACTAAATATTCAGCATTACATTTTGGAAATTAGCTTCATTATTTTTTGGATTTTGATTTTATTTTAGGTTGTTTGAGACTTTTCTAAAGATATAGTGAAACAAACAAGTGGTTTCTTCCCTATTTTCATTATGTTTCTTCTAAATTTCACACTATATAATCCACTGCTATGTTTATCATTATGCAAGGAATCAGAGCTCTGTATTGTAACACTATAATATCAAATTTTTCTCTCGGTAATTCAGTGCTGGTTGGTCTGACTCAGTGTGTGTGTGTGTGTGTGTGTGTGTGTATTTTTGCCACTCCTATTCATAAATATGCAGTTCGTAATTGATCTTTATATTGTCTCTTACAAAGACATTATTACTGTAAAATGCTGTGTTAAAAGTAAAATACTTTGGAGCTTAGAACAATAGATTTAACCATATCCTCTGGGGCCATAGAGAAGAAGCGTCCTGAGCCCGCACTAGCCAGATGCAGCCTCTGTATAAAAAACATGGAGATGCTGGAAGCAAAGTGTGAGGCTGAGCCAGGGTGTGTGTGCCTCAGGTCCCCATCTGCATCTGTCACTGTGGAGATGATCGCTGTATCACAGAGCACAGTAATACTCAACCTGGTCCTTAGGCTGGGCCCCATGATGGTGAGGGCAGCCTAGAGTCCAAGCACGGAGTCTGAGAATCAGGCAGGGACCCCTGGGACCCAGTTGCTTGTGTCACTTATTAGGTCCTGGGGTAGGTGGTTGGGCTTCTGTTGAGCCCAGTGGGCATTGCTGGTGGTGGTGATGGCCCCAGCACTTGGAGCCACAGGGGAGAGTGGCTGTCCCTCCAGGAGCTGTGGACAGTGAAGGCTCTTGAGTCACCACAGCCTGGAAAGTGGCTTCTGGAAACAAGTGAGAGAACAAAAGGTAAGGAGATGAGATGGGGCAAGAGGTTGAGTGTTGTCTTCCCTCCCTCATCCTCTGCCCAGAAAGTCCCCCTGACCTGTGCACAGAGCCAGAGGTGTGAGCAGGAGAGGAGCCCAGGCCATGCTGCAGAAAGCCCAGAGCTGTGATCCTCAGGAGGGCACCCACAGGGTCAGCCCCCACACTGTCATTATAACTCCTAGCACCCAGTGGGGGCTGGTCTTTTTTACAAATGAGCTCCTCTCCCAGGGGCACTCACCTGGCCAGGTCTCAGCTGCTGAGTTGTTACACATCAGTGACCACGTGTCCATGGGACCAAGACCAGGAGGCACATGTCGCTGCCATCCTTGTTTTTCCAGCGTATGGCCTACAGCGCCCTCTAGTGTTCCTGAGAGACATTGTCAATGCCAGCTGCGCTTCCGCAGGCCTTTCCCTGATGGCAATGAGGAGCCCTGGGCATGGCCACAATGTAGGTTAGCGGAAAAGACTCAGTAAAAAGAAGTGATCATGAGCATTTTTTCATGGGCCTGTTGGCTGTATAAATGTCTTCTTTTGAGAAGTATATCCTTTACCCACTTTTTGATGGGGTTGTTTTTTTCTTGTAAATTTGTTTGAGTTCTTTGTAGGTTCTGGATATTAGCCCTTTGTCAGATGAGTAGATTGCAAAAATTTTCTCCCATTCTGTAGGTTACCTGTTCACTCTGATGGTAGTTTCTTTTGCTGTGCAGAAGCTCTTTAGTTCAATTAGATCCCATTTGTCAATTTTGGCTTTTGCTGCCGTTGCTTTTGGTGTTTTAGACATGAAGTGCTTGCCCATGCCTATGTCCTGAATGGTATTACCTAGGTTTTCTTCTAGGGTTTTTATGGTTTTAGGTCTAACATTTAAGTCTCTAATCCATCTTGAATTAATTTTCGTATAAGGAGTAAGGAAAGGATCCAGTTTCAGCTTTCTACTTGTGGCTAGCCAATTTTCCTAGCACCATTTATTAAATAGGGAATCCTTTCCCCATTTCTTGTTCTCGTCAGGTTTGTCAAAGATCAGATGGCTGTAGACATGTGGTATTATTTCTGAGGGCTCTGTTCTGTTCCATTGGTCTATATGTCTCTTTTGGTACCAGTACCATGCTGTTTTGGTTACTGTAGCCTTGTAGTATAGTTTGAAGTCAGGTAGCGTGATGCCTCCAGCTTTGTTCTTTTGGCTTAGGATTGTCTTGGCAATGCGGGCTCTTTTTTGGTTCCAGATGAACTTTAAAGCAGTTTTTTTTCCAATTCTGTGAAGAAAGTCGTTGGTAGCTTAATGGGGATGGCATTGAATCTATAAATTACCTTGGGCAGTATGGCCATTTTCACAATATTGATTCTTCCTATCCATGAGCATGGTATGTTCTTCCATTTGTTTGTGTCCTCTTTTATTTCACTGAGCAGTGGTTTGTAGTTCTCCTTGAAGAGGTCTTTCACACCCCTTGTAAGTTGGATTCCTAGGTATTTTATTCTCTTTGAAGCAATTGTGAATGGGAGTTCATTCATGATTTGGCTCTCTGTTTGTCTGTTATTGGTGTATAAGAATGCTTGTGATTTTTGCACATTGATTTTGTATCCTGAGACTTTGCTGAAGTTGCTTATCAGCTTAAGGAGAATTTGGGCTGAGACGATGGGGTTTTCTAAATATACAATCATGTCATCTGCAAACAGGGACAATTTGACTTCTTCTTTTCCTAATTGAATACCCTTTCTTTCTTTCTCTTGCCTGATTTCCCTAGCCAGAACTTCCAACACTATGTTGAATAGGAGTGGTGGGAGAGGGTGTCCCTGTGTTGTGCCAGTTTTCAAAGGGAATGCTTCCAGTTTTTGCCCATTCAGTATGATATTGGCTGTAGGTTTGTCATAAAATGCTCATCATCACTCGCCATCAGAGAAATGCAAATCAAAACCACAATGAGATACCATCTCACACCAGTTAGAATGGCAATCATTAAAAAGTCAGGAAACAACAGGTGCTAGAGAGGATGTAGAGAAACAGGAACACTTTTACACTGTTGATGGGACTGTAAACTAATTCAACCATTGTGGAAAACAGTGTGGTGATTCCTCAAGGATCTAGAACTAGAAATACCATTTGACCCAGCCATCCCATTACTGGGTATATACCCAAAGGATTATAAATCATGCTACTATAAAGACATATGCACACGTATGTTTATTGCAGCACTATTCACAATAGCAAAGACTTGGAATCAACCCAAACGTCCATCAGTGACAGACTGGATTAAGAAAACGTGGCACGGCCAGGCGCTGTGGCTCATACCTGTAATCCCAGCACTTTGGGAGGCCGAGGCAGGCAGATCACGAGGTCAGGAGATCGAGACCATCCTGGCTAACACGGTGAAACCCCGTCTCTACTAAAAATACAAAAAAATTAGCCGGGCATGGTGGCGGGCACCTTCAGTCCCAGCTACTCGGTAGGCTGAGGCAGGAGAATGGCGTAAACCCAGGAGGCGGAGCCTGCAGTGAGCCGAGATCGCTCCACTGCACTCCAGCCTGGGCGACAGAGCAAGACTCTGTCTCAAAGAAAAAAAAAAGAAAAGAAAATGTGGCACATATACACCAAGTAATACCATGCAGCCATAAAAAAGGATGAGTTTGTGTCCTTTGTAGGGACATGGATTCAGCTGGAAACCATCATTCTCAGCAAACTATGGCAAGAACAACAGAAAACCAAACACCGTATGTTCTCATTCATAGGTGGGAATTGAACAATGAGATCACTTGGACACAGGAAGGGGAACATCACACACCGGGGCCTATTGTGGGGAGGGGGGGGGGGATGGGGGAGGGATAGCATTAGGAGATGTACCTAATGTAAATGACAAGTTAATGGGTGCAGCACACCAACATGGCACATGTATACATATGTAACAAACTTGCACGTTGTGCACATGTACCCTAGAACTTAAAGTATAATAATAATTTTAAAAATTAAAAAATTAAAAAAAGAAGTGATCAGCACAGCTGAAATGCAAAGGATTAAATTGATAATGAGAGAAGGATTTGTACTGGCACTTCATCTAAGAAGACAAGTAAATGACCTGTAAGCACATAACATACATTTAATATCATGAGTCTAAAAAATACAAAATTGATAGGTCATATTGATATTCCATTAAGCAAATTCAATAATGAATCAGAGTCAACAGATTGATATTGTCAATTATTGAAGAGGATGTAAGGCAAGCGGGACTCTGACACATTGCTGGAAGGAACACACACACTTTGAAAAACAGTTTGGTCATTAACTACAAACATAACTTATGCTTTTTCCTGTGCCCTAGCATTCTACCTTTCGTTAATTACCCACTAGAAATAACAATGTGTATCCACAAAGTTATTTACACATGAAATTACATAGCAGGATTATTCATAACATCACACCGGAAACAACCAAAATGTATGCCCCAAGCGAACAAAGTAAAAACAGTAGAATATGTATACACAATGGAGTCCTCCACCACCACAACACCAAAGAGAACAAATTGCTCATACAGAACAACATGAATACATTATAAAGCTACTATGTTCAGTATCACAAGGTTGATATGACAGAATACGTATTTTATGTCTCTCAGAAGATAAAATGCTATACAACAGAAATCCAAGCTATAATGATAGAAAGCAGATCACTGCGGCCTTGGGGCTGGGTGTGTGGAACATTTGTTGAAAATTGGCACAAGAGGTGTTGGTTGAAAATTGGCACAAGAGGTGTTTATGAATGATAGAAGTGTTTCGTATCTTCATTGTGGTTGGTTAAAAGAATTGCATCTTTAGATAGGTAGGTAGGTAGGTAGGTAGATAGATAGATCGATCGATCGATCGATAGATGACAGATAGATATTTGTATATATGAATGTGTATAAACACACAGGTATATAAACAAAAATCATGCTTTTATATATATATTATATATATATGTTAGTCACTACCTACTAATCTGTGAACTTAACATCGATGTATATTATTTATATAACTTCCACCTCAATAAGTTTGATCTGAAATACAATAACTTTATCCTGAAGATAAAATTGGAATTAACCACTTAATTTTCAAATAGTTATTACCCTTGAAAAGAGAATATTGGTGGAAAATATATTTTTTAAGATGGGAAAGTATTGGGAAGCTATTTTTTTCTTCTTTGGTTGCATATTATCTGTGGTATATTTCTAATATGATTTCTATGTTTTAGAGTCATGATCACCCTGTCATAGATCTGGTCCTGCAGAGAGGAAAGCTCTAATTTGCTGCCCTGTGGAACCCCAGGAGAAACTCCTTCTATGAACTTCAGAGTCATCTTACTGGGGGAACCGTAAAATCCATATGGAGATGCCATTGTAGGGTGGAACCAGGGTGACTAGAAGAAAGATGATGTTTTATGGACTGTTGAGCAGAAAATGTACACATCAGCCTGAGAGGATGACAGAGATTCCAGGACTGAGTCATTAGGGTGATACCTGTGTGGTCTGGGCACAGTTGCAGCCTTTGCTCCTGGGTTCAGCCAGTGCAGGACAGAGATACTGTTCCTTCACCCACCCCATGACTAGAAGAATGATCTTCTTTTACCTGGAGGCCAACTGCACCTAGAAATTTTTGTCAATGGACCCCATGTCTGATATGTGCAAGGTGGAGGGAAGAGGGGACCAGGTACCTGATGTGACAGGCCATGTGCCCTGAGTTGGGGCAGGAGATTTCTCAGCAGAATTTCAGCCTGGCTAGAGGGACCACACGAGGTGACTAGGTAAGGGACAGTCCCAGCCCTGACAGCACATGTAAGGTCAGGTCTTCCATCCGCATGGCCTTGAGCACTGCGTGAGCAGCACTGAGGCTGCTGTACTGTCCCTGAATAAATGTCACCATCATCTTCATGCACTGACTGGAACCCAGAGAAAGTCAGGGAGGCTGAACTGCGGACTGGAAGCAGGGACCTGACTTGTGATTCCCCAGCATTCCAACTTTTCCAAAAACAGAGGTTTAGAGGATTTCCTGGCTGGACCTGATAGCGGGACCCCTAACCCTCCATGCCACTGGTGGTTCCTGTGACCTCGTGGAGATTCAACCCTGAGGATGGCTGGATCACCACAGGCTAAGCCTTGACTTCTAGCTGGAGATGCAGAGAATCCTGGAAACTGAAGATGTCCAGAATAATGTGTACCCAGAGAGAAGAGAGGGGTGTGTGTGTGTGTGTGTGTGTGTGTGTGTGTGTGTGTGTGTACGTGAGAGAGAGAGAGAGAGAGAGAGAGAGAGAGAAACAAAACAAAGATGCTCATGTGTCTACCAGGACCCATTCCTGCCTAGGCAGAGCATAAAGTGAGTGGCAACCTGTCTCACGGCCAAAATGTGATTTTGAAATAGCAATTATTAAAAAGGAATGCTCAGTCAGCATCCTTTCAGTAAGTACCTAAGCCTCAATTGTGGAGTACTGCATCGACACATTCATAGGCTGATTAGGGAAGGGAGAAACCACCCAACTGAGGATATTAGCATGGCATTTCAATGTCTTTCCTCATTGAATGAAACGCAAGTACGGGTTCTATGATCACTGAGCTGAGAATCTTTTCAAAGGAGAATATCCTTCCAGTAGATTTAATGTTATCACAAAATTAAACCAATGTTACTATTCTCACATTCTAAGACTCTGATATATTTAAATGTTAAATTAAGAGCATGTTTTGAAAACGTCTCAACAGGGGCATGAAAACCTCAATAGGGGCATGAAAACTCCTCTACCTTGACTTTAAAGAAACACATCACTTTCCATTTGGAGGGGAGTGTCCAAATTCCATCAGCCACACAGATCTTTTTGTAAAGTATGATTTTACATTTTATTTACTCATTCAATAAGCTGGGAACTGCTCTGTTATACAAATACAATGTCGTACAAAACTCACAAAATGTTACAAAAGTACAAACTGCATTACTTAATAAATATGACTACAATTAGGCAAAGTGGCAGTATGATAGATTTTAGGTGGGAAACATTAACTCAAAAAAACCACACAATCTTTGCAGACATTTATACATTAATAAAGGATGATCCTATGTTGCCTTTTAAAAGAATTTAAAAGGAGCATTAAGACAGTATCTTCTGCTATGAAGTAACTGCTGAGGTTGGCTCCAGGCATTTATGCCATCAGCTTTTTATCTCTTAGGGGAATCTAACATGCTATATTGCAGTAGGTTGATCTTGTCACAGAGTCTTATACCATGTGATTACCTTATAACAAAATCACAAACGTAAATAAAAACAACTGAGAGCACCCGACATTATACTCTAAACATCAGTCGAGTACAGAATAGTCACTCTGCATCAGCAAGCCTCAGACTTTCATTCAAGTAAGACCTGGTACTATCCCTTAAAGAAGAAGAAATACTTAACAGAGGATTGTGGGATAGTACCCACAATCTAAAGTATTTCTCTCTAAAAGATTGACCATTTCTAGACAAATAATGATTCCAAAACAACAAATCTATTTTTATCAAAATGTAATGGGCCAATCATTTGGTAACAAGAACACATCAATATAAGTTTCTAAGAATTGTAAAATGCAAATTTCAACAACATAACCACCACATCACAAACTGTTCAAAATAATACATTTTATATAAAACGCTTCTCAATTTATGCCTGAAAGCTGCTTGTCAAAATTAATGTACTGTCATAGATGAAGGTACACCATTTTTTAATGTTGTGTAAAAATACACTTTTGTAGAAAGTAGACTACCAGGAATGAAGAGATTTACATTGTGAGAAATTAGCTTTCAAATTAAGCAGTTCTCACTTATACAGAAAATTATAGATGCAGCAAAATCACCCAAAACTGTCATGAAACATCATTTAGGTGCCCAGTAACCTTTAGTTCTGAGAACATTTTAAAAGATGATTATGGCATTACACTCACGGAAAAGCTATTAGGAATTGCCGGGTGCGGTGGCTCATGCCTGTAATCCCAGCACTTTGGGAGGCTGAGGATGGCGCATCATGAAGTCAGGAGTTGGAGACCAGGCTGACCAACAAGGTGAAACCCCATCTCTACTAAAAAATCCAAAAAAACTTTGCCAGGCATGGTGGCGTGGGCCTGTAATCACAGCTTCTCAGGAGGCTGATGCAGGAGAATCGCTCGAACCAGGGAGACGGAGGTTGCAGCGAGTCAAGATCACACCACTGCACTCCCGCCTGGGTGACAGCGAGACTCCATTTAAAAAAAAAAAAAAAGGAAAAAAAAAATCTGAAAAACAAATAAAACAATAACAGTGAGAGTCATCCTGCAGAGCTGCCAGGGCTGTTCGCGTATTCAATCCATGGTAACCATTTATTCTAGAGGCGGGGCAGGATTGCTGGCTACTGGTGGGAGAAGCTAATGTCTGCTGACATTTTATTTCATATATTATACATATACATGATACATAATTTTATAAAACTCTCATATATAGTGGCATTATGTATTATGCCATCTGGATGTATTTCACCTGTTTCACAACTCTTTTGCTAGTGGAAATTGGTTAGTAATGTTAGTATTTCTTAGTACTGGTATAAGTTTTTGTGTTTTGATTTTAGCTGAGTCACTATGGGTATTATGTGAAAAATGGGACACAGTTATAATGTGGCACCATTTTTAACAACAATCCAGTATTAATGTGATTTTATTAACCACCGAAGTTCTTAACCAGTTCAGTAAACATGAGAAGCTTAAAACCTTGGTTTTTGTCCCACTTCCTCATCTGTCTCTCTCACTGTGATTAGCACTACTGTCATACACCTGACAGTAATAATCGGCCTCGTCCACAGGGACAGGGATCACTGAACCCCAGGCTGTCGGAGAGGAGGAGATGGCCCAGAGTGTGTGGTGGGTAGAGGCCCACCATGAGAGAAGCCCTGATGCCATGACGGCCACAGGCAGTGCAGGCGGAAAGGCAGGGCTGAAAGGCTGTGGTGAGCTTGGTGTACATTTGTCCCACTGTGACCATGGCATGACAGTGTGGAAACAAGTTAACTCAATTCAGAGGCAATCACACCTGCAGGGACTCATTTTCCTCCTTTATAAAAACAAATGCAGGTCTTAAAATAACCATGTGACAGGAGACTCAGGTTGCATTGTTATTCATTCATTCACTCATTCATTTATTGACCCACTTCCCATTTAGAAAAATAAAAAAGTGCAGCTAGTTGCCAGCACTCATTTCTTGGGCAAATGGGAAATGGGTTCAACACATATTTAAAGGAGGGCTGGCATGGATCAGACACTGGGGATGTAACAGGGGTTTAGGGACAGGACCCAGGTCATGGAGTAGGAGATGCTGGGCAGAAGAGGAGGATAAAGACGGCTCCAGAGAACATCCCCAGTCTGAGGATTTCCTGGTGTTCCCCAGAGGAGTTGACGGCTAAGAGCCAAGGTCTCCCACAGACCGCTCTCTCCCTAGCATGCAGCTCAGGGCATATAAGGGTCTCAGTGGCTGCAGGGCCTGCGGGGGGAAAGCTCTGAGATGCCTGAGCTTTGACTTCACACGGAGCTCAGGTGGATGCGCAGGCCGGGGGAGGAGGGCACTGCCCGTGTCCAGAGGGAGGTGCGGCAGCAGTGCTGCTGGTGGCCGTGGAAGCATCCCCTTCAGATGCCTCTTCAGGAGAACCTGCAGGAGGACCACAGGTGACTAACATGTCCCCTGCCCCTGGGCTGGCTCCAGGCAGTGAGGAGCCCAGGGGTCCCTCCTGCCAAGTCTTCCTGCAGGAAGCAGGGCACTTCTAGTGAGCACCCCTGGGAAAGAACCCACTCCGTCGGCTGAGGCTTTATCTGACCTCTGACCTGCCTGTGGACTGGGGCAGTTCCTAGTGATCCCTCTTCCCTCTCTCCTTTCATGGGGGTCAGAGCCGGGTCTGAAGCCCACCCACCCCCCACGCCAAGTCCTTCCCCGTTTCTCTTTCACCAGCATCTCTACCCTCCATAAAAGAAATTTCTGATTAATTATAGAATCTACTTATCAAAGGGGCCAAACAAACAAAAAAAAAGACTTCTATTTTAGAGAGAACGTCTCAACCATGACACTGTAAGAGGCACTACTATGCCATTAGTAGCCTCATCCTCAAGCTTGAGCCCAACGGTGTGCAAAGCCTCAGCACTGGCAGTGGCATCCACTCACACAGAGAAGAGGCAGGGGACCCTGAGCCCTGGTTCTGCTTCAATCTCAATAGAATCTTGGGAGAGACCAGGGAGGCAAGGCTGCCTGTCTTGTCGTGTTTCCAGTAAATGTCATAGCAAACAACATTGGTGTTACTGCTCAGGGTGCAGGTGAGTCTGAATGATGATCCAGAGATGCACAGAAGGAGTCACAGAGCATCCAGATAATCAGAGAACAATCAGCAAGGCTGCCACCCTGTGCTGAATAGTGAAAATCAGCCTGTGCTAAATAGTAAAAATCACTCCCCAGCCTGGAGCCCAGAGATGGCCAGGGAGGCCAAATTGCCTCAGATGGGGCTGGGGAACTTCCCTGAGGTTCCTGAGGGATAGCTGTTACCCCTCCGGGTCTGAGGTTTGGGGACATGTCCCAGGTGCTCCTGAATCCAAGCTGTGCCTTGATTGACAGTATGACAGCTGTTTCCCGGGCAGGTGATTGTCATTGTCAGTCCTGGAGACTTGGTCAGTGAAGGAGGCTGTCAGCCCCATGTGGATCCTAGACCCAGGAGGGTGGAGACAGAGAGAACAATGAGCCCTGTGAGGAAGGGAGTGGAGCAGAGGTGGGCTGAGAACCGCATAGAACCTTCTCCCCAGAGCAGGACGGGCCTCACCCGGGCAGGGAGGGAAGAGGACAAAAAGCAGAGGGGCCAGGTCATGGTGCAGGTGCTCAAGAGATCTGCGCCCCAAGACTCCAGCAGTAACAGTGAAAGTTCCTAAGGCTCTTTTAGTCTCTACAGGTCTCATGGGAGAGAATTTCCTACATTCAAATATGTCCCTGCACCCGGATCACCTCCAGGACCCCTCAGCCATAGGCAATGTCTCTGTTGTCTTGAGGAAGAAGAGGAGGATGAGGAGTTGACCTGAACCAGGCCCCACAGGGTGACAGAGCCTGATCCTAGACCGCCTGAGTGTCCCTGAAGGTCCTGACAGCTGCAGTCACTTCCCGTCGTAGCTCAGTGAGTTCACTGTGTGCTCAGCTCCCCACCAACCTCCCGAGGAGCTTCTCAGTTGGCAGGGCCAGACACACTCACCTCCTGAGACAGCCTCACAGGTCCCCTGCTGACCCCGTGCCCCTTAACATCACCAGGACACCTACCCATGCCTATTCTCCCATCAGACCTGGCTTCTTTGAGGGCTGCCCCAGTCCTGTCCAGGTCTCACCTGGCTCAGAGCAGATGATCCCCTGCACCTCCCACCCTGAATCACACGGCTACACCCAGCACATGCTACAGAGGCCCAGCACACTCTGGGTCACATCCAGAAACTCCACAATAGGGGAGGAGACATGCTGTTTCCAGGAAGAGCAGCTCCCCAGGACTGGTCATTCTCAGACTCCTCCAGTCAAAGGCTGGGCACAGCCAGCTGGGATCGCCATGTTTCACTCTGACCCACACGACAGGCCTTGCCTCCTCTATGGGAACAGAACCCTCCACACAGCCTCAAACCCAGACATAACAAGACAGGACAGGCGGGGCGCCAGGGAGGCCAGCCAGATCTCCACACAAAGGCTCTGCTCTTACGCAGGAGGCAGCCTGAGGGACAAAAGTTTCCTGAAGCAACTCAGGTCAGGCCTCACATACAAGAGCCCCAGAGGCTGCAAAAGCACCAGCTCAGCCAGCCAAGAACCCAGGGCCACACCCTTCTGAGACCCAGACACCAAGTGAAGATCGCTGGGATTCAGCCGAACAGGAGGATGTCACAGCTGGAGGACCAATACTTCCCAACACCCTTCCAGCAAGCAGCTGTGGACCTGCCATAGGAGCGCTGACAGGCAGGATGGTGGTCTGGGACGAAGGATCCTAGACTAGGTGTCCCATAGGACCAGGTTGTAACAGATCCCACAGCCAACACTCATGCCCCAGCCAAACCCAAACCCAACAGCTCCCCAAAGCCCTCCATGTAAATAGCCTGTGCACTGCTAAGCAGACACTTCAGGGAATAATCTGACGGCTGTGAAGAAGATGCAGCCTCAACAGGGTTCCACAAGCCTCTGTAAGCAAACCCTTCTTTGCTTGGGTGCCTATTCAAAGCACTAGGGAAGCTCTTAAAAGATACAGGACCAGGCACAGTTGCTCACGTCTGTAAACTCAGCATTGTGGGAAGCAAAGGCAGGCGTACAGCTTGAGATTAGGACTTTAAGAACAGCCTGGGTAGAATAGTGAGACCCTGTCTCTACAAAACACAAAAATTACCATGGCATGGTGGTATATGCCCATAGTCTCACCCACTTGGGAGGCTGACAAGGGAGGATTCCTTGAGCCTGGGAGGTCAAGGTTGCAGTGCCCATATCATGCCACTGCGCTACAACCTGGGCCACAGCACAAGATCCTATTACACTCAAACAAACAAAAAACCAAAGATGCCTGTCTTCTGCCCCATCAAATAAACCCAAATCTCCGCAGGGTGACATAGGGCATTACATTTTTAAATATCTCCTCTGCTGAAGTAAATGTATAGTAATGGCTGAAAACCACTGAGTTATGTAAATACACTTCCTATGACTTATTTGTAGCCCTTCGTATCTAGCAATTTCTACACACCCTCTCTGTGGGCTTCAGAAGACAGAATAGGCAGGACCAGGTGTGAGGTGTCCTAGGACACTGAGGCTAGAGCACAGCTCCCAGCTCAGGGGGACCCATTGCTGAGGCTAAGGCACCCACCAGGGGCTCCACCTATCTTCAGAGGGAAAGTCACACCTCAGAACTCCAGAGACCCAAAAGAAAGCTCAAATTTGGCAGATACCTGCCAGTGGGTCCTGGAGCGGCAGCCCCAGGAAAAACTGCCATTGCACTGTCAGCTCCCTCCAGCCCTCTCTCAGGTCCCAGCAGGAGGAGGGCTCTGACTATGCTCAGAGGTCTCAACAAACGGCGGGTTGAACCGCAAAGGAGTTAATAGCCCTATAGTTATCTCAAGACTCCTCCTGACCAGGACCAAAAATGAGTCCTGGGAGGGCAGCCAGGAAGAAAGCAGGGTAGAGAGGAAATACAGGGAGAAGGGGACCTGGGACCACATCAGATATGGAGGAAACCAGGGGAAGG
Source organism: Macaca thibetana thibetana (assembly GCF_024542745.1). NCBI lineage: Eukaryota > Metazoa > Chordata > Mammalia > Primates > Cercopithecidae > Macaca > Macaca thibetana. Next base: position 30,034,409 of record NC_065587.1, read on the forward strand.
AGGGCAGCCCTCATGATTGTGCTCCCACAGCTCCTGCATGCCTGTGTCCCCTGAGAATTCAGGGTGAGGAGCTCACTCTTGCCCCTCACTTGTTCCTGGGCTCTGGCAGGCTGGCCTGCTTCCTGCCCCAGCCTCACCCACTCTCCGCAGTCCTCACCATTGCTGTGGGCAAGCTGATCTCTCTGGTTTGCTGGGCTCTCACTCTCTGCCCAATGGCACCGAGTTAACTTCTTTGCATGCTTTATTTTCTGTGATTAAAAAGGGAAGCAATTCTCACTAATGCCATTTCTCAGAGGAGAAAACAGGCACAGGGATGTTCTATGACTTCATCACGATCACCAAACTACAAGTGGGAGCTGGGCTTTGAATAGAAGTCTACTCATGCTCCTCAAGTTGAGCCATCCTCCAAGGAAAGGACAGCACTGTAAAAGCTCAGTGAATGGGATGGGAGACTTCACTAAGGCCTGACCAGGCTGTACCCTGATATCCAACTTCCAGCCTCCAGAACTGGGGAAACATAATTCTGTTTTTGATCAGCTCTCCAGGCTATGGCTCTTTGTTGTAACATCCTGAACTACCCCAGAAGTGCGATTCCATCACCTGTGTCATATTCCATTATTCAGAAGGGAGTCACTAACCCCTCAGTGCTGTCTTTGTGGATGCTGCCCACCCTAGGCTGAGATGAGACACAGGGTCTGGGTCTAAATAAAACGGGAAGGCACTGGAAGGTGCAATGTCAGAGGAGGAGGATGTCTGAATTTCATTTAATCTCAACCTCTACTGGTGCAGCATGAAAGAGGAGGCCCAGAGCAAAAGTGTCTTCTCCTGAGATCACACTGTGAACCCCAGGCCCACTGGAGTTCTCTTCCATGCTACTTCTCACTCTTTTTTGAATTTCCTCCATCTGTAAGTGTGTGCAATACCTACAGGAACACCACACCATGAGTTTTATAAGATCTATCTCAAACACACCTCATGAGTTCCCTAGAAGAGAGATGCTAGCATCACCCTCATTGTGCATGCTGGGGAGGCCCCACACCACCAAAGCAGTTCTCTAGGGTCTCACAACTGCTAAGATAAAGGTTGTTTGACCCAGAACTGTCTCCTCAAACCTGGGACCCTGGTTACATCCAGGTCTTCCCAAGGTGCTGAAGGGGCACACTTTGGCATAATGGTAAAAGGCAAGGAGTTGATGGGGGAGGGTGAGCGGCCAGAAGCCCAGTGGGGCCTTTGAGTAGGTCTGATGGAAAGGAAGTGCTTACAGGATGGAACCTACAAGATGTGACCTCACTTCCTTACTGACAGACCCCAACAGAACTTAGAATTCTGGTAACTAGGCACCCATATTATACACACAGCCCCATTTCCAGCTCAGTTGGTAGTCGACACTGGAGAGAACACCATGTTCTCCTGCTGTGTCCCCACATGCTGCCGACCTCCTCGTCGCAGAAGAGGACAAAATGAGAGTCTTTCTCGAGAATACAGACATTGGTTCAACCCTCACCCTCGACGCCTCTGGCCCTTTGCCAGCAGGCACCCACAGGTAACACAGGGCCCAGGGCAGGCCCGTCCAGGACAGGCCTCAGCTGTGTCCATCACGGTAGTGCTGAGCCCCTCCCCATGTGTTTGGGGGAAACAGGAGAAGAGGGGCCCTCCCTGCATAGGAGCAGGTAGGTTGTCGGGGGTTTGGAGCCTGGTCAGTATGTCAGGTTCACAGCCCAGGCAATGCCTTCAGGATGGGAAGGTGAGTGTCGAGGACATAGTTTGTCTGCTCAGATCTGAATCCCAAGACCTCAAGCTGTCATCTGCCGGAGACCTCAAGCTCCTCTGGCTGGAGGTCTATGCAGATGCTCCTGTGTGCCAAATCCTGTTGGGGAAGGGGGCACCAGGGAGGAGTTCTAATGGGGGTGTCCCACTATGGGGTCAGCCAGGCAGACCACTGACACGTCTTCGCCTGGCTCACTCTCTTTGCAGAGCTCCACACAGCAGATCAAGCAGGAGCTGTTGGATGGATTCCATTTCTCCATCTTCTTCAAAGAAGGGCAGGGGCCGCCTGCTACCAACCACGGCCACTGCTGGTCTGGGGTGAGACTGGACACAGAAGGGTCTCCACAGACAGGGACTCTAGAAAACCAGGGTGGACCCAGGACTCAAACACGAATATGGGGACTCCCTAGGCTCTGTCCTACGGCTTTCACACTTGAGTGAGCCACCGTCCTCTCCCAAAGGAATCTGTCTACCTTGGTTCCCAGTGGCAACTTGGTTACAGGCAAAGTCCCTTTCACCTATCAGAGGAAGATCAGAGAAAATCCTTGTTTTCACTTTCTGTTATGCCAGGATTCTCTCAGCATGTTGCTACAAGAATTGGGTACAATGATAACATTGTAGCAACATACTCATACTGTTATCATTTTAACTACCCACCCTAAGTGTATGTCCAGCAACAGGCAGCTCCCCTGCCCTGCCAACCTATTCCAGGATTTAAAATCCAGCACCTCTACACAAACAAGTTGGGGGGGGGTGGTGATTACAACAAAAGAAGGTGAAGCTACTCTATGCATCTGTGTTTAAAGTGTCATCTCACAGAACTCATCCCTGCAGACCCACCGGGCGGCTGCTGCACTCTCGCATGTCACTGTAATATTCCTTAAGGGAGGTCATGTTACACAGCGGGTCAGCATCTCAGTGCCGGTGCAGCCTTTTGTGATAAAATTCCCTTTCTAGTCAGCCTTTCTACAGGGAGCATAATCCTATGTGTGTCCTAATAGGCTGGAGCACTTTCCCAGGGCTGCCATAACATGCACGCTGACTGAAGGGCTTAACCACAGAAATCTGGTTCCTCACAGTTCTGGAGACTGGAAGCCCAATGTCAAGCTGTCAGTCTGGGGTGGTTTCTCTGGGCCTCTCTCCTTGCCGTGGAGATGGCTGATTTCTATCTCGGTCAGCACAGGGTCTTCTCTTGAACTTCTCTGTGCGCTGACCACCTCTCCTTGTAAGAACCCCAGGCATATTAACTTAGGGGCCACCCTAATGAACTCACTTCTCCTGAATTACCTCTTAGAGAACTCTGTGTCCAAACACCGTCACATTCTGAGTCTCTGGGGTTGAGAATAGAAAGTTACATTTGGGGGAGGGGACACAATTCAACCCATAAAATACACAAATCCCCTGTGGAAGACATACACCCGGGAAAGGGAAATCTGGGTGAAAGGATGTGCAGATAGCAACTTTCAACAGCTCTAGCTAGTTAACTTTCCAAAAGGGCTCCAGCTGCTCACAGGGTCACCAGCGAACACAACCTCCCCTGAATACTAACATGTTCTTAACTTTTTGTCAATCTGCTGTGTGGCAGAGAAAATCACCTTGTTTCATTTCCACTTTAAACCATACATTTCTGTAACTTTTCCCGCTTTCAATACCTGCCTGCGTTTTCTCTTCCACGAGTCGCCTGGCAGATCCTGGGCCTTGGGATGCGCTTCCTAACACCCTGGAGTCTTCCGGCATTTTCCCCTTGGCCAGGGCTGGGATGGCCGTAGCTGTTTTTCCAGACTCACATTCATGTTAAAGAACAAAAACAATCATATCCCTTTAAGTCAAAGGGTTCTTCTAGAGCATCTTGTCCGGTGTGCTGTCACTAAAATAAGGAGGGGATGAGACCTCCCCAGATCCTTCCCTTCCATATAAGAAGCAGAGCCTCAGGTGGCCTAGAGGGAATTTCATCCAGTCCTCCCTGTGGAAGGTGCTCTCTTCTGACCCGGGTGCTGCTGAGCAAGCATCTGACATCCAAAAGCCCGCGTTTCCTCTTCTCCACCATGAGGGTGATTTTTGAGGATTGCAGGGATGATGCTCTTCATGCAGGCTGTTGATACAGAGGATGCTGTTGCCCCACAGCTGACATTCACCGTGCTGACGCCTTGAAGGCATGAATCATTTTATCCTTCTCCATCCTCACATGCAATTTTACCTTGAAAGCCTAGAACCCTTTTCACCATGGGCACCCAGGTTCTCCACATGCACAAGTCCCTGAAGGGTTGATGCTTCTTGGTGTGAGTTCCAGATCCCGATCCTCCGGTGGTTCATGGTGTTACCACTGACTCGCATGTCCCTCCGTGTCCCCCTAGTATGAAAATGAGATCTGCAGGATGCCAACTTTCCGGCCCAGCACAGGGGAGAAGCTGTTGGAGTCCCTGGTTCCAGCCTTTCTAACTAAACCCATCTCGTCGTATGCCACCTGCCTGGGTCCCTCCTGGGACTTTATCACCGTGCCACACTTTTTGGAACTACTGGTTAGAAGGTGAGTGTCCATCCCCTCCAAGGCACGGAGGTGCTTCTGTCCCCTACTGGCTGTGTCTTGAAGATGCACCTCTTGGAGCCTCAGTTGGCTCCTCTGAACAGGGAGTAATGAGAAGATGAACCTCACAGCGTTCTTGTAGGGACTGAATGATCTAAGACACAGCAAACAAAGGGATCCCTAGAGCCTAAAACTCTGGACAATCTGCTGTGGGTGCTGTGATTCATGTTTATTACTTTTATCTTCCCCCTCACTGAGGCAGCTCTCAGCATTCTGCCGCAAAGGCCCATCTCTCTTACTGTCTGGAAAGGCACATAGAAAGCAAGTCTGCAATGGCATTGGTAAAGGATGTCTTGAGTTTCTTTCTGGCTGGACTTTCTCCTTGATACAGACAGAAGAGGGGTCCCTTGGTGCTGAAAAAGGAGCCACAGGCCCACTCAGACATCTGGAGAGGCTCACTGAGTTTCTCCAATGGTTGGGGTTCACTCATTCAATACATACATACAAAACACCTCATTTGTGCATCGTTCTTCTTATGACTTGGCATACTTTCATAAACAAGGCAGATGACAACCCTGGGCCTCAATTCTACCCAGAGTCAGGTGCTCACAGTACACACAATAAAGAAATCACATCTACAGATGTTAGAGGGGAAACCTTCATGGCCTCCTCTACGTATGGTGGCATCCTCCCAGATTCTGACTAGAATGATGGAGCCCAAGGAGTATAAACTGGGGGGACTTAGGGTTCTGAAGGGCCTCTTCACCCACAAAACATGGGAGGAAATATGTGGACTCTGGCTGAGGAGAGACTAAAGGGGCCTTGGGGTTCATATGTCTTGTAATTCCCACAACAAGGCTGACATCTGGGGACTTCCCCTGCAAGAGGCAAATAGTGAGTTCTGTAAATGGAGACTTAGGTCCCTTGCAAAGGAGATGTGAGGCTGGGGTCACAACTGGCCACTGAGAGACCCATCCCCAGAACCGTGCCTTCCCAGGTCTCCCTGTCCTCCTCCACCCAACATCTGCCCGTACCCTCCTAACCCCAGGACCAGGGGAACCAAACTGGAGCTTTGATGAGCAAGCTGCTCACAAATCTGCCTGGAGCTGCAGTCTTGAGTGCCCAGGTGCACAGTGCTGTGCTCCAGGGCTGTTGGGAAGAGAATGTTAGTGGGACGCTGGGGCGCAGAAGGGTCCGCACAGCCCTGCTACATGGCCAGGTCTGCTCCTTTCAGGACAGCACTGATGGCTTGGGGTAGGGTGGGGCTGTCCTCCACACAGGCAGCAAGAGGCCAGGGACCCAGAATCACAAAAAGGTGCCCTGGAGGGTTGTGTGGGAGAAGGCCAGGACTCTAACTCAGCTGTCCACTCCATCACCAGCACCACCACCTCCATTTTGTTCACCTGGCCCCCTGAAAACACTTCAGTTTGCTGCCAGGCCCTGCAACGGTCATCTTTCTGGATAAAGCTGGCCTTCAGGACCTTCGCCTGGCCTGGACTGGGCTTGGAGGACCATCAGGAAATTGTCCTAGGCCAGTTGGTGCTTCCGGAGCCCAAGGAGGCCAAGCCAGATGGTGAGAAGACTTTCCGGGGGTGGTGTTTTGGGGCTACAATTCCCTTATAGTCCATCCAGTCATTTCTATACTTGGAAATCCCAGTGAAGAGTGACTGGAATGGTGACCTTTTCTCCTTTTCCAGATCCTGCTCCACCTCCTGGGCAACACGCATTAACAATGCTGGCCCTGGAGCCAGCACCACCACTGCTGGCGGACCTGCGGCCTGCTCTGGAGCCAGAGTCACCTGTAGCCCTGGATGCACAAGGATATCTACATTCACCACCAGCACCAGCACCAGCACCAGGGGAAGGGCCCCCTCCAGGAACAATGCTGGAGCCACGGTCAGCCCCAGAGTCCACCTGTCCCTGTCCCGGGACTGTCAAGAGCCAACACACCGAGGAGCTGCCGGACATCACGACCTTCCCTCCCAGGCTGCTGGCAGAGCAGCTGACCCTCATAGATGCGGTGAGCAGCTGGGCTTTGCAGGCTGTGCGTCTGGAACCACCTGTCTCAGACCAGCCTCTCCCTGAGGAGCGGCCAATGCCCTGGGTCCAGTTTCAGCCCCACTTCTTACCAACCATGGGATCTGGATGAGTTTCCTCATCCACAAGCCTTCCCTGTCTGCATGTGGACAGCAGAGATGGGAAATGACCCGTGCCAGCTGCACAGAGTGACTGTGCAGACTGAATGACAGGGGATGGACAGAAAGCAGGACAGGGCAGGTGATCACTGAGGGGCAGGCAGGGCCATGGGTCACTCACCCAGCTGCTCAGGAGCCTCACGACCCTCAGCACTTATTAGGTACCTGATGCATACTAGATTCTATGGCAGACACCCAAACAGAGCCCAGTGTTGCAGCTGCTGCAAGGAAACTGCACCAGTAGGGAGAGAAGGAGTAGAGGGCTGATTGGGATGGGAGGAAGACGAGGCCTCAGGATGGGGAGGCCTGAGCCACCTTCTACTTCTTGGAGTGAGGATGGCCTGGGAGAAAATGTCACTCTCTCTTCCCACCCTTGTTGGGTTCTGGGCCATGATGCATTCAGGGCCCTCAGTGGGCAAAAAACCAAACCTAGGGACTCCCACAAGTCTGGAGCCCATTTTAAAGCTTTCTGAGCCCCAGCTGTGTTCCTGCCAGAGACTGTGGATGACTGTGAGCTCACTTCCTGCCTGGGACTGTGGGTGACTCTGAGCTGGGCTGTGCTGTGTCCATGACACTCTCCTCCTCACCCAAAGGATCTCTTCAAGAAGGTGGAGGTCTACGAATGCTTGGGCTCCATCTGGGGCCAACGACATCAGAAGGGGAGTGAGCACGTGGCACCCACAGTTTGTGCCACCATTGCACACTTCAACAGGCTCACCAACTGTGTCACCACCTCCTGCCTCGGGGACCACAGCTTGAGGGCCCAGGACAGGGCCAGGGTGGTGGAGCACTGGATCAAGGTCGCCAGGGTAAGCCATGGTTGGGTCTCGGGATTCCCTCTCTAAAAATGGGGAACTGCCTCTTCTCCTCCATCGGCTTTCAGGATTGGCATCTGCATCTCTAGCCTGAGCCCTGCACATCCCCTAAGCCATTCTTCCCACAGCTTCCCTGACCTTACCCCCATGGCCCAGTGGTGGCTGCTCACTTCTGACCTGGGATCTTCCTTGGGTTGAACTGAAATCTTTCTAGATGAGTGACATTCACTCAGCCCCAGGTGTGCCCTCCTGAGGCTCCCTGGGCCTCTGCTTCCTTCAGGAAGGGAGATCTCAGCAGAGGGGGCTGAGGCTGAAGTGGGTCGGACTCCAACTCTGGAGCTCACAGCTCACTCTTCCCTCTCCAGGAATGCCTACGCCTCAACAACTTCTCCTCGGTGCACGCCATCGTCTCTGCTCTGCGCAGCAACCCAATACATCGGCTACACAAGACGTGGGTAGGAGTGTCCAGGTGAGGAGCTCCCTCCACGGGAGCACCAGTGTTGACTTAGGGACCCATAGGTCTCCCCATGTGCCCTCAACGACTCTGAAAGTTTCCTGGAGAACAGGGACGCTGCCGGCAAGATGGGCTGGTGGGTGTGGTCACTAAGCTGCCCTGGACTCCTAGGCAAGGATTTCTAACTCAGGAGTAAGGTTTTTTAACCATCAGGAACAGAATAGTGCCAATTGGAGGCTATCAGGTGTTTCTACCCAGCAGTGGAACTGTGTCCAGCTGGAAGCTAACTGTGAACACGCAGGGGCTCATGTGAAGTGGAGATGGGCCAGGGGAGGAGCATGACAGTCCCACCCTGGTCCTCTGGAGCCCTTGTCATCAGATGACCCCACTGGAAACTCTCACGCAGGAAGCTGAGATTCACTGGGTTTTCAAACAAAAGGGATTGGAACTCACAAATCTCCCCCGTGATTCCCAAATTTACCCTTTTTTTTTCCTCTGTCAATAGCAAAAGCACAAAATATCTAAAAGAACTCTGCAAAAAAGACACTGCAGTGAAGAGGGACCTGCTGATCAAGGTACAGTGGAGTCTGGGAGATGCGGGACAAGTGTTTAAGGTCAGAGAAGAGTGAATTTGGAAGGGCATCGGACCTGGTGTACAGTGGTTATTTTCTAATGTTTTGACTTACCTACAAAAAGTGGACTTGAAAAATTCCTTCCATGCCTACTTTGGGCAAACAGGAGGAGAGGTGTGTGGGTCGATGGGCACGTGGAGGCACGGGGGCAGCAGACCCTGGAAATGGGATGTGGCAATGGCTGCTGGGCTTCTGAGTGGGGGTGATGAGCTGCAGCATTAGCAGGGCTCTGGCTCCCATGCTGGTCCATGCTGCTGGCATGGAGCTTCCTCCAGGCTGGGGGATGGTCATTGTAGGTGGGACTTTCTTCCTTCCTCAAACTAGCAGCAATTCCTCAGGAAGCCAGGCCTCCGCTGCTGCTTCTGTCTGCAGCGCACCTCCATGGGCAGGGGGCATCCGCCCACACTGGGGGAAAGAGGGAATAACAACAGAGGAAACTCATGTGCCAGGGAGTCCAGTAGACTGCACAGCTATGGGTACCAATGGGCAAACTCAGGACAGATGTATGTGCTTGCTGGGATTCCCTGCTCTGCCCTTTGCAGACATCTGAAAATGGTCATGTCACAGGATTCTCACCAATTAGCAGTGACACATGCTCATGACAAGTATCTGGGGGATTCATGCATTCCTAGGGGATCCTCCCTGACCAGATCTCAGAATCTTCCATGCAAATGAGAAGGCAACACGTCACCCCACCCAGGATTCTGGAAAACCCTGCCATATCCGTCAGACATGTCGCCTCAGGAGGCCACATCCTGAGTGGAGGAAGAGAGTTCTGTGCACGGAACTCCCCTGGGGGATCACTAGCGAGGCTAAACCATGGATTTGGCATGGCGCAAACCCAGTTTGTGTGGCAGAGACTCCAGTGGGGCTCAGATACGCAAGTGCCACTTAACCAGGTCTCCTAAAATGCCCTGCCCCTTTCCCATCATGAGTCTGCAAGGCTGGAGACCTAGACACTCAGAGACTCCAGAGAACAAGACCCTGATGGGTGGCGGTGCTGGGATGTGGGCTGAAGGCAGCCGAGACAGAGCCTCCAGGAGAGGGAGGAAGTGCCCTTTCCTTTGGAGCCCTGGGGAGTCACTGCCCACTCTGGGTCTCTGTTTCCTTATCTGGAAAATGAAGGGATGCTGAGCCTGTAGTGCAGGCCTCACAGGGTGGAAATGAGGTTCAAGAAAAGAAAGCAATTTGAGGGTGCTCATGCCTGGTTCTTCCTCAGAGGGATGAGGGGGAGAACAATGACAACAGCTACAGGAAATAACTCTCAGGAGGTCCTGTGAGGTAGCTGTGGTTTTCATGGCTCTTTACAGAAGAGGAAACAGTCTCAGGGAGGCCTGGCTGCATGATTGGGTGACACACACACGGAGTGTGGAGGTGGCCAGTGGTATGAGCACTGTGCCAGGTGACTCACGCCAGTCCCTGGGGATTCAAGTGTGGGGTGGCTGGGGTGTAACTGGGGGAAGGGAGGAGAGCTTCACTGTCCCTATCCCTGACACCTGGCAGGCGGGGAGCTTTAAGGTGGCCACCCAGGAGAGGAACCACCAGAGAGCCCAGATGAGGCTACGGAGGCAGAAGGAGGTGAGTGAGACTGTGGCATGGAGGGACCGCAGGGGATCAGAGGACAGGGCTCTTTTCCCCACCAGCTGGAGACCTCCATATCAACACAGCGGGGGCTTCCTCCCCAGCCCTGCCCTCCTATGGCCACTGGGCCTGAAAAACCTCCATTGGAGAGAATAGAGCAAGGGTCTGGGAAAGCAGAACTCAGAGTGGATGTGGGGAAGGGTAAGGCTGGGACCACAGGCCCTTGTGACTTGTTAAAATCCCACCATAGAGGTAACTAGGAGTGATTGCCAGACTTGGAGGTCAGCTGGAATAGAAGAGGCAGAGAATTGGGAAAAGCAGCTGAGGGTCTTTTGCTGCTACAACTGGGAGACCTGGGGAGGGGGTTCTGGGAGACAGGGGCTGATGGGATTTCATGGGACAGGGCCTTGGGCAGGCACCTCAGGGTCAATACTCATCACCACTACCCCTCCCACCTCCCCACCCCTCCATGGCACAGGGCGTGGTCCCCTTCCTGGGGGATTTTCTGACTGAGTTACACAGGTTGGATTCGGCCATCCCGGATGATCTGGATGTGAGTGAGCCTGGGGCAGGCTGCTTGGGAACCAGGATCCTGAGGCTTGGGAGGACAGGGGCCTGGACGGAGCCCTTAGATCTTAGCCCTTGGAAAACCTCCTCTCCTGAGAGCCTCATAGCTGCTCCTGTGGGAGGGGGTGCCAGGCCCATCTCATTACCTCTGACTGACAGAGGCTCCATGGCAATCACCAGTCCCTATCCCTGAGTGGTGAAGCTGCAGAGCTGTCTGACTGCAACGCTGCTGAGGGGTGTGGCCTGAGCTGGACTCAGCCTCTCCCTAGGGTAGTCCCATAATAGGAGGGTGAAATTGAGCCTTTCCAAGGGCAGGCAATTCCAGGGTCACTGAGTGCTTTCTTTCTATGAGAAACCTCAGTTTCTCTGTCTGTCATCTCAGAGGGCTGGGGCAGAAGGTCCCTGAGCCCCAGCTCCCATGCCCCCTGCCCTAGAGCCCGGAGCCTGAGGCAGGTTCAAGTCCTGTCGTGTGCACATCCCCTGACCCTGGTGGCCCTGGCAGTAATGCAGCATGGGAAGGGATGGGGTGGGGCTGTTGTGGGCCAGGGACCTTTCTGATGGGCTCTATCTGACTTCCAGGGCAACAGCAACAAAAGGAGGAAGGTGAGCAGCTGGGGCATTCACACTGGATGAGGGTAGGGATGTGGATGTCACAGTCCACCCTGGGCAGGACACTCCCTGGCTCCATCCTCTACATCTTACCTTTACTGGGAGGGTTTGACACACACAGGAGGAGGAGACCTATCCCAGTGGAGAAAGTGGGAAATGGAATGGAATCAAAGACCAATTCCTGCAGGAGGCGCTGTTTACATCCAACTCTGGGAACAGGCTGGGGGCTGCATGGGGCCTCTTCACAGAATGGCCCCAGGGACCAAACCCCTTGTCCCTGCCTGCCAAAGGTCCCGTCAGTGTCTTCCACCCAGGCCCTGTCAGCATCCTGTCCTCTGTCTCTAGGAGGTCCGAGTTCTGCAGGAAATGCAGCTGCTCCAAGTGGCTGCCATGAATTACAAAATTCGGCCTCTGGAGAAATTTGTCACTTGTCTCTCAAGAATGGAGCAGCTCAGTGACAAGGAGAGGTGAGGACCTGGCACATGGAAAGAGGGTGGGAGAAAGCTCTCCATTCTTTTTTAACGTGGTCTGGCTCTGCCGCCCAGGCTGCACTGCAGTGTCACCATCTCTGCTCACTGCAACATCTGCCTCCTGGGCTCAAGCCCTTCCTCAGCCTCCCAAGCAGCTGGGACTACTGTTATCCACCACCATGTCCGGTTGCTCTCCTGTTGTTGTTCTGGTACAGGTGGGGTTTCACGATGATGTCCAGGCTGCTCTCAACCTCCTGGCCTCAAGCAATCCACCCACCTCAGCCTCCCAAAGTACTGACAGTACAGGTGTGAGCCACCCAACCTGGCCTAGAGGAGGATCTCCTGTGGACAGCTGCAGAGAGCCTATGGCCATGACTCCATGGCCAGCATCAAGCCCTGTTGCATGGGGACTGCTGGGGACCCAGGATTCCAGCTGGGCAGGCACTGAGAGGGGATCTGATGTGTAGCTCATGGTGGCCTCACAGCTGCCTCTCTGTCCTGCAGCTACAAGCTGTCCTGTCAGCTGGAGCCCGAATCCCAGTAGGCTGGAAACATCCTGCAGTGGCTGGGGCCCTATTGGGATGCTGGCTAGAACACCAGCTCTGCATCATCCTTCACCCACACCGGAGACACCACGAAACCACATCTAGGTGGCTGGTAGCTCAGCTACATCTTGACCCCACTCCTCAACTCCAGCTGCTCCTGCTGGCCAGGATCAGGCCATGGGACTTTTGCATGTCAGGCGGGAAACCATTTTGTTTATTTTCTTTAGTGTATAGGTAACGGATTTTTTTCGTAGCTTTCATTAAAATAAAATTTTAAAACACTATTCAGAATGTTCTATAGTTGTTGAATGAGAACAGTAACTCCAGTGCAGTAACCGTGTACCAGTCTTTAGGATTCATAGTCTTAGCATGTCACATTGAGGCTATGGCTGAACAAGTCATGGAATAGCGTTCACGTTACACCTGCCAACCGTTTAATGTTTTCCTTGTTTATTCAAATTAATTATTGCTAACTCTGTTTAAGGAAAACAAAAAATAAAACAAAAAAACACTTAAAAACCACAGTATGTCACCCAATCTATGTCACTTGTTCTACTGACCAGTTACTCTCAAACTTATATTCTAGTTAAATTCAAGTTCCACTGGGTTACTCTACTTTTTTAAGTTGTAAATATTTAATGAATCACTTAAATATTTACTGAAGGGCTGGAGATAGGAGGTATTTATGCAAGTGGTAGGGCTGGCCTTCTCCAGAAGTCCTGTGCAGAAGGGAGCTGGCCATGAGTCTCCAGGAAATACAGATAAACTTTTCCCACTATGGATCTTCCCAGACTTTCTGACACCTCTCTCCTAAGTGAACATCAAGGAAGGAGAGAATTGTTTGAACCCAGTATCTAAAGGATGTCCCACAGCTTAATTTGAACACAAGCCCCATTGTGGTATATCAGACAAAAACAAGTCAAAGAAATCAACATTTCAGGGTCTGAAATATGATACCCCCAAATCAACACAAAACAAACACTTAAATCCAGTCCTGGAGCCACAAAGCTCCTATAAGAAAAGTGGGAGTTTATTTCAGCAAAACTTGTATCTATGCATGCAGTTTGCAAAAAAGAAAGAAAACAAAAGCAAAAATTATCTATGGCAACAAACCCTTAGGCCATGCAATTGATTTGGCATTCTTTTTTCTTTCTTATTTTTTGTTCTTTTTGGATGGGACACAAAAATCACTGCTAACAAATATGAATACAAACACATGGGACTATACATCATTTTAGAGCTTCTGCATGGGAAAGAGAAACAATGAACCATTAAAGAAGGCATCCTGGGCCGGGCGCGGTGGCTCAAGCCTGTAATCCCAGCACTTTGGGAGGCCAAGACGGGCGGATCACGAGGTCAGGATATCGAGACCATCCTGGCTAACACAATGAAACCCCGTCTCCACTAAAAATACAAAAAACTTAGCGGGGCGTGGTGGCGGCGCCTGTAGTCCCAGCTACTCGGGAGGCTGAGGCAGGAGAATGGCGGGAACCCGGGAGGCGGAGCTTGCAGTGAGCCGAGATCGCGCCACTGCACTGCAGCCTGGGCGACAGAGCGAGACTCCGCCTCAAAAAAAAAAAAAAAAAAAAAAAAAAAAAAAAAAAGCCGGGCGCGGTGGCTCAAGCCTGTAATCCCAGCACTTTGGGAGGCCGAGACGGGCGAATCACGAGGTCAGGAGATCAAGACCATCCTGGCTAACACGGTGAAACCCCGTCTCTACTAAAAAATACAAAAAACTAGCCGGGCGAAGTGGCGGGCGCCTGTAGTCCCAGCTACTCGGGAGGCTGAGGCAGGAGAATGGCTAAACCCGGGAGGCGGAGCTTGCAGTGAGCTGAGATCCGGCCACTGTACTCCAGCCTGGGCGACAGAGCGAGACTCCGTCTCAAAAAAAAAAAAAATAAAATAAAAATAAAAATAAAAAAAAAAAGAAGGCATCCTGATGAATTCATGTCCTTTGTAGGGACATGGATGAAGCTGGAAACCATCATTCTCAGCAAACTATTGCAAGAACAGAAAACCAAACACCGCATGTTGTCACTCATAGGTGGGAATTGAACACTGAGAACACTCGGACATGGGAAGGGGAACATCACACACTGGGGCCTGTGGTGGGTTCGGGGGTTGGGAGAGGGATAGAATAGGAGACATACCTAATGTAAATGATGAGTTAACCGGTGCAGCACATCAACATGGCACATGTATGCATATGTAACAAACCTGCACGTTGTGCACATGTACCCTAGAACATAAAGTATAATAATAATTAAAAAAAGAAGGCATCCTACACAATGAAAGAAAGTTCAGCAGAAACATATCTGTGAAAGGGGTTGCAATCTAACATGTATGAGAAACTAACACTACTCTGGGAAAATGAACAAAATATAATACCCAAGCTAAAACTGGGCAAAGAACCTGAACAGGCACATCTTTTCAGATGTAATCACGAAATTGACTGACAGGTCAAAGAGAAGCTGCTCAGCTTCACTAATCATCACACACATGTCTGAGTGCAAACCACACTCAGATACCTCTCACTCTAATTAGGATGAAACTTACCAAAACAACAACAAAAAACCCATACATTCACAGGCAGTGGCCAATGTAGAAGTGGAGAAAAAGAGATTTTATACACTATTGGTGGGAATGTACATTACTATACACACGAAGGAAAACAGTTGAAGGTGCCTTAAACATTTTACAACTACCCATTCACCTACCAATACCACCACTGGTTATACAGAAAGCGCATGAAATCTGTTATGTTGAAGAGATATCGGCCTTCTTATGGCGATTGAAGCACAATGCACAATAGTGAAGGTATCCAATCAACCTATCTGTTCGTGCATAGATAAAGGGATAAAGAAACTGCAATGCACAATGGAATCCTCCTCGGCCATAGAAATTCATGAAACCATGTCATCTGCAACAACGTACAGAAACCTGGAGGACATGATCTTCCATGAAATGAGCCAGGAAGAAAGAAATAAACACGGCATGATTCCATGCCTGAGAATGAGATCAACTTTGTCTCTAAATGACTTTATCTCCTAGTAGAACATTCCACAGTAGTGAAGACAGCCTGGGGGTTGGGGAGGCAGCACAGGAACTGGGAAATGGATGCAATGTTACACTCAGACGACAGGAATAAATTCAGCTGTTCTACCCCACAGCAGGATGTCTAGAGTTAACTGTATCCTACCATATTTTCCAAAAAAGGCTGAAAAGAAGGATTCTGAATATTGCAATCACAGAGAACTAATAAATAATTACTACACAAGGTAACAGAGATAGTCAATGCCTTGCTTTCATCATTACACAAGGCACATATGCATGGATTAAAATGTCCCACTCTACTCTTTAATTGTATAACTTTACTGAGAGCAAATTGGTTTTAAGGACATAAAAATAAGCAATGCTGAAGTTCATATGAGACCAGGAAATGCCCTGCATTTCCAAAGAAATTCTGAGAAATCCAAACTACATTGGATGCATGACACTCCCTGATGTGAAATTCCACTCAAACTCTAGGGACCTGCTTCCACATGGATGAGTGGAAGAGAACAGAGAACCTGTAAACCCACACACCTCATACCACCCGATGCTGGATGAAATACACAATGATGAGTAATGGGGAAAGAACTCCCTTTTCAATAGTCTTGGGATAAATGGCGAGCCATATGCAGAAGAGTAAGTAACACTAGGCATCTACTTCTCACCATGTACCAAAGTTCACTTAGATGAATGAAAGATGTAAATGGAGGACCCTCAAAGTACAAAAATCCTACAAGAGACTCTAGGAAATACCCTTCTTGACAGCAGCTTTGACAAAGCATTTATATGCCTAAGACCCCACATGACACTGCAACAACAGCAATAATCGACATACGGGACCTAATACACTAAAGAGCCACCACACAACACAAGAAATTACCCAGAGTACACAGACGACATACAGGATGAGAGAAAATGTTCCCAAACTATGCACCAGACCAAGTTCTAATATCCAGAATCTACCTTAAAGACCTTACACTAATCAATTAGCAAAACCACCCTAATAATTAATAGGCAATGGATATAAACACAGACTTCTCAAAAGATGATGATGAGCAACCAACAAATTGAAAATATGCTCAACCTAATTATCAGAGAAATATAAATCAAAAGCACAATGAGATATATTTCACGCTGGTCAGAATGGGGATAACGCAGTTAAAAAAAAAAAAAAAGGACACTGGCGAGGCAGCAGAGAAAGAGGACACTGGTCCACTTTTGGTGAAAATGCAAAGTAGTTCAGACACCATGGAAAGCACTTCGGAGATTGCTCAAAGAACTTGAACCAGAACTACCATCTGACCCAGCAATCCCACCACTGGGGTATACACAGAGGAAAATAAATCCTTCTCTTCGAAACACATATGCACACAAATGGTCATGGCAGCAGTATTTACAATGGCAAACACATGAAATCAGCCTAGGTACCCGTCAACAGTGGATCGGAAAAGGAAAATGTGGTACATATATACCACAAAAAACTAGGTAGCCATTAAAAAAAGAAAAAGAGAAGGAAATCATGTCCTTGGCAGCAACATGAAAGGAGCTGGAGGTCATTATCTAAAGAGAAATAAGGAAAAAACAGAACACCAAATACCACATGTTCTCATTTATAGGGTGGAGCTAACATTGAATACACCCTACCGTAAAAGTGAAAACAACAGACACTGGTGACTGTCCGATGAAACAGGAAGAAGGGATGAGGTATGTGCTGAAGACCTATCTGGTGGGTCCACCCACTGCCTGCATGATAAGGTTGCTTGGACCCCAAGTCTCAGTGTCATGCAATATACCAAAGGCAGTAACTAATCTGCATTTGTACCCTTTAGTCTATAATAAACATAGAAATTATGTTTAAAAATACAAACTTAGAAGCTAAAAGCATGAATGAAAAACACAAACTTTTAGAATTATCCAAACAATCTTTTATTGGCATAAACTAACAAAGTGGACAGAATGAAGAAACCAAATATTCAACCCCAATTTACATATAGTGAACACGTTTTTCAAAAGAACACCAAAGAGATGCAATTGGAAAAAAAGAGCCTGTTCAATAGATGATTTTGAGCAAACTGAATATTCACATACAAAACACTGAAATAGGACCCTTATGTCACGCAATACAAAAATCAATGCAAAATACATTAAAGACCTAAAACTCAATTCTGAAACCACAAAACTCCTACAAGAAAACATAGGGTGTGCATTATTTTAGAAAAGAAATCCGTACATGAAGGCTGCTAAAGGTATTTTAAAAACGTTAAAACAAAGGAAACACTCCAAGAAAACACCCATAGACAAGGTAATGGCTTGGCATTTTCACTGAAAAGCTGGGGACACGGTTCCACAGAACAGTAACGGTTCCACAGAACAGTGGAACACATTAGAAGTCCCAGATATAAACTTGCACACCTGAAACCATCGATATTTGCAAAAAAAACAACAAAAATAAGCAATGGAGAAAGGACTCCCTATCAGCAAGTGGTGCTGAGATAAGTGGCCTAGCTAGATGTAGAAGAAATAACACTGAGCCCCTATGTCTCACCATGTACAGAAAGCAACTCAAAATGAATCAAAGATTGAAATGTAAAATGCTGGGATGGACACAGTGGCTCATTCATGGAATCCAAGCACTCCGGGAGGTCGAAGCAGGCGGATGACTTGAGGTCCTGGAATTTGAGACCACCCTGGCCAACATGGTGAAGCCGATGTCTAAGAAAAAACCAAAAGGTTAGCTGGGCGTGGTGGCACGTGCCTGTACTCCCAGCTACTCAGGAGAATGAGGCAGAAGAATCACTTGAACCCAGAAGCTGGAAGGTGCAGTGAGCCAAGATCACTCCATTGCATTCCAGCCCATATGAGAAAGTGAGACTTGGTCTGTAAATAAATACGTAAATACATAAAAATCCAATACCTGAAACTATAAAAAAAAATCCTGCATGAGAATCTAGCAAATACCCTTCTTGACAGAGGCTTTGGTAAAGCATTTATATGTCAAGTCCCCAAAAGCAATGGCAACAAAAACAATTACTGGTAAGTGGGACCTAAAACACAAGAGCTGCTGCACAGAACAAGAAACAACCACAGAGTCAGCACACAGCCTATAGAATGAGGGAAAACATTCCCCAACTACGCATCTGAAAAACGTCTAATATCTACAATTTACCGTAAAGATCTTAAACAAATAAAATCAGAAAGAAAAAAAAAACAACTTATAAAAGGGCAACGAACATGAACACTTAAAAGGAGGTGTACCAGTAACTAACGAGCATGAAAACATGTTCAATCTCACTGATCATCAGAGAAATGCAAATCAGAAACATACTGAGATACCATCTCACACTGGTCAGAATGGCAATTATGACACACAGTCCACAACAACAGAGGCTGGTGGGGCAGATGAGCAAAGAAATGCAGGTCCACTGTTGGGGGAAATTCAAACTAGTTCAGATCCCCTGGGGAGCAGTGCGGACATTTCTCAAAGAACCTAAAAGAGAACTACCACCCAACGCTGCAACCCCACTCCTAAGGATCTACCTGAGGGAAAATTCTTCCATGAAAAACACACATGCACTCATATGTTCACGGCAGTACTACTCACAACGGTAAAGACATGGAGTCAGCCTTGGTGCCCATCAGCAGTGGATCAGAGGAAGGAAATGTGGTACATACACACCACGGAACACTACACAGTCCTAAAAAAAGATCCATGCTCTTACCAGAAACCTGGACAGAGCCGTACGCCATTATGAACAAAAGGCAAGAACAGAAAACCAAAATTTTCAAAACAGCTACAAAGGTCAGTTGTGAATATTCTCTCCACAGAGAAATCATAACTCTGGAGCTCACAGAGGTGCCAGACACCGCAACTTCATTATGATGCTACGTTTACACAGATCAAATTGTCCCTTGCACCCGCTGGTTATACACACATACTCTATGACAATGAAACTGCTGTCCCATTTTGGTAATGTTCATTCTCAGCGGAGTGAGATGATATCTGAGTGCGGTTTTGATTGACTTCTCGTGAGGATCAGTAATGTTGATTCAGAATCTTTTACCTGTGCATCCTTCTCAGGTCTTCAGGTTCTTTGGCCAGTCTTACACATCAAATTAAAACAAGTTCATGATAACTTGCCAAACATCTCTAACCACAGCAAAATATAAATCAAAACCACACTTAGATATTGGTAACAGGTACAGAGTGACACTCAGATACAAGAAATCCGTCCTGGTGTTCTATTGCACAGCAGGGTGACTAGGTGACTGGGGTCAACAGAATCTAGAAAATTTTTTCAAAATCAGCTGAAAAATATGGTTCTGAATATTCTCTCCACAGAGAAATAATAATGACGGAATGTCACAGAGATGCCAGAGATGGTAATTTGATCATGATGCTACACATACATATGTGAAAACGTCCCTTGCACCCTCGGGTTGTATACACACACACACACACACTCTCTCTAGAAACAAAACTGCTATCAAATATTGGTAGTATTCATTCTAACTGGAGTGAGATGAAATCTGAGTGTGATTTTCACTTACACTTTTGTGGGCATCATCAATGGTGAGAATATTCTCTTTGACCTGTGCATCATCCTCATGTCTTCAGGTCCTCTGCCCAGTCCTACACAACAAATTAACAACAAATTCACAATAACGTAGCAAGTACCACTTATCATACACACACAAAAATAAAAAACACACTCAAGATTCCATCTCACTCTACATGCAACAGATGCTACAAGAAAAAAGTTGAAACATATGAAAACACAATCCAGTCAAGGTGTGGATTTCCGGAGGAGGCACTTGTCTCCACATCTGGTGGGAAATGGTAAACTAGTATGCACACTAAAGAAACCACTTGGATGTTCCTTGAAATCCTAAAACTACAACTACCATCTTCTCCAGCAATTCTATTCCTAGGTATATACACAGAGGACATGATCAGGACATGGAAGAGATTATCTGTCATCCCAGGTGGCATTCAGCCCTATGCCCAAAAGCCAAGATAAGAAATCAGCCTACCTGTCCATCCACAGATGAGGGGATGAAGAATCTCTTGTACACAGACACAATGACATACTTTTGCGCCATCAAAATTCATGGAATCCTATCATTTCCAGCAACATGGCTGCACCTGCAGATATTATGTTCAATCAAATCAGAAAGGCAGACAAAGACCAAGCCTGCATGTTCTCACTCATGTGGGAGTTGAAAAATTTAACTCCCCAAAGGTGAAAATACAGTAGTGGTCACCACAGACTAGGTGGAGGAGAGGACATCAAGGATTGGCAATAGGTACACAGAGAGTTACAGGAGAGGAATACATTCTGGTATTCCATTCCAAAGCAGGGCGATGATACTTAACAATATGGTCATGCTGATTTCCAAGTAGCTATCAAGGAGGATATTCAATGTTCACGCATTGAAGATATCAAACCTACACGTGGTCACAAGCATGGGAAACTCCGATTTTATCCATACTCAAGGTATACAAATAAAGTATCACAATGTCCCAATGCACCCCTAATTCTGGACATGAAGTATAAAACAAACGTTTTATGAAATGTTAACAATACACGGCTAAAAATTCACATGGAACCACTAAAGACCCAAAGAACCTGAATATGCAAAGCAATTCTAGGGAATACAAACTCAATTGGAGGCCGCACACTCCCCAATTTCAAATTACATGTAACACCTCCACTCATCCAAAAATTACAGTAGTGGCATAAAAATGAATCCATGAACCTAGGGACAGAAGAGAAACTAAACACACACCTGTATGTGGTCAACACATTTTTTTCAAAGAACGCCTAGAAGATACAATGAGGCCATGTGCTGTGGCACCTGTACTCCTAGCGCTTTCAGAGAAGGGGAAAAAGGATGAGATGAGGAGTCAGCAGTCTGTTCAATTGAGCAGTCTGAAATGACTGGATAGCCACATACAAAAGAATGAAATAAGACGTTGATGTTATACAATACACAAACAGAAACTCAAAATACATTAAACCCTAAACACAAAACCTAAAAGCATAAAACTGCTAAAGGAAAACACAGAGTGAGCTTAAGTTGAGGAAAACCTGAATCTAAGCTCACAGAATGTAAAAGCAAACAATAGAAAAAAGAGAAAAACAGAAAAAAACCACTTCCAACAACAGAAGTCAAAAACTCTAGTTTTTGTTATTGACTTTACCTTACAAAAACAATCACTGCTAGCCAGTCGTGCTGGCTCACACCTGTAAACCCAGGACATTGGGATGGTGAGGCAGGTGGATCACCTGAGGTCAGGAGTTCAACACCAGCCTGGCCAACATGGTGAAACCCTGTCTCTACTAAAAATACAAAAATTAGCCAGGAGTGGTTGCATACACCTGTAGTCCCAGCTACTCGGGAGGCTCAGACAAGAGAATCGCTCAAACCTGCGTAGCGGACGTTGCAGTGAGCCAAGATCATGACACCCCACTCCAGCCTGGGCAACAGAGCGAGACTCCATTTCAATAAATAAATAAATAAATAAATAAAAATTTAAAAATCACAACTAAAATAATCAAGAAACAAACAAACAAAAAAAAAAACCCTGAAGAAGTTCTGCACATTAAAGGAAACGATGCACCAACCAACACTCAGAAGGCATTCTTCAGATACAAAGGACATTATGAGGAATCATGTATCTGATACTACCACACCACTGAGGAGCAAAACACACAAAACCAAGTAACCCAGCCAAAACTGGGACACAATCCTGAACAGACATTACTAAAAAGATAATACACAATTCACTAACATGTAAAAAGGGAGGTTCTCAACATTACTAGTCATCTCTAAACTGTAAATGAAAACCACGCTCAGATACACACTCACCCTAATTTGAACAAATAAAAGAAACCAATTATTTCAAACAAATTCCCTGGAGGAAGTTGTATAAACAGATACTCTCACACACTGTTGGGAGAAATCACTGTTACTACAGGCACTATGAAAACCTCTTGGAGCTTCCCAAACAATCAAAAAGGAAACTGCCATTTCATCTGGCAATTCCAGCAGTGGGTATATACTTAGGGACAGTGAAATCACTGCATGGAAGCTATAGCTGCCTTCCCAGGTTGACCGAAGCAGTACACACAATAGCCAAGGTATGCAATCAACCTACCTGTCCATCAACTGATGAAGGGATGAAGGAACTTCAGTATATAGACACAACAAAATACGCCCCAACAATAAAGATTGATGACATAATGTCCTTTGTGGCAACACAGATAAACCTGGATCTCTTTCAATAGAGCTAGAAAGGAGAGGAACACTGAAGGTTCACACCGCAAACAAATAAAAACTAGACATGGAAATACATAAGCAAAACACCCTGCCTTCATCATTCCTCGAAGTACGCAAGTAAACAAAATCCCACTGTACCCCCTAATTTTGGACATGTATGACAAACCCAATTTTAAAACTATAAATGGACAATGGCAAAATTCAGACAACCATAGAAGACCCTGAAAATCCAAAGCACTTCCCAGAAAGAGAAAATCACTTGAATGCCTCACATTCCCCGATGTCAAATTACATCGAAAAGCTATACTTACTAAGGCAGCAAGGAACTGGCATAAAAATAGAAACATATATCATTGGACAGTATCAGGTAGAAAACAGACAAACCTGAATGCACTCACAGTCAACAGATTTCTCAAAAGACCAGATGCAGTGGCTCACGCCTGTAATCCCAACATTTTGGGAGGCAATGGCAGGTGGACCACTTGATGTCAGGGGTTTGGGATCAGCCTGGCTAACACGGTGAAACACCATCTCTTATAATTAAAATAGAAAAATTAGCCGGCATGGTGGTATGTGACTGTAATTCCAGCTACTTGGGGGCTAAGGCAGGAGAATCGCTTGAATCTGGGAGGCAGAGGTTGCAGTGAGCCAAGATCACACCACTTCACTCTAGCCTGGGCAAAAAAGCAACACTCTGTATCAAAACAAACAAACAAATAAACAAACAAACAAAAAAACCCCAAACAAAATGGGAAATGACTATTCTGTAAATGACCTTGAGAAAATTGGAAACCCACACACAAAACATGGAAACCTCCTTGAGCTTATCCTTAACCCTTATGCAAGGGACACAAGTACTGCAATGTCCCCATTGCACCCCTCATTCTGGACATGCAGTAAGAACCAAACTTGTCATGAAATGTAACTATACACAGCTAAAAATTCACATGGAACTACCATAGACTCTGAACATGCAAAGCAATCCTAGGAAATATAAACTCGTCTGGAGGCCTCACACTGTTTAATTTCAAATTACATGGAAAAGATCTACTCATCCGAAGACTATGGCAGTGGCCTAACAATGAAACCATGCAGACATGACAGAACCTAAACGTACATCTGTATGGAGTCAACACACTGTTTTCAAGAGAATGCCTGGAAGATGTAATGAGGAGTGGGATGTCTGTTCAATTAATGAATCTGAAAATACTGGGTATCCACATGAAAAAGAACGAAATAGGACCTTTATGTTACACAATACACAAATACCAATTCAAAATAAATGAAAACCTAAACACAAGACCCAAAAGCATAAAACTTCTACAGAAAAACACAGAGTGAGTGGAAGCTCAGGGCAACTTCATCTATGCTCATAGGTTGCAAAAAGAAAAAACAGGAAATATATGGAAAATACACTCAAAATCAATGAAATGCATCCAAATTGTGATTTTCTTTCTGGCCTGACCCAAAATCGCTGCTAACAAAAGGAAAACTCAACACGTGAAAAAGAAAACTCAAGAACTACGGCATGGTAAAGGGAGCAATGAACCAATCAACAATGAGAAGGCATCCTTCATATAGAGAGGACATGATGAGGAATCATTTATCTGAAAGAGGTTGTTACATGGTATGCACGAGAAACTAATGCTACTAAGAGGCGTAACATGCAAAACCAAGTATCCCAGCCAAAGTTGGGCAATGAACTTGAACAGACATTTCTCAAAAGTCCCAGCTACTCAGGAAGCTGAGGTGGGAGTGAGCTGAGATTGCACCCCTGCACTCCAGCTTGAACAACCAGAGCCAGACACTATCTCAAAAAAAAAAAAAAAGGAAAAAAAGAAATAAACTAAGCTGAGAAAGGCAAACATCACATTGTCTTACTCAGGAGGAATCCACAAAACTTTATTTCATACAACTAGTAAGCATAACTGTTCTTACCACGGGTTGGGGCTCAAAGGTGGGGCATGGTCAGAGATTGGAAACAGGTATAAAGTTACATATCCCATGAGAAGAATGAAGCCTGTAGTTCTTTTCCACAGCAGCAGGGTGACTAGGTCTAACGTTATCAGAGTGTACTTTTCAAGAAAGCTAGAAAAGAGGATTCTGAATGTCTTCACCTCAAAGGAGTAATAACTCTATGAGGAAAGAGAGATGCTAAATACCCTGATTTCATCATTACACAATGTACACACAGACCGAAGTGTCTCATTCTACCCTCTGGTAGTACACCTTTACCACAGGGTAAATTTTTGTAAAGAAATGTAAGGGAACAGGCTGAGCATGGTGGCTCACACCTGCAATCCCAGCACTTTCAGAGGCTGAGGCAGGTGCATAGCTTGCGTCCACGAGTTCAAGATCAGCCTGGCCAACATGCTGAAACCCCATCTCTACTAAAAACACAAAAATTAGCTGGGCATGGTGGTGCTTGCCTGTAATCCCAGGTACTCGGGAGGCTAAGGCAGGAGTATCGCTTGAACCCAGGAGGTGGAGGTTGCAGTGAGCCAAGATTGCACCACTGCACTCCAGTCTGGGCAACAGAGTGAGACACTGTCTCAAAAAAAAAAAAAAAAAAAAAAAAAAAAGAAGACGTTCAAGTGATCAACCAACATGAAAAAATGCACAACCTCACCGCAATGCAGCTCCCAAACACAATGAGATATAATTGGTCACAATGGGCATTTTTTCAAAGTCAAAACAACATGCTGGCGAGGCAGCAAAGGAAAGGGAACGCTGCTACACTCTTGGTCAATGTGAAAACTAGCCCTCACTGCCCCTACCCCAGCTCGGCTCACTCCACCACTTCTTCACGTAGGTTTTATTTCTGTTTCTTTGTTTTCAAGTGGAAATTCACAAAATTTATTACACTTATTATCTGTCTATATTTTCCCTGTATAAGTGTCTATTTCTTTCATTTGGTTTAGATTGCTGTGGTGGTGGTTGTTGCCAATTTGCAAATGTTTCCTATGAATCCTAGATGATGCCTTTTCACAGGGTAACTGTAACTTCCTGGTCTGTTGCCTCTCTGACAAACATTCCACTAAATTTCTTCCTTTAGTGTTTATTAATACATAGTAGTCAAACACTTTTGTGTAATTTTTTTTTGATACGGAGTCTCGCTCTGTCACCCAGGTTGGAATGCAATGGCATAATCTCATCTCACTTCAATCTCTGCATAATCTCATCTCACTTCAATCTCTGCCTCACAAGTTCAACTGATTCTCCTGCCTCGGTCTCCGGAGTAGCTGGGACTACAGTCGCCCGCCACTGCGCCCAGCTAATTTTTTGTATTTTTAGTAGAGAAGGGGTTTCACCGTGTTAGCCAGATGGTCTCAATCTCCTGACCACGTGATCTGCCTGCCTCAGCCTCCCAAAATTTTTAAAGGTTAAACATAAACTCCCACTTTTGGTTTAAAAACTATCACATATACACTTTTAGGATCTATTACTTTTATCCTTAGGTTTGTAAAATTACTTTGTTTTCATAGCAGTTTTATGTGTAAAGAAAAAATTGAGCAGTAAGTATAGAGTTCACACACATTTCCTTTTATCCTATCCTTCCAGAGCCTCCTGTTTTACCACCTTGCATCTATGTTGTACATTGGATAAAATTGTATAATTCAGTATTGATAGATGAATGCTGATACTTTATCATTAACCATGGCTCCTCATTTATATCAGGGCTCACTCTCTGCGCTGCACAGTCCTATGGGTTCTGCCTCCTGCTTAATGTCATGGTGACACCATCAAAATCACACACTGAACAGATTCACTGCCCTAAAAATGTACTTTGATCCAGCCAGCCATCCCTCCTTCTCCACTCTGGAACTCTTGATCTTTTCTCCTGTATCTCTAGTTTTACCTTTTCTATAGTGTTACATTGTTGGAATAATAAAAGTATGTGGCATTTTCACATTGACTTTTTCATTCAGCAATATGTATTCAGGTTGCCTCCATTTATTTCTGTGCCCCACTAGCTGATTTTTGTTTGGCTGGTTTTTTTGAGACAAGAGATTCGCTCTTGTTGCCCAGGCTGGAGTGCAGTGGCATGATTTTGGCTCACTGCAACCTCTGCCTCTGGGGTTCAGGCAATTCCCCTGCCTCAGCCTCCTGAGTAGTTGGGATTATAGACACCTGCCATCACACCTGGCTAATTTTTGTATTTTTAGTAGAGACGAGGTTTCACCATGTTGGCCAGGCTGGTCTTGAACCCCTGACCTCAGGTGATCCACCCACCTCAGCCTCCTAAAGTGCTGGCATTACAGGCATGAGTTACCATGCCCGGTCTACCTGATTTATTTTTAATCACTAAATAATCATAGTGTAAGTACAGCAGTTTATTCGTTCATCCATTGAACAGCATTTTGACTGCTTCCAGGCTTTAGAAATTATGAATAAAGCTGCTATAAGCATTTATATGCAGGTTTGTGTGAACGCAGATTTCCAACTCATTGGGCTAAATAATGGGATTGCTAGGTGGTAATGCAAAAGTGTGCTTAGCTGTGTAAGATCTGCCGGTCTGTCTTCCAAAGTGGCTGACAACATTTTACATCCTCACCAGCCATGAATGAGAGTTACTCTATGGATGGTTTATCACTTGTTTGTTGAGACACAGTCACTCTGTCGCCCAGACTGAAGTGCAGTGGTACCATCTCAGCTCACTGCAACCTCCGCCTCCTGGGTTCAAGTGATTCTCCTGCCTGAGCCTCCTGAGTAGCTGGGACTACAGATGTAAACCACAACACCTGGCTAATTTTTGTGTTTTTAGTAAAGATGGGGTTTTGCCACATTGGCCGGGCTGGTCGTGAACTCCTGGTTCAAGCAATCCACCCACCTCAGCTTCTCAAAGATTCTATGGCTAGTTTAGCACTATTACTAGTATAGCTCATGTGTTCAACAGAATTTCTTTACTTGGGCAAGTTAAAACTCAGATATTCTATACAATTTTGATGAAATTATTAAGGATAGAGATAGCTACTTACCTGACTTCCCACCATTTCTCCTGCCCATCATGTCTGTGTAATATTCTCTGACCCGGACAGCGGCTTTCTCATGTGCAAATGTATTCAACAAATTCCCAAGGCGTGTCAGGAACTGCAGGAGTTTTCACATTAACCTAAATCGCCTTATATTCCTTGTCCAATTACATAATTTTTGTATCATTACCTTTCTGATGTCCTACAAGAAACGATAAAGTAATTATATTTTACTAATTATACCTTGTAATAATTCAACTTTATTACAATTATAAGAAGAGAAATTGGTCTACCACCCACAGTTGAAAATGTCAGACTTCATTTTGAAGATATGTTTCAGTTCAGAGTGAAAATCTTGTCCACTTTTCTGATCTTTTGTCTCTGGAACAAGAGATACAGAGAATCCAAAGGACTATCTCATACCTCCCCATAGTCTCAGGCTGAGGAACAAAGTCAGAACCTTCTTGTATTTAAAATCACCCATGTGACAACTCCACCTGCATTCCCCAGGCCATGGTTAACGGCGGAGTTGGGGGAAAGTTTTTCCCTTCTTAAAAAAGATTGACACAACAACAGGCAAGTGTCATTAAATGCGGACAGCTTGGTAGAGGGGGGTGATCAGTTTGAATCTAGTCTCCAGAGAAGTCCCGTCTATGACCGCATCTAGGCCTAGTGCGCACACAAAGATCCCCTGACAGGACGCTGCATGGTAACAGGCTTCCAAATCACAAGAGCCAGGCTGCTAGAACCACGAGTACAGTGTCCTGCGAGGGACTCAAAACATTGTCAAAACTACTGAGGAGGATCAAGTAAATGACATCGTATCTCTAACCAAAGTTCCCCAGCACATCTGAGGGTCCAGGACTTCTCTGAGACGCAACATAACCCCATCACCACGTGGTCAGTAGCAATCCCAGCCCAACAGGCTGTGTCCGAAACGAGGGAGTGCCTCCCCTCCCCAGCTCAGCTGGTCCATGCTTCCAAACATCCATATTCAGGAATGAAAATTGTCCTCAATGGGCTCCATCTGCAAATGCAAACAGCACACTGTCCTGTGGTGTTGGCACCAATCGGGCTTTATTGGGACATTTCCAAGAATAGCAAGGCTCATGGCTCTTCTGCCTCTCATAAACCTCATAAGGAGAAGAGATGGGCTGGGCCAGGGCAGCTGAGTAGTTTGGGGTTTGTACTCCGGGAGAAAAAACCCTCAGATTCTCTATCTTTTAATAAATTAAGCGGATGAGAAATCATGCAAGGAGGGCGGTTATATGGAGGAAGAATCTGTAGCTGCTCAGGGGAGATGCAGGACAAGACGGGAATCAATGTTCACGGCACCTGGGGAACTCAGGGAAAGCTGATGTCATGGGAAGAGGAGCACGTGCAGTCACGACAAGCCCAAGTCAGTTAACTTTGAGAGGGGCTTTGGAGTCACCCACAGATTACCCCTTTTGACTCTCACAATTATTTGAAGCCAGTACAAAGATTCCATTCTGTCCTGGGTATGGAAAAGAGGGAAAATGAAGGAGCTTTTGATGAGCCCATCCAAATAGCTTTAGTCAGAGACTTATGCAGAGAAGGCAGACGAGGGGAGGCCAGGCCAGGCCAGGGTGTCCAGAGAGTCACTTCCTGGAAGCTCAGAGTGAGGACACAGCTCCCCTACAGATCCACGATCCTCCATCAAAACATTTGTGGGATGGATCTTTTTCATATGAGAATGTCCCTCATCCCCAAGAGTCCCTAGACTCACTGAAGTCTCAGCGTGAGCAGCAGATGACCTCGGGATGCAGGAGTGGGATGTCTATTACAGAACCTGACTCTGAAGGGAAGCACGGGATGCACGAGTGGGACGTCTGTTACAGAACCTGACTCTGAGGGGGAGCACGCCTGAGTCTGGCTGTCCTGTGCACACAGGAAGGTCACCAGACACAGTCACATCTCACTATGGAGAAGACCCTGTTTGCCCAACATCCCTGGAGCCACACAAATCTGCTTCCTCTGGGCCTCAAGAGGGTAGAACAATTCCCAGGAAGAAGTTGAAATGAGCAGTTGTAGGGAAAGTGACCTCAGTCTGGAAGGTGCTCAGTGGAGCGGGCCTGGGGTTTGCTGGACCCAGCCACGGAACAGAAGCTCTCAGATCACACATGTCTCTGAGTCAGGCCTAGGCCCAAGGCTAGGCATGGGAGGAGTCACCACCTCCTTTCTCCTCCATCATCTCCCTGGAGGGATGCTGAATCCTGGGAGCTGATTGATGACGCTGTAAACATAATTGGGGAAAAGGGTGTTAGCAAAGAATCAAATTAACATTTTAGCTAAGAAAAAGCAAAAAGATGTTTACATTTACAGATCCTAGGAAAGTAGGCTTAACTGAAGAAGTGAAAGCAGAAGTCACCCCTGAGCTAGACTTGGTCCCGGGCAGGGCAGTGATGACTGTACCAGGCATGGAGAACGCAGAGGTGGTTTCACTCTCACTTCTGCCTAGGTCTGGAGCACTGTGTGTTACTGTTGCCATGATGTTTTACAAGATCAGCCTCATCCTCTGCCTTAAGCCCAGAAACGTGCAGAATCCCTGCATTGTCTGAGGCATCTGTGTATGCAGGGAAATGACTTGGGACCCCAGCTCCCTGGTCCTTACTTGATTTTGAGTAGTAGTATGAGAGAAACTGGGGAGGGCTCCCTGGTTTCTGCTGGTACCAAGACATGTGATAGGCACAAAAAAATGAAGCCACTGCTCAGAGTGCAGGCGAGTCCGGCCGATGCTCCCAGAGATGCAGAGAGGGAGTGGCTGAGTCAGCACAGGCTGTGAGAAGAAACCTACAGACACACATGGATAAGGAAACAGGGGAAAATTCCAAGCTTAGAGGACATCCATACCAGGGGTGATTCATTCAGGCTAAGAAGCTGTCCCTGCAAATGTGAGCCCTGTCCCTACCTGAGAAGTGAGAGAGAAGCAGGAGGAAACAAGAAGCCCAGGCCATGCGTGGACACAGCCCTCCTGAGGTCCAGAGCTGGAGCAGGCCTCTCTTACTCCCTCCACTGGCCTCATAGAGGAGGGGGTATGGATACAGGCCTCTTATCCCCTCCCCAGGCCTCATACAGGAGGGATTATGATGCCAATGTGTCCCCCTTACTGCCCATCTCCTCCTCTAATGCATTTATTTAGGAGCTGGTGGCTGGTGGAGAGGGGACTCTGGCAGGCAGGACCTGGGAGGAGGCAGGTATTGGGACCACACCAAAAGAGGGCACAGCTGCTGAGTCTGCCTCAGTGGGTGCAGGCTCCATTGCCCAGCCCTGGGGAATTGGGGGTGGGGGTTGGCACAGCTGTGGTTCACCCTGTGCAGTCTGTGAGGTAGACCCACAGTGCCCCCCTGCTGCTCACTGGCCAGACTGGAGTCTCTTGGCGGAAATCACGTGAGTGGAGTCTCCTGAAAGCCTGTTTACTGTCAGTCCACAGCATCCATGGCCACATCCCTGCTATGTCCCAAGAAAACTGGTATTAATAGCCATTTCAACCAAAGGCTATCCAAAATACTACTTGAAAGGGACATCTGAAAAATGATGAACATCAAATGCGAGGAGACTGCAGAGAGGTGGGAATGCAGAGGGCCCTGGGAGCAAAGGCCTGGGAAGCTCCTTCCACAGGGACCAGGGGAAGAGGTGACTGTGACCTGGGTCTGAGTGCAGAGTGGGGTTCTGCTCATGAGCAGGTAATCGCACAATATTCTAACAAATTGTTTGGGATTCATGGGAAATTAGCGCAGTGTGCAATGCACTAAATAACTCTATGTTAAAGGGACAGAGAACCTTACAGGGTGACCACTGCAGGGCTCTGATGGTGTTGTGGGCGCTGGGCAGTAAGAGGAGTTAGAGAAAGATTCTCTTTCATGGAAAAGAGATTGAAATATACTAGTACACATCTACGCCCATACCACCCTGAACACACCTGAACTTGTCTGAAACATACTTGGGCAACTCTGGTGAAATATGAGTTACAATCAAACTCTTTCACATGTAAACCAGGTAAGTTTGGACACATGTATACACCCTTAAAACAATCACTTCAACACAGACTACGAACATCTCTTTCACGTCCCAGTTTGTTTGTGATAAAATTATTGTAGAATCACAAAATCAGACTTAGGACTACCACAAGGACCAGTTAGTGGTGAAGGCATTTTACAGCATAGCTCATGCTGTTTCTCTGATATTAGCTTTTGAAGTGGCCCACAAGATGCCAGAAGAACCTCTATATAGAAGGATAATGAAATTTATGGTATAAACCATCACTTTTAAGTCTAAGCTGCCTAAGAGAGCAGGACAGGCTCTGTCCAACTTGCTGATGATTTAGTGGAAACCACTTCACAGTGAAGGCCACCCAAGGTGGGGTGTCCCTCATGGTCCTGGGGACCTGAAGCATCGTGCACAGGTGGCTATCACTGTTGATCAGTGGATGATGCTCAGCCATGATCTGAGAGCAGGGAAGGTAGTAAAATCAAGCTGCCACATCTGTGTTGACAGGAGACTTTCATCTTCTACAACAAACACCCAACAAAGCGGCTTAAATCATCACATACCAGACCAAGGGCCTGCAAAGGAGAGACACAGAAATCCGAAGTTTTTAGATTATTTCCCTGTACCCCACAGGGATGACTGCAGCATGACCTCAGGGCCACCAGGGGCCTTCCTATGATTTTTTCAGGCAACGGCTTGTGCAGAGGAAAAAAGACCAGGACAAAAAGAATTTGGTTCAAAGTGGGGACATCCTGGCCCCGCTACACACACATTCTTACTCTGTAGCAGATACAGCCACCGCTGGGTCCCAGCTGCTCTCATATTAATGCTGAAACTTCCAGGGAGTGAGACCTGCATGTACCTTCCCTCACTAAGGCAATGTCACCCCTTTCTTGACCCCCCAGTCATGCCTGAGCTCCAACTCAAGACAGAAGCAGCTGGAGGGAGGCCATTTAAGTCCATGAGAGTGGCAGAAACAACCAGGAGGGGGCCGGTGAGCACTAGAGCAAACCCAGAGTTCACAGCGCTCTCTGCAGGATGTCTGGACACCCCTCAGCAGGAGCTTTTTCTCAGGCACCCTCTTCACTCTGGGACCCTCCCACCCCCATCTTTCTCCATCCTGCAAGTTCCCAGGGATTGCAGGCAGTTGAGGTTCCTTAGAGTCCCTGGGAAAGGAATCTTGTCTAGAAGAAAACAGAGGAGACTACCCACTCCACCAGCAGACCAGGGGCACTCTGGCAGTTCTTGATGAAGGGAGGTCCAGCCACTGCATCAGGAGGAAGGAGGAATCCCATAGTTAGGAGGAATCATTAACAGATATGATGGTGAAAGCGGAACAGCAGTATTTCACCTTCATGTGTGACCTGAATTACAGGTGTCTTCTATTTTCTCATGTTGAGGAGAAATCATATATTTCTGCTACTTAGAAGATTTTTATCATGAATGTTGAATTTTGTCAAATGCTTTTTTGTATTGATTGATGCAATCACATGGTTGTTCTGCTTTAGCCTGGAAATGCAGTGGATTGCATTGATTGATGTCCACACTGAGCCATCTTTGCATCCCTGCAATAAACTGTTGGATCATGGTGTGCACTTCCTGTTGTCTAGGACTGAAGCCCATTTGGTAATTTTTTCTTAGTAACATTTGTGTTTCTTAGTGACCTTTGGTTTGTTTTTCTACTAGGAGGCTGTTGGCACCAGCAGTACCTTGATTTGTGAAAAATTGTTTTGTTAACCATATTCAGTGTTTGAATCACAAACTAAGAATGCTTATTTATGTTTTCTTTTTCAATATTCTGTACTTTTCAATATACGAGTCTTTCATTTCTCTCAGATTTTAATATATTTATGTTATTATTAATATTGTTTTTGTTTAAGGATGTTTGACAGTTCATTGCTAGTACATAAAATATAATTAATTTCTGCAGGTTGGTGTATTACCCATCCCACACTGAAGCACTTACATCAGAAGCAACTCTGAGTCACTCCTAGACTCTGAGTATGGCACGGCTAGAATAAACCTCTTTTTGTCTCTTTCAATGTCCCCATTAAGAACATTTTTAGATCCCTAATCAAACAATTTTTGTCTCTGAAAACATGATGGTAAACATATATTAGCAATCTAAAAGTCAAAAATAAAATAAAAAGTTGTACCATTTTGAGATCTACTGGCTTGAAGAAAATTAGGTATGTTGGTTGAAAATGTAACAACAAAAGTTAAACCCTGACTTAGGCTTCATCAAAGCCACCAGCAGGGTGAATGCACCAGACTAGGCAAGTGGAGAGGGGCTTTTTGCTCACTTCTCTATGAGTCTGGAGCACTGTGTAAGCATTAATGCTGTCATGCCGTATCTTACAATGATGATCAGCCTCGTCCTCAGGCTGCAGCCCAGAGATGTGCAGAATCCCTGAGTTAGTTGAGGCATCTTTGGATCCAGAGAAGCGGCCGGGGACCCCATAGCCCTGGTGCTTAACTGAGTCTGAGTAGTAGCTCAGGAGATACTGGAAATGATTCCCTGGCCTCTGCTGGTACCAAGATATACTTTTTACATTGACATTGATGTCACTACTCAAGGTGCAGGTGAGTCTGGCTGATGCTCCCGGGGATGCAGAGAGGGAGGGTGACTCAGTCAGCACAAGACTGGGAGAGAGAACCTGCAAACACAGACACACTTTGGTGATGGAGCACTTAAGAGTTAAACTCCTTGGGGTTCAAAGTCAGAGGGACTGACACAGGCTGGGAGCTGCCCTAGGTCCAGGAAAACTGGCTCATCTGTGCAGTGGAAGAGAAGCACAAAGAGAAGATGTCCACGCCATGGTGGGCACAGTTGACATGCCAGTCTCAGCTCTGTCACCTGAGGCTGCTTTTATCTTCTTCACTGGCCTGACAGAGGAGGGGCTGTTCCCACACATTTGTTTGTCTTCCTGGTGACCTCAGCCCCACCCCGAGAAGCAACTGCAGTCTGAGCTCGCTTCTTGGTATGGAAAGGACTAACGTGTAAGACTCAGAGTTGGCCCCATGGGAAGGACCAGGGAGGAAGCAGCTGCTGGGACCTTCCACAGTTCTGTGGGCAGGAGACGCTGCCTTGCAGAGTCTGCTGGGTGGCACAGCTGTGGGTTCCCTCTGTGCAGACCCTGAGACAGGCCCACAGTGCCCCCTGCTGCTCACTGGTTACACTGCAGTCTCTCAGTGGGAATCGTGAGTGGAGTCACCTGAGAGCCTGGTCCCCATAGGTCCACAGCATCCATGGGTCACACACTCACTCTGTCCTGAGTTACTGATATTAATAAAGAGCTTTTCTATAAGGACTTCTGAGTTACTAGAAGAAGGGCATGTAAGGAATACGAGGATCACCCAATGTGAGGAGGCTGCAGTGAGGGGAGAATGCAGAAGGCTCTGGGAGCAGAGGCCTGAGCAGCTCCTTTCGCAGAAAATGGATTGGTTCATTATCTGGTGGTGTTAGAGATGTAAACAAGAGACAGGATGGATGAAACAGACGCTTTAGAGAGACATTTTTGGTTCCACTTTCAAGAAAGATCCTGAAGGCAGCAGAGCAGGTGAGGATGTGTCAGGAGAGCTGAGGGCTGGTCCCTGGGACCTGGAGGAGGCTGAGGAGGAAGGACCTAAGGGTGACTGTGGTCCTTGACACAAAGTGAGGCCTTGGATGAGGCTGATGGTTGCAGTTGGTTTGACTGGGTGGGTATTGTCTCACTTTGCTGTTGTGCAGGATGTGTGTGTGTGTGTGTGCGTGCGCGCACACACAATATGAAGGGAAGCAAGTTCATTTTGTGTGTCTGTTTTTTGGGTTTTTTTGCAAAATCAAGGTCTGTAGGACACAGACGTATTTTAGTCCATTTTGTGCTGCTAAAACAAAGTCCCACAGACTGGGCAGTTTATAAAAAACAGCTATTTACTTGCTCACAGTTTTTTGAGGCTAGGAATTCCATGATCAAGGCACTGTTATCTGTTAAGAGTCTTCCTCCCGTATCCTCACATGGTGGACAGTGGAAGGGAAGCAAGAGAGAGCACACTCCCTCCAACCTCCAGCCCTTGTATAAGGGCCCTAGTCTCCGCTTTGAGGCCTCCACCCTCACGCTACATCACCTCTTAAAGGCCCACCTCTTAGTATTTTCACACTGGCAATTTTCAATCTACGCATTCTGGAAGGGAGACACTAAAACCATAGCAAGATACAAAGAGCAGCACAGGAGGTCAGGGTTCCTCGTGTCAGTCATTTGCCCCAGGGGGATGAGAGCCACCCTGCAGGATGCACCTAAGTCCTGGGGTGAGAGAGGAGAGAAGAGAGCAGGATTAGGAATAGACATGGGGAGATGCGCTGCTCACAGACAAAGAGCAGAAGCATCAAATCAATTAGAAATAATGAATGCCTCATTTATTTCTTCTTGCACTTATTCAATCATTCCAGTAATATATATTTATTAGTAAATTATTCTTCAAATTTGAGCTCCCGGTAAAAAAATTAAAGTTCGTATGGAACCAAAAAAAGAGAATGCATAGCTAAGACAATCCTAAGCAAAAAGAACAAAGCTGAAGACATCATGCTACCTGACTTCAAACTATACTACAAGGCTACAGTAACCAAAACAGCATGGTACTGGTACCAAAACAGATATATAGACCAATGGAACAGAACAGAGGTCTCAGAAATAACACCATACATCTACAACCATCTTATCTTTGACAAGCCTGACAAAAACAAGCAATGGGGAAAGGATTCCCTATTTAATAAATGGTGCTGGGAAAACTGGCTAGCCATATGTAGAAAGCTGAAATTGGATCCCTTCCTTACACCTTACACAAAAATTAATTCAAGATGTATTAAAGACTTTAACGTTAGACCTAAAACCATAAAAACCCTAGAAGAAAACCTAGACAATACCATTCAGGACATAGGTATGGGCAAAGACTTCATGACTCAAACACCAAAAGCCAAAATAGACAAATGGGAGTTAATTAAACTAAAGAGCATCTGCACAGCAAAAGAAACTACCATCAGAGTGCACAGGCAACCTACGGAATGGGAGAAAATTTTTGCAACCTACCCATCTGACAAAGGGCTAATATGCAGAATTTACAAAGAACTTAAACAAATTTACAAGAAAAAAAAAACCCACCAAAAAGTGGGCAAAAGATATAAACAGACACTTCTCAAAAAAAGACATTTATGCAGCCAACAGACATGAAAAAATGCTCATCATCACTGGTCATCGGAGAAATACAAATCAAAACCACAGTGAGAGACCATCTCACGCCAGTCAGAATGGCGATCATTAAAAACTCAAGAAACAACAGATGCTGGAGAGGATGTGGAGAAATAGTAACGCTTTTACACTGTTGGTGGGAGCGTAAATTAGTTCAACCATTGTGGAAGACAGTGTGGCGATTCCTCAAGGATCTGGAACTAGAAATACCATTTAACCCAGCAATCCCATTACTGGGTATATACCCAATGGATTATAAATCATGCTACTATAAAGACACATGCACATGTATGTTTCCTGCAGCACTATTCACAATAGCAAAGACTTGGAACCAACCCAAATGTTCATCATTGATAGACTGGATTAAGAAAATGTGGCACATATACACCATGGAATACTATGCAGCCATAAAAAAGGATGAGTTCATGTCCTTTGCAGGGACATGGATGAAGCAGGAAACCATCATTCTCAGCAAACTGTCGCCAAGGACAGAAAAACAAACACCACATGTTCTCACTCATAGATGGGAACTAAACATTAAGAACACTTGGACACAGGGTGAAGAACATCACACACCAGGGCCTTTCAGGGGGTGGGGGTTTGTGGGAGGGATAGCATTAGGAGAAATATCTAATGTAAATGACAAGTTGGTGGGTGCAGCAAACCAACATGGCACATGTATACCTATGTAACAAACCTGTGCATTGTGCACATGTACCCTAGAACTTAAAGTATAATAAAAAATAAAAAATAAAAAATTTGGGCTTCTGGTGTCAGTGGGTCAGTTTGGTTAATCAGGTTGTTTACTTAAAGTGCAATTTTTTTCTGCTTATTCACACAGTTAATAAAAATGTCTGCTGTTATTTATAACTAAAATTCTGAATATATTATCTTTAGTCTCACTAGTTTATATGGATTAAAGTTATGTAATTAGAGATGTGTAATTTATAATTGTTACGTGTTCTTGTTGAATATCTCACTTTACAAGCACAAAATGTCCCACTATTAAAATTATTTGACCTGATACCAAGATAACCACAGCAGATTTCTGCAGGTAAATGTTTGTATGGTGTACTTTTTGCATCCTTTAAAACTTAACACACATGCATCTTTATTTTAAGGGAGTCTTTTTTTGGGGGAGGGGTTCACCAATGCATTTACATTTAATATATTTGATGTTGTGTTTCTTCCGGGCTTTGTTGATCTATTCCTCCATTCTAACTTTTTATTTTATGAATAAAGTATTTCTATTGTATCATTTTACATTTAGTAGCTATTTAATTTTACATTCTGCAAGTTCAGTAGCAACCTTAGAGATTGCAACATGTAACCTTGCTTTATTAGCATCCACACTATTTTAATACATCAAGTACTATTCCTACAACACAGAACCTTGTGACAGTTTACACAATGTTCTTTGTGGTTAATTATGGTTGCTGGAGGTTGTACATGTACTTAAGTATGAATGATGAAAACCATTATTAGTGGGGGTAGAGGCAGTGTTTCTAACATCAAAGTAAATTCATGTATCCAACACATTCCCTTCTCCCTGTGCTGTGACCCTGCAGGATTTTCCAATTAATGCCTGGCAGGTCTCTGTCTTTTAAGCACCAAGAAACTGCAGAAATCTCCTTCACCTGAATTTCAGAGATTTTGCCTCATCTTTTTAGCCTCCTTCCTCATGTGGGTTGGAATTCAGCATCTGTTTGCACAAGGACCTAGTGGAGGTTTGAAACCCTCAATCCCCCCACCCCCTTTAGTCCTCAAGGACACCGAATTTGAATTACCCTCAAAGCTATTTCAGTATTCTTTGGCATAATCAACTGTATATTCTGTTTATCCTGTGCCGACACCTGTCCCCTCCTCCTGTCTGGCCCTTTGATGATATCTCAAATCATCCATTCTAAGCAATGCACCCTCTCCGTTTACGGAAAATCTCAGAAACCTGCAGGCTTCAGGAGGCTGCCTTAAATACAGGGAAGGGCACGAATGTGTTTAAGTTTTATCTTTGACAACAAAAGCGTCAGCATCTTCTTCCTGGACCATCTGGTGACCTCTCTCACTCCTAACCCCAAATCTGACCTTAGTCATGAACACACACACACACCAAGGTCAGGTGCCCAGGCATCTGGAATCACCAAAGTATCTTCCTTCTGAGCTACCTGCCTGTGTGGCAATGCCCAGGCTGGGGATGTTTTATCCTAAAAGCCTGGTATAAAGATTGACTGGATACAAGGCCACAGGCCAAGGGAAGGGCTTCAGTCTATTGGCCCCGGAGGGAGAATGACTGCAGGAATGTCCCGGGTCTGATGTTGGTCAAACAAGGTGAAAGTGGGTGTATGGGCCAGGCTGGGGGATCAGATGGAAGGCCTGTGCCTCACGTCCCCATGGGGCAGGTGCCCTGGGTTAATACTGAGCTCTTTCCATATCCTGAACAGTGATCATCACCCGTATCCTCAGAAAGGATCCCAGAGTATTGCAGGAGCCCAAGAGGCCAGACCTAGAGCAAGAAAATCAGAAACCTGCAAGCTGGAGACCAGCAGGCATTATCATCTGGGGCTCCCGTAGGAGCTGTGGTACCAGACCACACTGTCCACTTGACTCTGCTGCTTGTTCCAGTACATGAGGAGGTGACCTTAACTTCCAGACAATCTGGCCAGCTGAGGGAACACGGACTGCATGGAGGACCTTGAAAGAGCTTGCAGGGCACAACCCTGCCGGCACAAAACCTGACACAGAAGGACACAGACACCCCTGCATGGTGAAGAGTGACTGACACTTGTCATTTACAAATCTCTCCTTTCGTTTATTCCCCATGTAGCAAGTAAGAGTTGCTGAGGTAAGGTTACATGGAGCCAAAAGTGAGAACTGAGATTCAGAGAGTATATGATTGCTTCAATGGACCCAGAGTAGGCATGAGATATCCCCTGTGCTGATGTGAAAAAGTCTTGCCATTCTACTTACGGCGTTGCTTCTTCCAGGGCAGTAGATGTTGGCTTCTCTTCCGGGAGCTGAGCCCTTGCATCAGGCTGGACCAACAGGGGAGATACAGAGACCTGTAACCACAGGGCAGGGCCCATCCTGGAGCGGACAGACCTGCAAGGAAGACCTGCAGGGGCCTCAGAGGCCTGTGCTTTGGTCATGTGTCATGGCAGTGAGGAAGAGGGGACCCCAGGCAGGATGGGGACACCCATAACCCTTCTCCTTAGGACCCAAAGAGAAGGCAGAGGCGCCACAAATCTTTTTTCCTACCACATCCACAGGATGAAGGCAGAGGCACTTCATCCAAACTGACATCTGCCTGTTTGCTTTCTGACCTGTTTGCTTTCTGGGACCCGTTCAGTGAAAAAAATCTATGACAACTGTTGGAAGATGGAGAACCCTGTTCCCTGGGTCCCACAATGACCCAGAGAGTTCTGAGGCTCAGGATTTCCCCAATGTATTACACCAAATTATCCATCCTCCCACAAGACCAGGCCAGCTGCAGCCCATGTGGTACAGGGACAATACCACACATTCTGAGACAGGTCAAGCCAGTGCTTAGATGTGATCTGTTTTGTGAGAAGCATCTTCAGAGTGTCTAAAAGAATTACGGATGTCGGTTTTCTATCTAACCCTTGAATACAGTCAGGCACCCTGAAATCACACTGATTTAATTTTTTAGAAAGGAGCTTTTAGGTCCTGAAAAATTTGACCAGCTGGTCTGGTTATTCATGGAGTTAAGATGGCAACCGGAACCATGTCACCCCCAAGTGCACACTGCAGGTGACGGCACAATTTCAGCTCAGTAACACCCAGCTCCAGGCCTGTCGCACTCACACTCTGCCCATCAGCCTCAGGGCAGTGTGTCCTGCACCTGATCTGTCCTCTTCCCTGACTTAAGCTGTCCTTTCTTCACTTCCCTTGATCACCCAAAATGACAAGTGTGTTCCTAGACTTGGCAAAGCAACTTCTTCCTTAATCCTTCTTCAGAAACAGGTCATTTGGAACTTGAGCAGGATTATCACAGGGCTGTTATTTCACTGATAAATTTTCTGACATTTTCTATTTCTTTGCTGTGATTTTTATTACATGTAAAGCATGTTACTTTAAAACTTTGCTGTGGGTCGAGCGCAATGGCTCACGCCTGTAATCACAACACTTTGGAAAGCAGAGGCAGATGGATTACCTGAGGTCAGGAGCTCGAGACCAGCCTGGCTAACAGGGTGAAACCCCATTTCTATTAAAAATACAAAAAGTTAGCCAGGTGTGGTGGTGTGCACCTGTAATCCCAGCTATTCAGGAGGCTGAGGCAGGAGAATCGCTTGAACCCAGGGGGCGGAGGTGGCAGTGAGCAGAGATCATGCCAGTTTGGGCAACAAGAGCGAAACTCCATCTCAAAAAAAGGAAAAAAAACTTTGCTGTGACTCTACCAAACAAATTTGGAAAAAATATTATTTTAATGACATACAGTGGAACCACAAACTAGAAACATCTATTCATTTGACTTTCTTTATCTTGCAATATTTTATATTTTTCCATGTATGTGACTTTCCATTTTCTGAGTTATCCTTATTTCATAGGATATGTACTAGTCTGTTTTCACACTGCTGATAAAGATGTACCTGAGACTGGGTAATTTATAAAGAAAAAGAGGTTTAACAGACTCACAGTTCCACGTGGCTGGGGAGGCCTCACAATTGTGGCAGAAAGTGAAAGGCACATCTTCCATGGTGGCAGACAAGAGAGAACCAGGATCGAGTGAAAGGGGAAACCTCGTGTAAAATCATCAGCTCTCTTGAGACTTATTCACTACCATGAGAACAGTACAGGGTAAACCGACCCCATGATTCAATTACCTCCCACCAGGCTCCTTCCACAATACATGGAAATTATGGGAGCTACAGCAGTTCAACTGAAAAAGGGGTATAACATTGTTAAATCCACTTGTCTGAGGAAAATCAGGTGCTCACACGGAAGTTACACACTGAGCTACATCTGTCAGAGCCACCAGCTGGGGTGACTCCACCAGGCCAGGAGAGCGGAGGTAACATTTGTCTCTCAATTCCCCATGGGCCTGGAGCACTGTGTAAGCCTCAGAGCTGTAATGAAATGTACTACCATAACAGTCTCATCTTCAGGCTTCAGCATAGGTTGATCGATTAATCAACCAACATTGCTTCGGCAACATTGCTTCAGCAATGTTGGTCGATTAATCTTTAGATTCCAAGAAGGGGCTGGGAACCCCCGGAACCCTGGTTCTTATTTGAGTCCAAATAAAATCTCAAAAGATATCAGGAAGGGCTCCCTAGATTCTGCTGGAACCAGCATATGTGGCAGCCACCAGCACTAAAGCCATTGCTTAGAGTGCAGATGAGCCTAGCTGATGTTCCCAGAGATGCAGAAACAGGGCAACTGAGTCATCATGGGTAGGGAGAGAAAACCTGCCAACACAGGCACTCATGGTTGAGGAAACAGGAGCAAAAGCTGAGCTGCCGGGAGATCTGAACCAGAGGGAACTTGTCAAGGCTGAGAATGCACCTGGACATTGGAGGCCTGTCCCTATCTGAGAACTGAGGGAGGAGCAGCAAGAAGAGAAGGCCCCCAGCCATGGTGGACACAGCCCTCTTGAGGTCCAGAGCTGGAGTGCTGCCCCCAGGCCTCTCTTATCTTCCCTCCACTGGCCTCACAGAGCCCAGGGACTAGGAATGCAAATATGTCCCCCCAATGACTGTCCCCACCCCTCCCCAT
This sequence comes from Macaca thibetana thibetana, assembly GCF_024542745.1. Lineage (NCBI taxonomy): Eukaryota > Metazoa > Chordata > Mammalia > Primates > Cercopithecidae > Macaca > Macaca thibetana. The sequence continues at coordinate 30,076,836 of NC_065587.1, forward strand.
GCATTTATTCAAGACCTGGGGGGCTGGTGGAGAGGAAAGTCTTGCAGGCTGGACCTGGGAGAAGGTGGATGCTGGAACCACACCCAGAGAGAACACAGCTGCTGAGTCTGTCTCAGTGAGTGCAGGCTCCACTGCACAGCCCTGGGAAGTTTGGAGGGAGGTACAGCTGTGGACACCCACTGTACAGACCCTGAGACAGACCCACAGTGCTCCCTGCTGCTCACTGGCCAGAATGCAGTCTCTCAGTGAAAATCGGTAAGTAGCATTAGCCTCAGAGACTGGTCAGCGTCAGTTCACAGCATCTGAGAGTCAAGCCTCTGTTGTGGGTATAAGTAAATACTCTTGACCCAGGAGGTTACTCTGGATTACAAGAAGGGGCTGTGAGAATCACGGCGACCTTCCATTGTGAGAAGGCTGCAGTGATGGGAGAACACAGAGGACTCTGGGACCAAAGGCCTGAGCAGCTCCTTCCACAGAAGCCAGGGTAGGCGGCAGCTGCAACCTGAATGTGAAAGACCAGAAATCCTATAGCAGGACAAAGAGCACACCATACTCCTATGAAGGGAGAAATGTCCTTGGAAGACACAGCAGGCTATGCACCCATCACAGACATTAAAAACAGACTGTTAAGGTCACAGCCAAGCTTACGGGGGCCACGTCAGTGGTCTGATGTTACAGAGGTGGCTCTGTTGTGAAGGAAACTGGAGACACATAATGAGGACACTCTCTCTGATAGTAAGGAGATGGAAATATATCCATAATGATTTTACTGAGACATACATTACAATCAACTCTATGTATTTGAAGTGTTCAATTTCAGCTTACTAAGCTTGACATATGTATATACCCATAAAGCCGTTGTCCCAGTCAAGACAAAAATCATCTCCATCACCTCCAAGTTTTCTCACTGGAAAACTGAATCATGGCAAGGTGATAAAATCAGACTCAAGGTAACACAATGTCAGCTACCAGTCCAATAGCAATGGCTTTTTCTAACACAATGCATTTCTTTCTCCCCTGTATGACCCTGAAATGACCCACACGCTGCCGGGGAAAGAAACTCTATATGGAAATATAGTGAAGTTGATGCTTTGAACCATCCCTTGTAAGTTCTAAGGTGTAGAAAGGGACAGGGAAGTCACTGCCCACCCTGCTGGTGACTTAGTGGAGGCCACTTTAGAATGAAGGTGCCCAGGCTGGGGTGTGTCTCACAGCCCTGAAAGTCTGTGCACTGTGGGTGTACAACTGTTGTCACTAAGCAGTGAGTAATGGTTAGATGTGGCCTAGGGACTTTTGGGACCAGGGCGGGGAGCAGAATCAAGCTTACATGAAACTGTAGTCAGGAGACTGTGACCTTCTCTCCTAGGGACAGCTCATCATGGGGGCCAGAGTAAGAAAGAGACAGAGAGAGAAGGGACTCCTGGCCATGGCCCTGCACCTTGGAGGAAGAAGGGAGCAGGATTTCTTGGATTCCAAGTGTCCTCAGGATTTTCTAAGGACCTGGCCTGGCAGAAGGAACAAGTTCTGGAGGACAAGAGCCAAGCCATGGCAGAGACACCCACAGTCAGCATCCAGAGAGGGCGCAGGCACACTGGGGGTACTAGATGCCCTCACCTTGGTGCTGGGATTCACAAAGCTGGAGTTATCTATGCAGTTCATCTCACCAAGGTGGTACCTGTCCCACATCCATGATCCCCAGCCATACCTGGACTCCCACCAGAGAGAGGCCACTGAGGACGGCTGAGGTTCACCCATGAGATAGGAGGGCAAAGCTGCAAGGGGCAGCTGAGCTCCAGAGCAAAGCCACAGGGAACAGCAGCCTCAGGTGGATGGATGCTGGGCATATTCCGCAGGTACTAATCCTCAAGGCCCCACCCTCAATCCTGTGACCCTCATCACCCCCATTTCTGACTCCAGTTACAGCCCCAGGGGCTGTTTCTATCACCTCCACTACTTCTTCATCTTTGAGTTTCTGCCCTGCCTTTGTCTATTCCCTCCTCCTCAGGGGAAGCAACTGCTGGGACCTTGTTAGGCTGCATCTGTCCTTATTTTGGTGCACAGAACTCCTACACTGTGAAGTCCTGGGAACTTACTCTGCCTGAGGGAGGTTCCCTGACAGGTGTCAGAGCTGGGAGACCAGAGTGATGGCAGAGCTACTCCCAGAAATGCAGGCCGGCCATGCGTTGAGCAGCCTCCTAGATCCCTATTCCCTATTCAGACTAGGGCCTCCTTTTCTGGCTTCCAAACCCCGTCTTGGAAGACTGGGGCTTTCAATCTGTGCCTCCACCCTGCTCTCACTCCACCAGCCTAAAGCATCAAATGGACCCTGGATCAATCTCTCGCTGGACAGAGGGAGAGTTGAGCGGGGCATCCTGAACTCTCCTGTCTGTATCATGGAATTCTTATGAACCCCTGGCTGGTGCCCACAATGAGGAGACTGAGGGGCCTCTTTGCATCTTCCAGACTCAATACTGTGGTTGTGAAAAGCTGTGGGTCCCTGGTTCAGAGGCCAACAGGCAGCAGACCCTGAAGAGGCCCTGAGTCTGGGGCTAGGAGTATCCTAGAGGGATTACTCACGGAAAGTGAGTAGACATCATTGAGAGGGAATCCTATCACACGTCTTTGTTAACTGATGGAGTTACTTGGGGATGTCTGTGTTAGAGAAACTCCTCTGGAGGTTAAAAGCACAGATTCAGGCATGACAGGGAACCCAGCCGCAGAGTGAGACCCCTGAGAATCTGTGTCTGCAGGGGTACAGGATTCCCAGTTAGGTTAGAGTAACAAACGAAACCATGTGGCATATTCTCATACTAAAAAGATAAAAAATAAAAATTGTTGTTAAATTTAAATGTAGCTAACTTCCTGTTTTTGTATTTGCTAAATTGAAAAATCCTATTCCCAGGCCACATGCACACCCCCTCCAACCAGGATTCACGTTCTGGGAAGTAATAATAGAGTTTCTGTGAGGATCAAGTAAGGTCACACACTTAAGGACTTGAAAAATGCAGTCAATGCTGACATTGCAGTTGTACAACAGAAAAACAATGCGGATGCAGAGACAGGGACAGGTCTCTGCGTGTCTATACAGACCCTTACTGGCAGGGAATGTAAGCGTCAACATCACTGATCCTTTTTTTTTTTTTTTTTTTTTTTTTTGTGAGACGGAGTCTCGCTCTTGTTGCCCAGGGCTCTGAAGGAGTGTGCAGAGTGAGAGAAGCCACACCAAAGGGGAACATACTGTGGGAATCCATTTACAAATCTTAAGAATTAAAAATCAAACCACATGCAGAGCATGAATGGGTGATTGTCTGGGAGAAGCTGTAGGGAGGGAGGGAGGGGAGATTCCAAAAAGTAACAAAGAGGTTTTGGGGTTAAGGATGGAGTCACTGATACATTGCGGTAAGTTTTCAAGGTATATTAATATTTCAAAACACATAAAATTAAGCATTAAATATCAGGGGTTTACTATAAATCAATTACTCCTCAATAAAAAGATGTGTAAAAATAGGTTAAAACAAAAAGAACAGGACTACACACTGAGAACCAATGAGAGGAAGACACCACTCTGGAAACCCCTGGAAACAGAAAGAGGAGGGTGAGGAAGATGCAGGTTCCCCGTCAGAGGTGGGTCTGAGATGATACAGCCGGACCTCCCACTTCAGCCCAGGACTTCAGAGCAAACAGGCCTTGTATACCAAGCTGCAGCAAGCAGGATGTTGTTCCCTGGGAGTCCTTTTCCTAGGAAGGAGCTGCTGTGCATGACTTTCAGGACAGAAGGAGAGGAGCAGCCCCAATCCCCGGTGGGGCCTTAGATGCACCTGGGGCCATGGGGGCAGCAGCAGTAGCAGAAGCCTCCATCCAGGCCTGAGCAGGGGCTGCTGGGTGCTCGCCCTCCTGGCAAAGGAGGAGGAAGGGGACCCGTGTCTCACTTCCCCATGGGCCTGGAGCACTGTGCAAGTACTTGCATTGCTGTCAAAGGACTGGCAGTGATCAGCAGCCTCATCCTCAACTCAGAGCCCAGTAATGGTCAGGGAGGCCGAGTTGCCAGTCTCGGAGCCAGAGAACTGGTCAGGGACCATGGAAGGCCAATTCCTATCACTATCCATGAGGAGTCTGAGGTCAGCACCTGGGAGTTACTGATACTGGTTCACATTACAGCCACCCTCCATGTTGGAGTTGCTTCCAGTGCAGGAGACGGTGACCCTATGACCCTGAGCCCCAGGCACTGAGGGCAGCTGAGTCAGTACAGACTGGGCACAGGACCCTGGAAGTGGGAGAGACGTATGATTCTGGTTCTAGACACAAGAGGAGAAAGCAGGGCCCCATGGGATTCCCAGGTCCCCTTCCTTGGCCCCATGTCCAGTCACCTGTGCAGTGTCCAAGGAGGGTGAGGAGGAGGGGGACCAGGCCATGGTGAAGAGTGTCCCAAGTCCTGCCTTCTGTGTCCACAGCTGTAGCAGAGCTTCCCCCAAATCTCTCCTTTCTTCTCCTCATACCATCAGAGAAGAAGGGTCCATCCTTGCAAATGAGAGCCCTCAGCCTTCTGATGCCACACTAGACCTTGGATCAGGCCCCTCTGCTTTTGAGTATCAGGGAGATGGGCAGGGGTGGTGCTGTGGGTGCTAGGTATGGGGAGGTCACAGTTGTGACCCTTGAGTGGACAGCACCAGGCAGGCAGTTGGCCTGGTTCTGTTAATCTTTAGCCCCCACACAAGTCCAGAGATGCCTGACCAGATCTCTCTCTTCCTGCACTTCTTTTCTCAGCTCCCTGACCCCTGAACCATGTGGTTATGGCCTCTCTTCTCCAGCTTGCCTGCTGCACCACCATCCAGGACTCCACAGTCTGACATTTGTGTCAAAACTAGAGCCCCATCTGGTACTGCCTGGACTCTCCCCTTCTCCTCATCCATCGCATATGCAGCAAGTGAATTTACAACCTTAATCAGACTCTGCATGTTTCTCATTAATCCCTCTGTGTGGTATCCCCACTCCTGCAAACTCACCTTTCTTCATGTTCCTGGGACATTTCTTATTCCCACTTTCCAGAGCCTGGCACACAGCAGGTGCTCAGGTCAATGGAGTGGACAGATGGTCTCTGCATCATCAATTCTCCCCGGTAAAACACAGCTGGACCTGGTCCCCTGGTCCCCCTAAATCTCTTGTTATGAATCAAATGACGTCCACTCCAATTTTCAATGTTTACAAATGAACAGCCAATCTGTCTAAATTCGGAGATTGGGTCATTAAGGAGATAATAAAATTGCATGAAGTTATAAGAATGGGTCCCTACTCCAGGACTACTGGTGTCTTCATAATAAATTTATACAAAAACAATACACAGACCTGGCGATGACCATGTGAGGACAGTGTCAGTAGATGGCCACCTGCGAATAAAAGAGGGGCCAGCAACAAATACACACACACACACACACACAAAACCTGCTGATACCTTGATCAGATCTTTTCAGATGCCAGAACTGTGAGAAAATGAGTATCTGCTGGTGAAGACCCCGGTCTGTGGTATGTTGCTGTGGACGCCCCAGTTGACTGACTCACCCCTCATGGATTGTCCCAGAGCAGCTGGCCCCTGGGATCCAGGAAGATCTGCTACATTTGATAAAATTACACAATACGTGGTTGCCAAAGTGTGGGCTTGGGGCACACATTATCTAGGTGTGAGGTACATCCCCTAAACAAATTACACTGAAGAGGTTTTCAGACTCCAGTTTTAGGCCAAAAAGAAAAATACGAAGAAGGAACCAGCTGACTTGGCTGAGGAGTATTGGGTGCTGGGGAAAGCCTCATTGCTGGGCACACAGCATGTTTTTGTCTCACTTTCTCACCGGCCCGGAGCACTGTGTAAGCATCTAGGCTGCTATCCTAAGACTGGCAGTGATAATCAGCCTCATCCTCAGGCCAGAGCCCAGTGATGGTCAGGGAGGCTAAGTTGCCAGACTTGGAGCCAGAGAAATCAGTCAGGGACTCCTGAGGGTCAGTCACTATCACCAAGGATGAGCAGTCTAAGCACACCCCTGGGAGATGCTGGTACCAGTTCACAGGATAAGTATCTGTGACATTGTTGCTGCTTCCAGTGCAGAAGATGGTGACCCTCTGCCCTGGGCCCCCAGACACTGAGGGCAGCTGAGTCAGCACAGACTGAGCTCAGGACCCTGGAAGTGGGAGAGAAACAGACATGGTGACTCTAGATCTAGAGACAAGCAGAGAACCAGAGCCCCTCCCCTGGCCCTGTGTCCAGTTATCTGTGCAGTAAATAGGGAGGGCAAGGAGAAGGGACGACACCATGCTGCATCCTGTCCAAGTCCTGCCTTCTGTGCCCACTGCTGAAGCAGAGCTTCCCCCAAATCTCTCCCTTCCTCTCTTCATACTCAGAGAGAGGGAGGGTCCATCCATGCAAATCAGACCCCCCAGCTTTCTGATCCCACCCTGGGCCCTTCTGCCTGAGTATGTCAGGGTCATGGGCAGCAGTGGGACCGTGTGATCCCAGGGGATGGGCACGTCACAACTATGAGCCCTAAGCAGAGGGCACTAGGCAGAGCCAAGTGGCTCTGATCACTCCCTGGTGCTTGAGAAACAAGCCCTGAGAGCCTCCTGGCATCTAGGCCCAGACATACTTTCCTGTGACATGGTGACTAGCACCCCCCTGAGCCAGCCCTGCCTCCCACTGCTCTGTCTACTGCACAGTTCCCATGTCAGTCTCACTCATGCACACAGTAAGGATTGACCACTTCACATACAGGGTTAACAAAACAATGCATTCATATTAAAGAACCAGTTGCTGTCAGTCTGCCTAAAAATGAAATTTTAAAAACCTGTCTCAAAGATGCATGCATTATATATCACCCTGTTAAAAAAAATTGAAGTTTAAAAGAATTCCATCTAACAAATCACTAAAAGAAACAAAAGCTTGTGTGTGACTGGTACACTTCTTGATGTATATACAATAGTTTTGTTCATTTTGTTTGGTTTGGTTTGGTTTTGAGACAGAGACTCACTCACTCTGTCACCCAGGCCGGAGTGCAGCATGATCTTGGCTCACTGCAACCTCCACCTCCCAGGTTCAAGCAATTCTCCCGCCTCAGCCTACCAAGTAGCTGGGATTACAGGCATGTACCACTATATCCAGCTGTTTTTTGTATTTTTGGCGGAGTTGGGGTTTCACCATGTTGGCCAGGCTGGTCTCGAACTCCTGACTTCAAGTGATTTGGCCTCCCAAAGTGCTGAGATTACAGGTGTGACCACCATGCCCTACCTATAATGGATAGTTATAAACTGTACTTTTATTTGGAGAGTCCTATGGGCTTAGAGAAGATCAGCAGGATTGTCAATGCAACTTTTTTTTTTTTTGGAGTCTGGCTTTGTCACCCAGGCTGGAGTGCAATGGCGCGATCTCAGCTCACTGCAACCTCCGCCTCTGGGTTCCAGAGATTCTCCTGCCTCAGCCTCCTGAGTAGCTGGGATTCAGGCGCTTTAATCCCAGGTGACTATACAGAAATATGCTTTCAATCATATTAATAATTATTAGATTTGACCCATTTAAACAAACATACATATTATGCTCACTTATATTGGGTACTAGATCAATATGCAAAATGTACTGCAGGTACCCTAAACTGTTTCCAGTTTAGTCCTTAAGGAGAAAGAAACATTTATGTATCTTCTTCAGGAATATTTCCCTGGTGCTTCCAGCCCTAAGTGGGAGTAAGTGGGGTAAGTCTTATAGCCCTGATTTATCTAGTAGTACTTCTTACGCTATTTTTTTGCAGACTGTGTGACTCCTGTAATAGATGGTAATGACGTCGAGTATGAGTGCCGTCCATTATCTCTGTGTGCCCTTATAAAATTGTGACTCATGCCATCCAAAATCAGAGCAACATTATGACAAAAGAGAATGAAACAGCTGTAATTTCAAAATAACTCATTTTTCTAACATGATGTAGTACAAGTGGACTACATTCATCACACAGCGCTACGTAACTTCCTAAATTAAGCATCCTAGGGGACCCCCCTCCCAAAAAAATAATTCATCCTCATCTAAACTCTCCTTTAGAAACCTATTTGAAAGGTGTTTTCTCTCTTGGCCCTCCCCATTATCAACTTTCAAAAAGCAAAATACTGCTTCTTAATTAGGAAGGGTGTACATGAAGGGCTGCCCAGGTTGACTGAGTAGACCCGAATTATTCTTAATGGACAGAGGGGGCAGGTCTGTGAATGTAAGTATTTTAATAATTTTTCTTCATTTCTGTGTCATTAGTGAATTTACTCTTGATAATTCTTCATCATTCTCCTATTCTTCTTCTGCCATATGCACATCATAAATGCGTCATAACATTAACTGGAAACTCGAAGGATCACAGAAAGTAAAAGGAATGCAATGATAGTTTAGAGTTGGTGTCACAGCAAAACAGGTGTAGTGGGCAGTCGTAATATTGATTTCCTGAGGCTCAGATATCTAGTCTGCCACGCATGAGTTATGTATGCAAGAGTGTATTAAGTCTCTTTTAAGCCTCTGAGACTTAAATCACTCATTTGTTCTAAATTGTCTCCATTTTATAAATCAACTAGTATAATATTTGTGAAAGCTTTTTACAAACGTTTTATAAATGTTTAAGCACTTTATAGGTGTGAGAACTGATTGATGTGACCAAGCAGAAATAATGGCTAGTTTACCAAAGCTTCCATTTTAGAGAAAATAAATGGCCTCAAAAAATAAAAGTAGTAAATTGGCTTCCAAAATGCGAATTGTGTGTGTCTGCACATGTCTGTATGAGACAGAGATGATTGCTACCGAATTAGATGCTAAGTTCACTTTGTTCTTTCTTTAACCTAACACAAGGTCAGCTATCACTAGTCAAGTTTACATTATTCATTTTTTCACTTTATAGCATCATATTTGTTATTCCTGTAAAATGTCTTTTTATTTTGTGTAAAGGATCTTTAGATATTTGCAGAGAAAATTCTCTCCTTTTCACTTTTTTTTTTTTTTTAACATGGAATCTCGCTCTGTCACCCAGGCTAGAGTGCCGTGGCATGATCTCTGCTCACTGAAAGCTCCGCCTCCCAGGTTCACGACATTCTCCTGCCTCAGCCTCCTGAGTAGCTGAGACTACATGTGCCTGCCACCATGCCCGGCTAATTTTTGTATTTGTAGTAGAGACAGGGTTTCACCGTGTTGGCCAGGATGGTCTCCATCTCCTCGCCTCGTGATCCGCCCACACCTCAGCCTCCCAAAGTGCTGGGATTACGGGCGTGAGCCACTGCGCCCGGCCTCCTTTTCACTTTAATGTAAGTGGCCTACCCATCAAATCAGCATTGTTCAATAGGTTATAATGGGCTCTCTCTGTCCTTTGATGGAAAAGAGAATTCAGCTGTGGACAAAAACCCAAGATAAAGAGCTTGGCAACATAAAGCAACTTCCTTTTATGAAATCCACTCACAAAATAAATTGGTATAAAAATTAAAGACACAAAATATTAAGATAGCATTGATTCACTGATCTCAGAACTAATTCCAACTATGTAATATTAACAACACTCACGATCTGAAATTTAAGCTACAGCTAACATCATGTAGCAACAAGTTATTCAATATTTTCAACAACTACACAGTAATGTTGAATTTTAACAACTGAAATTGTATTTTCTAGACCACTACCAATGGGAATATTTTACAAAGTGTAATATAGGAAATTATCAGAAGGTGAAAATTTGTTTACATGAAGCAGTGTTCATTAGTCATTCAAGAATATATGTTTACAATAAATCAAAACAAGTCTCATGTTAGTTGCACTCAACTTAGAGTTCCAACCAATATGAAGTAAAATCTGGGTGAATTGGGTTACTACTAACCAAAACTCTCAACTGTGTTTTTTTTTCTTCCTGTGTCCTTTATTCACATACCTCAAGAAAATGAAAATAATCTAGGGCTAGAAGAATGAGACTGACTCTCAAAATGATGGCTCTCAATGACTAAAGACAGAGACAGTAATTCAAAAAATATTAAGCATCTACTATGAACATTGCACTGCACTGCAACAGGAATTAAAAGAAATTGAAGTGTGTGTAAGCAGAAACTCAGCTGTATGTAAGAAAACCCAATTACCCCTGAGAAACAGGAAGAGCTGGAGCCCTTTAAAAAACTAACTGCCGGCCGGGCGCGGTGGCTCAAGCCTGTAATCCCAGCACTTTGGGAGGCCGAGACGGGCGGATCACGAGGTCACGAGATCGAAACCATCCTGGCTAACACGGTGAAACCCCGTCTCTATTAAGAAATACAAAAAACTAGCCGGGCGAGGTGGCGGGCGCCTGTAGTCCCAGCTACTCGGGAGGCTGAGGCCGGAGAATGGCGTGAACCTGGGAGGCGGAGCTTGCAGTGAGCTGAGATCCTGCCACTGCACTCCAGCCTGGGCGACAGAGCGAGACTCCGCCTCAAAAAAAAAAAAAAAAAAAAAAAAAAAAAAAAAAAAAACTAACTGCCTGATTTTCTGTAGCTAGTGAGCCTTATCGCTCGTCCCTTCCCAGGCAATGTGAAGACCCTGATTCCATAGCTAGGCAGCAGCAAGGTCACCAGACAGATAAACTCAAGTTGCAAAACATGTTTTTCCTTGAAAACTAAGAAATGATGTTATGCATGTCTCAATTAATTGAATAACTGTCTTTTTTTCTCACTTCTGTAATATGCTTCCCCCTGCACAGATAGATCTCCCCTCACCCCATAAAATGCTTAAAAGATAACAACTCTTTGTTCAGGGCTCAGTCCTTTGGATGTTAATCTGACTGGGCCAGTGTACCTAAATAATAAATATCCTCCTGAACCCCATGACTGATGGGGTTCTTTGATTCCTAAAAAAAAATTCCGCAACAGCAGTAGACCTGTGAGAAATAGATATGAATAACATATTTGTCTTTAAGTCCTCTATCATCCATTGTAGCAGATACTTGATATAAATACCACTAAATAGTACGATGTTGTTATGCACACACACACACATTAAATAATTACACTATTATTTTCAGTTGCTAAAGGAAAAAGAGGCATCGGCATCAATTGTTTTCCAGAAGACAGACTACTGACTTGGGTTAAAGCAACTGAGAAGGCTTTTTGAAGGGAGTTGAATTTGATATAAATTTAAGAGGGCAGATAAGTGGGCTGGGAATGGCACTGCCGATGTAGGGAGCAGTATGTATACAAATAGTAAGTTTTAATGTAGAGAACATATATAAAAGGACAGATAGCGATTTTTTTTGTAACAAAGATTAGTAATGAAAATGCTGAAAACCAAGATTTGATTTAGGTGAGTCTTTAGTTTTTCCCCATGAGTTCTTTATTCTTTGCTTCTCCCCCAGCAATGTGTGTACTTTATATTGTGTTGAACCCCCAATGACATCACAAGTAGAAGTGCTTTTAAATGTTTCTTCTAACTTAATATGGAAATACTCCATATTTTGTACTCATTAAGTATACAGTGGTTATTACTAAATATGTGAAGTTTACAGCAGTGCTTAAATATCAGAATTAATAAGCAAAATTCATCTTTTAAGGCACATAAAATGGAACCTTCAATGAACTTTTCATAAAACACCATTATATTTAATTTTCCACAACACTAAGTCTTAAGATTACAATCAACAGTCCTTGAAACTATTAAAACTAATCTTGATTTATTACAGGAAATCGTTTCCCATTTGTAATAAACAACATGCGAATTTATGATGACATAATGCTGAAAATGTGTAGATTAAAATGCAAATTTTATTTCAGTGACCTTTATCTTTCTAAGCAAGAGCTAATGGGTAGTCTCTACCTTCGCTTTCTCAAAGCGCTTGCATCAATAATTCTTTATTAAAGTTTGTCTTGAAATCTTTGCATTAATGCTAGTTAGAAATTTTGGCTTCAGCTTGCAACTATCATCTTTGTCAAGAATAAGTAATATATATTTGAAGCTTATAATTTTTATTTCTACCATTTCTCAGTTTATTGTCACAGTCATCAAAATTTTAAATCATGGAGTTTGTTTTTCCTTCTTCTTTTCTTGTTTTTCTCTGTTCTATACATTCAACTGTAAATTTACTAAAGTGAAACATTGTTTCAAGTCCTGAGTCATCTTTCACAACCTCCTTTATATCTTCCTGTTTTCATATTCCCTGCCTTTACCCCCTTAAAACAATTAATGTGGGAAAACAGAAGAGTTATGATCCCATTTCTGTCTTAATATCCACTATTTCCCCCATCTACTGGATTATACTGTTGCCCCCGTAATTCTGAGGTAATAAGCACTATCATACGGTTATCAATCTCAAAAAAATTAGTATATTTTGTTCATGCTGCGTTTTTAAGGGCTTGACATGGTGGGAAAAAATATTAGGTAAGTATGAGAAAGAATTTAAAAGTACAAGACTAAAACTTAGAAGTTGGCCAGGTGTGGTGGTTCACGCCTGTAATCCTAGCACGTTAGGAGGTTGAGGAAGGAGGACTGCTTGAGGCTGGGAGTTCCAGACCACCCTGGATGACAAAGCAAGACCCCATTTCTAAAAACAATGAAATTGCTAGTCATGATGCTGTACACCTGGAGTCTCAGCTACTCAGGAAGCTGAGGTGGGAGAATCCCTTGACCCCAGGAGTCCAAAGCTGCAGTGAGCCATGACCATGGCACTGCACTCAAGCCTGGGTGATGGAGCCAAGCCCTAACTCAAAAAGAGAGGGAAAGGGAGAGAAGTTGGAGCCTGGTATGTATATTTGAGATTCTCACAAGTAATCATCTATCTAGCACTACAGTGAAACCAAGATAAAAGGAAAAAAGATGCTAGAATAAAAATTTGTTGAGACATGGCCATTAGAAAATAGGAGCGTAAGTGAGAGAAGAAATAATCTCGGTTTAGAAAGAAAACTAGGAAGATGAGCCTTCTTTAAAGTCATCTGCTCAATGTTGAAAAAAATAACTGATAAAAGAGCACTATATTCAATGTTACTGTTTAATAATAAGTGAAAACATGCTTTAAAATTCCTGTGAAGTTAAATAATTTTTTGGTTGTCCAAAAACATAAATCACTCTTCTTCAAAGATTATTTATATAATAGAGATCTTCCTTTAAAGTTCTATACTTTAAGTGTCAAATATCAAAAATTCAGCAGTTATCCTCCTGTTCCCTAGATTCATGCCTGGTAGAGATGACAGATTACTTTGGAAACTCGACTGCCTATACTAGATATTAAATGTACACATTTTTTTTCCTGTAGAGGGATAGATGTGAATTTCTGTTTAATAACTCAACAATTTTATCTTACCCTGTAATGAGAATTTTCTTACATTTTTAGGCAGTACTTTGGCAATTACTGCCTCTCTTTAATAGAATAAGTGATCACTGCCACTAAAATTTGTGATCAAATTGTAGACGTGTGATAATTTTTTAGTGTTATGATCTGCTGTAACAAATAATACCATCTGCTAGTTATAATATAAACACTTTAATATAGATCCTTATATACCAGGTGCTTAAGTCAAGATATTGCTACTGGCTATCAGCTATTTGGAAATTACAGTAAACATATTTTATCTGTGGAAATTTACAAATTCTATCACTAACACAAGAGGTGATTAGCATTCCATTTACTCTAGGTAGGAGACCAGAGCAAGAACAGAAGGTGCTTCATTTCCAACACATTTTTAACATCTGTAGCATCATATTTCACAAAATGTAGAGATGTATGTTATGCCTATCTTTTGCTGAAACCCACAAAACTTCAGCGTTCAATTTCCTGTCAAAGAGTAGATCCTAATTTTATAAAAGCAACTGCTTTTAGAGATGCAAAGGACAATAACATCTGGGCTCTTTTAAAAACTCTTTTTGATAGGAGATAGTTTTTCTTTCAAAAGTATGCTGCACGTAACACAGGACCATGTTTCTTTTAAAAAGTTTCTAGACAAAGAATTCAGACAAGAAAAATGTTCATATAATCATCAGTATGCTGTACTGTGGAAATGACTTCAGGGATTTTGTAGCAGCATGAATTATTCTGACTTTGAAAATTTGCTTTATTTTTATAAATAGGAGCTCATGATCTAGTAATCAAATAGTATTAAGAGGCTTACAACAGCAAGAGAGTAAGTGGCAACTTGCTTAACACTTCTCTACACTATAGTCCCGTTCTATAGAGAAAACAATGTTTGGCTCTTTCATCTGGTGCTTTTGGTAATTATCTTATTTTTAATCTAATATGCTGGTATTGTTATCTTGATTTATCAATTTTAAACATTACCTATTAACTATTAGGATATCTACATAAGAATTATGGCAGATGCACCAATTACAGCACTCTATTCCCACTATTCTCTCAATGTGTTAAATCAAATTGGTTTTGGTGAAATCAATATTTCATAGTTAACATTATGACGACTATGTAAATATTGTTCTCTAAGTTTACATTTGTAGCACGGTATCTTCATTTTTCCTGACATTGGTAAGATTGTCAGTGATAATTTCAAACTTCATATATACAAAATAATCAAAATATTTGCGTTCCATTCTTAATATGTTTAGACATCACTCCTCCAGCCTTCCATCCTTCTGCTCCCATCTCACTGGTTGCTCTCTGACTCCCTATCTTTGCCTTTCTCTGCTGGACTTCTTGTTCTCAGATTGCACATCATTCTCCTTTATTTAAATATCCCGTATTTGTCTAAGTCTTTTGTTAAGTGACATATATCATGACCCTTTACCTCTAAATACTTCTGTGTGTATTTCCTAAGAGTATGAATATTCTCTTCTTAACTACAGTATGGTATCAGATTCAGTAAATGTAAAATTGATACAATACTTTGATGTAATCTACTGCTAGTATTCTGATTTTATCAATTGAGCCAATTCTGTATAGCATGATTTTCCTCCAGTATTGGATCCAGTCTGCAATCATGTATTGCAATTAGTTGTCCTATCTCCTCAGTCCTCTTCAATACGGAAAGCCTCCTAAACCTTTCTTGCCTTCCACAGCAATTACATTTTTTTTAAATACTTTAAGTTCTAGAGTACATGTGCAAGATACAGTGGCCAGGCACAGTGGCTCACACCCATAATCCCAGCACTTTGGGATCACCCAAGGTCAGGGGTTCAAGACCATTCAGCCTGATCAACATGGTGAAACCCAATCTCTACTAAAAATACAAAAATTAGCCAGGCGTGATGGTACATGCCTGTAATTCCAGCTACCTGGGAGGCTGAGGCAGGAGAATCGCTTGAACCTAGGAGGTGGAGGTTGCAGGGAGACGAGATTGCGCGATTCCACCATTGCACTCTAGCCTGGGCAACAAGAAAAAAAATCCCTTTTTTTTTTTTTTTTTTTGAGACGGAGTCTCGCTCTGTCGCCCAGGCTGGAGTACAGTGGCCAGATCTCAGCTCACTACAAGCTCCGCCTCCCGGGTTCACGCCATTCTCCTGCCTCAGCCTCCCGAGTAGCTGGGACTACCGGCTAGCTTTTTTTTTTGTACTTTTTAGTAGAGACGGGGTTTCACCGTGTTAGCCAGGATGGTCTCAATCTCCTGACCTTGTGATCCGCCCGTCTCGGCCTCCCCAAGTGCTGGGATTATAGGTGTGAGCCACCGCGCCTGGCCTCTCACAAGTATCTTATTTCTAGTTTTTAGGACTGGATATTCGTATTTTCTTATAGAAGCTCCATAGGTTTGGAAATGTCACTTCTTACATTCTACAAAAAGAGTGTTTCAACTTTGGTGAATCAAAACACAGGTACCACTCTGTGACATAAAACAGCACTTCACAATGCATTTTCACATATAGCTTGTTTCTCTAGTATTTAAGACTGGATATCCATATGTTCCCATAAGGGCTTAATAGGTTTGGAGATTTCACTTCTTAGATTCTACAGAAAGAGTGTTTGAAAGCTGTTTCATCAAAACGCAGGTTCCATTCTGTGACATAAAATAGCACATAACACTGCATTTTCAGAGACAGTTTTTTTATTCTCATTTTTAGGAGTGGATACTTGTATGTTTGTCTAATAGATTCCATTGTGACATAAAACAGCATGTCACAAAGCATTTTCAGAGATAACATTTTTCTAGTTTTTAGGGATGGATATTTTTACTTTTTTAATAAAAGCTCAATAGATTTGGAAACAGCACTTCTTAGATTCTACATCAGAGTGTTTTGAACATGTTGAATCACCACAGGAACCGTTCTGTGACACAAAACTGCATGTCACAAAGCATTTTTACAGGTAGCTTGTTTCTAGTTTTTAGAACTGTATTTTGTATTTTTCTGTAAGAATTCAACTGACTCGGAAATGTCACTTCTTAGAGTCTACAGAAAGTGTGTTTGGAAGCTGTTTCATCAAAACTCAGGTTCCATTCTTTGATATAAAACACATCACAAAGCATTTTCGACAGATAACTTGTTTCTCGTTTTTAGGGTTATTCATATTTTTTATAAAACTCAGTAGATTTGGTGACATCACTTCTTAGGGTTATACAAAAAGAATGTCTCACGGTTGTTGAATCAAAACACAGGTACCATTTCTGACATAAAACAGGGTATCAGAAATTGTTATCACAGATAGCGTGTTTCTAGTTTTTCGGACTGAATATATGTATGTTCATTGGCTCAGATATGTCACTTCTTAAGAGTATACAAAAAAATTGTTTGGAAAACGTTTAATCAATATACAGGTTCAATTTTGTGATATGAAACAGCACATCAAGAAGTGTTTTCGCTGATAGCTTGTTTCTAGTTTTTATAGCTGGATGTTTGTATTTTCTTATGAGGGCTCAATAAGGTCAAAAACATCACTTCTTAGATTCTACAAAGAGAGTTCAGAACTTGTTGAAGCAAAACACAGGTTCCATTCCATGGCATAAAATAGCACATCACAAAGTGTTTTTACAGATAGCTTGTTTCTAGTTTTTATTACAAGATACTCGTATGTTCCTATAAATGCTCAATAGATTCGAAATGTCACTTCTTAGATTCTACAGAAAGAGAGTTGGGAACCTGTTTTATCAAAATGCAGGTTCAATTCTGTATTATAAAATTGCACATCAAAAAGTGTTTTCCGAAATAGCTTGTTTCTAGACTTTAGGACTGGATATTTGTATGTTCCTATAAGGTCCCAATAGGCTCAGAAATGTCACTTCTTAAGACTCTACAATAGGGTTTTGAACCTGTTTCCTCAAAACGTAAGTTCATTTCTGTAATATAAAGCATCACATCACAAAGTGTGTTGAAAGATAGCTTGCTTCTGGCAGTTAGGGCTAAATATTCCTGTTTTCTTATGGCTCAAAAGGCTTGGATACATCACTTTCCAGATTCTACAAAGTGTTTGGAACCTGTTTCATAAAAACACAGGTTTAATTCTGTGTTATGAAACAGCATATCAAAAAGCACTTTCAGCCAGGCATGGTGGTTCATGTTTGCAATCCCAGCACTTTAGGAGGCCGAGGGGGGCAGATCACGAGGTCAAGAGATTCTACAAAATGACTGATTTCAACTTGTTGAATCAAAACCCAGGTTCAATTTTATGATATAAAACAGCACCTCACGAAGCATTTTCACAGACAGCTCATTTCTAGTTTTTACAACTGGATATTCATATTTTCTTATGAAAGCTCAATAGGATCAAAATAATCAATTCTTAGATTCTACAAAAAGAGTGGTTTGAACTTGCTGCATCAAAACACGGGTTGCATTCTGTGACGTAAAACAGCACACCAAAAAGCATTTTCACAGATAGCTTTTGTATGGTGTGTGTGTGTTTGTTTGAGATGGAGTTTCACTCTTGTTGCCCAGGCTACTAGAGTGCCATGGCACGATCTTGGCTCACCACAACTTCCTGCCTCCCAGGTTCAAGCAATTCTTCTGCCTCAGCCTCCCGGGTAGCTGGGATTACAGGCATGCACCACCACGCCCGGCTAATTTTGTATTTTTAGTAGACACAGGGTTTCTCCATGTTGGTCAGGCTGATCTAAAACTCCCAACGTCAGGTGATCCACATGTCTTGGCCTCCCAAAGTGCTGGGATTACAGGCATGAGCCACCGTGCTCGGCACTGTCTCTAGTTTTTGAAACTAAGTATCTGTATGTTCATATAAGAGCTCAATAAACTCAGAAATGTCACTGTTAGATTCTACAAAAAGAGTGTTTGAAAGCTGTTTCATCAAAACTCAAGTTCCATTCTGTAACATAAAACAGCACATCACAAAGCTTTTTCACTGATAGCTTTTTTCCTAGTATTTTGGACATTCGTACCTTCCTCTAAAGGCGCAATAGGCTCTAAAATGTCACTTTTAAGATTCTACAATAAGAGAGTTTGGAATCTAATTCATCAACACACAGGTTCAATTCTGTGAGATAAAATAGCACATTACAAAGCATTTTGACAGATCACTTGTTTCTAGTCTTTAGGGCTGGATATTCATACATTTTTGTAAGGGCTCATAGACTGAGAAATGTCACTTCTTAGATTCTACAAGAAAAGTGTTTGGAAGCTGTTTTATCAAAATGCAAGTTCAATTCTGTGATATAAAACAGCACATCACAAAGCGTTTTCACAGATAGCTTGTCTCTAGTTTTTAGGGCTAAATATTTGTATTTTTGTATAAAGGCTCAACATGTTCAGAAACATCACTTCTTAGATTACACAATAGTGTTTTGAACTTGTTAAATCAAAGCACAGGTTCCATTTTATGAATACAGCACATCACAGTGTACTTTCTCAGATACACTGTTTCTAATTTTTAGGACTGGATATTCGTATGTTTATAAAGGTTCAATAGACTAAAAACTGTCACTTCTTAGATTCCCTAAGGAAAGTGGTAATCTTCCTTCCTGGGTAAGAGAATGTTGCTTTCATGAATCTCCTATTAACAATACATTTGTATTGTTTGGTGTTTTTTGTTCTTTATTGACAAGTAATTGTATATATTCACAGGGGACATAGTAATGTTTCACAACAGAAAACGTATAGTGACCAGAAAATAAGGAAAAATAAGGAAAATAAATCTCCTGGATCCCCAAATCGCTAAGCCAAAGGAAAAAGTCAAGCTGGGAACTCCATCAAGCAAACCTGCCTCCCATTTTATTTCTAAATAAGGTAACTACAAAGATTTCAAAAGCTATATACCTCCCTCATAATTTGTCAGAAAGGAAATTTCTTGCAGGTCTCAAGATCGTTACCCTAAAACAGTTCTGTTGAATTTCACACTGGCAATGTAAATTGATAAGATTATCTTCACAGGTAGGGGACAAAGGACAGAACCCAAAGTCATCCCTTTCCTCACCTGAGACAAATATGTATCTGATGGCTTTCTCTGCCCAGTTGTTTACGTAAAAATGCAGATTCACTAAGCCAGACTCAGGCATGAGTGACTATTCCTCCATGGCATCTCCCATGTAGATTGTGTATTCAGTGATAGGCTAATTAGGACTCAAAAGAATGCAACCGTTTGTCTCCTATCTACCTATGACCTGGAAGCACCCATCCCCAAACCTGATTCAATTTGTCTCACCTTTCTAGACAGAAGCAATGTACATCTCACACACATTGACTGATGTCTCATCTCCTCCTAGAACATATAAAACGCAGCTGTGCCCCAAGCACCTTGGCCACATGTCATCAGGACCCTCCTGAGGCTGTGTCCTTAATCTTGGCAAAATAAACTTCCAAAATTGATTGCAACCTGTCTCAGATACTTTTGGTTCATGACTTTAACAAGTCTCTCCCTATCCCTTCCCAGCCTCTAGTATCCTACATTTTTTAGTGGTAGCAGTTCAAAGCTAGCAGGACTTAAAATCTTAACAATAGTCTAATATTCTCAATTTTTAGGATGTTTCCAAGTCATCTGGAGGGTTTGTTAAAATATATATTTCTGGAGCCCAACCCCAGAGTTTCTGACTTAGTAAGTCTAGAATGAGGCACAGGAATTGGATTTTTTCAAAAGTTTACAATTGATGATGATGCAACCGGTGTAACCCTTTCCTTCTACACATGTAAAAGCTGGGGCCAACAGACACGGCGTGAGTGGTGCCGCTAGTTCTACGAAGGGCTGGCCAGTAAGAACTTTCCGTGATGATGCACACACTCTTCTGTTCTCTCCAACATGGTAGCCACATTTGAGTACTGAGCACTTAAAATGTGGCTAGTGCAACTGAGATGTCAAATTTTTAATGCAATTTAATCTTAATGAATTTAAATTCAAATGATCACATGACTAGTAACTGTAACTACCATGTTGGACAGTGCATTTCTAGAAGTGAGGTCTCCTGACTCCCAAGCCAGTAAACTTTTTCTTTTTTTTTTTTAGTAGAGACGGGGTTTCACTGTGTTCGCCAGGATGGTCTCGATCTCCTGACCTCGTGATCCGCCTGTCTCGGCCTCCCAAAGTGCTGGGATTACAGGCTTGAGCCACCGCGCCCGGCTGCCAGTAAACTTTCTAATTCATAGCACTGCCTTTATTATATTCCCCGAGACAAGAGAGAGTTTGGTCGGGAAAAAGCCTGAGAGAAAGGCCTTAAGAAAAGAAAGGTGCCGCACCTTTCTTTTCTTAAGGCCTTTCTCTCAGGCTTTTTCCCGACCAAACTCTCTCTTGTCCCATGGAATACTATGCAGCCATCAAAAAGGATGAGTTTGTGTCCTTTGTAGGGACATGGATGCAGCTGGAAACCATCATTCTTAGCAAACTATCACAAGAACAGAAAACCAAACACCGCATGTTCTCACTCATAGGTGGGAACTGAACAATGAGATCACTTGGACTCAGGAAGGGGAACATCACACACCGGGGCCTATCATGGGGAGGGGGGAGGGGGGAGGGATTGCATTGGGAGTTATACCTGATGTAAATGACATCAGGGTGCAGCACACCAACATGGCACAAGTATACATATGTAACAAACCTGCACGTTATGCACATGTACCCTACAACTTAAAGTATAATAATAATAAATAAATTTTTAAAAAAAAGAAAAGAAAAGAAAGGATTAAAGCATTCTTGTGAAGCTGATGACGAAGAGCCTTCAACCCAGAATAAAAATCTAAAAGAAAGGAGTGGATATTCACTTCCAGAGGACTCATGCAGGGGCTTCTGGAGGACATGACATCAAGAGGTCTTCATGCCAACAAAACACAATCAGACCACCCAGTTTGGCTTGGCAGCCACTATTTCTATAGAAGATTTCTTCAGAGCCACTATCGTTGTCATCTCCATGATATGGACACCAACAGGGACACCGGGAGCCTATTTAGTTGGTCAGATTTACTCATTTGCTTTTCTGTAATAAAGATTTAAAGCTTACAGGAGGTCACTGTATTTAAACACACGACTACTTTCTTTAAAAAAAAGTTCATACCCGGTCTGCCATTTGACTACAGAAGTAAACAACTTGTTCTTCAGTGAGCACTGTCTTATCCTCAGCTTCTATAATAAATCTTTCTTTAGTAAAATTCAATGAGAGAGTAAGCGAATCCAGGTGTCATGGGATCACATGTAAAACAAGTTAAGTTTGTTTCCTGGGCTTTACAGACCACAAGCTTACAATTCATTTTCTATAAAAACCTCAGCAAAATCTATAAGGCACAAGGTTTGAGATGGCTCAAAAATAAAACAAACAAAGATGACTCTTTTCAAGCCCCCAAGATAACAGAGTTTTTAAGGCACGATCTAGAGACTCTGAAATATTTCTATTGAAGTGAATTGCTTCAAAATGTTAACCCAATTTCATGAAAACAGGGCTTTCTGAATCATTCATAAAGGCATACATACCTTTATAAGTACTTCTTAAATAATCTATTTTCAAAATTACTTTATCTTATTAGGTTTTAATTCGTAAATGCTGTAACTCATACTCTAGTACAACTTACTCTTATAGCAACGAAAACAGCCAAATTATTAGGAAGGATATAATTTAAAATTTAACCATGCTTTACCTTTTTTAAAGAAAATTCAATGACAAAACTCAGTTCACATGCCACTCAAGTGTAATAAAATGTAACAAAGAGAAGTTTTGAGCTTAATGAGCTAAATAATTTTTTAAAAGTGGAAACTGGATTCAAAGAAATTCAGTAATTATATTAAATGACACCAATAATGTGAGCTCAATTTGATTTGAGAGTACCCAGCAACACTTATATTCTATTATGAAAGCAAATGCTCCATTGGTTCCATTGGCTTTGTCGATACTGCATAGGCACTAAGGTGTTAAAAATACTCTTAACACGTTAGTGACCCCTTTCCTGAGTTTCCAATTTGAACTTTCAAATATCCAAAAATCATGTTTTTTAAGTAACATAGTGCCTGGAAATCAAAGATTAAATCTAATCAACACTTAAGCTTGATAACTTCTCCTTTACTACCGTTAGAAACATTCTTTGTTTTATAAATTTTTGTTTATTTTGAGACAGTCTCGTTCTGTTACCCGGGCTGGAGTGCAGTGGCGCGATCTCAGTTCACCATACCCTTGACCTCCCAGGCTCAAGCGATTCTCC
Organism: Macaca thibetana thibetana; assembly: GCF_024542745.1. Taxonomy (NCBI): domain Eukaryota; kingdom Metazoa; phylum Chordata; class Mammalia; order Primates; family Cercopithecidae; genus Macaca; species Macaca thibetana. The sequence goes on from NC_065587.1 coordinate 30,099,337, forward strand.
TGCCTCAGCCCTCCAAGTATCTCGGACTACAGACACACACCACCACACACAGCTAATTTTTGTAGTTTTTGTGAACATGGATTTCGCCATGTTACCCATGCTGGTCTTGAACTGTTGAGCTCAAGTGAACCACCCGACTTGGCCGCCCAAAGTGCTGGGATTGCAGGTGTGAGCCATTATGCCAAACCTTCATTTTTGTCTGTCCTGTTACGTAGCCTTTCACTGTTTTCGAGAGAAGTGTTTTGCAGACATGCATTATGTCTCTGAAATGTCACTAAGATAACACAAAAAAAAAATGAGATGAACTCATACTTTATAGTATCACCTCAACCCAAAGATCTATAGAATTTTGAAAACATTCACCATAGTGACTATTAAAACAAATTTGAATAAGAAACAGTAAACTACTAGTATGTGATACAATCTTTGAAACACTTTTAAAAGTACAAGCATTACAGAAGGAAATGGGGTACAGTTTGGTGTCTCTCCCCAACTCCACATACATACCAGAATCTGGGTGGAAAAAGGCTGTCCTTAGAGAATGATGTTATTTAAATCAACATATAATTGGCAGAGCTAGTATATGTTCCATGACCTGTGGACCTATCTACTTTACTGTAGATGCTGTAATCAATGCTGATGTTGCCACAGGTGAGGAAGAATGCATGATGGGAAGCACATCAAAAGATATCCAACCCCTGCTGGCACAGCTCCCTACATGTCACCTTCTCTATTGCACACGCAACATTGATGAAGGCAGAAATTATGTAGGCAGATAGTGAGTGTAAGGAAGTCCTAGGTAAGATTTTCCTTTTAATGAAAAGAGGCCCCTGTATCATTTCTTTTCTAACAAAGAGCATCCTGTAAAACTGAGCTACAGACATTGATAAGCTCACATAGGAATGCTGGCAGCTGTGCCAATAGGAAAAGCCTACCTGTGGGCCAGGCATGTTCAACACGGGGGCGCTCCACCTTCCCTTTTCTCTGTCAACCACAGGTACAGTAAGGAACAGACAATACGGTGCCGGTAAGGTAGAGAACTCATCTGCATAATAAAAGATTAGTGTGGGATGGCCAGCTTCTTCATGTGCCATGCAAACGTCACACCTGGTTCAACCAATCTCTCGGGCCCTGCGTAAGTCAGACACCACCTCCTCAAGCTCCTTTATAAAACCTTGTGCATTTCACCACAAAACCGGAAGACCCACTCAGGTGCCCCTCTCCCCCTGCAAAAGAGAGAGTTATTCTCTTTTTCTTTCACCTATTAATCCACCACTCTTGAACTCACTTCTTGTGTGTCTACATCCCTGATTTTCCTAGTGTTAGATGACAAACCTCAGATATTACCCCAAACAATGCTGCTTCAACATTCTTTCAAATCTCAATTCGATTGTGTTGTTTCAAGAAAAAGTCATTGTTCAGGGGTCCGCAAACTATACCCTGCAGCCAAAATCTGGCCCACCACTTGTTTTTGTAAATAAAGTTTATGGGAACACAGCCCCAGTAACTTATTTAAACATTATTGCTGCTGCCTGGGTATGACTTCAGAGGTTAATTGTCAGAGACCACAAGCTGAGAAAACCTGAAAATAGTTACCATTTCACCCTTTACAGGAAATGTTTGCTGATCTCTGAATATGAATATAATTTTCCTGTATATAAGATAAAAGATTTTGGTTCTAAAACAAAATATTAAATCCATCCTTAAGCTATCATATGTTGAAAAGGACTACACATTTTACAACAAACATACAGGGAATAAGACAAGCTAATGTGAGCTTATAACAAGATTGCATTGCATATAATTAAACAAGAACATTTGTTACAATCTAATATAAGAACTATAATTTTTAAAATTTACATAGGATGCTGGTAGAGCAGGATTATTTACAGAAGGACACATGAGTAGATTGGGCCTTTGTAAAGAAATAAAGTGCTCAAACGCTTTAGAATTAGCACCAGCAACACATTACGTTTTATTTCACCCTTAGCAATAAGCTTGTCTCCAATCTGACAATCAAAAGGATGTTATTTTGCAATTAATTTAACCATAGGTGGAAAATATTAGTTTTCTTTTAATTTCTAGACCTTTTCTACTAATTACGGCATCAGGTTTGATAACAGCCATATTGTACAATTACTCTAGAGAAAAATTTTAAAAACGAAAATTTCATTTTCTTGGCACAAAGTCTGGATAAAGAAGAATATGGTAAGTAGCAATGTAAATTCCTAACCAACAGTGAATTGTTGCCCATTAACAGCTGTATGTCTTCTTATGGCATTTCAACTACCGAAGTGTTTCTACTTAGAATCAAACTGCAGTTCCCATATTTGCATGCCAGGGAAACATTCACAAGAGTTTTTAACCAAAAGGCAACAAAAATTGAGTAGGTAGGCATTGGTGATTTGAATGCAATTCCCACACATAAGTATAACACCTATGATCCATTCAGCACAGTTATCACCAGTGAGTGTGGTTTTAACCAAGAATCATACAAGTAAACATTACAGACAGATTTACCATCTATGAATCTATCGACATTCTTATAATGAACATTTAGTGTAAGATTACTCATTTGGCTGTGGCTGTCTTCCTCTGCTCCTTCCTGAGTATGAATACATACACTCCACACCTTCACACAGATAATCTAGTGAAGGCATGAAATTGTTAACTGCAAAGTAAACCAACAGTATGGGGTCATCAAGGAAGAAATTATCTTCACAAATTTTTGGAAGATGGTGAAGAATGAAATAGGAAGCCGCTGTCCAGATTAGTCACAGGACACGGGAGTCCATTGTCCAGAGTAACCTCTGAAAGGCTCCAGGCCCAGAACCAAAGGTAAGGCAAGAGAGGAAAAGAGGGTGTTTTTGAATAGTTGAGCCATGCAAGGCACAAATCATCATTTATCCAAACAGTTCCTCATTGATAAACATTGAGGTCGATACCCAGTGTTTTGCTGCAACAAGTGATGCTGTGATAACCACCCATGTACAGAAAACCCTTCGCCTTAAATTCACTTAGAACACTCCATAAGGTGCTTCCCCAACATCTTCTGAATCTAAATCTACTATTGAAATTTCAGGATGAGAAAAAAGGCAATACAAAGAGAACACAGTTACGTTTTAATATTATAGTGAAGGGGTTTTTAGAAATGTTGTACATAGTGAATATTTATAACCTAAGAAACACAAAATAAAGTGGAAGGGTACCTGCACTTATTACACCTAACATTCCTGTCTCTCTTAATTTCAGTCAACTTGCTCACACACAGAATCCTTCACAAATTTTCATAAACCTTCTGTAACTTGCTTAAACTTTTATTTTCTTACAACTAAAAATAATTTTTAAACTTTCCAAACTTGCCAAAACTCGCTTTTTGGGAAAAAAAATATTCCCATGCTTTTTTTTTTTTTTTTTTCCTTTTTTTTTGAGACGGAGTCTCTCTCTGTCGCCCAGGCTGGAGTGCAGTGGCCTGATCTCAGCTCACTGCAAGCTCCGCCTCCCGGGTTCACGCCATTCTCCTGCCTCAGCCTCCCGAGTAGCTGGGACTACAGGCGCCTGCCACCTCGCCTGGCTAGTTTTTTGTAGTTTTAGTAGAGACGGGGTTTCACTGTGTTCACCAGGATGGTCTCGATCTCCTGACCTCGTGATCCACCCGTCTCGGCCTCCCAAAGTGCTGGGATTACAGGCTTGAGCCACCGCGCCCGGCCTCCCATGCCTTTCAAAAACCAAAACACAATATTTCTTTTCAATGTAAGCAGTTTCAATTACATACCAGGTGCTGAGTCCAGGATACAAATCAGAACTGCAGATAAAGTCTAACTCTCTTCCAGCATAGCTAGGAGACACGACTAACTACACCCGTCCCCAGGCCTTACCTAGAAATCTTATGGCTCCAAACCAGGTAAACTGAACAATTTTCCAAAGTCAAAGAAGCAGTTTATGACATTAAAGCCCTTAGCCAATTTAACCTCTGACTTAATTTAGGCCAAATGTCTACATTTTGGAGACTTTTTACCACCAATAATTGTAAAACTTTATTTCCCAAAGATTACTGAAGTCACATGAAATAAAAGGCATTAGGGTTTCTATTTTTCTAACAAATTATTTAAGAGCTTTCATTCTCTCTTAATCCAATTAATTAGAGCTCCTTCATGTAAACATCACACATACAACACTTCTAGACAGGACAGTATCTGCCAGTTGTAAACTTTTCTTTTCCATCTTATGACTTTCTGACTTGTCTTATATTTCCTGCTTTCCTAAACAGTCATTCTACTTTAGGACAAGAATTTGCCATACAAGACCCTCTCATATAATTTTCTTTCCTTCATAACCTGTCTTACCATAAATATATATTCATATCCACAACTTTCTTTAGATCTCTCTCCCCTAATTTTTGATGCCCACCCAAATCAAAAAAAGTCAGGTAAAGCAAGGCAAAACAGAGCAGAGCCTTAGATTTTGAGAGGGACCTGTCTGCTTACGGTTCTTGGGGTTCCAAGAGGAAAACAAAGGTTTCTCCTAAAATGGGGTCTGTGGCACCTTCTGTTTTGCACAAGGAGTCCCAGGCTGTCAGAAATTACCTTAGGTCCTTTCATGTGGGTTAACAAGAGTAGCAAGATGACAGACTATGCAAATAATTCAGTCAACTAAGAAAAAGAAAACCTTAGTACTGTCCCCATTGTACAAATGGAGAAGCTGGACCCCAAAGGACCATGCAGTTTAAAAACTCATGTTCACAGTCGGGCATAGTGGCTCATGCCTGTAATCCCAGCACTTTGGGAGGCTGAAGTGGGTGGATCACGAAGTCAGGAGTTCGAGAACAGCCTGGCCAACATGGTGAAACCCCAACTCCACTAAAAATACAAAAATTACTCGGGCATGGTGGTGTGCGTCTGTAATCCCAGCTACTGGGGAGGCTGAGGTAGGAGAATTGCTTGAATCTGGGAGGCAGAGGTTGCAGTGAGCCAAGATCACACCACTGCACTCCAGAGTGAGACTCTGTCTCAAAATACATACATACATACATAAAATTCACGTTCACATACAGTGAGGCTCTACAGCTCTCTCTCTGAACCATCCTGTAATTCTTCCAATTCTATGCCCAGTCACTGATGCCCTTGCGTGGTAGCTCATGGCCCTGCTTAGAGCTTAGAACCTGGGTTTCATTTCCTGCTCTACAGCTATATAATTTAACAATTTTCCTCTGAATTTGTTGGATTCTAACCCTGTAAATTTCCAATCTTAAAATTACTGAACCTTAAAGAGGCCTGTGACATCTTTAGTCTTTAGAAATATTAAACACCCTATAAACAAAGGACTATATGAGGTTAAAGCATATTCAAAGTTCTATACACTTTAAAACACTGAGGCAATGTATTGAAAACACACCTAAGAAACTGCAACCAATCTACTCTGGACAAAAATTTAGACACTACCTCTTCAAAATAAGCCATCTAGTGGTACTTACGCATATTTTCACATGTATCAACAGTATTTTACATGATCATCACCTTAAAAATAATTAAAAAGTGTCAAAAATTATAGGCCTTATACATTTCTGTGGGCTTGAAAAAAAATGATACAATAGAGACTTTCTTCAAAGTAGTCAATAGAATGCATTAGCTTCTAAAGGGACCACTTAAGAGTTCATATCAAAGGCAGTAACACTAGGAATAAAACAGGGCTCAACACTGCAGGTTCTTAAAGATGAAAGTTAATAAAGTCTTGTTTTTGGTTGTGAATCTTTGCCTTAAAACATTATACACATGATCCTCCCCCCTTCCCTGTTGCTAAGATGTGGTGATGCACGAGGTTTGCTCATGCAAATGACAACGCTCTTGAAAACCGTGGCAGAGAAATAAAATGAATGCAATGTGGTTCGCTTAATGATCTTATAAATTGGAACTTATTACCCCCATGACTTGCCTTTATCTTCAGACTATATGGGAGAGAGATGAAATGACTGTTTGGTACCTCCATTTCATTTAATGCTTCATTCTTTGATTCCTTGCATAACTACTTAAAATGCATTAACAGGATCACAAAAGCATAGCTATTCAAGTAACTAAATCATTATGCAACTACTTTGTTTCCTCATCTCTAAAACACAGTAATGGACCAATTATTTTAAAAGTACAACACAGGCCGGGCGCGGTGGCTCACGCCTGTAATCCCACCACTTTGGGAGGCCAAGGTGGGCGGATCACGAGGTCAGGAGATCCAGACCATCCTGGCTAACACTGTGAAACCCCGTCTCTACTAAAAATGCAAAAAATTAGCCGGGCATGGCGGCGGGTGCCTGTAGTCCCAGCTACTTGGGAGGCTGAGGCAGAAGAACGGCGTGAACCCGGGAGGCGGAGCTTGCAGTGAGCCGAGATCGTGCCACTGCACTCCAGCCTGGGTGACTGAGCGAGACTCCGTCTCAAAAAATAAATTAATTAAATTAAATTAAAGTACAGCACACTGACTAGTTTGTTTTTAACTCAGTTTTATTTTGTTAAGGCCATTGCTTGGGACAAAGAAAACAAAAAGCAGGAGGAACAGAAGAAACAAGAATAGAAACCAGAAATATAAGCGGCAGTGTAAGAAAATAAAGAGGAACAAGACGATGGTGATAAGAAAAAACAGACTGGAAGAAAGGAAAAAGAACAAGTGATGGAATTAGAAAGCCTATTATGATACCTTTTATCCCCTCCCTGATCCGTGATATTTGAAAAAGTCCAAGATTAACACAACAAAACCCAAAAAAAAAAAAACAAGCAAAAAGATATACAAATAGTCACCCCATAAATTTTATTAAGAATGAGACAATGCTGCCACTCACGCCTGGCTCAGGAGCCAGCAGGAAGAAGGCGCCCTCCACGGACTGCAGAAAGGGGAGAACTCCTCCTCGCCCTGGCCGCACCTCCACTGCTGCCACCAAGGCCCACAGCGCAGCACCCACTGGTTCCTACCCACCCCAGGCCAGCCTGGGCCCCACAGGCCTCCTACTACCTCCTTCCCGGCCCACAGACTTGCTGCTGCTGCCACCACTAATGCCCATGCCAATACAACCACCACTGCTGTCACCCTCAATGCACCAGCCCCACCTACAAGGATCCTACCACGTGGCCACCAACGGGCACCCTCCTACCTCCAGCCTCCTATCGCTGGGGTCGAGCTGCAGTCTCCAGTTTCCATCACTGCCACCAACTGCAGCAATGCGAGCCACAGTACCCCGCCATCTGCAGACTCCAGCCTCCAGCATGCAGCAGGGCGGCCCCTCCTCCTCCTCTAGGTGGGCACGGACAGCTGGGTGGGCAAAGCCAGAAAAACCTAGGACAGATGCAGGCAGTGGTAGCATTAGAGCCTCACTTTGGTCATGCTGGCCACTGGGTGTCAGGTGCCAGTTTCAGGCGAAGGCACTGACACCCACCCTCCAAAGTCCACCCTCTCCTTTCAGCCCAAGCTGACCATGAACTGGAGCCTGTGGTGGGCACTGGAGACACCACAGTGCCCGGCTCCCCACTGCACAGGAATCAATGGGCCCACCGGGGCTGCGCTCCTAGGGGAACAGGAGCAGCAAAAAGTCAGACGCAGCCAGGCCTCACCACCCAAGTGCGGGCTCTCATTCCTGACGCCTCCACCCAGAGAGCCCTGTCCCCGACGTGGTGCACGTTACTCCGTGTACCAGGCAGTCTCCACAATACAGAGCAAGAGGACGTAAGCCAGATAAACACGGCGGGTGTGGGGGGCCGTGCCGTGCTCAGTATTCCTGAAGAAACACTGTATGCGCCCTCTGCACTGAGTACGAGGAGGAGGAGATCACTTTGTAAAGCCTGGAGTCCACGGAGGGAAGGACGGTCCCTTCCATGGAGGCCACTGCTGTCACTGGCACCTCTGCTGCCTGCTGCCGGCAGTGCAGCCCCCAATAGTGCCCCTAACCCACCCCCCCACTGCCAGCAATGCAGCCCTCAGATAGCGCCCCCAACACCCCACCCCCTGCCCTCCCATGGCAGTGTAGCATACCATAGCACCCCTAACCTGTCCGCCACCGGTGACAGGGTAATCCCAATAGCACCCCCAACTACTCCACCACTAGCAGTGTAGCAACCAACAGTGCCCACAACCCGTCCCCACCACAAGCACTGCAGCACCCGATATCGCCCCCAACCTGACCCCCGCCACGGGCAGTGCAGCAGCTGATAGTGCCCCTAACCCGCCTCTGACGATGCAACGCCCCCAACAGAGCCCCCAAACCCCGCCAGCTGTGGGCAGTTTAGCCCCCAGTAGCGCACCTAACCCGTACCCCCACCTCGGGCAAGGCAGCTCCCAATAGCTCACCTAACCCGCCTCTCCCTTGACAGTGCAAGCTCCTGATAGCGCCCCCAACCACCACCCCCCCACAGCCGGCAATGTAGTCCCCAATATGACACTGAACTCATCCCCTGTCACTGGCAAAGCAACCTCTGATAGCGTCCCCAACCAGCTCCCCGCCATGGGCAGTGAAGCCCGGGATAGCACACCCACCCTCCTGCCTTGGGCAGTGTAGCCCCTGATAGTGCACCCAACCCACTCCTTGCCACGGGCAGTGCAGCACCCAAAAGTGCCCCCAACCCGCCCCTCAAGGCCGGCATTGTAGCCCCAAATAGGACACCCGACCTACGAATTGGCACAAGCGGTGCAACACCCAACAGTGACCGTAACTTGTCTGCTAGCACTATAGCCTCAGATAGCACACCCAACCCGCCCTCCGCCACAGACAACACTGCAGCAGATAGCGCCCCTAACACGCCACCCACCACCAGCAGTGCAGCCCCAGAAAGTGCCCCAACCCCCACCAGCCACAGCCAGGGTAGCCCCCATAGCGGCCCCTGCCCGGATAACACATCTAACCCACCTTGATTGTCAGCACGGCCCCTGATGGCGCACCTAACCTGGCCCTCAATAGCATCCCCCGGTCCCCCTTCCCTTGTTCTACCTCCGCAAGTAACACGGTCCCCAATACTGCCCAGAACCCTCCTAGGCAATGGAACCCCAGATAGCCCCCCAACCTGCCCCCACCCCAGGCAGGCAGTGCAGTTCTGATAGTATACCTGCCCCACGGCCTTTCTACCACTCCGGCCATGCTGCCGCTGTGGGCCACTCTCCTACCGCTCTGGTGGCTGCAGTCTCCGGCGCGACGACCAAGAGCAACGAAGCAAACTGCTATGTCGCAGTTATCCTCCCATTCTTTTCCTCTTCCTTCTCTAAGCCCAGCACAGACGGGCAATACAGAACAGCCTGGAACACCCTGACTCCGCGCGCGCATGCCCCGCGCCACGCCCCCACACATGCTTTATATAGGGAAGTTATGCAACTACATTCCTGAACTACATGTTCTGATTGGATGAGAGAATCCTCTAGGCCTACTCTGATTGGACTTTATTATCATGTTCTGATTGGTTGTCTTAAGACTTGCTCTCATCCAATCAGAACATGGTAATAAAGTCCAATCAGAGTAGGCCTAGAGATTTTTCTCTCATCCAATCAGAACATGTAGTCCCAGAACTCATTTGCATAACTCCACATATAAAGCATGCTGAGGTGGGGGGAGTCAAACCATGCCGGGTTCTTTAGTGTTTGTCCAGGGAGCTGCTCCGTGCCCAACTTAAAGGCAGAGGAGAAGCAGAAGACCCCTGCCAAGTGGTGGAGGCTGGAGCCTGGGGCACCGCAGCTGGCCTCACTGTGACTGGTGGCCGAGATGGCAATTGCAGCGTGACCGGAGTGGTAAGAGGGGGAAAATAGTTTGGGGGTAGATGAAGGAGGAAAAGAGGGTGGTGAGCAGGAGAAGGCATTGCAAAAAGGCAATGGGGAAAAGATGGTGGGAAAAAAACGTTTTTGGGTAGATGGAGGGGGAAATGAGGTTGGCAAACAGGAGGGGGAAAAACGGCAGGGTGAGCAGGAGGGAGAAAAGGTTTTGCGAAAACGGTGGGGAAAAAGATGGTGGGTAAAAAGTTTTTGGGTAGATGGGGGGGAAAAGAGGGTGGCAAGTGGGAGGAGTAAAGAGAGGTTGGTAAAAGTGTGGAAAATGAGTGAGCGGGAGGGAGGGAAGGATTTGCGAAAAGACAGTGGGAAGAAAAGTTTTTGGGTAGATGGAGAGAGGAAAGGATGGTGGCGAGCAGCAGGGGAAGGAGGGTTGGGAAAACGACAATGGACAAATAGTTTTGCGGTAGATGGAGGGTGAAAAAAGAGTGGCATGTGGGAGACGGGTGGGAGTGGGGAAAAGAGGTTGGTGAGCAGTAGTGGGGAGAAGGCATTGTGAAAAGATGGTTGGGGGTGAGGAAAAAAGTTTTGGGGTAGATGAAGGGCGATAAAAGGGTGGTGAGCGGCAGGAAAGGGGAGAAGGCTTTGGGAAAAGATGGGGGGAAATGTTTTTGGGAAGATGGAGGAGCAAAAGAGGGTGATGGGAGCAGGAAGGCGAAAAAGGGAGAATTTGCGAGAGTGGTCATTCTGATTAGTCATTCACCCTCTCATTGATAAGTATAATGATAGCTGTGGGTTTCATAGATAACTACCACTAGTTTCGGAAAGTTGTCTTCTTGTCCATAACTCTGGAGTGTTTTGTGATGAAAATGTGTAATATTTTCTCAAATGCTTTCTATGGAGATGCTCATGTATTTTTTTTTTTTTTGAAACGGAGTCTCGCTGTGTCTCCCAGGCTGGAGTGCAGTGGCGCGATCTCGGCTCACTGCAAGCTCCGCCTCCCGGGTTCACGCCATTCTCCCGCCTCAGCCTCCGAGTAGCTGGGACTACAGGCGCCCGCCACCACGCCCGGCTAATTTTTTGTATTTTTAGTAGAGACGGGGTTTCACCGTGTTAGCCAGGATGGTCTTGATCTCCTGACCTCGTGATCCGCCCGTCTCGGCCTCCCAAAGTGCTGGGATTACAGGCTTGAGCCACCGCGCCCGGCCGATGCTCATGTATTTTTGTGTTTTATTCTATTAATACAGTTTTTGCATGCATTGATTTTCAAATATGAAATCAATGTAGCATTCCTGGGGTAAATCACATCTGCATATAGTGTGTAATCTGTTTTATATGTTGCTGGATTCAGTTTGGCAGTATTTTGTTAAAGATTTTTAATTTTATTTAAATAATGGGCCAGGCACAGTGGCTCATGCCTATAATAGCGCTTTGGAAGGCAGAGGTTGGCAGATCACCTGAGGTTGGCAGATCACCTGAGGTCAGGAGTTCGAGACTAGTCTGGCCAACATGGTGAAACCCCATGTCTACTAAAAATACAAAAAGTAGCTGGATGTGGTGGCAGACACCTGTAATCCTAGCTACTTGGGAGGCTGAGGCGGGAGAATCACTTGAACCTGGGAAACGGATGTTGCAGTGAGCTAAGATTGGGCCACTGCACTCCAGCCTGGGCGACAGAGTGAGACTCTGTCTGAAAAAAAATAAAGAAAGATACTGGTCCATATTGTTTCGTGATATAGCTTTGGTGTCAGAGTAATTCTGGCTTTATAAGACGAGTTGGGTAATGTTGTCTCCCCTTTTATTTTCTGCAAGAGTTGGTGAACAATTGATATTAATTTCTCAGAGTGATAGCTACCTGAGATGGGAATTTTATTATAAGTTTTTAAAATTACAATCCAATCTTTTTACCTTCTGTAGGTCTATATAGATTTTCTATTTCTCCTTAGTCCTTTAGTCTATTTTAGTTTGTATCACTCTAGGACTTCATCCATCCTATCTAGGCTATCTAATTTTTTAGCATAAGACTTTCATTACATTGTCTTTTATTTTTATTTTGTATTACTAGCAGTGATGGATTCTCTTTTATTGCTGATTTTAGCAACTTGAGTCTCTTCTCTTTTTTTCTTGCTTAGCCTAAGTAAAATTTGTCAATTTTGTTATCTTTTCAAGCATTTGATTTTGGTTTATTGATTTTCTCTGTTTTTTCCTACTCCCTATCTTCCTGTTGGCTTAACTCTTATTGTTATGAAATGTTTCTCTTTGTCTTTAGGAACATTGTATTGGTTAATTTAAATGTAAGTTGATTTTGGAGTATCAACTGTTGTCTTATATGAAAATGAAAGCATCAATAGGGAAATAATGGGTTCCCAAATATTGCAGTGGAAACATATTTCTTGGCAGGAGTGGAAGTACAAAAGAAGCATCCAGGTGCATGTAGTCCTTGGTTCCCCAAGTCATTGAGCTAACTTGGTCAAAATAAGTAGCCTCTCATTCCTTACCTCATGTGGGTGGTCTTGCCTTGCTTGGAGACATTATAATTAATTCACTTGATGTAGTTACTTTTAAGCATATCAGTTTACTTCATGTCCCATTTTCAACCAGTTACTGTACCTGGAATAATTACTAGAATCAAATTCCATCATACACAAGTAAATAAGTAAATTCTGTCATTTAATATCTAAATTACATATATAATTATTTATTTATATATACATACATATATTTTACTTGTAAGTCAATGAAGATAAAGCTTTGTATGCTCTGTGTAAAATATGCTGTCTATATTCACTTTCATGACATTAAAGAATAAATTGAGTAATGGAATGTATTTAAATTTTACATATATCTTCCATTTAGTAGCAGAAATAAAATCTTGGTACTTGATTTAGTAAATTCCTCCTAAATTTAAATATAGTAAACTTAAGATGTTACTTCCTTGAATCAAAATTTATCTTAATGGGATGATAATTCAGTAGTTTATCTCTAATGAGCCTCAGCTAGTATTAAATCTATTATGAAATTAGACAGCATCAAAATAAAATATAATTAAAACACAAAAATTATTTTATTGATTAATTTAGACCTCAGATGTTTACATTATGAAATCAAGGTTTTTTCAGGTTTTGTTTTTAGAATAATTAGCAAATATTACCAAATGTGAACCGTAGTAAAAGTTCTTCAGTAACACTTTACCATTCCATTTTCAAATAACCCGAATTTATGTGTCAGGTTGAAAAGTTTTTACATGAGTGACTTTTATTTCTATATGTATCCAAATATTTGTGTATCATGTAGACAGCCCTAGAAAATAGGCAGATATGTAAGCCATTGCATAGAATGGTAAAGAATATATTATTAAAAGAAACAAGAGAATAAGATGCATTCACTTAATGCTCCAAATAGGTCTCTACTATCTCAAATGCATCATTCACCCACTACTTTCAAACATTGTATCAGGGCTGGGAGCTGTGGCTCATGCCTGTAATCTCAGCACTTCGGGAAGTGGAGGTGGGTGGATTACTTGAGGCCAGGAGTTCCAGACCAGCCTGGCCAACATGGCAAAACCCTGTCTTTACTAAAAATAAAAAAAATAATAATAATAACAGACAGGCATGGTGGCACACTCCTGTAATCCCAGCTACTCAGGAGGCAGAGGTACAAGAATCATGTGAACTTGGGAGGCAGGGGTTGCAGTGAGCCGAGATCGCATAGTGGCGAGACTGTCTCAGAAAAACAAAACCAGAAACATTATATCATGGTATGTGATTAATCTGAATTTAAAATATAACATAAGCTAGATAAAAATTATTATACAAAATATTGCTTTGTATCTCTTTGTTTTGAATTAACCAACAATTTGAATATTGCTGAGAATATTTGCACTATAAATATTTCTGTGATTATTGGTTATATTAACTCAAATTTACTCTCTTTTCAAAGCAACCTGTATAAAATTATTAAAATCATACATAACTTGAATATGATTGGCATGTGATACATTTGCATTTAATAATTAAAAGCACATTACAACACTTACACCTAATCTTAATATTGCTTAACCTTAGAAACTCAGAATAAATGATAGGAGTAATACAGGAGACAAACTATGAAAAGCCACATACTGAATATCTCTGTTTTTATTGAACTTTTTTTTCCCATTGCACTTAAAACTAAATTTGTCATGGACCATTATTTTAGTAATTCTTACTGTAATCTTACTGTATGTACATTCTCTACCATATTAGCAGGTTAAATAAAATACATGATCAAAGGCAAAAATGTATGCAAAGAAATTATGCATATTTAAGTTACAAAAAGCTACTCTTACTGAATCTCTTGAATTATAGTTTATAGCGAAAGTGTACAAACTATTGCAAAAGTCTTCTCTATTTATAAGTAATTACACATATAAAGTATCTCCCTCATTCAATAGATTTTATATTTCTTTCAGAAACATACATTAAGTATAAAACGTTCTGAATTTGACTAAATTGCATTTAAAATTATACATCATTGGTTATATAATTATAAGCAAGTACATTTAATGACTACATACTGTAAACTTTCTTTGCCATGTGGCACAGTTAATGTACCTTTTCTTTCTATCTCTATCTACTATATCCTAGTCTATTTCAGTTTTCTCACAAGTAGCGGTTATTTTCATTCAACTCCCAAAAAGTTATAAGACAACCATGCTCAAACAAAATGTGTTAGTAGTATAGTATAAACCTTTTTTCATTTCTAAATTTGTGTTATGAATTGTTAAATAATTTTATTATCCAGTCTTGATGTCTGAAAACATCTTAAAATAGAGAAGTTCACAATATTAGATGCTGTATCTTTCTTCATATAATGACAGAGGACTTTAGTTCTTTTCTCGATTTTAGGAAACATTTTGCTTTAAGACCAATAAAAACACAAGTTTACATAAGCTGAGAGCATGTACGTATAGCTACTCTGTGGAAAACTTATTTTGTGATTAGAGCTATTGGGATCATCTTTTGAGAATATTCAGGCTATATAGGATGCTGCAAATTTATTTTCATGGTTGCTATAACTGGCAAGGCAAGCAGATGATATGCCTGTAGCTGTTTCATGATGAGCACGTCTCAAGGAATAAAGAAAGGCCTTCACAAGAAGAGGGAGGCAGCTGGCACAATAATGCATCATGAACACAGATTCAGTGGCTCCTGAGAGTCATTATGACACCTGCCTTCTTCTTCTTCTTTGTTTCCATCTCATATGTAATCCAATTTCAAGGAAGTGTCAAAGTGTTGGGGATGTGGAGACTCTTTTTTTTCTCTTTCCTCCAAATTTGATGAGGTCCTGACTTACTCATTGCTTAAAAAAAAAAAAAAAAAAAGAGAGAGAGAGGGGACTCTGTATATTTTTAAATGAAGAATGTTGTTTTTACCTAAATCAATCTGGCCTGGTATATGACAACATAAAAAATCTCAAGGATAGGCCGGGCGCGGTGGCTGAAGCCTGTAATCCCAGCACTTTGGGAGGCCGAGACGGGCGGATCACGAGGTCAGGAGATTGAGACCATCCTGGCTAACACGGTGAAACCCCGTCTCTACTAAAAAAAAATACAAAAAAAAAAAACCTAGCTGGGCTAGCTGGCGGGCGCCTGTAGTCCCAGCTACTTGGGAGGCTGAGGCAGGAGAATGGTGTAAACCCGGGAGGCGGAGCTTACAGTGAGCTGAGATCCGGCCACTGCACTCCAGCCTGGTCGACAGAGCGAGACTCCGTCTCAAAAAAAAAAAAAAGAAAAAAAGAAAAAATAATCTCAAGGATAGAGCCCAAAAACTCACCAACCAAGCAAATAATTATGCTGAACCCCCTTGGACACTCTGTAATTGGATGTCCCGGGTACTCCCAATTCTTAGTCCTTTAATACCTGTTATTCTCCTTCTCTTAATCGTACCTTGTGTCTTTCGTTTAGTTTCTCAATTCATACGAAACCGCATCCAGGCCATCACTAATAATTCTGTATGACAAATGCTCCTTCTAACAACCGCACAATATCACCCCTTACCCCAAAATCTTTCTTCAGTTGAATCTCTCCCACTGTAGGTTCCCACGCTGTCCCTAATCCCACTTGAAGCAGCCCTGAGAAACATTGTCCATTATCTCTCCATACCACTCCCAAAAATGTTTGCCACCTCAACACTTCGCCACCATTTGTTTTATTTTTCTTATTAATATAAGAAGACAGGAATGTCAGGCCTCTGAGCCCAAGCTAAGCCATCATATCCCCAGTAACCTGCACATATACATCCAGATGGCCTGAAGCAACTGAAGATCCACAAAAGTGAAAATAGCTTAACTGATGACATTCCACCATTGTGATTTGTTTCTACCCCACCCAAATTGATCGATGTTCTTTATAATCTCCCCTACCCTTAAGAAATTTCTTTGTAATTCTCCCCACCCTTGAGAATGTACTTTGTGAGATCCACCATCTATCCCAAAACCTATAAGAACTAATGATAATCCCACCACCCTTAGCTGACTCTTTTTTCAGACTCAGCCCACTTGCACCCAGGTGAAATAAACAGCCATGTTGCTCACACAAAGCCTGTTTGGTGATCTCTTCACACGGACACGTGAAACATATGGGATGACCAAAAGTATTTTCCACCTGAGCTGCCTTGCCTGCCTGTGTGGCAATGACCAGGCTAAGATGTTTATCTTGATAGCTCAATATAAATATTGGCTAGATAGAAGGTCACAGATTCAGTGAAGAGTCTCAGATCCTTGTTCCAGGATGGAGAAATGCCTGCAGAAATTTTTCCTGATTCTGGTTTTGGTGACAAGAGGGGAGAGTGGGTCTAGAGGTCATAGTGTGGGATCAGACAAGAGACTTGTGCCTTATTTCCCTGTGGGGCAGATGCTCTGGTTTAGCATTTGGCTCCTTCCACACCCTGATCAGTAATCATCACCCTCATCCTCAGACAGAAACCCAGAGTAGTAAATGAGGCCAAGTGGCCAGACCGGGAACAAGAGCCCTAATAGAGAACCCTGCAAGTTGGGAAACAGCAGACATACTTGTTTGGGGCTTTTCATGTGAGGTGGTGGGGTCAGGCCACATTATCCACATGACTCTGCTGCTTGTTCCAGTGCAGAAGGAGGTGACCCTTAGCACACGGGACACATCACCTCTAGCGTGGAGCTGAGACAAAGAGGGTGCAGCCACGCCTGCATGGTGATCAGTGACTGGTGTTTGTCATTTACTAACTCCTGCTACTGGCATGGGAAGGGCCTGTGCTCTCTCTTCTGCTGACACCCACCTGTGCATTATCTCAAGAGAAAACACATAAAATACACAATAATACAATAATACAATATGTCTGCAATATGTATCTCCTACTTGCTGAAATTTTTAGTTTCTGTGTTCAGGTTAGTAAATATTTCACCATTTGTTCAAATTATCTCCTGTATTGCTATATTTTGTGGTTGTTTTATACATACACTTGAAGTTTATCATTTTGATGAGAGCAGAATAATAAACATTCTGAAATATGTTTTAAATTATATAAGAAAAAATATGTTTTATTGTATTAATTATAAACTTGATAATTTTATTCTAATGAATATTTTAAATGATAATTTGATTTTATTCACATATTCTTGCCATTAAAAGGTTAACTTTTCAGAAAAACATTTCTGCTATTCTGACATCTTTTGCCTCTCATTTCTTTGGTTTGTTTGGATGACACATTTAAATTAAAGAGTCTTTAATTTTAAATGATTGTCAGTACACCAAGTAATAATATGTAACAAATTCTTGAATTCTATTATCTAGTAATTTTTTTTTAAGACAGAGTCTAGTCTCTCTCTGTCACTCAGGCTGGAGTGCAGTGTTGTGAGCTCACTACAACCTCTGCCTCCCAGGTTCAAGCGATTCTCATGCCTCAACCACTTGAGTAGCTGGGATTACTTGTGTGTGCCACCACACAAGCATGCATATATATATATATATACACACACACACACACACATATAAAAAATACATATTTATATATGTATTTTTATATACATAAATTTTTTTTGGTAGAGATGGGGTTTAGCCATTTTGGCCAAGCTGGTCTCAAACTCCTGGCCTCAAGTGATCCACCTGCCTTAGCCTCCCAAAGTCCTGGGATTACGGGCATGAGCCACTGTGCCCAACCTATCATCTAGTAATTTTGATTAAGAGAAACTAAAAGCAGCCCAAACAATTATACTAGCAGTCACTGTTCTAACTGTTGGAAGGAATGGGTGACTTTAAGACTGGCTGCTGCTTTACATAGGTTACAAATGACTATTTACTACTTTTTCACAGATAAAGTCCCTGAACTTCAATAAAGCATTGGGGGAGGGGAATATTTAAACCATTCCTTTCTTCTTTTTTTCTTTTTTTCTTTTTTTCCCCCATTTCTTTCTTCAAATAATTGTTTTGTTGTTGTTGTTTTATTAGATCTAAAAAGGAAAAAGTCATCACTGATACATTTTGCTTGAGCCGAAAGGCATAGAAAAACAGCATGTAACTATTAAATTTCTAAGAAAATTGAGGTAAAGAGATGAAATCTTTAGTTCTAAGTTTGTACACAGAAGGTAAATTCGCTCCTCTCTAAAAAGTGAAGGGAACAACTGTGTACAAAATAATAAAATAATTCAATCCCTTCTCGTAAGAATATACCTAGAACTTTGCTAGAGCTTGTTATTCCACAAGAGCACCTAAAATGCCAGTCCGTGCAACTGGTGCTTCTCTCTTCTCCTATCCATCTAGGCAGTGGTTTTCATGTATTTCTGGCTGAATGTCACAGACAAAGGCCAAGAAGTTATTCACGACTTCTTCCCTGTTCTGCTGGAAGTAGGTCTGGAGGATGGCCATTTTATCCTGGGTCTCCTTATCCACTTCAGTGCTGCACCTGCCATGGGATCCCAGTGCCGCAGCTTCTTTGGCCTTGAACTCTTTCTTCCTCTGCAGGTAGCACTGTTCAATTTCAGCCTGAGCTGCTTCCTTGACCTGCTTCAGCCTCTGGTTCTTTTGCTTGTGGGCCTCTGACACCTTCTCAGTGGCCCACTTCTCAGCCTTCAGCAGCTGCTGGATCCCCTGCAACTGACTGGTCATGGCGACAGCGATTCTGAGACTAGCTCAGAGGACCCTGGGGTCAGCCAACCCATCCAACCACAATCTGCACCTGCACCCTACCGCCCCTCATCTCTTGCAAGTAAGTCATCACCGGAGAGATGAAATGTTAGAAGTTATAGCACAAAGTGAACACATTAAGTATTTTAAAAATCTTTTAAAATGTGTCTTATAAGTAATTTTACACAGTACATAATGTATTCATATGTTACATATCAACAGAGCTATTTGGACAGTCAGATTTCCTTCAGATTAAAGATAGAGTTGGCATTTTTTAAGAAAGTGTTTTAAAACTATTAGGGGAAGCCGGGCGCGGTGGCTCACGCCTGTAATCCCAGCACTTTGGGAGGCAGAGACGGGCGGATCACGAGGTCAGGAGATCAAGACCATCCTGGCTAACACGGTGAAACCCCGTCTGTACTAAAAAAAATACAAAAAACTAGTCGGGCGAGGTGGCGGGTGCCTGTAGTCCCAGCTACTCGGGAGGCTGAGGCAGGAGAATGGCGTGAACCCGGGAGGCGGAGCTTGCAGTGAGCCCAGATCACGCCACTGCACTCCAGCCTGGGCGACAGAACGAGACTCCGTCTCAAAAAAATTAAAAAATAAAAAAATAAAAACTATTAGGGGAGTTTCCATAGTGTGGAACAGTACTTCTTTATAATGCAATATTTTATGTGTGTCTTTAAAAAGTCAAGTAGGAAACTAGATCCAGCTCTGAGAAAAACACTTTTGACTTCATTTACTTTTATTTATATCTGATGCATACTATAAAGTATTTGCTGTGAGTGTCTTGCAGATACCCTTAACTAAGAAAAACAGATATTTCTGGATATACATTACAACTTAGATTACCTTTGTACACTAACATTTATGGTAAGAACAACATGTTAAATGTTGGCAAATCTAAGAGTGCTCAATTTGACTGTTCATCCTGACACTCACAGAACTTACTCCGGTGCCCACTAGACGCCATTTCCATCAGGATAGAGTCTGTGTCATTCATCAATGTATGTCTAACACCTGACATAGGAGTACATGGCACAGAGTGGATTTTCAATAAATGTTTGTCAATAATTAAACATTTTCACCAGTAAATAAACAAAACACCTTCAATAAATGGCATGAAATACCAACTATTTCATCATGCAACACTGGGAACTTCTTGCAAACGTTCTCAGACTGCATATCCTAAGTGGATCAGGAGTTACACAAAACTGAGTTCCTCCAAAAATAAATAAATTATCATCATGGGAAAAAAGAAAGGCAGTAACATTTTATTCTACAAAAGTAATAAGTAACATTTACAACATAAACTAAATGAAAGCCACCACAGTACTCAGACAATTCCAAAACTATTGTGTTTCATGTATGTACTATAGAACCCATTCTCATTCTTTTTTTTAGTGATAATGTTTCCCCTTTTTCAGTTTTATTTATTTCCGTGGTTGTGGGGGAACAGATGGTGTTTGTTTGCATGGAAAAGCTCTTTAGTGGTAATTTCTGAGATTTTGATGCGCCCATCACCCAAGCAGCATACGCTATACCCAATATGTAGAATTTTATTCATCACCCCCCTCACACCCTTCCCCTCAAGACCCCAAAGTCCATTGTGTCATTCATACGCCTTTGCATCCTCAAAACTTAGCTCCCACTTATAAGTGAGAACGTGCAATGTTTGATTTTCTATTCCTGAGTTTCTTCATTTAGAATAACGGTCTCCAACTCCATCCAGGTTGCTGCGAATGCCATTATTTTATTCCTTTTTATGTCTGAGTAGTATTTCATGGTATATATGTATATACATATATATATATACACACACACACACACATATATATATAATCACATTTTTGGCTGGGTGCAGTGGCTCATGCCTGAAATCCTAGCACTTTGGGAGGCCAAGGCAGGCAGATCACCTGAGGTTGGGAGTTTGAGACCAGCCTGACCAATATGGAGAAACATCATATCTAATAAAAATACAAAATTAGCCAGGTGTGGTGGCACATGCCTGTAATCCCAGCTACTTAGGAGGCTGAGGCAGGAGAATCACTTGAACCTGGGAGGTAGAAGTTGCAGTAAGCTGCGATCACACCATTGCACTCCAGCCTGGGCAACAAGAGTGAAATTCCTACTAAAAATTAAAAAACAACTTTTTCCTTATTCACTCATCAGTTGACATGTATCTGTGCTGGTTCCGTATTTTTGCAGTTGTAAATTGTGCTGCTATAAACGTGTTCAAGTGTCTTTTTTTTTTTTTTTTTTTTTTTTTTTTTGAGACGGAGTTTCACTCTTGTTGCCCAGGCTAGAGTACAATGGCACAATCTTGGCTCACCGTAACTTCCACCTCCCGGGTTCTAGCGATTCTCCTGCCCCAGCCTCCTGCATAGCTGGGATTACAGGCATGCACCACCACGCCTGGCTAATTTTTGTATTATTAGTAGAGACAGGGTTTCACCATGTTGGCCAGGTTGGTCTCGAACTCCTGACCTCGTGATCCGCCCACCTCGGCCTCCCAAAGTGCTGGGATTACAGGCATGAGCCACCACACCCAGCCATAGTCTTTTTCAAATAATAACTTGTTTTCCAGGAATTTATCCCTCTCTCTTGATTTTCTAGTTTGTGCACGTAAGGGTGTTCATAGTAGCCTTGATTATCTTTTGTATTTCTGTGGTATTGGTTGTAATTTTCCCATTTCATTTCTAATTGAACTTATTTGGATCTTCTCCCTTTTCTTCTTGGTTAATCTCACTAATGGTCTACCGATTTTGTTTATCTCTTCAAATAACCAGTTTTGTTTCATTTGTCTTCTGCATTTTTTGTTTCAATTTTATATAGTTCTGCTGTGATGTTTGTTATTTCTTTTCTTCTGGGTTTGAGTTTGGTTGGTTCTTGTTTCTCTAAGTCCTTGAGTTGTGACCTTAGATTGTCTGTTCATGCTCTTTCAGACTATTTAATGCTATGAAGTTTCCTCTTAGTTTTGCTGTATCCCAGATGTTTTAATAGGCTGTGTCACTATGATCATTCAGTTCAAACAATTTTTAAATTTCCTTCTTGATTTCATTGTTGACCCAAAGGTCATTCAGGAGTAGATTATTTAATTTTCATGTATTTGTATAGTTTTAAGGGTTCTTTTTGGAGTTAATTTCCAGTTTTATTCCATTGTGGTCTGAAAGAGTACTTGATATAATTTCAATTTTCTTAAATTTATTGAGACTTGTTTTGTGGCCTATCATATGATTTATCTTGGAGAATGTTCTATGTGCTGATTAAAATATGGTATATTCTGAAGTTGTTGGGTAGAATGCTAGGTAAATATCTGTTAAATCTATTTGTTCTAGGGTATAATTTAAGTCCATTGTTTCTTTATTGCCTTTCTGTTTTGATGACCTGACTAGTGCTGTCCGTGGAGTATTAAAGTCCCCTACTATTATTGTGTTGCCATGTATCCCATTTCTTAGGTCTAGTAATAATTGTTTTATAAATTTGGGAGCTCCAGTATTAGGTGCATATATATTTAGGATTATGATATTGTTCTGTTGGACTGATCCTTTTATCGTTATATAATGCCGTTCTTTGTCTTTTATAACTGTTGTTGCTTTAAAGTCTGTTTTGTCTG
Source organism: Macaca thibetana thibetana (assembly GCF_024542745.1). Classification (NCBI taxonomy): domain Eukaryota; kingdom Metazoa; phylum Chordata; class Mammalia; order Primates; family Cercopithecidae; genus Macaca; species Macaca thibetana. Next base: position 30,121,818 of record NC_065587.1, read on the forward strand.
ATATAAAAATAGGAACATCAAAAGACGTTCCTCCATCTACAACCATGCAGGTGTCCCAGCAGTGAGAACAAGCACAAATCTGTCAGGAGAAACAATGCTCATGGATGCTTGAGAAAACTGCTTACTTTTTAGTTCTTGTATACTGAAAATTACTTTTGGCTGTTTTGGACTCTAGAACAGTGATTCATTATATTTATTTGTTATTCTATCAATTCTCAGTTGAATGCAAGACTCAAATGTCCTTGTCATTTGCAATATTTTAATCATGCTCCACAGCCTGACTTGCAACCCTGTTAATATTAAATGACCTTTGATCCTGCTCCAGTTCACACATTGAGCCCTGAACTCTTCCATTTTTTCCATGGACCATTATCAACTGAAATCTCACAGAGGGAAACCAGTCTTTTAGAGTGGGTCTACTGCTTAGAATATCCAGTGCCACAGCCCAAGCATAAGATATTCTGGATAGACATTACCCAATAACGACTTCATTTAGTGCTCTCATTCACAAATGTCAGAGTCCTGAAGCCTCAGATCTTTTACCACAAACTCTTTCAATGTCAAGGGCTCTACTCTGTTGATTCGAATTTAGTTGCTGTCCACGATGTCCCACAGGATTGGAGTTTATGCCGGTTCCTTCCAGATATGACCTGATTACTGCCTCCATACCGAACTCACTACTATAGACCTTTGGTAAGGCTTCTGGGAAGAAATGTGTGTATTGAATAGGCCAACATAAGTGACCCTCAGGTAGTGCTGGACCAGGGCTTACCCCATAACTGGTTTAAGTTTGTACAAAACTTTACTCACTGGTAGAAGCATTACACCATCACCTCCTGCGGCTATGATAGCATCCACCCAATAGACAGCTTCCTTCTCATGTTCATGGCTCTCTACTAGATTAACTTCAACTACTGCTTCCTATAATCTGTAATACATTCTACATCTTTGCTGCAAATATGATGTGGTTCAGTAATTCCACTATAGCTACAGTCTTTCGATGCAAGCAGTTGCTTCCAGTCCTCCTCCAGGAGCTCTGCTTAATGCCACCACTGCTGTTGAAAATCCTACTGTGTGGTTTTAGCCACCACCACCCGAGAGGGGTGGAAACTCTCATTGGGGTGGCTGCCACAGCCCGCCAACTCATATAGCTGCATCTGCCCCAGATGCCAATGGCCACCACAGTTACCACTGGGCCATGCAGGGGGGCATCCTATGCTTGGGTTTTGCAGTGCTGCTGCCAGGCCATCTGCACGTGAGGATGGCTGCCAAGCAAGAAGCCTTGGAAATGTCATCCTTCACCCAGCCAAGGCCACAGGCACAGGCTCCTGCCTCTGCTCCCAGCTTCCACCACTAGGAGTGTGGGTGGCTGATGCTGTCCTGGCCTGTAACTTCACCCGAGAAGACAGAGGTTAAGTTCAGGGACATGAACGGCCCATGGCATGAAGGGGATAGTTTAATGAATTTGTAGTACAGCCTCTTATCCTCTAGGTGAAGTATGTGACATTTTTACTTTTAAAAAAATCAATCTGCATTTTGAAATATCTTTATTATTTTGCTTACTTCTGCTATTGATTCAACAGTATTCCAAGTTAATTTTTTATCTGGAATTTCATAATTTAATCTGAGTGGAGAGAGGAATCCTGCAGCAGGACAAATAAAACACACCATATGCCTAGAAGAGAGAGAGAATTTGGAAATAAGAATCACAGATATGAAATGCATGTGGAGGGTATGGCAAAATACATCTTTTGACAGTATTGGGCACATGGAATTATAATGACAAGGCAGGCAAGGATCGTTAAAGCCAGAGGGTGAATGTCCTTATGTGTCATAGTGAAGTGATTGATTTTTTTAATTCAATTGAAGTGAGTTAATTACACTTAAGAAGGATTGGGAACTATGGGGCATCACCACTGGGGACTTTTGCAGGAGGAGTTGCCTGTTACTTCCAGGTGACAGGCCTGGCTGAGTGAGCATAGATGGCATGCAGGACTCTGAAAAGGATACATAGAACACACTACTACTGACACAGAGCCTGACACAGAGCGGGCATAGCTGCCTGTGCAAGCTGACAAGTTACTGGCGTTTTTCATTTACCATAAATCCCTGCTTCTGAAATCTGAGGGGTCTGGCCTATCCGCTCTGCTGACACCCTCCAGTGCACCTTCTCAGAGGAAAATCCATATAAGTTAACAACAATTTTAAAAAATAAAGCACTAACATTACTAATCTGCATGCTGTTGAATTTTTTTTTATTTTTGGGGTTTTTTTGTTTTTTTCATTTTTTGTTTTTTCGAGACAGGGTCTCACTTTGTCACCCAGGCTGGAGTCCAGTGGCACAGTCTCAGTTCACAGCAGCCTCGACCTCCCAGGCTCAAGCAATCCTCCAACCTCAGCCTCCCTAGTAGCTGGAACTATAGGCACATGCAACCATGCCAGGCTAATTTTTTTTTAGACAGAATCTCGCTCTGTCACCAGGCCGGAGTGCAGTGATGCAATCTGGGTAACTGCAACCTCTGCCTCCCTGGTTCAAGCGATTCTTCTGCCTCATCCTCCCGAGTAACTGGGACTACAGGTGTGCATGCATCACCATGTATGGCTAATTTTTGTATTTTTAGTAGAGACAGGGTTTTACCATGTTGGCCAGGATGGTCTTGATCTCTTGACCTTGTGATCCGCCACCTCAGCCTCCCAAAATGCTGGGATTACAGGTGGGAGCCACCGCACCCATCCCTGCCCAGGCTGGTCTTAAACTCCTTGGATCAAGAGATCCTTCTACCTTGGCCTCCCAAAGTAGTTGTGATTACAGGTGTGAGCCACTGCACCTGGCCTGAATTTTTTTAATTTGGTGTCCGCAGATAAGAAAATGTTTCACCATTTGTTCAAATTTTCTTTTATATCATTTACAAAATTGCTAATTATTTTCTAATAGATACATTAAATGTTTGTTTTTTATACTGAGACAGAAAAATGTAAGAATTTTTAACTGTTTATAATTTTATCAGTTGTGAATTTGGCATTTTTAAATTTATTCTAATAAATTTTCAGTACAATTTATTTTATTCTTGGTAGATATTCATAGCATTCAAAACTCTCAAAATAAATGAATTCTTCCTGTATAATACTTGCATCTATTTTTATTGCCTCTATTATTGAATTGGCAGAGACTCCAGGCTAAAACCTCGAACAACAGCTGTATCTGTAGCCATCATGTAGGATCCCAGATTAAAATGCAAACAACCCTAGTAACTTTTCTTTAAAAGTAATGATCCCCTCTAGTTTAAAGATAACAATCTGTAATGCGTTATGGAAGTATATTTTATTTCTTATTTTCTATATTTATTTTCATTAAGGCATGAAATACAATTAAATTTAATGGAAAGCCTCATAACCATTTATTAGAAAAATCATGTTCATTTCAGTTTAAATCCTTTGCAATGAGAAAAGGACCAATAAGATGGCCTTAGGAAATCCACATTTTCCATCCTCACAACTGATCCCACCTTAATCCCTCTGGATCATCATGAGATCCTCATGTCTGAGTCCCAACACTTGCCAAGTAACCTTCACCCTCTTCTTCCAGAATGTTCCAGGGCACTGACAGATCTAAGGCCAGTGTCTTAATTGTGTGACAAGTAGATAGGGTAGTTGTCATCTTTGTCTTCATAAACTGTCATGGATTTCTCTTGATCTGGATAATAAATCACACATTTGCAATCTTGACTCAGCCAGGAGATCAGGAAAACAGTCCTAAGGACTCAGGTGCACAGACACAAGTAGGGCTGGTTTGTTTCTTTTCATAGGGTTTTCTGTGCATGGACAGTCTTAAAATCTGCCCTCACTTGTGTTAGATCCCCTGAAGCACCTCCTCTGTCTTGTTGAGAGGTTCTCTGAGGTGACCCCAGAGTCTTGATTGAGTGGAGAAAGCTCCTGGACCCTGGGTGGCCAGAAGAAAGAGTCAGAGGAAGGGAGGAGGGTGGGAGCCTGAGTCTGCCCCAGCAAAGCTCAGCAGTGACGTTACTGCCATCTTCTGGTGGCTACAAGGCTCCGTCACCCCTCAGTCCTTCCCGTCTTGCCAACATTGTGTTAAGAGACACTGTTCAGGACAAGTACGCATCTATGGGAGAGGATCTCAGTGGAACCGTGATCCTGTGGAACAATCTGTGATTAGAGGTGGAGGATGGGGAAGGCTGAGCCCTGTGTCCTACCAAGACCCTGAGAGCCAGAGCCACGGGTAGGTGAGCTCAGTGGGAGGGAGAAGGGATTCTGGAAGCCAGTCCTCCATGGGATGGTTTTCAGTAACAGATATTCATATGAACCACTAAATATACCCTAAGGAAACATGTTTTTCAAAATTCCTGAAGGGACATATCTTTTTTTTTTCTTTCCTGGTGATGGAGTCTCGCTATGTGGAAGATACTGGTCTCAAACTGGCTTCAAGCAGTCCTCTTGCCTCAGCCTCCCGAATTATTGGGATTATAGGCACGAGTCAGCACACCTGGCACCTAAGAACTTATGCTTTTCAAAATTCCTCCCAAGTCTGTCTGCATAAATCAACTTATAATTTTTGCTATGGCTTGAGATTTAAAAATCTGTTTCTGAGTATTTGGGGGGTTTTAGATGGGAATTTAGGAGAGTAGGATTATGGAATATTAACCTGACATCATTTTAAATGGAAATCCCTATGGATAATTTTATAATAATAAAAGTAGGTTCTTCCCAAACATTAACACTAATGAAAAATCTCATGTGCAGGTGTTAAATACAGGCTATCTGGCACCAACACAAGTTTCTGATTTAGTAGGTTTAGGTTGGAGAATTGCATTTTTAACAAGCTCCCTGAAAATGCTCCCACTTCAGTGATAAATAAAATATTAAGTCAGCCTCCGTGGTCAAATTAATGAATGAGCATATGCCTGTTAATTCTCTTTGAGTAAGAAGTGTCTTCCTGGAGCACGGGGGTCTCTGTGACTCACTGTGAGCTTATATATTTTGTAGATAATTCTCCCTCCACATTATTCTCAGTGGAGAGGAAGCACAGCCATGGAAAAGTCACACTGGGGAGGTGAACACACCCGGGGAGAGATTGGGAGAGGCACCTGGCATTGAACCCCTGCATCAGAGACTGGGGCAAGGAGACTCCTCACTCACCGTGTTGACCATTTCCACCATCTCATTTTCCCTCCCATCTGTAAGGGCTGAACTGTTGTGAGTATATAAAGAGGTTTTGGTTGCACTTCCTCATAGGTTTAAATCGCCGTGGAAATGCCACTACCCATGTAGAGCGTACAGTAATAATCAGATTCATCGTCTGCCTGAGCCCCCGTGATGGTGAGGGCAGCTTTGTTCCCAAGGATGGAGCCAGAGAAGCGATCAGGGACCCCAGAAGGGCGAGTGTTTGTGCTGTAGATGAGCATGCGTGGAGCCTGGCCTGGGGTCTGCTGGTACCAGCTGGGGTAGTTACTGGTAGAGACTGAGCCAGAGCTCAGGCCACAGGTGAGTGTGACTGTTCCTCCAGGGGACACTGACAACGATGGCTCCTGGGTCACCACAGTCTCAGAATCCACTCCTAAAATAAACAAGAGAGACACGGTTGTGATCATGTGGATGACAGTAACCTGAACCCTGTTTTCTGTGGTCCCCCCAAGGATAGAGTCCCTTCAAGCCCTGACCTGAGCCATAAGCAAGGAGTCCGAGGAGAAGCATCATCCAGGCCATGGTGGGGACACTTATGAAGGCCAAGTGCTCTCAGGCTTCTCAGCTGGAGTTTGTTTTCCTCAGGGCCTTTTCATGCCTCTCCAGGCCCAAGAGGATAAAAAAAGTTCTTTATGCAAATCAGCTTCCCCTGTCTTCCTGCCCCAGGTTTCACCCTGCTGTCCTGTGGGGAGACCTTGAGAGAGGCAGCTGCTGAGACCTCACACAGACCCATGACCACACAGGGCTGAAACACTAATGAATAGGTGTTGGTGCCTTTCCCCAGATTAGCTCCCCCAATTTCTGAGTGGCCAAAAGATGGGGGATGTGTTCTCCCTCCTGCCACACAATCTGGTTTATGGCTAAATCTAACCCTATCGTTGTGAGCATTTTCCTTTTTCCCTGCTGAAATGCTTGCTGGTGTTTTTTTGGGAGTGAGTAGCAGGCCCCAGCATCCTTTGATTACCCCCAATGGAATCTTTGATGACTGAGGAAGATGAAGGAGAGAGGAATCCTAGCCATGGCAGACATGGCCCCAGTTCTCTAACTATTGAGGCACTCACTGTTTCTGCAGTTGAGACCTTTATTCCCCAAGTGTCCCTTATTCTGTCTTTGTTAAATTTCAGCATGTACATTTGTTCCTGCTGTGTGATTGTCTGTCTGTGCCTGGACAACCACTCCATCCCCACTGAATGCAATAACAGCACCACTGCCCACCGGCATCGTGAACCTGGTGCCCATCTCTGAGCTCTGCTGGGGACAGTCTACGTGGCAGCTGCTGTAGCTCCTGCTCAGAGTGCAGATGAGTTTGACCTTTTGTCCCAGGGAGGAGGATACAGAGGGTGGATGAATCAGCACAGGTTGGGAGAAAGATGCTGGAAAAATAGACACTCATTATGACCCGAAGGAAAGAGAAGAGGGAAGGACATTCTTGGCATGAGTTTTGGAGTTGATGCTCTGGTCCCTGCAATTTCAAGTTCTACATGTTGAGAAGTCCTGACTTCCAGAAGGAAATTACTTCCAGCAGTGGGCAGGAGTCTCACTGAACTTTCAGCTAAGGCTGCTGCTTGATCACTTTTAGTGCAGGAAACCATCCAGAAGAGAAAAAAGTCACAACCTGCAGGGAAAATTGACTCTGATTATCAGCGGGAGGTCGGCCTGCTGCCACGTAATATAGCATAGGGAAGAATCTCTTTGGTGCTCATTATCCCAGTGCTTTTCTCAAATGAAACAAACTTCACGTAAAAAGCAAGGTGATCTGTGCAGTGGAAGGGATTAACTTCAGTGAATACTGTGGTGCTTTGCCAAGATCCTTTCTTAGAAATAATCTACCCAGGGCCGGGTGTGCTGGCTCACACCAGCACTTTGGGAGGCCAAGGTGGGCGGATCATGAGGTCAGGAGTTCGAGACCAGCCAGCCTGGTCAACATGGTGAAACCCCGTCTCTACTAAAAATACAAAAATTAGCCAGGAGGGGTGGTGCATGCCTGTAATCCTAGCTACTGGGGAGGCTGAGGCAGGAGAATCACTTGAACCCAGGAGGCAGAAGTTGCAGTGAGCCGAGATTGCGCAACAGTACTCCAGCCTGGGTGACAGAGCAAGACTCCGTCTCAAAAAAAAAAAAAAAAATGAAATGATTTACCCATAACCTGGCTGTTGGTGGCTCCCAGCTGCACCCCATTCTGTTATCATTGTTCACCATGTTGGTGAAGGAAGAATGCCCCACCCTAAATAGCACAAGGTAGCTGAACACATGACACCTTACGCTGGACAGATGTGATCGACAGCAGCTTATGAGTTACATATACTCACGGCCTGGGGAAGAGGACGCCACGCACCAGGCAGGGCCACACGAGGGGTGCACTCAGGAGTAGAGTGAAGCAGAGGGGCGTGGAGGCAGGCTTTGTAGGAACAAGGAGGTGTGGTGGCCTCTGGTGCCTGTGGGAGGATGTGGTTGGCTTGTTTAATGGGCTGGCAGGAGATGGAGACACGTGAGGTTGAGGATTGATGGGGGACACCGGTTCAGCCAACAGGGGAACAAGCCAGGCAGGGAGCAGGGGAACTCACGCGGCTCCTTTGGGGCCTAGAAGCCTCAAAGATGTCGAAGCACACTGGACAATTTTTCTTCTTCACATTTGAGTCTATGTATGTGGGTGTTTCCCGTATTCACATTCACTCTAATTAAAGGAACATTTGCCATTCCAATAAATGCACTCCACAGGGCAGTTCTGGGGAGGAGACCCCTAAAATGAAATGAGCATTGTATTGTCTCTTCAGGGAACTGTAGTCAAATTAAAAAGCCACAAAACCAAAAGGAATTTCTCTACCATGTCACTTGATAACCAGGAAGGAGCTTTGGGGTCATGACCATTTAGAAGGAAGGCTGGGTGCGGTGACTCACGCTTGTAATCTCAGCATTTTGGGAGGCTGAGGCAGGTGGGTCACGAGGTCAGGAGACGGAGACCATCCTGGCGAACATGGTGAAACCCCATCCCTACTAAAAATACAAAAAAAAAATTAGCCTGGCATGGTGGCGGGCACCTGTAGTCCCACAGATGGCGCCACTGCACTGCAGCCTGGGCGACACAGCGAGACTCCATCTCAAAAAAAAAAAAAAAAGAAGAAAGATGAAGATACATGCAGTAGAAATAGTATAAAATAATTCATTAAAATTGCCTTTACATATTCATTTATCAAATGCAAAGTTATGTTTTAGATTGGGCTTGGCGAGTTGTTTTTTGTTTTTGTTTTTTTAGTAAAGAGCTAGAGAGTGAATATTTTAGGCTTTCAGTACCATACGGTCCCTGATTACTCAGTTTCGCTTCCATTGTGCAAAAGCCCCCATGTACAATAGTAAACAAATGGGCATGGTTGTGCTTTAAGACTTTACAAGAGCTGATGGCAGGCTGGACTGGGCCCACTGGTGTAGTTTATCAACCCATTATAAAGTATCTGTCCTCAAAAACATATTTCTTAGGTTTGTATGTTGCCTTATTTTTTAACCTTTCCTTGAAATGATCAGCTTATGAGGTATCCAGGCAATATTCTCTCATTTCACAGACAAGAAGCCTGAGGTACAGTAACTTTCCTGGGAATCGCGGTGATGGCAAGCCAAAATCAGATTTCCCTACTCCTCTCACACACCCTGTGGCTCAACCCAGCTGATTCACTGGACTCCAGTCACCAACACCACGTTTCTGTCACGTGAGTCAATTTTAAATTACAGAGAAAAAACAGCAAAGAAAGTTAGACAACTACTTTGTAGCAAGCTGGATTGTGTTCATTGTCAGGTTTACCTTTTCTATGTATTTGTTTATGTCTGTGAATTCTGTTTCAGTGGAAAGGACCTACATTAAGCTTTGACCTGGTGTCTTGGTAATTGACCTAATGAGATTTGGATTTGACTGGGAGATTAGATGCTCCAGTAAACACGATGAACAAATAAGGGTAACTGCCGGACGCGGTGGCTCTCGCCTGTAATCCCAGCACTTTGGGAGGCCGAGGCGGGCAGATCACAAGGTCAGGAGATCAAGACCATCCTGGCTAACACGGTGAAACCCCATCTCTACTAAAAATACAAAAAATTAGCTGGGCACGGTGGCATGTGCCTGTAGTCCCAGCTACTTGGGAGGCTGAGGCAGAAGAATGGCATGAACCTGGGAGGTGGAGGTTGCAGTGAGCAGAGATCATGCCACTGCACTCCAGCCTGGGTGACAGAACAAGACTCTGTCTCAAAAAAAAAAACAAAAAACAAATAAGGATAACTTTTTCTCTTCCTGAAATTTTTAAAAACTATTTCCTCACTCAATTCTTCCTTCTGTTCTCATGTTTCATTCGCCATGTGAAAGGCTGCGGCCCCGTGTTCCGAGGAGCCCCTTGTCTGAAGCAGCTGCTGCTCCCGAACAGGCAGATCTCGTCACAGGAGCCTTGTTTCTAGAGCGCAGCCTTGTCACTGCTGTGAAGGAGAATGTTTAATGCTCAAACCAGGGGCTACTTAGGCTTTCCCAGACGTGGTCTTTCTGAGATACTGTAATTAAATTGAAGAGGTAGTTATTCTGGGATTAAACTAGGAAGTCGCATCTTCTTATCTGTATCTGACTTCGTTGGGTCCTGCTGTTATTGATCTACATTCATATGGTCTTTTGGCTAAAACATAGTTTCCCTGGATGCTGAACGTGGAGCACTACAGTTTTGGGAATAGCTCAGCAGAATTCTTCTTTGGAAATTGGTGAAGATAGGCGAAGTATAGATCTAGGAAGGTGGAGGGTTCCCGCAAAAAAAAAAAAAAAAAAAAAAAAAAAAAATGCCCCTCACAGAGAACTATGCACTTAGTGTCATTACATACAATGGGCAGCACACGCAGGCCCCTGCTTTTCCTTCATGAAGGACAGGTGGGGAGGATCTCTGGAGGCGGTGCTTGCTCATCCACCGGCCAGCAGCCTCTCCGCTGTCCTCTCCGCCTCCCTTATCATCCACACTCACCTTTGTGGTGCAGGACACGCTGCCTTTATTCTTTGACCTCATTTCATTCTGAATTTTTAAAGCTCGCTGTAACTGGTTTTACCCCCTTCAATTTGAAAAGTTTGTTTTATAAATTGAAATAATTGTTGCCACATTTTTCTTCAATGTTTAAAATGGTAATCAGCCACTTTATTTGTAGACAGTGCATAGAGATAAATGCTGGGGATAAGGATGTTTGTTTTTAACCTTATGTTTGTCTGATCTCTGGGTTCCAGGGGGTGTGGAAAAGGAAAGTGGTATAAATTTAATGACACAGTTACAGAAGACTTAGACCTAAATGATGAGCCCTGGAGTGCAAATGCTTTGGTGAAGCACATTTTTAATTTAGTTTTCTATAAAATTGAAAATTGGATTCTTTACATTAAAAATAGAATAGACTATTTTTTGTAGTACTGCTGCTCTGGCTATAGAACCACAAGAAGGTTGGGGAGGGGGGGCATGCTGTCAGGATGAAATGAATATCAAAGAGAAACTAATAAAGAAATCTAACCTTAAAAATTTCAGAAGAAGTAGTTGTCCACTAAAATTTTCAAATTTCCTTTTCACTTACATAGGAGCATAATTAGAGAACATATTTTTAACACTTATACTTTTACCATATTCGTGAGTCAGCGTGGCAAAGCAGTCTCTACCTCCAAACCCCCACTCCCAGGACAAAAAATGTATGAGAGAAACTACATCAAAAAACCCAATCACAGTTAGCTGTTTGAAAACCATTTGGCAGAGATCTTAGCATTTCTGAAACCTAATTTTGAGGTATTCTAGGGGCATTTCCAAATTTCCACCTGCACTAGATTCACTATATTCAAGTTCTAGATCATGCCACTGTAGTCATGCATTCAATGGTGATAAATTTTAAGGGTTTAATAGAGGATCATTGCCGGAATTTACCTAGATTTGGCCAGTCTGCAGAAATGGCCAAACAAAGCCAGGGATGATCCCACCCTGTGCCACAGAACAGACTTTTTTTTTTTTTTTTTTTTGAGACGGAGTCTCGCTCTATCGCCCAGGCTGGAGTGCAGTGGCCGGATCTCAGCTCACTGCAAGCTCCGCCCCCCGGGTTTACGCCATTCTCCTGCCTCAGCCTCCCGAGTAGCTGGGACTACAGGCGCCCGCCACCGCGCCCGGCTAGTTTTTTGTATTTTTAGTAGAGACGGGGTTTCACCGTGTTAGCCAGGATGTTCTCGATCTCCTGACCTCGTGATCCGCCCGACTCGGCCTCCCAAAGTGCTGGGATTACAGGCTTGAGCCACCGCGCCCGGCCCAGAACAGACTTTTAAATGTTACTTGCCATTTGCTTAAATTTGCCTTCCATAGGATATTTACCCTCTTTTCCTTACTCTATTACCAAACAGCTCTTACTTCCTACCCTTCCTCCCCAACATAACCCTCCAAATGAGGGATCCATTTTAGTGCCAGAACTGAGGTCCCCTGACTTCCACTCTAAGCAATACCCTAAAAAGACCCTCATTTTACCTACACTTTGCATTCAGCACATTTAGTGAGTAGTTATTTGGGGGATTCTTGGGCCCTTTGTTTTAGATTGTCAAGAAAAGAAAATCTTTATTTAGACTTCTTAATGCTATGCTGTAAAGCAAACACGCACACTTGTGTATGCCAAAGATACCCAGTGTCTGCGTGTTCTTCCACCAGAGGGGGGTCTGATGAGAACTCCCTGGGATCACCAAAGAGGACTCGAGTCAGCTCTGTCCAGCAGGAAGTTGAGGACCTCTCTCTGTAAGTTTTTCCTTTGTGAACCCAAAATATCTGAGACAGGTCACAATAAATTTGGAAAGTTTACTTTGTCAAGGTTATGGACGTGACACACCCTCAGGAGGTTTTGAGGATATGTTCCTAAGGTGGTTGGCTACAGCTTGCTTTTATACATTTTAGGGAGATGTGAGCCATCGACCAATATGTATAAGATGTCCATTGATTTTGTCCAGAAAGGCAGGACAACTCAAAGCATGGGAGGGGGCTTCCAGGTCATAAGTAGATAAGACAAATGGTTGCATTCTTTTGAGTCTCTGATTAGCCTTTTTCTGCATACACAATTTATATGTGACAGGAGGGGAGAGGAATCTTCACTTATGCCTTAGTCTGGCTCAGTGAAGTGCTACAGCAGAAGCAGCAACAAAATGTGCATTTGTCTCAGGTGAACAGAGAGATGACATTGTGTTCTGTCCATCTGGGAGTCCCGAGATTTATCTCCTTTCACACCATATAACTTGTTGTGTGATGTAGTAGGTGATAGTGTGATCTTTGAGAATACAGTATTTGGGATCTGAAGATAATTAGCTAAGCTAGGGAGAAATTCTTAAAATAATCCTAAAGGGATAATAAATAAATCCCTTTTCTTATTATTTCCTGGTCATTATTTCCTTGGCAATAACTTCCTTTGCGTTTAGAAACATGCACATAAGTTATTTCCTTTTAGAATTGAGATTTTTAAAAATTTACACTTGAGATTCTTTGAAAAATGTTGGCAGCATTTATTGAATTACACTTCATGTCCGAAACATGAACTATGTCAGCACTCTCAGAATGTTGTTACTTCTTCAAGGTTTTGTTGTCAGTGAATTTGCCTTTAATATATTAAATCAGGAAAGTATGTAATTTATTTTTCATGTGAAAAATGTGATTAAATATGGTTTATTAAGTTTGAAAACTTGGTTCAATACTTTATTGTTATAAGACTTTGAATGTGTTTAAAATGAGTTTATTTCACTGTTATTTAATGGTTGTAATGGTGGAAACGATACCTCACAGTAACATGCAGGAAGAATTCATTTTCCTGTTTACTATGTCATAGTACTCAGTTGTAAATCCCATGTGCCAATGAAGTAAAACTTTGTGTTAAAATTTTTGTCTTGCAATTTTTTATTTTGTATGATGTCACTCAGTTCTCCAAACTAATTGGAAGATACTGACTTTTAAAAATTATATAATTAATTATAAATTAATAATTAAAATGTACATGGAAATTCAAAAAAGCCAAGGTTAGCCAACACTCTCCTAAGACATTCTTCCCTACCAGGTGTTAGAACTCATCGCGAAAGTTACGGTAATTAAGATAGTGCGGGTTAAACGCTCAGGGCCCACATTTCCAGGACTCCTCCCTGGAGACTTTGCTGCCAGACCACACTGTTTGTCACAATGCTGCTGCTCTTGCAGATGCAGATGATGTTCCTGGGCTCTGAGCCCCACATCGTGGATGGATGACTCAGCCCAGCCTGGAAATAAGAACCTAAAAGACGTTGAAGTCAGAGATGAGGGTTGGGTCCCTGCTCACTTTGACCACAGCCTACCTCCCTTGAGTCAGAGCTCAAAGTTTGGGGCTAACATACCAGAGCTACGTTTCCGTGATGTGTTTTCTTTTCTTTTTTTTTTTTTTTTTGAGATGGAGTCTCGCTCTGTCGCCCAGGCTGGGGTGCAGTGGCGCGATCTCGGCTCACTGCAAGCTCCGCCTCCCGGGTTCATGCCATTCTCCTGCCTCAGCCTCCTGAGTAGATGGGACTACAGGCGCCCGCCACCTCGCCCGGCTAGTTTTTTGTATTTTTTAGTAGAGACGGGGTTTCACCATGTTAGCTAGGATGGTCTCGATCTCCTGACCTCGTGATCCGCCCGTCTCAGCCTCCCAAAGTGCTGGGATTACAGGCTTGAGCCACCGCGCCTGGCGATGTGTTTTCTTATATCTTTCATTTCTCTGCTACAATTTCTACCTATTCACTGCAAACTTACTTTACAGGAAAACCTTGCAGTGAATCTATCAAACAAATTGGGAAGATTTATCATCTTCACCACATTGAGTGTTTGGAAACACAAACTGGGAATACAGTATCTATTTATTTATTTAACACTTTTTTATCTTTTGTTGTAGTTTTCAGGTTACAAAACTTTCTGTTTTTCTCAATTTGTCCTTAAGCCTTTCCTGTTGGTGCTATTATAAATGGTGTTGCTTTTATTTTGTAATATTTGATGGTTCATTGCTAGTATACATAACACAATTCATTTCTACAGATTGGTATTGTGTCATAAAACCCAAACGGGGCTGGGCACGGTGGTTCACGCCTGTAATCCCAGCACTTTGGGAGGCTGAGGCAGGCGGATCCTGAAATCCGGAGCTCGAGACCAGCCTGGCCAACATAGCGGAACCCAGTCTCTACTAAAAGTACAAAAATTAGCCAGGCGTGCTGGTGGGCACCTGTAATCCCAGCTACTCAAGAGGCTGAGGCAGGAGAATAGCTTGAACCCAGGAGGTAGAGGTTTCGGGGAGCCGAGATCGCGCCACTGCACTCTAGCCTGGGTGGCAAGAGTGAGACTCTGTCTCAAAAAACAAAACAAACGGCCGGGCGCGGTGGCTCACGCTTGTAATCCCAGCACTTTGGGAGGCTGAGGCGGGCGGATCACAAGGTCAGGGGATCGAGACCATCCTGGCTAACACGGTGAAACCCCATCTCTACTAAAAATACAAAAAAAAACTAGCCGGGCGCGGTGGCGGGCGCCTGTAGTCCCAGCTACTCGGGAGGCTGAGGCAGGAGAATGGCGTAAACCCGGGAGGCGGAGCTTGCAGTGAGCCGAGATAGTGCCACTGCACTCCAGCCAGGGGGACAGAGCAAGACTCCGTCTCAAAAAAACAAAACAAAACAAAAACAAAACAACAAACAAGCAAAAAAAATAAAATAAAATACGAAATTGAAGCTCCCACCGGCACTGTGAGTCACTTCTGGACTTTGAATGGGGCATGGCTGGGATCAACCTCTTTTGATTGCTCTAACATCTCTACTGAGAAGTTGTCATCTCTGAGCAAGGGATTTCTGCCTGCAAAAACATGAATAAGGTGAGAAAGAAAAAGCCATGGATCATCCTACAAGTTGAACTGAAGAAGAGAATGTGACATTGTCAGATCTACTCTTTTGGGGAATATCAGGTACTCACAATAGAAGTCATCCCTGGGCTAGGCTTGTCAGAGCCTCTAGCAGGGGTGACTACAAAAGATCCAGAGAGAAGAGGGGAGGCTTCTGTCTCTTCCCCTTGGGTCTAGAGCACTGTGTAAGCATAGTGACATCATGCCTTATCTTACAATATTAGCCTCCTCTTCAGGCTGCAGCTGTGTCCTCCCAGGCTAAGCAAAGGCTCCTGCTCACCAGTCTGTGGAAGGTACCAGCAGCTGATTCTTACCTGGTCTCTCCCAGGGGGCCAACTCTGGGTCTCACACCTCAGACCAAAGTCAGATCTCAATCGATTCTCAGGGCGGGGCAGAGATCAGTAGTAGGCAAAACAAATTTGTGTGAACAACTCTTCCTTTACAGGACAATGGAGAAGATAAAAGAAGCCAGGACCACCAGCCCTCTGCGTCCTCAGGAGGCAGTGTTTACCATGGCCTGGACCCCTCTCCCCATCGCGCTCCACTCTCACTGCACAGGTGAGTACAGGCTTCAGGTGTCCAGGGTTACCTCCTTAGCTCGTGTTAGCTCCTGTGGTTCTGACCATTAAGACACATAATCTTGGTCTCTGCCCCAGCACCCACGAGTGTCTGTGTCTGCAGGTTCCCTCTCCCAGCCTGTGCTGACTCAGCAGGCCTCCTTCTCTGCATCCCTGGAAGCATGTACCAGACTCTCCCACACCCTGAGTAGTGACCTCAGTGTTGGTGACTATGTGATAACGTTGATACCAGAACAGGCCAGGAGATACCTCGTGAGCTTTAAGTCAGACTCAAAGAAGCAACCAGGGCTCCAGGATCCCCAGCTGCTTCTCTGGATCTAAGATGCCTCCCCTCTTCTCTCTGGACCTTTTGTAGTCACCCCTGCTAGAGGTTCTGACAAGTCTAGCCCTGGGGGAACTTGTACTGTGAGCACCTGATATTCCCCAGAAGAGTAGATCTGACAGTGAGTCCCCAGCAGCAAATACAGGCTCTACTGCCCCAGCCCTGGGGAGTTTTGGGGATGGCACAGCTGTGGGTGCCCCCTGCACAGACCCTGAGACAGACCCACAGTGGGTCTGTCTGCTCACTGGCCACACTGCAGTCTCTCAGTGGGAATCATGTGAGTGGAGTCACCTGAGAGGCTGGTCGCTGTCGGTCCACAGCATCCATGGCCACACCCCTGCTCTGTCCCAGGGTAACTGATTTTTTTTTTTTTTTTAAGACAAGGTCTCCCTCTGTCACCCCAGCTGGAGTGCCGTGGTATGATCTCGGCTCACTGCAACCTCCACCTCCCAGGTTCAAGTGATTCTCATGCTTCAGCTTCCCAAGTAGCTGGGATTACAGGTGTACATACCTCGTCCGGCTAATTTTTGTATTTTTAGTAGAAACGAGGTCTCACCATGTTGACCAGGCTGGTCCCAAACTTCTGGCCTCAAGTGATCCACCTGGCTCAGCCTCCCAAAGTGCTGGGATGACAGGCATAAGCCACTGCGCCCAGCCCCAAAGTAACTAATATTAATAAACAGCCTTTCCGCGGAGGACTTCTACATTTGACCCATGGGAAATATGATGACCGTCCAATGTAAGGAGGCTGCAGGCAGTGGGGAATGCAGAAGGCTCTTGAGAGCCAAGGCCTGGGCAGCTCCTTCCGCAGGGGCCAGGGAAGGATGCAACTGTAACTGTAACTGGGTGTGTGAGTGGAGAGTGGAGTCCTGCTGGGGGACAAAGAAAACATATCATAGTCCAAGGAGAGAAAGGGAATTTGGAATGACAATCAGGCACTTTAAATGGCTTGGTGAGGGATGGCAGAATATACCACTAAGAGTGGACTTGAGCACATGAAGTCGGAGTGGAAAGTTGGGTAAGATCATTTGCATCCTGACTGCAGATGTCCTTATGTGTCAGGGTGAGGGATTGGGTTGGTTCCTTACCTGGGGTTGATAGAGATTATGAAAAGGAGGCTGGATGGAAGGAACTGTCTCTTTAGAAGGACATCCCTGGTCTTGGGTTCAACAAAGAGCCAGAAGGCGGCAGAGCAGGCCAGGGGGACTGGAGGCTGGTCTCAGAGATATGGAGGAGGAAGGGAGTGAGAGACGCTCGAGGCGAAGAACCCATGGGGTGACTGTGGCCCTGGTCAGAAGGCGAGGGAGAGATAGGGATGAGGCTGAAAGTTGTAGTTCGGTTGACCAGGTGGATTTTCTCATCACCGTCATGCAGGAATGGTGTGGGGGAGAGAGAAAAAGGGAAAGGAGAGGAAATGTGGCCAGTCACTAATGTGATAGAGAGAAGGTCTGGGCTGGTTCTGCCTTCTTAGGGAATCACAATTCTCTAAGGTGGTGACCCCAGCCACCTAATGGGATCCCACAATGGCAGGGTCCTTGGAACCCGAGAATTCATTCAGTTACACATTCATTCATTTGTTCGTTCAACTCTAATTGCCAAGTGTCTATCAGGCACATCAATGGGTTGAGTAGATCCTGCCCACTGAGAATCTGCAGATTAGTATGGGAGGGAGCTTTACTAAATAAATTTAGAACTGTGCAGTAGATGCTAAATATAGTTAGGAAAACATGCTGTTTGCACATGGAGGAAGTTCATAACTGCATGAAGAGGTCAGGGAAGTCTTGCCCAAGGAGTGAGATTTGAAACAGTTGTGGAACCCCGAGTCAGTGCAGCCAGCTGGAGGCCACCACAAAGGGACAGGAAGTCCTGGCAGTAAACAGCCTGGGCAAAGGTTTAGAAGCAATCAAGAGACTCGATTTTGGTCAATTGCAGTTGGCTTAACATGGCAGAAATAGGGAGAGAGGGTGCACAAGAAATGGGACTTGGGACCAAGCCTGAGCCAGGCTTCAAAGGCTGTGTCATGGAAAGGAGGCTGAATTGCATCCCCTCAACCCAAGTGGTCTCTTCACAAGCCATATGTAGCTCTTGACCCCTTGGCTGGTCCAAATTATCCAAGATGTGGGTATAAAATACATACCAGATTTTCGAAAGTGGATACAAAAGAAAAACAAGTTTCAACTATCTAGTAACTAATTTTTATATTGATTATAGGTTGAATTGGTAATATTGGGGATATATTGTGTTCAATAAAATATAACATTAAAAATCATTTCACCTATTTGTTTTTAACCTTTAAAAATTATGTAGCCACTGGAAAATTGGAAATTACAGATGTGGCTTGCATGTGTTTCTTAGAGTGTGGGAGACAATAAAGGGTTAGAGAGGAGGAATGCAGGCAAGGTCGGATCTAGGAGCAAAAAGATGAGGAGTGGTGGGTACAGGCTGCATGCAGCAGGACGATGGATGGGAAGGAGACCAAATAATGGTCAAGGCGAGAAATGACTCAGACTAAAGGAAAGGATTTGACAAGAGGGAAGGCCAGGCAGGTGACTGATGGGGAAATCATGATACTATTATTTTGTTGAACAGTCGTGATGGATAAAAACTTTTTGTTTGTTTGTTTGTTTTTGAGAGAGAGTCTCACTCTGTCGCCCAGGCTGGAGTGCTGTGGTGCAATTTCAGTTCACTACAACCTCCGCCTCCCAGGTTCAAGCAATTCTTCTGTGTTAGCCTCCCAAGTAGCTGGGATTAGAGGCACCCACCACCATGCCCAGGTAATTTTTGTATTTTTAGTAGAGACAGGGTTTCACCATGTTACCCAGGATGGTCTCAAACTCCTGTCCTTAGGCGATCTGCCCGCCTCGGCCTCCCAAAGTGCTAGGATTACAGGAGGGAGCCACCACGCCCAGTTGGATAAAAACTTTTTATATAAGTTAATCAGTTCTATGATTATCCCCTTTACATACAACGTTGGAAATGTTGGCTTAGATTTTAAGTGACTCCTCCAGAGCTAAGACTCACGCTCAGTCTGGCCTCAAGCCTGAGTTCCAGGTCTCATTTTCCATTGAGCTAATGGGGCGGAGGCATGAGGATGATACTGGAGTCCAACTCAGCTCCTGGCTTTCTAGATTTCTTGTCATAGCATGGAATCCCAGAATCATGAAGGATGAAAGCTAGAGAGGGATGGGTTACAAGCAGAAGACAGAGTTCCTCTGGAACCATCTAGCTGGCCTTTAAAACTGTGGGCCAGGTGCAGTGACTCACACGTGTAGTTCAGCCACTTAGCAGGCTGAGACAGGAGGATCGCTGGAGCCCAGGAGTTCAAGGCTGTAGAGCATCATGATTGAACCTGTGAACAGCCATAGCAGTCCAGCCTGGGCAGCATAGCAAGATCCTATCTCTAAAATAAAATAATAAACAAATAAATAATAATGTTTTAAAATGTGGGCCTGGCCCAGGGGTAAAAGCCTGATGCACGAAGAACCCAATGCATAGAGCATAGCATAAGCTGAGATCACTGTTTCTTTGTTGTTTCTTTTCTTTTTTTTTTTTTTTTTTTTTTGGAGATGGAATCTCGCTCTGTCACCCAGGCTGGAGTGCAGTGGCGCGATCTCGGCTCACGGCAGCCTCTGCCTCCTGGGTTCAAGCGATTCTCCTGCCTCAACCTCCCAAGTAGCTGGGATTACAGGCATGCGCCACCACACCCAGCTAATTTTTGTATTTTTAGTAGAGATGAGATTTCACCATGTGGGTCAAGCTGGTCTCGAACTCCTGACCTCAGGTGATCCACCCGCCTTGGCCTCCCAGAGTGCAGGAGACCCCTGGTTAACAAGAGAGGGACTCGTGACCACACATGGAAGGCTGATATTGGCTGATACTGGCCTGTGCCTACCTCTCTGGGGAGATGCCTCAGGATCTTCTTAGCTGTGGTGAAAGGATGTGCTCAGCCAAGCTGGAGTTACAAGGGAGATGGTTTGCCAGCACCTCTCTGAGGGTGAGGCATGTCTACAGGTTGTGTGGACACCCAACGTAGGAGTCCCTCTCTGCAAGGCATACTCAGACCCACCACCCATAGGCTCAGGGGGCCCTGCTGTGGGCCAGGGCTGCGGGGAGCTCCCCACTGCTGCTTCACCCAGCCAGTCCAACACAGTCTCAGTGAGACCATGTCCTTCATGCCTCTAGGTATCTCCAGGGGTCCAGAGGCTCCTGCCTGGGGTCACAGGCAGGATAATTTGAGGGGGGACTCTGATTATCCCACCAAGTGTGGCTTGCTTAAAACCTGGAGGCAGGAACTGGAGTGCTCCTGAGCAAGGCTCAGCAAACTACGGCCTGAGTGCCATACCCAGCCCAGTGCAGCCCCATCTGTTTCTGTAAATACAGCTTAATAAGAACACGGCCATGCCTCTTTGTTCACATATTATCTATGGCTGCTTTCTTGCTACAAGGACAGAATTGAGCAGTTGTGACAGAGATCACGTAGCCCGCAAAGCCAAAAATATTTACCATCTGGCTCTTTATAGAAAATGGGCTGGGTGCAGTGGCTCACACCTCTAATCCCAGCGCTGTGGGAGGCCCAAGCAGGGGGATCACTTGAGCTCAGGAGTTTGAGATCAGCTTGAGCAACATAGTGAGACATTCTTCTCTCCAAAAATAAAACTAAATAAATAGCTAAGCCTGGTGATGCACACCTGTAGTCTCAGCTGCTCAGGAGGCTGAGACAGGAGAATCACTTGAGCCTGGGAGTTCGAAGCTGCAGTGAGCTGTGATTGCACCACTGCACTCCAGCCTGGACCACAGACCAAGACTTTGTCTCTAAAAAAAGAAAGAAAAGAACATGTTTGCCGACACCTGCCACTCTCTTGTGCAAATAAGTCAATGCATTTACTTGCTCATCTAGACCAGTGGTTCACAATCAGTGTGAGTTTACCACCTGGGGACATTTGGCAATGTCTGGAGACATTTTTGTTTGTCACAACTGGGAAGGGGCATCTGGTGGGTAGAGGCCACAGATGCCACTCACCATTCGACAATCCACAGGACAGCCCCAGAGCCAAGAACTGACCAGCCCAAAACATCAATAGGACCAAGGTGGAGAACCTGCTCTAGGCCTATCACCTGGCTCCTGTTCTCCCCGGAGGCCCAGGCCAGGTGCTTTCTAAGCTTGTTTACTCTGTAACCCCTGGGCAGAATCAGATGACACCAGAGGGTCCTGTCCTTGGCAGGGATGCCCCTCTAGGGTGTTTTAATCAACCCCTTGCTTCCCATGGCCCACAAAAGTAGGGACTCAGGTGAGCGCTCACCACAATGCCTCGGCTGAGCAGATTGTGATCTGCCAGTCTCCCGGGGCCCTGGGCCTTTGCCCGAGGCTGGTACTACAAGATCGCACAACAGTCAGACCAAACTCAGCAAAAAGTCACAAGCAGCTTTAATTCCCTAATGCAGTCTCCAGTAGGGATTTACAGCAACACTGCAGGACCAGGAGATGCTGAGTGGCTCAGCCTCCTCAGCGCTTCAGGCCATGGCTCCACCCTCTTCCACGCCAGCCTCTCCAAGGGGATGCATGCCCCTTCTGTCTTCAGTTCAAGGGACAGGTGTCCCGGCTGCAGTGGGTTCCATTTCTTCCTCCCACTCCCTCTCCCTCTCCTTCTTCTCGAAGCTGCGGGCCCCCATAGCACAGTAATACATAGCCTCGTCCTCAGGCTGTAGCTCAGCGATGTTCAAATACCCCTTGTTCCCGGCCACATCTTTGGATCCAGAGAAGCGAGGGGGTACCTGGGGGCCCTGGCTCTTGTCTGACTGTGAGAAGTATCTCAGCAGGAACTTCGGAGGGTGGCCCGGCCTCTGCTGGTACCAGTAGACGCTGTACACACTGATGTCATGGTCGTTCCTCAGGGTGCAGGTGAGGCGGATTGTGGTTCCAAGGGCTGAGGACATGGCCGGCGGCTGATGCAGCACCGGCTGAGGACCACAACCTGGTGACACAGAAGCATGCGGGCCATGGGGGCAGGACTGGGTGAAGGAAGGGGCAGGGGTCTTTGGGCTCTGGGGGTTCCCTCACCTGTGCAGTAGACAAGCAGCATGAGCAGGACAGGAGCCCAGGACATGGTGCAGACCCGCAGAGCTCTGACTTCTGTGGCCACGGTGCCTGGGGTCCCCAAGGGCTGGCGCAGTATCCTCCTCCCTGCTCTGAGAGGTGGGGCCGTGGCACACCTCGTTCTGGCCACTACCATCCTAGACTTTCTTCGGTTACTGGAACAGCGTGGGGGCAGCATTTGTGGCTCTGATCTTGCCATGTGGAAGCATTCAGAGAGGATGCACCTGCTGGAGACTCTGGGGCCAGTACCCTGGAGGCCTTTGGGTTAAGGTCCCTCAAGGGGTGTGACCTCAACTTCCCCCTGAAGAAGCTGAGCCCCAGAGAAATAAACTTTCTGTCGACACTTAAATGCTTGGTGAGCCAGAAAAGGAGGACACATCCTCGCGGGGTGAAAACACCTGCTTTGAACAGCAGAAGACACTGGGGGCCCAGAGCAGGCTGGGATGCACTGCCCCTTCCACACTCCAGCACTGCGTTCAGCGCATGCTCCTCTCCCTCCCAGAACCAAGCAAAGTGACTCAGGCTAGGGAAAGAAGCACCAGGGCCCTGGCGTCTTCCCCACCCCAGTTCGGGCTCACCGAGCAGGTGCAGTTTGGCGCTGTGATGGATTGAATTGCATCCCCCAAATCCATAGGTTGAAGCCCTAACCCCCAGTGTGCCTGTATTTGGAGATGGGGCCTTTAAGGAGCTAATGAAGGTTAAATGAGGTCACAGAAGTGGGGTCCTGGTCAGTACAACTGGTGTCCTTATAAAAAGGGGAAATTTGGGAGCCGGATGCAGTGTCTCACACCTATAATCCCAGCACTTTGGGAGGCCAAGGTGGGAGGATCACTTGAGCTCAGGAGTTTGAGTCCAACCTGAGCAACATGGCAAAACACCATTTCTACAAAAAATAAATAAATAAATAAAAATTAGCTGGGCATGGTGGCCAGGCACCTGCAGTCCCAACTACTTGGGAGGCTGAGGTGGGAGGATCACTTGAGCCTGGGAGGTTGAGGCTACAGCAAGCCAAGATCTCATCACTGCCCTCCAGCCTGGCCAACAGGGGGAGACACTGCCTCGAAAAAATAAATGAGAATAAAAATAATAAATTAATTAAACGTATGTTTGCATACTACCTGCAAGATTTAAAAAAAAAAAAAAAAATTAAAGGGAAATTTGGACTTAAAGTCTCTGATCCCACATGCTCATCCTCCCACACAAAGCTGAAGTGTCCCCTCCCTGGAACCTGTGCGGGCCTGTGATCAGGGCTAAAGTGGCCCTGGGTGCGCGAGGTGGCACTGAGCAGCTGGATGTGCACTGGGACTGTTTACTCGCAAACACTTGATAGAGCAACCACCCCTGAGGCTCAGATGAGCCCCCTGCTCGGTGTCAAGCTGCCTCACATCCACTCTCTGCCTGGTGAGGTGCAGACTGCACCAGTTTCAGCCAGCTGGGCCAACTCTGGGAGCCCCACCCTTCTTCCCACTGCCCCTCTGGCCAACAACTCCACTGCCCAGGTAAGGGCTGGGGAGGGCCTCTGCAGACACAGGATGTCTTGACCACTCTGTCCAGTCACGGCTGCAACCACATCTATGACTTGTTGCCCCTCCCTCCTCTGTACAGGCTGGTGTGCAGTGGGGAACTAACAGGTGAATGCTGATTTCTGGAGAGGAGAAAGGAAGCTTTGTTCACTCATTCATTCATTTCTTCCCTCATCCAGTAGCTCCTGCACGTGTCGTGCATGTATTTGTGAAAGAGAAATACGCCTCCCAGACCCGTCCCAGAGCACCAGTCCTTGGGAATCAGGGCAGGAGAAGGTCATACCTGTGCACCAGCACTACTGCAGCCCCTGAACCAACCCTACCACTGACACTGTCAGAGCTTTTTGATCCTTTTAAGATCAAAGATAGGTGTTTCTACTTGCACTTACAGTTATATTTAGAGAGACAATAAGCCCAGCCCTCAACAGTAGAGACACTCTGGTCCCAACTTTGTTTCACAGACTTCACTGCCCCAGGACCCTGGCACCACTCACAGGGAAGGATTGTATCCAGTGGTGACTGTGTGTGCTGCGGAATGGTTGGACCTTCCAGACCCTGCTGGAGATGGTCTCAGACCCCTGGAGCATATAGAGTTAGAGGTAGGTCACGCACTCTGAACTCTGCCTTCTCCTGGCCCTGGGCAGCTGTTCCCGCCTCTGTCCCCTCAGCCTTGTCCTCAGTGCACCAACACCTGGGCTCAAGGATCATCTGCAGGGCACAGCAGTTTGGTGGGGTTGAAGAACACCGTGTACTCGGTCCTCTCCGGCTACACTCAACTATTTATAGATAATTCTAGACCAAGAGAAGGTTGGTGAACTCTGTGACAGACCTCAAGGTCTACAAGGGTCTCAGGGGAGACAGGAGGCATTCAGTGCTCCTGCCTGGTTGGTAGACCTTTTTTTTTTAGAGACAAGGTTTCACTCTGTTGCCCAGGCTGGAGTGCAGTGGTGCAATCACAGCTCAGTGCAGCCTCCAATTCCTGGGCTCAAACAATTCTCCTGTCCCAGCCTCCCAAGTAGCTGGGACTACAGGCATGTGCCACCATGTCCAGCTAATTCTTTCTTTATTTTTTGCGGAGACAGGGTCTTGCCATGTTGCCAAGACTGGTCTCAAATTCCTCGTTCAAGGGATCCTCCTGTCTCAGCTTCCTAAAATGCTGGGATTACAGGTGTGAGCTACTCACCACACGCCCGGCCTAATAGATATTTTAGACTCTGTTTCAGTGATCCACTGCTTCATGGCAGACTACCCATAATGTAGTCGTTTAAAACAAGACTTGATTCGTTCCCCAGTTCTGTGGGTTGCCTGGTTGGTTCTTCCGGTTCCACCTGCAATCATGCATGTGGTTATGGTCAGTGATGGCTGGACCAGCTGCGCTGGGAGGTCTGTCCAAGACTGCAGCTCATTCTCCTGCACATGGCTCTGATCTTAGCAAGCCTCCGCCCTCGGTGGTTCAGTGGTCCCTCTGGTCACCCATTCTCCCTATCTCCTTTCCTCCTCCTTCATGTCAGGGTCCCCCAGTCCCCATCTCCCTCATTTCTCATCTGAAGGCATGCTTACCTAGTGCCTTTCCACCCCTCTGCTCTCACATGGTGCTAAGCCAGGCTGGCACCAGGCTCCTTGTCACCACAGGACCTTTGCCCATGGTCCCAATGCCAGGATGAATCCCAGTCCCTCAGAACTAACCTCCTTCATCCAGGTGCTCTTTTTTTTTTTTTTTTTTTTGAGACGGAGTCTTGTTCTGTCACCCAGGCTGGAGTACAGTGGCACAATCTCAGCTCATGGCAAGCTCTGCCTCCCGGGTTCATGCCATTCTCCTGTTTCAGCCTCCCGAGTAGCTGGGACTACAGGCGCCCACCACCACGCCCGGCTATTTTTTTTTTTTTTTTTTTTGTATTTTTAGTACAGACGGGGTTTCACTGTGTTAGCCAGGATGGTCTTGATCTCCTGACCTCGTGATCCACCCACCTCGGCCTCCCAAAGTGCTGGGATTACAGGTGTGAGCCACCATGCCTAGCTTTTTTTTTTCTTTTTCTTTTTCTCTTTTTTTTTTGTTAGCAGAGTCTCTGCCGCCCAGGCAGGAGTGCAGTGGTGTAATCATAGCTCACTGCAGCCTTGAACCCCCTGGCCTCAAGCAATCCTCCTGCCTCGGCCTCCCGAAGTGTTGGGATTACAGACGTAAGCCATCACACCTGGCCTAATACTTGTTTTTGCCAGGGCGTTTATCACAGGTTTTAACTGCACCTGTGCTTGTTTCTTCTGTCCACAATCTCTGTGAGATTGTTTCTGTTAAATTCATCACTGAAAGTTCAACCTTTAGCTAATCTTTTTGGTTGGTTTGTTTGTTTGTTTGGGACAGTCTCACTCTGTCACCCAGGCTGGAGTGAAGTGGCACCATTTCAGCTCACTACAACCTCTGCCTTCCAGGTTCAAGTGATTCTTGTGCCTCAGCCTCCCAAGTAGCTGGGATTACAGGCACATGCCACCATGCCTAGCTAATTTTTGTATTTTTAGTAGAGACAGGATTTCACCATATTGACCACACTGGTCTCAAACTCCTGGCCTCAAGCGATCCTCCCACCTCAGCCTCCCACGGTGCTGGGATTACAGGTGTCAGCCACCGTTTAACTTACCTAGTGTCCAACCTTTAACTTACCTAGTGTCCCCTGTATACCACTAACCCTCAACAACAAGAATTTGAACTTTCTGGGACCACTTATACACAGATTTTCTTATGCCTCTTTCACCCCTGAGACTGTAAAATCAACCCCCTCCTCTTCCTCCTCCTCCAGTAGGATAATCCATCCATTTCTACCTAATGAATAGTAAATAGATTTTATCTCCCTTAAGATTATCTTAATAACATTTTCTTTTCCCTAGCTTACTTTATTATAAGAATACAGTACAGGCAGGGCACAGTGGCTCACGCCTGTAATCCCAGCACTTTAGAAAGCCGAGGCAGGCAGATCACCTAGGTAAGGAGTTCAAGATCACCCAGGACAACATAGCAAAACCCCATCTCTACTAAAAATACAAAAATTAGCTGGCGTGGTGGCACACGCCTGTAATCCTAGCTACTTGGGAGGCTGAGGCAGGAGAATCACTTAAACCTGGGAGGTTGCAGTGAGCAGAGATGGTGCCACTGCACTCCAGCCTGGGCCACAGAGTGAGACTCCATCTCAAAGTAAAAAAAAATGCATACAGTACATAATATGTTTAACATTCAAAATATGTGTTAATTGCTGGTATCATCAGTAAGGCTTCAAATCAACAGCAGGCTATTAGTAGTTAAGTTTTGGGGGAGTCAAAAGTTATATACAGCCAGGCAGATTGTCCACCGAACAGGGGACTGGCTCCCCTAAACCCCATATTACTCAAGAGTTTACTATTCACTATAGTATAACGGCATGAACGAATGAATGAGTGAATGATGCCTCTCGTGTGGAGTGAAATGCTCACCCAGCACCTGGGCACACATACAGGTTGGGGATAGTCAATATTGCCCAAGAGCTGTAGCAGTGGCCACACTAGCATTGCTTCCCGCTCTTCAGCCTTTTACTCTGCGGGGCCAGCTGGAAATTCTTACACAAGTCAGTTGCATTCGTGAGCCTCAGCTAATATGCGTATTACCTGTGTTGAGGCCCCAGCCCACTGACAGGGGACGAGGCTCATGAGGCCATGGTGGAGATTAAGAATATGGATGTGGCTGACCGTGGTAATGCATGCCTGTAACCCCAGAGCTTTGGGAGGCTGACTCAGCAGGATCACTTGAGACCAGAGTTCGAGACACTGTCCCTTAAAAAAAAAAAAAAGAAAATTGTGGATGACAACACTATCCTGTTATGAACTGGATGTTGGTGTCCTCCTGAAATTCATAAGCTGAAATCCTAACCACCAGTGTGATGGTGCTCAGACATGGGGTCTTTAGGAGGTGGTTACGTCATGAGGGCAGAACCCCATGAATGGGATTAGTGCCTTTATAAAAGAGGCCGTGCTGGGTGCAGTGGCTCATACCTGTAATCCCAGCACTTTGGGAGGCCAAGGCGGGTGCATGACTTCAGGCCAAGAGTTCAAGACCAGCCTGGCCAACATGTTGAAACCCCATCTCTACTAAAAATACAAAAATTTAGCTGGGCGTGGTGGTGGGCACCTGTAATCCCAGCTACTTGGGAGGCTGAGGCAGGAGACTTGCTTGAACATGGGAGGTGGAGGTTGCAGTGAGCCGAGATCACACCACTGCACTCCAGTCCGGGCGGCAGTGCGAGACTCCTTCTAAAAAATAAAAAAAATTAAGATGAAGTCATTAAGGTCATTAAGGTAGGCCCTAATTCATTATGACTGGGGGAAATTTGGACATAGAGATACACACTCACAGAGGGAAATGTTTGACTGGGAAAAGTCACAGGTAGAAACAAGGAACACCTGAGGCTACCAGGAGCTAGGCGAGAGACCTGGACCAGATCCTTTCTTTCCTAATGCCTGCAGAGAGCGCCTGGCCCTGCTGAAACCTTCATCTCAGACTTCCGGACAGCAAAACTGTGAAACAATACATTTGTATTGTTTCAAGTGAACCCCTTAGTGGTACTTTTTTATGGCAGCCCTGGGAAACTAATACAATGGCCTTCTGTGGCTGACTTCACTTAGCATAATGTTTTCAACACTCATCCATGTTGCAGATGTATCCAAACCTCATTCCCTTCTAGGTATGTAAGTACCATATCTTGTTTATCCATTCATCTGTTGATGGGAACTTGGATTGTTTCCACTGTTTGGCTCTGGGGAGTACAGTGGTGAACATCAGCATACAAGTATCTGTCTGAGTCCCTATTTCAAATTCTTTGTCATATACATAGGAGCAAAACTGCTGGGTTATATGGTAATTCTGTTTAACCTTTTGAGAAACCACCAAACTGTTTACCACAGGGTCCGCACCATTTAACAATCCCACCAGCAATGTACAAGTGTTATCCTTTCTCTACATCCTCATCAGTACTTCTTATTTCCATTTTGTTTTGACTATAGTCTGGTAGGTGTGAATTGCTATCTCCCGTGGTTTTAATTTACATTTTCCCAATGACTAATGTTGTTGAGCATCTTTTCATGTGTTCATTTACCATTTGTATATTTTCTTCGGAGAAATGTCTATTCAGATCCTTTGCCCATATTATAATTGGGTGTTTCTCTTTTTGTTGTTGAGTCATAGGAATTCTTTTATATATTCTGGATGTTAAGCCCTTATCAGGTTTATGATTTGCAAACATATTCCCATTCTGTGGGTTGTCTTTTCACATTCTAGATAGTGTCTGCTGATGCATAAAAGTTTTAAATTTTGATGAAATCCAACTTATTTATCTTTTCTTGTGTTGCAGTGCCTTGGGTATCAGTTTAAAAAAACATTGCCAGACCAGGCATGGTGGTTCATGCCTGTAATCCTAGCACTTTGGGAGGCCGAGAGCAGAGGATTGCTTGATCCCAGGAGTTCAAGACCAGCTCGTGTAACATACCGAGACATGTCTCTATTTTTTTAATAAAATTTAAAAATTTAAAAAAAAAATCATTGCCAAATTCAAAGTCATGAAGATTTGTCTGTATGTTTTCTTCTAAAAGTTTTGTACTTTTCACCTTTATATTTAGGTCTTCAATCCATTTTTAGTTAATTTTTGTATACGATAGAAAGAGTCCAACGTCATTTTTTTATATGTGTATATCCTGTTTTCCCAACAGTTTCTTTGTTGAAGAGACTGTTCTTTCCCCCATTGAATGGGCTTGGCACCCTTCTTGAAAATCAAATGACCATAGATGCGAGAGTTTATTTCTGGGCTCTGCATTCTATTCCATTGGTCTATGTGTTTACCTTAACCAGTACTGCACTTTTATGATTACTACAGCTTCAAAGTAAGTTTTTTAATTTTGGGGGGACGGGGTCTTGCTCTGTCACCCAGGCTGGAGTGCAGTGGCATGACTGTGACTCACTGCAGCCTCCTCCTCCTGAGCTCAAGTGATCCTCCTGCCTCAGCCTCCCAATTGTTTTTTGTTTTGGTGGTGGGGGCGGGGGTTGGTAGAGACGGTCTCGTTTTATTGCCTAGGCTGTCTCAAGTGCTTGGACTCAAGCAGTCCTCCCACCTCGACTTCCCAAAGTGCTGCAATTACAGGCATGGGCTGCTGTACCCAGTCTGCAGTAAGTTTTGAAACTGGGAAATTGGATTCCCCCAACTTTTGTTCTTTTTCAAGATTGTTCCAGCCATTTAGGATCCCTTGAAATTACATATGAATTTTAGGATGAGTTTTTCCATCTTTTGCCTAACACTATGGAGATTTTTTTTTAATAAGATGAAGTCTCGCTCTGTTGCCCAGGCTGGAATGCCATGGCCCAATCTTGGCTCACTGTAGTCTCTGCCTCCAGGGTTCAAGCAATTCTCCTGCTTCAGCCTCCCAAGTAGTTGGGATTACAGGTGCACACCACCACTGCCAGCTAATTTTTGCATTTTTGGTAGAGACTAGGTTTTGCCATGTTAGCCAGACCGGTCTCAAACTCCTGACCTAAGGTGATCACCTTCCTCAGCTTCCCAAAATACTGGGATTATCGGCGTGAGCCACCATGCCCAGCCACACTATGGGGATTTTAATAAGGATTGCATTGAATCTGTAAGTCACTTTGGGTAGTGTATTCATGTCCTAGTGATGCCATAGAGAAGTACCCAACTGGGTGGCTTAAAACCAAAATTTGTTCTCAAAGTCCTAGAGGCTAGAAGTGTGAAATTCAGTGTTAGCAGAACCATACATCCTCTGAAATCTCTAGCAAAGGATCTTTCCTTGCCTATTACACCCTTTGGGGCTCTGCAGACATTCCTTGGCTTGTGGCAATGTAACTCCAACCTTTGCCTCCATCTTCACATGCTTCTCATCCCTCTGTCTTTGGGTCCAAATTTTTGTCCTTTTTTTAGGGCTGAATCCATCGTATATATGTACCACATGTTCTTTATCCATTCGTCTGTCAATGAACACTTAGATTGTTTCCATTTCTTGGCTATTGTAAACAATACTGCGGTAAATTGCACTGCAGTGAACATGGGAGTGAAGATACCTCTTCTTCACAGTGATTTTATTCCTGTGGACATGTACCCAAAAATAGGATTGCTGGATCATATGGTAGTTCTACTTTTAATTTTTTGAGGAGCCCTCATACTGTTTTTTCGTAAAAGCTATACTAATTTATATTCCCAGTAATAATGTACAAGGGTTCCCTTTTCTGCATGTTCTCACCAACGCTTGTTTTCTTTTGACTTTTTTATAATAGCCATCCTAACAGGTATGAGGTGATACTTCGTTGTGGCTTTAATTTGCATTTCTCTGATGATTAGTGATGTTGAGCATATTTTCATGTATCTGTGAACTATTTATATGTCTTCTTTTGAAAAATGTGTATTTAGGTCCTTTATACTTTTTTTTTTTGAGATGGAGTTTTGCTCTTGTTGCCCCAGCTGCAGTGCAATGGCATGATCTTGGCTCACTGCAACCTCCGCCTCCCAGGTTCAAGCAATTCTCCTGCCTTAGCCTCCTGAATAGTTGGAACTACAGGCACCCGCCACCATGCCCAGCTAATTTTTGTATTTTTAGTAGGGACGGGGTTTCACCATGTTGACCAGGCTGGTCTCGAACTCCTGACCCGTGATCCACCTGCCTCAGCCTCCCAAAGTGCTGGGATTACAGGTGTGAGCCACTGCTCCCAGCCTATCCATTTTTTAATTGTTTTGTTTTTGCTGTTGAGTTGTATGAGTTCTTACATATTTTGTTTGTTTTGTTTGTTTTGTTTTGTTTTGTTTTTTTGAGGCACAGTCAAACTCTGTTACCCAGGCTGCAGTGCAGTGGCACAATCTCAGTTCACTGCAACCTCTGTATCCTGAGTTCAAGCTATTCTCCTACCTCAGCCTCATGAGTAGCTGGGATTACAGACACACACCATCATGCCCAGCTAATTTTTTCTCTTTTTTTTTTTTTTTTTTTTGAGACGAAGTCTCGCTCTGTCGCCCAGGCTGGAGTGCAGTGGCCGGATCTCAGCTCACTGCAAGCTCCACCTCCCGGGTTCACGCCATTCTCCTGCCTCAGCCTCCCGAGTAGCTGGGACTACAGGCGCCCGCCACCTCACCCGGCTAGTTTTTTTGTAATTTTGTAGTAGAGACGGGGTTTCACCGTGTTAGCCAGGATGGTCTCGATCTCCTGACTTCGTGATCCGCCCGTCTCGGCCTCCCAAAGTGCTGGGATTACAGGCTTGAGCCACCGCGCCCGGCCATTTTTTCTCTTTTTAGTAGAGACGGGTTTCGCCATGTTAGCCAGGCTGATCTTGAACCTCTGGCCTCAGTGATCCACCCACCTCGGCCTCCCAAGTGCTGGGATTTACAGGTGTGAACCACCGCATCCAGCCTGTAATTTTTTCTTGATAGCCCAACATGATGTATGGGATAAAAATAATGGCAACAAATAGGCTTTTAGTAATATGGTAAGGTGTGAGGGGAGGAAAGCAGTCAATATTTCCATGACTAGGTCTTGATCTTTTAGTGAGCTTGTGCCTCTGGACTGTGAACTTCGCAGGTGCTTCTCAGTTCTTCCCCCGGGTTGGTGGGAAAGGATGGCTACAGCTGACTGGAGCTGAGGTTTTCTCTTCTTCCAGGTCATTAGGCTCTAATAAAACCCTAACAGGTTAGGTTCTGGTTAAATACAGTAAGTCCTCACTTAACATCAATAGGTTCTTGGAAACTATTGACTATGACTTTAAGCAAAACCAACTTTTTTTCCTCATCACCATTATAAGGAAATGACACTGAACACATGGACATTATTCAAGGATATATGTATGTCATTTTGCTTAAAGTTGCGGTTTCCAAGAACCTAGTGATGACATTGAGGACTTACTGTAGTCTCTCCTGAATGAAGATCTTGTGAAGAACAGAATTGGCCAGGTGCAGTGGCTCATACCTGTAATCCTAACACTTTGGGAGGCTGAGGCAGGAGGACTGCTTGAGATCAGGAATTCAAGACCAGCCTGGGAAACATGGCAAACCCCTGTCTCTACAAAATAATAATAATAATTCTGTTAAATGAAACCACTTAACAGAATTATCTGGAATGTTTCAAAATCATTCTTCCCCTCTCTACCAGAGCCTGAGATTTCTCTCTGATACTTACTGTGAGAACTGGCAGAGCTCCAGGAAGTAAAAGAAAAGTGAGGCCCACCCAATAGCTGGGTCCCCCTGGAGTTATCTCTCAGATATATCTACACCGAGCCTCCAGTAATTCAGCAACTACAATTCAGGTTTCTCTGCCCAGCACTGATTCCCGTGGAGGTTCCTGCTCATGGATTTCTGCTCTGGTAAATTGTGATTCTCTGTATCTTCAGTTTGGGGAGAAGCAGTTTGTCCTGTGGCCTCACTTCTCTTGCGAATCTAAGAAGAGCTGATTTTTCAGTTTGTTCAGCTTACTACTTGTTAGAATGGAGTGATGACTTCCAAGCTTCTTACATTTCAGACCAGAAACCAGAAGCCTCGCTTTTTCTTTGTAATCTGCAAAAGGTATCTCTATGATTTCTTCAAGTATTTCTTCTTCTCTCTTTCATTTTCCTGTCCTTCTGGGATCACAATTATCTGAATGTTTGCACTTCTTTTCCTCCATTGCTCTTAGTTTTGCTTTTATATTTTTTATGTCTATTCAAAAAGTGACCAGCTGTCCTGGTTTGCCCGGGCCTCTCCTGGTTTTAGCATTGACAGTCCCATGTCTTCAAAACCCCGCAGTCTCAGGCAGACTGGGGATAGTTTGTCACCCTGGTTTCCAACTCGTTTATTCAACGTCTTCTTCAAATGCCCTCATTTGTTCCTTGCTGTATCCATTTTCCCCACAGCAGTATTTTTTATTGATTCAGCTATTCTGTATGCATATTTCTGCTTAATTCTCTTATTTTCTCATTTTATTTTAAAGCACCCTTTACCCTTGTTAATATGCTTATTTACGCTAATTTTAAGTTGTGTGTTCCTCTTTTCTAATGTATTTGCTTCTGGTGGCATCTTTAATCCTGTATGCTCTTTTGCATTTGAAATGGCTAAGCTTATTTCCTCTACAGCAGGCTCTTATATAGGGCAAAGAAATGGATAAAGACCAGACATCAAACCCTGTCATCTCCAGCTGGCTGAGGGGATGTAGAGTGGATGAGCCTTTGGGTAGAAAGCACCAGAAAAAACAGTCATTGCCCACCCTACTAAACACATAGGACCAGTCTTCAACTTCTGCCTCTTAGGAGAAGCAGTCTTGTGGCAGACTATCAGACTGTAACTGCTCAGTTCTGTGCTTCGGAGGTAAAAGGATGGGAAAGCAACTCCCTTGAGACCATTCTCCACTTTTTCTCAGCTCAGCACAAGCCAGGCCTTAAACTGCATCCCTGGTTTTATAGCTGAGTACATCTGATTCAGTACGCTGAGTTCTGGGGGCACTTTTTGTCTCAAGGCAGTGAAACTCTAGCAGTGCACCCATCTATTCTGTCCTCCAGTAGGCAACCTTATGACAAGGTTGAACTTTACCTGAGCCCTGTGCTCTCAGGACACAGTGATGGTTAGGAAGTACCCCCATCCTTTTGTTTTCTAGACCACTCCCTGACCCCCTCAAAAAATCCTTTTGTGTTTCTGGAAAGAGTTTACCTCAAAGAACTACTCTTCCCCATATGACTTATATAAGACTCATTATCTACTTTCTCACAACTTCCAGAGTCAAAGATGACTCCTTTGTTTACCCGTGGCAAAGCCAAACAGTCCCTTTTACCTGAACCTGCTCACAAGGTTAGACCCAGATGCTCCAACCTCCCATTCTTTGATTGATTAGCAGATTAGAAGGGTCTGTCCCACTGAAACTAACCACAGAGAAAACGTTTGATGTTCAGATAACCCCCCATGTTCACACTTCCCCCACTTGCAAAACAACCCCATCTGCAACTTATTTACCCCTCGCTATAAAAGTCTAAGGTAGAACCACTGTGCCGAGACACTTTAGCCATTGGATCTGAGGTGCTGTCTCTACTGCAATAATCTGAATAATATCTTCTCCTTAATTGTCTAATGTATTGTGTCTGACACTAGTCTACTTCCTGCTCCAGGCCAAAACCTCCATCCCACACATCCTAGTACCAAACAGCCCCCTCACCCCACAGACATGTTTTTCTCTGTTTTCCTTTTCTAATCCCATCAGAGTTGATTTTGGAGGCTAGAATTTTTATTAGTATCATTGAAAACAAAAACTCTCATCCTAAGACTTGCTGTGCCTATCACTTTGAATAAATCCCTTCAGCTTAGAAAAGAACAATCATCATTAAAAATAAAGGTAACACCTCCCTCCCAAACTGTCTCAAGAAGAAAAAGTTCCAAGAGAAAAATCACTACGTTAGAAGAGAACATTGATTAAGCACATTCTGATTTTTGCCTCCTCCACAGTTTCCTTATAAAGCTGTTATGAAGCTTTTGTTATGATGAGCAGGTAGAGAGACAATACACCAGGCACACAAATATGTGGTATGACAGGTATTAACAAGTCATGTAAAGGAAAATGAAGAAGAAGAAGGGGAAGAGATGGTATCTGCAGTTAGGTTAGGACTGAATCTAGCCAGGTGCGGTGGCTCACGCCTGTAATCCCAACACTTTGGGAGACCGAGGCGGAAGGATCACGAAATCAGAAGTTCGAGACCAGCCTGACCAACGTGGTGAAACCCCGTCTCTACTAAAACTACAAAAATTAGCCAGGTGTGGTGGCACGTGCCTGTAATCCCAGCTACTCAGGAGGCGGAAGCAGGAGAATAACTTGAACCCAGTAGGCGGAGGTTGCAGTGAGCCGAGTTTGCACCACTGCACTCCAGCCTGGGTGACAAAGCGAGGCTCCGTCTCAAAAAAAAAAAAAAAAAAAAAAAAAGAATCTATACATACTAAAATGACAAAATCAATAAATTCAAAAATTATAAAGATACATCCAATCACAATGTGTTCCTCGTTTTGATCCTGATCTAACAGACAATTTATGAGATGATTCAAAGTTTGAGCATGGATATTTAATGATACTAGAGAAGTACTAAAAAAAAATTTTTTTTTTTTTTTTGAGACAGTCTCTCTCTCTCTCAGCCAGGCTGGAGTGCAGTGGCATGATCTTGGCTCACTGCAACCTCTGCTTCATGGGTTCAGGCAATTCTCCTGCCTCAGCCTCCTGAGTAGCTGGGATTACAGGGATGTGCCCCACCCGGCTAATTTTTGTATTTTTAGTAGAGATGGGGTTTCACCATGTTGGCCAGGCTGGTCTTGGATTCCTGACCTCAGGTAATCCACCCACCTTGGCCTCCCAAAGTGCTGGGATTACAGGCCTGAGCCACCGTGCCCGGCCAGAAGTATTAAAATTTTTTACATGTGATAAAATGGTATATTTTATACTCCATCTGCTGAAATATTTGCAAATGGAGCTATATGGAGGAAGGAGGGTGTGGGTGTGGATACAAAGGAATCAGCAAAGAATAATTATTCAAG
This sequence comes from Macaca thibetana thibetana, assembly GCF_024542745.1. Lineage (NCBI taxonomy): Eukaryota > Metazoa > Chordata > Mammalia > Primates > Cercopithecidae > Macaca > Macaca thibetana. Next base: position 30,157,961 of record NC_065587.1, read on the forward strand.
CTGAATTATGAGTACATGGGAACTGTTGTACTATTTTTTTTCCTGCTTTTGTGTCTCCATTGAAAGAAGCTTTAAAAAAGAATGCCTTCAAGAAATAAGTTAGAGAATTCAAATTAATGACAGGAAAGTTTACCAAGTACAGCTTTCTGATTCTATAGTATTCACTTTAGCAAAATATAAAATTCTAGTGATCATACGCTTTTAAAAATGTGAAACATTGGCTGGGCGTGGTGGCTCATGCCTGTAATCCCAGCACTTTGGGAGGCCAAGGCAGGCAGATCACCTGAGGTCAGGAGTTCCAGACCAGCCTGGCTAACATGGTGAAACCCCCAACTCTACTAAAAATATAAAAATTAGCCAGGTGTGGTGGCCCTCGCCTGTAATCCCAGCTACTCAGGAGGCTGAGGCAGCAGAATCGCTTGAACCTGGGAGGTGGATGTTGCAGTGAGCCAAGATTGTACCACTACACTCCAACCTGGGCAACAAAGAAAGACTCTGTCTCAAAAACAAACAAAAAAAAAAGTGAAAGATTAAAAGATGCAAAATACTAATAATCATAATGAATAGGATATATTGAGATCTTGCGCCAGGCATTAGGGTAGGACTAGCTGTGAAATATCTTACTAACTCCTCTTAACGAGTTCATGATCAAGAGACTCCTGTTCCCATTTTATAAATTAGGAAATTAAGGGTCACATAAATTAGGTAACTTACTCAAATAACTTGTTCGGGAGTAAAGTTACAAGCCCAAGCAGCTTGACCCCATGAAAAAACCCCAGTCATAACCACTATGTTTCTCTCATGTCCATGGGAAATCAGTGCTTTAGACGTTGCTGCCAATACCTGAAGTAAGATGATGGTAAGTTTCTCTCAGGAAGCAAAATTGTATCTCCCATTCCCTCTCCTTTTCTCCAGTGCGACAGGTGGGATATACATCCTCAAAACAATTGCTGAATGAGGCTAAATTAGCAATAACAGCTACAAGCCAGATTTTTATCCAGATACCTCCAAGATCCTCTCTAAGGGGACTCCCGAAAAAGCCACAACCAACCACTTAAAGTAGGGCATTTCTTCATGCCACATAATGTATAAAACGGAGATGTCACTTTACCTGGTATTCTATGGAAAGCTGGCCTCATTACCATGTATGAAGTAGCTGTAATTTGCTAAGTGCATGTTGTCTATATTTTAAGATATATTTATTAATCTAATGCATACATTACAACTACACGATCAGGAAGGATAATTTGAAAGACAGCTCCTTAACATGACTTACAAGGCCATAGAAGATCTGGCCTGCTTCTCTCCAGACTTCTCTCCATTCCTTCATTAATAAATTAGTTCAAACAGGGCTAACTTCAGTTCTCCAAGCCTGCCATGCTCCAGCTCATCTCAGGGCCTTCTCACACATTGCACTTGCCTGGAATGTTTATCCTCTCTTCTTGGGGCTCATTCCTCCTTAGTTCCAGTGTTTCATTTTGATGCCTCTTCCTCTGGAAATCCTTTCATGAACCTGAAGGCCCTAAACTATGGTGACAATCCACCTTACAATGTTATTTTGCACTTTGTAACACAATGAGAACCCACTTATTTATACTCTCCTAAAATAAAGAGTTTTCAGTCTGTGATGAATCTTTCTGTTTTGGTCTAGCTGGTTTGCCAAGAGGGTACCGTATGCCACTAGGACAAGATAAAGCAAAGTAGAAGAGTTTCCATCAATGCACATAATGTTAAAAGCACATGTGTCAACTGAGCACTTACTGGGCACAAGACTCTGTGCTCTGTGGTGTATGTATTTTGTCACAATAACTCTAAAACAAGTACAATTTCTTTCTGCATTTTAGATGTAAAAATAGGAGGTTTACAGAACTTGAGTAACTTACCAAAGTTACACATAGCCAGGATTAAAGCACAGATCTGTGTGACTTTATTTTTAGAGAGGGAGTCTTGCCCTGTTGCTCAGGCTGGAGTGCAATGGTGCGATCTCGGCTCACTGCAACCTCTGCCTCCCAGGTTCAAGAAATTCTCCTGCCTCAGCCCCTCGAGTAGCTGGGATTACAGGTGCACACCACCACACCAGACTAATTTTTGTATTTTTTGTAGAGACGGGGTTTCACCTTGTTGGCCAGGCTGGTCTCTAACTCCTGACCTCAGGTGATCCGCCCGCCTCAGCCTCCCAAAATGCTGGGATTACAGGCTTGAGCCACCCAGTCTGTGACTTTAGATCGCAGCTTGTGTTGCTATATAACTCCTACGCTGTAAGAAAACCTCCAGAGGAATGGCTGAGGCTGGGCACAGTGATTCACGCCTGTAATACCAGCACTCTGGGAGGCCAAGGCAGGTGGATGACTTGAGCTCAGGAGTTCGAGGCCAACCTGGGCAACACGGTGAAACCCCATCTCCACAAAAAATACAAAATTATCAAGGCATGGTGTCTCGCGCCTGTAGTCCCAGCTACTTGGGGGGCTAAGGTGGAAGAATTGCTTGAACCCGGGAGGCAGAGGTTGCAGTGAGCCAAGATTGTGCCACTGTACTCCAGCCTGGGCAACAGAGTAAGATTCTGTCCCCAAAAAAAAATAAAACAGAGGAATGGCTGAGACCAAGGCCACGGTGGAGATACCTATTCCCATATATCCTTTAGGGCTTTCCTTAATCCTTTCCTTTAATTAAGACTCCAGTTGGTAAGGAGCTTTATACAAATTCACTGCGTCCAGTCCTAGGAGGAGGAAGGGGCACATCTCACCCTGCCACAACTTCATCATGTCTCTCCCTGGCTCCCCAAGCTTCCTGGGGCTTTCAGGGCCAACCTAGCCTAGGCTGCAGAGATGGTTTATGAATATCTAGTACAGGGCTCCATGCCTGGGCCCTTAAGGGCCTCACCACACCCTATCTCTAGAAAATAAGCAACAACACCCAGCTCGCAGCCGGCAAAGCCCGGTCAGGAACGGACTTCCGGTTCAGCCGGATACGCCGGGCCACGGCAGGCAACAGCCGCCAGCCATTTTGGGCTCATCCCGGCGAGCTCCCAGAGGGCGCCCCTGTGACCTTGGGTTCCCAGCTGTGACTGGAAGCGGATCCCACCGGCTCTGAAGTGAGGCTGTCCACGGAGGCTCCGAGAACTTCCTTGCCGATGTAATGTTCATTTAATTGTTTCAGGGCCCTTCTCCTATCCTTCCCTGGAATCCTAGGTCAGTTCAAACGATCACCCTAACGGGGACGCTCCCTTACCGTTGTGTTAGACCATGGTTTCTCCCTTCGAAGGATTCTTTATTATCCTTAATGATAACCTGTTGCCTCCTTAAATTATCTTTGGGGTTAACATCACGAGATAGGGTTACTTTATTGATTTGTAACAGAAAGGGAATCTCTGAGGCCAGAGGGTTGCGGGAAGATTGCCGAGTTAGAGAATAGGAGTAGGCATCCTGAGGGCTTAGTAACAGGAGGGAAGCCTGTCTCCTGAACGCCCCCTGAAGGTAGATTCTGTTACTGCCCTCAGTTTACGAATGAGGAAGCTGAAACTTAGCTTGAAATGTCCGCTGTCATGCAGCCAGTAAGTGTAGAGTCAAAATTCCAGTACCAAACTGTTCATCACTAAAGCCTCATCTATTTAACCAGAACCAAACTGTAGAATGTAAAATATCCAGGCAGGGCGCAGTGGCTCTCATCTGTAATCCCAGCACTTTGGGAGGCCGAGGCGGGCGGATCACCTGAGGTCAGGAGTTCAAGACCAGCCTAGCCAAGATGGTGAAACCCCGTCTCTACTAAAAATACAAAAATTAGGCCGGGCGCGGTGGCTCACGTCTGTAATCCCAGCACTTTGGGAGGCCGAGGCGGGTGAATCACCTGAGGTCAGGAGTTTGAGACCAGCCTGGCCAACATGGTGAAATCCCGTCTATACTTAAAATACAAAAAAAAAAAAAAAAAAAAAAAGAAATTAGCTTGGCATGGTGGCAGGGGCTTGTAATCACAGCTACTGGGGAGGCTGAGGCAGGAGAATCACTTGAACTCGGGAGGTGGAGGTTGCAGTGAGCCAAGATTGCACCACTGCACTCCAGCCTGGGAAACAAGAGCAAGACTCTTATCTAAAAAATAAAAATAAAAACATCCAGGGTGATCTGCTGCCCTTCTTAAGGAAGGAGTAATGTTTTTTGGTTTTTTTTTTTGTTTTTTTTTTTTTGAGATGGAGTCTTGCTGTGTCGCCCGGGCTGGAGTGCAGTGGCCGGATCTCAGCTCACTGCAAGCTCCGCCTCCCGGGTTTACGCCATTCTCCTGCCTCAGCCTCCCGAGTAGCTGGGACTACAGGCGCCCGCCACCTCGCCCGGCTAGTTTTTTGTATTTTTAGTAGAGACGGGGTTTCACCGTGTTAGCCAGGATGGTCTCGATCTCCTGACCTCGTGATCCACCCGTCTCGGCCTCCCAAAGTGCTGGGATTACAGGCTTGAGCCACCGCGCCCGGCCGGAAGGAGTAATGTTTTACATTTTAAAAATATAATATACTTTATTGGCTTTTTAATTTAAAATAAGGAATATTGGCCGGGTGCAGTGGCTCATCCCCATAATCCCAGCACTTCAAGGGGCTGAAGCAGGCAGATCACTTGAGCCCAGGAGTTGGAGACCAGCCTGGGCAACATGGCGGAACCCTGTCTCTACCAAAAAAAAAAAAATTAGGCGTGGGCTGTAGTCACAGCTACTTACTTGGAAGGCTGAGATAGGAGAGGGGAAAAAAAAAAAAGGTTCTCACTAGATGGAACTTTTTTTGAGACAGAGTTTCACTCTTATCACCCAGGCTGGGGTGCAGTGGCGTGATCTGGCTCACTGCAACCTCCACCTCCTGGGTTCAAGAAGTTCTGCCTCAGCCTCCTGAGTAGCTGGGATTACAGGCGCGCATCACCACACCCGGCTAATTTTTGTATTTTTAGTAGAGACGGGGTTTCACCATGTTGGTCAGGCTGGTCTCAAACTCCTGACCTCGTGATCCACCCGCCTTGGCCTCCCAAAGTGCTGGGATTACAGGCGTGAGCCACTTCTTTTAGTTCTTCGGTAAGACCCAACTCTGTCTTGCTGCCGAGTATCCATGTCTGCTCTTTTGTCTGCTTCAAAAATTTGTTCCCCCTCCCCTTCAGGCTTATTTCCACACATCCTTTAGGTCTCAGCTTTTGTCCTGCTTCCCCTGAAAAGCATTCCTGGACTTCCCAAGTCTGAATTAGATGCTCCCACCACCCCATATGTTCTAAACTGCTTTATCATTAAGATAAGTTTGTTACAGTATAGAGATTTTTTTTTTTTTGACACTGTGTGGAGCCATTTTCTTTCAAGGGCATTTTCCTTCGGCTGGAAAAACTATTAAAATTTTGCTATTTTATTTTTTAATTACTGAGTAATTACTGAGTAATGAGGCAGCAGAGAGCTCTCTTTATCCTGCACCTAACAGGATACTAATATGTGATAAAAGGATAAGGAAATGAATGAGTTCCACATCCTACTCCACAGCTGACCCTCCTGTAGCTCATGCTTTCTTTTATTGAATGATTAATGTGGAGCCAAAAGTCAAATCAAGTTACTCTATAAGTCAGCTTAAGCCTACCAAATTGTATTTAAGAGGGAGTTTCTGAGAGCACAAACTGACTCTCAGAAACAGGTAAAGAAAATCCAATCGTAAGAGAACTGTTACCTGTTGAGGGAAACGAGTTTGTATTGACTTCCATATAACTTGGATTTACAACCTCCAGATTACATTCACTTATTCAGTAAACATGTATTGAGTTCCTAGTATGTGTCAGGCTCTGTTCTAGAAGCTGGGGATATGGCAGTGAACAAACTTTCGAGAGCTTGACACTCTAGTGGAAGAAAACAGGCAATCAAGAAGGAAATAAGCTAAGTTCAGATAGTGATGAATGCTACAGAAAATAAAGCAGATTCAGGGAAGAAGTGCTGTGGTTAGGGAAATGATTTCCAGTGAGCAATGTGGGAGCAATAATGAGTTCTCGATGCCAGGGCAATAAGGGGATGGAATATTCCACCTTAAGGAAAGGCTTATCTCTATGTATACATACATAATTGACAATATGGTTTAAAGATTAGACTTTTGGTTACTTTGATTCATTTTAATAATTTCTAAGAGCCGAAATACTTATTTGTATACTGATTAAATTTAATTTTTGGACTGCAAATACTAAGAGCCATTCTCCAGAATGTGGTACCCATTCCGAAGTATTGCCACTCGTGAACTCACAACCAGAACATTGTTCTGCAAGTAGGATGGTCCCATTTCCTCAGTTACTGTCTTACCACATCAACCTGACTTACAATTTCACCAACCACGGAGTTTCGCTCTGTCGCCCAGGCTGGAGTGCAGTGGCCGGATCTCAGCTCACTGCAAGCTCCGCCTCCTGGGTTCCCATTCTTCAGCCTCCCGAGTAGCTGGGACTACAGGCGCCTTCGCCCGGCTAATTTTTTGTATTTTTTAGTAGAGATGGGGTTTCACCGTGTTACCAGCATGGTCTCGATCTCCTGACCTCGTGATCCGCCCATCTCGGCCTCCCAAAGTGCTGGGATTACAGGCTTGAGCCACCGCGCCCGGCCGATTTATAAATTTTCGACCGTGTTTCTATTTTCTTGCCTTAATCCTTTATTGACTTATGGAATCGTAGATTTGAAGCCATTCCCACTTTCACCTGTGCAACATACAATATTGTAATATACAGATTGAACAAAATGGTTGGGAAATCTCTACATGGGACCCCAGGCTATGCACAAGTAAATATTAATAATTTAAGAATAATGCTATCATTTAATGACTAACTATAGGGCAGGCAACCGGATGCACATTTAATCTTTATTTTTATTTTTTTGTAGAGACAGGGTTTTGGTATGTTGTTCAGGCTGGTCTCAAAACCCCTGCCCCCAAGCCATCTCCCTGCCTTGGCTTCCCAGAGCTCTAAGAGTATAGGCATCAGCCACTGTGCACAACTTCACATTTAGTCTTTAGAACTGCCCTTTGAGTTGAGCATTTTGCACAGGGGAGAGACCAGTGTGTGGTGTTAAGAGATTAGCTCCTTTTGGGAGGCCAAGGCGGGTGGATCACTTGAGATCAGGAGTTCAAAACCAGCCTGGCCAACATGGTGAAACCCCGTCTCTACTAAAAATACAAAACAATTAGCTGAGCATGGTGGCATGCACCTGTAATCCCAGCTACTTGGAAGGCTGAGACAGGAGAACTGCTTGAACCTGGGAGGCGGAGGTTGCAGTGAGCTGAGATCAGGCCACTGCACTCCAGCCTGGGTGACAGAGCAAGACTCTGTCTCAAAAAAAAAAAAAAAACAGAAAAAAAAAAAAGAACTTAGCTCCAGTTCTTTCCTGTGTTACTTACACAAAGTGTTTCTCAGTGGTAAAATGGGAATAAAGTGCTACGGACATTTTAAATTTTGTGTTGTGTGATGATTAAATAAAGTAGTGCTTGTAAACTGATATTAAACACTTGTTTAATGTTAACTGTTAGGAGTTACTATTGCAATCTTAAAATGTACCGTCCTCGGTAGTGATCCGATGATCATTTAATTCCATTTTCTTTTTATTTTCCCATGTTTGTATCATTTAATCTGGCTGGAAGTTTTCAGACTTGAAGTAGGACTGCTTAGACTTTACTACAAAAGGAGTCTCAAGTACATTTCCCATAGTCTTCCTCCCCTAGCCCCTAGAGAAATATAAACAAACCAGTTAAAAGGAATACCTGAGCACTGATAAGAATGTTTACAGCACTTTGTGAAGAGGAGAGTGAAAAACAGCCCCAATGACATCTTGCTGTTTTTATTTTAAGACTTGCTTGTAGCATGTAAATCTGTTGTGGTGGTGGTGGTGGTGGTGGTGGTGTTGTTACAAGGTCTCACTCCGGTTACCCAGGCTGGAGTGCAGTGGTGCAATCTCACTGCAGCCTTTACCTCCCAGGCTCAGGTGATCCACCTCAGGCTCCCAAATAGCTGGGACAACAGGTGCATGCCACTATGCCCGGCTACGTTTTTATATTTTTAGTAGAGATGGAGTTTCGCCACATTGCCCAGGCTGGTCTCAAACTCCTGGGCTCAGGCAATACACCTGCCTCAGCCTCCCAAAGTGCTGGGATTACAGGCATGAGCCACTGCACCCAGCTGTATATCTTAATATAATCAAGCACACTACACAGTAAATCTTTTTATGCTTTAAAAAAAAATTAAGGCTGAGCGCGGTGGCTCACATCTGTAATCCCAGCACTTTGGAAGGCCGAGGCGGGCGAATCACGAGGTAAAGAGATTGAAGCCATCCTGGCCAACATGGTGAAACCCCGTCTCTACTAAAAAAAAAAATACAAAAATTAGCTGGGTGTGGTGGCGCACGCCTGTAGTTCCAGTTACTCAGGAGGCTGAGGCAGGAGAATCACTCGAACCTGGGAGGCAGAGATTGCAGTGAGCCGAGGTCGCACTACTGCACTCCAGCCTGGCGACAGAGCAAGACTCCGTCTCAAAATAGATAAATAAGTACATAATAGCCTGTCCAAATTATCTCATTCTACTCGAAGTACATTTATTACCATTTAACATAATTACTGATATTCCATCATACTGAATGTATTATGGTTCATTTAATAATCCCCTTACAGTTATTTTCATTTCACTAAACTATAAACAAATTAGAAATGAATTATTTTGTTAAGACATCTTTTTCCAGGCCGGGCGCGGTGGCTCACGCCTGTAATCCCAGCACTTTGGAAGGCCGAGGCGGGCGGATCACAAGGTCAGGAGATCGAGACCATGGTGAAACCCCGTCTCTACTAAAAATAGAAAGAAATTAGCCGGGCGCAGTGGCGGGCGCCTGTAGTCCCAGCTACTCAGGAGGCTGAGGCCGGAGAATGGCGTGAACCCGGGAGGCGGAGCTTGCAGTGAGCCGAGATTGCGCCACTGCACTCCAGCCTGGGTGACAGAGCGAGACTCCATCTCAAAAAAAAAAAAAAAAAAAAAAAAAAAAAAAAGACATCTTTTTCCAAATTTCAGATAATCAAGGATAATACAGTTAATAATCTTTGCTTTTTTAAATATAATATGTAATAATCTTTATATATATATATATTTATATATTTTTTTTTTCTTTGAGACGGAATCTTGCGCTGTTGCCCAGGCTGGAGTGCAGTGGCGCGATCTCAGCTCACTGCAAGCTCGGCCTCCCAGGTTCACGCCATTCTCCTGCCTCAGCCTCCCGAGTAGCTGGGACTACAGGCACCCGTCACCGTGCCTGGCTAATTTTTTGTATTTTTAGTAGAGACAGGGTTTCACCGTGTTAGCCAGGATGGTCTCGATCTCCTGACCTCATGATCTGCCTGTCTTGGCCTCCCAAAGTACTGGGATTACAGGGGTGAGCCACCGCGCCTGGCCATTTTTTGAGTTTTTTTTTGTTTTTTGTTTTTTGTTTTTGAGATGGAGTCTCACTCTGCCACCCAGGCTGGAGTGCAGTGGTGCGATCTCAGCTCACTACAACCTCCACCTCCCAGATTCAAGCGATTCTCCTGCTTCAGCCTCCCGAATAGCTGGGACTACGGGCGCCTGCCACCATGCTCAGCTAATTTTTTGTATTTTTAGTAGAGATGGGGTATCACCATGTTAGCCAGGGTAGTCTCGATCTCCTGACCTTGTGATCCGCCCGCCTCGGCCTCCCAAAGTGCTGGGATTACAGGCATGAGCCACCGCGCCTGGCCATATTTTTTTCTTTTGGGAAGTTGTTTTGTGAAGTGTTTCTTTTTTCCCTCTTTTGTCTTATTAACTTGGTAAATTTTATTGTATATATGGTGACTTGATTTGCTCATATTGGACTCTCTTTGCATTATTAATATTTCTCATTTACTCATACTCCATTATTATTTTCATGTACTGCTGTATGCTGTTAAAAGATACATTTGGGCACGTTAAAATTTAAATGACTTTATTTGAGCATTCATTGATTCACGAATCAGGCAGCACCAGACCACAACTAGTTCAGTGCTCCACTGTGGGTGGGTAGGAAAGAGGGCAACGGAGGAAATTTGATGAAATATTCACAGAAACAAGACAAAGAAAACATATTTGATTGGTTAAAGTGGGAAGTCCCTAGTGAGAGGTTAGTTGGCAGTTTCTGATTGGTTAAGCTTAAATTTCATTTTACTGTTTACACTGAGTTGGGTTTTGGTTGGCCTAAGTAGGAACTCAAGGTGCTGGAGCCATCTCAGCCTCATGACTTCCCAATTAACTGTCTTTAACAGTACCATTGCATTGATATTTGTAAGTGAGATTGGTCAGTATTTTAATTTTTAGAGGCATCATTGTCAATTTATATTTTGGAATTTGGTAATGAAATAGCCCTGTAAATTTTAGTCTGTCCCATACAACTCAAACTTGAATCTAGTATGGCCTGGGATGAGTAAGCTGGCTGAATGATGGATTCTATCCTATCCTTGGTGGATAGGATAGGATAGTTTTCCCCTGAAGTGGATCATAACCCTTCCAGGTTGTCTCTAGTCGTTCATTGTTTTTGAGCTACTTTAGAAGACTGGTGATAGCATTGTGACATAATTCTTGTCTCTAGACATGTACATTTTGTCCTATTCAATTGGCTTCTCTCCCTACTGGAAGCCAATTTTACCTCCATTTGCAGATTCATTTCAATATTCTGGATCTTATTTTGGATTCTCCCTAGAAATGGTTTTAACACCTTCTCAGTTTCCTCATTAACCAATTAAATAACATCTTTAAAATGTGTTTATTTATTGATTTTGTCCAGGCTCTGGAGTGGAATGGTGCACTCTGGAGTGGAGTGGTACAATCTTGGCTCACTCTGTTGCCCAGGCTGGAGTGGAGTGGTACAATCTTGGCCCACTGCAACCCTCACCTCCCAGGCTCAAGCAATCCTCGCACCTCAGCCTCCCAAGTAGCTGGAACTAAACACATGCCACCAGGCCTGGCTAATATTTGTATTTTTTTATAGAGACAGAGTTTTGCCATGTTGCCCAGGCTGATCTCAAACTCCTGACCTCAGATGGTCCACCCACCTCGGCTTCCCAAAGTGCTGGGATTACAGCTGTGAGCCAGTACACCCAGCCCCCTCAGGAAGAAATTTAGAACAAAGAATGGTGGTCAGAGTTCAATGTTCAACTCTCTTATCAAGGGCCCATGAGCCAGCAGTTGCATTTGGTGAGGGTCCAGGCTTCTGAAAGACAACTCAGAGATATATGTTAAGATGTTATTTTTCATTTTTATAGGAAAATTGAACATCTTTGGATCTAATTTCCTTGGCAATTATTTTAGGCTACTGTTCTCTTTTTTTTAAAATAAGAACCTGCAAAACATGATACATTTTGTTTATCAAGTTACTTATTTATTTTTACGTATTTGCTTTTTGAGAGGGAGTTTTGCTTTGTCACCCAGGCTGGAGAGCAGTGGCGCAATCTTGGCTCACTGCATCCTCCACCTCCTGGGTTCCAGTAATTGCCATGCCTCTGCCTCCCGAGTAGCTGGGACTGCAGGCATGCACCACTTAGTAGAGACGGGATTTCACCATGTTGGCCAGGCTGGTCTCAAACTCCTGGCCTCAAGTGATCTGTCTGCCTCAGCCTCCCAAAGTGCTGGGATTACAGGCATGAGTCACCATACCCAGCCCCAAGTTACTTATTTATTTTTTAGGACTAGCTAGATGTCTAGAATTTCCCTTGGAGGAATTCAAGAGTTTTAAAATTTTTTATGTTTGGGAGCTTCCAGGCCCCTAAGAGGGGGTCCGTATCTTGTGTCATTTCTCCCCCACCCAAGCTCCTGGAAATCTCTATTCTTACTGTCTTTATGAATTTGACTACTCTGATATCTTATATAACTGTGCGGGAGGGAAAGCTTTTCCTCTGCCAACTCAGGTCCAGTGGTGCGTGGGAGCTGCAAATGAGCAAATTAACAGATTAATAGGGGGGAAAAGTAACCAAACGATAGACAGATTAACAGGAGAAAAGACAAGATTTCTTTACATGTGTGTGGGGCAGCATTTAAATGAGAAGCTCCCTGAAGAACTAGAGGTAGGGATTTGTACACCAGCTTTATAGGGGAAAGGGTGAGGGGAGAAAGGGTTTCCATGGGAAAGATAAATGGCCTTTTAGGAGAATAAATGGAATATATGACGCTTGATGATAATGTGTTCTTATACAATTTATCATCCCATTGCAAGTGGCCCTATCTGGGAGTGAAGCTCTCCTAAAGAGAGGCTTTATGACAACTTCATTCTTAGAAGGCTCTGCCTTTAGCCAGATAAGGGAAGCTCTGAAATGGCTTCTTTCTGCATCTGCTGTGTCTCTAAATGTCTTCCGTTTAAAATTATCTTCAATCTGAAAATACAAGTGGGATCCTACAGTATTTGTCCTTTTGTGACTGGCTTATTTCACTCAGCCTAATGTTCTCAAGGTCCGTATGTGTTGTAGCGTGTGTCAGAATTTTCCTCCTTTTTAAGGCTGAATAATATCCCATTGTATTTATATATCACGTTTTGTTTATCCATTCATCCGCTGATGGACATTTGCGTTGCTTCCACATTTTGGCTGTTGTGAATAATGCTGCTGTGAACATGGGTGTACAAATACATCTTCAAGACCTTGCTTTTAGTCCTTTTGGGTATATTCCTAGAATTGAAATTGCTGGATCTAATTTTAGTTTTTTGGGAAACCACCGTACTGTTTTCCCAGGAGTTCCACCATTCTACATTCCCAGCATTGTACAAGGGTTGCAATGTTGCTGTATCTTCACCAACACATTTTTTTCTGTTTTGTTTTTTTGATAGTAGCCATCCTAATGGATGTGAGGTAATATCTCATTGTACTTTTGATTTGTGTCTCCCTAATTAGTAATATTGAATGTCTTTTTATATGTTTATTGGCCAAAAAATTATCTTCTCACTGTAACACTGTACTCCACCTTTTAGCACTATTCATTCACCAACCAAGGAGTCCCACTCATTGTTCATTATGGATGTGTCAGAGATTGAAATCTCAGAAAAATCAGTATGGGTCTTACCTTCATAGGTTTCAGTTTTATTGGCAGAAGTTTTTTTTCTTTTCTAGGTGGTGCATCTTACAAATCTATCCTTCTCAAAGCCATTTGACATTTGGCAAGAGAAGACAGAGACAGGGAACCATCCTGGAGGGTTTTTTGCTGCTGGGTTTGTGGCAGAGCTCTAAGGATAGGGAGCAGAGAGTAGACAGGGTCTCCTGCTGCCAAGGCCTTGACTTTGTTAGACAGCTTTCTTCAGTTAGGTAAGCTACAATGGAATCCTCTCCTAGAAAGCTCCTCTTTTTGCCTAAGCTATCTGTGGTCAGGCTCTGTGGATAATGAAAATCAGATCTTTCAATAATTCTATGAGCTCTTGGAAGAGCTTGCTCTGTGTGTTTTCATAGATTGATTTCTGTTCTCAGGTCAACATAATATTGTTTTATGTAAACATATGGTAATATTAGTGTTAATGTTAAATAATGATATCAGAATACATGATTAAATATAGAGTTTATTTGCACACAAATCTTGACTATAGCCACCCAGGAAACACTCACTTCAGATGAACAGGGTCAGCGTTTCAAAGCAGTGAAGTGAAGGTTTCACTTATACGGGCAGAGACAGAGAAATTTTAGGAGGATTACAGAGTTTTCCATACAAAACCAGTGCATTCCTTACAGTGATTTGGTTGATGATAGAATACTATATTCCAAGAAAGATTACTTTGTTACTCCCTGAGAACAGGTAGTGATCTGAAGGGGTCTTATATCTGGTGCCATTTGGTCTTCCTAATTTTCTATAGTACAAGAATAAGGAGGAAAGTTGATCTATAATCAGAGAAGTAGAAGTCACAGCTGTATATTACATGACTCAGGCCACATAGCCACATTTCTCTCAAGGCTCAGAATAATTTCAAGTTCCAATAACTTTAAGTTGGAATTTTTTTTTTCTTTGAGACAGGGTCTCACTCTCTCGCCTAGACCGGAATGCAGTGGCCTGATCTTGGCTCACTGCAACCTCCGCCTCCCAGGTTCAAGTGATTCTCCTGCCTCAGCCTCTCAAGTAGCTGGGATTATAGACGTGCACCACCACACCTGGCTAATTTTTTTTTTGTATATTTAGTAGAGATGGGGTTTCACCATGTTGGCCAGACTGGTCTCAAACTCCTGACCTCGGGTGATCCACCCACCTCAGCCTCCCAAAGTGGTGGGATTACAGGCGTGAGCCACCATGCCCAGCCAGTCTGAATTAATTTCACATTAGTATCTCTCCAATAGTCTTCTCTTAGTTTTTCTTTTGTTGTTTCTTCTGAAGTTATAATTATACATTATTTTAAATGTCCTAATTATAATATTTATGTATTTCCAATATTTGCTCTCTTCATCCATTTACATGTCTTTCCATTTATTATTTTTACTCCATTACATTAATTTTTTAATTCTTTTTTTTGTTTTGTTTTGAGATAGAGTCTCGCTTTGTCGCCCAGGCTGGAGTGCAGTGGCACAATCTCAGCTCACTGCAAGCTCTGCCTCCCAGGTTCACACCATTCTCCTGCCCCAGCCTCCCAAGTAGCTGGGACTATAGGCGCCCGCCACCACGCCTGGCTAATTTTTTGTATTTTTAGTAGATGTGGGGTTTCAGGTTTCATCGTGTTAGCCAGGAGGGTCTCGATCTCCTGACCTTGTGATCTGCCCGCCTTGGCCTCCCAAAGTGCTGGGATTATAGGCATGAGCCACCGCGCCCAGCCAACTTTTTAATTCTTAATACTGTTTTCACATTTATTGTTATCCCTAGATGACAGAAAAAAAGTGAGTGAATGGTTTATTTCATATGTCTAAATTACTTCTGCTATTATACATTTACTTCTCAGTTCTTGCTGGAAATACCAGGCACTCTTGTGCAGTCATATCAGCAGAAATACTCCTATTAATTATATTAGCTGTTTCCTATTTTATCCTTTTTAGCTTTCAATGGTTAAAAGATAATTTTCAGAAAAGTAGAATTGTGACTTTATACAGATATAAAAATGAACATGTATTAAAGAATTTATTGGCCAGGCGCGGTGGCTCAAGCCTGTAATTCCAGCACTTTGGGAGGCCGAGACGGGCGGATCATGAGGTCAGGAGATCGAGACCATGCTGGCTAACTTGCTGAAACCCCGTCTCTACTAAAAAATACAAAAAAACTAGCCGGGCGAGGTGGCGCGCGCCTGTAGTTCCAGCTATTCGGGAGTCTGAGGCAGGAGAATGGCGTAAACCCGGGAGGCGGAGCTTGCAGTGAGCTGAGATCCAGCCACTGCACTCCAGCCTGGGCGACAGAACGAGACTCCGTCTCAAAAAAAAAAAAAAAAAAAGAATTTATTTTGGTCATATAATATGAAGTACCAGGCAGCTGTTAAAGAAGGGTTAAGCCAGCACACATCTCTATGACATGAAGGGATGTTGAGATGAATTTCAGATGGAGACAAAATTTTCCACAGGTAGAAGTTAGGGGAAAATCCTTACCAGACCGGACAGAATTTCTATGTCTATCAGTTACCTACAACTTATAAAGTTACAAAATAGCTCAAAGATAATGAACAAGGCTCAAATCTGATAACCAAGAAGGGTACATTACAGAGGATCCATTGCTTTCCATTGTAGAGGAGAAAAAAATCATAGCTTTTCCTCACCCATCTCAAGGGTCTTTGCTGATACCCCTATTTTTAAAAGGCAGATTAACAAGAGGACACCGTAGCAAATTTATCAAAGTTTTACGTGAACAGGAACCTTCAGAAATGAAGACTCAAAGACCCAAGGAGAACTTTAGTTTTTTGTTTTGTTTTGTTTTGTTTTGTTTTGTTTTGAGACGGAGTCTCACTCTGTCGCCCAGGCTGGAGTGTAGTGGCCGGATCTCAGCTCACTGCAAGCTCCGCCTCCCGGGTTCACGCCATTCTCCTGCCTCAGCCTCCCGAGTAGCTGGGACTGCAGGCGCCCGCCACCTCGCCCGGCTAGTTTTTTGTATTTTTTAGTAGAGACGGGGTTTCACCATTTTAGCCAGGATGGTCTCGATCTCCTGACCTCGTGATCCACCCGTCTCAGCCTCCCAAAGTGCTGGGATTACAGGCTTGAGCCACCGCGCCCGGCCGGAGAACTTTAGTTTTTAATTTAATTTTTTTTTTTTTTAGAGACTGGGGTCTTACTATATTGCCCAGACTGGCCTTGAATTCCTGGGCTCAAGCAGTCCTCCTGCCTCACCCTCCCAAGTAGCTGGGACTACAGGTGCATGCCACTGCACCTGACTATCTGTATATATCTATGCTTAGGTTTGATGAAGGATGGACAGTCATGTACAAGTATGATTGGACAAAAAGCCTGTGGTCTAATGGTAATAAGCTGGGGAGAACTTAACAAGGCCTGTTCGTTCAGATTCTTCTTGGCCCCTCTGTGTAGCATTTCTTTCCTCCTGGTATAGGACAGGACACCTGTCACATGGGGGTCTAACGACCTACTTTCAGGAGAGGAAGGTCAGAGAATTCCTTTATAACTAGCTCTCACACAGAAAGGCAGAGAAAAGTCAGAGAGAGACCTTCTAAGTGCCGTATTTTGGGGTGACATTCTGAGCCACAACACCATTTTTTTTCCTACACTATGTACATAATTATTTGCCTCTTTTTATTGCCATAGACAGCCCCATTGTTATGTGTCTTATTGCACTGGCTACAGCTTTCCCAGACAATGTTGATAGTGTGCATGCTTGTTTCTAATTCAAACATCAACAAAATTACCCATGATACAGCTCCTCTCTCTCTCTCTCTCTCTCTCTCTCTCACACACACACACACACACACACACACACATATTATATATATGTATATATGTATGTTTATATATAGAGAGAAAACAATTTTTTGATTAGTCATGGAGAAATATGATAAGACAAAAGGAGTATGAGACTATGAGCCAAGTTTAATAAAGTGGCGAAACAGCGGGCCTATGTGTTCAGATCCCTCTTGGCAAGCCTTCGTCTTTGGAAATAAGGATATGCCTTTCCTTCTGGTATAAGAGGAGCACCTCTCACAGGAGGATCTTATACCTACTACAGGGGAAGGTCAGAAAATCCTGCCTGCCCATGCCGTTTCTCAAATTCCTTCAGCTTAAAATATTCAGTATGCTAAGTTGCTGTATTTTGGTAAGGCACATCCTAAACTCCATCAAAGTCCTGCTAGAAGCAGATACCAAGATGCAAAAACATCCAAGGATTTTACTAGGGGAGCTCCCTATAAGGGGCATTGAGGAGTGAGCAGGGAAGGCGTGGAGACCCCACAGACCTGCGTCGCTGTGTTTGGTGAAGCAGA
The DNA here is from genome assembly GCF_024542745.1 of Macaca thibetana thibetana. Classification (NCBI taxonomy): domain Eukaryota; kingdom Metazoa; phylum Chordata; class Mammalia; order Primates; family Cercopithecidae; genus Macaca; species Macaca thibetana. The sequence continues at coordinate 30,175,316 of NC_065587.1, forward strand.
GCTGGAGGGAAGGTTGGGTGGAAATGTGTGCACTCAGGAAGATTTGGCAAAGCCATAAGGGAGTCCTCAAGCCAAAGGTGGTTGTCACAGGAGTGGTGTCTCCCAGGAACTAGTCTGTCACATTGTCTCCCAGGAACTAATCTGTCCTCAGTCATTGTTGGTGAGCAGCATGTGGTGGTATGACTTGGGCCTTAAGGCTGCCAGGGATTCCCGCTGCCCTTGCTCAGGTGCATTTCCTGAGTTGGAGGTGCAGGGCACACTCTCATGGTGGCCACACCATCTTCATCTTATTTCTGACTTTTAAAGCAATGTTGGCTGGGCGCGGTGGCTCACGCCTGTAATCCCAGCACTTTGGGAGGCCGAGGCAGGCAGATCACGAGGTCAGGAGATCAAGACCATCCTGGCTAATGCAGTGAAACCCCGTCTCTACTAAAAATACAAAAAAAGTAGCTGGGCGTGGTGGCAGGCGCCTGTAGTCCCAGCTACTCGGGGGACTGAGGCAGGAGAATGGCATGAACCCAGGAGGCGGAGCTTGCAGTGAGCCAAGATTATGCCACTGCACTCCAGCCTAGGTGACAGAGCAAGACTCTGTCTCAAAAAAAAAAAAAAAAAGCAATGTTTATAAAACACCACTACTAAGTATCAGGTTCAGAAGCTTCCCTTCTGTTTCTTCTTTGATTTTCCCAAATGCATTGACATTAATAATTAATAAACCTAACATTAACCATTCTTGCTCAATTGTACTTCATCACTATTTGTGAGAGATATTTATAGATTTAATGTGTCAGGCCTTTGATTTGATTTGCTAGTATTTAAGCCTTTGCTAGGTAGCTTCCAATGTATGATTGGCCAATAATTGTCCTTTCTTATACTGTCCTTTGTCCTCGCCCAGTTTATTACCAAGGCCATAGTGGCCTCATGCAAATGGATTTCATAGCTTGTGAGACTAAATGAATGTTTCTTGTCTCTGACTAGCATAGATTCTAGAATGCTGCTGTCCAAAAGTGTAGCATCTAGCTACGTGAAGCTATTTAGATTGTAATTAATTAGAATTTAATTTAATTTAAAATTCAGTCCTTTAGTCACGCTAGCCACATTTCAAGTACTCGGTAACCACATGTGGCTTGGGGCTCCCGCATCAGACAGTGCAGGTCTAGAACTTCCCCCTCCTTACACAAAGCCTTGCTCTGTGGTGGACTGTGGAATGTGATGATATGAGGTCTACACTCGCATTTCACGGGAGTCTACACTCCCGCATTTCACGGAAAAAAGGAGGCATTTGGGCAGTTGAAAGAATCCATAACTAACCTGAACCTGATGCTCTCTGAGAGATAGAAAAAAAAATCCTCCATTCCATATTACCCTCAACTCCATCAGTGGGATTGTGGTAAGCGTCTATTGTGCAAACTTGCTCTTGAAATGCACTTAAAATATATACTGCTTGTCTGGTGTATGTCAGGAACTATGTTTATCACTCAGACTATAGCAGTAATGAAAGCAGATACAGCCCCTTTTTTCATGGAGCTTATAATTTAGCAGAGAGGAGACAGATAATATGCGAGTGTGTGCATTTATGTGTGTGCACGTGCGTGTGTGTGTGTGTGTGTAAGAGAGACAGAAACAGAAAAGGGGTGATAGAAGAAGCGCTGTAAATCAGGTTAGGAAAGATAAAGCTGTAATTAAGGGATGAGAGTGCTATTCTACTTGGGTGGTCAGGGAAGACCTCTCAGGGTGAAATTTTAATAGAAACCTGAATGAAGTAAGGGGGCCAGCCATGAGGATATTTGGGAGAAGACACTTCTAGGCAGAGGAAACAGGAAGCGCAAAGGCCCTGAAGCAGGGCGTTGCTGGTGTTTGAGAAGAGAAATGGAGTCCAGTGTAGGTTGCTGGTGCAGAGTGAATAGTGAGGGGAGTGACAGGAGGTGGACCCTGAGATACTCGGATGCTAGACTCTGAGGCGCAGCTGCAGGGTGGATTGTATTCACAGTGAAAATGAAGCCACTAGAGTTTTGAGCAAACGAGTGTCATGATCTGAGTTTGACCACAGGGTGCATAAGGACAGAAGCAGAGAGACAAGTTAGAAGGCCACTGCAGTAATAGGGGCAAGAGATAATGGCTTGGTAAAACTGGAAGTGATGAGAACTGCTCAGAATCTACATATGCTTTGGGAGAATTGATGTGGAGTTTGGGGACAGTGTCCTCAGTTATGTGTTCATGATCTTAATGGTGAAGGCAGAAGAGGAAAGTGTGGGTCAATTCAAAGCCTCTACAGCCTGGCAAGGAATAGATCTAAACCCCTGAGGTTCTGGATCCCATGTCCCCAGGGCCTGAGGGCTTCAGGGTCTCAGGCTTACAAGACCTGAATGTTGGGGTTTTGGTCCTGAATGGCGGGAGGAGCCAGCATTTGGTTCTGTGACAGATGCAAAAGGCTTGCATCTCCCGCGTTGGCCTGGGAGCGATGCTGAGCCATTAGTCTTCTGAGGATTTCTACCTTCTTCTGCTCCAGGTCCATGGAGGTGAACCACCCAGCACCTCTCAGGCTCTTGGAACTTGCAGCCCACAGCCTGCTGAGCAATGAGGCTTCAGTTCTACTGGTGTTGGAACAGCTCACAGTGAACCTTTTCCCGCCACTACTCACTGCTGCATTTGCCAAGGGGCACAGAAAGGCTCTGAAGGCCTTGGTGCAGGCCTGGCCCTTCCCCTTTCTCCGTCTGGGCTCTCTGATAGTGCAGTGGCCCAACCAAGACAGCCTGCAAGCTGTGGTGGATGGGCTGGAGGCCTTTTCTGCCCACAGGGCTTGTCCCAGGTAAGGGGGATGCTGGGAGCAAGACCTCAGCTCAGAACCAGAGGGAGGGTGAGCTGAGATCCAGGGGAGGGGAGCGTTAAATCGCCTCGGGGGACAAGTGGGGAAACTATATGTTTCTGAGTTAAGTGGTTGATGGTACAGCTACAAGGCTTTAAGGAGAGGGCTTTTTACCTTCTAGGGGTGGTGGTATGAGCTGTATGAGGAATAGGGGCTAGCAAGGAGCCTGGGTGAGGGAGGGAAAGCCCATTGGAGAGGAGAGGCGAGGCGAGCAGGTACTGGGGTCTGGGGAGCAGCCCAGGACTGCTGCCGCTCATCTCACATGGGCTCTCCAGCATCTCCTCACTCCTGTCTCCCCACAGGAAGTCAGAACTGAGGATGCTGGATTTCACCCTGGACTCTGAGCAAGTCCACAGTAAAGGGGCTTCTGAAGCCTTGGCCAAGTTCCCATTTTGGTTACCATCAACAGTCAAGGCAGAGATGCCCCAGGCCATGGCCAGGCCCAAGCCAACAGAGAATATGAAAAAAGGACCAAAGCAGCCATGGGAAGCAGTGGAAATACACATTGATCTTTTCCTGAGAGGCCCCTTCAAGTTAGATAAGTTCCTCTCCAGCCTCCTGACGAAAGTGGAACAGAGCCACGGGGCCCTGCATCTCTGCTGTAGGAAGCTGCACATTGAGGAGATGCCCTTCCACAGTCTGCTGGGGATCCTGAAGACACTCAAGCTGGATTTCATCCAGGAGCTGGAGGTGTTTGACTGGTTTGACTGGTTCTGGGCATTGTCAGATCCAAACCTATCTGCAACACAGCTGGGAAGGATCTTCAACCTGCGCAGCCTCAAACTCATCTACTACAACTGGGCCTTCTCCTCACGGGGCGAGCGGCCCTCCAGCTACTTTCTCTCACAGCTCACCAGGCTGGGCCACCTCCAGAAGCTGCACCTGTCTTACTCCTACCTCTCGGGCAACCTACATTATGTACTCAGGTGAATGGGGCATCCAAAGAGTTCCCTGAATACTCCTAAGTGAGGTCAGGACAGGGAAACAAGACAGGAAATGGGGCCCATTCTTAGATGCTCATGGAATTGTGGGCACAGCCTGGGAACCCAGGGTTCAGATGCAGTTGATGGCTGGGATCTGCTTTGGAAACATTTGATGGGGAAAGATGCATGTTGCTGTAAAAATAATATCCACTTTGGGAGGCTGAAGTGGGAAGCTTGCTTGAGGCCAGAGTTGGAAACCAGCCTGGGCAACAAAGTGAGACCACATTTCTACAAATAAATACACAAAAATTAAGGCCAAGCACGGTGGCTCATGCCTGTAATCCCAGCACTTTGGGAGACAGAGGCAGGTGGATCACTTGAGGTTAAGAGTTTGAGACCAGCCTGGCCAACATGGAGAAACCCCATCTCTACTAAAAATACAAAAATTAGCCAGATATGATGGCATGTGCCTGTAATCCCAGCTGCTCGGGAGGCTGAGGCAGGAGAATCTCTTGAACCCAGGAGGTGGAGGTTATAGTGAGCCAAGATCGCACCACTGCACTCTAGCTTGGGCAACAGAGCAAGACTCCATCTCAAAAAAAAAAAAAAACAAAAACAAAAATTAGCTGGGCATGGTAGTGCACCTTTCGTCCCAGCTACTCAGGAGGCCAAGGCAGGAGGATTGCTTGAGCCCAGGAGTTTGAGGCTGTAGTGAGCCATGATTGCACCACTGCACTCCAGCTTGGGCAACAGAGCGAGACTCTGTCTCAAAAAAAATTACAACAAATTTAATTTAAAGATCTAATTGGCTTTTTTTTCTCTTTAAAGACAGGAGGTCATTATGTCACCCAGGCTAGAGTGCAGTGGCACAATTACGTCTCACGCAGCCTCAGACTCCTGTGTTCAAGCTACCCTCCCATCTCAGCCTCCTAAGTGGCTAAGACTACAGATGCGCACCACTACACCTTGCGAATTTTTTAAAAACTTTTTTTTTTTTTTTTTTTTTTTTGAGATGGAGTCTCGCTGTGTCTCCCAGGCTGGAGTGCAGTGGCATGATCTCGGCTCACTGCAAGCTCCGCCTCCCGGGTTCACGCCATTCTCCTGCCTCAGCCTCCCAAGTAGCTGAGACTACAGGCGCCCGCCACCACGCCCGGCTAGTTTTTTGTATTTTTAGTAGAGACGGGGTTTCACCATGTTAGCCAGGATAGTCTCGATCTCCTGACCTCGTGATCCACCCGCCTCGGCCTCCCAAAGTGCTGGGATTACAGGCTTGAGCCACCGTGCCCGGCCTTAAAAACTTTTTTGTAGAGACAAGGTCTTGCTTTGCTACCCAGGCTGGTCTTGAGCTCCTGGCCTCAAGCCATCCTCCCACCTCAGCCTCCCAAAGCACTGAGATTACAGGCATGAGCCTCCATGCCTGGCCTTCTAATTGGCTTAGGTTTGTGATTCACAAATTGGGACAGCCTCCCATTCTATAAAATAGAATAAGAGCTCTGATGAGCTGAGCGGAAGAGACTGGCTTTATAAGCAGAAAAGTGATGAAAAAAGCCAAAACAAAAAGCAGATTGGTCAGTTGACAGTTACTTTCCTTATAGGGTTAAAACAGAGGGCACTTCCTTATTATCCTGGGCCCCTTCTGATTGGTTGGTGTGAATCTCCTGTTTTTTGGAAAACTGACCAGTTTCAAAGTTCAGTTTGATTACCTGACACTTAGCACAAGTGACTGCATTCTGGTTTGCTCTGGTCTTTTGAGGTCTAGTGCAGGAGCTTAGTCCAAAACAGTGGGCTTCCATGTATTTCATTTAATTTTTTAGTTTTTTTTTTTTTTGAGACAGAGTCTCCATCACCCAGGCTGGAGTGCAGTGGCATGATCTCGGCTCACTGTAATCTCCACCTCCCCGGTTCAAGTGATTCTCCTGCCTCAGCCTCCCAAGTAGCTAGGATTACAGGCATGGGCCACCACGCCTGGCTAATTTTTGCATTTTTAGTAGAGACGGGGTTTCACCATGTTGGCCAGACTGGTCTTGAACTCCAGACCTCAGGTGATCCACCCACTTCGGCTCCCCAAAGTGCTGGGATTACAGGTGTGAGCTATTGCGCCTGTCCTAATAATATGTTTATTTACTCAGCAAACCTTTTCAGGCACTGCTGAATGTTACACTGGTTCCCAAGAAAAGATCCTGAGACAGCACAGGTTAGGCCTCTCCTTCTGAGCTCATACTGCCCCAGACAGGTGGGTACAGAGCTCTGAAGGACAATCAGTATCCACTCTGTGCACGTCTCCTAGAAATTTCCAGATAGGGCATTCAGGACCCCCGGCCCTGGCTTAAACAGAAGCCTGAGCAGCAGCTTCCCCAAACCCAAACCTGAGGAATAATGGGCTCAGCCTATGGTTGCTTCTCATCAGATAAGCTCTTTCAGGTGGCTCCTCTCAGCAGTCATATTGGGTATGGATAATGTGAGTCTCCCTTTCACCAAAGAGAAACTTAGAGTTGGAGGGGTTTGTGGGGGACCTGGTAGGTCTGTTGAGACCTGGTAGGCCTGGCCTTGGGACACCAAAGGACATGCTTCTGACCCTGCTGGTAAAAGGCTTCCCTAATGAGGGGGTGGCCATAGGACTGGCCTCCTCAGGGACAAGTAGGTGTTCCGGGCGGGGGGCCTGGGCCCTACCCTCACACAGCCACCCTTCTCTCCTCAGCTGTCTGTGGGTTCCACTGCATTCCCTGGAGATCTGCTACTGCAGGCTTCTCGACACTGACATCACCTACTTGTCCCAGAGCCCTCATACCACTTGCCTGAAGAAGCTGGATCTGAGTGGCAACAACCTGTCCTACATGATCCCTAGGCCCTTGGGGACCCTGCTGAGGGAGGTCTCAGGGACGCTGCAGCACTTAGACCTGAACCACTGCCGGCTGAAGGATGCCCACCTCAGTGCCCTTCTGCCCGCCCTGTGCCGCTGCTCCCACCTCAGTTCCCTGAGCCTCTCCGACAACCCCATCTCCAGTGCCTGCCTCCTGAGTCTGCTGGAGCACACAACGGGGCTGATGGAGCTGAAGCAGGTACTCTATCCCATCCCAGTCGACTGCTGCATGTACCTGCATGGCCTCTCCTGGGGTCCCGTGAACAAGGACAAGCTGTGCCAGTTGCAGGCTGAGATACAGAAGCAGCTGCAGGCCATGCAGCGGGCTGACATGCAGTGGAGCCCCCCGCTGCCCTTGCTTATGCAGCTGGTGCAGTTTGAATGAAGAGCAGGAGCCAGGCTCAGGGAACAGAAGTCAGAGAGGGCAGCTGGAATCACAGCTGGGGCCACATGTTGTTTGCAAGGAACATAAAATAAACTTCCATGGGAACTGTCTGGTGCTTTCTTCATTCCCCTTGCTCCCCTTTCCCAGTGCAAAGCCTGGCCTGTTTCACCTGTTCATTATCCAGCCACACGTTATCCAGGTGGCTCTACCGCCAGGTCACCAGAGACCCCAGAGGTCCAGCCCTCCCTGGCAAACACTCCCTCTTCTGGCCACTCATTCAGTTTCTCTTTGTCTTATGCTTCTGGATAGAATGAAGTGGGTCCTTAGCTGACTTCCCCACCTTTGGACATGAGCTGTACGCTGGAGTCGGAACAGCTCTGGGGGCTGTTGGGAGACTGGAAGGAAGCACATGCCTGGCACCAAACCCAGAGCACGCGGCCATCAGTCAGCTGATCACCATCGAGCACGTGCTGGGGCCAGGTGCTGCTGTCCTCAGACCAGGCATACATGGAGAGCATGGGTCGCAACCATTTAGGAAGTCCCTACAACAGGGCAAAGTCAGAAGAATCAGGAGTGGCTGCTAAAGCAGGTCAGGGAAGGTACCTCAGAGAGGAGGCCTTTGAGTCCAGTCCTGAATCTGTGGCAGAGATCTGGAGTCAGGAACCCTGGGAGGGGCCCGGCAACAACAGCGGCTGAGAACCGGGCCTGAGCCTGGCAGGAGAGGACGGGTCAGAGGTTCACAGGCCCAGGCCCCCAGCACCATATAGGTGGAATACAGTCAAGGCTGATGTAGATGGAGACAGAAGGCAGACACAGGGGAACTTATGAGTGAACAAGATATGTCTAGGGGCTGCTTGGAAAGGCCTGGACCAAACTGACACACAGGCCCAGAGAAAGCCAGAGAATTACTGCTGGGTGGGAGAGGTTTACAGAACAGCCTTCAGTCCATTCTGCTAGCCCGCTTGTCACTTTCTGTTTATTTCCTGTCCTTGCTGAAGCTCTGCTGTAGGCATCCTGGTTCCACCTATGTAACCCCTGGAACCAGAGATGGGTAAGAAAGCCTTACTTAGTGGAAGGGTCCTCAGTGCCTCGCTTGCTGAGTTCTTCTTCCATCCAGGTGAGGGAGCTTGCCTGCTCACATGAGCCATCTTGCAGCAACCTCAGTGCCTCCCGAACTACCCTGACTCCAGGTTGTGATAGTACCCAGCAGATTCCTCATAGGATTCCTACAGAACAGCACGGTCCTTGTGCACCCACCTTCCTCTGTGTACCGCATCACGCTCAGAGGGCCAGCCCCGAAGCCATACAGTCATCTCCAGCAGTGTGGCCTGAGAATGGAGCGTGCTGATTTTTCACATTGTCCATTTAGGTAACAAGTACTTGCCAAGTGCCTCCCAGGTGACAGGTACTTTTGCAAGGGCAGAGGATGCAGCAGAAATAACTCAAAGTTCCTACCCTAGTGGAGCATGGGCTCCATGGAGATAAGCAAGCTGGCAGGTAAATGCCACGTTTTCAGGTTGGGAAAGGGCGAAACAAAGGGAGTGGGGCCCGCTGCTGAGGGGTGGAAAGGGAACTGTTTGCGATAAAGTACACACAAGGTCTGTTTTAGAGCAGAGACCTGAATGGAGGCAAAACCTCCAGGCAGAGGAACAGAAAAGCACAAATAGAGGAAGATCAAGATACAGAGAAATGCACTGGGGACTCAATGCACTGTGCCGTTACTTACTCTGCTGAAAAAAATCAGATGCTTCCCCAAACCCTGACTGGCTAATAGCCTCTGATCCACACAATGCGCCTTTCTACGATGCAGCCATGCAGGCATGTAACTGCAGCTGTTCCACATGTCACTATCAGAGTGTAAGATCAGATTGGATGAATGAAATCCCATTGCTTCCTGTAGGTACCTTCTGGTGACACATCTTTCCAGCAGTGTCAGGGCACAGGTGCTGCCATGACCTCAGACTTGCTTTCCTCCTTACTCTGCCCACTCACTTTCTCCTTGCCTGAGTCAGTATTGCTCTTTAGTCAGATATTGGAGGATGCTTGCTCCTGGAAGTATCTGTACCAAATTTCCCCAAGATCATAAGACCTTCCTCCTCCTGCACCCACTTGAGAGCTTGCTTGTAGGTTTCCTGTAGTCCAGGCTGAGGGACAAAACTCAGCCTCTGAGTCAGGGTTAGGAGAGCTGACTGTGATTTGCATCCACTATTTTGTGCCTCAGTTTCTTCGTCTATGAATTTAAGAATTTTGAATCACAAAGTTAATCATAGTCCCTACCTCACACCATTACGTGTATGTTGAATAAGTTACTTGTTTAGAAGGGTTACATGCTGAGAATAGTGCCTGGCATCTAGTAAATCCTCTTGGAAAAGAAGGGACTCTTCCGAGGTCCCGTAGCAAAGTAGAGTGGTCAGAGGAACCTGGCTGGTAGGCTTGGTGGGAGGGTTCAGGGAAATGATCCCTGGAAAATCTTCAGGAGAGTGGTGGTCATGTGGGTCTTTTTCAGTAAGTCCTTCCCCATCTTGGTGTTGAGTGGACAGTCCTCTCCAGGGGATCCCTAGGAAGAAGCAGTAGGTGCACAGTGCACCAGCAAGCCCCACACAGGCCTCAGTCAAGAGAGGAAATGCAGGAAAGAGAAGAGGGAGAGTGGAAAAAGAAGGGAGGGAGGGAGAAAGCCAAACATTTCAGTAGGATTAGAGGAAAAGAATGGGTTGTCCGCTATTGCCCTGTAGAAGCAGGACTGTGGTGGATAGGGATCTCTGAGCCAGGGCCAGATGAACTGCTTTCCCAGATATTCCCTGCTTCCAACTCATCCTCCTGCCTCGGCATGCACCACAGCCACTTCCACACACAAAGGTAGCATGTGCCAGCTCCCTAGAAACAACCAAGGAAGCAGGTGGCACCTGCACCCCCAGAAACTACTCACACTATCACTACAGAGACACTGTGCACCCTGCAGCATTAGGGGTGTTGCTCATACTATTTGGCAAAGTCAGCTTGGAGCACATAGAAAGTTATTTGAGTAATGGATATGTGTATGGGTCTTTCAGTTAACCCCTGACTCTTGGTCATTGCAAACATGAAACCAACATGATTATCAAAGTAGTGGTGGCCACTACTTTGTTGACTGTCATACACTGTGCTGTGTGTTTTATATACATTTTCCGAGATAATTATCACAGATAACTAGAAAATAAGGCCCAAGAGAGCAGACTTTTTTTCTGTTTCATTCACCCTTGTATCCACAATGCCTGGCAATCAGTAGGTACCCAAAAAAATATTGGATGAGTATGAGAATAAAGGAAGATATGAGTGGATAGATGTTTTCCAGCATGGTTATTGTGGCGAGCTCTGAGATGTTCTTTCTCTCATTTCCATTTATCTCATGGGCCTGTCTTGGGCTCTTGAGGCTTTGTACTAGCTGGTAACATTTTAATCTCCCCATTCTCTCCTCATCTTCCTTGACTTTTTTTTTTTTTTTTAAGGCAAGGTCTCACTCTGTCATCCGGGCTGGAGTGCAGTGGTGCAATCATAGCTCACTGCAGCCTCAACCTCCTGGGAACAAGCCACCTTCTCACTTCAGCCTCCTGAGTAGCACGTGCCGCCATGCCCAGCTAATTTTTTTTATTTTTATTTTTTGTAGACAGGGTCTCACTATGTTAGGCTGGTCTCAAACTCCTGACCTCAAGTGATCCCCTCACCTTGGCCTCCAAAAGTGCTGGGATTACAGGCATGAGCCATCGTGCCTGGCCCAATATTCTTGTTTGTTTATTCTTCCACATGAAAGGCACATTCATTTAGTCATATCCCAAAATTACCACTACAAGTACTTCTTCTTAAAATAAGAAAATATTATAAAGAATTGAAATTAACACCACTCATCATTCCAACAGTAATCTGACTTGCCTTTTATTTCACTGGGCAAAATAAAATTTATTATGGATATTGGCTTTGTGTTTATCACTATGATATCTTTCGATATTTTAGGAGAGGCAGGGAGGTAGCTTCTCCTGTGTAAATAATTCGCTTTTGCCACCATTTATTTACGTAGGATTTTTGCTGATGTTCACAGAATATGCTGGCACCTTCTGGTTGTTCTTCAGTTGTTTCTTTTGTGAAGAAAGGTGTATAAAGACATGTTGATCCCAGCACTTTGGGAGGCCGAGACGGGCGGATCACAAGGTCAGGAGATCGAGACCATCCTGGCTAACACGGTGAAACCCCGTCTCTACAAAAAAAATACAAAAATCTAGCCGGGCGAGGTGGTGGCCGCTTGTAGTCCCAGCTACTCAGGAGGCTGAGGCAGGAGAATGGCGTAAACCCGGGAGGCGGAGCTTGCAGTGAGCTGAGATCCGGCCTCTGCACTCCAGCCTGGGCAACAGAAGGAGACTCCGTCTCAAAAAAAAAAAAAAAAAGACATGTTGATGTCAGGCGTGGTGGCTCACACCCGTAATCCCAGCACTTTGGAAAGCTGAGGTGGGCGGATCACGAGGTCAGGAGTTCGAGACCAGACTGGCCAAGATGGTGAAACCCCATGTCTACTAAAAATAAAAAAAAAAAACCAGGCGTGGTGGCACACACCTGTAGTCCCAGCTACTCAGGAGGCTGAGGCAGGAGAATTGCTTGAACCCGGCAGGCAGAGGTTGCAGTGAGCCGAGATCGTGCCATTGCATTCCAGCCTGGGTGACAGAGCGAGACTCCATCTCAAAGGAAAAAAAAAAGACATGTTGAGTTCAGGTCACAGGAGAGGTTGCCAAGAGCTCTTTCTCCACATACCCTGCAAATCACTTAGGCTTCTGTGACTTTTTAAGCTCCACCCACCTCTGGGGACAGCACAGTAACAGAAGTCCCTCTCCCAGACAGGGGAGAAGGATGGCCTCAGCACACAGCCAGTCAATGTCCTGTTCCTCAGATTTCATTGCCCTTTTATTCAAACTTCAAAAAGTAATCTTGGCCAGGCGTGGTGGCTCATGCCTATAATGCCAGCACTTTGGGAGGCCAAGGCAGGTGGATGACAAGGTCAAGAAATTGAGACAATCCTGGCCAACACGGTGAAACCCGTCTCTACTAAAAATACACACACACAAAAAGAAATAGCTGGGCATGGTGGTATGCACCTGTAGTCCCAACTACTCAGGAGGCTGAGGCAGGAGGATCAGGGAGGTGGGGGGTGGAGGTTGCAGTGAGCCAAGATCCCGTCCCTGCACTCCAGCCTGGCAACAGAGCAAGACTCCTCTCAAAAAAAAAAAAAAAAGTAATCTTTAAGGCTGTGCGCAGTAGCTCATGCCTATAAATCCCAGCACTTTGGGCAACAGAGTGAGACCCTGTCAAGAAAAGTTTTTTAAAGTAACTTCTGGAACTAGGTTGCTCTGCCACTTCCATCTTTGTGTCCTGCTTCTTCTTTTTTTTTTTTTTTGAGATGGAGTTTTGCTCTTGTTGCCCAGGCTGGAGTGCAATGGCACGATCTTGGCTCACTGCAACCTCCGCCTGCTGGGTTCAAGCGATTCTCCTGCCTCAGCCTCCCGAGTAGCTGGGACTACTACAGATGTGCGCCACCATGCCCAGCTAATTTTTGTAGTTTTAGTAAAGATGGGGTTTCTCCATGTTGGTCAGGCCAGTCTCGAACTCCCAGCCTCAGGTGATCTGCCCACCTCAGCCTCCCAAAGTGCTGGGATTAGAGGCGTGAGCCACCGCGCCTGGCCTATATGTCCTGCTTCTTTATGTGTAAAATAAGGATAATAATAATATCTAATTGCTAGTGTTGTAATGAGGATTAAATGTGTCAGTAACAGAACAGTGCCTAGAACAGAGTAAGTAAGCACTTCAGGATGTTAACTATTAACAGTATTACCAAAATCATGGACCAGCCTATGCCGAACAAGAGAGAAGAGAGGCCCAGGAGCCCTCAGTTATCCCATCCACCATAACCAGGCACCTGCCCAGTAAGTGAGGAGGGTGAGGAAGAAGAGAAAAGTCGAGACCATGGTGGAAACGCCCCAGGGCTCTCCTTCCTGAAGTTCTATGGCGGGGTCAGGGTGCCTGAGTTTCTCTTATGGCCTCTCCACACTCCTTAGAGGAGGCCTCTGCATGCAAGTCTGCCGCTGCCCTTTAGGGGAGTCACAGTTTCTCCCCAGCCATGGGGAAAGAAGAAAAGCCCCTCCCACTGAGTCGATCCTAGGCCACCACTTCCCTGGTCAGAGTGGAGCTGTGGTTGAGGGGAGTCCCACTAGGGAGACACCTTCAAGTCGAAGGGTTCCTCGAATCTGGGTCATTTGTCAACCTAAGGGTCCATGAGAAAGACGGACCCAAAGCTCTGGTGGGTTAGGCTTCTGTGACTTTTTAAGCTCCACCCACCTCTGGGGACAGCACAGTGACAGAAGTCCCTCTCCCAGACAGGGGAGAAGGATGGCCTCAGCACACAGCCAGTCAAGGTCCTGTTCCTCAGATTTCATTGCCCTTTTATTCAAACTTCATGGGTCTGCGGGGCTTTCCGGGAAGAAAGCACAAGGCACCTGCAGTTTCTCTGCTCTGACCAAGAACGCTTCCTGACACCCAGGCCTTCAGAGCTGACCACTCAGCGCCTCCTGCTGGCCCAGGCCTCAGGTCCTTCCTCCGGCTCCACAGAATGAACCCTGGAACTGGACTGATGGAATCAGCTGAGGGCCTCTGGGCTTCTTTCAGCCAACTGGTAGCACCCAACAGAGCCAATCTTAGCCCTGGCTGGTATGTGGAGAACACACTGCAGGGCGGTAAGTTGGAGACCTGGAAGAAGAGGAGGAGCTCAGATCAGGGTGGTGGCAGGGAGGCAGGGAGACTCGAGGGGATCTCCGATTTACAGACAGTCTTCGATTTAGGACAGTTTCCACCTACAGGATTTTTCAACTGCAAAACCAATACGTTGTTCTGCACACTTCTTGACTCATGATGGGGCTACATCTGGGTAAGCCCATGGTAAGTTGAAAATACCAGAAGTCAAAAACATACTTTCAATTCACAATATTTTCAACTTAAGATGGGTTTATGTGGATGTAGTTCCATCTGAAGTTGAGGAGCATCTGTATTGTAAAGACAGCGATGGCAGGATTTGCAGGTGGTCCAGGATGCTCCCAGGTTCTGCGCCTGAGCAACCAGGAAGATGGAGTTGCCATTTTGGAGACGGAGAATCTACCAAGGTGTAGGTATGGAATCAAGAGTTCTGCTTTGAAAATTAAGTCTCGGCTGGGCGCGGTGGCTCACGCCTGTAATCCCAGCACTTTGGGAGGCCGAGACGGGCTGGATCACAAGGTCAGGAGATCGAGACCATCCTGGCGAACACGGTGAAACCCTGTTTCTACTAAAAATACAAAAAATTAGCCGGGCGTGGTGGCGGGCGTCTGTAGTCCCAGTTACTCGGGAGGCTGAGGCAGGAGAACGGTGTGAACCCGGGAGGCAGAGGTTGTAGTGAGCCGAGATTGCGCCACTGCACTCCAGCCTGGGCGACAGAGCCAGACTTTGTCTCAAAAAAAAAACAAAAAACAGAAAGTTAAGTCTCACCGTGACTCATAATTTATGACATTTCCAAACCTTAATTTTGCCTATAGAACTTTTCTTTTTCCAGAGCCTTTATCTGGGCTACTTATTATTTATCAAAATAAATTAAATAAATACATAACTTAATTTTAGAATTCATCTTCCAGATATATTTTACACAGATCATTCCAATAAAGGCAAGTTGGGGCCTGGGACAATGGCTCACCCCTGTAATCCCAGCACTTTGGGAGGCCGAGGCAGGAGGATCGCTTGAGGCCAGAAGTTTGAGACCAATCTGGGCAACATAGTGAGACCCTCCCCCTAGACCCCATCTCTACCAAAAAAAAAAAAAATTAATTGGCTGGGCTTGGTGGCCGGCACCTGTGGTCCCAGCCACTGGGGAGGCTGAGGTGGGAACATTGCCATACCCCAGGAGGTTGAAGCTGCAGCGAGCTGTGATCTCACTACTGCGCTCCAGCCTGGGCGACAGAGTGAGACCCTGTCTTAAAAAAAAAAAAAAAAAAAGCCGGGCGCGGTGGCTCAAGCCTGTAATCCCAGCACTTTGGGAGGCCAAGACGGGCGGATCACGAGGTCAGGAGATCGAGACCATCCTGGCTAACACAGTGAAACCCCGTCTCTACTAAAAAATACAAAAAAAATAGCCAGGCGAGGTGGCGGGCGCCTGTAGTCCCAGCTACTCTGGAGGCTGAGGCAGGAGAATGGCGTAAACCCGGGAGGCGGAGCTTGCAGTGAGCTGAGATCCGGCCACTGCACTCCAGCCTGGGCGACAGCGCGAGACTCCGTCTCAAAAAAAAAAAAAAAAAAAAAAAAAAAGCAGGTTGGGAAAATCTACAGGCAGCAAGGGAAATGTGTGCGTGTTATTTAAAATAAGATCATGAAAATTATTTTAAACCTTCCATAATCCTAATGCTCTAACAAATAAATTATTTGGCTGAGCGTGAAGGGTCACACCTGTAATCCTAGCATTTTGGGAGGCCGAGGCAGGCGGACCGTCTAAGGTCAAGAGTTCAAGACTAGCCTGGCTAACATGGTGAAACCCCGTCTCTACTAAAAATATAAAAATCTTTGGGAGGCCAAGGTGGGCAGATCACGAGGTCAGGAGATCGAGACCATCCTGGCTAACACGGTGAAGCCCCGTCTATACTAAAAAAAAAAAAATACAAAAAATTAGCTACACACCTGTAGTCCCAGCTACTCAGGAGGCTTAGGCGGGATCATCCCTTGAACCCATAAGGCAGAGGTTGCAGTGAGGCCACTGCACTCCAGCCTGGGCAACAGAGCGAGACTCCGCCTCAAAAAAAAAAAATATATATATATATACACACACACACAAACATACACATACACACACACACCCATATATACACACACATATAAATTAGCAGGGCGTGGTGGTGTGCCCCTGTAATCCCAGCTACTTAGGAGGCTGAGGCAGGCGAATTGCTTGAACCCCGGAGGCGGAGGTTGCAGTGAGCCGAGATCACACCACTGCACTCCAGCCTGGGCAACACAGTGAGACTCCGCCTCAAAAAAAATATATATATATATACACATATATACACACACACACACACACATATATATATACACATATACATACACACACACACACATATATATACACACATATAAATTAGCAGGGCGTGGTGACGTGTGCCTGTAATCCCAGCTACTGAGGAGGCTGAGGCAGGCGAATTGCTTGAACCCCGGAGGCAGAGGTTGCAGTGAGCCGAGATCACACCACTGCACTCCAGCCTGGGCAACAAGAGTAAAACTCTGTCTCAAAATCAATCAATCAATCAATCAATAAATAACTTAATTTTAGAATTCGTCTTCCAGATATGTTTTACACAGATCATTCATTCATTCCAGAGATTTTTTTACAGCATCGAAAGAAGCTTGCTATACACACATCGGTACATTTTTATATTTTAATTATTAACAGCATAGATGTTTTCATGCCAGTTTTCATAATCATTGTAATGATAATTGTCGTGATTGTCTCTCCGTCGGGGGGAAGAATCTGGGTGCAGGGCTTGGGGACCCCTGCGGTCCGCGGCGTGGAAGTGCCGCTTCCTGGGGTGCTCCCGGAATCCGTGAGCCACGGAACCTAAGAACGCCGACCCGCCGAAGCCGGAGGGCAGACGCTGGCACACCGGACGCGGGGACGCCAGAAGCGGCTGGACCCGGAAGTAGGGGTTGCTGGTGGCCGCCCCGGGAGCAAGGACCGAAGCTGGATGCGAGGTGTAGCTGCGGGTGAGCGGCAGGCTGTGGGCCCCTCGCCGGGTGGCTCAAAAAGGCGGGAAGCGCAGGCCTTTTTCTGGCTTGTTTCCTCAACGTTGGCCGGCGGAGGACCCGCGAGCTCGGGAGAGGGCCCGGGCCGGGCTCTGCATTCTTGTTGCCTCTTCCCTGGCGGGGGTGATCCTCTCCCGCGGGGCTTGCTGTAGGGGTTCAGGAAGGTGGAGATGGGCCCGCCCTGTGCCTGCAGGGAGCAGGCGCTGTGGTTAATACTTTTGTTTTCCGAACCCTCCCACAGCAATTTGAGGTGAGGTCTGCTGTCCCAGTCTCACAGGTAGGGAAACTGAGGCTCAGGGAGGCTGTGCAGCCGCCGGGGCCCAGATTGGTGCGGTACACGCCCAGGCAGCTTCCACTCGCCGCCCCCTAGGCCCTGGCTGGGTTTTGAGGGCACCCAGGTTCTCTGACCTGTTATCTAAAAATGAAGTGGGGTACTTTTGTGAACGAATTAGCTGGAATCCAGGGGCAATAATTTCTCGCAGAAGTGAAAGGTAAGATGTTCCTCGTCTTGCCTTTTTATCTTCTCACCTTTGGAAACAGGACCTGAGAGGCCAGCCTAACTTGGTCTTGATGGCTAGCCAGTCCTGGGATTCCTTTGCCAAGGTCGCCTGACGCTAGTGTGAATTGTTCTGAACCTCCATTTACTCACGGTTTTAAAAAATTACAACACCTGCCTTATGGGGTTGTTAGCAAGATTGAATAGTGTTTGTAACTATGGTGTGCCTAGTACAAAGGGGGAGCTTAAGAAATGGTTGTTGCTGGGCGCGGTGGCTCGAGTTTGTAATCCCAGCACTTTGGGAGGCCGAGACGGGCGGATCACGAGGTCAGGAGATCGAGACCATCCTGGCTAACACGGTGAAACCCCGTCTCTACTAAAATATACAAAAAATTAGCCAGGCGCGGTGGTGGGCGCCTGTAGTCCCAGCTACTCGGGAGGCTGAGGCAGGAGAATGGCGTAAACCCGGGAGGTGGAGCTTGCAGTGAGCTGAGATCTGGCCACTGCACTCCAGCCTGGGCGACAGAGCGAGACTCCCTCTCAAAAATAAATAAATAAATAAATGGTTGTTTCCCTCTTTTCCTGATTCTAGAAGTATTTGGTAAAGTTACTGAGGTGGTAAATCCTAGGAATTTTAATGCTATTCAGACCACTGCTAGGCCTACTCCCAAGCCACATCTGCTTGTTTCTTTTTTTGTGTTTGTTTTGTTTCAGACCGAGTCTCACTCTGTCGCCCAGGCTGGAGTGCAGTGGCGCCATCTCGGCTCACTGCAACCTCCGCCCCCTGGGTTCAAGTGATTCTCCTGCCTCAGCCACCTGAGTAGCTGGGATTATAGGCACGCACCACCACCCCCAGCTAATTTTTGTATTTTTAGTAGAGACCAGGCTTCACCATGTTGGCCAGGCTGGTCTTGAACTGCTGACCTCAGGTGATCCACCTGCCTCAGCCTCCCAAAGTATTTGCTCACCGTCTGTTTACCATGAGAATGAAGAAAGCAAAACCCCTGTTCTCGTGCTGCTTATTTACATTCTAGAAGCTGTAGGACGAGCCAAATAAGTAGATGGAGGCTGTACCAGGTGTAGTGGTGAGTGCTACAGGGAAGCATAGCTGGGCTGCTGTTCCATCAGAATGCTCACAGAGGCAGGGCAGGATCAGGCTTGGGGCACGGGTTCTAGAACAACCAAGTCCAGCCACTGGAGATCTGGTCTCTCTGACCCCACAGTCCCTGTCTAGGATGCTGGCAGAACTGCCTGGTCCCTGGTGTGTCCTCGTTATGTCATACATAATTGCTGGCTACTCTGTGGCATAGACATGAGAAAATCTGAGGAAACATTTTAACACAAAACTTCCTACTTTGGAAGAGATGGGAAACTTACACCCTCACAGAACAATCCGCCTCTGCTTCGAGTTTTCCCTTTTGGCCTCTGGCTTCCCAGGGTGAGGCAAGGGGAGTACCTAGGTCTCTTTTAAACCTCACTTCTGGGCCTCTGATTTTGGTAGAATCAAAACTTCCCCAGAACAGAGAGCAGAGGCCAGTCACAACCACCTTGGTTGTTCATTCGTTCACTCAGCAGGCATTTAATGCGTGCTGGGTGCCAGAAATACGGCAATGAACCTGACAATTGTGGGAGAGACAGACGGCTGAGGCCAGATGCAGTCTTCAGGAGGGGGAGGGACAATTGTGGGAGAGACAGATGGCTGAGGCCAGATGCAGTCTTCAGGAGGGGGAGGGGCAGGGGTCAGAGCAAGTAGACTAAGGGGGAAAAGTGGCCTAGGCCGAAGCCTGCTGGCACATGGGGAGGAAAGGTGGGTGCGCAGCAGAGCTGTGGAAGATGCAGCTGGAGCTGTCATGGGCCGGAGAGCACATCTGCAGACAGTGCCATCATTCCTCAAGGCCTCGGCTCTCACTCTGGGATGGTTGTGTATTAGGGGAAGCATCCACTTACTTATTTTGAGGAAAAAAGTAAATTGTCATTTTATTTGGGGCAGCTTTCTGGTCAAGCTTACTGATTTCACTGTGGTCCTGTGATCTCTTAAGTGGGGGACAAGGTTGACAGCCCAAGGCCCACCTCAGACTTCTTCCCCCGCACAGCATAACAAGCAGCAGAAGCCCCTTTAGTGAAGGAGGTTCCTTTGGCATCCTTTCTGAACAATGCCCTTTCCAACCCTCCTTTATTCTTCTGGTTTTATTTTATTTTAAAGTCCCCTGTCTTAGTTCTTGTTCCTCAGTCACTTGTGTCCAGGTGCTAAATGTAAAAGGTACAAAAGAGAATGTGGTGAGGAGGCCTCCCCAGCCCTGACCTCCAGGCCCTAACACCCACTCCAGGTGACTGCTTGGACTGTTTGTTTTATGTTCTATCCAGACATATTGCCTCTTCATAATCAAATGCACACGTGTGCACACATATGTGTGATCACAGATGGCAGTGCTCTTTACGCATCGTTACGTGCCCAGCTTTCTTAGCATGATTTATCTCAGTGATCGGATCCACGTTAGTATGTACCAAGCAGATGCTTTCCTTTCTAATGCTGCCAGATGCTCCACTGTAGAGAATGCCATGCTTTTTTTTTTTTTTTTTTTTTTTTGGAGACAGAGTCTCACTCAGTCACCCAGGCTGGAGGGCAGTGGCGCAATCTTGGCTCACTGCAAGCTCCGCCTCCTGGGTTCACGTCATTCTCCTGCCTCAGCCTCCTGAGTAGCTGGGACTACAGGCGCCCACCACCGAGCCCAGCTAATTTTTTGTATTTTTAGTAGAGATGGGGTTTCACCGTGTTAGTCAGGGTGGTCTCCATCTCCTGACCTGGTGATCCTCCCGCCTTGGCCTCACAAAGTGCTGGCATTACAGGCGTGAGCCACCACGCCCGGCCAGAGAATGCCATGCTTTTATTTAACCACCTCCCTGTTGACAGACATCAGCTTGTTTCTAATCTTTTATCATGATTGATAATGCTGCAGAGAACTCCCCAGTGATGTGGTTCATCACAGGCACCACCATGCCCAGCCTGAGTCTACTCCAGCACTGCCCTGTCCTGCTTCCTGGGGACTCAGAGTCCACATGGACAGTTTTGCCAGGGCCCACCACTGACTCCTGTGACTCTCACCGGGTGACTTCACTCTCCACATGTCTCACAGCCCTTGCCCTCCCTGGGTCAGCATGCCAACCTCGGGCCCCTCTGTAATTCCTGTCTCTTTCCGGTGGCTTTCGGGACCCTACCCCTCCTGACTCGCCCTGCTAGCTCCTCATCTCCTGACCCCCAGCCTAGGCTTCTTCCACATTGCTGCCACCTCCTCCAGGCCACCCAGGCTGTCCAATGGGCAGGTCACATTTAACACACCTGAAGTCTCACTTCAGACTGCCAGTCCCTTCCTGTCATGCCTAAGCCAAAGCCATGGGTTGTCCCTTTTGCTTTTTTGTAAAGAGGTCTCACTGTGTTAACCAGGCTCTTCTCAAACTCCTGGCCTCAAGTGGTCCTCTTGCCTTGGCCTCCCAAAGCACTAGGATTACAGATGTGAGCCCATGGCAGGTGTGAGCCCATGCCCAGCCCCTGCCTCAGATCATTCTTGACTCACCTTCCCCTCCCTCTCCCATGTCCCTCCCATCCTAGGTCTGCCTAGACTCTGACTTCCCTCGCAGCCTCCACCACTGCTACCCAGGGCCCAGTCATCCTCTTCTATGTGGCAGCCAGAGACGTCCCTTTAACACTTGAAGTCAGATTATCCCACACCTATGCAAACCCTCTGCTGCCTCCCAGCACCCTAGAGCAGACCCACATTCTACACCCCTGCTCCCTCCCTCAGCCCCACGAGCCGCTGTGCCTAACCATCTCCTCCCCAAGGACCTCACCTTCCCTGCTCCTGCCTGGACTCTTCTCCTAGGTGTCACCCAGCCCTGCCCTGTCCCTCCCCTGCTCCCATACTACAGCACGCGTTCTGGGAGGGCAGGACCTGGTGTTGCTTTGTGCTGTGTTCCCTGCATCCTGGACTAGGCCAAGCATGTAGTAGGTGCTCAATAAATAACTGGACTATTACGTTCATTCCGAGGAGTGGAATTGCTGGGATGTGCACTTGTACTTTGAGAGGGATCGCTGAATTGCTACACATAGAGGTTGTTCCCATTTAACTTCCCCACACCCTCGTCTGCTGTGTGTGCAACGACTTTGAGTCTCTCCCTATATGATAAGCACAAGCTCATTATAGTTCTGAGTTTCTTCCGTGAGTGTTGTTGGACATGATGTGATACCACAAAGGTATTTACGTGGTTGTTGTTTTGTTTTGTTTTTTTTGAGATGGAGTCTCACTGTACTGCACAGGCTGGAGTGCAATGGCATGATCTCGGCTCACTGCAACCTCCGCTTCCTGAGTTCAAGCAATTCTCATGCCTCAGCCTCTCAAGTAGCTGGGATTACAGGCACCCACCACCACACCTGGCTAATTTTTGTATTTTTATTAGAGACGGGGTTTTGCCATGTTGGCCAGGCTGGTTTGAAATTCCTGACTTCAAGTAATCCGCCCGCCTCAGCCTCCCAAAGTGCCGGGATTACAGGCGTGAGCCACCGTGCCCATCTAGGTGGTTGTTTTTCTTCATGCGGAGATTATTTTATTTTGCTTTTATTTTTTTTGAGACAGGGTCTTGCTGTCACCTAGGCTGCAGTGAAGTGGCTGTTCTATCTGCAGGTGTAGTCATGGCACACAACAGCCTTGAACTCCTGGCCTCAAGCAAGCGATCCTCTTGCCTCAGCCTCCTGAGTGGCTGACACTATAGGCATGTGCTACCACACCCGGCTCTTGAGATTTATTTTAAAAGCACATGTTTTTCCTAATATTTTTCTGGTTTCATTGTTTCTACTCAAACCTTTGCTAGATGTGGAATCGGTTTTAGTGGGAGTTAGGAAACAGGAGTCTAACTTTATTTTTTTCCCCAGCAGGTTTCCCAGTTGTCTCAATACAAGTCTTTTTTTCTTTTTTTAATACAATGCTATGTTTATAAACATCAGTGCTACATTTATAATGATTGAGAAAACAAAAAGGGTTCATGTGGTTTTCTTTTACTTGGCTAGCAAGTATTGAATGTCATGTGTCAGGCACAGAAAGCTGTTGCAAAGACCAACAGTGATTCAGAACAAAGCCCATCATGTCCTATTTCGGGGGTGAGGTAGTCGCTGATGATGGCATAATGTGAGTGGGTTGGAATGGTGACCTAGCCCAAGAACCGTGAGCACAGGAGGGCTGACTTATCCTGCCGGTGGTGTTGGGAGACTTGAGCTGGGCCTGTGGGCCGTCCAGCTGCACCCTCCAGGCCTGGTGGAGCTTTCTCTCAGGCAGGGGAGCGCAGGCACAGAGGCTTCAAGTGAGTGTTTGCTTAAATGATGATATTTGATTTAATTTGGCCAGAGCATGGCCTGCAAAGCAAAAGGTGGAGTGGAATAGGTGGGAGATAGATGTGACAGAGCCCTGATATCTGCTTGGTGCTGGACCGACTAGCCAGAGGGTCTCAGGCCCATCATGGATCAGAAGGACCTGGGGAGCCCAGCCTGGACATCTGCATTTTGTAAAGTGTCCTGGGGCATCCAAGTGCTTAGCTGAGGGGGTGGTGCTGCTCTCGGCCATGATGGTTCCTCTCTCCAGGTGAGTCCACCTGTAGGTGGAAGAGCCAGTCCAGAGAGGAGGGCCAGGCATCCACCTGGCCTGACCCATCACTGGAGATCCCCAGGTCCCGGCATCTTCCTAGCATGGATTTAGGAATCAAATGGACCTAAGGAGCCAGATTCCCAGGATCATCTCAGCCACTTCAGTTGACCTGGTAGTTTTGTTTTTGTTTTTGTTTTTTTAATCTCAGATGTCTTCAGGTGTCCCTAATTCCCTAATTTTTCTTCTTCTTGCCTCAGGTTGGTCTTGTTTTTTCTTTGTTAAAGTGAGTTTCCTTGTAGTGGTATAGGTTCTTTTGATAGCATTGCTATCCTGAGTGTCTTTTCTTCTCTTTAGGGGTCAGCATTGATAATAGTGCTGTGCTGCAGAAGAGTGGAGTGTAAACTTTTTCACTGCCACTGCCCCGAAACTGGAGCGTAAAGGGCTGAGACAAGATGAAGACTGTGCTCATGGTTGCCGAAAAGCCGTCCTTGGCACAGTCAATTGCCAAAATCCTCTCTAGAGGTAGGAGAGACCAGCCCTGCGCATGCTTTCTTGCTTTGGTCTGTAAGCACGGCCGTTTATGTGTTACAGGACATTTCTTTTTCCTAATGTGACTCCACCCTGGCTGGGGTAGATTGGTTCGGTCAGCAGGTGGTAATGAAGCATCTCAGAATGTCACAGTGGGGTGCATTTGCTTCCATTCCTGGCAGTGTGCCAAAGCTGGGGTTCCCAGAAGGCACAAGGCACAGCTTACAATGAAGTGGAAGGACAGTCATTGTCCACATGCCGGGCCTGGCAGGGCTGTTAGGTACAGGTAGCAGAAACCAGCCCTGGAAGGAAGGAGACACAGCCAGGACCACACCCCAGTTGAGGTCTGATGAGGCTATGCCCCAGGCATCGTCACCCCTGGATACTCCCACTGTCCTGTGGACCTCACGTCACTCCAGAGTAGCCAATGGACTGAGCTGTGGCCACAGACACTACTGAGACACCAGGGAACTGGAGAGGGAATGTCTGCCACTCACCCCCAACTCTGGCCACTGGGGTGGTTGGTAGGGTGCTGTTTCCCCCCATCTTTGAATTCCCTCCAAATAGGAAGAGTTTGGATGCTGGGTACCCAGAAATGACAGGCACCTACCTGACCTCCCCTGGCTCCAGCAGTTGAGGGGGGAAGAGACCCTCATTCAGCTGAGAAGGCATGGTCCGCAGAGGACAGGAGGCCCCAAAAGTGGTGCCCGGTGCCCGGTGCCCAGAACCTGAGAAAGTACGGCTGAGTGTGGTCAGTGGAGAGGGTGAGAATTCAATAATTAGAAGGTCCCTGGTAACCTAGAGTAGATCTAGAGTCCCATTTTAGTAAATGATGAATAACGTTTCAATGAAGTGAGGCAAAAATGGAATTGAAGAGTGAAAACATAAATACAGAGGAAGATCCCACCCCTGCCTGCCTGCCCCTGGCTCCTGGCAGCCTGGGGCTCTGCATCAAGAGTGCTCTGTGCTAGGTTGTTGGCAGATGCTGTTTTCCCTGAGTGCCGTCCCATCTCTTAGTGCCCAATTACCCTCAGCAGTCTGCGGAATGCTGTCACTCACCACTCTGAGGAAGGACTCTGGCCCTCTGGGAGGTGGCATCCAGGCCGGGGTCTCCACAGTGTCTTCAGCTCAGTGAAGCAGCCAGTCACTTTGTGCTTCCTCATCCCCAGGGAGCCTGTCCTCACATAAAGGGCTGAACGGGGCCTGTTCAGTCCACGAGTACACTGGGACCTTTGCTGGCCAGCCAGTGCGCTTCAAGATGACGTCTGTCTGTGGTCACGTGATGACCCTGGATTTCCTGGGTAAGCCCCTCTACCCTCCATCCTACAGAAGGGAGTTCTGCGTGGCGCTGGCCGGGGTCCAGTTGAAGCCAGGAGATTCCTCTAGGCAGGGAAGTTTGTCCCAACTCCATGAGTCATCAGGCCAGCAGATCATGGAGTGGTGATGAGAGGGTTCCTGGGTGCGGTGCCCAGAACCCAGGCTCTGGAGCTCAGCCCTGGGTCCCCATCATAGCAGCACCCCCTAGTCACTGCATTCCCTGTGCACTGTCCTATGTAGACAAAGTGGCGGCACCTATCTTAGGAAGGGCTTGACCTGTGCAGGCATTTGAGAGAAGCCTGCTGCTGTTGCCGAGTTGACCATCGTCTGTCAGTCATTTGGTGGCTGTCATTGTCATTCCTATATTGTTACTGTTATCAATTACTTTGGAAGTGCTGGTATTAGTGACCTGCTGGGTATAGGTGTGGGGCCGTGTGGTTGGCAAGAGTCTGATCCAGGCTCTTCCCCCTGCTCTGCCAGCTCACTGGCTGGAGATGAGGGCACTGACAGCCTCTGTGAGTTTACACTTCTCGTAGTGAAATGGGTCTCACAGCAATGCCATCTGCTTCCCAAGACTGTAAGGATTCTGTGTGACAGTGAGGGCAGAGCACTTGGCACTCGGCAGAGCACACGGCAAAGCCTCAGCCCTTGTTCTTGCTGCTCATTGATGACAGTGATGACAATGATGGTGACTGGGTTGTGTGGCTGAGCATTTGGACCCCAAGTTTTATCTCCAGCTGACAGGTGGGGAGCTGGAATTTGAATTTGGCTCTGTCTGACCCCATTCTCCCAGGATGCAAGAAATGGGGCCTAGGAGGATCGCCTGAGCCCAGGAGTTCAAGACCAGTCTGGACAACATAGTGAGACCCCTGTCTCTACAAAAAAAAAAAAAAATCTTTTTAAATCAGCCGACATGGTGGTGCGCACCTGTAGTCTTGGGAGGCTGAAGTGGGAAGATGGATTGAGGCTGGGAGGTCGAGACTGCAGTTAGCCATGATCGTATCACTGTACTTCATCCTGGATGACAGAGCGAGACCCCTGTCTCAGAAAAAAAAGAAATGGGCCTAAAAGAAAGCCAGACAGCTGAGCATGCAAGAACTGGGCCTCTGTAGATGAGTAGGTGAATGTGCTGGGCATGAGGCTCAAAAAGATGGGTCCTTTAACAGGAATGACTGCGCACATGTGTGCCCCCACAGAGTGCTGGGTGGAAGGATGGAGTTCCAGAAACTCAGGTTGGAAGTGTCAATGAAGACACCAGTGGTGGGGTCCAGTGCTCAGGCAAAGAAAGCCAGCCCAGGAATGATGCTCCCAGCCACAGGGAAAGTCCCGGAAGTGAGGCCAGAGTGGCAGCCCCCGGAGAGCTTGCTTGGCTCCTGTGGTTGGCCGGAGTGTGGTGTCAGCTCAGCAGCCGAGCAGAAAGGAGGCTGGAGGGAAGGGGGTTACCAAAGGCCTGAACCCACATCCTGGCTCTGCCTCTGATCATCATGATGACCCTGGGCAAATTGTTCTCCAAGCTTTCCCCTCCTCATTTGTGGGATGAAACCAACATCATCCTGGGGTTATGATGGTCTCGGAGGTTGAGCCCCTGTGAACTGTGAGGTGTGACTCAATGTCACTGTGACTGGTTTGTAGGAAAATACAACAAATGGGACAAAGTGGACCCCGCAGAACTGTTCAGCCAAGCTCCCACGGAGAAGAAGGAAGCTAACCCCAAGCTGAACATGGTGAAGTTCCTGCAGGTGCGTGGGGCTGGCCTGGGCATGAGCACACCCGGGCTCCCCACCCTCCACAGCTGTCCTTGCCCACCCTTGCGTGAGTCCTAATCCCCCTTGGACAGGGGGGCCTTTGCTAGCTCTTTCTGTGAGTGCCCCCTGCTGGCCCATGAGGCACCTGCAGGCACCCCCAACACACAAGGCAGTTGCCAGTGCCAACCCTCAGTCCTGGAGAGCAGGCCTTCTGCTTTTAAAATAGCTTGTTTGGGCCGGGCGCAGTGGCTCACGCCTGTAATCCCAGCACTTTGGGAGGCCGAGGTGGGCAGATCACCTGAGGTCAGGAGTTCAAGACCAGCCTGGCTTACACGGTGAAACCCCATCTCCACTAAAAATACAAAAAATTAGCCAGGTGTGGTGGCGGGCGCCTGTAGTCCCAGCTACTGGGGAGGCTGAGGCAGGAGAATGGCATGACCCAGGGAGGTGGAGCTTGCAGTGAACCGAGATCGCGCCACTGTGCTCCAGCCTGAGCGACAGAGCGAGACTCCGTCTCAAAAAAAAAAAAAAAAAAAAAGCTTGTTTGGCTAGGGGTTTTTTCCCCTTAATTTTAAAACAAATGCATACAGATTATGGAAAGTTAGAAAGTGCAGATAAGTATAAAGACAAAAAAATTATTCATAATCATATTAGCCAAGACAACTGCTGTTATCATTTAGGGTTATTTCATTGGAACCCTTTTTCTGGGCAGTTTTGGGGTTTAAGATCATGTTGCACTTACACTTTTTTTTTTTTTTTGGTCCAAAAAACATCAATTATAAACTCAATTGTTTGCTGTTGGCTGAGCCAGCCTCACCACAGCCAGCTACCAGTCCTCCTACCTGAGCCCAGGTACCAGTCCTCCTAGCTGAGGTTCAGGGCCTGGGACCAAGCCCTGTCCTGGATGGGAGCACGGGGCAGGTGGCATGGGCTGGGTCTGCAGCAGGTGCATGTGAACGTGTGCTGTGTGGCAGGTGGAGGGCAGAGGCTGCGACTACATCGTGCTGTGGCTGGACTGCGACAAGGAGGGGGAGAACATCTGCTTTGAGGTGAGTATGAGGCTCAGTTTGGTCCTCACTTTTGGCCTTTCTGACGCCAGCCCCAGACTGACACCAGCAGTCACACCATTCCTGGGGCCAAAGGAGGGAGTAAACTGTACTGGTTTAAAAACACCTCTCCCCTCCCTTTATTTTGAAATTCCATAGATATTTTTAACTGCATCGGCTGTATTAAAGGTGGTCAGTTGTGCCTCTGCTTGCTGGGGCCACACAGTATGAGTGAACATAGGAGGGGCGAAATTGGGTAGATGCAGGTTTCAGAATGGGACTGTCATGGGGCAGCTTGGTGTTCAGCATCCTGTGCCCAGCTTGACTTCTCAGGGACCTTGGGTTGATGCTGGCTGATTCCCGACCTCAGCACTGAGCTCCTTTTGCAGGCCTCGCTCTGCTCATCTCCTGCCCTACCCAGGATGCCTCCCGCCTTCAGCCAACCCCAGGAGCCCTGCAGACAAGCAGGTGGCAGCTCCCTGTGCACACCCCATGCCCCATGCTTGCCCTGGCCATGGTGCCCTCACAGTGGCCATGCCTGCTGGTCTCACTTGGTGCCCTTCAGGCTGTTGTTCCCTATGGGTCGCCCCTGTGCTCCTGTACCCCCAGCTCTCGCCTGTGGCTCAAGAGCTGGTCAGTGAGACAGAGCTCAGGCACCTGGCGTTGCAGTACAGCACCCTCAGCAAATGCGATCACACTCTGTCTCTTCCCAGATTCCCTCCTCCCCTGCAGGGCGGCTCCTCCCTGGGGGCCTTTGCATCTGGGAGTGGAGAATGGGGGCAGCTCATGGGGCTTTCTCCCTTCAGAAATGAAGCCACTTATTCCCAGTAAGGAAGCTGCGTGGCCAGGCTCCGGCGGCGACCCTAGTCCCACTGCACGGCCTTCCTAGTGAGTCTCGGCTCCAGGACCCCTGCTGTGCTTTAGCCCGAGCTGCCCCCACCACAAGCTGGGACCACCCGTGGCCTTCCTGCTCTTGCCCATTTCCTTTCCCCTTCATTCTTTTCTCCTTCCCTGTCTTTTCTTCAGCCTCTTAAAATTTCCACCCACCCCTCCAAGCCCTCCCTCCTAGAAGGCAGGGAATCGGGTCATGTGGGATGGGTCTGGGGACTAAGAGGTCCCTTATGTACTTGGCAGTAGCATTTCCTGATTTGGTGGGGATGAAAGCAGAGGATTAGAAGAGAGAGGGCGGGAGTAAGAAGGGAGTGTTCGAATATGTTTCTAGATGGGAGGAAAGGAAGCCATGTGGTGGGGTGGTATGGAGTGCTCAGGGCTTCTGGAAAGCCAGGGGGATAGAGGAGGGTCTGACGGGCAGGAGAGGGGGCTGAGCACACGTGTTCTTTGCTGGAAGGAGCCAGGCTTCACAGTGGGGTGGGGAGCTGTGGCAGGGATCTGGGAGGTGGGTCACAGCTGGCCACTCCCCACCCCCAGGTTCTTGATGCTGTTCTGCCCGTCATGAACAAGGCCTATGGTGGTGAGAAGACCGTGTTCCGGGCCAGGTTTAGCTCCATCACAGACACAGACATCTGTAATGCCATGGCCTGCCTGGGCGAGCCTGACCACAACGAGGCGCTCTCAGTGGATGCTCGCCAGGAACTGGACCTGCGAATCGGCTGTGCATTCACCAGGTGCTGGCCACACCCGCGGAGTCCTGGGCACACCCTCACTCTCCCTCAGCCAGAGACCTGCCTCTACTGGTCCCCCTCAGGAGCCCCTAGGCCTCCCAGAGCCAGGATGAGCAACAGGGGATTTCACCAACCCTGAAGAAGGCCGGGCACAGTGGCTCACACCTGTAATCCCTGCACTTTGAGAGGCCAGGATGGGAGGATCGCTTGAAGTTGGCAGTTTGAGACCAGCCTGGGCAGCATAACAAGACCCCATCTCTACAAAAAAAAAAAACTATTTTTTTGAGACAGAGTCTTGCTCTGTTGCCTAGGCTGGAATGCAGTGGCACAATCTCAGCTCACTGCAACCTCTGCCTCCCAGGCTCAAGAGATCCTCCTACCTGAGCCTTCCACTACAGGTGCTACAGGTATGCACCACTATGCCTGGCTAATTTTTGTGTATTTTGTAGAGACAGGGTTTCACTGTATTGCCCAGGCTGGTCTCAAACTCCTGAGCTCTAGCAATCCGCCCACCTTGGCCTCCCAAAGTGCTGGAATTACAGATGGGAGCCACTGCGCCCAGGCTAAACAAAAATTTATTTTTTTGTTTGTTTGTTTTTTGAGACAGAGTCTCACTCTGTCACCCAGGCTGGAGTGCAGTGGCACAATCTCGGCTCACTGCGACCTCTGCCTCCTGCATTCAAGTGATTCTGATGCCTCAGCCTCCCGACTAGCTGGGATTACAGGCATGCGCCACCACTCCTGGCTAATTTTTATACTTTCAGTAGAGATGGGGTTTCACCATGTTGGCCAGGCTGGTCTCAAACTCCTGACCTCAGGTGATCCGCCTGCCTCAGCCTCCCAAAGTGCTGGGATTACAGGTATGAGCCACTGTGCCTGTCCAAGCATTTTGTTTTAATTAGCTGGGTGTGGTGGCGTGAGCCTGTAGTCCCAGTTACTTGGGAGGCTGACGTGGGAGGATCACTTGAGCCCAGGAGTTCAAGGCTGCAATGATCTGTGAATCCCCATTAATGCATTCCTGCTGGGCAACACATCAAGACCCTGTCTCTACAAAAACCAAAAAGACCTAAAGAAAACTGTTTATTTAGCTGACAGAGATCACCTATGCCCTGCTCGATAAAGTGTGTTTGTCTGTGCTTTGGGGGTCCTGAGGAGAGTGTGCGGTAGATAGAATGGAATAGAAGGCTCCCTGGCCCGAGACAGTAGAAACCTCTGTCTACTCTCTCACTGGCTCTGTCACCCATGTACACACATGAATCCTCCCTAAGGCTATGCCCACTCTGCTCCCACTGACTTCTAAGCGGGGACACCACCTGGTGCCACCTCCCTCACGCACCACCCCTGGCCTTGGGCTGGACTCACATGGGTGGCCATAATAGTGTCTTGAGTGAATCAGTGACCAAAATACCTTTCTCTCCACTCCCTCCAGGTTTCAGACTAAATATTTCCAGGGGAAATACGGTGATTTAGACAGCTCTCTCATCTCCTTTGGGCCGTGTCAGACTCCAACCCTGGGATTCTGTGTGGAGAGACATGATAAAATCCAGTCCTTCAAACCAGAGACCTACTGGGTGCTGCAGGCCAAGGTTCCTTGCCTTTCTCTATGCATGCTGGGGCTTTCTGGGTTTGGGGCACGGATTCTGAGAGTCTTCCATCATCATCAGCTGGCAGGCCCCAGGCTGAGGGCAGAAGCGTGGACAGGTATACCTGGAAGTGGTCTGTGGTGCCCAGGGCTGAGGGACCCCAGCCTTCATGGGGATAGTGGGAAGAGATTGGGCCTGTATGTGCTGAATCTGGATAAGGGGGAACGAGTTCAGCTCTGGCAGTGCAGGGTGAGGTCACCCCACATGAATCACAGTGGCTGCAGTGGTCAGGTCCAAGCACTGGACTGAGGCCATTGACTTTCAAACTTTTTAAAATTCCTGGAACCCTTTCTTCAAATAAAAACCTCCACGGAAGCTTACTGTAAGACTTAATACAGCTAGGCACAGTCACTGATGTCTGTAATCCCAACAGCCTGGGAGGCTGAGGCAAAAGGATTGCTTGAGGCCGGGAGTCCAGGGCTACAGTGAGCTACGATTGTGCCACCGCACTCCAGCCTAGCAACACAGTGAGACCCTGTCTTGGAGCTGCTCTGGCTTGGGACCCCGGTGGTGGCCATACCTACCACTGGCCAGGCACTGGGGATAGGCAGGGGTGGTGTGAGAAGTAGGGGCTCATGTGCTTCTTAAGGACACATCAGCCTCAGCTTTGGGCTGCCTTCCTGAGACTGACTGCCTGGTTTCAGGGCACGGGGTGGAGAGGGCCAGATGTCAGCTTGCGTATCTGCCCGCCTGAACAGGTGCAGCTGTGAGCCATTAGAGCCAGGGCTGTTTTGCTCCCAGACAAGGAACAGCTTCATCTGTCCTGGTTCTTCCTGGCGTTGGGTTCACCTGGAGACTTTTTCTTGTGCGTTCACCCTTTATGCTTTTTCCTGCAGGTTAACACTGACAAAGACAGATCTCTCCTTTTGGACTGGGACCGAGTAAGAGTGTTTGACCGGGAGATTGCACAGATGTTTTTAAACATGACAAAGCTGGAGAAGGAAGCCCAGGTGCGCCTGCTCCACCCACACCTACCACAGTTGCCTTGGGTGAGGGTGGCGCTTGGATGCCTCCTGCTGGAGGAACAGCCTGTGATCCTAGGCCATGTCTTCCTCCCCCTTTCTAAAACACAGACATCTTTTTGGAAAGCCGAAAGCTTACTCCCCCATATACTCCTAAGATATTTCTGCCCGATGCAATAGCCACAGTGTACTGCATGCCCGCTCCATACCAAGCACTCTCCACGCCTGTGACCTTGTCAGACCCCTTCCACCCTCCCCTTTCCGCGTGACCCACTAGGCATTACCTCTGTGTGGCAGGACTCCATCTCACACAGAGATTCAAGCTAACAACTGTTGAGGGACCTGCGTGCAAATTGATGAACTTGTCCAAGGTCACAGCTAGCAGGGGATAGGCTTGGGATTCCAATTTCAATCAGCTTGCATGCTTTTATGGGATTATGTTTCTTACTCAGGGTTTCCATGAATTGAAAGGACATGCTGCTTGGCTGTTAGGAAAAGGGCGAGGTGACTGGGCTGCACAGGTGGGGCCACATCTGTGGCTATTGAAGTAAACATGCTACAGGTGTGACAGCTACCAGATCCATTGAAACACAGCCTGGCCTACTTAGCCACCTTCTCCTTGTCCTTCTCCGGCGTTCCTTGAGTGCCCTGTTGCCTGCCATGCCATCGTCTCAGGCATCTGAGACTTCTAAAGCTGCTCCAGGCTGTCAGCATTGATCACATTCCTGCAAAGACACTGTTACCACCTCCAGGCCTCATGCCAGGGAGCCCAGCTTCACTGCTGCACGTAACAACTGGCCTCTGTGTTACCACCCACATCTGTCGGTCTGGAATGCAGAGGGCATTGCCATGACCAGCCTCCTTGGGATTGACAAGGGCAAGGGCCTGGGGTTGAGTTGTTTGGATTGTTTTTGCCACAGGCAAAACAAAGAGTTGTCTCTTCCAACAAGTGTTCAGCAGAGGTAGAGAGTGGTAGGACCCCAACCAAGCACAGCTCACGGATACACTCCACTAACCTGTATGGTGTTTACACAAATTCCAGAATAGTTACCAGCACTTAAAAATTATGAGATTCCATACGAAAATTCTGCCTTCCAGCTTCTCTTGAAAAAGCAGAAGAGGTAGCAATACTAGCAGGTGCAGGCAGCAGCCTTCCCCACAGCAAGGAGTGGCACTTCCCCTGGGACGGGCCCCACTTGCCATCCCTGTAGCTTGGCGGATGCCGGCTTCTGTAGGATTTCCATCTGCAGCCCTTCTGACTCTTCAATCTTCCAGGTTTTCTCTCACTAGAAAATTCTCCAGAAAAGAATATTCAATCACTTGTGGCCAGGAGTTTGAGACCAGACTGGACAACACAGGGAGACCCTGTCTCTAAAAAAAATAATTTAAAAAGTAGCCGGACATGGTGGCACATGCCTGTAATCTAGCACTTTGAGAAGCTGAGGCGAGAGGATTACTTGAGGCCAGGAGTTTATTTAAGACTAGCCTAGGCAACATAGCAAGACCCTGTCTGTAAAAGAAATTGAAAAAAAAAAAATTGGTCAGACATGATGGGTGTGTGCCTGTGGTTTCAGCTACTCAGGAGGCTGAGGCAGGAGGATCGCTTGACCTAGGAGTTCAAGGCTACGGTAAGCTCTGATGGTGCCACTGCACTCCAGCCTGGGTGACAGAGCAGGACCCTGTCTCTTAAAAAAAAAAAAAAAAAAAGGTTGGTTGGTTGGTTGGTTTTGAGATGGAGTTTTGCTCTGTCACCCAGGCTGGAGTACAATAGTGTGGTCTCAGCTCACTGCAACCTTCACCTCCTGGGTTCAAGCAATTCTCCTGCCTCAGCCTCACGAGTAGCTTGGATTACAGGCACGTTCCACCATGCCTGTACATTAGCTTGTACATAAAATACAAGCTAATTTTTGTATTTTTAGTAGAGACAGGGTTTCACTATCTTGTTCAGGCTGGTCTCAAACTCCTGACCTCAGGTGATCCACCCACCTCAGCCTCCCAAAGTGCTGGGATTACAGGCGTGAGCGCCCAGCCAAAATTTTTTTTTTTAAATAATTTTCATTCTTTTTCCCTTCCTGGTCCTGAATACTCAATCAAGTCTTTAGACAGGAAGAATGAGTTGGAGAAACAGGGAGACCAAATGAATGAAACCAGCCCCTTCGTCCACACATCTTGATTCCCTCTATGGTGGTGTCTTCATCCTCCTCCAAATCATTGACTGTCCTGTCTTCCAGGTGGAGGCCACAAGCAGGAAAGAAAAGGCCAAGCAGAGGCCCCTGGCCCTGAACACCGTGGAGATGCTGCGTGTGGCCAGCTCTTCTCTGGGTATGTAGGGACATTTCTCTCAAGTTGCCAGAAGGCATCTTGAGGCAGGTTCATGGAGGCAGGTTCAGCCTGGAGCAGCGAGCGCCCAGGGATGCAGCATGGTGCCCGAGGCTTCGAGGGGATCTGAGCCTCATGAGGATTTCACTTCTCCTTAGGTTGTAAAGGTGGTAAAGTTGGTCACCACCTGAGGGGACATCCCGGGTCCCTGAGCAGCTATCCCTGGTGAGGGGAGAGGCTCCAGCCAGATGTCACCTTGAAGGAACTGGTGTGAACATTGCCCCTCAGCCTCATCTCCTCAGCCTTTTCTCCTTAGTAGCAAGGAGGGTGTCTGGAAAGCTGGTGGTCTCTGGCAGCTGTCAGCCCCTAGGCATTGGTGCCTCCCCCCACAGGGAACTATTGGCAGTGTCCTCTCAGAGTGGTGGCTCCAACGTCCTCAGAGGGCAGCAATGCTGGGTGTGGTTGCTAGCTAAGCGCCAGCCTCTGCCGGTCAGGGAGTAGCAGGATGAGCCCCTCTCAGTGGCCCCAAAGTGCTGTGAGGACAAAAATGCCCAAGGGCTCAAAAGGGGGCTGCGTGGAGCTCTGTCATCAGCCAGCCCTGAGGCATGGTTATGGCTCCGTGGCCAGTGCATGGGGAGTGGTGCTCTGAAGGCCGTGTCTCATCCCCATGGCCATGAGCCCCGTGAGGATGCACCGTGGGGTAGAGTGAGCGGCGTTTCCCATCAGGCCCATCCTGGGTGTAGGATTCAGCCTTAGACAAGGCTGTGTGGCACAGGTGTCCACCCGGCCAGCAGTTCTGCACTCCAGCCATGCCTGCTCAGAGCCACCCTCGCCCTCCAGGAGGGGCCGGCCACAATGGGGGAGCCCAAACGGCAAAAACGGGCAGCCCAGGGGAGTTTATCAAAGCAAAAGTGTAGTCAGCAGTGCACACTCCTCATAGGAGAGGTGGCCTCACAAGTCCCCAGGCCTGGGGCTATGAGTGATGTCTCACATGCTGGGGGCCAGCCTCACTGCCGGAGCCTTCTCCCCAGGGGGTGCTCGCGCTGCTGGGCACTGCCTGTTCCCTGTGGCACTGCCCTGGCTGACGGACTCTGGAGGCCTGTGGGGTGTCACAGCCACTGTGTCCATAGGCCACAGTGCATAGGCCAGGGCAGGCACCTGGCCGTCCCCACGTACCTGGCCCTCTGAGAGCCTCCTGTCTCTTGCAGGCATGGGGCCGCAGCACGCCATGCAGACGGCCGAGCGGCTCTACACGCAAGGCTACATCAGCTACCCACGGACAGAGACCACCCACTACCCTGAGAACTTTGACCTGAAGGGCTCTCTGCGGCAGCAGGCCAACCACCCCTACTGGGCCGACACGGTGAGTAGAGCCAGGCCGGCCCCAGCATGTGTCTGTGTCACTGAGGCCTTGGGACCAGGTCTGGTACTTCAGCCAAACCTAGGCAGGCAGCCGAGCCCTGCCGCAGACTCTGCTCTGTCTTCTCTCCCTCAGGTGAAGCGGTTGTTAGCAGAAGGTATCAACCGCCCAAGGAAAGGCCACGACGCTGGCGACCATCCCCCCATCACCCCCATGAAGTCTGCCACAGAGGCCGAATTAGGTACCGCTCTCACCCCATACGCGGCGTGCTTCCAGGGAGGGAAAGGCGACCTGCGACAGTGAAGGTTGCAGGCCCTGTTAATGTGGGGGCACCTTTAGCCTCTGCCTGCCCTGGCTGTGGGGATGGGGGGCCACCTGGAAGATGAACTCCATTACTGTGGGGCCAGGACAGGAGTGAAGAGGTGGCAGCAGGTGCTGTTGCAGGGAGGCGAGGGGGCAGACACCACGGGGACATGAATGAAACCAAGGCAGAGAGTGGTGGCGTGGGGGAGGGGGTGGTGCACCTCCTACCTCCCAGCTGGCCTAAGGTGGTACCCGTGGTCCGAGTGCCAGGAGAAGGCAAATGAGGAAGGAAAAGCAGTGCAGGTCGAGACAGGGGCCACTTGTGGACAGTCTGAGTTTGAAGCAATGGTGTCATGTCACGAGACAGTGGAAGGACAGACCAACGCCTGGCACCAGAAGCAGGGGCAGGAGGTCGGGCAGGGTGGTGGGAGCTGCAGCCAGAAAGGAACCACTGAGATATGGAGGCTTGTGTTCCCTTCCTCTGCATTTTCTTTCTTTTTTTTTTTTTTTTTTTCTTTTTTTGAGACAGAGTCTTGCTCTGTCACCCAGGCTGGAGTGCAGTGGCCCCGATCTCGGCTCACTGCAACTTCTGCCTCCCAGGTTCAAGCAGTTCACCCTGCCTCAGCCCCCTGAGTAGCTGGGATTACAGGCGCCCACCACCACACCCAGCTAATTTCTTTGTATTTTTAGTAGAGACGGGGTTTCACCATGTTGGCCAGGCTGATCTCAAACTCCTGACCTCAAGTAATCCATCCACCTTAGCCTCCCAGAGTGCTGGGATTACAGGCATGAGCCACCGCGCCCGGCCTTCCTGCACATTTTCTTTCCTCCTTCCCCGGGATTTGCAGCGTGTCCCACACAGCGGCTCTGTAAGCAGGACCTCGCTGCTCGAGCAAGAGCACTGGGGGCTCCTTACAGCCAGAGCCCCCAGCTGGCTCCCAACTGACTAGCCCTGGCCTATTGCAGGGGGTGACGCGTGGCGGCTCTATGAGTACATCACCAGACACTTCATCGCCACGGTCAGCCATGACTGCAAGTACCTGCAGAGCACCATCTCCTTCAGGATCGGGCCCGAGCTCTTCACCTGCTCTGGGAAGACTGTCCTCTCCCCAGGTCACACCGCGGGCCCAGCTTTCCTCCCCGCCTTCACGGGCAGACAAAACAAACATTCTACATCGTGTCTGGGGATGGGAGGCCCAGGGTCTGAGGCCCGGGTCACCCAGGCTGGGGACCCTGAGTGGTGGCGCATGTCTCTCCAGGCTTCACGGAGATCATGCCCTGGCAGAGCGTGCCCTTGGAGGAGAGCCTGCCCACTTGCCAGCGGGGTGACACCTTCCCTGTGGGCGAGGTAAAGATGCTGGAGAAGCAGACGAGCCCGCCCGACTACCTGACAGAGGCTGAGCTCATCACGCTCATGGAGAAGCATGGCATTGGTGGGTGTGCCTGCCCAGGCCCCAGAGCCGGCTCCGACTCCGGTACTCAGGCTTCGAGTCTTCTTACAAA
Source organism: Macaca thibetana thibetana (assembly GCF_024542745.1). Classification (NCBI taxonomy): domain Eukaryota; kingdom Metazoa; phylum Chordata; class Mammalia; order Primates; family Cercopithecidae; genus Macaca; species Macaca thibetana. The sequence goes on from NC_065587.1 coordinate 30,212,646, forward strand.
GCTGCCCCGCCACCCCTGTGTGCCCAGCCCAGCACCTGTCCACAGGCTGGTGTCTGGAAACTGGTGACCCAGTGTGTGGCCAGCCAGGCAGGTCCACAGCTGGCATCCCCTCCCGAGGCCTGCATTCAGGACCTGGCCTTCCCTGTGAAGGCCCAGATGTGCCCTCGTGCACTGTGGGATGTGCACACGCCGACTAACGCCCACAAGGCTGAAGACTGGCCCAGATGCCAAGTGACTCATAGAAATCATATTGGCAGTCTCCTGAGTCCACACAGCCAACCTGGTCTGTCCTGAAATCAGGTGACAGGGAAATGAGGTCTAACAGGAGCTGCTTCCCTGGGAGAGAACAGAAATGCCTGTCCCAGGGACAGGGCTCCCCAAAGGGTGACCAGGAAGTTTCCATGCAAAAACAGGCAGCCCAGGGGAGTTTATCAAAGCAAAAGTGTAGTCACCAGTGCACACTCCTCATAGGAGAGGTGGCCTCACAAGTCCCCAGGCCTGGGGCTGTGAGTGATGTCTCACATGCTGGGGGCCAGCCTCACTGCTGGAGCCTTCTCCCCAGGTGGTGCTCGTGCTGCTGGGCACTGCCTGTTCCCTGTGGCACTGCCCTGGCTGACGGGCTCTGGAGGTCTGTGGGATGTCACAGCCACTGTGTCCAGGCTCTGCTCCAGCAGGTGGACTCTCAGGGAGTGTCTCTCCCCAGGCTGGGGTCCTGGTGACCATGGCGACCTTGGCGGGAGAGCAGAGCTCTGGACTTGCTCCTCTCGGGTCCAGGACACTTGCCAGGGTCCTGAAATAGCCCTCAACCCACTGTGGAGTGTGGGCTCTGCTCCCCTGCGTCCTCTGCCCTCTCCCATTGATGGGACACTGGCTCCTGGCAGCCCTGTGCTAGCCAGTGAGCCAGACCCAATCAGCAATACAATTTTGTGACAGTGAAGAGGGCTCTGGTGTTACCTTCGCAACAGGAGAGTGGTCAGGGTGGCCCTGTGACTGAGCCCCCAGGAGTGTGTAAAAAGGGCCTGACCAGAGCCACTGCAGAGGAGCCCACACCATGCGTCATGGCGCCTGGCAGACTTGGGGTGGTAGCGGCACACACCACCCACAGCCTGCCACACCGGGTGCAGAACTGGCCTCGTGCCAAGAGCCATGGGCCCTCAGCAGGCTCCCTAGCCCCTGAAGGCCAGTTTCTTCCCATGTGAGATTCTCTCTGAGCTACTTTGGGAAGGTGTGTGTCACCTGCCCATTCTGGTGAGCTTGTGGGGAGCCTGAGCCTCCTTTCAGCCCCTCTGACTGGCACCTGCCATAGTCAGAACGCCTCAGCCTCTGCTGCGCCCCTCTGCCAGGAGAGTTCCTCTGGGTGAGAGAGTGGAATCCTGGGGACTGGGAGCCTGCCCTGGGGATCGTGACGGGCATTGCAGAGAGGGAGGAGGTGGGAAACAGGAAGTGGGCAGAACTGTCCAGGTTTAGGGGAGGTTAGCTCTGCAGTGAGCTTGTAAGCACCTCCGTGTTCTGGTGGAATGGGGCTCTGGCTCCGGGAGCAGGTGGGTGCCACAGGATCCAGGCAGGAGAAGCCATAGAAGTCACATTTACCAGGCACAGAATAAGCGCTGTGACCTCGGAGAGTTCCTTAACCTCTGAGCCTGTCGTCTCTGCCGCAAAGCAGGAGTAGGCACCCCGTGCAGGGAGGGCTGCCTTTGTGTTCTCAAGGCAGAACATGCATGCAGTTGGTGCCCAGCACAGTGCAGGGGGTGCTCAGGGCACAGCCCTCCTTCCTGTGGCCCAGAAGCAGTGAGAGGGCCTGACCACCAGCAGCCCCGTGACAGGTGCTACAGCACGTGGTTCAATGGGGCATGCCCAAGGCAGGCCAGGAACCCTGGGGCCTTGTACATTGCAGGCACAGATGCCAGCATCCCTGTGCATATCAACAACATCTGCCAGCGCAACTACGTCACCGTGGAGAGCGGGCGCCGGCTCAAGCCCACCAACCTCGGCATCGTCCTGGTGCACGGCTACTACAAGATTGGTGAGTTCCTCAGTCCTGCCTCCAGGGCCCACAGAAGCTCCCTGACTTCTCCCTGGGTGTCGGCTCTGCTGCCCGCTCCAGACAGGCCCCTGCCCTACAGTGATCCCCCAGCCCCACACACACTCCCTCAATACCCGCTGAAGGGGCGCTGCCCCAGGACCCCCAGGACCTGCCCAGAGCAGGAGCTCAGTGTGTTTGAAGGCTGAACAGACGTGTGAGGGAACCAAAAGGGGAGGCAAAGGTGCCTCAGCCCTGTTCCCTGGAGGTTCCCCAGGGGCCAAGGGGAGAGGGAAGAACACAGAACTGGCCCGAGGGCGGCCTGGAGCTCATTTGTGACGTGGTTCTAGCCACAGGATGTCCCTGGCCACTCTGCCTGAGATTTCCAGGTGGAAAATCAGGAAAGGTCTGGGGTCATAAGAGCCAGCCTGGTACCATCTGAGGCCTTGGACTGGTGGGCAAGGCAGAGGCCAGGAGGATGGGCCAGAGCGGGAGAGGTGAACAGGGCAGTAGCCCTGCCTGGGAGGGGGTGGCATGGCCCTGGGTGTGAGTGCTCAGGGCAACATCTGCCCCCTGCCCGCTTGCAGATGCAGAGCTGGTGCTCCCCACCATCCGCAGTGCAGTGGAGAAGCAGCTGAACCTGATCGCCCAGGGCAAGGCCGACTACCGCCAGGTCCTGGGCCACACCCTGGACGTGTTCAAGAGGAAGTTCCACTACTTTGTCGACTCCATTGCCGGTAGAGTCTGCCTCCGGCCTGCCCCTTACCAGCGGGGTGTCTCTGTCAGCACTACCAATACCTGGGGACCTAGGTCCCCACATGGGACCAGCTCCCAGATCTGGGCTCCATAGGCGAGGGCAGTGACACCTCCTGGCTGGGTTGAAAGAGCAGGTGCAGGAACACCATACACGGTCAGGAGCATGCGCCCCTGACACACGGGGCAGTAGAAACCACTACCTATAGGGACCCTTTCATACTCGGAGCCTTCTGCTGGAGGCTGGGAGGGAGATGACTCCTGCACTCTGCTTGCCCGCAGGCATGGATGAGTTAATGGAGGTGTCTTTCTCGCCGCTGGCGGCCACAGGCAAGCCCCTCTCACGCTGTGGGAAGTGCCACCGCTTCATGAAGTACATCCAGGTAGGTGCAGGGAACACTAACTCAGGCAAGCTTCCTCACCCCTGTAGGCCTCAGCTTTATCGCTGGTCATGCAGGAATCATGTTCTTTGTCCTGGTTGTCACAGAAGAATGATTGAGCATAAAGCAGCCTTGCCAAAAAATATCCAGTGTCCCCATGTCCCCTAGAACACACAGCCATTAGGCCACGCAAACACACGTGGTTCGTTTTTCCTGAACACCATGCCACTTGCCATCATGGGCATTAACGTACGCACAGAGATTTTAGAACTGCCTTTATCTGCACGCATGGAGCAAGGGCCGGAGACTCATGCTCCTTGCCTGGCAGTGTGTCACAGTTCTGCATGAAAGGTTACATATTTTGTATTATGAGAGGAGTGGGGGTGGAGGCCAGGTGGTAGCCCCAGTGACCCTCACGCCCCCTGCCTGGCATTGCCGCAGGCCAAGCCAAGCCGCCTGCACTGCTCGCACTGCGATGAGACCTACACACTGCCCCAGAACGGCACCATCAAGCTCTACAAGGAGCTCCGCTGCCCTCTGGATGACTTCGAGCTGGTCCTGTGGTCATCAGGCTCTCGGGGCAAGAGCTACCCACTGTGCCCCTACTGCTACAACCACCCACCCTTCCGAGACATGAAGAAAGGTGAGTGCGGCCGCTCCCTCCTGCCCATGGGTAACAGCAGTCTCTGTTCAGTGCCAACCGCTGCCTTGCACCAGGACGGACTCTGAGGGGACCCCTCACCCTGGCCTTTCCTGCACTCATTGGCACTGAGACGAGAGACCCTGGATGTAGCTGGGGCACTGGTCAGGCCTCAGGCAGTGCTGCCACCCCCTCTCTGTGTCAGAATTGAGCAGGCAACCCTAGTCCACCCTCAGGACCTGGGCACAGGTGTGCAGTGCTCCCTCTGGAGCTGAGTGAGCAAAAGGATGGAACAGTTGAGGGACCCACCCGGTGAACAGGCACCCCCAGTCAGTGTCCACCACTGTCCTCCATCCTCATCCTCATCCTCATTACTGGAGGAGGGAGTGCATGTGTCCAGGCAGGCAGGACAGAGAGCATCAAGCCGGACCAGGAACCAGCAGGAGTGAGGTGTCTGCCCACGTTCACCATGTGCTCTGCAGAGAGCCCCCTCAGGCCTCAGTCTGCACCCATGCTTCTGGGAAAGTGAGACCCCATGCTCGCTCTCCTCCTGCCTCCAGAGCAGCTGACAGGGTAGTCCCATGTGGCCCAGTGACACGAGGGTCATGTGGCATTACCAGTAACGAGCTGTGGCAGCAAAGCAAAGCGGGGATGGAGTCGACAGAAACCCACTGGGATGGCGCCAGCAAGGGGCCTTGAAAGTTGAGAAGGTTTCAGATAAGCAAAAAACAGGGGTACTGGCAACCAGGAGCCAAAGCATGAGCGAGGCTGTCCCCAAGAGCGAGGCCAAGAAGAGTTCCTTCTGCTGGGACAAAGGATCTAGGAGCTTGAGGCATTGGGAGCAGGCCATAGAGGGCAGGTGGGCACAGTGGGCATGCCTTTACGGGGCTCCCCTCTCCCACCAGGCATGGGCTGCAACGAGTGTACGCACCCCTCCTGCCAGCACTCGCTGAGCATGTTGGGCATCGGCCAGTGCGTGGAATGCGAGAGCGGCGTGCTGGTGCTGGACCCCACCTCGGGCCCCAAGTGGAAGGTGGCCTGCAACAAGTGCAGCGTGGTAGCGCACTGCTTCGAGAACGCCCACCGCGTGCGGGTGTCCGCCGACACCTGCAGTGTCTGTGAGGCCGCCTTGCTTGACGTGGACTTCAACAAGGCCAAGTCCCCACTCCCGGGTGACGAGACGCAGCACATGGGCTGTGTCTTCTGTGACCCCGTCTTCCAGGAGCTGGTGGAGCTGAAGCATGCGGCCTCCTGCCACCCCATGCACCGCGGCGGGCCAGGGAGAAGGCAGGGTCGAGGGCGGGGCCGGGCCAGGAGGCCCCCTGGGAAGCCCAACCCCAGACGGCCCAAGGACAAGATGTCAGCCCTGGCCGCCTACTTCGTATGATGGCCCTGTCCTCCCTCACCTAGGCTGCAGTGCTATGCAGACACCTCATGGCACTTCAAACTATTAAAATGCATTTTATCTTCTCCAGAGCTGGGGCCCCTTTGCTGGTGCAGCGACGTCAGAGGGTTACCGTGTCTCTGGGCACCTGTGGGGCCCTCTTTCCCTCTCCGAAACCCAATACATCTCCCTTCAGCCTGCACACATGTGCCCCAAGTGCTCCCTGCTATCCCTACACCCTGGCAGTACGGGCAGGGATGCCCCAACCCTGGAGCCCTGGGGAGTAGACCCAGTTTGCACTCACACCCCATCTCAATCCGTGCTGCTGACGGTAGCTGTGTGCACAAGCAGTGGCCCTGATGCCTTAAGGAAGGCAGCCTTGACAGCCATGGCTCCGGCAGGAGAGGAGTCTAGTGGAGCAGGCGGGGCTGGGAGACCCCCTCCCTGGATCTGGCTCATGAATCCCCTTGATCTTCGCTTCAGCCCCCTGCTCAGGGCTACCCTCTTGATCCCACGCTTCTCCATCCCCTGCTCTCGTCTCTGAGAAGCCCTGTACGTGGTGCCCGTGTGCGTCTGGCAGCTTCCTGGGGCCTGTTGCAATTCCTATTCTCACAACAAGCCCTTATTGTCTTAGAGGCAGCTGGGTGCCCCATGGAACCCATTCACATACCAGGTTTAGAAAATACCCTGTAGGCCAGACTGCCCTGTGGTGCCAGGTGCTGGTGGCAGCTGCGCTCTGACCTCAGTGCCTTCTTGTGCTCCCCTCCCCAACCACCCGAGGAGAGACACCTGTGTGGGGTCCACTGTGTGTTGGAAACTCCCTCCACACTCCACCCGTGCCTCATTGAGTGGTGACAGGAGCTCAGCAAAACAGCGTTCCAGACTGTTCAGTGGGACCTTTCTTTGAGGGGCAGGTCAAGAATGTTTCGGACTCAGACCCCCCCCCAACTCAGTAGTAGATTCCCAGGCCACACCAGGACGTATATGAGAGCTCCTGTAAAGAAACCCAGATGGCCGGGCGCGGTGGCTCAAGCCTGTAATCCCAGCACTTTGGGAGGCCGAGATGGGCGGATCACAAGGTCAGGAGATCGAGACCATCCTGGCTAACATGGTGAAACCCCGTCTCTACTAAAAATACAAAAAACTAGCCGGGCGAGGTGGCGGGCGCCTGTAGTCCCAGCTACTCGGGAGGCTGAGGCAGGAGAATGGCGTAAACCCGGGAAGCGGAGCTTGCAGTGAGCTGAGATCCAGCCACTGCACTCCAGCCTGGGCGACAGAGCGAGACTCCGTCTCAAAAAAAAAAAAAAAAGAAACCCAGAGCCCGCCCAGCATGCCCCACCTGGACCCCCTTCCTGGAGGCCCTCACAGGTTAACACGGGGGTTCCCTGGAACGCAGTTTGGAGAGCTACTCGAAGCTGAATGAAAATACGCAGAGACATGGGGAACCACATAATGGGTCCTGGGATGTGTCTGACAGGTACAGGCTTCAGGAAGGAGGGGGTGCTCTCGGAGCTTCTGCCCCCTCCCACCCACTCTGGTCCGATTCTGGGGCCCTAGCAAGGCCACACCTGTTACGTCCCCAGTGCAGGGCTGTGACTGCTCTTCCACCCACAAGGCCCAGTGGACCTGGAGCCTTCTCTGCAGAAGGTTTTAGGACCTCCAGGACCCTTAGGTTACAGGGCTAATTCAGGCTTACAGGAGCGGAGACGGTTCATAGGCCTTAAATCCAGACCACCCAGTCCTTCCTTACTATGCTTCTGCACTGCGATTTCAGCCAGAGGCGGGGCTAATCACAAAGTGTTCCTTTATTTTCCTCTGCAGTTGTCCCTTGTACGTGACCCTCCAAGGCCCTTGGCGTCCGCAGCTTGATTCTGCACTCCGAGTCCATTCACCTTCTCCCATCCGGTAGCATCCAACCCCGCTGCTACTGCTGCCAACCTGGCCTTGAGAGCAATGAGGACAAGGAAGGGACAAGGCCCCTTTTAGGCCAGAACTGCCTTCAGATCAGCCACGCTCCATGGGACTGTACCTCTGCCCTGGAGGCTGGAGAGGTCAGTGGCTGCAGACTGGCTCAAGGAGCCCCTGGCCCTGCCCACCTAGCCAGGGGTGCAGCCTTGCCAGAGAAGCAGAGAAGTGTCTGTGGCTGGGTGGGTGATATTGAAAGATTCCTTTCACCAGGGTGGAAGCCAGGAGCTGAGGCGTGATGGAATGCGGACAGTGAGGCATTGACAGCACCACAAGGCAGGAGTCATCTCCAGACACGTCCTTGGCCCATAGGGACAAGCTCCTGGTGGTGCCTCACTTTGCTGTCCTCTCTAAGCCGCAGATCTCAAATGGAATCAGTGCTCAAGAGTCTAATATGCCCCCTCTGAGGATGCCTGCGGGAATATCAGCTTTTACTGCACTTTACCATGTGGGAGGGCCTGCCCCACGCACCACCTCACCAGTGCTGCGCTTCTCAAACTTCACCCCACAGCCATTCTGTTGTAGGTGATCTCAGGGGCAGTTTTGAGAAACAGTGGCCCAGGGTCTCACAACAGCCCTCTGAGATAGGTTGGTTGCTATTGTCCCCATTTTTTTCTGATCAAGAAACTGAGGCTCAGGTGAGCTAAGGAATGTGCCCAGGGCCACCGTTTATAATAAGTAGCCTCAAGCCTTGCTCATGGTTACTGCCCTGACAGGGATCTAGGAAGGAGTGAGCAGGAGAGTGGGATGAGGCAGGACTCTCCGTCCCAGCCCTGCTGTCTCTGCCCAGACACCTCTTGCCTTGCAGACCCAACCCCACCCCAGATGGTTTCCTTTCCAATCACCCAGCTGCTAGTTCTCCAGGTTACTGGTCTCACTCCAGGTTGCTCCTGTTAGAGAAGCATCCCAGAGACATTCATTCCTGGCAAGGACACAGGCCTGTGGACCTGAAGGCCAGGTGGGCAGGGCCACAGAAGATCTGGGCGTCCCATCCTCCATTTAAAAAATTATACTTTACAACTGCATTGGTATAAAGATGAATATATTAATATATATTAAAACCTTTTTTTTTTTTTTTTTTTTTTTTTTTGAGACGGAGTCTCATGCTGTTGCCCAGGCTGGAGTGCAGTGGCGCGATCTCGGCTCACTGCAAGCTCCGCCTCCCGGGTTCCCGCCATTCTCCTGCCTCAGCCTCCTGAGTAGCTGGGACTACAGGCGCCCGCCACCGCGCCCGGCTAATTTTTTGTATTTTTAGTAGAGACGGGGTTTCACTGTGGTCTCGATCTCCTGACCTTGTGATCCGCCCGCCTCGGCCTCCCAAAGTGCTGGGATTACAGGCTTGAGCCACCGCGCCCGGCCTAAAACCTTTTTTTTTTACTTAAAGGTTTCTTTCTTCTGCCTTTAAAATATTTTGGCCAGGTGTGATGGTTCACACCAATAATCCCAGCACTTGGGGAGGCTGAGGCAGGAGAATCACTTGAACCCAAGAGTTCAAGACCAGCCTGGGCAACATAGTGAGACCCCATCTCTACAAAAATTTTTTAATCAGCTGGGCGTGGTGGTGCTTGCCTGTGGTCCCAGACACTAGGAAGGCTGAGGCAGGAGGGGAGGCTCGCTTGAGCTCGGGAGTTTGAGGCTGCAGTGAGCTATGATCATGCCACTGCACTCCAGTGTGGGCATCAGAGAAGAAGCTTGTCTCTAAAAAGAGAAAAAGAGTATTTCCATGAGCCTCTGTGTTGGCAGAAGAATGACCCTTCAGAGATGTTCATGTGCTATACCTGTGCCTGTGTTAGATTACATGGCAGACCAGGCATAGTGGCTCACACCTGTAATCCCAGCACTTTGGGAGGTCGAGGCAGGCAGATCATTTGAGGTCAGGAGTTTGAGACCAGCCTGACCAACATGGTGAAACCCTGTCTCTACTAAAAATACAAAAAATTTAGCCGGGTGTGGTGGCGCACGCCTGTAGTCCCAGCTACTCAGGAGGCTGAGGCAGGAGAATTGCTTGAACCCAGGAGGCGGAGGTTGCAGTGAGCCGAGGTCATGCCACTGCAGTACAGCCTGGGTGACAGGGTGAGACTCTGTCTCCAAAAAAAATTACGGGGAAAAGGGGAATTAAGGTTGCTGATCAACTGATTTAAAGTAGAGAGATGATCCTGGATTATCTGGGTGGGCCCAGTGGCATCTGGAGGGTCTTTAGAAGTAGCAGAAGGAAGCAGAGGAGGGAACCAGAGGTGGCAGTGTGAGAAAGGCTCAACTGGCCATTGCTGGCTTCGAGGCTGGAGGAAGGGGCCCGAGCCAAAGTATGCGGGGAGCCCCTGGGAGCTGGAAAACGCAGGGGAACAGTTTCTCTCCTAGAATCCTCAGACAGGAACGCATTCTGCCGACTCATGGATCTTCACCCACTGGGACTAAGTGGACTTCTGACCTCCAGAATGGAAAGATAAAAGCCTTAACGTTTGTGGAAACAAACAACTCACAATAGGCCGGGGACTGTGCCCCCTTCCCTGACGGATGAGCCTGCCTAGGCAGTCTGGATTTGCATCCCTGCTGTCATGTACCAGCTGTTGACGGCACAAGTTGCTTCATTTCTGGGCGCTGTGACTTAGGGATTGCTTTCACCATCCAGCCGCTCACCCAAAGCTGCAGAAGAGAAGCAAGAGGCCGGTGACTGGGGCGGCTCCGGAGCCCAGGTGGAGCCGCAGTTCGCCTACCACTAAAGGGCCGCAGTCACGGTCCGCGTAGCCGCCAGGGGGCAGCAGAGGTCCGGCCCCGCCAGCTTGGAGTCCCGATTGCGCCTGCGCGGCGCCCGCAGCGGCCGGGGACGGGAAGTGGGCGGGGCCGACCGGCAGCGGCTTGCTGGACGCGGAGCGGCGAGGAGACTGCTGAGGCCCGCGGAGACCTGGGGTGAGGCGGCCGGGGGAACGGGATTAGAGGGCTGACGGGCCTGGGACGAGGGTCAGGCGAGCGCCCAAGGCGCACAGGGGTGAAATGGGACCGAGGAACCGGAGGGATGGAATCAGAGGGCTGGGGAGGCAAGGAGGCCGAGACGAGGCTCACGTGGGGGCACCCAAACGGTGCGGGGGTGCAATGCGGGGGTCCGAGGAGCAAGAGGGGCCGCTGCGGACCTGAGGAATCCGAGGCTGGGAGTTGGGGGGCTGGCGAGCCAAGAGGGCAGAACTGGGGGGCCGGCGGGGGTGTGACCGAGCCGAGGGCCTGGTAGGGACCGAGGCTTATGAGACAGAATGGGGTGCTGAGGGGGGACGCGCCCCATTTTCCGAGATTTGGCCTCTCCCCACCCCCCAGGAGCCTCTAGGCCGGCACGTTGCCCCATATGCCCCCAGTCCCTCCACCTTCAGGGGCCCAGTCTCTGCCTGAGGGCCCCCTGCCCCGCGGCCTCCCGAGCGTCTGTGAAGCGAGCGTCAGCTGCACAAGTGCTTGGGCTGCAGCGGCTTCAGCCACAGGTCTGTGAGCCAGAGCCTCAGGCGCGGAGGCCGGGCACACTGCCACTGGGTTCGGTCAGGCAAGCCCCTGAACCTGTCTGCAACAGGAAGAACTGGCTCCGACTGCAGGGATTTCAGCACAGGGCTTGACACATGGTGAGGTCCACTGCATGGTGGCGGGCTCCTTCGAAGCCTTCCACGCTGCGGGACAGAGTCACACATGTCGTGGTGGCATTCCCCGGGACAAGTTCCCTGGGCCCAGATGAGCTCTCACCACGGGGGATAGAAAGTGGGGCCGGCCAGCACTCTGAGGCCATCTCCAGTCTCTTCTGTTGTCAAATTTCGCTCTTTTCCTCCTGCACCCGAGGTGGAAGTACCAAAGGCACCTGGCATCCAGAGACCTTGATTGAGTTCGCTTTGCCCTTTCCACCTGTGTGAGACCTTAAATGGGTGCTTGCCCTTCTAGAACCTATTTCTTCGTCTGCAGTGTAGCCTGACAGTATGTACTTCTCAGCGTAGTTGTGAGAGGTAAACAAAATGAATGCCTTTCTGAAAGCCATGAACCTCTACACAAGTTCATTTGTGGAATTCCTTTGAGATACCGCCTGAAGGCTGGGCGCGGTGGCTTGTAATCCCAGCACTTTGGGAGGCGGAGGCAGGCGTATCACCTGAGGTCAAGTGTTCCAGACCAGTGTGGCAAAACCCCATCTCTACTAAAAATACAAAAATTAGCCACGCGTGGTGGCAGGTGCCTGTAATCCTAGCTACTCAGGAGGCTGAGGCAGGAGAATTGCTTGAACCCGGGAGGCGGAGGTTGTGGTGAGCCAAGATCCCACCATTGCACTCCAGCCTGGGCAATAAGAGCGAAACTCCCTCTCAAAAAAAAAAAAAAAAAAAAAAGGATACCACCTGAAGCCAACCGAGTCTTTTTTTTTTTTTTTTTTTTTTTTGAGACGGAGTCTTGCTCTGTCACCCAGGCTGGAGTGCAGTGGCCGGATCTCAGCTCACTGCAAGCTCCGCCTCCCGGGTTTACGCCATTCTCCTGCCTCAGCCTCCTGAGTAGCTGGGACTACAGGCGCCCGCCACCTCGCCTGGCTAGTTTTTTGTATTTTTTAGTAGAGACGGGGTTTCACCATGTTAGCCAGGATGGTCTCGATCTCCTGACCTCGTGATCCGCCCATCTCGGCCTCCCAAAGTGCTGGGATTACAGGCTTGAGCCACCGCGCCCAGCCAACCAACCGAGTCTTAAGACCCGGCACTGCTGCCCACTGCACCCTTCAGAGTGATGTAGCTTCCTCAGCCCATGCCACCCACCAGGCACTCTTCCCTCTGCCATCACACTTATACCACCTGCTGTACACAAAGGGCCATTGTGGGCTTTCTGACCGCAGGAAGCTTACAGTCTATCAAGAAAGTCAGGCCTGTAAAAAGTGGTCATTGCACAACAGTGTGACTGTGCTTAATGCCATGGAACTGTACACTTACAAGTGGTTAAAAGGATACATGGTATGTATATTTTACAACAAAAAAATTTATATATGTAGGAAAACATCTAGAAGGATTTACATCTAACTAGTATCAGTAGTTATGAATAAAGGAGTAAGAATCTGCTTTGGTAGAAAGAGAAAGTTGGCCAGGCGTGGTGGGTCATACCTGTAATCACAGCATTTTCAGAGGCTGAGGTGGGCAGATCACCTGAGGTCAGGAGTTCGAGACTAGCCTGGCCAACATGGTGAAACCCCATCTCTACTAAAAATACAAAAATAAATTAGCCGGGCGTGGTTGCAGGTGCCTGTAATCCCAGCTACTAGGGAGGCTGAGGCAGGAGAATCGCTTCAACCTGGGAGGCGGAGCTTGCAGTGAGTGGAAATTGCGCCACTGCACTCCAGCCTGGGCGGCAGAGCAAGACTGTCTCAAAAAAAAAAACAGTTAACAGTGAATATGATAGTTTTGTTACACCATAGTGATGCAGTTTCCTTTTCTAAGGATTACTGGTTGTTGTTTTTTTTTTCATTACCCCAGTTTTGCAGTTAAGCAAGACTTAAGTATTTTTTCTGTGTTCCCTAAAAAACTGGTGGTTAAACCCTGCATTCGTTAAGCTTAGGAGTCAAAACTAATGCACTAGAGGAAAATAAATATTTTAAATTTCATAAAAAAAAAACGTTTTACAAGTCAGATGTGAGCAAAAGTGCCATAGAGACATGAGAGAGAGCATGCTGGATCCAAAGGTGGGGAGATTTCAGCAAAGCCTGGAAGGATCCAAGAGATCTCAGGAGGCAAAATGGAAGGAGGACACCACAAAACAAGGAGGGGAGGGGCTGCCCTAGGGTCAGGGGGACACAGAAATGGAAGGAGGAGCCATGAGAGAGCCAAAGCCCAGAGTTGGTGGCCAATGAGGGACAGGTCAGGGAAAGAAGGAGTCAGAATGACTTCCCGGGTGTCTTCACAGTTAGGGCCCAGGTTCTCCGGCATGAACCCCACCCTGGGACTTTGGGCAAGTTCCTTAGCTCTTCTGCTACAGCCTGCCCTGTGAAGTGGGGATAACCACAAGAGGTTGTTGGGAGGCTAAAAACCATCCCAGGAAGAGTGCTCGGAGCAGGGGCGGATGGCAGCTGGCAGCACCGTCAGCCCCACCCCTGCAGCTGCCGCCCGATGAGTTTGCTTTGCCATTTCCCACCTGTGTGAGACCTTCAATAGGTTCTTGGAGGGTGAGCACCCATTTGGTGTGCCGAGGGGCCCTGATCCAGGAGGAACAAGCTGCCAGTTGGATTTGGCCAGACTGGTCCAGGCAGGCAGCGCTGGGAGGCAGGAGTCCATTGTCCCTCCCATGCCCACCCCAGGCTCTTGGTGACTTGCACAGGCTCATGCACACATCCCTCTCACTCTGAATCTTTCACTGGTGTGCCCTGGTCAGGAAAGCCTGGCACCAGGCCCTGCCACCTCTGGTGCTCTCCCAGCCCTGACTCCTCCCTGCGGATTGCCACCGGCCTCCACGCCATTCCTGATGCTGTCTCCTCCAGTTGATCCCTCAAAGAACCACGGCACTGTCCCCTACCCCTCCAGGTACTCCCAGGGCTGCCTCTGGTTTCCCTTGGGTGAGGAATTTCTCCTTCCTGCTGGATGTCCCATGGTGTACCTCAGATTCAGGAGCTTATGGGGAAAAGGAAGGAAATGATTCCTGTCCCTTTCGACTTCTGGGCTCCAGGGAGGGAAAGCTGTGTCCTGGTTTCTCTCCTCACCCCTTGCCTTAGGTTGGTGATGCAGAAACAAGGGCGCTTGGTCCCCAGCAAGCAAGATGGCCCTGGGCACCCTGCCTTTCTAACAAGGGCAGGCAATTGGCACAAGCCCTGAGAGTAAGCCAGCCCGTCCCCTCTACAAATGCAGACAGAGCTTCGCACAAGGCATCATCACATCCCCTGAGACCTCACTTAGCACGCATGGCACAGGCACCATTGAGGCCTGTGCGGGTAGCGGGCACAAGGCACAGGGAGAGCAGCAGGTGGCCACAGTGAATCAGGGTCTGCAGTGCAGACAGGAAGGGCCCCCCTCCCTGAGGGAACAGGCTGATTGTGGGGAGGAGCTCTCGGCACAGGAAAGAGTACCCCAAGGTCAGGAGGCAAGAAGGAGGCATCTGCATCCCAAAATGTCCAGCAGACGTCACCAGCAAGTGGGGTGAAAGTGAAGGGTCTTGAATTCTGCCCTAGACCGTGGGGCTTTACACTGTGGGCAGGGGTTTCTGTGTGCTGTAGCAGGAAGCATGCTGTCCTCTCACTTGGATCCTAATCATAAATTCACATGAGCACATTTTGTGGTGAGATGACAGAGCGTCCAGATCACTTGGAATTGCAAGGGAGTGGGCGGAGGCCCCAGGCACTGGCAGTTACTGGGGGCAGCTCTGCATTGTTCACATTTCTCTCCCAGAAGCTCCAGGGGGCCAGGGCAGTGCCAAGCAGAAGAGGGGCCCTTGGCCGCTTTCACTGCTTGAGGGCAGCCAAGCTTGCTGGGAAATTCACGCCATCTTCAAATGCCTTGCAGCTCTGCTGGGGCATGGCTGGCAGGCCTTGCCGCCTCCTCATTGACCCACTAGGGCTCCCAGCCTCTGCTCATTTCTCCAGCTCACAAAGTCTTCCCTTTGTGGTTTGAATGTCAGTGTCCCTCCTCCTCTCAGAGTGATTTTTCCTTATTTGTTTTGTGTTCTTTTTTTTTTTCTTTTTTGGTAGAGATGGGGGGTGGCAGTCTCACTATGTTGCCCAGGCTGGTCTTGAACTCCTGCAACTGAAGCACTCCTGCCTCACCCAAAGAGCTGAGATACAGACCTGAGCCACAGCGCCTCACCAGTTGTTTTATGTTATCTTTTTACCTGCTTGCCTTTTGTAACCTGGGCTGCATTAAATTTACTCCTTGCTAATAAATGTGAACCCTAACAATGAATTTAGTCTATCCCCAGAACCTTCAGTAGCAAGCATCCCTATTTCTACATTATTTGTATATGTCTACTTAAATTACCTTTCAATTCCTGCCTCTAAAAGAAGAGAGGGGTTTTGTGTTTTGTTAATTTACCACCCTTCACCCCTTGCATTCCAAATCCTTCATTGATCAGACTTGATGCTGGGATCTTTCGCTCTGCCCGCCCCATTTTCTTTTGTGTTTTTTATCTTTAGGCTTCCAGAAGGCTTGTTTCAAGTTAGCAATTCCTGATAAGGACAGCCCTTTTGTGGGCTGTGAGCTCCCTGCATCTCTTACTTCCCACTCTCTGCATCCTGCACCTCAGGCCCCTGTCGCAGCCGTCCTTTTAGCAAAGTTTGTAGGCAGAGTCTGTGGCTATTCTAAGACTGATGATTCTAGAAGATTCTCCTTGCCTTCATTCAGTTTTCAGAACATGGAAGTCCTCATGGAGGTGATGGGCTGTGAAACCGTTCCCCAAATTCTCCACCCTAGAATTTGGGCTGTTCCTCAGTCTCATGTCCATTTGTCACCATAGAAGAACGCAGTTTTTCTCCCCAGCTTAGTAACTGTGTAGGATTTCTTTTTTACTTTTTTCTGTATTCAGTCTCATCCACTACTGCGTAGGACTCGCTGAAGAAAGTTTTTTCCCAGCCTGCCTGTTAGACAAAGCCCAAAGTGGAGTCCCCACTGTGGGAGGGTTTGGAGGGGTCAGGCACCCGAGGGGAAGGGGGCAGGAGAGAGAAGGGTCTATGCTGAGCGGGTGCTGGCAGGGAGGCCCAGGTGTGGGACCTGGAGGTGAATCCCCGGGACGATGCAAAGAACATGGAGAGGGGGGTGCTCGAGAACTGTTTGGGTATAGGCCAAGCAGGCAGGCTGGGGAGGCAACTGTGGAGATTCTGAGTTGGGAGAGAAGAAGAGCCAGAGCCAACCTGCAAGGAGGCTCTGAGGCACCAAATGCCTCTTTCCGGTGAGAGAGAAGCAGGTGAGGGAGTGAAGGCACAGGCTTTGGGATCCCTCTTCAGCCCTGTCTTCCTTCCTGACACCTCAAGCAAGGGACTACCCCTCTCCAAACCTTGAGGTTCTCATCTGTGAAATGGGGGCTTGTCCTGGCTCTTGGGGTGTTAGGGGCAACTCACAGGACTGGTCAGCTCTGGGCATTCCTAAGGACTTAGAGAGGAAGAGCCCACATGCCCTACAGTGGGGTCAGCGCCTGGAACTGTCCACAGTGCCCCTGTTCCAGCCAGCGCTTAGCAGGCCTGAGCCATTCTAGGCTCACAATTCCCTCCTCCTATTAGAGAGCATTGAATAGACTCGATGGTGTCCCAGAGCACCTCCTGTCTGTCCCGGGTTAACCCTCTGCTTCTCTCCTGGCCACCCCTTGGGTGGCCCCAGCAGCCTCTGGGGATCCCTTCTGCTCCCACTCTGGCCTGTCTCCAAAATAGCCCTGGGCCGGCCTCCTGCATCTTGGCTCTTGTCTTTCTTCCCCTGAACGCTGCTAGAGCCCCAGCAGGTGTCCCTCCTACCATCTGGTCACCACATCCAGGCTCACAGACCTGGTGGCTTCACTCCCTCACCTCAGAGCCCTGCTGGCTGCCTGGGACCCGCGATCAGGTTGAACCCCCTCACCTGCCTCAGTGCCTGGCCTCAGCATCCCTGTGCTGCTCATCTCTGGCCATGCTGGCCACCCTCTGCCAGGAGCAGTCTTCCTCCTCTTGTCACTTCTCCTTGACAACGTCCACCCAGCTGCTGCTCCTGGCACCATCTCCTGAGACCGGATCTCTGGATGCCCACAAGTCCCCATCTGGATTCATGTCAGGACAGCGGCCAGGGTTGTCCCACCACTTACTAGTGGCCCTGAACCGTGAGGCCATGTACCTGCTACATGGTGCTTGCAGTTGGGCACCTTCATTGCTGGTGCCGTGGCTCCTTGATTCTGCTGACTCTGACATTTCTCCCCAGGGTGAAGCCTGGAGACCCTCTTGCCCTGGCCCAGCTGCAGGCCCCCGGGATGCTCTGGGCATGTCCTCTGGAGCCCCACAGAAGAGCAGCCAGATGGCCAGTGGAGCTGAGGAGACCCCAGGCTTCCTGGACATGCTCCTTCAAGACTTCCCAGCCCCACTGAACCCAGAGGACCCTCTGCCATGGAAGGCCCCGGGAATGGTGCTCAGCCAGGAGGAGGTGGAGGGCGAGCTGGCTGAGCTGGCCATGGGCTTTCTGGGCAGCAGGTAAGCCTGTGCAACCCCAAAGGGGACAGGGAGCGAGGGCACGGCGCCAGGGCCTACCAGGGATGTGGTGGCTGTTCCCCCACACGTCCAGCCCCACATGGGGATCCACAGCCCCAGATTGTATGGCAGCACCGTGTGGACTTCCTGTGGCTGCTGTGGCAAAGCACCACACACTGGGCACTCAAAGCAGCCGAAGCTCATTCTTTCACAGGGCCGGAGGCCAGAGTCCAAGATCAAGGTGGTGGCTGTGCCATGCTCTCTCAAAGGCTGTAGGGAAGAGTCTGCTCCAGGCCTTTCTGTTAGTGCCTGGCCTTGACTTCCTGGAGGTCCTTGGCCTGTAGACTCATTCCTCCTAGCTGACCTTCTTGCATGCAGCATCTCCCTGTGTGCCTTCACACCTCCCCACTCTACCTGCTGTGTGTCTGTGGCTCCTCCTCTTGTAAGGACATGGGCATTTTGGACCAGGGGCTGCCCTCTTACAGTGTGACCTCATCTGTATTTCTTTTCATGGAGAATGGGGTCTCGCTATATTGCCCAGGCTGGTCTCGAGCTTCTGGGCTCCATGAATTCTCATGTTTTTGGCTTCCTAAATGCTGGGATTACAGGCATGAGAGTGCTGTGCCCAGCCAATGTGACCTCATATGGACATAACTAATTACATTTGCAAAGACTTTAACTCCAAATAAGATCATATTCTGAGACACAAGGGCTGGGACTTCAACATACCTTTTTGGGGAACAATTTAATGCATAACAGGTGATAAGCAGTAAGTCCTGTTTCTGATGCATGTGATGGATGAGGAGGCAGAGGTGGGTAGATTAAGAGGCTGGTCTGAGGCCTTACAGTCAAGGAGTGGCAGGCCCACATGGCACCCCGGCCACCATGATCTGAGAGGTAGTTGGCGCTGTACCCCTTCCACAGGTGAGGAAGCCAAGGCACAGAGAGGTAGCACAACCAGCTTAGCAGATTTCGGGGAAGATAGAGAGTTATGTGTCCACCAGCAGACAATGTAGCTGTCTCCTAGGCTGACCTCAGAGGTCCCTTCCTTGGAAGACCCTTGCCCTCCCCTTCCATTTATTCATTCATTCTGGAAGTATTTGTCCCAGGAAAGATAGTAAAGGACAAGGTCTCTTCTCGAACCCTCTCTGCTCAGATGGGGTCTTGGAGTCAGGCTGTCTGTCTGGCACAGGGGACAGCTCATGGAGGTGAGCAGGCTGGTGGGCCACATGCTGTTTCTGTGAACCTAGTCCCTTGCTGAGGGGATGTGCCCATGGTCCCCAATCCCAGCATCACCCAGATGACCTGAAATATCACCTGAAGCCATGACAGGCCCTCAGCTATAGCTCCCTCTGACAGAGCCTCTGTCCTTGGTGCTGCCTCAGTATCCCCCAAGTGTGCACTTCCTTTGCCCCTTGCAGCAAATCAACTCTGTTCCTGACACTGACCAAGGGCCTATTTTCCTTGACCCCAGGCCCCAGCAATCAGTGACTTGTGCTCTCCCTGTGCGGCATGGGTGCAAACGTTGCTAAGTGTCAGCCACATGCAAGGGCCATGCCACCCAGCATTCCCCACAGCCGCCTAGAGCTCAGGAGGAAAGGCCCAGTGACCACGCTCCACGAGGTCGTGGCATGCACAAAGGGTGTTATTGGCTTGTTTTGAGGAACTATTTTAGAGATGTGGCACAGAGTGAATCGGCCCCCAGCGGGGGTGCTGCGCACGGGAGGTGAGGGAAGGCCCCACGTTTTGCCTTCTTGAGAGGAGCAGGTGGCACTCTACAGGGAGCAGGGGAGTCCAGACCAGGGAGTTCTGCAGCCACTGGGTCTTCGTGGAGGTGGCATGGGGCCATCGCTGCCCTGAGGCGAAAAGCCAGGCCCGGGACAGAAAAGTTGATGCACCTTGGCCCAAGCGTGAGGTAACCAGGCAGAGCCAAGTGGTGCCAGCCCCAAACTGGGAATCAGGTGGAAAAGCCGTCCTGGGGAACGACAGAGCCCAGGGGTTTGCTGGGCCTGCGTGGGGCACAGGTGCTGAAGACGGACAGGCCATAGCACCGGGGTGACACATCAGCCTTCAGTTCCTGGGCAGGGGGAGAAGGGCGTGGAGCAGGGCCCCAGGGAAGGATCCAAGGTGGGAGGGCCTGGAGGGCTGAGGAGTGAGTAGGCAGTGCAGGTGACCTGCCCAGGAGGGCCCTGAACCAAAGTTGGGGTCAGTGCTGGGGACACAGGGGAGGGCAGTGGGTTTTGGTTTTGATGCGGGAGCAGCCGGACTTGTTGAGCAGCTGCTGTGTGAGCCACCTAGTGATGGGTGTGACCAGGAGGGGCGAAGAGCTCCTGAGCCTCCTCAGCCCCCGGGAACCCACCTTACATGATGGACTAAAATGGAGTATTTGAAGGTGTTATTTGTTCCAGCAGTCGTATTGGATTTATTTTTTAAGTTACTTTTGTTCTTTTCTAGCACGTTCTTTCACACGCAGGTGTGGATGTGCGTATGTGTAGTCAGCACTTGGGGTCTGAGTCTCACATGTTGTCTACACTAAGTCCGGCTGTCCACACACACGCACTCACATGTGCTCATACATAGTCACGAGTTCCACCTCCCAGCTCTGCTTCTTGTGTCCCAGCCTGAGGATGGGCTCTTGGGCATGAAGGACTTTGAGCATCTTGGTCCCTGAGCTCTTTCACAGATTGCAAAAGGCATCCTTCTGGAGGCTATCCAGGAGTCACAACACCCGGTCTGCAGGGGGCTGTTTATGCCTTATCTCCCCTCTTGTTTGTAGCCTCCTGTCACATACTTGAGTCCCTGAGCAGTGCATACCATACACTAATGATTTGAGTGTGGTTTTCATCTCTGCCACTAGATTATAAACCCCTTGTAACAACCCCTGCCCCAAAGTCGGTGAGACAAGTGTTTCTCAGGCACCTGGGCCTTGCACACAACTTGGCTTGTCCCTGGAGCATCTTCTTGCCTTGTGCAGGAGCCTGCTCTGCAGGGACCAGAATCAGGGTGGATCTGCATGGTGCAGTGACTCAGGGCTGAGGGCCTCTAGGGCGTGTCCCAGGCCAGACCCTGGGATGAGGCAGGAGCTGTGTCCAGGAAGGGGACGATGGTGGCCCTTGGCCAGGCATTGTCTGGGTCCCCACAGCCGGAAGCTGCCTCCCTGCCCCCAGCAGCAGTGTCGGGTGGGCAGGAAGCTGAGG
The DNA here is from genome assembly GCF_024542745.1 of Macaca thibetana thibetana. Taxonomy (NCBI): domain Eukaryota; kingdom Metazoa; phylum Chordata; class Mammalia; order Primates; family Cercopithecidae; genus Macaca; species Macaca thibetana. The sequence goes on from NC_065587.1 coordinate 30,233,096, forward strand.
CCTGGCCTCACCGGGACCAAGGGAAACAGGCGTCCCTCCTCTCTGCTGTGCAAAAGGAAAACCCAGCAGTTGGCAGGAAACCCCCAAATGGCAGAGGAACTCATTTCTCATGTCTTGGCTGGTTGTTTTTCAAAGGCAGTTCCAGAGGCTTCTCCCATGAGTCACCCTTTCATTTAAAAAAAATCAGGAATCCACTGAGCATGGTGGCTTACGCCTGTAATCCCAGCTACTCGGGAGGCTGAGGCAGGAGAATCACTTTCTGAACCCGAGAGGCAGAGGTTGTGGTGAGCCAAGATCACGCCATTGCACTCCAGCCTGGGCAACAAGAGCGAAACTCTGTCTCAAAAAAAAAATCAGGAATCCATCCCGGTCGATTCCTCAGATCATCAGTAGATGCCTGGGGTGCGCAGCCCCCACGGAATAAGACCTGCCAGCCTGTGCCATTGGAAGGTCCTCGCCTTCCAGTGAAAGCCGGGAGTGTCAGCCCAGTGCAGAATTACCTCGTCACCCCAGGCATGCCCTCCAGCCCCCACTCTCAGGGACAGGCACACAGGGGTGAATGTGTGTCATCCAGCTTCCAGGGCCCCCACTGGGTGGGAAGGCAGATTCCAGGGGTCAAAATGCATGCTAGAGGCCATAGGGCCACTGAGGGAGTGACCCCTTCTGCCCAGAAAAGCCAGGGATGGCTCAGAATTTTAGACACTTCTTCCCACAGCCCTCCTCAGCCACAGCTGGCTTCAGTGTCCCTACCTCCAAATTTCTTCCCCTGATCTGCCCCATGGCTGTCTTTTGCCCTGCCTACCTGCTGAAAGACGCTAACCCAAGGTTAACATTTCCTCCCGTCGGTTTGCTTGCAGCTTGCTGCGACCTCCCTTTCTACCCACTACACCTCCTCGACTGCTCAGCTCTGTTCTGTGACATTGAAAGCAGTGACCCAGTCTCACTTCTTAAAACGTTTCCTTCGTGGCACCCAGAAGGCCACCCTTGGGGTCATCCCCACTTTGCTAGCCATGCTCTGGCCCTGTTGGACTCAGCCCTCTATCCTCATTCATTCTGAAGCTCCATCTCCTGCCTAGACCATGTTCTTGCAGGCCCTCAGGCCTCTTGACCGCTGTGGAAACAGAGCCCATTGCCCATCCCCTGCCTGATCCTGTTCCATCCCCATCAGGGTAATTGACTGCACCACGAGCCTCCTAGTTGCTCAGAACAGAAACTTCAACACTGTCCCTGCCCCTCCATCTATACTGCCCGACTCTGTCCTCTCCTGTTTGTCTCCACGGCCCTGCCCAGCCCAGGTCTTGGACTCTCTCCTCTAGACAGTCATCCCCTCCCTGCCAGCCCACCCTCCACACCAGGGTCAGAGAGGCATAAAAGCCTCATCTGATCATGCCATGTCCCTCTTCAAACAGACCAAAGGCGGCCAGGCGCGGTGGCTCATGCCATTATCCTAGGACTTTGGGAGGCTGAGATGGGAGGATCACTTGAGGGCAGGAGTTCAAGACCAGCCTGGACAACATAGCGAAACCCCACCTGTACAAAATTTTACAAATTAGCTGGACATGGTGATGTCTGTAGCCCTAACTACTCTGGAGTCTGAGGTGAGAGGATCTCTTGAGCCCAGGGGTTTGAGGCTGCAGCGAGCCATGATTGCACAACTGTGCTCCAGCCTGGGAGACAGAGCAAGACCCTGTCTCTAAAAATAAATAAATAAAACCCAGACCAATGGCAGTGCTTCCATGTTAGCATAAAGCTTGGCCTGCCCTGTTCCCACAGCCCCTCACCCTGACATCCCCTCACCCCAGCAGCCCCTATGGCCCCGTCCGCTCAGGGACCTCATGGACCACGCACAGCCACTTCCTCTGCTGACAGCCCCTCACCCTGGCAGCCCCTATGGCCCCGTCTGCTCAGGGACGTCATGGACCATGCATAGCCACTTGCTCTGCTGAGTGTGCCTGTGGGTCCCACAGCCCAGGATCAGTTTCCTGGAGCTGCTGTACAGATGACCACAGACCCAGCAGCTTAAACAACAGAAGTGTGCCTCATGGTGCTGGAGGCTGTTGTCTGAGATCAGGATGTTGACAGAACTGGCTCCTTCTGGTGGTTTGTGGGCAACCCTTGGCATTACCTGGCTTGTAGGCTCATCCCCCAGGTCTCTGCCTCATGTTCCCATGGCATTCTCCCTGTATGTGTGTCTGTGTCCAAATTCCTCCCTCAACTCAGAGCGTCTCGTTCTGTCGCCCAGGCTGGAGTGCAGTGGCACAATCTTGGCTCACTGCAACCTCCACCTCCTGGGTTCAAGCGATTCTTCTTTTTTTTTTTTTTTTTTTTTTTTTGAGACGGAGTCTCGCTGTGTCTCCCAGGCTGGAGTGCAGTGGCGTGATCTCGGCTCACTGCAAGCTCCGCCTCCCGGGTTCATGCCATTCTCCCGCCTCAGCCTCCCGAGTAGCTGAGACTACAGGCGCCCGCCACCACGCCCGGCTAGTTTTTTGTATTTTTAGTAGAGACGGGGTTTCACCATGTTAGCCAGGATAGTCTCGATCTCCTGACCTCGTGATCCACCCGCCTCGGCCTCCCAAAGTGCTGGGATTACAGGCTTGAGCCACCGTGCCCGGCCTCAAGCGATTCTTCTGCCTCAGCCTCCTGAGTAGCTGGAACTACAGGCACGCGCCACCACACCCAGCTAATTTTTGTATTTTTAGTAGAGATGAGGTTTTACCATGTTGGCCAGGCTGGTCTCGAACTCCTGACCTCATGATCTACCCACCTTGGTCTCCCAAAGTACTGGGATTACAGACGAGAGCCACTGCACCCAACCCAAATTGCCCTTTTTTATAGAGACATCAGTCATTGGAGTAGGGGCCCAGCCTGCTGCAGCATGACCTCAACTAATTCCATCTGTAATGACCCTGTTTCCAAATTAGCTCCATTCTGAGGTACTGGGGGTTAGGGCCTCTGTATGAATTTGGTGGGGGACATAGTTCAACCCAGCACACTCCCTACCCTCCAGGGTCCCCAACTGGCATGGGTGATTCCTCTGCCCTCCTGTGGCCAGGAGCTGTCATCAGCTTGGATGTCAGGCAGTTTGCTTGACCATCAACAGCCCCCTCCCCGCCAGCCCCAGGCCCAAGTTTGGTCCAGCTCCCCACCAGATGGTTGCGCGTCTGCCTCTGCCGTCGTGTGACCTTCCTGTCCCAGCTCCCCAAGGACAGGGGCTGCCCTGCTGGCTGTCCTGACCCCTCAGCATGTGGGCTGACAGTTGGGGAAGGGGTGCTAGGTGTAGTCTCCTGCTGAGTGCTGCCCCTCACTTCCCCCTCCTCATCCCTAGGAAGGCCCCGCCACCACTTGCCGCTGCTCTGACTCATGAAGCGGTTTCACAGCTTCTACAGACAGACCTTTCCGAATTCAGGAAGTTGCCCAGGGAGGAGGAAGAAGAGGAGGAGGAGGATGACGACGAGGAGGAAAAGGCCCCTGTGACCTGTGAGTTCTCTTTCTTCTGAGGTGGCCCCAGGGCTGCTTAGCAGGCAACAGACAAAGGGTGAGGACATTGTGGGGAGCCCATTGATTGGGGTCCCTAAGGGTGCTGGGGCCCTTGCTCACAACAGCAGCAGAATCAAGGAGCAGAGAAGGCTTGGGGCCCCAGCGAGGTGGAGGGTGGTGGTCACAGCCCTCCACAGGACACGTGGTTCCCAGTCAACCCACAAGGCGGGGGTGGGTGGTGCAGACACCCTCCTGTGTCCTGTCTAACTGAAGTTCCAGAACAGCCCAGGAAATTAAAGATGCTTGTCCCATTTCACAGAGGATCTCACAGGCGATTTCTGGTCACGCAGCCAGGTTCAAGTGCCCTCAGTGTTGTAACTCGGTTAACATGCACCCAGGCAGGCGAAGTCAGGGTCAGCCAGGTGGCATGCCAGCAGGTCTCGGGGGACAGCAGCATGGTCCCCTCAACACTCAGGCCCCCTGCCTCAGCTGCCCCAAGTCAGGATTCTGTTGGATGGAGAAGCTCTACGGTGTCCATGAGCCCCATGGTTAGATGCTGGTGGAAACTTGTCTGTCAGCCTGCTCCTGGGACAGCCATAAGCACGGTGTGGCCAGGGGAACCCAGAAATGGAGAGGGCTGCAGAGCCATTTCACAGAGGATCTAATCATTAAAAAGCAGGGCTTTTATTTCATGTGACTTTCTTTCATTCTAGTAATTTCTTTGTATTGTATTTCGCCAAAGTATTGGTTGATGTTGGACCAGAAATACAGGGAGTGAGAATCGCAGGCTGCAGCAGGGGTGCCACAAGGGGGTAGCAACCCCCCACCCAGCTGAAAACTTGTCCCTGGACAGGCCAGCAGGCAGCAGAGTCGTAGTGGATTTTCCCTTCCTTGCCATTTCCTGTCTGCCATTTCCTTTCCATTCCTTTGCCATTTCCTTTCCTTTCCCTGTTGTTCTAAATTCTGCATTACTAGTGCATGCGTGCATCCAGGGAAAAGCAAGGCACAAGGTGGGAGAAGAGAGAGAAGGCGAATACCCGAGGCGGCCAGCATCAGTCGGTGCCGGCGCTCTCCTCCTCGCTGTCGTCGCCTGCCTCCGCCCTGGCTCCCTGCCCGTATTCCCTGGGAGCGCAGCCTTGCCTTAGCCTGGGAGACAGCTGTCCACAGTGACAGGCGGCCATTGTTCTCGGCCGAACCAGCGGGCTTCCGGCCGGTGGCAGCTGCTGCTCCTCGGCTTTGCGGCCCCACCAAGGGGGCACCGCCACCGCCCAGCCCCGCCCCGCCTGACAGGCGTCTGTCTGTCCACGCGGGAGACAGTGCCACCTGCCGGTGAGAAGGAGTGTTGCCGCGCCGGCACCAGCCCAGTCCTTCTCCCGGGGCTCCTGCAGGCCTGGGAAGGAGGGAGCGCGCAGCCAGAAGGAAGTCTCGCCTGCCGCTGCTTCCCTGTCAGAGTGCCTGGCATGCAGGCCTGCCTAGCAGCCTTGATCATGCGCTCCCTGTCACGGAAGTAGAATGTAGTCAAGTTTTTGGACTCCAAGCCATTCTAACAAAATTGCGTCAGAGTGGGAATTGTATTATAAGAAAGAGCGGGAGCTCTTTCTTTCTCTCAGTTCCCCATGTCCTTGGCGTGTAGCCTGTGACACTCAGCTTCTGCCCTGTTTTCTATTACTTGGCTTGGAACTCCTGCCTTCGGCTGACTGGCCCTGACTCACCGTGTTTGCCACATGCACCTGGGCTGGCAGGAGTTCCAGGAGAGTTTGTGCATTGAAGTGATGTGAGTCCCTGAAGCCAGAGCCCCCATGGTCTCCTTTGGGCCTGTTACTGGTTGATCTTTTCTTAGGAAGTCAGGCTTAGGTAGGATTTGGGTATTTTTCCTTTTCAAATGAATATTGTAGCTTGTATTATTTGTTGCTATGTAACAAATTGCCCAAAATGTAGTGGCTTAAAACAGCAGACATTTATTCTCCCAGTTTCTGCGGGTCTGGAATCTGGGAGCAGCTTAGCTGGTTCTGGTCCAGGGTCTCTCACTGGGTTGTGGTCACATGGATGCCGGCTGGGCTGGAGGGCCTGCTTCCAAGGTGGTTCCAACACACGGCCATTGGCAGGAGGCCTTGGTCCCGTCCCATGTAGACTCACCATGACGCTGCTTGAGCGTCCTCACAGCTCAGATTGAGTGATGAGAGGGAGGGAGGAAGAGAGAACATGCAAGGCGGGAGGTGCAGGGCCTCTTTGTTTCATAGCAGCTGAAGCACACGCAGTCACTGCCACTCTCTTCATCAGAAACAGCCAAGTCCTACACTCAGCAGTGAGAAGTGAGCTCCACCTCGTGAAAGGAGAAGTCAAAGAATCTGTGGACGTGCTTTAAAGCCACTGCCATATGAGACTAACACTTGTAATGAAAAATTGGGAAAGTATTAAGAAAGTATACTTCAGGAAAAAGTTGTCCATGGAACTGCCACCTGCAGACCCACTCTGACTCCTTGATTGTGTGCTGTTCCTGCCTTTTTTTTCTGGCCCTGGTGGTTTTCATGGACTTGTGGTTAAACTGCATATGTAATTTTCCTCCTTTTTTCACTTAGTATCATGACATAAGCATTTTACATGCTTTTCAACTTTATAAAAATCCATTTTTTAGTTTTCTGTTTTTTGTTTTTTTTTTTTTTTTTGAGACGGAGTCTCGCTCTGTCGCCCAGGCTGGAGTGTGGTGGCCGGATCTCAGCTCACTGCAAGCTCCGCCTTCCGGGTTCCCGCCATTCTCCTGCCTCAGCCTCCCGAGTAGCTGGGACTACAGGTGCCCGCCACCTCGCCCGGCTAGCTTTTTTTGTCTTTTTTTGGTAGAGACGGGGTTTCACCGTGTTAGCCAGGATGGTCTTGATCTCCTGACCTCGTGATCCGCCCGTCTTGGCCTCCCAAAGTGCTGGGATTACAAGCTTGAGCCACCGCGCCTGGCCTAGTTTTCTGTTTTAAGAGACCAGGTCTCCCTCTGTCATCCAGACTGGGATGCAGTGGTGTAATCAGGGATCGCTGTAACCTCGACCTCCTGGGCTCAAGGGATCCTCCTGCCCCAGCCTCCAGACTAGCTGGGATTACATATACCACTGCACGCATGCAGCTAATTTATTTATTTATTTGTTATTTTATTTTATTTTATTTGGTTTGGTGGTGTTTGTTTGAGACAGAGTCTCGCTCTGTTGTCCAGGCTGGAGTGTAGTGGCTCAGTCTTGGCTCACTGCAACCTCTGCCTCCTGGGTTCAAGTGATTCTCCTACTTCAGCCTCCCAAGTAGCTGGGACCACAGGCACATGCCAACACACCCAGCTAATTTTTGTAGTTTTAGTAGAGACGGGGTTTCTCTTTGTTGATCAGGCTGGTCTCGAATTCCGGACCTCAAGTGATCTGCCTGCCTTGACCTCCCAAAGTGCTGGGACTACAGGCATGAGCCACTGCACCCCGCCTGTTTGTTTTTAAGAGACAAGGTCTCTTTATGTTATCCAGGCTGGTCTTGCACTCCTGACCTCAAGCAGTCCTCCCACCTCAGCCTCTCAAAGTGCTGGGGTTACAGGCATGAGCCACTATGCCTGGACTAGTTTTTCTTAATTAAACTTTTTGTTTTGAGATAATCATAGCTGCACATGGAGTTGTAAGAAATAATACAAAGAGATTCCATGTACACTTTACCCAGTTTCCCCCAGTGGTAACATTTTGCAAAACTATAATAAAATATCACCACCAGAATCCTAACATGGTCAAAATACAGAGCAGTTCCATCACCAGGATCCCTCCTGTCACACTTTTAAAGCCATCCTTATGCCTCCACCCCCACAGACCCCGTCCCTAACCACTGACAACTACTAATCTTCTTGGCTTCTACCATTTTATTTCAAGAACACATATAAATGGAAGCATATGATGTGTAACTTTGGGGGACTGGTTTAATTCTCTGGAGATTAGCCCAGGTTGTTTGATGCGTCAGGAGTTCATTCTTTGCCATTGTTGAGTGGTATTCGAAGGTATGGGTCGACCACGGTTTAACCATTTCCACACTGAAGGACATCTAGGCCAACTCCAGATTTTGGCTGTTCCAGATAAAGCTGCTATGAACATTTGTATTCAAGCTTTTATGTGAACAGTCTTCATTGTTCTGGGATAAGTCCGCAGGAGTGCCACAGTGGGGTCATATGGATATTTCATTATGAAAACCATATTTAATAGCAGCTTAATTCTTCATCAAGAGACTCGCTCATTATTATTATTATTTTTTTTTAAACGGAGTCTTGCTCTGTCGCCCAGGCTGGAGTGCAATGACATGATCTCGGCTTACTACAACCTCCGCCACCCAGGTTCAAGCGATTCTCCTGCCTCAGCCTCCTGAGTAGCTGAGATTATAGGCGACCGCCACCATGCCCGGCTCATTTGTGTATTTTTAGTATAGATGGGGTTTCACCATGTTGGCTAGGCTGGTCTCGAACTCCTGACCTCAGGTGATCTGCCCGCCTCAGCCTCCCAAAGTGCTGGGATTGCAGGTGTGAGCCACCACGCCTGGCTGAGACTAGATATATAGTATTTCTAATTAATGGGCAATTATAAGTGATTCTGTACTTTGCCTTTAAATTATTTTTGTGTTTCTGATAATTTCGTTTTTTTTTTTTTTTTTTTTTTGAGATGGAGTCTCGCTTTGTCGCCCAGGCTGGAGTGCAGTGGCGCAATCTCGGCTCACCACAAGCTCCACCTCCGGGGTTCACGCCATTCTCCTGCCTCAGCCTCCCGAGTAGCTGGGACTACAGGTGCCCGCCACCACGGCCAGCTAATTTTTTGTATTTTTAGTAGAGACAGGGTTTCACCGTGTTAGCCAGGATGGTCTCGATCTCCTGACCTCGTGATCTGCCCGCCCGCCTCGGCTTCCCAAAGTGCAGGGATTACAGGCATGAGCCACCACACCCGGCCTCTGATGATTTCTTTAGGGTGGGTTCCCATGAGTAGAGTTGCTCCATGGTGGGATGGGAGACTTCAAGGGACAATCTACCAAACTAGACATTTCTAATTCTGATAACAGGCTGCCATGTGCACATTATTGAGTTGATGTGCTCACCATGCCCTGGGAGGTGATGGGGGCTGTGCGGGCCCAGGTGGGAGCTGTCGGGGAGCCAGCGAGGCCTCAGCTGGTTTGGTTGGCACTTCCCTGACAATCCCTCCATTGTGCCCATCAGTGCTGGATGCCCAAAGCCTGGCACGGAGTTTCTTTAACCGGCTCTGGGAAGTTGCCGGCCAGTGGCAGAAGCAGGTCCCATTGGCTGCCCGGGCCTCACAGCGGCAGTGGCTGGTCTCCATCCACGCCATCCGGAACACTCGCCGCAAGATGGAGGACCGGCACGTGTCCCTCCCTTCCTTCAACCAGCTCTTCGGCTTGTCTGTGAGTGCTCCTGTCCAGACCCTGGGGAGAGCTTCGGAGGACTGGGGCAAGGGTGGGGGCTCCCCAGGTACCGAGAAGAGCTGTCCACCAAGGCCGAGACAGGAGAGACACCTGTCAGCCCCTGAGCTTGCCCAGCAAGAGACTAAGAAGGACAACAGTGTGAGTCTGTTATGAGGGAGGCCTGGGTGCCATGTTCCCCTGACTCCAGCACCAGGAGTCACCTGGGGCAGCCCCTCATTTTATGCTTGTAGCAACTCAGAACAGATGGTGAAACCGAGGCTCCCGCGAGCTGTCCTTTTCCAAACCTCCCAGCTCATACACACATAAGCTGGGCGAAGGCCATACTGATTCTCCCAGACTCTACCCCATCAGTGCCTGGTGCCACACCCCCCTGGGAGCAGCCTGGGTCCTGCGGGTCTGTGACTCCCACCGCATTCCCACCAGGACCCTGTGGACCGTGCCTACTTTGCTGTGTTTGATGGTCACGGAGGCGTGGATGCTGCGAGGTATGCTGCTGTCCACGTGCACACCAATGCTGCCCGCCAGCCAGAGCTGCCCACAGACCCTGCAGGAGCCCTCAGGGAAGCCTTCCAGCGTACTGACCAGATGTTTCTCAGGAAAGCCAAGCGAGAGGTGAGGACTGCCAGCTGCGCCTCGGGTGCAGTTTGGAGGCCAGTGAGAGTCCTGGCCTCTGCAGCGGGAAAAACGCCAAAGGGGCTAGTGGTGCCAGAAGGTCCTCACTAAACACTGCCGGTGGTCCTGCCGTTTCTTCTTACAGTATGGGGCTAAAGGGGCTTGGTTCTCACTTGAACGGAAGCAGCACAAAGCCTGCCCCAATCCAGCATGCTGGGCCTCCAGGCCACATAGACCTGCCTGGTGTAGAGGGTCTGCTGGCCTCAGGGAAGACAGCCTGTGGTCAAGTGTTCCTGGGATTTTGTTTTAATGAGATATGGCAAGGTGACAGACACAGACTGGTACCTTAGCAAAGAGTTTACTACTCACAGTTCCCGAGAGGAGGGGCCACGCCTCACAGGGCTGTGCATGGGAAGCACTGAGGTAGTCGGGACGCAGAGGGAAGAGAGGGAAGCTGGGTCGGAGCCTTCTCTGCATCCTCCCCAGGTGTTGGCTGTCTCGAGGAATCAGCTGGCCCAGGAAGGGGCAGCCCCTCCAGGACCAGCAAGGCCCCAAGATGTCAAAGCATTGTAAAAGGGGGAATATGTAAAACGTGATTAATCTACTGCCTGCCTCCCCTTTCTCCTCTAGGCAGGGTCTCAGCAGACTACCGATGTCCTCTGGGAACACTCCTTCCTCGGGAGTTACAGCCACGTGTAGGGATGAGGCATTTGTTTCTGAAAGAAGAAAGAACACAAATGCATCAGGCCCCTCCTCTGTGAACTTACACACTCTGCACCTCACCAGCAGAATTTCACTAGGTCCTCCTTGTAGCCCTGTGAGGTGAATACTAACATTGTACCCATTGTAGACATCGGGAAGCTGAGGCTCAGATTGCCCTAATGAGAAGACACCAGGGGAAAGGTGCACTTTTGTCACACGTGCTGAGCACAGACCTTCGTGGAAATTAGCAGAGCCGGGCTTTGCATCTCAATAGAAAACCGTGCAGTCTCTGCAGCTGCAAGGACCCCACTGAAAAGCAGTCAGGCCTCTGCTCCTGGCCCCTCACCTCACTCCACCCCCCAGGAAGTGACAAAGGCCTCTGAGCTCAAGGCTGCCTCTCAGAGTAGAAAAGGGATTCTCTGAAGCAGGTATAACCGCTTTATTGAGGCTGAGCACAGTGGCTCATGCCTGTAATCCCAGCACTTTGGGAGGCAGAGGCTAGTGGATCACTTCAGGTTAGGAGTTTGAGACCAGCCTGACCAATGTGGTGAAACCTCATCTCTACTAAAAATACAAAAATCGGGTGTTGGCTCACACCTGTAATACCAGAACTTTGGGAAACTGAGGTCGGTGGATCACTTGAGATCAGGAGTTTGAGACCAGCCTGGCGAAAATGGTGAAACTCTGCCGCTACTAAAAATAATTTTAAAAATTAGCCAGGGCCGGGCGCGGTGGCTCACGCCTGTAATCCCAGCACTTTGGGAGGCCGAGGCGGGCGGATCACAAGGTCAGGAGATCGAGACCACGGTGAAACCCCGTCTCTACTAAAAATACAAAAAATTAGCCGGGCGCGGTTGTGGGCGCCTGTAGTCCCAGCTACTCGGGAGGCTGAGGCAGGAGAATGGCGTGAACCCGGGAGGCGGAGCTTGCAGTGAGCCGAAATCGCGCCACTGCACTCCAGCCTGGGCGACAGAGCGAGACTCCGTCTCAAAAAAAAAAAAAAAAAAAATTAGCCAGGTGTGGTGGCACGTGCCAGTAGTCCCAGCTACTCGGGAGGCTGAGGCATGAGAATCACTTGAGCCCAGGAGATGGAGGTTGCAGTGAGCCAAGACTGTGCCACTGCACTCCAGCCTAGGCGACAGAGCGAGACTTTGTCTCTAAATAAATAAATAGCCGGGCACAGTGACTCATGCCTGTAATCCTAGCACTTTGGGAGGCCAAGGCAGGCAGATTGCCTGAACTCAGGAGTTCAAGACCAGCCCGGCAAATGTGCAAAACCCCATCTCTACTAAAAACACAAAAAATTAGCCGGGCGTCGGGTGTATGCCTGTAATCTCAGCTAGTCGGGAGGCTGAGGCAGGAGATTCACTTGAACCTGGGAGGCGAAAGTTGCAGTGAGCCGAGATTGCGCCATTGCACTCCAGCCTGGTTGACAGAGCGAGACTCTGTCTCAAAAAAATAAATAAACATCTTTATTGAGATACAATTTAAGTGGTGCATATTTAAAGTCCACAATTTGGCAAGTTTTGGCTTATACGCATGTACACCTGTGCATTCCTCACCACAGTAACGGGCGTATTTATCACCCCCGGAAGCTTCATCCTGCCCCGTGTCATCCTCTGCCCTTCCCTGTGCACTCCCCAGACAGCCCCTCATCTCCTTTCTGACACTGCAGACAGTTTGCATTTTCCAGAGGTGGATGTGAATGGGGAGCTGCAGGATGCACTCTCCTGTCCCTCAGTGTGAAGTTCAGTACGAGCCATTGCGTGGCTCAGCGGTTCTGCCCATTTCTGGCTAAGGTTCAGCCTGTACCGCATGTGCCTGCAGTGCAGACCCGTCCCCACCTCCTGTCAACTCTCATGGGCCCTTTCTCCCTGCAGCGGCTGCAGAGCGGCACCACAGGTGTGTGCGCGCTCATTGCAGGAGTGACCCTGCACGTCGCCTGGCTCGGGGACTCCCAGGTCATTTTGGTACAGCAGGGACAGGTGGTGAAGCTGATGGAGCCACACAGACCAGAACGGCAGGTAAGGGGATCCCTCTGCCCAGGCCCAGGATATTCCCAGCCACCATCATGCTGGACCCACAGGGGAACCCCAGCCTGGGAACCTCAGGAAGTACTAATCCTGGCACCTTTCAAGAGGGAGGGCTCCCCACCTGACTTGAGTCCCAAGGGGTCCCACGTGAGCCCTTCCTGAGAGCTCTGTGGGTCACAGCTACATGAAGCCCAGAGCTCCAGGGGAAAGCAGAGCCCTCTGCACTGACAGGCATCCCAGTGCAGTCAGCGCAGCCCAGTGCAGACCAGAACCTGTCCAACACACGGACAAGGAGGCCACAGGCTGTGGATGAGGGGGCCTCGGGGAAGTGATGCTGCCCCGGGACTGGAGGGAACCTGGCTTGGGGCTGTACTGAGTAGAGGCTACCCTGGCACTCAGGTCATTACCTGGACATGAAGATGACAGTCCCACTCAGACCTCTTCTCACAAGACTGTCTCGTCCATGTGTCTCCTGAGGTCAGATTGCGAGCATTTAGATACCATGGAATGACTGTTTATCCCTCAAACCCCACTTTTCCCACATGCTGCTCTCCACTAGTTATGTTGGATTAACCATGCACATGGTGGATAACTCTACGTCAGCACATAGGAGCACTCATCCTTTCTTGGGGCTGTGGACATTGCATGCATCATGCAGTCCCTTGTGGGTGAGCATGAAGATCTTTTCAGTCTTTCGGTGTTGAAAACAATGCATCTGTACCTACTTTGTGCAGCATTAATTGCTCAAGAGTCAAGTGTATCTGTATCTGTAGGACACATCCCCAGAAGTGGGATGGCTGGGTTGGAACTGATGCATGTACAGTCTGGGTAGATTTGTCAAGCTGCCCACCTCAGGCCATGCCAGCCTGGGCTGGCACTACATGCCCAAGAAGGTCCATTTCCCCACAGTCCCACCAGCCTGCAGGATTCTTCCTGTCAGGTAAGAAGGCTGTCTTGGGGCAATTGTTAAGTTTGCTTTTCTGTTACAGAGTGAGTTTGAGCATCTTTTCAAAAGCTGAAGATCATTTACACAGCCTTTCCTGCAAACACTGTTTTTTCCTTTGCCTGTTTTTCTTACCAGTTTATAGGTTCCTGGTATATGTTAAGGAGGTTGGTTCGTTATCTGTGATTTGCAAATATTTTTCCATGCATCTTTTCTCTTTTATTTTTGTGTATGGGCTTTTGCTACATGGAAGTTTTGTTTTTCTGTAGTTGAGTTGAGTAGTCTTTGTTTTTGTGGCTTCTGGGTTTGGAAAGCACGGCAGAGATCACCAGGACTCGATGATTGTAACAGTCGGGGCAGCCGCGTTCCTTGGCCTTTCACCGCGGCTTATGGTCTCCCCATTGTACGGAGGAGAAAACTGAGGCTCAGTCACTTGCCCAGAGCACACTGCCAAAGTCACAGATAGTCTCTGCCACTCCTCTGCCTCCGCCGTCGGGGAATTTGGCACCTGCTGCCTAGTGAGCTCTCCTTCCCAGGACGTGCAGTCAGATAAAATGTGGCCAAGTCAGGATTCGTGCTGGGCCCACTCCCACCTGCTGCTTGCACACCTGCAGGCTCAGCATTCAGCACCCCCTTAAAGCCCAGTGGGGACTTTGTTCAAACACTGCCTGAGCCCTGCAGTATGGCGCCATGGCAGAGCATGGACAGACGGCCTTGCCTGGTCCCAGCTCCACCACTTCCAAGTCCATCACACGGGGGTCCCTGGAGGTTTGGGCTAAGGATTGTGTGGGCCAGTGCATGTGGAGTGCAGAGATCAGAGCCTGCACAAGAGAAGCACACGCAAGGGTCTGTGTTCTTGGCTGCAGCCTACTTGGGCCAAGGAGTTCAGATCCAGTGCCCTGCCACCATGCTCTGTAGGCTTGGCCCCTCCTGCTGTGATGCTGATCACAGCCCTCCACCCTAGAGAATTAATCACAGATCCAGGCCAAGGTTCTGCCACAAAAACAAGCATCATGTCGGTTACAAGGGCAAGAAACTGGCCTCAACCTGGTGAGCTTCAACGGGGGTCCAGCAGCGGCCCAGAGCAGCTTCGAGGAGTACATGGGGAGTTCATGGTGCTCTGCCTTGTTCTGCAGCTGTCTGAACAGTCTCCTGCCTCTGCACTCAGTTCAGCCTCCAAGCACTGAGTACCCACTCTGCACAGGATACTTTGTAGAGGCAGTGAGATAACACAGGATCCACTTCCTGCCTCTGAGTCTAATGGGGGAGCAGGAGGAGGGCAACGACCTGGGTAGGATGTAGCAGAGATGAATGGAATGGAGTCGCATCTCAGGCAGATGCAACTCCTGCAGGCCAGGCGAGAGGCCAGGAGGAAAGGGCAGGTTATGCTAGAATCGGGGCCAGGTGTGGTGGTGCGCCTCAAGTGATCCTCCCACCTCTCAAGCCTTAGGAGACAGGAGGATGGCTTGAGCCCTAGAGGTCGAGGCTGCAGTGAGCTATGTTCATGACACTGCACTCCAGCCTTGGCAACAGAGCGAGACCCTGTCTCCAAAAACAAACAAACAACCAAAATCAGTGAGTAGGAGACTCATGGGGAAGTCCGGGAGAAGACCCCTTAGCTGGGGATGTGTTAATCCTGGACCAGGCTGAGCCTGGCTAGTGTGTAATGGAAGCAGGAGCCACTGGAGGGGAGGAGGACCCAGGTGCAGGGCCAGGGTTAGAAGGGTGAGCCCGGGGAACCTGCGCAGCCAGGGTTGGTGCAGCCTGTCCAGCACAGGAGATGGGGCATGGTGGGAGAGGGGATCATAGGCTTCAGGTAGGAAGGTTCTCAGCTGAGAAAGCCTGCATGGCCCCCTGCTGGGGAGAGCCCACCTCCAGAGGGCATGGGGAGCAGATTGCAGTTCATCCTCCATCACCCGCCCACGTGCCTGCCTCTAGGACATTGAAGGGCTGGAGTGGGCTGGGGTGTGTGGGAGACAGAAGCAGAGAAAGGCTCCTGATTCTCCCTGGAGCCTCCCACACTCACAGCCCCTCCCCAGGGAATGCCTCTGAGGCAAGGGGAGGAGGCGCTGCTTCCTGTGCAGCTCCTTGCTGTCTGCAGGCGTCTTCACGCGTGTGTGGGCACATATATGTGTGAACATTCGTGCGTACTGTGTGTTCGTCCACCTGCCTCTCCCCACGCCCTTTCTCCTCCCCTCTTCTTCGCTCTCTCCTGCTCTTCCCTCCTTCCTGGTCCTCCTTGCCTTTCCCTTGCCCTGCTCAGACCCCAGAGGTGGCAGATCTTAGACCCAGAGAGAGCCCTGAGGTCCCTGTTTCTGCCTCCTTCATGGCTTGATTCCCCAGCTCAGCTGGGACAGGAGCACCCAGCCCACCAGGCTGGTCCAGTTGCCACACAGGCTCATGGCTGCGGCGTCCAGGAAGGCCAGGACTCCTGCAAACCCACATCATTCCCACCATGATGCCCTCTGCAGGGGAGCCACACGAGGAGGCCTCCTCCTTGGTGCAGGCGTCTGGAGAGGGTTCCCTCCCCCAGGCCTCCCGCAGTGCATGTCCATCTGCTCTGGGGAGGGGATTGGCTGATACCCCAATCTGTCTAGGGGACACCATCACCTGGGGCATCAGAGTTCTCATGCCCAGCTGTTGCTGTGCTTGGGGACTAGAAGGGCTGGTGCTGCATGGGGTCAGGAGGTTTACCTGATAAGGGAAACTGGTAAAGGATGCCCTCTTTCCCCAGTAGACCTGGGAGGTACCTCACTCCCAGGGTGCCTCCGTCACTCTGTCAGGGATGCTGCTGTGCAGGCTTCAGGCAGCAGGCTGTCATCAGGGCAGCCTCTCCCTCGGGCAGAGGCTGATAGGACCAAAGAGGTTTCTAGAGGACTTGTGGCTACACCAAGCCTCTGTCCTGTCCCTGGAGGAACCCAGGCCTGGAGTGTTGTGGTCCCCAGGTGAGTGGAGACTGTGCCTGGGCTGAGCTAGGGTAGAGGAGGATAAGAACTAGGTGGGGCACAGTGGCTCACACCTGAATCCCAACACTTTGGGAGGCCGAGGAGGGCAGATCTTGAGGTCAGGAGTTCGAGACCAGTCTGGCCAACTTGGCAAAACCCCATCTCTAATAAAAACACAAAAAAATTAGCCAGGCATGGTGGCGGGCCCTTGTAGTCCCAGCTACTTGGAAGGCTGAGGCAAAAGAATCACTTGAACCCAGGAGGCAGAGGTTGCAGCGAGCCAAGATCGTGCCACTGCACTCCAGCCTGGGCGACAGAGCGAGACTGTCTCAAAAAAAAAAAAAAAGAACTGGGTGGGCACAGGCTGCCGTCAGGGCCTGGCTCAGGCTTCCCTGCTGTGTGACCACTCATGTCACATGTTCTGTCTTGGCCCAGCAGCTTTCAGGGCAGGGACAGTGTCCCAGAGCTAGAGACAGGGAAGCAGAGGGATCTGCTGTCTGTGTCAGGCTCGCAAGCTTGGTGAGTGCCTCCCTGACCCAGAATGCTGCACAGGGGCGCAGGCACCGCTAGGTGGCCTCAGGTGGTCCGTTCATTTTACCATTTGTGCAACTAAAGGACTGTGTATAATTTCTCACTGTTTTTAATGACCCTAGTTTGGGTGTGTATAATTTCTCACTGTTTTTAATGACCCTAGTTTGGGTGCATCTCTGAGCCTCCTGGCTTTGTTCAAGTGCTGCGGCTTTGAATGCCATCTTAGAAGCAGCTCTGCCTCTGCTCAGGTAGCAGCAGGGAGCTCCACACCCCATCCCCTGGCCCTGACCCCCGACTCTGGCTGTGTTTCTGCAGGATGAGAAGGCACGCATTGAAGCATTGGGTGGCTTTGTGTCTCACATGGACTGCTGGAGAGTCAACGGGACCCTGGCTGTCTCCAGAGCCATTGGTGAGAGCCAAAGAGGCCGACCCAAGTGAGAGAAGGTCTCTCAGAAGCCCAGGCCTCTGGAGTGTGGCCCGCAGCTCACCAGGGGTTCAGGGAGGCAGTGCGGTGGGCCGAGGGGATTTGTCATGCACTGGGGTGATATCCTCCTAGTGTGAAGGGAACAGGGCAGATTCAGAGACTGCAGCACGAGTAATTGAGTGTAAGTTACACTGTATGTTATTATCTCACCTAAAACAGCTCCTACAAATCTCGTAGAAACCTGTGCCTCGCTACCCTGTGGGCTGGAAGTAAAGCTTCCAATATTCCAGAAATGAGGTTTATCCTCCTCCCGCATTCATGCTGACGATCCTTTTTTCTCTTTTGGGAAAAATGTGGGTTTGCTGGCCAGGGTGGCTCATGCCTGTAATTCCAGCACTTTGGGAGGCCGAAGTGGGTGGATTACCTGAGGTCAGGAGTTCGAAACTAGCCTGTCTAATATGATGAAACCCCATCTGTACTAAAAAATACATACATACAAAAAATTAGCCAGGCGTGGTAGTGAGCCCCTGTAATCCCAGCTACTCGGGAGGCTGAGGCAGGAGAATCGCTTGAACCCAGGAGGTGGAGGTTGCAGTGAGCTGAGATCACGCCACTGCACTCCAGCCTGGGTAACAAGGAAAACTCCGTCTCAAAAAACAATAATAATAAAAATTTTAAAAAGTAATGGATCTGGCTGGGCGTGGTAGCTCACACCTGTAATCCCAGCACTTTGGGAGGCCAAGGCAGGTGGATCACCTGAGGTCTGAAGTTTGAGACCAGCCTGGCCAACATGGTGAAACCCCTTCTCTACAAAAAATACAAAATTAGCTGGGTGTGGTGGCACGCGCCTGTAATCCCAGTTACTTGGGAGGCTGAGGCAGGAGAAGCAGAGGTTACAGTGAGCCAAGATCGTGCCACTGTACTCCAGCCTAGGCAACAGAGCCAGACTATGTCTCAAAGAAAAAAAAAAACTAGCCAGGCGTAGTGGCTCATGCTGGTAATCCCAGCACTTTAGGGAGCCGAGACAGGCAGACCACCTGACATCAGGAGTTCGAGACCAGCCTGACCGACATGGTGAAACCCCATCTCTACTAAAAATACAAAAAAAAATGAGCCAGGCATGGTGGTGCATGCCTGTAATCGCAGCTACTCGGGAGACTGAGGCAGGAGAATCCCTTGAACCCAGGAGGCAGAGGTTGCAGTGAGCCAAGATCGTGCCACTCCACTCCAGCCTGGGTGACAAGAGCGAAACTCCATCTCAAAAAAAAAAAAAGGCCAGGCGCGGTGGCTCAAGCCTGTAATCCCAGCACTTTGGGAGGCCAAGATGGGTGGATCACGAGGTCAGGAGATCGAGACCATCCTGGCTAACACGGTGAAACCCCGTCTCTACTAAAAAATACAAAAAACTAGCCGGGCGAGGTGGTGGGTGCCTGTAGTCCCAGCTACTCAGGAGGCTGAGGCAGGAGAATGGCGTGAACCCGGGAGGCGGAGCTTGCAGTGAGCTGAGATCCGGCCACTGCACTCCAGCCTGGGCGACAGAGCGAGACTCCGTCTCAAAAAAAAAAAAAAAAAAAAAAAGTAGTGGGTCCAGTCTGCATCTCATTGTCTCAGCATGCAGTCACTGCCAGCTCTCAGGCTGTGCGCCCCGTGACCACACCTGCTCCTTCCTGGTACTTAAAAAATCTCTCCCTCCCCAGCTGATTGCCAGGGATTTGGCACCTACCCCTCTGACCCCTCTGAAACATTCTGTCCTTTTTGGCAGATGTGGCACCTTCTTGACAGCCCCTCTTCAGGCTGTGTCTTTCCTTGTGTCTCTGGACACTCCAGGAAGCGAGGCCAGGATGGGGCAGCTAGGGCAGAGAAAGGGGGAGCTCACAGGCCAAGGTCAGGGGGTTCCATTCCCAGGCAAGCAGGAAGCACTGGGCAGTTTGCATAAAGGAGCGATAGACCCCGTGAGAGCAGGTTAGTCTCTGTCCCCGCAGGACGTGAGGTCTGGGCCTGGGTGGGTGGGGAGGAAGCTGCGGACACTGTGGTCCTCTGACCCGGGCTCTTCTCTGCCTGTCCAGGGGATGTCTTCCAGAAGCCCTACGTGTCTGGGGAGGCCGATGCAGCTTCCCGGGCGCTGACAGGCTCCGAGGACTACCTGCTGCTCGCCTGCGATGGCTTCTTTGATGTCGTACCCCACCAGGAAGTTGTTGGCCTCGTCCAGAGCCACCTGATGAGGCAGCAGGGCAGCGGGCTCCATGTTGCTGAGGAGCTGGTGTCTGCGGCCCGGGAACGGGGGTCCCACGACAACATCACGGTCATGGTGGTCTTCCTCAGGGACCCCCAAGAGCTGCTGGAGGGCGGGAACCAGGGAGCAGGGGACCCCCAGGCAGGTGGGAGGAGCCAGGACTTGCCCTCCAGCCTTCCAGAACCTGAGACCCAGGCTCCACCAAGAAGCTAGGTGGTCCAGGCCCCTGCCCTCCCCTTCCTCCCGCCCTGTCCTTCTCTCCCTCAGAGGCCTCAGGACCCAACAGGTGGCAGGCAGTGGACAGGGCGCCCGCCCCACAGTGCTTTCCCCAGCACTCCAGAGCCACTCGGGATGCCCCCCACAGCCCGTCCTGGTGGCTGTGGAACTGCACTGGGTGGCGGGCAGATGGTGGAAGGCAGCCTAGGAGACCACACCAAAGAGAAGATGGACCGGCTCTTACTCCCAGCTCCCATGGGGCCCGGGGTGGGACCAGAGGTCATAGGTGCCCAACGGCAGCCAAACCAAAGACACTGGTGTGCGTAGAGCAGCATGGTCATGCATGTGGGACCCTGGGGCGGTCCCAGGAGCCAAACTCTTGAAGCACCCCCTGGGTCAGGCCCAGCAGCGGGGTGGCCAGCCCCAGTTTCCCATTGCTCCTCTCTGCGGCCGGGGCCGGGTGGGTTCATATTTACAGATATGCCCAGCCAGTCCTGGTCGGCCACACCGGTGTCCCAAAGAGGAGAGCGCAGCAGGGCCAGGGTCTGTTCTGTAGCAGCCACCCCCCTGCCCCTGCTCCACGGCAGCCGTGATGTGCTTGGGCCCACCAGGGCCTTCCGGGCTGCTCTCTTCCCTGAGCTCAGAACTGGCGATGCACATGTGTCTTTTTTGTTGGTGTGTTTGTTTGTTTGTTTTTCCAGGGAGGTCTAATTCAGAAGCAGTATTCAAGGTTTTCTCTTTATCAGTGCCAAGATGACCTGTTGTGTCATATAATTTAAGCAGAGCTTAGCATTTATTTTATTCTTTAGAAAACTTAATTATTTACTTTTTTAAAGCTATTTTTCAAGGAACGTTTTTTTGCAGTATTATTGAATTTATTTTCTAAATCAGGATTGAAACAGGAATTTTTCCAGGTGGTGTTAATAAGCCATTCAAGTGCCTTACACAGCTTTGAAGAAACTAGGACTGCAGTGGGCTCGGATAGGCCCACTGAGGTTTTTAGAAAAGCAGGATTTGTTTTGTTAGGGAGGCATGATTTTGGTGAGATATTTCTGGAAGAGTTTTCCGCCTCTTTGTGATGCTGAGCACCCCCAAGGTTCCCCCCAACCCCAGGTGACTGGCAGGAGCTGCGACTGCCGTGTGGTGGTGCCTGGGCCCGACAGCGGGGCTCTGGGCATCCCAGGTGACTTTGGCCCATCTGCCTGCATTCCCACCCCCTCGGGCCTGGCTGGATCCCGGGCATAGGGACCTTGCTGCTGTGTGACTGGAACATTCCCAAATGTCTTGTGAATTTGTAATCAAATTGGTCTCATTGGGAAAGACACTTAATTAAGAGACTCAGGCAAGCGCAGAGGCAGCCCGTGTGTCTCTGGCTTAGTCTGGAGGCAGCGGGGATGCTGCTGGGAGTCCATGGCACAGGCCACAGCCCCTCACCTTGCCATGGTGGCTGGTAGCACGCCTGTCTTGCTCTGCCCCATGCCCTGAGCAGGCATGAGAGCTCCATGTCCCCTAGTGCACCCTGAGACGGGGCTCACAAGCGACGGTCCTGGGTGCCTCAGGGAGCTCACTGAGGGTGTGCGAAGTTGAAAGTGGCAAGGCTGTCAGGTAGAGGAAAGAGGTCAGGTGGCTAGGGGAGGACTCAGAGGCCTCCTGCAGGGCCAAGCACTGCAGAAAGGGCTGAGCTGGAGGTTGGCAGGGCTGCTCCAGGCAGGTCAGAGCAGGGCAGGGGGAGGAGAGGAGAAAGGGAGGAAGCTGGGCTGTGTGGTCTCCATAGAGGCATTCAGAGTCTACCTGCAGACAGCGGGAGCCCCAGGAAGGTCTGCACAACTGTACCCCAAGCGCCTCGGCCTCCTCTCAGCTTGCTGAGGAGGCACACTAGAGCCGCCTTCCTGACGGGAGCACTCTGTCCCATAAGGAGCGGGGAGCCAGGCTTGCTTGGGCCCCACCTGCACACCCAGCCTTACCCTGCATTCTCATAGCACAGATGAGGTTGAGACCGTGCAGTTGATGCATTGCTTAAGGTCTCTTACAAAAAAAACCACCTTAAACATAGTCACTGTCATTCAGACATTCAGAGAATGGTTGGCCACCAACAATGACCAAATATTGCTTGGCTTAACTTGAAGGCCTGCTGTCTCCTTCTGGGGGTCAGCATCCAGAGTCCCGGTGCCCTCTCAGCACAGGCCCAGTCAGACACAGGGACGCAGCTCCACCCTCACCACCAGCCCACCCTGCCTGTGGGCATAACCTTGACGAAGGGAGAGAATGATTGGCATCTGCTTTTCTCTTTTCTTTGCTAATAATTATGTTCCTGGCTGCCAAGAGTAGAGTTTCACCCTGTGGAGGTTCGGCTCATATCACCTGGTGGTCTGATTCATACCTTAGCCTGAGGCTCCACCAGAAGATCTTGCAGCCTCAGTGTATGGGAAACCCTTTCCCCAGGCTTGTGCCAGTGCCACCGCTCCCCACCCCTGAGCCAGGACCCCAGAGGATGGCCATGCCCCATGCCTGGCAGAGGTCTGGTGCCAGCACTGGGAGCTGCTCTGTCCTTGCTTTGGGGCCGAGGGAGCCCTCATCCACCCCCGCACAGCAGCTGGGCACAGAGGAGCGCTCTTCCATCTTGACCAGGACTGCACCGAGAAGCACCAGGTGTCTTCAGCCTCCAGCCTCCTGGGCGACCTTCTCTTCCAGCCACAGTCCCATGAGGGCCCCTAGCCAGGGACACTTGTCTGTAAATTGTAATCCTTTCTCCAGCCCGGCTCTCCACTTGCTCCTTGTGTGAGCTGAGCAGGCGGTGCACCTCTGAGTGTCCCTTTTGTAAGGCCCCGGGGTTGCACTGAGTCTGCAGAGGCCGCGACCTCCTGGAACGCTGTGGGTGCAGGTGAGCCAGCATGTCCTAGGGAGATATTGCCAGCACATGGGGCCCTCCCGCCGCCAGCACCAGCGGGGTGGAGTGGTTCAGTGTTATTAGTGTCTATTATTAAAATTAAGTGGGCTGAAAAAGAATGGAGCTCCAGATACCAGCACTGTATATGAAATACAAAAGCTGGGGAAGTGGGGCCTGCCTTACAGGTGTGGCTGACTCTGAGCCCAGGCCTGCAGGGGTGGGGGCGGTCCCTCAGAATCCCAGAGGCAGCCCCAACCTCAGAACCCAGGATAGGAAATGGGTGTGTTTAGTGGGGAAAGGGACAGGGTGTGGATGGCAGGGCCAGCATGCAGCCCCCTCCCTCTCCCCTCCTCTCCCGTGGTGAGCCCAGCATGGGCACCGGGCCACCTCAGCCGTGTTCCCGGGGCTGGGAGGACAGCTCTGGCCCTTCCTAGGCCTAGCCTCACCCCAAGCTAAATGTAACCCAGTTGGACTCTGTTAAAGGAAGCAGTGTTTTGGGTTCGATTCTGCCTCTGTAGCTCAAAGGGGGCGGCCCCCAGAGTCCTGTGCGTTCTGCCAAAAGCTATGCCAAGTCCATAGCTTTGCCAAATGCACGGAGCTCTGCCATTCCAGTGTGGTGCAGGCCTTGCCAAGGGTTTATCTGCATGCGTCTCGGTGGGCTTGTCCTGCATGGGAGTTGTGTTCCTGTGCAAGGGGGAGCCTTGCTCCAGGACAGGATGACTGTCTTCCCTGTTCTTAGGGACAAGTCCCAAGATGCCAGAAAGGCAGTCTCCCAAGGGCCCACCATGCAGAAGTGTCAATAAATCACGAGTTCTGAACTCTGTCGCCCGAGTCCTGCCTTCTTCCTGGCTTCTGAGCATCTTGTCCCCTTTGATGTCCAGGATGTGTTTGGAAGCTGCTTTAATATTGGGGACCATCTGCAAGTCTTGTGAAGCAAGCAGACAAATTCTGGAGAGAGCCCTGGTGGCCTGCACGCCCCTGGTCTGGCCGGCAGCCTTATTTTCCTCCCTGAGGGGCTCTGAGCCCATCCCACCATCAGCAGGAAGGTGACAAACAGGAAAGGGATTAAGCCCCTGGACATCACATTGGGGAGCCACAGGAGCATTGAGGACCCTCATTTTATCCAGGAGCCTGATGTGCCCCAGGTGGTTCCATCCTGAGGATGGAGACCCTCTGACATGAGGCTCTTGAGACCCACCATTTATACCCTCCTGGCACCTCCTGAGGCCAGGTGCAGTGGTGCACACCTGTAATCCCAGCACTTTGGGAGGCTGAGGTAGGAGGATCTCTTGAGCTCAGGAGTTTGAGACCAGCCTGGGCTACATAGGCAGTCCCCCATCTCTACAAATAATCAAAAAATTCTCTTGATTGAGAAAGGAACCAAATATCAAAAGGCAGTGAAGAATTGGGGACTCTGAGAAGGGCGACTTTCCAAGGCTTGGACCCCTTAGAAGCCTTGCAGCCTAGGGGCACTTGACCCCTGTGTGATAAGCCGAATCCTCTTTGTCTTAGGGGTGACTTGGCTGGCTCATGGGCACAAGCCTGTAGTCCCAGCTACTTAGGAGACTGAGGCAGGAGGATTGCTTAAGTTTGAGGAGCTTGAGGCTGCAGTGAGCTAGGATTGCACCACTGCACTCCATCCTGGGTGACAGAGCGGGACCCTGTCTCAAAGAACAAAGCACTGAGCCTTTCTTCTGCCCGACCCCGCTCCCGCCACGCCACTCCCCAATCTTCGAAGCCTGCGTGGCACTTGTCCCACGTGGGAGCTCGGCTGCTTCCCAGAAGCAAGTCCACTGCAGGTTCACTGCTGGTGCTTCCCAAGGGTCAGGATTACAGGGGGTTCTTTTTTCCTCCCTGCTTTAGGTTTTCTTCTAAATCCTAATTTTTTTTTTTTTTTTTTTTTTTTTTTTTTTTTTTTTGAGACGGAGTCTCGCTGTGTCTCCCAGGCTGGAGTGCAGTGGCGCGATCTCGGCTCACTGCAAGCTCCGCCTCCCGGGTTCACGCCATTCTCCTGCCTCAGCCTCCCGAGTAGCTGGGACTACAGGCGCCCACAACCGCGCCCGGCTAATTTTTTGTATTTTTAGTAGAGACGGGGTTTCACCGTGGTCTCGATCTCCTGACCTTGTGATCCGCCCGCCTCGGCCTCCCAAAGTGCTGGGATTACAGGCGTGAGCCACCGCGCCCGGCTATTTTTTTTTTTTTTTTTTTTTTTTTTTTTTTTTTTTTTTTTTATTTATTTTTTTTTTGAGGCGGAGTCTTCACTCTGTCGCCCAGGATGGAGTGCAGTGGCACCATCTCGGCTCACTGCAAGCTCCGCCTCCCGGGTTCGCGCCATTCTCCTGCCTCAGCCTCCGGAGTAGCTGGGACTACAGGCGCCCGCCACCGCGCCCTGCTAATTTTTTGTATTTTAGTAGAGACGGGGTTTTACCGTGTTAGCCAGGATGGTCTCGATCTACTGACCTCGTGATCCGCCCGCCTCGGCCTCCCAAAGTGCAGGGATTACAGGCGTGAGCCACCGCGCCCGGCCTTTTTTTTTTTTTTTTTTTTGAGACGGAGTCTCCCTCTGTCACCCAGGCTGGAGTGCAGTGGCCGGATCTCAGCTCACTGCAAGCTCCGCCTCCTGGGTTCACGCCATTCTCCTGCCTCAGCCTCCCGAGTAGCTGGGACTACAGGCGCCTGCCACCTCGCCCGGCTAGATTTTTGTATTTTTTTTTAGTAGAGACGGGGTTTCACCGTGTTAGCCAGGATGGTCTCGATCTCCTGACCTCGTGATCCGCCCGTCTCGGCCTCCCAAAGTGCTGGGATTACAGGCTTGAGCCACTGCGCCCGGCCTAAATCCTAATTTTTTTAGTACAGTAAACATGCTTTAAAAATGCTTTTATGTAATCTGTCATGGGAATTTTAAGGAAAAAAATAAAATAAAAATCCCTTAACAAAAGACCTGGAGAGATCCACCAGCAGTTGGGGTGGGCAGTGCTAAGCCCTGAGGTCCTGGTAGAGAACAGGAATGGCCTTGGTGGCTGCACTAGGTGGAGGAGTGAGCCTGAGGGGGTGGGGGGCAGTGCTTCAGTGGTGGGCAAGCCTCACTGTTCCTGGTGAGAGGGACTGGCCCCTGATGGCTGCTTGGACAGATACCGGGAACCCACCTCAGGACCACCACATCTGATGGAGTTTAGGGAACCCCCAACAAGGCCTGCCCACCTGCCTCCCTTTGCTCTAGACCTGTGGCCCCCAACCACAACCTCCAGTCCAGACCTCTGTAGCCTCACCCACCCATGGGCGGCCGGCAGCAGAGTGCAGGGCCTTGGCCCGAGCACTGCTGCTGGTCGCTTAGCAGACTGCAGCACTGGTTCCCCCTGAACCCACAGAATGGCACGCCCGGGCCCAGTCCCATGTGGCTGCAGCTCCTAGCACACATGAAACTGCTCTTGGAGACAACTTCAGAGCCTTCTCAGTGCCCTCAGGGGGTCAGTATTGAAACAGCCAGTCGTGGGACTCCGTCGTCCAGTCCTTCAGCGCTTGTTGGCCAAGTGTTTGCCACGCTGCTGCAGGTGCTGGGACAAGGGATGACGAAGCAGCCCACGAGCCAGCCACCATGTCACTACCTAAGACAGAGGATTCGGCTTATCACACAGGGGTCAAGTGCCCCAGGCCGCGAAGCTGCTAAGGGGTCCAAGGTTTGGAAAGTCACCCTTCTCAGAGTCCCCAGTTCTTCACTGCCTTTTGATCTTTGGTTCCTTTCTCAATCAAGAGAAAGCAAGGCAGCAGGGGCCGGGAGACTCGCCCTTGTGCTCCTGGCTGAGCTCAGGCTTCAAGGGCACACAGAAAACATCAAAAATGCCTCCCCACAGACACTGCCCAGCCACAGCCCAAAGTGCTGCCCTGAACTTCTCCCTAAAATGTGGAGGGAGGCCCTCGTGCTTTTGGGCGCGTGGGAGCAGCTGGCCCAGAGCTGTCTGAACCCAGTGCCTTCCCCACTCCTGCTTTGCCTGCAGGCCTCCTCTCTCCTGTCTGTAGCCTTGTCTGTGCATTTTCTCCTAGTCCTTCCCAAGCCACCTGGGAGAGCTCTCAGTCCCCTCCCCCTGCTCCCCGCAGTGCCTGCTGTCCAGGGCTGCAGCCTCCAACTCTCCAGGACCAGCGCCAGAAAGGCAGCTTTTTTTTTTTTTTTTTTTTTTTGAGAGGAGTCTCGCTCTGCTGCCAGCCTGGAGTGCAGTGGCGCGATCTTGGCTCACTACAACCTCCGCCTCCCAGGTTCAAGCCATTTCCCTGCTTCAGCCTCCCGAGTAGCTGGGACTACGGGTTTGTACCACCACGCCCAGCTAATTTTTGTGTAGAGATGGGGTTTCACCATGTTGGCCAGGATGGTCTTGATTTCTTGACCTTGTGATCCACCTGCCTCAGCCTCCCAAAGTGCTGGGATTATAGGCGTGAGCCACCACGCCCGGCCAAAAGAAAGCTTTATGTGTCCATTGTGTCACAGAGAGGGCATCCTTCGGGAAGCAGGGGAACTAGCCCCAGATGCAAGAGCTGGGACCAGGCCCTGGGCCCCCCACCTCACCTATTCAATCATCCATGTCCTCCTCTCCCCACCCCTGTTCCTCTGAAACTCCCAGCAGGATCTCCTTCCTAAATACCTCCTGTCTTGACTGTTCCCTAGTGAACCGGCTTATGTGTCTGAAACTCGTCTTCACAGCCAGATGGTGGCTGGGTGCTCTCCCTCTGCCCCTCACTTTCACAGAGCTTGGATCCCGGAGAGCACCCTCTCTCAGGACCGCTGGGTGGAGGTGAGGGAGGCCCAAGGGACGGAGGGTGCACAGGCAGGCAGAGGGGCTGGAGCTGCCTGGCACCTACAGGGGGTTCACCCTTCACCCATGGGAGCAGGCCACAGTGTGGCAGGTGGGGGTGGGGCTGGAGGTGAAAGGGGTGTGAGCCAGCCCCTCAGTCAGGAGGGGGAAAAACCTGGAGCTAAGTCCAGCACAGATAGCTAAGGCCATGGAGTCTGCCTGGGGGAAGGGGTGGGGAGCCGGGACGTTGGGACTGGGCCTCAAACCCACCAAGTGGGGGCTTCAGCTGGTGGAAGGGAGCCCAAAACCAAGGTCTCCCGGGCAAGAGGTGATGTGAGGCTGAGCCGGGGAAACAGGCAAGAATCCTGGCTGGGAGGGCTGATGCCCGGCCTGCCCCAGAGTTCCCTCAGAAGGTCCCAGGATCCCAGCTGCCTTCTGGTCCTGCAGATCCTTCCTGTTCTCACCTGGCTGGTCTTGGGTGGAGCCAGGCTCTGAACCAGTTGAGGACAGGACCTCAGCTGGTGTGCTCCATACGCAAAACTGTCTTGAATCTGCTTCCTGGGACTTGGACTTCGGCGTTCTGGACATCTGGACCTCCCACAGCCAAGCAGTGGGCACAAGCCCTTAAGAGCCAGTCCTGAGGATTTGTCCTACCCCCATAGAGGGTCCTGGCCAGGTGTGTTCGCTCCAGGAGCAGCGCAGGGGGCCATGGTGGCACCAGAGCCCCATCACAGGTAGGCCTCTCCTTGGACCACTGTCCTAGGCAGTCACTCTGGCCATAGTCAGGGGACCTCTTCCTCAGACACTGCCCAGCCCCAGGAGGCTCAAAAGGCCCGCCTCTGGGATCCACTTCCTCCCTCTTCCCAGACCTTATCTACAAAAGGAATGCCAGCTCAGTTCTACTCAGATTTTTTTATTTTTTTTTAAGAGATAGGGTCTCTGTCACCAGGCTGGAATGCAAGCGGTGTGAACACGGCTCCCTGTACCTTCAGCGTCCTGGGCTCAGGTGATCCTCCCACCTCAGCCTCCCAAACAGCTGGGACAATAGGTGTGCACCACCACGCCCAGCTAAGTTTTTCCTTCTCTTTTTTCTTCAGAGATGAGGTCTTGCTATGTTGCCCAGACTGGCCTAGTCAGGTTCTTTTTTATTATGATGATGATTTGAAACAGAGTCTCACTCTGTAGCCCAGGCTGGAGTGCAGTAGTGCCATCTCGGTTCACTGCAACCTCTGCCTCCCGGGTTCAAGCGATTCTTCTGCCTCAGCCACCAGAGTAGCTGGGATTATAGGCACATGCCACCATGCCCAGCTAATTTTTGTATTTTTAGTAGAGATGGGGTTTCACCATGTTGGCCAGACTGGTCTCGAATTCCTGACCTCAAGTGATCCTCCCACCTCAGCATCCCACAGTGCTGGAATTATGGGCGTGAGCCACTGTACCCATCCATTGTCAGCTTTTGGATGGCCTCTGTCCACACTCACTTTTATGAAAGCCACATGCACTCCAGCACAATGTGGCATTCCTTCAAACTATTATCTAAACAATTACCATTACATGCGTATTTCCAGGTAAAATGTTAAATGGATATAGAAACTTTAAAGGATATAAAGAGTGATTAAAATGTATTCTGTATTTCTTAAATTATAAAAGTAACAACATGACAAAACTTGGAAAACAGAAAAAGAAAAACAAGATTTAGTTTCAAGCATGGAACAGAATAATTGAGATGTTTTATTTTATTTTATTTTATTTTTTATTTTTATTTTTATTTTTTTTTTGAGACGGAGTCTCGCTCTGTCGCCCAGGCTGGAGTGCAGTGGCCAGATCTCAGCTCACTGCAAGCTCCGCCTCTCGGGTTCACGCCCTTCTCCTGCCTCAGCCTCCCGAGTAGCTGGGACCACAGGCACCGCCACCTCGCCCGGCTAATTTTTTGTGTTTTTAGTAGAGACGGGGTTTCGCCGTGTTAGCCAGGATGGTCTCGATCTCCTGACCTTGTGATCCGCCCGTCTCGGCCTCCCAAAGTGCTGGGATTACAGGCTTGAGCCACCGCGCCCGGCCGAGATGTTTTAAAATGCAGTTTAAGGCCAGGCACGATGACTTACACCTGTAATCCCAGCACTTTGGAAGGCTGAGGTAGGCAGATCATTTGAGGTCAGGAGTTCAAGACCAGCCTGGCCAACATGCTGAAACCTGTCTCTACTAAAAATACAAAAATTAACCAGGCATGGTGGTGGGTGCCTGTAGTCCCAGCTACTCAGGAGGCTGAGGCAGGAGAATAGCTTGAACCCAGGAGGAGGAGGCTGAGATCTCAGTGAGCTGAGATTGTGCCATTGCACTCCAGCCTGGGGGACAAAGCAAGACTCCGTCTCAAAAGAAAAAAAAAAAATGCAGTTAAAAAATAAAACCTCAGGCCGGGCACGGTGGCTCAAGCCTGTAATCCCAGCACTTTGGGAGGCCGAGACGGGCGGATCACAAGGTCAGGAGATCGAGACCATCCTGGCTAACATGGTGAAACCCCGTCTCTACTAAAAAATACAAAAAAATAGCCGGGCGAGGTGGCGGGCGCCTGTAGTCCCAGCTACTCGGGAGGCTGAGGCAGGAGAATGGCGTAAACCCGGGAGGCGGAGCTTGCAGTGAGCTGAGATCCGGCCACTGCACTCCAGCCTGGGCGACAGAGCGAGACTCCGTCTCAAAAAAAAAAAAAAAAAAAAACCTCTTGCAATAAAAGGCACCCTTTTTTGTCCAGGAATAACACAGAGAAGTTACTAGTTACTGAAGATGAAAAAGCACTAAGTGTAAGAGCTATAAATTTTGGAGTCAGAACTACATGTACTTTTTTGTTGTTGTTGTTTTGTTTTTTGAGACTGAGTCTTGCTCTGTCACCTAGGCTGGAGTGCAGTGGCACGATCTTGGCTCACTGCAACATCTGCCTCCTGGGTTCAAGCAGTTCTCCTGCCTCAGCCTCCCGAGTAGCTGGGATTACAGGCGCCCACCACACCCAGCTAATTTTTGTATTTTTAGCAGAGACGGGGTTTCATCATGTTGGCCAGGCTGGTCTTGAGCTCCTGACCTTGTGAGCCACCTGCCTCGGCCTCCCAAAGTGCTGAGATTACAGGCATCAGCCACTGCGCCCAGCCACATGTACATATTTTATTGACAAAAACAGGCTAGAATTTGGTGCATTTAGCATCCTCCCTGGACAATAATTCTCCTCTGTTGACATCATGTCCAGGAGGGTTTGGCCCCCACCAGGAAACATTGCCCTGCTCCACAGGGCTTCGGGCTGACCAGCGGTGACACAGGCAGGCCGCGGAGCCCTCACCTGCTATCTCAATGCCTGATCCCGACAATGCAGCAGACTTTTCCAAACAGCTTGTCATGGTCTGTTTTCTTTCAGTAAGTGAAAGATTTTCACACTAAGGAAAGTTTGTAGGCAGACATTTAGAAGAAAATAGTGAAAGTTTCTTATACCATATGTGACTATAAGGACACAGATATCCAGCCCTGACAATCCTGTATGAACAGTTCATCAGGTGCTGTTTTATTTCAGTAAACGAAAGACAAAAATCTTCTTCCCTTTTTTTTTTTTTTTTTTTTTTTAATTGAGACAGAGTCTCGCTCTATCACCCAGGCTGGAATGCAGTGGTGCGGTCTCAGCTCATTCCAACCTCTGCCTCCCAGGTTCAAGCGATTCTCTTGCCTCAGCCTCCGGAGTAGCTGGGACTACAGGTGTGGACCACCATGCCTGGCTAATATTTTGTACTTTAGTAGAGACGGGTTTTCACCATGTTGCTTAAGCTGGTCTCAAACTCCTGAGCTCAGGCAATCTGCCCACCGTGGCCTCCCAAAGTGCTGGGATTACAGGCGTGAGCCACCACGCCTGGCTTTCTTCCATTTTTAAAACACGAAGTCTTTGACATCAACACCTTGAGAACTGATGTTACAGATCAGCTCCAAAGCCTAACAGTGAAACAGACCCACCAGCCGACATGAATACAACTTTGACCATAATAAGATCCTTTTAGACTTCGCCCTCGGCTGCCCCCACCACTCGCTCTCTAACCAGTATCCTAACTGTTAGAATCATCCTCATAGATTTACCACTGTGTGTATACCCCTACACACTGCTCTGTAGTTTTGCTTGTCTTTTAACTTTCTGAAAACGACATTTTACTATCTGCTTTCTTATACTTCATGTTTGTGTCACTTAGCATATGTTTCTTGAATTCATCCATGCTGTGTGGGTTTCTGGCTCTTTGCAGAAACAGAGCTGCCATAAACATTCTTGTCAGGTCTCCTGGTTTCCATGCACAGGAGTTTCTCTAGGGTATACACCAAAAAGTGAAAATGCTAGGCAAAGTAGGCTATACGATTTATAAATTAAAATTAAATTAATCGCATTAAAATTAAATTAATTAAATTTTACATTTTTATTCTAATTTTTCCTTTTTTTTTTGTTGTTTGTTTGTTTGTTTGTTTGTTTGTTTGTTTTTTCAAGATGGAGTCTCACTCTGTCTCCCAGGCTGAAGTGCAATGGCATGTTCTCAGTTCACTGAAACCTCTGCCTCCTGGATTCAAGAGACTCTCTTGCCTCAGCCTCCCAAGTAGCTGGGATTACAGGAGCCTGCCACCATGCCCCACTAATTTTTGTGTTTTTAGTAGAGATGGCATTTTACCATGTTGGCCAGACTGGTCTCTTTTTTTTTTTTTTTTTTTTTTTTTTTTTTGAGACGGAGTCTCACTCTATCGCCCAGGCTGGAGCGCAGTGGCCAGATCTCAGCTCACTGCAAGCTCCGCCTCCCGGGTTTACGCCATTCTCCTGCCTCAGTCCCCCGAGTAGCTGGGACTACAGGCGCCTGCCACCTCGCCTGGCTAGTTTTTTGTATTTTTTTTTAGTAGAGACAGGGTTTCACCGTGTTAGCCAGGATGGTCTCGATCTCCTGACCTCGTGATCCGCCCGCCTCGGCCTCCCAAAGTGCTGGGATTACAGGCTTGAGCCACCGCGCCCGGCCCAGACTGGTCTCAAACTCCTGACCTCAACTGATCCATCTTCCTCAGCCTCCCAAAGTGCTGGGATTATAGGCATGAGCCACTGCACCTGGTCTTTTGTTTGTTTGTTTCTTTGTTTGTTTGTTTTACAAGCGGGATCTCACTCTCTTGCCCAGGTTGGAGTCCAATTGGCTCACTGGAGCCTCGACCTCCTAGGTTCAATCTATCCTCCCACCTAAGCTGCCCAAGTAACTGGGACTACAGGTGCATACCGCTATGCATAGCTAATTTTTTTTTACTTTTTTGTCGAGATGAGGTTTCACTGTGTTGCCCAGGCTAGTCTTGAACTCCTGGCCTCAAGTGATCCACCTGCCTCAGCCTCCCAAAGTGTTGGGATTACAGGCATGAGAACCACTGCACCTGGCCTAAACATTTTTGTTTAATTTGTTTATTTTTTTTGAGACAAAGTCTTATTCTGTCACCTAGGCTGGAGTACAGTGGCACGATCTCAGCTCACTGCAACCTCCACCTCCCAGGTTCAAGCAATTCTCCTGCCTCAGCCTCCTGAGTAGCTGGGATGACAAGGCGCCCGCCACCACGCCCCAGTAATTTTTTGTATTTTTACTAGAGACAGGGTTTCACTATGTTGGTCAGGCTGGTCTTGAACTCCTGACCTCGTGATTTGCCCGCCTCGGCCTCCCAGAGTGCTGGGATTACAGGCATGAGCCACCACGACTGGCCACCGGGCCAATTTTAACAATTTTAAATTTAAATGTTTAGGTCTGGGCGTGGTGGCTTATATATATATTTAAGCTCACTGGGTGCGGTGGCTCACATCTGTAATCCTAGCACTTTGGGAGGCCAAGGAAGGCAGATTACCTGAGCTCAGGAGTTCGAAACCAGCCTGGGCAACACGGTGAAACCCCATCTCTACTAAAATACAAAAAATTAGCCAGGTGTGGTGATGTGCACC
Organism: Macaca thibetana thibetana; assembly: GCF_024542745.1. Lineage (NCBI taxonomy): Eukaryota > Metazoa > Chordata > Mammalia > Primates > Cercopithecidae > Macaca > Macaca thibetana. Next base: position 30,266,275 of record NC_065587.1, read on the forward strand.
TGTAGTCCCAGCTACACAGGAGGCTGAGGCAGGAGAGTTGCTTGAACCCAGGAGGCAGAGGTTGCAGTGAGCTGAGATGGCACCACTGCACTCCAGCCTGGGCGACAGAGCAAGTCTGTCTCCAAAAAAAAAAAAAAACAAAAACAAAAAACTCCCTGATAAAATATCAGGGATTTCTGGACAGCAACAGCAGCATTGCATTAAACCAGGTGCAGGCCCCATAGGACCACACAGGTGTGCAGCCACAAGGCCAGTCTGCACTGAGTCCTGAGTCTTCTTTCCCACTTGTCTAGGTCGTGCGTCGGCTTGTACCCAATGTCAGTGCTCACAGCATTTCTGTTGTTTCTCATCCTCACCACCACTTGGGACCATCCAACTTTTAAATTTTTGTCAATGTAATGAATGTAAAATAGCATCGTGTTGTGGTTTCAATAGGTACTTCCTTGGTTACCCAAGAGGGTGAGCAGTTGGTGAGTGTGTTGGCTGTGGGTGGCTTCTTTTTCTTTTTAAGTAATGATGAGTTCTTATTTATTACTCAGGCTGGCCTCAAACTCCTGAGCTCAAGCAGTCCTCTCACCTTGGACTCCAAAGTGCTGGAATTACGGGCGTGAGCCACCATACCCAGCTGACCTTTTTTTTTTTTTTTTTCTTGAGACAGAGTCTTGCTCTGTCGCCCAGGCTGGAGTGCAGTGGCGAGATCTTGGCTCACTGCAACCTCCGCCTCCTGAGTTCAAGTGATTCTCCTGCCTTGGCCTCCCAAGTAGCTGGGACTATAGGTGCCCACCACCTCGCCTGGCTAGTTTTTGTATTTTTAATAGAGATGGGTTTTCACCATGTAGGCTGGTCTTGAACTCCTGATCTCAAGTGACCTTCCTGTCTTGGCCTCCCAAAGTGCTGGGATTACAGGCGTGAGCCACCGCGCCCGGCCGACTTTTATTTTTTAAGATCAGAGGACAGAGTTGTCTCTAGGTCTGTTCCTGCCCCTAAAAAACCACGTGGGTATGGGTGGGTCACCCTCCTCCTGGGGCCTCATTTTTCTCATCTGAACAATAGAGATACGCCGTTTTCTTTCTTTCTCTCTGTCTCTCTCTCTCTCTCATTTTCTCTCTTTCTTCATCTTTTTTTGAGAGAGTCTCAAACTTAATCTTAAATTTGTCTGTCACCCAGGCTGGAGTGCGGTGGCTCGACCATGGTTTACTGTGGCCTCATGAACCTGGGCTTAGGTGATCCTCCCACCTCAACCTCCCAGGTAGCTGAGACTACAGGCACACACCATCACACCCAGCTAATTTTTTTTTTTTTTTTTAATTGAGACGGGGTTTTGCCATGTTGCCCAGGCTGGTCTCGAATTCCTGGTGAAATCGCTTTACAAATTTATGACTGAGATAGTGAGATAGATCTAACTTAACCGACTCCATCTTGCTTTAACCTCCAAGCTGTCCTTGATCATTCCGGCTGAACTAACTTTGGGAGAAACTTAGTTTATAGTTTATAATTTAAACAAAGATGGTAAAGGCAGTAACAGCCCTTTCCCAAAGCAGACCTCCTTCTTGCCTGGTGACTAGATTACCTTTGTAGGACTCACATTAGCCACAGATTAGAAATTATGGTTTAGGAGTCATGCAGCTGGAGGTTACAAGATTCTAACCCCTCCCTAAACTGCTCCTAAAATCAGTGCTTGAGATATTTTGCAGACCGTGTACTTGATGAATCAGCTAGTACCACCCAGATCAATAAACTGGCTCATCTGATCTTGTGGCCCCTACCCAGGAACTGACTCAGCGCAAGACGACTGCTTCAGCTCCCTATGATTTCATCTCTGACCAGTCAGCAGTCCGGGCTCACTGGCTTCCCCCCACCCACCAAGTTATCCTTAAAAACTCTGCTCCCGGAATGCTTAGGGAGACTGATTTGAGTTATAATAAAACTCTGGTCTCCCGCACAGCCAGCCCTGCATGAATTACCCTTTCTCTATTGCAATTCCCCTGTCTTGATGAGTCGGCTCTGTCTAGGCAGTGGGCAAGGTTAACCCCTTGGACGGTAACCCAAGGCGATCCTCCTGCCTTGGCCTTGTTTTTTTATTTCTTTATGTACCTGTCTACCATTGGATTATAATCCCTTCAGGTCAGGGCCCATGTTCTCATCATCTTCGGTATCCTTAGCACAGGGCCGGGTCCCAGAGTAGATGTCCACATGACTCTGTTGTGTCTATTGAATGAAGGATGTAATTCACTAAGTTGATCTGTCAGCATCAACAAAAGCAGGATGGGGAGGAAGCTCCCATGTGCAAGGCAGGGCAGGCAGAGGGGCAGAAGGGAAAAACCTGGCTCAAGGCTCGGCTCTGCCAACTTCGGCAACCTTGGGCAAGGGACCTTCCCCTCATCTGCAGGTGGGGATGCTGACATCGAATAGATGCAGACATGGTGGCTGTTCTTTCCACTTGTCAATGAAAAGAGTTGAACTCTGCAAAATATTTGAAAAGATTTATTCTGAGCCAAATATGAGTGACCTTGGCCCACGACACAGCCCTCAGGAGGTTTTGAGAACATGTGCCCAAGGTGGTTGGAGCGCAGCTTGGTTTTATACATTTTAGAGAGGCATGAGGCATCAATCAAATACATTTAAGAAATACATTGGTTTGGTCCAGAAAGGTGGGACAACTCAAAGATGCGGGGGGGGGGCTCTTCCGAGCAATAGGTGAATTAAAAAAATTTCTGATTGATAATTGGTTGAGTTTGTCTAAAAACCTGGGATTCATAGAAAGGGAATGTTGAGGCCGAGCGTGGTGGTTCACGCCTGAAATCCCAGCACTTTGGCAGGCCAAGGCGGACAGATCACGAAGTCAGGAGATCGAGACCATCCTGGCTAACACGGTGAAACCCTGTCTCTACTAAAAATAAAAAAATTAGCCAGGCGTGGTGGCGGGCACCTGTAGTCCCAGCTACTCAGGAGGCTGAGGCAGGAGAATGGCGTGAACCTGGGAGGTGGAGCTTGCAGTGAGCTGAGATTGCGTCACTGCACTCCAGCCTGGGTGACAGAGCGAGACTCCGTCTCAAAAGAAAAAAAAAAAAGGGAATGTTCGGGTTAAGATAAAGATTGTGGAGACCAAAGTTCTTTTGAAGTCTTATAGTGGCTGCCCTTAGAGACAATAGATGACAAATGTTTCCTATTCAGATCTTAATCTCTCTCTCTCTCTTTTTTTTTTTTTTTTTTTTTTTTTGAGACGAAGTCTTGCTCTTTTCCCCTGGGCTGGAGTGCAATGGCACAATCTCAGCTCACTGCAACCTCTGCCTCTCCAGTTCAAGCGATTCTCCTGCCTCAGCCTCCCGAGTATCTGGGATTACAGGTGCGTACCACCATGCCTGGCTAATTTTTTTGTATTTTAAATAGAGACGGGGTTTCACCATGTTGGCCAGGCTGATCTCGAACTCCTGACCTCAGGTGATCCGCGTGCCTCAGCCTCCCAAAGTGCTAGGATTACAGGTGTGAGCCACCAGGCCTGGCCTCAGATCTTAGTTCTTAGTTAATCTCTTTTTTTTTTTTTTTTTTTTTTTGAGACGGAGTCTCGCTCTGCCGCCCAGGCTGGAGTGCAGTGGCCGGATCTCAGCTCACTGCAAGCTCTGCCTCCCGGGTTCATGCCATTCTCCTGCCTCAGCCTCCCAAGTAGCTGGGACTACAGGCGCCCACCACCTCGCCCGGCTAGTTTTTTGTATTTTTTAGTAGAGACGGGGTTTCACTGTGTTAGCCAGGATGGTCTCGATCTCCTGACCTCGTGATCCGCCCGTCTCGGCCTCCCAAAGTGCTGGGATTACAGGCTTGAGCCACCGCGCCCGGCCTACTTAGTTAATCTCTTTAGGATTGGGAGGTTCTGGAATAAAAAGATCTAGGTATATTAATAGAGATCTTTTTTTTTTTGGAGACGGAATTTTGCTCTTGTTGCCTAGGCTGGAGTGCAGTGGTGTGATCTCAGCTCACTGCAACTTCCACCTCCTGGGTTCAAGTGATTCTTCTGCCTCAGCCTCCTGAGTAGCTGGGATTATAGGCATGTGCCATGATGCCTGGCTAATTTTTGTATTTTTAGTAGAGATGGGGTTTTACCACATTGGTCAGGCAGGTCTGGAACTCCCGACCTCAGGTGATCCACTTGCCTTGGCTTCGCAAAGTGCTGGGATTACAGGTGTAAGCCACCACGCCGGACCAAGATTCTTTACAGATGCAAATTTTCTACCTCAAAGAACAGCTTTGCAGGGTCATTTCAAAATATGGCAAAGATACATGTTTGGGGGTAAAATATTTTTATTTGCTTCCTTGTCTCATAATCCTATGCCAGAGTCAGGCTGGAAATAAGTCATGATACACAGGGTTAAATAAAACCCCTCTGATGAGAATTTGTGGTTTGTAGGGCTTGACTCCCCAAACCCCTTAGATAGGAGATTGGGCAAGATAAAAAAAATCAGAGTTTAGTCCTCACACTCAACCTCTGAAGTTCTCAGGTGCATTGCACAGGCCCAACCTTGAGGGTCACACCTCTCTGAGCCCCAGGTCTTTTCTTTGTCAACAAGGCAGGGTGACCCCCAGCAACTCCCTACCAATGGGCCACAGAGCTGCCAGGTAGAAGGGTCACAGGAAGAAAAGGTAAATCCCATCAAGCTAGAGCTCTGGCTGAGATGGTCCACATATTTTTCCCCACTGTTTTTCTTTTCTTTTTTTTTTTTTTTTTTTTTTAACTAAGATACAATTTACAGGACATTGTATTTCAGGGTTGAGCATCTGAGACCTGTGTGTGATAAGCTCAGGGACACGAACATGACAAATGATTAGAAATTGCCATGTTCCTTCCCCTTCTCCCTAACTCACCAATGCCCTAACATAGGCATTGCTGAGATACTTCATACTTCAACTGTGCTGCTGAGTGACCCTTGTAAAGCAAGAGCCAGGGGTTGCCAGCCCCAGTGACCTTTGGTGGGTGAGGACCACATTTCCAGCTGCCTCCTGGACAATGTCCCTTGAAAATCACATGGATAAGGCCAGGTGTGGTGGCTCATCGCCTATAATCTCAGCACTTTGGGAGGCCAAGGCAGGAGGATCACTTGAGCCGAGGAGGCTGAGGCTGCAGTAGACTGTGATTACGAGACCGTGACTCAAAACAAAACAAAAAACATGTATTTGAGGGCCGGCTGCGGAGGCTCATGCCCATAATCCCAGGTGGTGATTATGTAATCCCAGGTGGTGATTATGTAATCGCAGGTGGATCACCTGAGGTTAGGAGTTTGAGACCAGCCTGGCCAACATGGTGAAACCTCGTCTCTACCAAAAAATACAAAAATTAGCTGGGCGTGGTGGCATATGCTACCCAGTCTTAGCCGCTGGGGAGGCTGAGGTGGGAGAAATACTTGAACTTGGGAGGTGGAGGTTGCAGTGAGCCAAAATCGTACCACTGCATTTCAGCCTGGGCGACAGATCGAGGCCCTGTCTCAAAATAAATAAATAAATAAATAAATAAATAATAAAGTGATATTTGTGCTTTTTTTTTAAAGACAGGATCTCTCTCTGTTTCCCAGGCTTGAGTGCAGTGACCCACTCATAGCTCAGTGCAGCCTCCAAATCCTAGGCACAAGCAATGGGGGCATTCTTGGGCGCACAGGGAAGAACTCTGGCTGGCTCTTGGAGGTGGCATGGAAAGGGTGGCTGAGGACGTTCATGCTGTGCTTTATGTGCCTTGCATTACTGAATTTGTAAAATGAGCATGAAATGTTTTTGTACTTAAAAAAAAAAAATCGTGGCCGGGCGCGGTGGCTCAAGCCTGTAATCCCAGCACTTTGGGAGGCCGAGACGGGCGGATCACGAGGTCAGGAGATCGAGACCATCCTGGCTAACACAGTGAAACCCCGTCTCTACTAAAAATACAAAAACTTAGCCGGGCGAGGTGGCAGGCGCCTGTAGTCCCAGCTACTCGGGAGGCTGAGACAGGAGAATGGCGTGAACCCGGGAGGCGGAGCTTGCAGTGAGCTGAGATCCGGCCACTGCACTCCAGCCTGGGTGACAGAGCGAGACTCCGTCTCAAAAAAAAAAAAAAAAAAAATCGTAAAGTAGAAAGAAAAGAAACCTTTTCGGAAACCAGATGGAGACAGTGAGCTGAGGAAGAGGCTGAGGGCTACTTGCCACAGACAGGCCAGGTGAGCAGCAGGCAGGGCAGAATAGATGGGGACAGAGTGGAGGGCTGGGTTGCTAAGTATTTAAGACACTCCTCGCCTGGCGTGGTCCCTCAAACCTGTAATCCCAGCACTTTGGAAGGCCGAGGAGGGCGGATCACCTAAGGTCAGGAGCTGAAGACCAGCCTGGCCAACATGACAAAACCCTGTCTCTACTAAAAAATGCAAAAATTAGCCCAGCATGGTGGTGGCCACCTGTAGTCCCAGCTACTAGGGAGGCTGAGGCAGGGAGATTGCTTGAACCCAGGAGGTGGAGGTTGCAGTGAGCCGAGATCACGCCACTGCACTTTAGGCTGGGTGAGAGAGGGAGACACTGTCTCAAAAAAAAAAAACCAAAACAAAAAACCCTCTTCCTCCACATTTGTCTCCTCTCTTCCTCCCCCATCCCTTTCCTTGGAGATGGCAACGTGGCTGGAAGCCGAGGAGGCAGCTGGTGTGGATAAAAAATCAAGCAAATATATTGAGGATAATGGGAGCCAGGTTTCTCACTGCTGGAGATGAGAATTACTAATATGGAAAGAGGGAAGGCTGAAAAGAGCCCTGAGGCATTGGAGATGTCAGTGTGGACTCTTCACACATGAGTATATAAAGATATGGGAGCCAGCCTGAAGGGGCTCTCATTGGCCAAGTCTAGGACAACTGGAGCATCCAAATAAAAATGACCAGATGGCCAGGTGCAGTGGCTCACACCTGTGCTCCCAGGACTCTGGGAGGCCAAGACAGGAGGATCGTTTGGGCCAGGAGTTCAAGACCAGCCTGGGTAACATAGGGAGATCCTGTCCCTACAAGAAATATATATATTTTTTAATTAGGTGTGGTGGCATGTGCTTGTAGTCCCAGTTACTCAGGAGACTGAGGCACGAAAATCACCTGAGCCTAGGAGATAGAGGTTGCAGTAGAGCAAGACTCTGTCTCAAAACACAAAAGAGAGAGAGAGACTACAAACTACTGCATAATATAGGCGTCCATGAGTCGGTGCTGATTGAAGCTAAGGGAAGGCTTTTCCTTACAGGACAGTGCCAATCCATGAATGGAGAGGGGTGATGTAAATAGATAAACCACCACTTGGTAAGTATCATTCTGATAGGCTGATTCAAGCAGGAGGATTACAGACCTAGGGAGGCTCAGGCTGGTGGGTACAGAGTGGATGAGGTACAGAATATTGCAAAATACGGCTGGGCGCAGTGGCTCACGCCTATAATCTCAGCACTTTGGGAGGCCAAGGTGGGCGAATCACTTGGGGTTAGAAGTTCAAGACCAGCCTGGCCAACATGGTAAAATCCCGTCTCTATTAAAAAGACAAAAATTAGCTGGGTGTGGTGGTGGGCGCCTATAATCTCAGCTACTTGGGAGGCTGAGGCAGGAGAATCACTTGAACCCAGGAGGCAGAGGTTGCAGTGCGCCAAGATCGAGCCACTGCATTCCAGCCTGGGTGACAAGCGCGAGACTCTGTCTCAAAAAAAAAAAAAAAAAGGAAAAAAAATCTCCTGGCCACACACAGTGGCTCACGCCTGTAATCCCAGCACTTTGGGAGGCCGAGGTAGGTTGATCACAAGGTCAGGAGATCGAGACCATCCTGGCCAACATGGTGAAACCCCATCTCTACTAAAAATACAAAAATCAGCTGGTCGTAGTGGCGCCTGCCTGTAATCCCAGCTACTTGGGAGGCTGAGGCAGGAGAATTGCTTGAACCAGGGAGTCGGAGGTTGTGGTGAGCTGAGATCGCGCCACTGCATTCCAGCCTGGCAACAGAGCGAGACTCCATCTAAAAAAAAAAAAAAAAAAAAAAAATCTCCTCCCACACACAGGTCTCCTGCCAAGCTCCCATCAGGAGGAGAGTCTGGTTTCCCTCCTTGAATCTGAGCAGACGGCAGGGACTTGGCCATAACCAATACAACATGGCGAAAATGATACTGTGTGACTTCCAAGGCCAGGTCAGAAGACTTTGCAGCTTTGGCCTTTGTCTCTTGGAGCTCTTCTCTCTTGACAGGTTCCCTCTCAGAGCTGTGCCACCATGCTGCGCATATCCCAAGTCACAAGGAGAGGCCACATGATGGTGGCTCCAGCAAATAATCCCTGCTGAACCTTTCCTTCCGCCACCCAGCCCAGGAGCCATCAGGGAAATGGACGCCCCATCCACCAGCCATGGGAGCCACTTCTGGCAGTTGAAGTCACTTCAGTGGAGGGCCAGGCATCATGGAGCAGAGAGAAGCTGGACCTGCTGTGTCTTGCCTGAAGTCCTAGCCCACAGAGCTCACAGGCACAATAAAATGGTTTTGGGGCCGGGCGCGGTGGCTCAAGCCTGTAATCCCAGCACTTTGGGAGGCCGAGACGGGCGGATCACGAGGTCAGGAGATCGAGACCATCCTGGCTAACACGGTGAAACCCCGTCTCTACTAAAAAATACAAAAAACTAGCCGGGTGAGGTGGCGGGCGCCTGTAGTCCCAGCTACTCGGGAGGCTGAGGCAGGAGAATGGCGTGAACCCGGGAGGCGGAGCTTGCAGTGAGCTGAGATCTGGCCACTGCACCCCAGCCTGGGCGGCAGAGCAAGACTCCGTCTCAAAAAAAAAAAAAAAAAAAAAAAAAAAAAGAAGGGACGGAAAAGTGCAAAAATGCATAGAGCCTAGAGGCATCATGCATCCCTGGGTTGGGGACATCCTGCAGAATAAAATATGCCAGGGAAGATGGAGTCAGCACACTTCCCTGTGTCTCTCCCATCGAATGCAACCAGAAAACCTGGACAGCTGCAAGGGCATCCTGCTAAGAACTTGAAATGGCAAATGATATGGGCACAGTGAGGAAGAATACTGAATTCTAAGCGTTACTGACCTGATAGTGAGTTCCCTCCCACTTTTTTTCCTTCAGTCCAGACTTAATGCAGCCTGAAACCCGAAGTATGTATCGTTGTGGACCGAGAGAGCTTCAAGAGAAGCCCACTAGCTCTGGCTAGAGGGATGAGGAAGGAGCCTCCTAACATGCAGAGCTAATAGGGAAATATCCCATTAGTCTTTTTTCCTTTTTTTTCCGCAGTATTTCTTGTACCATCTTGTAGGCAACTTTGTGTTGGTGGCAGCCACAGCGATAGCAGTGGCATTGGGGGAGTTTGGGAGCCTAAACTTCTGAAAGAAGGAAACCTCATCTTTGATCAGAAGAGATTATTTCCAAGATGATGGGGCTTTTTTTCTCTGTCCTCCACTGCTTGGCTCCCAGTATGGATCTAGTCATGGGGAGTATGTGGCGAAATTGAGGAAATAAAGCCATACCTTTCTGGACAGAAGACTGGAAAAGGGAACCCCAACAAACTGGAAAGGACCAGGAGGATTAAAAGTTGTTTATGAACTCCTAGACTCACCCCAAAGATGTGTATGTATGGACCTGACTCTAAACCAGGCCGGGCACGGTGGCTCACACCTGTAATCCCAGCACTTTGGGAGGCTGAGATAAGCAGATTGCTCGAGCTCAGGAGTTCGAGACCAGCCTGGGCAACGTGGTGAAACCCCGTCTCTACAAAAAATAAAAAACTTAGCTGAGCATGGTGCACGTGCCTGTAGTTCCAGCTACTTGGGAGGCGAAGATGGGAGGATCGCTTGAGCCCAGGAGGCAGAGGTTGCAGTGATCTGAGATTGCACCACTGCCCTCCAGCCTGGGCGACAGAGTGAGACCCTGTTGCAAATAAAATAAACAGCATACCATAGGCTTTGAGAACTGAATTAAGGGACTGACCATGCCTAAGTGCCATACTGGCCGCTGGGTGGTGCACCTAGGGGATAGAGCTGAATAGCTCTGCAAAGGCTTTGAAAACACAGCTGACATTGAAACCATAACCCACAGAGGAGTGGTCAAATCTTGCAGCGTGAAACCAACCCAGTCAATTGCCTGCTTAAACAAAAATTTCCACATTCTTATAGGATTTAAACAGAACCCAGAATCCCATGATATAATATTTTAAGTGTCCGGGATAAAATCTGCTATAGACTGTTTGTGTCTCCTCAAAATTCATATGTTGAAACCTAATCTACAACGTGAGGGTATCTGGAGGTGGAGACTTTGGGAAGTGATTAGATCATGAAGATGGATCCCTCATGAATGGGATTAGTGCCTTTATGAAAGACACCCTGGCCAGGCACAGTGGTTCATGCCTGTAATCCCTGCACTTTGGGAGGCCGAGGTGGGTGGATCACCTGAGGTCAGGAGTTCAAGACCAGCCTAGCCAACATAGTGTAACCCCAAATCTACTAAAAATACAAAACCTTAGCTCGGCATGGTGGCGTGCACCTGTAGTCCCAGTTACTCAGGAGGCTGAGGCAGGAAAATTGCTTGAACCCGGGAGGCAGAGGTTGCAGTGAGCCAAGATTGTACCACTGCGCTCCAGCCTGGGCGACAGAGCAAGACTCTGTCTAAATAAAATAAATAAATAGACACCCCAGAGAGAGCTACCTCACAATTTCTGTTATGTGAGGACACAGCAAGAAGAAGGCCATCTACAAACCAGGAAACAGGCATGCGTCAGACACTAAAGCTTCCAGCACCTTGATCTTGGACTTACAACCTCCAAACTGTGAGAAATAACTTTCTGTTGTTTATAAGCCACCCAGCCTATGATATTTTTGTTATAGCAACCCAAACAGAACAAGACGTAATCCAGTACATGTCTAACAATGAGAGTATATTCTCTTTTTTTTTTTTTTTTTTTTTGGGAGATGGAGTTTCACTCTTGTTGCCCAGGCTGGAATGCAGTGGTGCAATCTCGGCTCACTGCAACTTCCGCCTCCCGGGTTCAAGTGATTCTCCTGCCTCAGTCTCCCGAGTAGCTGAGATTATAGGCATGCGCCACCACGCCCAGCTAATTTTGTATTTTTTAGTAGAGACAGGGTTTCACCATGTTGTCCAGGCTGGTCTCAAACTCCTGACCTCAGGTGATCCACCTGCCTCAGCCTCCCAAAGTGCTGGGATTACAGGCGTGAGCCACCATGCCCAGCCAAGAACATAATCTTTAGTTTACAAAAGGCCAGGAAAGTCTCAACTTGCCTGGGAAAAGAAAATCAACAGATGTCAGTGCTGACATGACACAGACAATAGAATTATCTGACAAAGGCTTTAAAGCGGCTACTATTTTTTAAAATGCTCCAATAAATAAGGGCAAACATTACTGAAACAATTGGAAAGATGTTTCAGCAAAGAAATAGAAGATATAATGAAGAACCAAGTGAAAACTAGAACTGAAAAATACAATAACTAAAAAAAAGAACCTCACTGAATGATCTCAGTAATAGAATGGAGATGACAGGGAAAGAGCCAGTGAACTTCAGGATAGACAAAAAGAAATTATGCAATCAGAACAACGAGAGAAAAATGAACTGAAAAAAAAAAAACCACAGTGTCAGGGACATGTTCAAAGCTGAAAAGTCTAGTATTTGTGTTATTTAAATTACAGAAGGAGAAGAGAAAGCATGCAGTGCAGAAAAAAGAATTTAAAAAATACTGGTTGAAAACTTCCTGAATTTTGCCAGCCACAGTGACTCACACCTGTAATTGCAGCACTTTGGGAGGCCGAGGCCAACGGATCACCTGAGGTCAGGAGTTCGCGACCAGCCTGGCCAACAGAGTGAAACCCACTCTCTACTAACAATACAAAAATTAGCCAGGCAGGGTGGCACGCACCTGTAATCCCAACTACTCAGAAGGCTGAGGCAGGAGAATCACTTATCACTTGAATCTGGGAGGCAGAGGTTGCAGTGAGCCGGGCTGCACCACTGCACTCCAGCCTGGGTGACAGAGCGAGACTCCATCTCAAAAAAAAAAAAAAAAAAAAAAAAAAAAAAAAAAAACCTTCCTGAATTTGGTAAAAGATATAAGCCCAGAAATTAAAAAAGCTCAGTGAACCAAAAATAGAATAATTTCAAATAAACTTATGACCAGACAGACACATAATAATCAAACTTAAAAACTAAAGACAAAAAAATCTTGAAAACAGCAGTTAAAAAAAATGAATTACTTAAATGAGAACAATTCAAGTGACAGCAGATTTCTTATCAGAAGTGCAACAATAGTTACTAAATGCTGAAAGAAAGAAAAAATTATTAACCCAGAATTCTGTATGCAGTGAAAATACCCTTAAGGAATGAAAGTGAAATTAAGAATTTTTGCGGTTGGGCACGGTGGCTCACGCCTGTAATCCCAGCACTTTGGGAGGCCAAGGGGGACGGATCGCCTGAGGTTGGGAGTTCAAGACCAGTCTGACCAACATAGAGAAACCCCGTCTCTACTAAAAATACAAAATTAGCCGGGCATGGTGGCACATGCCTGTAATCCCAGCTACTCAGGAACCTGAGGCAGAAGAATCACTTGAATCCTGGAGGCGGAGGTTGCAGTGAGCCGAGATCACGCCATTGCACTCCAGCCTGGACAAAAAGAGTGAAACTTCATGTCAAAAAAAGAAAAAACAGGAATGTTTGCAGCTGAGTATGGTGGCTCACACCTGTAATCCCAGCACTTTGGGAGGCCGAGACAGGTGGACTACCTGAGGACAGGAGTTCAAGACCGGCTTGGCCAACATGGTAAAACCCTGTCTCTACTAAAAATACAAATATTAGCCAGGCGTGGTGGCAAGTGCCTATAATCCCAGCTACTCGGGAGGCTGAGGCAGGAGACTCGCTTAAAACCTGGGAGGCGGAGGTTGCAGTGAGTCAAGACCGCACCACTCCACTCCAGCCTGGGCAACAGAGTGAGACTTCGTCAAAAAAAAAAAAAAAAAAAAAGCCTTAACAAATATGAATGGAAATTATACAAAGTATGTTTCCTGATTAGTCTTGATATCAGTAAGAGAAATAGAACAAAAAACCTTCCAAACTATTAGAAATTAAACAATATATTGCCTAGACTGGAGTGCAGTGATGTGATCCTGGCTTACTGCAGCCTCAACTTCCCAGGCTCAAGTGATCCTCTCACTTCAGCCTCCCAAGTAGCTGGTACTACAGGTGTGCACCACCATGCCTAGCTTATACTTATTTTTTTTATTTTTTTTTTTTTTGAGACAGAGTCTCGCTGTGTCGCCCAGGCTGGAGTGCAGTGGCCGGATCTCAGCTCACTGCAAGCTCTGCCTCCCGGGTTTTTACGCCATTCTCCTGCCTCAGCCTCCCGAGTAATCCATGAGTAGTCAAAGAGGGAGTCTCAAATGAAATATCAAACTGAATAAAAAAGTACAGCATATCAAAATGTATGGGAGCTAAAGAGTGCTTAAAAAATTATAGCACTAAATCTTACATTAGAAAAAAAGAAAAGTCTCAAATCAATAATCTAAGTTCCTACTTCAAGAAATGACAAAAGAAGAGCAAAATAAGCCCAAAGCAAGCAGGATGTATGAAATAAAAATAAATCCAAAAGTCAATGAAACTGAAAACAGAAAAACAACAGAGAAAAATCAATGAAACCAGAAACTGGTTCTTTGAGGAAATCAATGAATGGTACCTCTAGTGAGATGAACCAAAAAAAAAAAAAAGAGAGAAGAAACAAAATTACCAATTTCCAATATGAGGAATGAAAGAGAAGATATCATCACAAACCTTAAAGATATTAAAAGGATAATAAGGGAATACCACAAACAACTCTACACACACAAATAATTCAACAAATTAAATCAAATGGTTTGATTCCCCAAGGCCCACAAAGTACCAAAGTCACCCAAGATGAAACAGATAAGCTGAGTAGTTCTAGAGCTATTAAGGAAATTAAATTAATAGTTTAAACCTTCCTGAAAAAGAAATCTCCAGGCCCCAATGGTTTCACTGGAGAATTCTATCAAACTAGGAACTATTTTTTCTTTAAATGTTTGATAGAGGCCAGGTGCGCTGGCTCACATCTGTAATCCTAGCACTTTGGGAGGCCAAGGTGGGCGGATCACCTGAGGTCAGGAGTTCAAGACCAGCCTGGCCAATATGGTGAAACCCCATCTCTACTAAAATACAAAAATTAGCCGGGCGTGGTGGCGCATGCCTGTGATCCCAGCTACTCAAGAGGCTGAGGCAGGAGAATCGCTTGAATACAGGAGATGGAGGTTGCAATGAGCCAAGATTGCGCCACTGCCCTCCAGCCTGGGTGACAGAGTGAGACTCAGTCTCAAAAAAAAAAAAAAAAAAAGCAAATCAAACAAACAAAAAACCAAGGAAAAAATAGCTCCAATTCTACACAATCACTTTCAGAAAACAAATAGGCAAGAACACTCCTCAACTCATTTAATGAGACCAGTATTACTCTAATGCCAAATCCAGTCAAAAACAGTACAAGAAAACCACAAACCTATATCCCTCATGAAGATAGATACAAAACCCCCCAGCAAAATATTAGAAAATCAAATCCAGCAATATATAAAAAAAAAATATACTACTACTAAGTGGAGTTTGTCCTAGCAATGCAAGGTTTATTTGTAATTCAAAAATTAATGTAATATACCATATTAAAATCCTAAAGAAAAAAATACACATGATCATATCCATTGATACAGAAAAAAATTTGACAAAATTCAACATCCATTCATGAGAAAAACTCTCTGCAAGCTATGGATTTAAGGGAACTTTCTCAACATTAAAATTTATAGTGAAAGACAAAATACTTTCCCCCTAAGTTTGAGAACAAGCAAGGTAGATATACTCTTATGGCTCCTATTCAACATTGTAAGGCAGGGTGTGGTGGCTCACACCTATAATTCAGGTGCTTTGAGAGACTGAGGCAGGAGGATTGCTTGAGCCCAGGAATTTGAAACCAGCCTGGGCAACATAGCAAGACCCTGTCTCTACAAAAAATTTAAAAATATTAGCTGGACATGGTGGTGCATTCCTATAGTCCCAGCTACTCTGAGAGGCTGAGGTTGAGGCTTAAGCCCAGGAGTTTGAGGCTGCAGTGAGATATAATCAGGCCACTGCATTCCAGCCTGGACAACAGAGTGAGACCCTGTCTCTAAAAACAAACAAACAAACAAACAACATTGTAATGGAAGTTCTAGTTAGTGCAATAAGGCAAGAAAAAGAAAGAAATACAGATTGGACAGGAAGAAATGAATTTCTCTCTATCTGCAGATGACATGATTGCTAAAAACTCCAAAACTCTGTGAGCTAGCCAGATGCCATGGCATGTGAGGTGGAGCCAGGAGGATCACTTGAGCCCAGGAGATCAACACTGCAGGCACTGCAGTGCCTGTGAATTTTAGAGCTGGGATTTTCCTGTTGCACAGGCTAGAGTAATATAGGGAGACCCCATCTCTAAAAAACAAACAAAAAAACTAACCAATGAGTTTACCAAGGTTGCAGAATACAAGGCTGATATAGGAAAATTCACAGTGTTTCTATATACTGAAAATTGGAAACAAAAGATGTTTTAAATATCATTTACAATAACATAAAACATATCATATAAATCTAACAAAATATAGACAGGCCTGGCCAACATGGTGAAACCCTGTGTCTACTAAAAATACAAAAAATAGCCAGGCATGGTGGCACGTGCCTGTAGTCCCAGCTACTTGGGAGGCTGAGTCAGGAGAATCCCTTGAACTTGGGAGGTAGAGGTTGCAGTCAGCTGAGATTGCGCCACTGCACTCCAGCCTGGGCAACAGAGCAAGACTCTGTCAAGGAAGGAAAGAAAGAAAAGAAAAGAAAAAAGAAAAGAAAAGAGAGAGAAAGAAGAAGGAAAGAGAAAGAAAGAAACCAACCCTGTCTCTACAAAAATTAGCCATGGATGGTGGTTCGTGCCGGTAGTCCCAGCTACTTAAAGGGCTGAGGTGGGAGGATCACTTGAGCCTGGGAGGTCAAAGCTGCAGGGAGCTGAGATCGCACCACTGCACTCCAGCCTGGGCTATGGAGTTAGACACTGTCTCAAAAACAAAAACAAAAACAAAAACAAAAACAAAAAACAACACTACAAAATCTTGGTGAAATAAACTAATAAATTAAAGAAGACCTAAATAGATGGATAGGCATACTGTTTTCATGGATTGGAATACTCAAATATGTCAGTTATCCCCAGATTGACCTACAACTTTAACACAATTCCAATTAGAATCCCAGCAGAATTTTTTGAAGATATAGACCAGCTGGTTCTCAATTTTTAAAAATTAATTAATTTGCTTATTTTGAGACAGAGTATCACTCTGTCATCCAGGCTGGAGTGCAGTGGTATGATCATGGCTCACTGTAATTCTCCCATCTCAGCCTCCCGAGGAGCTGGGACTACAGGCGTGCATCACCACGCCTGGCTAATTTTTTTTTGTATTTTGTATTTTGTTGCCCAGGCTGGTCTCAAATTCCTGAGCTCAAGCAATCGGCCCACCTTGGCCTCCCAAAGTGCTGGGATTACAGGTGTTAGCCACCTTGCCCAGCCATAGACGAGCTGATTCTAAAATTCATATGGGAAGGCAAAGGAATGAAGAGTCAAAATGATTTAGAAAAAGAAGAATAAAGGTTGAGAACTGACACTACCTGATTTTAATTCTTACCATACAGCTGCTATAATCAAGACAATGTGGTGCTGCCACAAGGTAGACACAGATCAATGGAACTGAAAAGAGTCCAAAAATAGACTCCCACTACTATAGCTAATTGATTTGTTTGTGTTAAAATATATACTGTAGGCCAGGCACAGTGGCTCACGCCTGTAATCCCAGTACTTTAGGAGGCCAAGATGGGAGGATCACATGAGGCCAGGAGTTCAAGACCAGCCTGGCCGACATGATGAAACCCCATCTCTACTAAAAATACAAAGCTTAGCCAGTCGTGGTGGTACACATCTGTAATCCCAGCTACTTGGTACAGCGAGACTGTCTCAAAACAACAACAATAAAAAACTATGAAATAGAATAAAAAATGAAATATACACTACAACATACTTTCCCATTGTAACCAGTTTTTAGTATTTTTTTGTGGCAAAATATACATAACGTAAAACTTACCACTTACAATTTGTTGCTTTTTTTCTGAGACGGAGTCTCACTTTATCCCCCAGGCTGGAGTGCAGTGACATAATCTCAGCTCACTGCAACCTCCACCTCCCGGGTTCAAGTGATTCTCCTGCCTCAGTCTCCCAAGTAGCTAGGATTACAGATGTGCTCTACCATGCCTAGCTAATTTTTGTATTTTTTAGTAGAGATGTGGTTTCACCATGTTGGCCAGGCTGGTCTTGCACTCCTGACCTCAGGTGATCTGCCCAACTCGGCTCCCAAAGTGTTGGGATTACAGGCATGAGCCACCGCGCCTGGCCCACTTAACCATTCCTAAGTGTAGAATTCAGTGATATTAAATACATTCACAATGTTGTGCAAACTGTCTATGTTCAAAACTTTTTTCATCATCCCAAACAGAAAGTTTACCCATTAGACAGTAACTCCCTTCTATGCCCTGCCCTCAACACCTGTAACCTCTAATTGACTGTCTCTAGAATTTTCTTTCCTATTCTAGATACCTCATATAAGTGGAATCATAAACTGTTCTTTTGTGACTAGCTTATTTCTGTTTTTTTTTTTTTTTTTTTTTTTTGAGACAGTTTTGCTCTTGTTGCCCAGGCTGGAGTGCAATGGCATGATCTCGGCTCACTGCAACCTCCACCTCCCGGGTTCAAGCGATTCTTCTGCCTCAGCCTCCCGAGTAGCTGGGATTACAGGCATGTGTCATCACGCCCGGCTGATTTTTATTTTTAGTAGAGACTGGGTTTCTCCATGTTGGTCAGGCTGGTCTTGAACTCTTGACCTCAGGTGATCCACCCGCCTCGACCCCACAAAGTGCTGGGATAACAGGCATGAGCCACCGCACCTGGCCTGTGACTGGCTTATTTCACTTAGCGTAATATTATAACAATTCGGCCGGGCACAGTGGCTCACGCCTGTAATCCCAGCACTTTGGGAGGCCGGGGCAGGCAGATCACAAAGCCAGAAGATCGAGGCCATCCTGGCTAACATGGTGAAACCCTGTCTCTACTAAAAATACAAAAAATTAGCCGGGCGTGGTGGCCGGCACCTGTGGTCCCAGCTACTCGGGAGGCTGAGGCAGGTGAATGGCCTGAACCCAGGAGGCGGAGCTTGCAGTGAGCAGAGATCAAGCCACTGCACTCCAGCCTGGGCGACAGTGCAAGACTCCGTCTCAAAAAAAAAAACAAAAAAAGAATTATAACAATTCATTCCTTTTTAGATGAATAATATTCCACTGTATCTGTATGCACATTTTGTTTATCCATTCATTTGTTGATCAGCATTTGAGTTGTTTGCATCTTTTGGCTATTATGAATACTGTGCTATGAACATTGAGTCCCTTTTATCAAATATTTGGGGTATACAAATAGGAGTGAAATTGCTGAGCCATATGGTAATTCTATGTTTAACTTTTTAAGGAACCATTAAAACTGTTTTCCATAGTGGCTGCATAATTTTGTATTCCCACCAGCAATGTATCAAGGTTCCAATATATCTCCGTATAATTTTATGTGTTTATTTGCCATTCATATGTCTTCTTTGGAGAAATACCTACTCAAGTCTTTTGTCCATTTTTTTGCCTTTTTTTTTTTTTGGTACAGAATCTCGCTCTGTTGCCCAGGCTGGAGTGCAGTAGCAGGATCTCAGCTCACTGCAGTCTCTGCCTACCGGGTTCAAGCGATTCTTGTGCCTCAGCCTCCTGAGTAGCTGGGACTACAGGTGCGTGCCACCACGCCAGGCAGATTTTTTGTCCGTTTTTAAATTGGGTTGTTTTGTTGTTGTTCAGTTGTAGGAATTCTCTCTATATATTCTGTACATTAACCCCTTTTCAGATATATGATTTGCAAACATTTTCTCCCATTCTGTGGGTTGCCTTTTTACTCTCTTAATAGTATCCTTTGGTACACAAAGGATTCTAATTTTGCTCAAGTCCAATCTATTTATTTGTTTATTCTTGTTGCTTATGCTTTTGGTGTGTCATGAAGCCTCTCTTCTATGCTTTCTCCTAAAAGTTTTATAGTTCTAACTCATATTCAGGTTTTTAATTCATTTTGAACTAATATTTGTACATGCTGTGAGGTAGGAGTCCAATCTTATTCTTTTGACTATGGCTATCCAGTTTTCCCAGTGACATTTGTTGTAGAGACTGTCCTTTCCATTGAATGGTCTTGTTATATTTGTTAAAAATCATTTAATCATATATGAGTTTATTTCCAGGCTCTCTATTCAATTTCATTTGTCTATGTCTGCCTTCATGCCAGTACCCATGGTTTTGATTACTGTTGTTTTGCAGTAAGTTTGTTGTTGTTTGTTTGCTTTCCGAGATGGAGTCTCACTCTGTCATCAGGCTGGAGTGCAGTGGTGCAATCTCGGCTCACTGCAATCTCCGCCTCCCGGGTTGAAGCGATTCTCCTGCCTTAGCCTCCCGAGTAGCTGGGATTACAGGTGCAGGCCACCACACCCAGCTAATTTTTGTATTTTTAGTAGAGATGGTCTCCAACTCCTGACTTCGCGATCCGCCCGCCTCGGCCTCCCAAAGTGTATGGATTACAGGCATGGGCCCCTGTGCCCGGCCTTTTTTTTTTCTTTGAGATGGAGTTTCGCTCTTGTTGCCCAGGCTGGAGTGCAATGGCGCAATCTCGGCTCTCTGCAACCTCCGCCTCCCGGGTTCAAGTGATTCTCCCGCCTTAGTATCCCGAGTAGCTGGGATTACAGGCATGGGCCACCACGCCCGGCTAATTTTTTTGTATTTTAGGAGAGATCGGGTTTCTCCGTGTTAGTCAGGCTGGTCTGGAACTCTTGACCTCAGGTGATCCGTCCGCCTCGGCCTTCCAAAGTGCTGGAATTACAGGTGTGAGCCACCACACCTGGCCTTATAGTAAATCTTAAAATCAGAGCCAGTGCAGTGATTCATGCCTGTAATCGCAGTACTTCGGGAAGCCGAGGTGGGAGGCTCAGTTGAGGCCAGGAGTTCAAGACTAGCCTGGGAAACATAGCAAAACCCCGTATAGAAAAAGTTTTTTAGACTGGGCGCGGTGGCTCGTGCCTGTAATCCCAAAACTTTGGGAGGCCGAGCAGGTGGATTACCTGAGGTCATGAGTTTGAGACTAGGCTGACCAACATGGAGAAACCTCGTCTCTACTAAAAATACAAAATTAGCCCGATGTGGTTGGTGGCACATGCCTGTAATCCCAGCTACTCCGGAGGCTGAGGCAGGAGAGTGGCTTGAACCTGGGAGGCAGAGGTTGCAGGAAGCCAAGATTGTGCCATTGCACTCCAGTCTGGGCAACAAGAGCGAAACTCCGTCTCAAAAAAAAGAAAAAGAAAGTGTTTTTTTAAAAAATTAGCTGGGGCCGGGCGCAGTAGCTCACTGCTGTAATCCCAGCACCTTGAGAGGCCAAGGTGGGCGGGTCACCTGAGGTCAGGAATTTGAGACCAGCCTGACAAACATGGTAAAACCCCATCTCTACTAAAAATACAAAAATTAGCCAGGCATAGTGGCAGATGCCTGTAATCCCAGCTACTCGGGAGGCTGAGGCAGGAGAATCACTTGAACCTGGGAGGCAGAAGTTGCAGTGAGCTGAGATTGCACCACTGCACTCCAGCCTGGGCAACAAGACCAAAACTCCGTCTCAAAAAAAGGGGGGGTGGGGCGCGGTGGATCATGCCTGTAATCAGAGCATTTTGGGAGACCAAGGCAGGCGGATCACGAGATCAAGAGATCGAGACCACCCTGGCAAACATGGTGAAACCCTGTCTCTACTAAAAATACAAAAAAATTAGCTGGGTGTGGTGGCATGTGCCTGTAGTCCTAGCTACTCGGGAGGCTGAGACAGGAGAATTGCTTGAACCCAGGATGCAAAGGTTGCAGTGAGCCAAGATCACGCCACTGCACTCCAGCCTGGCGACAGGCAGAGACTCCGTCTCAAACAAACAAACAAACAAAAAAAGCTATTTATTATTCTTTAGATGTTGATAAAATTTACCAGGGAGGCTATCTGGTCCAAGAGTTTTCTTTGTTGGGATGTTTTGGTTGATGATTCAGTCTCTTGACATGCTATAGACTTGCTGAGATTTTCTATTTCTTCTTGTGTTGGTTTAGATAATATGTGTGTTTCAAGGTTCATTTCTTCTACGTTATCTAATTCGTTGGCATACAACTTCATAGTATTCTTTCATAATCCTTTTTATCTCTTTAAAGATGGTAGCAATTTCTGGTTGATTTGTGTCTTCTCTCTTTTTTTATTTTTCTTTTCTTTTTTTGAGGCAGAGTCTCGCTCTGTTGCCCAGGCTGGAGTGCAATGGCGCGATCTTGACTCACTGCAACCTCTGCCTCCCAGATTCAAGCGATTCTCCTGCCACAGCCTCCCGAGTAGCTGGGATTAAAGACACGTGCCACCACACCCGGCTAATTTTTTTATTTCTAGTAGAGATGGGGTTTCACCATGTTGGCCAGGCTGGTCTTGAACTCCTGACCTCAGGTGATCCGCCCGCCTCGGCCTCCCAGATTGCTGGGATTACAGGCGTGAGCTGCCGCACCCAACGAGGGCCAACTTTTCATACACAAGGGTTCCGGTGCTTTCTTAAGGCCAACTGCAGGACTTGAGTGTACTCAGATTTGGGTATATGCAGGGATCCTGGAACCAATCCCCCAAGTATACCAAGGGAAGACTGTATACTGAAACTGAAGGGATGTGGCAGTCCTCAGGAGATGTATAGCTGTAAATGCCTACATTTAAAAAAAAAAAAGGATCTGAAATAAGTAACCTAACTAGACGTCTTAATGAGCTAGAAAACCCAAAGCTTGTAGAAGTAAGTAAATAATAACTAGAGCCTGGGCATGGTGGTTCACGCCTGTAGTCCCAGCACTTTGGGAGGCCAAGGCGGGAGGATCACCTGAGGTCAGGAGTTTGAGACCAGCCTGACCAACACGGTGAAACCCTGTCTCTACTAAAGGTGCAAAAATTAGCTGGGCGTGGTGGTGCACGCCTGTAATCCCAGCTACTCTGGAGGCTGAGGCAGGAGAATCGCTTGAACCTGGGAGGCAGAGGTTGCCATGAGTGGAGACTGCACCACCAGCCTGGGCGACAGAGTGAGACCCCACCTCAAGAATAATAATAATAGTAATAGTAACTAAAGTGCGGGTAAATGAAACAGGGGATAGAAAAACTAGAGAAAAACAATGAAACCTAAAGTTGGTTCTTTGGGGGAAAAAAGAGCTGAGATCTTGAAAAAAATAAATAAATGAAAAGAAAAGTTGACCCTCTGTATATGAAGGTTTTGTATCCCCTTCAATACTGCATTTTTGATCCATGTTTGAAAAATATCCGCACATGGGTGGACTTGTGCAGTTCAAACTTGTGTTGTTCAAGGGTCAACTGTATTGTATTTTCATTTTCATTCCTCTCAAGGTATTTTCTAATTTCCCTTGTGATTTCTTCATTGACCTGTTGCTTTTTTTTAAAGTTGGTTGTTAAAGTTCCACATATTTGTGAGTTTTTTTGGTGTTGCATGTTATTTATTTCTAGTTTCATGCCATTGTGGTTAGAAAATATGTTCTGAATGATTTCAATTTTTTTTTTCTTTTTTGACGGAGTCTCACTCTGTCGGCCAGGCTGGAGTGCAGTAGCACAATCTCAGCTCACTGCAACCTATACCTCTTGGGTTCAAGCGATTCTCCTGCCTCAGCCTCTCAAGTAGCTAGGACTGCAGGCGCATGCCACCAAGCCCAGCTAATTTTTGTATTTTTAGTAGAGATGGGGTTTCACCATATTGGCCAGGCTGGTCTCGAACTCCTGACCTTGTGATCTGCCTACCTTGGCCTCCCAAAGTGCTGGGATTACAGGCGTGAGCCACCGTGCCTGGCAGTTATTTTTTATTTATTGTTTTATCTATTTATTTGTTTTGAGACAGAGTCTAGCTCTGTCTCCCAGGTTGTAGTGCAGTGGCACAATCTTGGCTCACTGCAACCTCCACTTCCTGGGTTCAAGCGATTCTCTTGCCTCAGCCTCCTGATTAGCTGGGATTATTACAGGCGCATGCCACCACACCTGGCTAATTTTTGTATTTTTTTAGTAGAGACAGGGTTTTGCCATGTTGGCCAGGCTGGTCTTGAACTTCTGACCTCAAGTGATCCGCCTGCCTCAGCCTCCCAAAGTGCTGAGATTACAGGTGTAAGCCACCATGCCAGGCCTAGCATCTTTATTTTAGCACAAAGAACTACCATTGGCATTTCTTGTAGGGCAGGTCTACTGGTAATAAATTCGCTCAACTTTTGTTTATCTTGAAATATTTTAATTTCTCTCTCATTCCTTAAGAAAAATTCTGCTGGGGCCGAGTGCAGTGGCTCACGCCTGTAATCCCAGCACTTTGGGAGGCCGAGGTGGGCAGATTGTGAGGTCAAGAGATCCAGACCATCCTGGCTAACACGGTTAAACCCCATCTCTACCAAAAATACAAAAAATTAGCCGGGCCTGGTGGCGGGAGCCTATAGTCCCAGCTACTTGGGAGGCTGAGGCAGGAGAATGGTGGGAACCCAGGAAGTGGAGCTTGCAGTGAGCTGAGATGCTGAGATCGTGCCACTGCACTCCACCCTGGGCGACAGAGTGAGACTCCATCTCAAATAATAATAATAATAATAATTCTGCTGGAAATCGAATTCTTGGTTGACATTTTTTTTTTCAGGACTTTATGCCATTCCCTACCTTCTGGCCTCCATGCCTTCTAACAAGAGACTAGCTGTTCATTTTATTGAAGATCACTTGTACATGATGAGTTGCTTCTCTCTTGCTGCTTTCAAAATTCTCTCTTTGGCCTTCAGTTTCCACAATTTGAACATAATATTTCAGTGTGGATTTTTCTTGAGATAGCCTGCTTGAAAATCTTTGAGCTTCTTGGGTGTGTATCTTCATGTCTGTCATCAGATTTTGGAAGTTTTTAGCCATTATTTCCCCAAAGTATTTTTTCCGCCCCTTTTTCTCTCTCTCTCTTCTCCTCCTAGGATGCTTATAAAGCATATGTTTACCCACTTAATGATGTCCCACAGTTCCCTAAGCCTATTTAGTCTTTTTAATTCTTTTTTCTTTCTGTTCCTCTGATTATATAATTTCAAATGTCTTCACATTCACCGTTTCTTTCTTCTGCCTGCTCAAATCTGCTGTTAAATCTCTCCAGTGAGTTTTTCACTTCAGTTTTTACACTTTTCATTTCACAATTTCGTTTTGGTCACTTTTGCTAATTTCTATCTCTTTATTGATACTCTCATTTTGTTCAGACAACAGTTTTTTTTTTTACTTTGGTTCTTTTCCATATCCTCCTTTAGCTCACTGAACATACTAAAGACAGTTGGTTTAATGTATTTCACTAATAATTTTGATGTCTGGGCTTTCTCAGGGATGGTTTCCATCAAATTATTTTTTCCTTTCAATGGGCCATACTTTCATGTTTCTTTGTATATTCTGTAGGGTTTTTAAAAATTTTTTCTCTTTTTTTTTTTTTCTTTTTGAGATGGAGTCTCTCTCTGTTGCCAGGCTGGAGTGCAGTGGCATGATCTCGGCTCACTGCAACCTCCGCCTCCTGGGTTCAAGCAATTATCCTGCCTCAGCCTCCTGAGTAGCTGGGACTACAGGTGCACACCACCATGCCCAACTAATTTTTGTATTTTGAGTAGAGACAGGGTTTCGCCATGTTGGCCAGGATGGTCTCGATCTCTTGACCTTGTGATCTGCCTACAACAGCCTCCCAAAGTGCTGGGATTACAGGCGTGAGTCACCATGCCCAGCCTATTTTTTGAATTTTTTTAGAGACAGGGTCTCACTCTGTTGCCCAGGCTGGTCTCAAACTCCTGGCCTCAGGCAATCTTCTCACCTCTGCTTCCCAAAGTGCTGAGATTGCAGGTGTTAGCCATCATGCTCCTGGCCTGTTACTGTATTATTTCCTTTCTGGTTGAAACCTTTTTTTTTTTTTGAGAGACAGAGTCTCACTCTGTTGCCCAAGATGGAGTGCAACGGCCCAATCTCGACTCACTGCAACCTCCGCCTCCTAGGCTCAAGCGATTCTCCTGCCTCAGCCTCCCAAGTAGCTGTGATTACAGGCACCTGCCACCATGCCCGGCTAATTTTTGTATTTTTAGTAGAGACAGGGTTTCACCATATTGGCCAGGCTAGTCTTGAACTGCTGACCTCAAGTGATCCACCTGCCTCCGCCTCCCAAAGTGCTGGGATTATAGGGATCAGCCACCATGCCTGGCTTCCCAACTGAAACCTTTTTTTTTTTTTTTAAATGGAGTCTCACTCTCATCACCCAGGCTGGAGTGCAATGACATGATTTCAGCTCACTGCAACCTCTGCCTCCCAGGTTCAAGTGATTCTCCTTGCTCAGCCTCCCAAGTAGCTGGAATTACAGGGATGCACCACCACGCCCAGCTAATTTTTGTATTTTTAGTAGAGACAGGGTTTCACCATGTTGGCCAGGCTGGTCTTAAACTCCTGACTTCAGCTGATCCGCCCTCCTCAGCCTCCCAAAGTGCTGGGATTACAGGTGTAAGCCACCGTGTCCAGCCATCTGACTGAAATCTTAGTCAGTAGAATGTCTGCTAACGTTCCAATAAAGCACTTAGTAGGATGTTCGTTAATTTTAAACTTTGTATGACTATTCATTTGTTAAACTGTGCTGTGATCAGAGGATTTGACCTCAACAATTTTTGCTTATTTGGATTTATTAAAAAATTTTGTGGCCGGGCGCGGTGGCTCAAGCCTGTAATCCCAGCACTTTGGGAGGCCGAGACGGGCGGATCACGAGGTCAGGAGATCGAGACCATCCTGGCTAACACGGTGAAACCCCGTCTCTACTAAAAAATACAAAAAACTAGGCGGGCGAGGTGGCGGGCGCCTATAGTCCCAGCTACTCGGGAGTCTGAGGCAGGAGAATGGCATGAACCCGGGAGGTGGAGCTTGCAGTGAGCTGAGATCCGGCCACTGCACTCCAGCCTGGGTGACAGAGTGAGACTCCGCCTCAAAAAAAAAAAAAAGAAAAAATTTTGTGGGCCGGGCATGGTGGCTCATGCCTGTAATCCCAGCACTTTGGGAGGCCAAAGTGGGCAGATCACCTGAGGGCTGGAGTTCGAGACCAGCCTGGCCAACATGGTGAAACCTGATCTCTACTAAAAATACAAAAATTAGCCAGGCGTGGCAGCGGGCACCTGTGTTCACAGCTACTTGGGAGGCTGAGGCAGGAGAATTGCTTGAACCAGGGAGGTAGAGGTTGCAGTGAGCTGAGACCATGCCACTACACTCCAGCCTGGGTGAGAGAGTGAAATTCCATCTCAAAAAAAAAAAAAAAAAAAAAATTTTGTGGTCCAATAAGAGATAAATTGTTGTAAACGTTCCAGAGATACCGGGAGTGGTGGTGATGTATTTTATGTAGGTGGAGGACACAGCATAAGTTTTTATACCTTACTAGTTCTGCTGTTTAACTCATCTTTATTTTTGTTTATATGTCACAGTCTAATAATGGTATATCATAATATTTTATTATAATTATAGTTCACTGCAGCCTCGAACTCCTGAGCTCAAGCCATCCTTCCATGTCAGTCTCCCAAGTAGATAGGACTGCAGATGCATGCCACCACATGTGGCTAATTTTTAAAACTTTTTCTTTTTTAGAGGGGGGCTTCGCTAGATTGCCCAGGATGATCTGTAACTCCTGGCCTCAAGAAATCCTCCTGCTTTGGCCTCCCAAAGCATTGGCATTACACGTGTGAGCCTCTGAGCCCAGCCTATAACTGTGTTTCTATTAGTTGTGTTCCTATAGACTTTTTTTTTCTTTTTTAAGAGACAAGATCTTGCTATGTTGCCCAGGCTGGAATGCAGTGCGTATTCACAAGCATGATCATATGGCACTACAGCTTCAAACTTCTAGTCTTGATAGTCTTAAGTGATCCTCCAGCCTCTGTCTCCTGAGTAGCTGGGACGATAGGTATGTGCCACCACACCCAGCTCTGCTTCTTGTTTTGTGTGTTGTTATGTTATTTGGTGCCTTTAGTTTCACAATGTCTTTTTTTTTTTTTTTTTTTTGAGATAGGATTTTGCTCTGTTGGCCAGGCTGGAGTGCAATGATGTGATCATAGCTTACTGCAGCCTCTAACTCCTGAGCTTAAGGGATTCTCCTGCCTCAGCCTCCTGTGTAGCTGGTACTACAAGTATGTGTCACCACATTCAGTTAATTGTTTTATTTTTATTTTTGCTTGTTTTGTTTTGTTTTGTTTTTTGAGACAGTCTCGCTCTGTCACCCAGGCTGGAGTGCAGTGGCTCGGTCTTGGCTCACTGCACGCTCTGCCTTCCGGGTTCACGCCATTCTCCTGCCTCAGCTCCCGAGTAGCTGGGACTACAGGCACCCGCCACCATGCCCGGCTAATTTTTTGTATTTTTTAGTAGGGACGGGGTTTCACCGTGTTAGCCAGGATGGTCTTGATCTCCTGACCTCGTGATCCCCCCGCCTTGGCCTCCCAAAGTGCTGGGATTACAGGCATGAGCCACTGCGCCCGGCCTTATTTTTATTTTTATAGAGACAGAGTCTTGCTACGTTGACCTGGCTGGTCTTGAACTCCTGGCCTCAAGTAATCCTCCCACCTCAGCCTCTCAAAGCACTGGGATTATAGGTGTGAGCCACCATGCCCAGTAACAAAGCCTTTTTATATTTTATATATTATTAATATATATATAGTATTATATAATATATGTATATATACATATACATACTATATACATACACACACACATATAAATAGGCATATCTTTTTAAACAACAGTATACATTCAGTTTGCTTTTTGATGTGATCTGAGGTTTTAATATTTTATTTTATTTTATTTTATTTATTTATTTATTTATTTTGAGACAGAGTCTCGCTCTGTCGCCCAGGCTGGAGTGCAGTGGCCGGATCTCAGCTCACTGCAAGCTCCGCCTCCCGGGTTTATGCCATTCTCCTGCCTCAGCCTCCCGAGTAGCTGGGACTGCAGGCGCCCGCCACCTCGCCCGGCTAGTTTTTTGTATTTTTTAGTAGAGACGGGGTTTCACGGGGTTAGCCAGGATGGTCTCGATCTCCTGACCTCGTGATCCGCCCGTCTCGGCCTCCCAAAGTGCTGGGATTACAGGCTTGAGCCACCGCGCCCGGCCAATATTTTAAATAGTAATTTTAGAAATTTACATTTTTACTTGTTTACATCTGGCTTATTATACCTAATTCAACCTTTGCTCATCTAATTTTCTAATTTTCTGGTGTTTTGATATTCTTGTCTATAATTCCTTGCCATTTCTTTTTTAATTTACAAATGTGAGCAAAGTATCTAGTATACTTCCTAAGACTCTTGATTTTTGCTCTATGAATTATGTTGTTCCTTTCATCTCATGTAATGAATTATAAGGCTTTTTACACAGAAAAATTACATGAACTTATATATTTTTTAAAATAACTTTTATCCTCATGTTACATAAAACAAAGACATAGTCTCCGGCTTTTCTACCCTCTTTCTTCTCCCCTGGTTTTCAGTGCATAATCTGAGGTTTAAAACCCTATCTTCGTTCTCAACTTTTTCTTTTGCATTTTGTTACCATAGCAACAACAATTATTTCAACTTATCAGTATCAGTCTCTACTGAGTGGTGTTTTTATTCAGTTATCTCTCTATCTTTAGCTAGTTTCAAGGCTCATTGCCAGTTCTTTTCTCTCATTTCATCATTCATGAGTTTCTGATTCATGTCTCAGTGATTTATTGCACAGTTCTGAGCAGTTTCTGCAGAAAAATGAGTTAATTCGGTAGTGCATTAGTCAGAACTCTTATGGTTTTAAGTAACAGAAACCTAAAGTTCAGGCTTAGCTATATCCAGCCTCAAACTGTGGCATGAATTAATTGTCTTCACCTCTGTCTTCCTCTCGGAGTGTGTTTCTTGCATCATGGCATGTCTGGCCACAGACTCACATTCACTGTCCACCACCCCAGCAGAAAGGGAACACCTTTTTCCTAATAGTTTCTGCAAAAGTCTGAGCTGAATATCATTGGCTTGAATCAGGTCACATGTCCATCCTTTGAGCCAATGTCTATAATTCTGATTACGGAGCCCTGGGTCATATGGTTCTCTTGAACTTGGGGATGAGGCCAGCCCTTCAAACCACATTGAGTGCAGAAGGGACAGGTCACCAAATAAAAACTGGGTTGGCTGGGCATGGTGGCTCATGCCTGTAATCCCAGCATTTTGGGAGGCCAAGGTGGGCGGATCAGCTGAGGTCAGAAGTTCGAGACCAGCCTGGCCAATGTGGCGAAATCCCATCTCTACAAAAAAAATACAAAAATTAGCTGGGCATGGTGGCGAGTACCTGTAATCCCATCTACTCTGGAGGCTGAGGCTGAAGAATCACTTGAACCTGGGAGGCAGAGGTTGCAGTGAGCCAAGATCGCGCCATTGCATTCCAGCCTGGATGACAACAGCAAGACTCAGTTTCCGGAAAAAAAAAAAAAAAAAACTAGGTTGATGCTACCAGAAGGAGGAGTCAATGCTGGGTAGATGTCCATTATTTTCTGAGATTCTGCAGCTCTGTGAGTTATTGCCACCGTATTGAGTCAGTAAGAAAGACACTCAGGTAGTCGGCCTTATGTTTAGATGGTAGCTTAGTTATCGTCTTACCATGTTCCAGAGGCTGTTTCTCCACCATGTTTCCAGAAACTTGTTGTCAGTGGGGCTACATGACTGTTCCCTCTGGGCCTGGCTCATGCTAACCTGACTCAGCAGAGACCGATGAAACTAAACCCCATCTTAGAATGAACAGTCATTGCCATAGGACCCAAATGGGGCTGTCCTCTGGTCAGGGAACCTTCCCTATCAGAAAACCACAAGTGAACCCAAACTCTAATCATAAGGTTGCTTAGTGCCCATGGAACTAGGCAAGAGGTGCTCTCTGGAGAAAATTAGCAGTCAGATGCATCATCCCATGATAGCGTGGTGGTTTTAAATGTCCACCAATGCTGGAATAGTGGAGAGACAACATGTTAGAGGGAGAGAGATGGATACATGCTAAAACCGAAAGACACCAGAGAACTGAGGGTAGATTAGCATGGCTGGTGCGTGGAAAGCAAGGGTCAGGGAGGGAAGAGATTAGGGTGGAGAGGTGGCCAGCAAAGCTCTCACTCTGAGTGTGATGGGGAGCCACTTAAGAAGGAGAGGGACAGGCTGAGTGCAGTGGCTCACGCCTGTAATCCCAGTACTTTCGGAGGCCGAGGCGGGTGGATTGCCTGAGCTCAGGAGTGTGAGACCAGCCTGGACAACACGGTGAAACCCTGTCTCTACTAAAATACAAAAATTAGCTAAGCGTGTCGGCGTGCGCCTGAAGTCCCAGCTACTTGGGAGGTTGAGGCAGGAGAATTGCTTAAACCTGGGAGGCAGAGGTTGCAGTGGGACAAGATTGTGCCACTGCACTCCAGCCTGGGCAACAGAGCAAGGCTCCATCTCGAAAAATAAAAAATAAAAAAATAAGGGGAGGGACAGCCAGGCATGGTGGCTTATGCCTGTAATCCTAGAACTTTGGGAGGCCAAAATGGGAGGATCATTTGTGGCTAGGAGTTTGAAGCCAGCCTGGGTAACACAGTGAGACCTTGTGTCTACAAAAAAATTTAAAAATTAGCCAGGCACGGTGGCACGTGCCTGTAGTCCTGGCTACTTGGGAGGCTATGGTAGCAGGATGGCTTGAGCCCAGGAGTTCAAGGCTGCAGTGAGCTATGATTACACCACTGCACTACAGCCTGGACAACAGAGCAAAACCCTATCTCCTAAAAAATTAAAAAAAAAAAAAAAAGAAGAAGAAGAGGAGGAGGAGGAGAGACAGTCAGATTTGTTGTGGAAAGATTTATCTGGGTTTAAGAGAAAGAAACAATTGGACCGGGGCACACTGAAAGCAAAAAACTTAATTAAGGATGTTGTGGTAGTCTTGGTTAGAGAGTTGACACAACACATGAACTAGCAGAGTGGCACTGGGGATGAAGTGGTGACATTTAAAAGTGATTCTCAGCCCAGCATGGTGGCTCATGCCGGTAATCCCAGTACTTTGGGAGGCCGAGGTGGGCAGATCACCTCAGGTCAGGAGTACAAGATCAGCCTGGCCAACATGGCAAAACCCTGTCTCTACCAAAAATACAAAAATTAGCTGGGTGTGGTGGCGAGCACCTGTAATCCCAACTACTCAGGAGGCTGAGGCAGGAGGATTGCTTGAACCGGGGAGGCAAAGGTTGTAGTGAGTTGAGATTGTGCCACTGCACTCCAGCTTGGGTGACACAGCGGAACTTCATCTCAAAAAAAAAAAGTAAAATAAATAAAAACAGTGCTTCTCAAAGTTTAAAGTGCATGTCAATCACCTGGGTATCTTATTAAAATCCTGATTTTATTCAGGTTGGGTCTGAGATGCTGCATTTCTAACGAACTTGTGAATAATGCTGATGCTGCTGGTCTGAAGACCACTTTTATTGTTTTTTGAGACATACTTTTTAAATTTTTATTTTTATTTTGAGGCGGAGTCTCGCTCTGTCGCCCAGGCTGGAATGCAGTGGTGCAATCTCGGCTCACTGCAAGCTCCGCCTCCCGAGTTCATGCCATTCTCCTGCCTCAGCCTCCCGAGTAGCAGGGACTACAGGTGCCCGCCACCACGCCCAGCTAATTTTTTTTTGTATTTTTAGTGGAGACGAGGTTTCACCATGTTAGCCAGGATGGTCTCGATCTCCTGACCTTGTGATCCGCCCTCCTCAGCCTCCCAAAGTGCTGGGATTACAGGCGTGAGCCACTGCGCCCGGCCGAGACATACTTTTTTTGATGTCTGTCGATGTCTTGCTCTTTCGACAAGGCTGGAATGCAGTGGTGCAATCATAGTTCATTGCAGACTCGACCTCCCAGCTAAGTTGATCCTCCCATCTCGGCCTCCTGAGTAGCTGGGACCATGGGTGAGTGCCACTACACCTGGCTAGTTTTTTGTTTGTTTTTTGAGATGGAGTTTTGTTCTGTCGCCTAAGCTGGAGTGTAGTGGCACAATGTTGGCTCATTGCAACCTCCGCCTCTCCTGGGTTCAATCTATTCTTGTGCCTCAGCCTCCTAAGTAGCTGGGATTACAGGGGTCTGCCACCATGCCTGGCAAATTTTCGTATTTGTTTTTTGTGTTTTTTTTTTTGAGAAGGAGTCTCGCTCTGTCGCCTAGGCTGGAGTGCAGTGGCACTATCTCGGCTCACTGCAAGCTCCGCCTCCCTGGTTCACGCCATTCTCCTGCCTCAGCCTCCCCAGTAGCTGGGACTACAGGTGCCCACCACCATGCCTGGCTAATTTTTTGTATTTTTAGTAGAGACGATGTTTCATCTTGTTAGCCAGGATAGTCTCGATCTCCTGACCTTGTGATCCGCCTGTCTCGGCCTCCTGGAGTGTTGGGATTACAGGTGTATTTGTATTTTTTTTTTTTTTTTTTTTGAGACAGAGTTTCGTCCTTGTCACCCAGCCTGGAGTGCAATGGCACGATCTTGGCTCACTGCAAACTCCGCCTCTCGGGTTCAAGCGATTTACCTGCCTCAGCCTCCTGAGTAGCTGGAATTACAGGTGCCCACCACCACACTCAGCTAATTTTTGTATTTTTAGTACAGGCAGGGTTTCACCATGTTGGTCAGGCTGGTCTCAAACTCCTGACCTCAAGCGAGCCACCTCACCTCAGCCTCCCAAAGTGCCGGAATTATAGATGTGAGCCACCATGCCCGGCCACAGCTGGCTAGTTGTAAAATTTTATGTAGAGATGAGGTCTCCCTATGTTGCCCAGTCTCAAACACCTGAGCTTAAACAATCCTTCTGCCTCAGCCTCCCAAAGTGCTGGGATTACACACATGAGCTACCACACCTGGCCTGGAGACCACACTTTAGGTAGCAAAAATTTCTTAACTATTAAAGAAACAGAATTTATAGTTCATAATTGATTGGATGGGGTATGGGGTAAGGCTTGAGGTAAAATGTGTTGTTAAAGATTATAGTGAAATCTCCAGCTTAAGTGTCTGGGTGAAGGTGATGCTATCCCCAGATACAAGATAAAGAACAGGTTTAGGTGAGGTAGATAACAGATAACATTTAGTGGGTACATAACATAATATGTGTCAGGCTCTTCACATATGTTGTTTTATGTACTCTGTCCAACAGACTTATGTGAGGTAGGCACTACTGTGATCCCATTTTAAGTCTGAGGAAAATGAGGACAAGGTCACACAGCTAGTAAGTAGAGCAGCCAAGATTCAGTCTCAGCACAGAACTCATGCAGTTAACCAATGGCAGTTTAAATTTGTGGTGCTGAAACACCTGTAGGATGTCATATGGAGCCGTCCTGTGTGCAGGTGGACATGCTGACCTGGAATTCAGGAGAGATCTTCTGAGCAATAAAGATCTGAGAGGTGCGGGACACGGTGGCTCATACCTGTATTCTTAGCACTTTGGGAGGCCGAGGCGGGCAGATCACGAGGTGAGGAGTTTGAGACCAGCCTGGCCAATATGGTGAAACCCTGCCTCTACTAAAACTACAAAAAAAAAAAATTAGCCAGGCGTGGTGGTGCATGCCTGTAATCCCAGTTACCCGGGAGGCTGAGGCACAAAAATTGCTTGAACCTGGGAGGTGGAGGTTGCAATGAGCTGAGATTGTGCCACGGCACTCCAGCCTGAAAAACAGAGTGAGATTCTGTCTCAAAAAGAGAAGAAAAAAAAAAAAAGGATCTGGGAGGAAGGAGGTGCATACCAATAGTCCCAGTTACTTGGGAGGCTGAAGTAGGAGAATTGTTTGAGGCCAGAAGTTCAAAACCAGCCTGGGCAACAAGTGAGACCCCGTCTCTCTCTCTCTTTTTTTATTTATTATTATTATTTTTTTTGAGATGGAGTCTCACTCTGTTACTCAGGCTGGAGTGCAGTGATGTAATCTCGGCTCACTGCAACCACCACCTCCTGGGTTCAAGAGATTCTCCTGCCTCAGCCTCCTGAGTAGCTGGGATTACAGGTATGAGCCACCACGCCCAACTAATTTTTCTGTATTTTTAGTAGAAACAGGGTTTCGTCATGTTGGCCAGGCTGGTCTCAAACTCCTGACCTCAGGTGATCCGCATACCTTGGCCTCCCAAAGTACTGAATCACAGGCGTGGGCCACTGCGCCCAGTCCCCGTCTGCTTTTATATATAATTTTTCAAAAAAAAAAAAAAAAAAGATCTAGGAGGAATTAAGGCACTGGAGTGAATGAAATCATCTATGAAGGATCAAAATCTACCCCTTCCAAGTGGTGTCAATCTTGTTCTATTCCTTTGTCTTTTAAATGTTGCAGAGGAGAAATCTGAAGAAAGACAGTTTTTAGCATTTTTTTTTTTTCCCCTGAGATGGAGTCTCGTTCTTATCACCATCTATGAATCTATGAAGGGTCAAAACCTACCCTTTCAAAGTGTTATCAATCTTGTTCCATTTTCCTTTGGCTTTTAAGTGTTGCAGAGGGGAAATCTGAATAAAGCCAGTTTTTAGCTTTTTTTTTTGAAATGGAGTCTCGTTCTTGTTACCCAGGCTGGAGTGCAATGGCGCAATCTCAGCTCACTGCAACCTGTGCCTCCCGGGTTCAAGTGATTCTCCTGCCTCAGCCTCCCAAGTAGCTAGGATTACAGGTGCCAGCCACCATGCCTGGCTAATTTTTGTATTTTTAGTAGAGACAGGGTTTTACCACGTTGGCCAGGCTGGTCTCAAACTCCTGACCTCAGGTGATCCACCCGCCTCAGCCTCCCAAAGTGCTGGGATTACAGGCGTGAGCCACCTCACCCAGCCATCTTTTTTTTTTCTCCCCCACCCGGAGACGGAGTCTCACTCCATTGTCCAGGTTGGAGTGCGGTGGCATGATCTCAGCTCACTACAACCTCCACCTCCTAGATTCAAGCAATTCTCCTGCCTCAGCCTCCCAAGTTGCTGGGATTACAGGTGCACACCACCACACCCAGCTACTTTTTGTATTTTTAGAAGAGACGGGGTTTCGTCATGTTGGTCAGGCTGGTCTAGAACTCCTGACCTCATGATCCGCCCACCCTGGCCTCCCAAAGTGCTGGGATTACAAGCGCGAGCCACGCCTGCTGGCCAGCTCTTTGATAAATAACATTTTTTCCCTAATTGGGTCTATTAGTGTTTGTTCTTTGTCCTTGAAACTTAACAGTTTTCCCAGATTATGTGTTGTTGTTGGTTTCTTATTAATTTTTCTCAATCTCAGTGAACCCACTCTATTTCCACCTCCACCTCAGATCTTTTTGCAACCTAAGGAAACTTTTCTCCAATTGTAATTTTGATTATTCACTCTAACCGATTTGCTCTGTCTTCCCGTGGGGATGCCTAGAGTTAGAATCCCTAGATGCTGTCCATCCCCATTATCTTCTCTTACAGAATTGCATCACTTTGTTCCATATTCTTGAAATTTTTCTCATGTTTATCTTCTATATTGCTGATGTACTCTTCCACATCGAGTCTACTTTTTTTTTTTTGAGATGGAGTCTTACTCTGTGGCCCAGGCTAGAGTTCAGTGGCGCAATCTCGGCTCACTGCAACCTCTGCCTCCCGGGTTCAAGCAATTCTACTGCCTCAGCTTCCCGAGTAGCTGGGACTACAGGCGCACTGGCACGCCTAGCTAATTTTTTGTATTTCAGTAGAGATAGGTTTACACCGTGTTGCCTACGTTGGTCCCCAACTCCTGAGCTCAGGCAATCTGCCCTCCTCGGCCTCCCAAAGTGTTGGGATTACAGGCGTGAACCACCGTGCCCGGCCGGTTATTGTGGTTTTAATTTCATGGTACTCCATTTATCTTGGCCTGTTTTTAAAAAAAATATGCAATGTCCTCTTCTGAGAATAAGAATTAGGTATTTTCTAAAATTGGGTCCTGCTTCATGGGCTAAAGATATTGTGAAGGAGTAAATTTTGGCTGCAGCAGTTTATTCCTTTTCTCATGTGTCACATCCTTTTTCCCCCACAGGATTTTTTGTTTGTTTGTTTCTCTGTTTTAGAGACAGGGTATTGCTCTGTTGTCCAGGCTAGCCTTGAATTCTTGGGTCCAAGTTGGGATTACAGGTGTGAGCCACCACACCAGCTTCCATCAGAGAGTTAAACAAACAAACAAAAAACTTTGTCTATTCTCCTTTGAGATTGACTAATTGATCTTTGTTGATGTCTAGAAGTCAAGAGTTGATGGTTTTAAACTTGGAAGTGAGGATATAGGGTCAGCCGCTCTTCCTTCTCCCTCCAAAGATGGCAGGGGAAATGGTTCAGAAGCAGTGGCTGGGTCATTGTCTCGTTGTCTTAGCTTTCCTTGGTATCCGCCTGCTTCAGGACTCTAATTTTTATTTTTTCAACCTCTGTTGTTTGTGACTGTTTCTGGGTCTGGTGTGTCTGTCTCTTTATCTCTAAATCTCGATGTTTTGGTTTTAGTGACTTCATCTTTGCATTTCTATTTCAGTACCTGCTGTCAATATTTCTGCCCATCTGTACCAATCTGGGTCTGTTTCCAAACGCAAATGTATCTTTCATGTGTTTCGACCCACTGACCCCTAATCCCTTACTCTCTGCTTTGTATTTCTTTTTTCTTTTCTTTCTTTTTTTTTTTTTTTTTTTTTTTTGGAGACGGAGTCTTGCTCTGTTGCCCAGCCTGGAGTGCAGTGGCGCGGCTCACCGTAACCTCCTCCTCCAGGGTTCAAGCGATTCTCCTGCCTCAGCCTCCCGTGTAGCTGGGATTACAGGCACCCACCACCACGCCAAGCTAATTTTTGTATTATTATTATTTTGTTTTCGAGACGGAGTCTTGCTCTGTCGCCCAGGCTGAAGTGCAGTGAGGCGATCTCGGCTCACTGCAACCTCCGCCTCCCGTGTTCAAGCCATCCTCCTGCCTCAGCCTCCCAAGTAACTGGGATAACAGGCGCCCGCCACCGCGCCCAGTTAAATTTTATATTTTTAGTAGAGACGGGGTTTTACCATGTTGGCCAGGCTGGTTTTGAACTCCTGATCTCGTGATCCGCCCGCCTCAGTTTCCCAAAGTGCTGGGATTACAGGCATGAGCCACCTCGCCCGGACTTAATTTTTGTATTTTCAGTAGAGACCTGGTTTCAAACTCCTGATCTCAAGTGATCCGCCCGCCTTGGCCTCCCAAAGTGACAGGCGTGAGACACCGCACCCTCCCTTCTGCTCTGTACTTCTTCATCGTACTTATCACAACTTGAGTATTACACGTATTTGTCTGTCTCCCCTCTCTAAAAAGTAACTCCCAGGAACATGGAGTGTGCTCAACAAACATCTGAACCAACCTGATTCGCGTATCCTCTCTGTCTCCTTTTAATCTCAACAATTGTGTTTCACACTTTCTCAGTATGCAAATATCTTTCTCGGTCTGGGGTCATGCCTTTCGGTTTCTGCCCCAGTGCCAAGGCCTCTTAAGTTCATCAGCGTGTGGACCACGGATTCGCAGAGGCCTGAGCTGTAGCGCGGCCGGGCTATGGCGCGTCGTCGGGCCTCAAGCACAGCCCCTTGTCCCTCGCTGGCTCTGTTCGGTACTTCCTCGGGTGCTCGCCCGGGCCCCTGCCATCTCTCACTTCAGCCCCGTGGGTTCTGCCCCACGTCTGTCTCCCTGCGTGTCTGAAGAGACAAGTCCCGCGCCAACGCCCCCGCGAACGCACGTGACCGCGCCCGGTGATGCCCCCTTAGTCAACGCCGCGCAGTGCCCCTCCCGGAGCCCGCCGCTTCCGCTGGGCCGCGCGGCCCCGCCCCCAGCCGCTAGGAACCAATCCGCATGCACGCTGCTTGGCCCCGCCCGGGCACCCTTCTCGGCGCGCGCCCCTCCCTCCGCCCGCCCGCCGGCCCGCCCGTCAGTCTGGCAGGCAGGCAGGCAGTCGGTCCGAGTTGTCGTGGGCTCTCCAGGTCTGCCACACGGCGTCTTCTTTCCTCCTCCCGGTCAGCGGCGGCGGCTGCACCGGCGGCGGCACAGTCCCTTCAGGAGGGGCGATAGAAGCTGAGCGGCGGCCGCCGAGCGTCGAGCTCAGCGCGGCGGAGGCGGCGGCGGCCCGGCAGCCAACATGGCGGCGGCGGCGGCGGCGGGCGCGGGCCCGGAGATGGTCCGCGGGCAGGTGTTCGACGTGGGACCGCGCTACACCAACCTCTCGTACATCGGCGAGGGTGCCTACGGCATGGTGTGGTGAGTGTCCGCGCCCGGCCACGCCCGGCCCCCCCGCCGCCCGGGGCCGCAGCGGACGCAGCCTCGGCCTCGCCGGCGCCTCGGCCTCGGGCGCCGCGGCGACCTCGAACCCGGACTTCACTGCGGTCCGCGCGCCAGGGCTCGGGCGGGGCCCTGGGCCGGTTGAGGTTTAGGTGTTGTTGCTCTCGCGCTTCCCGGGCCGGCGGTCGCTCGGGAAGGGGCGCAGCGTGGGGGGCGGGGGGCGGAGGCCGGGACTAGTGGACCCTCGGCCCCGGGCGCAGCGCCGCCTTTAAAGTCTGGACCCTCGGGAAGGCAACGGAAGCGCCTCCACCCCCCAATTTGCTAGTATCATGGCCTTCTTTTGGACTTTCGATTGTAAAACCGGGAATTCCATCAGATGCTTGTCGGTGTTGGCGGCGGTGGCTGCTGAGGTCCTGAAAGCGGTTCGCCTCCGTGTGTGTGCAGAACACCGAAATAATTTTTCTCTCCTCGCCTCTGTTTGCAGCCAACGGCTTTCATTAACTGTCCTCAGCGGTGCTAATGGTGGTCTCCGCGCAGGCTTTCTAAAATGGATTACTGACACCAGTGTTGGTGGAGTATTTCCGTCTTGAAGTTTGTACTTTCAAGTGGATTTTAATATCGTACTGCTAGCGTTTCAGGAAGGATAAACCAACATTACTCTCTTCATTTATTAAAGATCCATTTAGAGTTGGGCCTAATTTGACTTTTTTTTTTAGCCCCCAAGTGAGCTCTTTTACCAGCATAAATGCTCCCAGATGTTTTAGCCCAATTGCTATGGACTCCTGTTAATGATTTAGTGGTCATTGTGTATGCAGCCTTAATGGAGTTATTGCAGAATCACGTGTAGACTCCCTCATCTTGATTCAGGTCCCTTAGAAAAGTGAAATGATAGTGATGGTTTTTCTTTCTCTCTTTTTTTTGAGACGGGGTCTCGCTCTGTTGCCCAGGCTGAAGTGCAGTGGCGCGATCTCTGTTCACTTCAACCTCCGCCTCCTAGGTTCAAGCGATTCTCTTGCCTCAGCCTCCCTAGTAGCTGAGACTACAGGCGCGCGCCACCACGCCCGGCTAATTTTTGTATTTTTTAGTAGAGACAGGGTGTCACCATGTTGACCCGGATGGTCTCGATCTTTTGATCTAGTGATCCGCCCGTCTCGGCCTCCCAAAGTGCTGGGATTACAGGCGTGAGCCACCGCGCCCCGCTGACGGTATTGTTTTTATTAAAGCAAACTAGCGGTAGCATTTTGTGCTGGTGAGGACTTGTGGAAATAGATTTCCTTAAATCTGAATCTTGTGAATGTGTCTTTTGTGTTGACTGAAGGAAGTAAACTAATAATTTATTGAGCACTTCGTGGCAGGTACTGTGCTACATATATTATTTCATTTTATTTGAACAGCCACATTGAGGGAGGAAAAGATGGTGTTATTCCTTTTTTCAGGTGAGAAAGTGTTTCGAGGTGAAGCCAATTCCTGAGGTCATAGAACTAGAGTTATTAAGATTGTAGACTGAGATTCTACTAGACACACTGCAGCTCTTTTCAGCTGTCTTTAGGAAAACACACTGCGTTCCTTAGTGTAATTAATACTTGCAGAATTTTCTGTATCTTACTGTTACAAAGTAAATACAAGTCTGTTTCAGAAATGTATTCAAATTTCAATCATCATAATTTTAGAAATGCCATAGAAGGCATGTTTTACCAAGTATGGTAGCTAGATAGAAAGATTAGTTAAAATTCTTTTAAAAGAGACTTTAATTGAATCTTTAATGTTTTCACTTTCTTTAGGAGCAAAATGCTGAATACAACTGTGAAAATTAATATGAACTCACAGGCTTAGGAGCCAAGAGAGAATTTAAATTAGGTCGAGCCTAAAAGAAATAAGGCCCTGAAAAGTAATGAAGAGAAAGTATTGCCAGTAGCATTATTTCTCCACCATACATCTCATTGCTGTTGCACTCACTGGGAAGCGTGCCAGTGAACATGTCTCATTATGAGAGGCTCAGAATTTCCCATCACATCCTTTGGCCCTTTTAACAAGATTAGCTTATCTAAAATGTGGACTGAAAAAAGTCTTTTACGTTTAGGACATGTCAATTGAAAAGATACCCCCCATCTGATAAGATTTCTCCTGTCTGATAAGGTTTTTACTAGTCTGAAGTTGTTTAGATGTGGGAACCACTTCTGTCACTGCTGTAGGCTTATTTGACCATCTGACTCTCCATTTGAAATGCTAAGTCCTCTTTTTGTGATTTTCTTTTCCTAAGTGAAATACAAATATAATTGGAATTTGAATCCTAGATCCAGATTATAGCCTTTTATCAGGTTGATGACATACCCTGCTGTTAACCTTCTCCATTGCACGTTATTAGCATTTAATAAATGTTGGCTAGCAGTGCTGGGTTTATGGAGGGCTTGTTGAAATATTCACTAATATTTGAATAGTGATCTTTTAAAAAATGTTTCCAGAAGGATTTATGGATTTTTAGCCATTTTTTAGGTTTATCCCCCTCCATTTCCTTATCAATTCATTAGGAATTGTGACTATTTTGTTTAGAGCCCTTTCCTAATCATTATGTAGAGGATGTAAAGATGAAGAGTGGGGTTTGAGTTGGGCCTTTAAGAGTGGGTGTGATTTTGATGTGCAGATAATAGGAGCAAGTGACAGCTTGAGCTGTGGAATCTAATCCTGGAAATGTACTTAGGTGGCAAACTGTAGAGGACTCCAAAGGCAAAAGTAAGTTTTACTGTATATTTGTTCAGTGGAGGAAGCATCTTTTTATTTATTTATTTATTTTTTTATTTTTTTTTTTGAGATGGAGCCTTGCCCTGTTGCCCAGGCTGGGGTGCAGTGGCATGATCTCGGCTCTCTGTAACGTCTGCCTCCTAGGTTCAAGCGATTCTCCTGCTTCAGCCTCCTGAATAGCTGGAACTACAGGCGCGTGCCACCACGCTCAGCTAATTTTTTTGTATTTTTGTAGATACGGGGTTTTGCCATGTTGGCCAAGATGGTCTTGAACTCCTGACCTCAAGTGATTCCCCCTGACCTCAGCCTCCCAGAGTGCTGTGATTATAGGCGTGAGCCACCGCGCCCGGCCTTGTTTTGAAAGAGGCAGTCATACATGGTCAATTTTGAAATTTTTTGGGAAGACGAATCAACACTAGTGGGAATGAAGGAAGAAGAACTGGAGTGGGGAAATAAATTAGGAAAGCGTAACCACCTAGAGGTGCAGTAATAAAGTGGCAGCGAAAGGTGGCAGGTGGAGGTGAAGAGCTTTGTATTGACAGAAATAGTAACAGGGACCCTTGTGGGAAGAGTGGTAGAAAGAGTTTTTAATCATGGCAAGTATGGGTGGAATCAAACGATGATGAGACCTTAAAGGGTAAGAGACCAAGAGAGGTGGGATTTGGATTGGAGGAATTTCTGAGATAGAGCAAGGCTTGTGGGTTGATTGGCTCTGGGCGGTTGTTCATTCTGAGGCTTCTGGGTTGGGAGCCTGGGAGATGGCGGTGCCATTATCCAAGTAAAGGAATACTGTTAGGCAGAGTAGATTTGTCAGGGAGAAATAGTTCTGGTTTGAACGTGTTAAGTTTGTAATGCCTGTAGGCCATTCAGGCTATATCCAGAAGCCATCTTAAAATTTGTAAGAGGGGAGAAGGAACTGAAGATGAAAATTTGTGTAAATAGTAGTTAAAATCTTAAGTAGATGAGCACAGATTTTGTTGTTGTTGTTGTTGTTGTTGTTGTTGTTGTTGAGACGGAGTCTCGCTCTGTCTCCCAGGCTGGAGTGCAGTGGCGCGATCTCGGCTCACTGCAGGCTCCGCCTCCCAGGTTCACGCCATTCTCCTGCCTCAGCCTCCCAAGTAGCTGGGACTACAGGCGCCTGCCCCCAGGCCCAGCTAATTTTTTGCATTTTTAGTAGAGACGGGGTTTGACCGTGTTAGCCAGGATGGTCTCGATCTCCTGACCTCCTGATCCGCCCGTCTCGGCCTCCCAAAGTGCTGGGATTACAGGCGTGAGCCACCGCGCCCGGCAAGCACAGATTCTTATTTGGGTCATTGGTTAGGTGAGATTGCAATCATGTTTTCTATATTTATCTTTTTGGTAAAAAATACATAGCATTTGATAGATTTTTTCAAAAGAGTCCATTATCCAGAAACATTACGAACCACTGAAGTAGAACAGAAGGACCAACCAGGTAACTCTGGCAAAGGAAGAGGAGGCTGATGACTGGTCAGATGTATAAGAGAACAGTGTAGACAGGGAGGAAGGAGAGGAGAGATTGAAACACTCTTAGTATGCTTGGTCATCTTAGACTAATATAGCAAGTGTCTATTTTGGATAAATTGAGTTTGAAATACTGTTTCTGAATGCGACAAGAGAGCTCATGAGGTCATCTCCATAGAGATGTTAATTGAAGC
The DNA here is from genome assembly GCF_024542745.1 of Macaca thibetana thibetana. Lineage (NCBI taxonomy): Eukaryota > Metazoa > Chordata > Mammalia > Primates > Cercopithecidae > Macaca > Macaca thibetana. The sequence continues at coordinate 30,309,112 of NC_065587.1, forward strand.
CTTGAGAGTAGATAAAACATCTGAGAACTAAGCCAAAGGAGTGCCTGCCTTTACTGTGTCAATAAAGGGCAAGTTATGGAAGAGGACAGAGGAAATGTGGCCAGAGAGACCAAAGAACTGGGAGTGCACATTATGAAAGTAGCCAAGGGAGATGGTACTCATTAAGGGATTGGTATTGAATACTATAGAAGGGAAACAATGCAGCTGACAAGTCATATTTGTTGACTTTCGGCCCCCCTTTTTTTTTTTTTTTGAGACAGAGTCTTGTTCTGAGTCTTGTTCTTGTTCAGAGTCTCCCAGACTGGAATGCAGTGGCATAATCTTGGCTCACTGCAACCTCTGCGTCCTGGATTCAAGTGATTCTCTTGCCTCAGCCTCCCAAGTAGCTGGGATTACAGTTGTGTGCCACCACACCCGGCTAATTTATGTGTTTTTAGTAGAGACGGGGTATCGCCATGTTGGCCAGGCTGGTCTCAAACTCCTGACCTCAGGTGATCACCCTGCCTCAGCCTCCCAAAGTGCTGGGATTACAGTGTGAGCCACTGTGCCTGGCCTCTTTTTCTTTTTTTTAAAGCGATGATGTTCAACTTGGGAAAGCTGAATGAATAAAAGAAAAAAAGAGGGGATCGTTTCAACTAAAATTTCACTGTGATCACATTCCTGATGGCAGAATTTCTTGTCTTGTTAAGGTTATTGTGATTATAGCAGACTAGTAGAACTACCACTTATTCAGCACTCTGTTTTGTATTTTACATACATTAATACTAAGTCATATAACCATGCAGCAAAAGTGGTAACTTATGTTTGTTTTTTACCCCACAAGTGAAGAAACTTGAGGCACACAGAGGTTAGTTAACTTGCCCAGTGACACACAGCTAGGAAGTGATAGAGCAACCCCAGTTTGTCTGGTTCCTAAGTAATGCTCCACCAAAGATGAGAGTTGAGAAAATAGATTATTTCAGTAACAAGAAGTATCTGTTGTCTACTTTTGCTTGTATCACTTTTTAGCGTTTAAAACCTTTCAGGCCGGGCGCGGTGGCTCAAGCCTGTAATCCCAGCACTTTGGGAGGCCGAGACCATCCTGGCTAACATGGTGAAACCCCGTCTCTACTAAAAAGTACAAAAAACTAGCCGGGCGAGGTGGCGGGCGCCTGTAGTCCCAGCTACTCGGGAGGCTGAGGCAGGAGAATGGCGTAAACCCGGGAGGCGGAGCTTGCAGTGAGCTGAGATCTGGCCACTGCACTCCAGCCAGGGCCACAGAGCGAGACTCTGTCTCAAAAAAAAAATAAATAAATAAAAAATAAATAAAACCTTTCATGCAGAGTTATTTACTCAGAAAATGTTTATTGAACTCTTCATCCAAATAATGGGATGGAATTAGGGAATAATACAGAAAAGATACCAGTGCTGTCCAGGAGTTTGTGAAGTGCTGAGAGAAAAAGAAGGGCAGAGTGACTTGGGGCTGTCTTTCTATGGCTTCCCAGACTTCTGACCTAAGTGTTGATGTGTGAGTAGGAGTTTGCCTTGAGAAGTGCATTCTAGGCAAAGCGAAGTGTGCATGTAAAGAGCATGAACACAGTGCATCAGGTCAGGAAAGCCACAAATTTCTTGGGATGGCTGGAGTCTAGGGTGCCTTAGTAAGAAGGTGGGAGTTAACACAGCTGAGGGTAGGCAAGGCCAAATCCTGAAGGGCATTATTTGCTAAGGACTTTGGACTTGATCTTGTAGGTGACAGAGTCATTAAAGGATGTCCCTCTTTCTGCCAGTTCCACCCCCACTTTTTTTTTTTTTTTTTTTTTTGAGACGGAGTCTCGCTCTGTCGCCCAGGCTGGAGTACAGTGGCCGGATCTCAGCTCACTGCAAGCTCCGCCTCCCGGGTTCACGCCATTCTCCTGCCTCAGCCTCCCGAGTAGCTGGGACTACAGGCGCCCACCACCTCGCCCGGCTAGTTTTTTGTATTTTTTTAGTAGAGACGGGGTTTCACGGTGTTAGCCAGGATGGTCTCGATCTCCTGACCTCGTGATCCGCCCGTCTCGGCCTCCCAAAGTGCTGGGATTACAGGCTTGAGCCACCGCGCCCGGCTCCACCCCCACTTTGTCTCTTATGCTTTCTGCCCATTGTTCCTACTTTTTTTTTTTTTTTTTTTTTGAGATGGAGTTTTGCTTGGAGGCTCACTGCATCCTCGCCTCCTGGGTTCAAGCAATTCAGCCTCTCAGCCTCCTGAGTAGCTGGGATTACAGGCATGTGCTACCACGCCTGACTAATTTTTGTATTTTTAGTAGAGAGAGGATTTCCCCATGTCAGCCAGGCTGGTCTCAAACTTCTGACCTCAGGTGATCCACCCGCCTCAGCCTCCCAAAGTACTGGGATTACAGGCGTGAGCCATCGCACCTGGCTGCATTGTGCCTACTTTATCTTGTGGTATTCAGTGGGGGTGATTTTACCTCCCTGCTACAGAGGCATTTGGAAATGTATTGGTGGGGGGGCTTTTTGTTGTGTTGTCACATTGATTAGGGGGTGTTATTGGCCTTCAGTAGGCATGTCAGGGGCAGACATGCTAAATGATCTGGATTGCATGGTACACTCCCTCCACTGGAGAATCATCCTGCCAAGATGCCCATACTACATCACCCCGGCCCGCCCCAAGAAACATCAGGCCCTATTTAAGTCCTGCTTTTCTCTAAAGCTCGTCTCTGTGAACTTTGCCTTTGTTGCTTCTTGTTAATGCACTCTCTTCATGGATCTCTGCTGGGTGTTTGTACCAGCTGTTTGAAAGGCAGGAACAGCAATAACATGCCTATAAAAGCTCTAGACCTGGAGACAGAGATCTTGATTGAGATTCTTAGTTTTGCTTGCTCATTGTTTACTTGCCATTTAATCAAGAAGTCTCTTGTACACTTTTGGAGCTCAAAGATGCAAAGAGAACAGCTTATGTAAGTAACAGAAGAATCTAGTGTTTCTGAGCAGAGTTTAGAGTAAAAGGATAACTCAAAACAAAATTGATTTTTATATTAATAGTATCCTTAATGATGTATTCCTGGTAGTTAGCTATAACCATTACACCATTCCCATAATCTGATGTGTATAAATTCAAGTTGACTTTTCCCAAAAGCTATATGTAATTTATTCCTCACCTTGCTCACAATTTAAATACCTATTGATTGAAAAACACCTGATTCCCCAACAAACATCCAGAGCTCCTTGCCTCCAGCCTACTCCACCCACCCTCTTGCCTAATCCTGAGATGCTTTTTGCTCCCCTTTAACTTTGCTTTTTTTCTTTCACTTCTTGAGGCTCCCACACTGAGCTCATCCAGTAGCTGCACTGCCTCTGCTCCCTCTAGGAAAGGCCACCCACCTGAGCTTTGAAATGGCCCACACCATACCAGAAGGAGGAAGGGAGATTCCAGGAGGATTCAGACCCTACCCAGGCTTTCTGGAAACTGAGCAGAACCACAGGCGGAGAAAGCTATAGGCAGCTGAACAAAATTTATGTGTTTCTATTTCCCCAGCTATAAAATGAAAGGATTGGGCTCTGTCTGTGGTTTTCAAACATTCTCCTCTTTTAGGGGCTTCAGGCCTCACCCCAAGTAGGGAAACTTCACATACAGCATCCTCTCCCCTAATCCCTGTTTTTTCCATTCTTTGCTCTTCTTTTATCTACCTCCTTCCCCTCCCCTTTCCCTTCTTTCTTCCTCTGTCCTTAGTCTTTTTTCTTTTTCTTAATTTCCTTTTAGTCATTATCATTTTCCTTTTTTTTTTTTTGAGACATAGACTCGCTCTGTCACCCAGGCTGGGGTGCAGTGGCGCGATCTCAGCTCACTGCAACCTCTGCCTCCTGGGTTCAAGTGATTTCTCCTGCCTCAGCCTCCTGAGTAGCTGAGACAACAGGCGCGTGCCACCACGTTGGGCTAATTTTTTGTATTTTTAGTAGAGAAGGGGTTTCACAATGTTAGCCAGGATGGTCTCAATCTCTTGACCTCGTGATCTGCCCGCCTTGGCCTCCCAGAGTGCTGGGATTACAGGCATGAGCCACTGTGCCTGGCAGTCATTATCATTTTCAATTCACATAGGTAGTAACTATTAGGGTTAGCAGGGTAAGATTCCATTTGGAAAAAGGATTTGATTGCTTTAAAAATGATGTTGGGCAACCCACAGGATAGATGCTCTCCAAGGTCCCTCCCAGATTCTCAGACTCAAGGCAGGCCCTGGGGTTTGAACCTATGGCCAGTAGGAGCTGGATAGCAGGTGTCTGCATGGTATATGCCATGACCAACTGACTAATGTTAGTTGCAAGCCTGCCTTGCTGGTTTCAGCTTCATTCTCATTCTTGTCTTTTTTCTTTTCTTGTTTTTTTGAGACAGTCTCACTCTGTTGCCCAGGCTGGAGTGCAGTGGTGCAATCTTGGCTCACTGCAACCTCTGCCCCCAGGTTGAAGCAGTTCTCCTGCCTCAGCCTCTTGAGTAGCTGGGATTACAGGCACCTGCCACTGTGCCCAGCTAATTTTTTTTTTTTTTTTTTTGTAGTTTTTAGTAGAGATGGGCTTTCACCATGTTGCCCAGGCTGGTCTTGAACTTCTGACCTCGTGATCCACTCGCCTTGGCCTCCCAAAGGGCACCTGACCATCATCCTTGTCTTTGAGGTATTATATTTTTCACTTTACACATAAGGAAACTAGGTCTCAGGTAACTTGTTCCGGGTTCACAGCCAGTAAGTATATTGCAGAACTGAGATCTAAATTGAGAATTATGTAGACCCCAAATACTGTAACCTTTTTTCCTTTTAACTACTATAGGTTTTCTCTGTTATACCGAGTTACCTAGAAACATACTTCCTACAGCCTGGGTTTCTGAATGGATTAGCCCTAAAGTATAAAATGATTATGTCATTGCAGACAGACCTGAAGAAGAGGCTAGAAAGGATTAGAGTTAAAGTAACTTTGTTTTTTGTTTTTGTTTTTTCTTTATCTCCAAAGGGTCTGTCATCTAGCAACTTAGTTTTTATCAGGAAGTAGTGTTGATTTCTTCCCATTCCTTCTAGTTACCTCTACCAGTTTCTTGATTTTCATTCATTTAATATTATTAAACATGTACCTGATTATGTGCTAGGCAGTAGAAACAAAGTAGTGAACAAAAGTTGTTCTTACACTTTGGTGTTTACAGTCCACCAGGGCAGTAATAACATTTACTGAGTGTGATGAGGTGTGGAGTGCCACTGGATAATATAAAAGGTGAAGCTAAGATATGGTGAGTAGTCAGGAAGGGTTTCCTGGAGGAAGTGGTGTTTAAGCTGGGACCTGAAGGAAGACTTAGAGCTAGCTAGGTAAAAGGTAGGGTAGAGTGCTGGAGTGCTTTAGACACTACCTTGTAGGGACTGCATTATAAAAAATGAAAAGTTTATGATTAAGATCTGGGGGCCTTTGTCATGTTACTGCAAGGATAGAAAGTGCAGTTAAAGCTTCAGGTATAGTTGGAACGAGGAACTGGAAAATAGACCAACGGAGCTACCTCCCTCCCTCTTTACTGTTACAAAATCTTCTTGCACCCTACGTCTCTGAACAGCTGGGTTTTTTCCCCCTCTTTTCTCTTTTGTCACTTCCCCATGCACTAAGCAGAGGAGAGCTGACCCTAGCTCCCTGAAGGTGTGTGTCTTCAGGTTTTTTAATGACCAGAGGCTGAGAACACTCTGAATCCAATTCCAAGTGGAACAAAATCTGTAAAAACACTGTTAGGGCGATCATTCTGCACAGAAGAGTTAACTCCACCTGGCCTTTCCAGCCTGGGAGAGTGTCTGCCTCTGGTCTAGTCAGCTGAGGCCCAAGGTGCGGTCATTTATTAAATAAAGCTGCATATCTCGGAAGGTCTGAAGGGCAAGGTGGGAGTTGTCAAAAGGGGTCTCTCATTGATTTCTGACTTGTTAGGTTAAAGTTCTTGGTGCTGTTTTCCCTGCCATTCTCCAGGGAGTGTGTATCACTCTCCAGTTTTTACAGATGAGGAAAATGAAACAAAAGTTGGGTAACTTGCCAGTCACAAGTAAGGGGTCAAAGGATTGTCACGAGGATTAAATAAAACAGTATAGTTGAAGTGCTGAGCACTTGGTACCTAGTTAATTCTCTGTTACTCCTTTGAAGTAAACAGGGTTGGCAAGATGTGAATCCCCTTTTGCCTCAGTCTCTATGTAAAGCAGAATGTGCAGAAGTACAAATATTTGGCTTGGTGGTCAGATGACTTTACAATGGTATGGAATTGATACACATTCAGTAGACACCTTACTTCCGAGTACCCATGCAACTGTTCTGTTTTTCATTTTCAGTGTAGTATTTTATACATCATATGAGTTATTCTACACTTTTATTATAAAATGGACTTTGTGTTAGATGATTTTGCCCACCTGTAGGCTAGTGTAAGTGTTCTGAACATGTTTAAGGTAGGCTAAGCTAAGCTGTGATATTTGGTAGGTTAGGTGTATTAAATGCATTTTCAGCTAAGCTGGGCGCAGGACTCATGCCCAGGATTTTGGGAGGCCGAGGCATGAGGATTCCTTGAGCTTAGGAGTTTGAGACCAATCCAGGCAACCCAGTGAGGCCTCGTCTGTACTAAAGGTGCTAAAAATTAAAAAAAAAAAAAAAAGCCAGGTGTGGTGGTACATGCCTATAGTCCCAGCTACTTGGGAGCCTGAGGCTGAGGATCACTTGAACCTGGGTGGTCAAGGCTACAGTGAGCCGTCCTTGTGCCACCACATTCCTGCCTGGCCACAGCAAGAAGTTTTCCAAAAAAGAAGCATTTCACCTTACGAGGTTTTCCATTTATGATGGGTTTATTGGGATGTAAGCCCATAGTAAGTCAAGGAACATCTTTATATAGTTAGAATAGGGACTGTCAAGTGTTTCATGCATAATCCAGATCTTCAGGAGACAACATCAGGGAAACCTGAGTTTAGGGATATTCTACAAAATAACTAGCCTGTAAACCTCAAAATTAAGTCAAGATCATGGAACCAAGAAAACACTGAGGAATTGTTCCACATTAAAGTAGTGTACAAAAACATGGCAACTCCATGTGGTTCATAATTCTGAGTCGGCATGATTGGCAAAACTAGAATGAGGTCTGAAGATTAGATTGTAGTCGTATATCTGTGTTAATGATTTTATTTTTATCTTCTTTTTTTTAACTCTTTTTTTTTGGTATTTTCTTTTTTATTTTTTTCCTTCATTTTTGTTTGTTTTTTTGTTTGTTTTTTGTTACAAACCCTTGTGTCAATGGCTGACTGCTCTGCTGGGTACAAAACCCCAACCCAGGAACAGGTTGTCTATGAATGGTTTAGCACTGGGTCCCCTGTGAATGTGCATTGTGTTACGGGTGAAAGGGTGGTCGCCTTTCTACTGCGCCAAGTTTTCCAGCATGAGGGACTTTCCATATCTGGTCCTCAGCTGTGATGTGGTGGGGGACCAGCTATCTGAGGCTAACCGAGGCTCCACATGTGGCTGCCCTATCATTTCGCCGGGGCAGGATTCTGACTTAGAGGCCTTTGGTCATAATCTTACAGATGAGTCTTGATGATTTCGACGGTTGCATTTTGATTTTGTGGGAGAATAGTCTTGTTTTGTTTGTAGGAAATAGTCACTAAAGTATTGGGGAATAATGAGAAAGAAATATTGACAAACTTACTCTCACATGCTTCGGAGACTAAAAGTTTGATAAGCTAGATGTAGAACTTTTCTATGGTTTGAGATATAGTTCCTTTTCTCTAAAGAGTTGTTGGTGAGTCCCTTTCAAAAAGGTACTTGAGTGAGGATGTGTTGAAATTTGTGGGAAGCTGTGAAAGGCAGCTTTTAGCCTACCGAAAGAGGACTGGCCTGGAAGGCAAGAGACCTGAGTCTTAGTCCCTGCTTCCAATGGCATGTCACATGGGCATGTGCTGGTCACTCTGCTTCTGCAGATATTTGTTTTTCTCATCTGTGGAGTTAAGGGATTGGGATGGTTTCTAGGGTCTCTTACAGCTCTAATATTGTCGCCGCCCTCAGGAACATTACATGAAATTAGTGTGTATGCTGTATATTAAGAAGATTTGTGTGTAGATTGTTTCCCAGTTACTGAGCTGTCTTTAGTGTAATTTACCTCAGAAATCTCTGGATTATCATTATTGAGATATAATGAAATAGGAAAAAACTTGAAATAGGTTAAAAACTAGTAAATTGATTTACTTCAACATTAAAAGCCCACAATTAAACCCTTGAGGAAAATGACTTTTTTTTTTTTTTTTTGGTCTGCAAGTAAGGTTGGAACTTTGTAATACTGTATGCCAGTAGTCGTTTACCTCACAAATTAGATTATTCATGTATTTGACTGAAGAGAGTTTTTACCTAGTGGCTGGAATGAAGGTTAATGCTGCTATTTTGGCATTGGGAAAAAAAGGTGTAATGAAAAATGTCAAATTTGAGAGATGGAGAAATACTTAAATGGAACTGATTTAAAAGCAGTTCTGAAAAAGAAAGAACTTGGTACAGTCTTTCTATGAAAGAAAAGACTTTACTGCACAGCTAAAGAAAATAAAGCAAAAACAATACGTTGCCCCATTAATATTTGAATTCTCTGAACACAAGGCAAGCTAGCAAAGTAGAGTAGTATCTTTGCCTCACCTTGGCCACAAGAATTTGTTTTGTTAGTAACCAAGTTCAGTGTACTGCTATTTAGCTTTTTCACTACAGATGTTAAAATGTTTCTTTTTGGGGTTTGTTTGAAATTTTTTTTTCCCTTTTCAATTTAGCCATGCTGAACGTATCCTCAAATAAATTTACATTTTTCCCATTAAATCAACTTTGTTTCTGTTCCATGGTTGAGGCGAATACTTTATAAAGAAAAAAAATCAGTGTAGACCTTTCACACATTAATTATTACTGCAGGGCTATATAGGCATATAAAAATATTAGATGTTATGTTTTGGACTAGTGAAAAAACAGTTGGTAGTAATGCCAGATTAAGACTTGCCAGAATGTTCATCCCCTTAGTGAGCCATTCTACCTATGATAACATTTTGTAATGTTTTCAGGCGTTCTTTTGGGACAGCCCTGATCACTTATCATTCAAAGGGATGATAAAAGTGACAATCTTTAGACGTGTTGTAAATTCTTTCTCTCTTTTGTCCAAAGGGAGCTAGAAAGGAAAGACATTTGTGATTCTCTGTGCACTTGAACACAACTGCTAGAAAGAGCTATTTAATTAATGCCACCAAGGCAGTGTAAGAGTTTATAGTAACATTAAGAGTGTTTCCAGTTACCCAAGCGGGGCAAGATTCAGCATTCAAGAACTGGTAAATTTTGGCCGCACACGGTGGCTCATGCCTGTAATCCCAGCACTTTGGGAGGCTGAGGCAGGCGGATCACCTGAGGTCAGGAGTTTGAGACCAGCCTGACCAACATGGAGAAACCCCATCTCTACTAGGCTGGTCTCGAGCTCCTGACCTCAGGTGATCCGCCCGCCACTGCGCCCGGCCTATTTTTTTTCTTTTTTTTGAGATGGAGTCTTGCTCTGTCACCCAGGCTGGAGTGCAGTGGCCAGATCACAGCTCACTGCAAGCTCCTCCTCTCGGGTTCACGCCATTCTCCTGCCTCAGCCTCCCGAGTAGCTGGGACTACAGGCACCCGCCACTTTGCCCGGCTAGTTTTTTGTATTTTTTAGTAGAGACGGAGTTTCACCGTGTTAGCCAGGATGGTCTCGATCTCCTGACCTCGTGATCCGCCCGTCTCGGCCTCCCAAAGTGCTGGGATTACAGGCTTGAGCCACCGCGCCCGGCCTTATCTCACTTATTTCTACATTTACTATTGTATTTTCTTACCTCTTTCAATCTTATTTTGAAATATCCATTTAAACATATGTAAGATATAAGTACTGTTTGTGACTGGGCATGGTGGCTCATGCCTGTAATCCCAGCACTTTGGAAGGCCAAGGCGGACAGATACTTGAGGTCAGGAGTTCAAGACCAGCCTGGCCAACATGGCAAAATCCTGTCTCTACTAAAAATACAGAAATTAGCTGGGCATGGTGGCGCCTGCCTGTAATCCTAGCTACTCCAGAGGCTGGGGCATGAGAATCACCTCAACCCAGGAGGCTGCAGTGAGCTGAGATTGCGCCACTGCGCTCCAGCCTGGGCGACAGAGCAAGACTCTGTCTCAGAAAAAAAAAAGAAAAAAGTACTGTTTACAGAATAAGTTAAATATGTGTAATCACTGTTCGAATTGCAAAAGGGAATGTTGCTAGTACCTTAGAAACGCCTTCTCATATCTCCTTAAGAGTTGAGTACATTCCGGCCGGGCACAGTGGCTCACACCCGCAATCCCAGCAGTTTGGGATGCCGAGGCAGGCGGATCATGAGGTCAGGAGATTGAGACCATCCTGGTGAACACGGTGAAACCCCGTCTCTACTAAAAATACAAAAAAATTAGCCGGGCGTGGTGGCGGGCACCTGTAGTCCCAGCTTCTCGGGAGGCTGAGGCAGGAGAATGGCGTGAACTGGCAGTGGAGCTTGCAGTGAGCGGAGATCGCGCCACTGCACTCCAGCCTGGGCGACAGAGCGAGACTCCGTCTCAAAAAAAAAAAAAGAGTTGAGTACATTCCTTAGTTTTGTGATAATTGTTCTTTTCAGACTCTTCTCCCTTTTTATTCTTTACTTTTATTGAAGTAAAATATACATAAAGAAAAGTGGCCAGTTGTGGTGATTCATGCCTGTAATTCCACCACTTCAGGGGGCCAAGGTGAGAGGATCACTTGAGCCTAGGAGTTCAAGACCAGCCTGGGCTGATTATAGACGTGAGCAACCTTGACCTGCTAGGTATATACTTAGTAGCAGAATGACTGTGTCAGTCTGTGCATAGATTCCACTTTAGTGAATGTGCCAGTTTTCTGAAGTGGTAAGATATTTCCATTAGCAGTGTATTAGAGTTCAAACCAGTGTATATTCTCAAAAACACTTGGTATCATTTTTAGCCTCTCTAGTGGGTATGAAGTGGTATGCATTGTGGATTTTGTTTGCATTTCTCTGATATTTTAGCTCTTTTTTGGTGTTTTAACTCTTTTTTGTATGTTTATGAGGCATTTGGCTATCTCGTGAAGTATTTAAGGGTTATTTTGCAAATTGTTCTGTGGAGATTTTTGTTTCATTAAATTATAGGAGTTCTTTGTAGATTCTGACGAGTCTTTTTTAAGATTCATGTGCTGCAAGTATTTTCTCTCCATTCGAGTGTTACCTTTTCTTTTCTTTTCTTTTTTTTTTTTTTTGGAGACAATCTCAATTTGTCGCCCAGGCTGGAGTGCGGTGGCAGGATCTTGGCTCACTGTAACCTCTGCTTCCTGGGTTCAAGCGATTCTCCTGCCTCAGCCTCCCAAGTAGCTGGGATTACAGGCACGCGCCACCATGCCCAGCTAATTTTTGTATTTTTAGAGATGGGATTTCACCATGTTGGCTAGGCTGGTCTCAAACTCCTGACCTCAGGCGATCCACCCCCCACCCGGCCTCCCAAAGTAGTGGGATTATAGGCATGAACCACTGTGCCTGGCACCTTTTCATAATCTTAATGGAATCTTTGATTCTGTTTTATAAATGTCAGTTCTTTGGCGGAATTCATCATTTTGTCATCTGATTTCTTGAGCGTATTAATTACAGCTGTTATTTTATTTTTTATTTTTGAGACAGTCTCGCTCTCTGCAGCCTCTGCCTCGCAGGTTCAAGCGATTGTCATGCCTCAGCCACCTGAGTAGCTGGGATTACAGGCAAGTGCCACTATGCCCAGCTAATTTTTGTATTTTTAATAGAGAGGAGGTTTCACCATGTTGGCCAGGCTGGTCTGGAACTCCTTACCTCAGGTGACCCACCCGCCTTGGCCTCCCAAAGTGCTGGGATTACAGATGTAAGCCACTGCGCCCGGCTGAATTACAGCTATTTTATTTATTTTTTTATTTTTATTTATTATTTTTTTTTGAGACGGAGTCTCGCTCTGTCACCCAGGCTGCAGTGCAGTGGCCGGATCTCAGCTCACTGCAAGCTCCGCCTCCCGGGTTTAGGCCATTCTCCTGCCTCAGCCTCCCGAGTAGCTGGGACTACAGGCGCCCGCCACCTCGCCCGGCTAGTTTTTTGTATTTTTTAGTAGAGACGGGGTTTCACCGTGTTAGCCAGGATGGTCTCGATCTCCTGACGTCGTGATCCACCCGTCTCGGCCTCCCAAAGTGCTGGGATTACAGGCTTGAGCCACCGCGCCCGGCCGAACTATAGCTATTTTAAAGACCATCTTCAGTAAGTAGTAACTGGGTCACTGTGGATATGTTTTTGTTGTCCCTTTTTTCTCGTTTCTGTTTCCTTGTATGCTTGGTAACGTTCAAGCGAATCCTGGATACTGTGTATGAAAATCGTAGATGCTGTAGGTGACATTTTTCTCCAGAGAGAGCTCGCCCTACTCACTGATAGGCAGATACAGTGGTAACAGATAACCATAATTTAGTCAGAGAATGAGCTGATTTGAGTATTGGTTGCAGTTTTTATGTGGCTTTGTCTACCTCTGATTTTTGCTCCCCTTTACTCCTAGAAGTGTAGCCGTCCATGGATTCTGAGAACCTGAGGTGTTTATGTTTACTAAGGTTCTTAAACTCCTGATTGATCTTAAGTTACTATTTTTGTCTCCTTAGCACCGTGAGACTGCAAGAAATTAGTAGCTTTTTGCTTAAAGCCTTGCCTATGGTTTTCAGGTGTACTGAATCTGGCAGGGTCTGTCTGAACTTCTAGGTTTCTAAATTACTGGAAACAAGTCAAGAGCATTTTCTTTATATTCTTCTTACACTTATCTTCCTGGCCAGACTTACATTTTTTTTTTTTTTTTCTTTTTTTTTGAGACGGAGTCTTGCTCTGTAGCCCAGGCTGGAGTGCAGTGGCCGGATCTCAGCTCACTGCAAGCTCCGCCTCCCGGGTTTAGGCCATTCTCCTGCCTCAGCCTCCGGAGTAGCTGGGACTACAGGCGCCCACCACCTCGCCCGGCTAGTTTTTTGTATTTTTAGTAGAGACGGGGTTTCACGGTGTTAGCCAGGATGGTCTTGATCTCCTGACCTCGTGATCCGCCCGTCTCGGCCTCCCAAAGTGCTGGGATTACAGGCTTGAGCCACCGCGCCCGGCCCAGACTTACATTCTTTTACTGATTGTATTCTCTGGAACCTAGAATTTGGCAACTGACTTAACAAACTTTCTTCATGTAGTCCAGTGGTTCTCAAACATGGAGATACTATAGAAACTAGAACATAGGAAGGGAAGTTGGACAGATAACTTCTGTTTTTCCTGTATGCCCTCAGAGTCATTTGTGTCCACAAATTGCCCATTTCAGGTGATTGTGAATTTTCTCTAGTGCTATTATTCCTTTTAGATTTGGAATTTCCAAAGGTGAGAGAAAATCAGATTTCCAGGCATGAGTAGATGCCTAGAAAATCGTTTATGGGGATTAATTCACTGAATGCTTAATGGCCATCACAACATGAAGAACAGATACTATATTAATGGGGTGGGGGAATACAAGATTAGTAAGATGTGGTCCTGGTCTGTAGAGTTCTTATATCAGCTGCCCTGCATCTGATCAGCAGTGATCTCTGCAGATAAATTCTGTGTTCGTCGTATATTTGGAGCTCTAGTTGGACGCTCTTCTTCTCTGGTAGGCTTCTTGAAAGCCTGGGTTTCTCTTTCAGGCCCCCTGTCATTGCTGTGGCTTCTTTGATTAGTTTCAGAAGGGCCCCAGATGCCACAGTAGCCCTAAAGTCTACCAGTTCCAGATGAACATGAAATAAGGAAAAAGAAAATGGAGGTGTGTTTGGTGGAGGTGGGGGCACTCTATTTGTGTGGAAGGTGACAGACTTGCACTTTGCTTACATATACAAGAGTTAGAACTGTGGGGAAGTACTTGCAGATCAATGGAATAAAGATAGCATGTGAAAACAGAATAATTATAAAAATGTCTTTTATACAGCACTTTGTACTTTTTAAATTGCTTTCTCTGCTGTCACATCAAACCTCTTCACACTTCTGTAGGATAGATAAAGCATAATTATTTCTCTTATGCAGATGGGGAAGCAGACCTAGGCAGGGGTAGTGACCTGCCCACAGGTCTAACAGCATTTGAGTGATAATTAGACCTAAAGTGGAAGAATTTTTATTTGAGAAGTTTAGCAGTGAGAGTCAAAATCATCTTAGGAGCTGTAGGTTTTTGTACCAATGGAGAGATCTCTTTTTCTGTTGGATATGATTGACAATGTTAGAAGAGATATTCACTGGAGGAAGGCCTCGGAGGAGTGAGGAACAGATCTCCTGCCTGTATTGTACCTCCATTGTCTCTAGTGTAGTTGTAGATATTGTGAGATTACAGATGGGAAAGAAAGAGATCTTTACCCTCAGCTCAAGAGAAGAAGGTAAGGATGCTGTAGAAACAGATGTCACAGCAAAAGCATGCCAATCTGAGTGTGGTCAAGGGATTTTATGCCAGGTGGCTTTAGGTTCTGGTAAGAGGTAAGGTGGGGCATCTGCGAAGAGTGCATGAGGGATCAGGGGCTTGGAAAGTGTGAAGAAAGTTTGAGACAGCTGTTGTATGCTTAAAATTAACTAAAGATGAATAAAAAGATTGGCCCCTTTCATTGAGAGTAGGGACTTTGTTCTCTGCTGTATCCCCAGCACCTAGTATACACATCGCACATAGTAGGTACTCAGGAAATATTTGTTGAATCAGGCAGATTCATGCCTAGGTCTGTTTCCCCATCTGCATAACAGAGAAATAAGGCTGGCTAACCCTGTGCCATCCCCGTAATAGTCTTCATCTTCTCTTCTCTTCACTTTTCCATTCATTTCTCTGCATTAGTTGAATACATGAATGAGGAAAGGAATAGCCTCACTGAAGTTATAAGCCTTTTTAAGAACAGCAGGTAGCATATCTCATTTATCAAATTAGTAACTGCATTTGAAAATTAAGTTCTGGCACTAATGCCTGGGTGACTTAGAGCATGTCCTGTAACTTCTCAGAATCTCACTTTACTCTGGTGAAACAAGGATCATGATCATGTCTTTTGAGTGTTGAAATGACTATATTAACTAAATCACTATGTAATCCTAAAAGCAATCTTTATGCATCCCAGGATGGGGTAGAGAATAAAGTATTGGAGTGAATGACTGTGGGATATAGGCTAGACACCTATGTACATAGATAATTTCATGGAGCTTTTTTAAAAGTTATGGTAAGATACACATAACAAAATTTACCATCTTGGCCGGGTGCTCACACCAGTGATCCCAGCACTTTGGGAGGCCGAGGCAGGCGGGTCACCTGAGGTCGGCAGTTTGAGACCAGCCTGACAACATGGAGAAACCCTGTCTCTACTGAAAATAAAAAATTAGCCGGGCATGGTGGTGCATGCCTAATCCCAGTTACTCAGGAGGCTGAGCCAGGAGAATCGCTTGAACCTGGGGGGCAGAGGTTGCGGTGAGCTGAGATTGCATCATTGCACTCCAGACTGGGCAGCAGGAGCGAAACTTTGTCTCAAAAGAAAAAAAAAGCCGGGCGCGGTGGCTCACGCCTGTAATCCCAGCACTTTGGGAGGCCGAGGCGGGCGGATCACAAGGTCAGGAGATCGAGACCACGGTGAAACCCCGTCTCTACTAAAAATACAAAAAATTAGCCGGGCGCGGTGGTGGGCGCCTGTAGTCCCAGCTACTCAGGAGGCTGAGGCAGGAGAATGGCGTAAACCCAGGAGGCGGAGCTTGCAGTGAGCCGAGATCGCGCCACTGCACTCCAGCCTGGGTGACAGAGCGAGACTCCGTCTCAAAAAAAAAAAAAAAAAAATTCCATCTTAACTATTTTTAGGTGTACTGTTCAGTAGCGTTAAGTAGATTCACATTGTGCAACCAATTTCCAGAGCTCTTTACATCATGCAAAGCTGAAACTCTATACCCATTAAATAACAACTCTCCATTTTCCCTTCTTCCAAGCCCCTGGCAGCCACCATTCTACTTTCTGTCTCTGAAATCTGACTACTCTCATTATCTCATATAAGTGAAATCATACAATATTTGTCGATTTTATGATTGGCTTGTTTCACTTACTGTAATGGCCTTAAGGCTCATCCATGTTGTAGCATGTGTCACAATTTCCTTTTTAAGGTGGAACAATACTCCATTGTAAATATACACACCACTCATCTGTTGGTGAACACTTGGGTTGCTTTTGCCTCTTGTGAATAAGGCTGCTATGAATATAAGTGTACAACTATCTCTTTGGGACCCTGCTTTCGATTATTTTGGGTAGGAACCCAGAAGGGCACTACTGGATCATATAGTAATTCTGTGTTTAATTTTGAGGAGTCACAAACTCCTGAGCTCAAGTGATCCTCACACCTCAGCCTCCCATACTGTTTCCAAAGTGGCTGCACCTTTTCACATTCCCACCAACAGGGCAAAAGGGTTCCAGTTTCTCCACAACCTTGGCAACACAGTGCCCAGGAGGCAGAGGTTGCAGTGAGCCAAGACCACGCCACTGCACTCCAGCCTGGGTGACAGAGTGAGACTCCATCTCAGAAAAAAAAAGACCTGATTTGGCCATGGGAGTTCTGCCCTCATGAATGTACTTAGCTTATTATCACAGAGTGGGTCGTTCTAAAAGCGAGTTGGGCCCTCTCTGTCTCTTATGCTCCTGCCTTTGCTTGTCCTTCTGCCATGGGATGATGCAGCAAGAAGGCCTCTGCCAGATGCAGGCCCCCTTGACCTTGGACTTCCCAGCCTCTGGAACTATAAGAAATACTTTTCTTTTCTTATAAATTACCCAGTCTGTGGTATTCTGTTATAGCAGCACAAAACAGACTAAGACAGAAGGGATTTTAATGGGATGGTTGGAAGCTGAATGTGGACTACCTAGAGTGGATGCCACCTTGTTGGTTGTAGCAAAGCCATGTTAAAAGGTAAGCCTATTGCTACAATGTAAAGGTAGGTAATATTTTATTTACATACTGTATCGTAAGTATCAACATTATAAAGGGGATAAGTACACTGGAGCTTAATGTTAAGTGTTCCTGTCTTTTATAACCATTTGATCACTATATCTACTCCTAATAAATCTCACGTGTTCTTTAAAAATATCCTAGTAATTCTTTGGGTTTTGAATCTTTACTCTCCAATATAAGTATGTATACATCTAAATTTTAAAAATATGCATGCGGGCATTCTGACTAGATCTCCAAGGCTTGGCTGACCTGTTAAATGACATAACTCGAGTAAATTATCAGACATATCAAAAGTACAAACTTGATGGGCTTGGTTGAGATATAGTAATCCTCAGAGTGCTGCCTGGTGACCCCTGCACTCTCCCCTCTGACAGGAGAGCTCAGCCTTACCCTTCGCTGAAGAAGTGAGTTCTCTTTGCCTCTTTTCTGCCTCTCATGTCTTCTCATCTCCAAATATGGTCTGTACCCCTCACACCACAAATAAAGTGTTCTTACTTCAGCAAAACCGTAGGGAGGGGCCCGTCACCACTGGAATTGGTTCTGATGGTTGAAACTCATTCCTCATTCAGGATCCGTCCACAGATCCACAGTGCTTTATTTGCAGCTCAGAGTTTCAGACCTTTCTGGGTATCTTTTGTAAGCTCATTTGGGGCAAAACCTGACCTAGACTGCCATGAGGCTGTTCATAGTCTTTATTTTTCCCATCTAGTGTGATTATTTGTATGTTGGCTGCAGAAATATCAGTGCTGGATTGCTGGATACACACCAGACCTCACCAGGGATGTATGCACATATGTATGCACTGTATTACCTTTCTAAAATCTGAAAAATACTGAATTCTTAAACAGCTTTGTTCTAAGGGCTAATGAATCTGTGCTTCTCCTGAACTTGCTACAATTTGTAATGCCTAAATAATATAGTTTGATGATCATCTCAGTTTTTTTTCTTTAATTAGAGAAAATTTGGAAAATACAGGAAGGCACCTATATACAAAAAGCATTCACCTATAATGCTGCTACCCAGGGGTATCTGCTGTCAACATCCTGGCACATTTTTTCCTATTAAAATTTGGATTACATTTTATACACCTCATATCATTTGGTATTCTGAATCTTTGACCCAACACAGTAGTATAAGCATTTTCCAGACCACTAAACAGTCTTTGAAAACAGTCAAGATTTTATTTTATTTTATTTTTAGACAGGGTCTTACTCTGTCACCCAGGCTGGAGTATAGTGGCGTGATCTTGGCTCACTGCAACCTCTGCCTCACAGGTTCAAGCGATTCTCCCACCTCAGCCTCCCTTAGTATCTGGGACTACAGGCGCACCCCACAGCCCGCTAATTTTTGTAATTTTTGTAGACGAGGTTTCACCATGTTGCCCAGGCTGCTCTCATACTCCTGGACTCAAGCGATCCACCCACGTCAGTTTCCCAAAGTGCTGGGATTATAGGCATGAGCCGCCACAACTGGCCAACAGTCAAAATTTTAAAACTGTCTGGGCATGGTGGGCTCACGCCTGTAATCCCAGCACTTTGGGAGGCTGAGGCGGGTGGATCACGAGGTCAAGAGATTGAGACCATCCTGGCCAACATGGTGAAACCCCATCTCTACTAAAAATACAAAAATTAGTTGGGCATGGTGGTGCATGCCTGTAGTCCCAGCTACTTGGGAGGTTGAGGGAGGAGAATTGCTTGAACCCGGAAGGCGGAGGTTGCAGTGAACCAAGATTGCACCACTGCACTCCAGCCTGGTGACAGAGACTCCATCTCAAAAAAAAAAAACAACTTAAAACCGTATCATTATTCATACATTCTTTTACTTGTTAGCAATATTTTTAAATACTAAAACTAAAAGGGCTTAACTTTTTTTAAATAAATTTTTTATTTTATTTAAAAATTTTATCTTAGAGACAGGGTCTTACTCTATCACCCAGGCTGGAGCATAGTGGCATAATCTTAGCTCACTGCATCCTCAAGCTCCTATGCTCAAGTGATCTCTTGCCTCAGTCTCCCAAGTAGCAGGGATTACAGGCACAATCCACCATGCCCGGCTTTGTTTAATGTTCTTCTCATGATTAAAGTGGGGTTATGGGTTTGGGGGTCAGGAAGACCACAAAGATAGTGCCATTCTCATCACGTCACACCAAGGGCATATACTGTCAACAGAACACTCTTGTTGTTGACCTTGATCACCTGGCTAAAGTGGTGTTTGCCAGGCGTCTCACTGTTTTCTCCTCTTTGCATAATGTACTCACTGGAAGCAAGTCATTAAGTGTACCCCACACTGAAGGAGTAGGGAGTTACCTTCCACCTCCTTGATGGTGGAGTAGCAACATAAATTATTTGGTATTCTTCTATTTGGGAGATTGTCTCTTCTCCCCATTTGTGTGTATCACTATGGACTTGTGAATATTAATTTTATATTTTGGATTACAATCCCAGTGGCACTTCAATTTTGGTGCTTATATTTTTCCAGCTTTGGGCATTGGGAGCTCTTTCAGTTGGCTTCTGTGTCTCTTTGACATACCTTAATTATTTACATGTAAAAAAATTTTTTGGCACCTTCCTGGCACTATAATATGTTTCAAGTTCATCTAGTGTATTTCTTGCCCCAGGGACTTAACTTCAAAATAACCAAGGCTTTATTGAGATATATTTTGCTAACATTTCACCCATTTAAAGTGTACAATTCAGCATGTTGTTTTTTGTTTGTTTTGTTTTGTTTTTTTCTTGATATGGAGTCTGTGTCGCCAGGCTGGAGTGCAGTGGTGTAATCTTGGCTCACTGCAACCTCAGCCTCCTGGGTTCAGGCGATTCTCCCACCTCGGCCTCCCGAGTAGCTGGGATTACAGGTGTGCACCACCACACCCGGCTGATTTTTGTATTTTTAGTAGAGACGGGGTTTCACCATGTTGGCCAGGATGGTCTCGATCTCTTGACCTCATGATCTGCCCACCTCGGCCTCCCAAAGTAGCTTTTTAAAATAGATACACAGATATGTTTAATAACCATCAAAGTCAATTTTTAGAATAATCACCTCAACAAGAAACCCTTGACTGGATACAGTGGCTCACACCTATAATTTCAGCACTTTGGTAGGCATAGGCAGGAGTATCGCTTGAGCCTAGGAGTTTGAGACCAGCCTGGGTAAAATAGTGAAACCCAGTTTGTACCAAAAAAAAAAAAAAAAAAGTTAGCCAGGAATTGTAGCATGGCCCTGAGGTCCCAGCTACTCGGGAGGCTGAGGCAGGAGAATTGCTTGAGCCTAGGTCAAGGCTATAGTAAGCTGTGACCATGCGACTGCACTCTATCCTGGGCAACAAAGCAAGACCCTGTGTCAAAAAAAGAAAGAAAGAAAGAAACCAATCCTGTACCCTTTAGCTGTTTACTCTCTCTCTCTCCCCTTCTTTTTCAGTGTAAAGCAACTACCAATCTAATTTCTATCTGTATAGATTTGCCTATCTGGACATTTTGTATAAATGGCATCACATGTGGCTTCTTTCACTTAGTGTAATGTTTCAAGGTTCATCCGTGTTGTAGCATTTATCAGTACTTCATTCCATTTTTATGGCTGAATAATAGTCCATTGTGTGGCTACACCACCTTTTGCTTGTCTATCAGTTGATGGAGCTTGGTTTGTTTCCATCTTTTTATTATTATGAATAATGCTGCTACGAACATTTGTGTTCAGGTTTCTGTGTGGTCATGGTTTTCATTTACCGGGTCCTATGGTAATTCTGTGCTTAACCATTTAAACATACATTGAAGTATTGATCTTTTTATTTTTTATTAGAGACAGGGTCTCACTCTGTCATCCAGGCTGCAGTTCAGTGATGTGATCACGGCTCGTTGCAGCCTTGAACTCCTGGGCTCAAGCAGTCCTCCTGCCTTAACCTCCCAAGTAACTGGGATCACAGGCATGCACCACCATATCTGGCTAATTTTTAATTTTTTGTAGAGACAGGGACTTGCCATGTTGCCCAGACTGGTCTTAAACTCCTGGGCTCAAGCAGTCCTCCCACCTCGGCCTCTCAATGTGCTAGGATTACAGGCATGAGTCACCATGCCTGGCCTATTACTGAGTTTTTTTGTTTGTTTTGTTTTTGTTTTTGAGACAGAGTCTCACTCTGTTGCCCACGTTGGAGTGCAGTGATGCGATCTCAGCTCACCGCAACCTCTGCCTCCCCAGTTCAAGCGATTATCCTGCCTCAGCCTCGCGAGTAGCCGTGATTACAGGCACCCGCCACCATGCCCAGCTAATTTTTGTATTTTTAGTAGAGATCGGGTTTCACCATGTTGGGCAGGCTGGTCTCAAACCTCTGACTTCAGGTAATCCACCAACCTCGGCCTCACAAAGTGCTGAGATTACAGGTGTGAGCCACCATGCCCGGTTCCTATGATTGAGTTTTTTAAATTCTTTATACATTCTAGATACAAATTCCTTATCAAATACATGATATGCAAATATTTTTCTCCCATTCTCTGAGTTGTCTTCATTTTCTTTCTAGTGTCCTTTGAAGCACAAACTTCTTAAATTTTGGTCAAGTCCAATTTATCTATTTTTTCTTTCATTGCTTATGCTTTTCATGTCATATATATGTAAGAATCCATTGCCAGATTTTCAGGGTTTACCCTGAAGATTTATCCGTGTGTTTCTTTGTAGAGTTTTATTGTTCTAGCTCTAACATTTAAGTGTTTGAGCCATTGTATATTGTGAAGTGTAAGGATCCAGCTTTATTCATTTACACATGGCTGTCTAGTGGTACCAGCATCATTTGTTGAAAAGACTATCCTTTCCCCACTGAGTGGTATTGGCAGCCTTGTCAAAAATCAGTTGACCATAGATGGGTTTATTTCTAGATTTTCATTTCTGTCCCATCAATCTATATCCTTTTTCTTTGTGCCAGCACCACACTTTTGATATTTACCTTCCAATAAGTTTTGGAACTTGAGATGATAATGGGCTTAACTTTTTTTTTTTTTTTTTTTTTTTGAGACGGAGTCTCGCTCTGTCGCCCAGGCTGGAGTGCAGTGGCCGGATCTCAGCTCACTGCAAGCTCCGCCTCCCGGGTTTACGCCATTCTCCTGCCTCAGCCTCCCGAGTAGCTGGGACTACAGGCGCCCGCCACCTCGCCCGGCTAGTTTTTTGTATTTTTTAGTAGAGACAGGGTTTCACTGTGTTCGCCAGGATGGTCTCGATCTCCTGACCTCGTGATCCGCCCATCTCGGCCTCCCAAAGTGCTGGGATTACAGGCTTGAGCCACCACGCCCGGCCGGGCTTAACTTTTAAATGACTTCCCAAGTAACTAAGGGCTTATAGAAGATTTGCTTTTTTAGTTTAGTTACTATTTTTATTTAAAATCATATTCTTAGTTTTCTGAAGTTGTACTAGCATTTTTTAAAAACTAATTACTTAATTTATTTTTTTGAGACCGAGTCTTGCTGTGTCGCCCAGGCCGGAGTGCAGTGGTACCATCTCAGCTCACTGCAACCTCCGCCTCCGGGTTCAAGCAATTCTCCTGTCTCCGCCTCCCAAGTAGCTGGAATTACAGGCGCACACCACCACGGCTCGGCTAATTTTTGTATTTTTAGTAGAGACAGGGTTTCATGATGTTGGCCAGATTGGTCTCAAACTCCTGACCTCAGGTGATCCACCCGCCTCAGCCTCCCAAAGTGCTGGAATTACAGGTGTGAGCCACCACGCCTGGCCGTATTAGCTAGTTTTATAGTGAAAGATTTTATTTTAATGTTGTATTTTTTGACCAGCATCTCTCCAGTCTCCCATGAAAGATTTTTAAAATCAACAAAAACAAGCCTTCTGCTGTACAGTGATTTACTGAAAAATCACTCTTTGTTACTCTATCCAGTACTTTTAAATTGATATGTAGTCCTAAATTTAACTTCCTAGGCCCTGCCTCAGAGTCTGCAAGACAAGTGCCATTTGTTCTCTCCCCTTCATAGCCAGGCTCTCTCGGGAATGGTTCATCCTGCTCGCTCTGCTTTCTTTGCCCACCTCTTCTGCCTATGACAGCCAGACTTTACTGCCTACCCCCACTCTTGCACTCTGAACTGATGGTGTGCACACTGTATGTACAGTCTGTTTTGATTTTGATCTTTCTGGACTGGTTGCTTTTTCCTGAAGGCCTTCCTCACCAAAGATTCTTTTTCCCCTTTTTTTGCCATTCTCCCTGGAAAATCAAAATATTTTAATTTTTTTCTAGAGCACTTGATGTTATAATCCATTTCCTTTTTAAAAAGTTACATCTACTACTTTGCTGAGATACCTCTGGTTTTCCCAAGTCTTTGACTCTTTGTTCTTAGTTCTTGGGCCCTCTGTGTTCCATACGCTCTCTCTGGATGATCTCATCCAAATTCCTAGGGGCTGATTACTCTCCTGTCCTAAAAATAAAACAAAGCCAAAACCTCTACTTCCCTTTGAAGCACTACTATCCTTGTTTCTTTCAGGGCCCTGCCCACTGTTTCACTTTCTCCCTCCCACTTCAGGCTAAAGCTCCCGTTGCTCTGCTGAACCAGTTCTCAGCAAGGATTGTTTTGTTTTTTAAGCCTACTTAATGTTTATCCCATACTGTGTGTCCTGTTTTTTCCTCTTTCTATGTATCTGACTCCAACATGTAACATCAACATAACGTTAAATTGTATTAAAAACAAGTTGTTTATATAACTGCTCCTCATTTGTTGGGCATTTGTATTGTTTCATTTTTTCATTTTTTAAAAATTTTTAAATTTTTTATTTTCAAGAGACAGGAGCTCACTATGTTGCCCAGGCTGGTCTCGAACTCCTGGACTCAAGCGATCCTCCCACCTTGGCCTCCCAAAGTGCTGGGATTACAGGCGTGAGCTACCACACCCAGCCCTCATTTTAGTTTTAATGTACTTTTAACTTTTTAGAGACAACCTCACTTTGTTGCCCAGGCTAGAGTGCAATGGCATGATCATGGCTCACTGCAGAACCTCCTGGGCTCAGGTGTTTCCACCACCTCAGCCTCCCAAGTAGTTGGGACCACAGGCGCACACCATCACCCCAGATTTTTTTTTTTTTTTTTTTTTTTTTTTTTTTTAATTTTGAGACGGAGTCTCGCTCTGTCTTCCAGGCAGGAGTGCAGTGGCGCAGTCTTGGCTCACTGCAACCTCTGCCTTTTGAGTTCAAGCGATTCTCCTACCTCAGCCTCCTGAGTAGCTGGGATTACAGGCACACGCCACCACACCCAGCTACAGATAATTTTTTTGTATTTTTTTGTAGAGGCTGGGTTTCTGCATATTGCCCAGGGCTGATCTCGAACTTCTAGGCTCAAGGAGTCCACAGCCGCAGCTTCCCAGAGTGCTGGGATTACAGGCATGAGCCCTACAGTTTTTTTCTCCCCCTAGATGTATACTTTTAAATTCTGTGTGTGTTTTTTTGTTTTTTAGAGTCTCACTGGTCTGTTTGTTTGTTTTTTAGAGTCTCACTGTGTCGCCCAGGCTGGAGTACAGTGGCATGATCTCGGCTCACTGCAACCTCTGCCTCCTGGGTTCAAGTGATTATCCTGCCTCAGCCTCCCAAGCAGCTGGGACTACAAGCTTGCACCACTACCACATCTGGCTAATTTTTGTATTTTTAGTAGAGACTGGGTTTTTCTGTGTTGACCAGGCTGGTCTTGAACTCCTGACCTCAAGTGATCTGCCCGCCTCAGCCTCCCAAAGTGCTGGGATTACAGGTGCAAATTGCCACACCCGGCCTATATACTTCTAAATTTTTTACTGTAGGGCCTCTGTCTTGAGTGCTTATCAGCTTTTCTTCTCTGGTGAAGTGGGTTGGCCAGGATAAAAAGTATCATCAAGATGCTTTTTCTCTCCTCTTCCCCACCCCAACTCCCAGAGCTGATCTGTCTCCCTACTCCAGGCTTTCATGCCCTGTTTTGATTACTGTCAGCTTTCCAGAGTGAAAGGATCTCTCTTTTAAATGTTAGCTCCTGAAATAATGATCTGAGAATAGGGATTTTTATTTTAAGGGACCATTTTTTTTTTTTGACATAATTTACCTACCAGAGAAAAGAAAAACTCCACCTTTAAAAAGTATATAATTTAGTTGTTTTCAGTATACATTAACAAAGTTTTGGAACCACCACCACTGTCTAATCCTCTAATCCCAGAACATTTTATTACCTCAAAAAGCAACCCCACTCCCATTAGCAGTCACTCTCCATTTCTTCCCTCCCCCAGCATGTAGCAACCAGCCTCTATCTCCTTTAACAATGTAGAACCAGCCCTACTTGACTCTGAGTGTGCAAGTGTTCTTTTGCACTCTTGTTTGCTTACATTTCTGCATGCATTTTACTATTTTGTATCAGGATTTATTTATTTATGTATTTGGCATTGATTTCATAACATCAATTTCGAGAGTAATCATTGTCAATTTTTAATTTTTTTGGCTGGGTCCGGGTATGTGTCTTCTCATTCTCTTCCTACATTCTAGATCTTTCTTTTTTCTTCTTCCTGCTATTTATTTCTTTAGTTAGTTTTAGAGACTGGGTCTCTGTTGCCCAGGCTAGACTGCAGTGATCATAGCTCACTGCAGCCTCCAACTCCTGGGCCCCTTCCTCCCTCAGTTCAGCCTCCCGAGTAACTGGGACTACAGACAGGAGCCATCATGCCCAGCTAATTTTTAAAATGTTTTGTGTTAATGGAGACTACTTTCTGTGTTGCCCAGGCTGGTCTGAAACTCATAGGGGCAAGTCATCCACCTGCTTCAGCTTCCCCAAATGCTGGAATTACAGGTGTGAGCCATCATGCCTGACTTTTTGTGGACTTCTGATTCTGTAAAGCCGTCTCCTTTTCTCTTGAGCCTTGATGGTTTGTACTTAACACTCCCAGCTCCTTCCTGGGCTGCCCTTTAAAATTTGCTTGCTGTGTTCCTTGCAGTTGAGTCTTATCTTTGTTCTTTGTTTATAATGTGTTTATTTTCTTGGGTTTTGAAGGCGGCATTCTGTACCATTTCTCAGCTTAGCTCTTCTCAGAGTTCTGTTGTGTAGGACTTTCTGGGCACATTCTTGTATAATGGAAAGAACATAGAATTTAGAAGAATGAATAAGGGTTAATCCTAGCTCTGTTTTTGGGTGACTGGCTAAGTCACTTAGACTCTGTGGTAGTACTTTTAACTATTTTAAAGTCCTATGTAGTTATCATGTTCTAGAAATTAGCATATATATGTGTGTGTGTATATATATACACACACACATATATATTTTTTTTGTGATGGAGTTTTGCTCGATCTTGGCTCACTGCAGCTCTGCCTCCCTGGTTCAAGTGATTCTCCTGCCTCAGCCTCCCAAGTAACTAGGATTACAGGCATGCAGCACCATGCCTGGCTAATTTTATATTTTTAGTAGAGGCAGGGTTTCACCATGTTGGTCAGGCTGGTCTCGAACTCCTGACCTCAAGTGATCCATCCGCCTCAGCCTCCCAAAGTGCTAGGATTACACCGTGAGCCACCGCTCCCAGCCTCATAATTTTTGTATCTAACGAAATATAAGAAAAACTGGCCAGGCCTGGTGACTCATGCCTGTAACCCCAGCACTTTGGGAGGCCAAAGCAGGTGGATCACTTGAGGGCAGGGATTCGAGACCAGCCTGGCCAACATGGCGAAACTCTCTCTCTGCTGAGGTGGCGGGCACCTGTAATCCCAGCTACTCGGGAGGCTGAGATGGGAAAATCTCTTGAACCCGGGAGGCAGAGGTTGCAGTGAGCCAAGATTGCACTACTGCATTCCAGTCAAGGCGAGATTCTGTATCAAAAAAAAAAAAAGGAAAAGAAATATAAGGAAAACTAGTGCAGAGTTTACAATTATCAACAAAAAGCATAAGAATGATGATTATTAAATTTAATTATTTAAGGGCCAGGTGTGGTGACTCACCCCTATAATCCTAGCACTTTGGGTGGCCAAGGCAGGCAGATCACTTGAGACGAGGAGTTCGAGACCAGCCTGCCCAACATGGTGAAACCCCATCTCTACTAAAAATATGAAAAAATTACAGGGTGCCTGTAATCCCAGCTACTTGGGAGGCTGAAACAGGAGAATCGCTTGAACCTGGGAGGTGGAGGTTGCAGTGACCAGAGGTCGCGCCACTACATTCCAGCCTGGGTGACAGAGCGAGACTCCATCTCAAAAAAAAAGAAAAAGTAATTATTTAAAATTATATTAAAATAACGAAAAAAATGAGATTGGAGATGAAAGTGATAAAAATCTAGATGGCAGTGACACTGTTTGTATTTGTATTGAATTTATGAAACAAGTTCATATACCTATTCATCCAAGTAACCTTATATGTGAGATAAGTATTCTTTACATTTTACAGAGGAAGATACTGAGGTTCAGTGAGGTTAAGATAATTGCCCGAGGTTACAAGCACAGAGCTATGACTGTGCAAGAACTTGAATTCAGGTTTCAGGACTTCCAAGACTAAGGCTTTGTATCTTGACCCAAAATAAAAGTTGAATAGTTTTAAGGTGATTTCTTCAAATATACTCTATCACATAAGTAGGTTTTCGGGAGTGAGTGAAGACGGCACAAGTTTGAACATTCGTCCTGGAGATCATCTGTTACTCTGAATGTATCGTGGGTTAGTGTTGTGGGCATAGCTGCTATCTGGGGGCAGGTTGAAAAGCTGCCACATTGCCACTGTCATCCTACGGAATACTAGTCAAACAGAATTATGAGTTCTTGTGAAATTACTCAAATTTTTTTATTTCTCAAGTTACAGTGGAAATCTTATTTCTGAAATAAGTTTCTTTTCTTCCCATATTGTCTCCTCACTTGCACTCTTGAGCAGTAAATACATCTGTTCCAAACACAAGCAAAGACCTAGACAGAGAAATAACTGCCAGAGTCAGTGGCAATGTTGCAGCTCTTCAGCCTGCCCCCAGATAACAGCCACGCCCACAGCACTAACCCACTGCATATTCAGAGTAACAGATGATCTGCAGGACGACTGCTGAAACTCCTGCTGCCTTCACTCACTCCAGAAAACCTACTGAAGACCCGAGGAATGGAGGACTAGATTGATGAATTGGGAAGTCACTGGGAACCAAGGCAGTACTTCTGTCATTCTCTGTGGAGCAGCAGGCCTTGTTTCTGCAGTCCAGATCTGTCTACTGCTTGGCTCTTCTCTCTCTGCAGAATGAAGTCTGGGTGCATGTGGTCCATCCCAGCATTCCCAGTTATGCAACCAGATAGTCTTCTGCCAGCCAGCCTGGCCCCTTGGAGTCTCTATGCTCCAGTTCCAGGCTCTCTGAGAAGAGCTAGTTGGCCCAGCTCTGCCTTAGAATGGACTCTTGTCTGGGCTGGTTAGTACCTCATCAGCTGTGGCCAGGAGCAGTACTCTCATCAGCACAGACAAAATGGGACAGATCCCTATTGGGTAAAGGTGATATGGGCTGGGGTAAATACCCTGAAAGGTGTGTCTGTCACAGAAAACTGCCTGGGAGAACTCTGTCAAGTTCCAGGCTCCACTGTCCAGGGGTTTTGTTCAGTCAATAGGTACAGAATAGAAACTAAGTGTCTACATGTTTAAAAAGCTCCCTGGATGAGTCTGATGCCTCCTCATATTTAGAAATCACTTTAATATGTGTAAGTAAATTAATGTGTATTTGTGTTTGCATGAGGAAATAATGGAAAGATAAGCAACTAATAAAAATGGTAATGGGTGGAGATTGATGAGGCTGGCGAGGATGGGGGAGCAAGATCTCTCTTTCTTACACACACACACACACACACACACACATTTTAAACAACTTAAAAATTTAAAGAAACACTTCAACTTAACAATTAGAAATCAAAATCAAAACAATGATTTTAAAATTGAATATACTGAGGACCAGAAGGTGCATTGTATCTGGGACCAGGTTTCTCATCTGTGAAGTAATTCCAGTTTTTGGTATCAGTCACTTAAATGTAATTTGTTTTTCCTCATCAGCATAATCCCATAGAAGTTCATACTGGTAGGCAGGAGAAGGGAATAGATCCCAAAGGGAATTGGAAGAGTTTGGGTTCTATTGTTTTGTCTTTGTTCTGTAGAGAAGGTACTTGCACGGTAGACCTAAAACCATGAGATATGGGCCCAGGACAAAGTGAGCTGAGAAGAAAAAGGTTGATGCAGTAACTCTCCATTTTAGTTGAGCTTTGAAATCACTTGGGGTCCTTTAAAAGATAAAATCCCAATTCATATATGCACATACGCACAGTCCGGGACAGTTCTTCTTAGGGATTTTTTTGTTGTTTTGAGACAGGGTCTTCCTCAAACTCCTGGGCTAAAGCAGTCCTGCTGCCTTAGCCTCCCAAATAGCTGGGATTACAGGTGTGAGCCACTGCATTTGGCTCGTCTGATTTTTTGTTTGTTTGAGACAGTGTTTTGCTCTTGTTGCCCAGGCTGGAGTGCAGTGGTGCGATCTTGGCTCACTGCAACCTCCGTCTCCCAGGTTCAATCGATTCTCCTGCCTCAGCCTCCCAAATAGCTGGGATTACAGGCGCTCACCACTGTGCCTGGCTAGTTTTTTGTGTTTTTAATAGAGATGAGGTTTCATCACGTTGGCCAGGCTGGTCTCGAACTCCTGACCTCAGATGATCCAACCGCCTTGGCCTCCCAAAGCGCTGGGATTACAGGCGTGAGCCACCGCGCCTGGCCTTGTCTGATTTTTTTCATGATTAGAATGAGGTTATGCATTTTTAAGTGCTGTGCCCTTCTCAGCACACCGTATCTGAGAATTCATGATGTTGCCGTGTCTTAGATGTTAATCATTTGGTTAAGGTGGTATCTGCCTGTTTACCCTTTTACAACTATTGTCGTAGATATCTTAGGGGATGTACTCTGAGACTGTGATCAATTTTACTCACTAATTTTAGCATCCATCCATGGGTCTTATCTGCAACTATTAGTGTGGTTTTTCCCTAAGTCTGATTTTTCCCCCCAATTTCCTTCATTCCTTCTGTATTAATTGGAGTGCATCTGTAAGGAAGAGCTATCCTCCCTCTCATGTATTCACTTGTTTATGTAGGTGTGGATTCATGGATGCATGTTTTTTTCTATGGACTTAGTCTAATACTGTGATTTATTTTGTTGCTCAGATTGTTAGAAATTTCAGCTTTTGTTTGCTCTTTCAGATTGGCATCTAGGCCCTTTTTTTTTTTTTTTTTTTTGTTGAGACAGAGTCGCTTTGTCGCCCAGACTGGAGTGCAGTGGCCGGATCTCAGCTCACTGCAAGCTCCGCCTCCCGGGTTCACGCCATTCTCCTGCCTCAGCCTCCCGAGTAGCTGGGACTACAGACGCCCGCCACCTCGCCCAGCTAGGTTTTTGTATTTTTTAGTAGAGACGGGGTTTCACCGTGTTAGCCAGGATGGTCTCGATCTCCTGACCTTGTGATCCGCCCGTCTCGGCCTCCCAAAGTGCTGGGATTACAGGCTTGAGCCACCGCGCCCGGCCCAATCTAGGCCCTTTCAATAGCTCTGTCCCCTAGGCTGGAGTGCAATGGCATGATCTCGGCTCACTGCAACCTCCGCCTCCTGGGTTCAAGCAATTCTTCTACCTCAGCCTCCTGAGTAGCTACGATTACAGGTGCCCGCCACCACGCCGGGCTAATTTTTTTATTTATTTAGTAAAGGAATGTATTTATTTAGTAAAGGAGGAGTTGCACCATGTTGACCAGGCTGGTCTCAAACTCCTGACCTCAAATGATCCACCCACCTCGGCCTCCCAAAATGGGATTACAGCCCGGCTGTCAGTATGCTTTTAAGTGTGCTCATTGCTACCGGATGTCACTGCTTCTAAGTCTTCTCAGCAAACAGAACTAGGAAATAGGCTTATGTATACTCAGCTACATATTACACATGTATCTATGTTTATTTCTGTGTATGTCTGTGTATATGTTACAAATGAGTTCATACTGATATCTCATTCTAATCCAACACTGTATGGTTTATTTTAGCCTTCCCCCATATTTGTAATTATTTTGCCAATTATTAGGCTGTCATTATCCTTCATTTTTTAAAACTTACTTTTTCAGTACCACTGTCAATATGAATTAGTGTCAGAATTGCTAACCCATATCTTTGTGAGAAACACAAATTTACTAACTAGGTAACAGGATTTGTGTTACAGTTTTTATGGCTTTGTTTAGCTTTACGATATTCAGTCAAAATAGGTTTTCAAAATTTCTTCCTCATGCTCTTCAGTGTATTTATGTTATTCGTTTGTAATGC
Source organism: Macaca thibetana thibetana (assembly GCF_024542745.1). NCBI lineage: Eukaryota > Metazoa > Chordata > Mammalia > Primates > Cercopithecidae > Macaca > Macaca thibetana. The sequence continues at coordinate 30,340,367 of NC_065587.1, forward strand.
AGTTAGATTCGCTTGTTATTGTTTGTATTCTGAGTTTTTAAATTTTTTTAGTATGTGCTACATTACTCTGGTTTTGAGTCATCTATACAAAAGATATACTCAGAGAAGTAATCACCCCTTCCTTATCCCTACCATCCATTCCCATTTCCTTTTATCCCTTTCCCACCTATCCCTTGTGGGTAGCTGATCTCTTTAGTTTCTGGTTTATCCTTCCTGTATTTCTTTTGTACAAATAAGCAGATATCTGTATGTGTTCTTATTCCCATTTCTTATATGAAGGATAGCATAGTCTAAATCTTTTTTTACTTTGCTTTTTTCACTTAACAATGTATCTTGGAATTCATTCTGTGTCAGTTCTTAGACATCTTAGAATGATTTTCATTTATTTTTACTGCTGCATAATACTCCATGTGGATATACCATAGAGTCTTCAGTCTCCTCCAATGTGTGGGCATTTAGATTGTTTCCAGTATTTTGCAATTACAAATAGTGCTACAGTGGATAACCTTGTGCATATGTGTTTTTTTTTTTCTCCCATATCATTGGAGGTGTACCTTCAGAGTAGATTTTTTGTTTTTTTGTTTGTTTGTTTTTTGTTGTTTGTTTTTTGTTTTTTTTGGTTTTTTTTGAGAGGGAGTCTCGCTCCGTCGCCCAGGCTGGAGTGCAGTGGCGGGATCTCAGCTCACTGCAAGCTCCGCCTCCCGGGTTTACGCCATTCTCCTGCCTCAGCCTCCGGAGTAACTGGGACTACAGGCGCCCACCACCTCGCCTGGCTAGTTTTTTGTATTTTTTTTTTTTTAGTAGAGACGAGGTTTCAACGTGTTAACCAGGATGGTCTCGATCTCCTGACTTCGTGATTCGCCCGTCTCAGCCTCCTAAAGTGCTGGGATTACAGTTGTTTTGTTTTTTTGAGACGGAGTCTCGCTCTGTCACCCAGGCTGGAGTGCAGTGGCGCGATCTCGGCTCACTGCAAACTCCACTTCCCGGGTTCACGTCATTCTCCTGCCTCAGCCTCCCGAGTAGCTGGGACTACAGGCTCCCGCCACCATGCCCAGCTAATTTTTTCTATTTTTTAGTAGAGACGGGGTTTCACCGTGTTGGCCAGGATGGTCTCGATCTCCTGACCTCGTGATCTGCCCGTCTCGGCCTCCCAAAGTGCTGGGATTACAGGCGTGAGCCACTGCGCCTGGCCAGAGTAGATTCTTAGAAGTAGGTTTGCTGGGTTAAAAGATGTACACATATATAATTTTGTTAGGTATTGCCCAATTCCCCCCCAAAAGAGTTGTACAGTTTGCATTCCCACCAGCCATATATGAAAACTTCCTTGCATATATTTTAAAACACATACAGATGAATGATTATCAGTTTTGTTTAGGATCTTCCTTTCCTTCTGCAATTCCTCTTCTATCATGACAGGTTGCAAAAGAAACCAACTGCAACTTTTTCATGAAAAGAAGTAAAATTAGTTTTCCAGAGCTGACTGAAGATTTTCTTACTGGCATTTAAAAGTTATAATTATGTATTACATTTTTCCACTTTACCTAGTTTAGCATCTGTTATATAACATCTCACCACCTGCTTAGTTGTGCAGGCAGTTCTTTTCAGTTTAGATAGTAATACTGAATACTGCAAGTTTAAACATTTTCCCCCTCTTAGAGAGTCATTTTCCTCATTTCTGAGACAGGTGTTTAATATTTCTGAAAGTAAAGCAGTTCAGAAAATATTTGCATTTCTTCACTCTATTGTTTCGGTGACAGACGTGGTCGTCTGAGCATCTCTTCCTTTGACTTGACTCGTTGGGTGCAGCTTACAAAAGCATGCCAGGGTCACCATAACAAAGTAGATCATCCTCTTTTCAGACTATGGCTCCCTATCCTGCCCTCTCTCCCTGAGGTCCCCTGGCTTGAGACCTTCACCTTTATGTTTTCCCGGTGTGCTGGTCCTCTCTGGCCTTGCTCTGGATTCTGTCTGCTAACCTCCCCACTCTGACCAGATTGTCTCAGTTCTCCTGATCCCTCAACTCCCGCTGTACAGGAACCCTACTGTTTATTTTGTCTGATCTTGCTCAGACTGCTGATACATGCTGGAGAAAATCACTTTAATTGTCATGATTGGCAGCACTAAACATCTCTGGATTCTTTCTGCTGAGTCTTCAATGTGTTCTTTTAACTTGTCCCCATTCGGGTCCCTTTCTCACCTTCCCTGTGCCTGGTTTGCTTTCACATCTTTTGCCTTCCAGCCTGCTCTCCCATACTCCCACACCTCATTTACAACACATACTTGCCTTATTTCAGGAGAGACAGGTTTTGACTTATCCTGAGGAAATAGATCTAAGTAGCCAGAACTATAGGCTACTTTGGGAGGCAGTACATTTTCTATATCATGATCATTATTATTATTTTTCTTGTCCTTACTGCCTGCCTTCTTCAGCTTCTTTTCAATTGACCTGTTCGAATCTGGCTCAATCATGAACCTGAACTTCGTTGATCACCACAAGAGGCTGTGGCCAAGGACTGTTGGCCTATATAAGGTGTCATGGTTCAGAACATGGGTTTTGGGGGCAGCACACCTGAATTTGAATCTCAGTTCTGTTAACTACTAGGTATGTAATCATGAACAAGTTAATTGACCCTCCATTCTGCCTCAGTTTCTTCATCTATAAAGTAGGGGTTATGCTTCATAGGGTTGTGGTGAATATAAGAATTTTTCTTAAGTTCTTAGCACTGTGCTAATGACTATGATCATTATGATTAAATGTGGTCCTTCCTCATTTTCTCACTCTACCTCAGGTCACTTAATGCTCTTGGTGTGTGTTGATATTACTTCTAGTAGTTGTCATAACTCACCGCCAGCTGGTCTCACCCAGACCATTGTAAAGTTCTTTTCCACTGAAAGTGGGAGGAAATAATTGAGGAGAAAGGAAATGTAGGGAAGTGATCAAGAAGTGGGTATCCCATCTATTTCATCAGGGTCTCCTTTTCTTTCTCATGGCAAGTTCAAAACACTTCTAAGTAGTAACTGCTTTGCGTTAGAGAGTATCTGTTACCAAGTCTCACTTTGGGCTACCCTAGCATGCTTTAAGTAAAACAAAGCTGCTTGGTTATGGATTTTTAAGATGATGGATAGTCACAATACTAAATCCTGATAGTGTATCTTAGATCAAGTAAAATAGACTTATTTTTCCTATTCATGAAGAGAGAAATGTTTTTCATACTTCTTTAATAATTTGGGTACTACAGTTCACCAAAAATTTGTGGAACCTTTTCTGAATATGTCAGTACAAGTCTTCCTCTATGTCAGTGTCTATGCATACACATGTATAACTGAGTGTGGGGTTTTTTTTTCATTCTCTTTATCCATATTTTTTGTTTTGTGCTGCTTATGTTTGGATGTAGCCTGAACATGAAATAATGGAATCTTCTTTTTGTAACTTGGCCAACATTATCAAAGCATATATGTAGGAAATAGGACTAAAACTCAGACCTCCTGATTTGAAGCTCAGTGTTCTTTTCTGATGTTACTTCCTTTTTAGGGTATCACATGATAAATGTAATTAATAATAATAAGTAAAATAATTTTTTTTTTTTCTTGAGATGGAGTCTTGCTCTGTCGCCCAGGCTGGAGTGCAGTGACATGATCTCAGCTCACTGCAACCTCCACCTCTTGGGTTCACGCCATTCTCCTGCCTCAGCCTCCCGAGTAGCAGGGACCACAGGTGCCCGCCACCATGCCCGGCTATTTTTTTGTACTTTTAGTAGAGATGGGGTTTCACCATGTCAGCCAGGATGGTCTTGATCTCCTGACCTTGTGACCGCCCGCCTGAGCCTCCCAAAGTGCTGGGATTACAGGCGTGAGTCACCACACCCGGCCAAGTAAAAAAAATTTTTAAAAGACCTTACAACTTTTTTTTGAAGACTTACTATCTTTTAGGCTGCATCTGCTTTTTCTATAATCTTCACAACCCCCAGACTTTCCTCATCTTCTAGCCAAGCAAATGGTTGCTCAGAGATACTAGGTAACTCAACTAGTGTCTCTCAGCTAGTGAGGGATAGGACCAGAATTGAAACCTTTTCTGGGTCTTTTAGCCTATTTTATTACTGAAGAAGTTGACAAATGCATATGTAACCAACAAAACTTGTTCAAGCTCTGGGCTCTCCAGAGCACCTTTTCTAGAGAAGTTGCACACTTGTTAATGACCAGATTTTAAGCCATGGTACCTATAGTACGTTGGAACATTAGCTCTTAAAATAATTATAAATGCAAAGCATTTACTGTTACTGGTTTTATTGCTAAAATAACCTTAGGCTAGCTTTTAATTGTTCACTTAATGGTTTGCAGCATCTGAAAAAAAAAAAACCTCTGCACTGTTTTTCTTGGTTAGTGAATTGTCAGAGAACCAACCTAAAGTAAGGAATACATTTTCTTTTTTTTTTTTTTTTTTTTGGAATACATTTTCTTTTAAAGCAATCATTAGTATTATCTACCTATTTATTTTTGGAACATTAGTTTGGCTCAGTCTAACTTAGCATCTGAAGACAAGTTAATTTTTATCTGTGAAACAAAGTACTGTAGTTTCGTGTTCAGATAATTAAAGTTCACCAAAATGGGTGGCTTAGAGAACAGCTTAATAGCTTTCCCTAAAAATAACCCATTAAACAGTTGATAGGTAGCATTTTAGTTGCTACAGTATATGGTGCTTGTGCATGATAATAACGTTTGTCTAAATAAGGTGGATCTATTATCCACAAATATTGAGGCTCTACTATGAGACATGACTATAATGACGGGATGGAGAGGATGGGAAGAAAACCTAAAAATATTAGAAATTTTATGTCAAAGCCTTTGAAATGATTGTGGAAGGCTGGGCATTTATTCTAATGATACTGTCATTACTCAAAACTTGTTTGGAGAGCATTTATCTTGGAATTTCCTTGAATACAAGCTTATGAACCATGAAAGAGAATCAACCCGTTAATTTTGTAGCACAGCTAAATTTTTTTAAAAATCACCTTTTGAGATATTTATATGCAATAAAATGTATCTTTTTATGTGTACTGTTCAGTGAAATCTTGACACATGTATGTAGTTGTGTAACTGCCACCACAATAAAGATACAGAATATTTACATCACTTCAGAAGGCTTTTTTGGGCACCTTTGCAGTCAGTTTGTGCCTCAGGCAAGCACGGTTTTCTTTTCTTTCCTTTTTTTTTTTTTTTTTTTTTTTTTTTTTTTGAGACGGAGTCTCGCTCTGTCACCCAGGCTGGAGTGCAGTGGCTGGATCTCAGCTCACTGCAAGCTCCGCCTCCCGGGTTTACGCCATTCTCCTGCCTCAGCCTCCCAAGTAGCTGGGACTACAGGCGCCCGCCACCACGCCCAGCTAGTTTTTTTGTATTTTTTAGTAGAGACGGGGTTTCACCGTGTTAGCCAGGATGGTCTTGATTTCCTGACCTCGTGATCCACCCGTCTCGGCCTCCCGAAGTGCTGGGATTACAGGCTTGAGCCACCGCGCCCGGCCTTTTTTCTGTTTTTTTAAGACGGAGTCCAGCTCTGTCACCCAGGCCGGAGTGCAGTGGCGCGATCTCGACTCATTGCAACCTCCCGCCTTTCAAGTTCAACTGATTCTCTTGCCTTGGCCTCCTGACTAGCTGAGATTACAGACCTGCACCACCACACACAGCTAATTTTTGTATTTTTGTGGTTTTTTGTTTGTTTGTTTGTTTGTTTTGAGACGGAGTCTCGCTCTGTCACCCGGGCTGGACTGCAGTGGCCGGATCTCAGCTCACTGCAAGCTCCGCCTCCCGGGTTTATGCCATTCTCCTGCCTCAGCCTCCAGAGTAGCTGGGACTACAGGCGCCCGCCACCTCGCCCGGCTAGTTTTTTTGTATTTTTTAGTAGAGACGGGGTTTCACCATGTTAGCCAGGATGGTCTCGATTTCCTGACCTTGTGATCCGCCCGTCTCGGCCTCCCAAAGTGCTGGGATTACAAGCTTGAGCCACCGCGCCCGGCCAATTTTTGTATTTTTAGTAGAGATGGGGTTTCACCATGTTGGCCAAGCTGGTCTCAAACTCCTAACCTCATCATCCGCCCACCTCAGCCTCCCAAAGTCATAGGATTACAGGTGTGAGCCACTGCACCTGGCCACGGCTTTCTATCACTATAGGTTAGCTTCAGCTTTTCTAGAATCTCATATAAATGGGATTTAAAAGTTTGTTCTCTTTGTGTTTGGCTTCTTTCATTTAGCATAGTGTTTTTCAGATTTGTCCTTGTTTCATGGATTAGTAGTACTTCCTTTTATTGCTGAGTACTGTCCTGTTGCATGCATGTACCACAGTTTGTTTACCCTTTCCTTGTTAATTAACATTTGGGTTGTACCCAGTTTGGGGTTGTTAGGAATAAAGCTCCTACAGACATCTGTATATGAGAGTTTCACCTTTGCTGCATCCTCCCCAACACTTGGTATTGGTCAGTTATTTTAGCCATTCTAATGGATATTTGGTTTTAATTTACATTTCCTTTATGACTCATTCGTCATATTTTCATATTTGTTGTCACAAAGGAAGTGTTTATTCTTTTGCCTATTTGTAATATTGCATTGTTTGTAGTCTTGTTTTGAAGTTTTAAGAGTTTTTTATATATTCTAAATACAAGTCCTACATATTGCAATTTTTTTCTCCTATCTGCACAATTCATTTTTGACCCTGATGATCTTATCTGGCCTGCTCTGCTCACCATCTCATTCATGGATCCCATTCAGTAGCCTTTCCCTTTCAGTCTTGGCTGTCTCTTTCCGTTTCCACCGTCACTACTCTTACACATTCCAAGGACTTTACCACTCCCTTCAGAGATGTGGTGGGTGGTTTTTTTTTTCTTTTTTTTTTTTAATTGTTTTACTGACTTGAGAGTGCTACTGGCAACCTGGTTAATTCTGGCTCATCCTTCAGTTCTCTGTTTAAATGCCTTCCTAATTTCCTTAAGAGAAGAAGAGCCTTCCATAAGCTTCTATTTTAAACTAAGTTTTCTAGTTATCCTTAATAACATTAATTATATAACTTGCATTTTCCTTAGCAGTTATCATAATGTATAATATAGTCATATATTTATGACAGATATGTTTATTAATATCTATGTCTCTCTCTTTTTTTTTTTTTGTGACGGAATCTCCCTCTGTCACCCAGGCTGGAGTGCAGTGGCACGATCTCAGCTCACTGCAACCTCTGCTTCCCTGGTTCAAGCGATTATCCTGTCTCAGCCTCCCAAGTAGCTGGGACTACAAATGCACGGCACCACGCACAGCTAATTTTTGTATTTTCAGTAGAGACGGAGTTTCACCATGTTGATCAGGCAGGTCTCGAACTCCTGACCTCAGGTGATCCACCCGCCGCAGCCTCCCAAAGTGCTGGGATTACAGGTGTGAGCCTCCGCGCCCGGCCTCTGTGTCTCTTTATCTCCTCTCATATAGTTTAATGAGGGCAGAGAGCATTCTATTTTTACTGCTTTATCCACAGTGCTTAACGTAATGTAGGTGATTATTTAATAAATAAAATTGACTTTAACATTTGAATGTTTTTAAAGTTATTTGATGCACATCCTTTTAGATCCCAAACTGACGTTTTTTTCTCTTGAATACAAACTTCTGTACTAGTTTCCTGTCCCTGCCATTTCCACTGCATCTATAAATTGCCCTTAAAACAAGAGTTCTCATCTTTTTTTTTTTTTTTTTTTTTTTTTTGAGACGGAGTCTCGCTTTGTCGCCCAGGCTGGAGTGCAGTGGCGCGATCTCGGCTCACTGCAAGCTCCGCCTCCCGGGTTTACGCCATTCTCCTGCCTCAGCCTCCAAGTAGCTGGGACTACAGGCGCACACCTCCACGCCCGGGTAATTTTTTGTATTTTTAGTAGAGACGGAGTTTCACCATGTTAGCCAGGATGGTCTCGATCTCCTGACCTCGTGATCCGCCCTCCTCGGCCTCTCAAAGTGCTGGGATTACAGGTGTGAGCCACTGCGCCTGGCCTTTTTTTTTTTTTTTTTTTTTAATGCCGTGAATCCTTTAGGCAGTTAGTGAGACTTGTGGCTCCTTTTCAGATTAATGTTTTAAATGAATAAAATGTGATTACAAAGGGAGTCAGTTATACTGAAATACCACTTTTGAAAAATTAAGAAGCCTTTATATGTCCTTCTTTACTGATGCCGTAAATAGCAAGATCAGGCAGCAAGTCTAACAAGCACTGTAATTTCAAAGTGTTGATGGGTGTAGATATTTCAAGAATTATAACTAGTCTCCCTATGTCTAGTTTTAGCCTCTTTAGTCAAGTTTTTTTTTTCTCTCTCTCTTTCTTTTTGAAATGGAGTTTTGCTCTGTCGCCCAGGCTGGAGTGCAGTGGCATGATCTTGGCTCACTGCACCCTCCACCTCCTGGGTTCAAGCAATTCTCCTGCCTCAGCCTCCCAGGTAGCTGGAATTACAGAAACCTGCTAATTTTTGTATTTTTAGTAGAGACAGGGTTTTACCATGTTGGTCAGGCTGGTCTCAAACTCCTGACCCCAGGTGATCCACCCGCCTCGGCCTCCCAAAGTGCTGGGATTACAGGCATGAGCCACCACACCCGGCCTCAGTCAGTTCTATACCCGTGTTTCTGATTCCCCTCCTCTCCCCTCCCTTCTCCTGCCTTCCCCTGTCCTGCTTTCCCCGAGACAGAGTCTCACTGTGTCACCCAGGCTAGAGTGCAATGGCATGATCTTGGCTCACTACAACCACCGCCTCCTGGATTCAAGTGATTCTCCTGCCTCAGCCTCCCAAGTAGCTGGGATTACAGGCACGCACCACCACGCCTAATTTTTGTGTTTTTAGTAGATATGGGGTTTCACCATGTTGGCCAGGCTGGTCTCGAACTCCTGACCTCTGGTGGTCCACCCGCCTCAGCCTCCCAAAGTGCGGGGATTACGGGCATAAGCCACCACATCTGGACTCTTCATTTTCTGTTATCGAAGTAAAGTACAGATTTCTCAGCTTTCCAGTAACATCACCTTTTGTTTTTCCCTGGACAGGTGTAAACTCCAGCCATATTGAACTATCCAGCACTGGTACTCAGCCTTCCATGCTTCAGCTCCTGTAGCTGCTTCTTCCTTAAGTGCTTTTTCATGTGCTGCCTATTAAAATCCTGCCTGCTTTTCAAGGCACCATTAATTACTACCTTCTTAGAGAGGTCCACAGATACTAACATAGAGCAGAGCCTGACAGATAATAAACACTCAATAAATTAGATACTATTAAATAAGAATTGTTGATAACTTCTTTTCAGTACCATCATTACCTGGCCAGTAAATAAACTATAAATATTTTGAGTAATATACATCTATAAACTAAGACAAAGCAGTATTTTCAGTACGTATAAGCAAGTTTAATGTAAAGTGAATGCATAAATGATTAATGTGTAGAATTTTGTTTTAATCTCAGTTTGAATGTTTATCAATTGTAATCAGAGCACAGGGAGAAAATGATTTCATGGGCAGATATGGACATTTCTTATTCTTCATACTTAATCACAAACCCCACCAGTCTATAAGATTGATTTCAAGTACTATCAGTCTTTTTTTGTAAAACAGAATCCTCAAGCTCCTAAGAACTCTGTTTTTTAATACCTTTAATATACTTAAATTGCTACTGAGTGTATATGTCTGCCTCATATAAAATACACCAAAAACCGAAGTCTTCACATAGGAAGATGCAAGACTTGAAAGTACTATGTATTGCATTAACTATATTAACATTTGTTGCTTTTCACACAGTAGTAAATATGGTGTTGAAAGGAGGAGATGAGCAGGCACAGTGGCTCATACCTGTAATCCCAGCACTTCGGGAGGCTGAGGCGGGTGGATCACGAGGTCAGGAGTTTGAGACCATCCTGACTAACATAGTGAAACCCCGCTCTACTAAAAATACAAAAATTAGTCAGGCGTGGTGGCACGCACCTGCTACTCAGGAGGCCGAGGCAGGAGAATCACTTGAACCTGGGAGGCGGAGCTTGCAGTGTGCCAAGATCGCACCACTGTACTCCAGCCTGGGCAACAGAGCGAGACTCTCTCAAAAAAAAAAAAAAAAAAAAAAAAAAAAAAAAAAAAAAAAAAAAGAATGCGGTAGCTGTATTGGAAGTGGTATAGCTGTGGGGATCAGGTTGGTTCATTGCTTTTTGAGCTTCTGTGGGCATTGGAGAACAATGGTAATGTCAAGTGCCCTATTGACAGGGTCAGGGCCATGGACAGACCTAAATATTTCTACAAAAACACAAGTACCTCCAGGATGTAGGGTGTTAGGAGAAATGATAGAACAAATAAACATCAGTGAAAGGAACTGTACCTTACCACAAAAGCAAAACTTTCAAATGAATAAAGTCTTAAGAATAAAGAATAGGCCAGGTGCAGTGGCTCATGCCTATAATCTCAGCACTTTGGGAGGCTGAGGTGGGTGGATCACTTGAGGTCTGGAGTTTGAGACCAGCCTGGCCAACATAGTGAAACTCTGTCTCTACTTAAAAAAAAATTAGCTGGGCTTGGTGGCCTGTGCCTGTAGGTAGTCCCAGCTACTTGGGAGGCTGAAGCAGGAGAATCACTTGAACCTGGGTGGGTGAGATGACAGTGAGCCGAGATTGCACAACTGCACTCCAGCCTGGGTGGCAGCAAGATTCTGTCTTAAAAAAAAAAAAAAGGAAAGAAAAGAAAAAGACATTTGAAATATCTTGGGTCACTTGAGCCTGGGGCCCATTAGTATTTCATGTATTTTGGGGCTAGGACAGGTGGAAGCTGAGTTGTCAGGACCAAAGTACTTCTGGCTAACAGCTTGTTCTTTATGGCATTTGTGGCCACCTGTAGGATTTTTGTTAGCATATCTTCGTTGACAGGCGTTAGATAAGGATACTGTTTTTTTCCTGCCCTGCAGTAAAGAACACATGAGCTGGTTGCAGCTGCAGTAAAGAACACATGAGCTATTTAGAACATATAGTTGTGCCCTTGAGGAATTTCATCTAATTGGATGGAGACTGCTTGAAGAGGACCCTGCTGGGACGTGGGAGGTTTGTGAAATAAGCACCCATTTCTTGTGAGCCTACTATTTGCCCATTTATCCAGAGCTGTGGCTCCCCTCATTCTGAGTTGGCAGAAAGGGCTCCTTGCCTGCAGGTGACCCAGTGCACCATCCTCCCCATTCTTTCAACAAGCTGCTACCTGAGGAAATGTTGTAAAAATATAAATGTTGGCATGCTTAAAGTCTGCTTAGCATCCTTTGGTGGCTTCCCAGGATACAATTATGAAAATATAAATATGGCCTGGCTCTTGCCCACCCTCCAGCTTCCCCTGTCATGTTCCTGTGTGTCCCCCTCTCTGCAGACACTCTGTCACCCCAGGTTCCCGCAGGCCTCTACACCACTGCCCCACATCTCTGCCTGGAATTTACTCTCACTTCTCTTCCCCCCCTAGTTAGCGATTGGAGCCTTCTCTTTTACCCTACCTGGTCCTGCAGCCTTCAGCCTCCCCTCCCCCCACCCCCGACCATGGCTTTCATAACACCCTATGCCTCTCAGTTTTTCACCTGGATTTAAGTTTTTTTCCTTATCCTTGCCTTATCAGTCTTTAAAAAGTAGTCGTCCGTACTCCTGCTGTTCTCCCCATCCTCTCCATTTCCTTACTTGAACCAAAGTTACCACACATCGTCTGGTTGCATGCAGATTCAGTGAATGCTTTCCAGTTCTTACCTTTCTCATTCTCTCCTGTTTGAAACGCCTTCCTTCTTTGTCTTGGGAAGCACCACCCTTTTCTGGTTCTGCTACATGGTTAAGCAGAAGTACATGGACATGGCCTTTGGAGTTGGACAACAAAGGTCCCTTTTTTTTTTTTTTTTGAGACGGCGTCTCGCTCTGTCGCCCAGGCTGGAGTGCAGTGGCACGACCTAGGCTCACTGTAAGCTCCACCTCCCGGGTTCACACCATTCTCCTGCCTCAGCCTCCCAAGTAGCTGGGACTACAGGTGCCCGCCACCACGCCCGGCTAATTTTTTGTATTTTTAGTAGAGACGGGGGTTTCACCAGGTTCGCCAGGATGGTCTTGATCTCCTGACCTCGTGATCCTCCCACCTCAGCCTCCCAGTGTTGGGATTACAGGCGTGAGCCACTGCACCTGGCCTAAAGGTTCTTACTCCATTATCATTTCTTTCCATTTTCTTGAACTGATTCTTCATCCTCATGCTGCTCCTGAGTTTTGTCCTCCAACCTCTTTTCTTGAAATTCTCTCTCTGCAGGAGTGCTAACCACTGTGGCTTCTGTTAAGGATTTCCAGCTTGATCTCTCCTGATGCTGCTGGAAGGATGGAACCGTCGTCTCCTCTATCTGAATCGCCCACAGGCATCCTTAGATTTTTAAATCAGGATGCTCAAAACTATCTTTGTCCCTCACCTCCACTTTCTTTATGTACCTCCCAGACCCAGGCCTACCTCGCCTAGGTTAAGAATACAAATGGAGCCTTACATACCGTAAAAAAAAAAAAAAAGATCGACCTAAGAAACATTAAGCAGACTTTGCTGTCTCCTCCTGCCATGACAGATATGCCTTCTTTTCCTTTTTTTTTTTTTTGAGATAGGGTCTCACTTTGTCACCCAGGCTGGAGTGCAGTGGCACAATCATGGCTCACTGCAGCCTCAACCTCCCTGGCTCAAGTGATCCTCCTGCCTAGTCCCCTAAATGGCTGGGACTACAGGCAAGTGCCACCATGCCCAGCTAATTTTTGTATTTTTTGTAGAGACAGGGTTTCATGATGTTGTCCACACTGATCTCGAACACCTGGATTCAAGTGATCTGCCCTCCTCACCCTCCCAAAGTACTGGGATTACAAGCGTGCACCACCATGCCCGCACCAGGCCTAGTATACCTTCTTAATGACCTGAAAGGTTGGGTTCAAATAGAAAATACTCAGGCTCCGTAGAGTTCTGTGTCAGTAGTTCCAGCAGAGCAGGCCTTCAGCATAGTCCTCTTCCCTCCCCAGCCACAGCACTGTCCATGTGTTGTGAGCTTGAGCACATGTGTGTGGCCTCCTGCCTGCACAGTCTAGGCTCAATACATGCCAGCGAGCAGCTGCCCCTTTGACCACCACCTCAAGTGCACCTGCTGGGTGTGGACCTACACTTTTCCAGATGCAGGGGATTCTGGGGCACCTGACCCCAGATGCAGGGGATTCTGGGGCACCTGAGGAGCATGGTCCCCTGACCCCAGAAACCTTCTCTCATGGGCATGGGCATGGCTGGGTGAGGGTTAGTGGCCAGTGACCACAGATGTCTCAGTCGCTTACCTCGCCTCATGTTTCCTCTTTCTTTTCTTTGCGGTCTTGCTTTTCTGTCAGAAGCCTACTCATCCTTCAGGATATGGCTTTTGTGGGCTTCATCTTCTTTTAATCCTTCCCTTAGTATTTGAAATTAACCCAGCTCCTCTTCGTGTTTCAGAAGTGCTTCACTATGATAAAAGGCAAAGTATGTTCTGTGTTCCTGTCTCCTTCCCTCACAAAGTTGCAAGTTTCTTAAGAGCAGGATCATTGTTTGTTTTTGCCACCAGTCCTAATATGAAGCCTCACAAATGGGAAGTTCTTGACAAGCGTGGCTTGAATTCACCGAAACTCTGTCTTCATTTCGTGTTGTTGTGGTAACCCTATCAAAACAGGAAATAAAGCTAGTTTAGCATGACTTGTTCATAATTGACTCATGCTGGTTCCCTTTTCTTCCCTAAGCGATCACAAAAACGTCTGTTAAATAATCTACTCCAGAATTTCATGGACTTCTGCGTTTATTGATCAGTACACTTCTGGAATCTGTTTCCCACTCGCCGCAGCACTGAAATGGATCATGTGGCCAAAGAGCCCTGGTTCCTTTTTTTTTTTTTTTTTTAATTGCTTTACTAAGAAATAATTGATACACAAAATATTGCACACATTTAAAGTATAAAGTTGGATAAGTTTTAATACATTATACACCTACGAAACCATCAACACAGTCAGGATAAAGAACATACTCATTGCCTCCAAAAGTTACCTCCTTTCCAATTGTAATCTTCTTCCTCTCATTCCCAGGCAACCCTGGGGGTAAATCCAAAGTAAACCCAGGATTACTTTGTATTTTCTATAAATGGAAATACGTTTCTTTTGGTCTGGCTTCACTCACCATAATTATTTGAGATGCATCTGTGTTGCATATATCAATAGTTCATTTCCTGTTATTAAATAGCAGGAATCTAATTTCCTTTTCTTATCAAATAGCAGGAATCTCATTTCCTTATCAAATAGCAGGAATCTATCCATTTTGAGACTTGAGATGGGTGTGCTCACTTCGGACCTTAATATCCTCCCATTCTCCATGATTTATGGGTCTTAGGATAGAATTCATCTGGGACTTGAGGTTGTGTTCATTTAAGATAACTGGACAGTCTCAATATCTTGGAATCCTCAAGGGAAGAGTATTATTATTTTTTTATTTTTTTGAGATGGAGTCTAGCTCTGTCGCCCAGGCTAAAGAGCAGTGGCACAGTCTCGGCTCACTGCAGCCCCTGCCTTCTGGGTTCATGCGATTCTCCTGCCTCAGCCTTGCAAGTAGGTGGGATTACAGGCATGTGCCACCATGCCCGGCTAATTTTTTTTTTATCTTTAGTAGAGATGGGGTTTCACCATGTTGGCCAGGCTGGTATCAGACTCTTGATCTCATGATACGCCTACCTTGGCCTTCTAAAGTGCTGGGAGTACAGGTGTGAGCAGCCATCCCCGGCCCAGAGTATTAATCATAATCTTTGCATCCTAATGTTAGAATAGTTCTTGATATATAGAAGGTACTAACCCAATGCTGGATAAAAGTTTCCCCCATTATTGGCCAGGTGTGGTGGTTTACGCCTGTAATCCTAGCACTTTGGGAGGCCAAGGCAAGAGGATCACTTGAGTTCAGGAGTTCCGGACCAGCCTGGGCAACATTGTAGAACCCTGCGTCTCCAAAAAAACTTTTTTTAATTAGCCAGGCGTGGTGGCGCTCGCCTGTGGTCCCCGCTACACTGCTACACTACTGGCTGCGTGGGAGGTTGGGGCTGCAGTCAGCCATGATTGCGCCAGTACACTCTAGCATCGGTGACAGAGTAGCCCATCTCAAAAGAAAGAAATAAAAGGGCCAGGCGCAGTGGCTCACGCCTGTAATCCCAGAACTTTGGGAGGCCGAGGTGGGTGGATCGTGAGGTCAGGAGATCGAGACCATCCTGGCCAAAATGGTGAAACCCTGTCTCTACTGAAATACAAAAAATTAGCTGGGCATGGTGACGGGCGCTGGTAGTCCCGGCTACTCAGGAGGCTGAGGCAGGAAAATCGCTTGAACCCAGGAGGCAGAGGTTGCAGTGAGCCAAGATTGCACCACTGCACTCCATCCAGCCTGGGCAACAGAGCGAGACTCCATCTCAAAAAAAAAAATTAAAATTTAATATTTTTCCCTCTTTAACATGTCTCATTCCCCCTTAAAAAAATTTTTTTTTACATGGCATATGCACGTAGTCCCAACTACTTGGAAGGCTGAGGAAGTGACTTCCGGAGTTCAGGACCGGCCTAGGTAGCATAGTGAGACTTCATCTTTCTCTCTCTCTCTCTCTTTTTCCCCCCTGAGACGGAGTCTTGCTCTGTCGCCTAGAGCTGGAGTGCAGTGGCGCGATCTTGGCTCACTCAACCTTTGCCTTCTGGGTTCAAGCAATTATCTTGCCTCAGCCTCCTGAGTAGCTGGAATTACAGGTTCGTGCCTCCACGCCCTGCTAATTTTTGTATTTTTAGTGGAGACGGGGTTTCACCATGTTAGCCAGGCTGGTCTCGATCTCCTGACCTCGTGCTCCGCCTGCCTCGGCCTCCCAAAGTCCTGGTATTACAGGCATGAACCACTTTGCCCATCCGAGACTTCATCTCTTTACAAAGAAAAATTGTTTTGGTTAATTATATGTTTTGGCAAAAAACAAAATTAACCGTCTTAACCATTTTTAAGTACACAGTTCAGTAGTGTTAAGTATATTCACATTGTTGCACAACAGATGTGGAACTTTTTCATCTTGGAAAATAAATTGAAAACCTGTACTCTTGAACACATCTCCCCATTTCTCCCTCTCCTCAGCCATTTGTAACCACCTTTCTCCTTTCTGATTCTATGAGTTTATTAATATTCAATACCTCATATAAGTGAAATTATGCAGTATTTGTCTTTTTGTGACTTGTTTATTTCTGTTGATATAATGTCCTCAAGCTTCATCCATGTTATAGCATGTGATAGAATGACCTTTTTGGTTTTTCCCCCCACCTTTATTGGGGCATAATTATCAAATAAAAGTTGAATGTATTTACTATGTTCAATGTGATGTTTTGATATATGTATACCATGCTAAATGATCCCCACAGTAAAGCTAATTAAGATACCCATCACCTCACATAGTTACGTTTGTGTGTGGTGGGGGCAAGAACATTTACGTGTTTTTGTTTTTGTTTTTTTTCCTTCAGAGACGGAGTTTCACTCTTGTTGCCTAGGCTAGAGTGCAGTGGTGCCATCTCAGCTCACTGCAACCTCCGCCTCTTGGGTTCAAGTGATTCTCCTGACTCAGCCTCCCAAGTAGCCAGGATTACAGGCACCTGCCATCACGCCTGGCTAACTTTGGTATTTTTAGTAGAGACAGGGTTTCACCATGTTGGCCAGGCTGGTCTCAAACTTCTGACCTCAGGTTTTCCGCCTGCCATGGCCTCCCAAAGTGCTGGGATTACAGGTGTGAGCCACGGCACGCAGCTGATAGTAGCCATTCTGATAGCTGTGAGGTGATATCTCATTGTGGTTTTGATTGGCATTTTTCTGATTAGTGATGTTGAGCCTTTTTTCATATACCTGTTGGCCATTTGTATGTCTTATTTTGAGAAATGTCTGTTTGGGTTCTTTGCCCCCACTCTCTACCACACCCACCTGCTTTTTTTTCCATTTTTGAGACAGGGTCTCTCTATGTTGCCCAGGCTGGTCTTGAACTCTTGGTCTCAAGCAGTCTTCCTACCTCAGCCTCCTGAATTGCTAGGACTACAAGCAAGTGCCACTGCTCCTGGCCTTTGCCCATTTTAAAATATTTTGTTTGTTTCCTGCTGTTGAATTGTTTGAATTTCTTATATATTTTAAATATTAGCCCTTTATCAGATATGTGGTTTGTAAATATTTTCTCCCATTCTGTGCGTTGTCTCTTCACTCTGTTGATTGCTGCTTGTGCTGTGCAGAAGCTTTTTAGTTTGATGCAATTCCATTTGTCTATTTTTGCTTTTGTTGCCTGTGCTTTGGGGGTCATAACCAAAAAATAATTGCCCAGACCAGTGTCAAGAAGCTTTCCCCCTATATTTCTAGTAGTTTTGTTTGTTCGTTCGTTTGTTTGTTTGTTTGAAATGGAGTCTCGCTGTGTTGCCCAAGCTGGAGTGCAGTGGTGCGATCTCAGCTCACTGCAAGCTCTGCCTCGCAGGTTCACACCATTCTCCTGCCTCAGCTTCCTGAGTAGCTAGTACTACAGGCACCCTGCCACCATGCCCAGCTAATTTTTTTTTTCTTTGTTTGTATTTTTAGTAGAGACAGGGTTTCACCATGTTAGCAAGGATGGTCTTGATCTCCTGACCTTGTGATCCACACGCATTGGCCTCCCAAAGTGCCGGGATTACAGGCATGAGCTACCACGCCCGGCCTCTTGTAGTAGTTTTATGATTTCAGGTTTTACAGTTTTTGTCTTTAATCTGTCTCGATTTGATTTTTGTATAGGGTGTGAAATAAGTATCCATTTTCTTCTTTTGCAAGTGGATATCCAATTTTCCCAGCACCATTTATTGAAGAGACTATCCTTTATGTTTGGGCTCTTTATTCTGTTCTATTTGTCTATTTGTCTGTTTTCATGCCAGTACCATGCTGATTCCCTGCCCCCCACCCAGCTTTATTAAGGTATAATTGACAAATACAAATTAGTATATGAAGCTGAAGTGGAAGTGCTGGAAAAAAAATTAGTATATATTCATGGTGTACAACATGATGTTTTGATATATGTGTATATTGTGAAATGATGAAATCAAGCTAATTAACATATCTGTTATCTCACATACTTTTTGTGGTGAGAATGTTTAAGATCTAATCTCTTAGCAGTATGCAAGTATATAATACCGGTGGCCGTCCCACTCGACGCTGCAGCACACCGATGCGAGGGCAGCTATCCGCGGTCACGCGAGTGGCCTTCACCCACCTCGGCCTTCAGTGTAGCTGGGACCACTCAGAACTCCTTCTATATTTTGCTGTAGGATAGAGCTGTAGAACTTACTCATCCTGGTTAACTGAAACTTTATACTCTAACAAATTATCTGCACATTTCACCCTATCCCTGCAGTGTTATGCTGTTTTGGTTACTATAGCTTTGTAGTGTATTTTGAAATCAGGTGATATGAAGCCTCCAACTTTGTTCTTGCTCAAGATTGCTTTGGCTATATGGGGTCTTTTGTGGTTCCATATATTAATTTAAAGCTTGCATTTTCTGTTTCTGTGAAAAATGGCATTGGAACTTTGATAGGGATTACATTGACTCTGCAGACCACACTGAGTAGTGTAGACAATTAAGAATATTAATTCAGGCCAGGCACAGTGGTTCATGCCTGTAATCCTAGCACTTCGGGAGGCTGAGGTGGGAGGATCACTTAAGACCAGGAGTTCAAGACCAGCCTGGATAACATAGCGAGACCCCATCTGTACCAAAAAGTTTTTAAATTAAAAACAATTGGCCGGGCGCAGTGGCTCACACCTGTAATCCCAGCACTTTGGGAGGCCAAGGCGGGCAGATCACGAGGTCAGGAGATCGAGACCATACTGGCTAACACGGTGAAACTGTGTCTCTACCAAAAATACAAAAAAAAAGAAATTAACCAGACGTGGTGGCGGGTGCCTGTAGTCCCAGCTACCCAGGAGGCTGAGGCGGGAGAATGGCGAGAACCCGGGAGGCAGAGCTTGCAGTGAGCCGAGATGCGCTACTGCACTCCAGCCTGGGTGACAGAGCGAGACTGTGTCTCAAAATAAATAAACAAATAAAAAATAAAAAAATATTAGCCAGCCATGGTTTTTGGATGTTGAATTGAATTTCCTTGTTTTTTTTTTTTTTTTTTAAAGCTGAATAATATTCCAGTCTATGTATATGCTACATTTTCTTTATCCATTCATCCATAGTGGACATTTCGGTTGCTTCCACATCTTGTGTATTGTGCATAATGCTGCAGTGAACATGAACCTGCCAATAACTCTTAAAGATTCTACTTTGAATTGTTTTGGATATATGCTCAGAAGTGGGATTGCTGGACCATATGGGATTTCTATTTTTAATTTTTTGAGGAATTTCCAAGTGGTTACACCATTTTACACACTCAACAATAGAGTACAAGGTTCGAATTTATCCACATCCTCACACTTACTCTTTTCTGTTTGTTTGTTTGTTTTTAATAGTGGCAATCCTGGCTGGTCGTGGTGGGTAGCTCACGCCTGTAATCCCAGCACTTTGGGAGGCCGAGGCAGGCGAGTCACGAGGTCAGGAGATCATGCCACTGCACCCCAGCCTGGCGAAAGAGCAAGACTCTGTCTCAAAATAAAAAAGGCGTGGCCGGGCGCGGTGGCTCAAGCCTGTAATCCCAGCACTTTGGGAGGCCGAGACGGGCGGATCACGAGGTCAGGAGATCGAGACCATCCTGGCTAACACAGTGAAACCCCTTCTCTACTAAAAAAATACAAAAAAACTAGCCGGGCGAGGTGGCGGGCGCCTGTAGTCCCAGCTACTGAGGAGGCTGAGGCAGGAGAATGGCGTAAACCCAGGAGGCGGAGCTTGCAGTGAGCTGAGATCCGGCCACTGCACTCCAGCCTGGGCGACAGAGCGAGACTCCGTCTCAAAAAAAAAAAATAAATAAATAAATTAAATTAAATTAAAAAGGCGTAACATTGAATACACGTTTCAAAAGAAGACATAAGAAAAGATGGTCATCATCACGAATCATTAGAGAAATGCAAATCAAAACCACAATGAGCTATCACCATATACCCATTAGGACTGCCCCCCCCCCTTTTTTTTTGAGACCGAGTCTCGCTCTGTTGCCAGGCTGGAGTGAAGTGGCATGATTTCGGCTCACTGCAGCCTCCGCCTCCTGGGTTCAAGCAATTCTACTGCCTCAGCCTCCCGAGTAGCTGGGACTATGGGTGTCCACCACTCCACCCAGCTAATTTTTGTATTTTTAGTAGAGACGGGATTTCACATTTTTGGCCAGGATGGCTCGATCTCCTGACCTCATGATCCACCTGCCTTGGCCTCCCAAAGTGCTGGGATTACAGACGTGAGCCACCACGCCCAGCCTTCTTTGTTAATGTTCCTTTTTAATGAACCATCTTTAGATTCCTGTGATAAGAGACACATAGCAAAAACCTGTAGTGTGGTGGTAGTTAGGGACAAAAGGGGTTGAGCAAAACAAGATACAGTTGGTAATGTCAAAGTGATTTTAAAGCATAAACTATTCATACACACCTGAAAGTTCATGGTATGCCTTATTTCCCAAGTATCAACAATAAAATATATAAAACAAAACCTATAAATCCAAGGAGAAGCTAGCAAGTATGGAGTTGTTATGGAAGAGTGCATCCCTCTTTGTCATCAGTTCTCTGAAAGATAGATTGCGTAAACCAAAAAGGCAGCAGAATGGTTAAGTGGAGCAGACAGGAACAGACCAAACTCCAGGGACCAAACTCCTTTTTTTCAAGTGGTACCAGATGAGGATGATCTCATGTTTTCTCAATTAAAAGGAGGCAGTTGACCGGGTGTGCTGGCTCACGCCTATAATCCCAGCACTTTGGGAGGCCGAGGTGGGCCGATCACGAGGTCAGGAGATCAAGACCATCCTGGCTAACATGGTGAAACTCCATCTCTACTAAAAATACAAAAAATTAGCCGGGCGTGGTGGC
Source organism: Macaca thibetana thibetana (assembly GCF_024542745.1). Classification (NCBI taxonomy): domain Eukaryota; kingdom Metazoa; phylum Chordata; class Mammalia; order Primates; family Cercopithecidae; genus Macaca; species Macaca thibetana. Next base: position 30,361,384 of record NC_065587.1, read on the forward strand.
AGGCTCCTGGAGGCTGAGGCAGGAGAATGGCATGAACCCAGGAGGCGGAGCTTGCAGTGAGCCGAGATCACACCACTGCACTCCAGCCTGGGCGACAGAGCGAGGCTCCTTCCCAAAAAAGTTTTTAAAAAGCGGGGGGCAGTTATTTCGTCACTGAGTGTTGATACAGTAGAGGGGCACACTGACCATAAGCTCCTCTCTCCAAAAATTTTGTTGGATTATAATTTTGCAGAGCAAATTATGGCCACATTTGACTGTTAACACTAGAACTTTATAATATTAACACTAGAAAGTTGTAATGTTGAGTTTAAACCAGTATTTTGTAACTAATCTGTCCTGTCGTTGAACTCTTGTTCTATGGGTTGAATTACCAAAATAGAATTTTTATTTCTAAAAATATTCCCAATATTGAATAAGCTTGCTTATTATATATGCTTTTTAATGCTATGTTAAATTATTATTATTATGTATGCTGTTGCCTGTCTAGTTGAAAATTACTGGCTTAGGGCCTCATGCACCAAACCAAAGCAAAATAAGATTTGAGTAGTGGTTCTTTTACTTAAGAAAATATATTATATTTCAGAGCACTTGGGGCCACCTGTGTACTGTGTGTTAATGGTGGTGTAGGATAATTGGATCCTAGTAAGACAAAGTTCCCCTCTAGAGCATTATCTTGTCATAGAATCAGATAAATATATCAATAATTCTTTGGATTAGTAGACTGATAAATATTATTATAGAAGCATAAACTTTATTTAGAGACAGAGTCTCACTCTCTTGCCCAGGCTGGAGTGCAGTGGTACAATCTTGGCTTACTGCCACCTCCATCTCCCAGGTTCAAGTGATTCTTGTGCCTCAGTCTCCCAGGTAGCTGGGATTACAGGTGTGTGCCACCATGCCTGGCTAATTTTTTTGTATTTTTAGTAGAGGCAGAGTTTCACCATGTCATCCAGGCTGGTCTCAAAACTCCTGTCCTCTAGTGATCCGCCCGCCTCAGCTTCCCAAAGTGCTGGGATTGCAGGCGTGAGCCACTGCACCCGGCCTTAGAAGCGTAAACTTTAAAATAAAGTTATTTTACTGTTTTCTGTTCTAGCACTTATCCCAAGGAAACAAGAAATGTTGTCTTATTGCCTGTCAGTGTTATTCTATTGCTTTGGTCAGTGGGCCAGATGTTGACATTTATTAGTATGAAAATTTCTTATACACAAGATTTTAATAGAATGTTTATCATAAAGATAGTAGTAATTCTCAAGATTCAAATTCATAAAATTGAAGGTATAATTTTTATTATTGCTTTTACTTAGAATTCTGGTATATTAGACATTAAGGACAACTTGGAAAGAACTGGGCCCCATGTTGCTGCCGCAGATGTGTTTTTCGAATAATACTTCCTAGGTTTTCTTATAAAACTACCCAAACATCTTGATTCAGTTTCTTGGAAGAAATGGTCATGTCATTTTGCAAGTGAGAGAAACAAAATTGATACAAATCATCAAGGTGTTCTCTTGGGTCCATTTTTGTTAGGGATAAAGATGTACTGTTGTCGGTTATTTGAATGTCTCTTCTGTGTCAGAGGAATTTGATACAACAGTAGGAAGGTGTTTTGGAGGCAGAAGTGATTATTCTCACCAGAATGCAGTTGCCGTTTAAGACAATGGGAAAATGCTTGTTTGTGTATTTCTGGGTTTATGAAAATACACATTCACCCAGTTAACAGGTCTAGGTTCTGTCTTAGTTTTGAGAGTCGCTGTATGCTATCTCATGTCAGTTGCATGCATCCTCCCTAGCTTGAGGCCTTTTTGTGGATAATATACATGCTGCCTTCACAGGTATGAAACAGGTGTTTACACAGAGTGTTAAAAATATAATACTTTGCCAGTTTGCATTCTTCAACTATTCTGAGGGCTGTTTTTAATGCCATCTGTCTTTCTCTCTCTTTTAAGCTCTGCTTATGATAATGTCAACAAAGTTCGAGTAGCTATCAAGAAAATCAGCCCCTTTGAGCACCAGACCTACTGCCAGAGAACCCTGCGGGAGATAAAAATCTTACTGCGCTTCAGACATGAGAACATCATTGGAATCAATGACATTATTCGAGCACCAACCATCGAGCAAATGAAAGATGTGTATCCTTTTTAGGCAACTAGCCAATTCCACTGCTTGGTAACTTTGTTGAGTAAATAGAACTTGAAATTTCCTAAACTTAAAGGAAAAGTGCTTTAAACATGCTAAAGGGAAAATCGTAATCTGTTTGCCATTTACTCCCTAAGTCTAGTCATGGAAAATCTTGGTTAACTCCATTTGCAGTCATGTTTTTTTCTGTCCAAGAGATGGTTTGTTGTGATGATGAAAAGGTAAAGGGAAGATCAGTAGTAGACTAAGAAAGAGGGTGCCCTGGCTATCTACCGGGTGAAATTAGGACTGTCCTGATCTTAGAATCAGGTCACCACTTTAGGTCTCAGTTTCCCCTCCTTTAAAACGAAGGATCTAGTTGTCATGATCTTTAAGGTCAACTGGGCTCTGAAATTATGTGATTAACTATGACCAACATTTAGATATCTGGACTGAATAGGTCTAGAGGATGCTGCCTGGGCAAAGACTCCATTTGAAAGATAGAGAGGTTAAGTATACTGAAGAGGATCTGCCAGAAGGGAGAGGGTTATACAGCACTCCTACCAGTTTACCCAATTTGTATTCCACCCTCCAGGGTGCGGGAGCTCGCTGTCTCTAGGCAGCCCTTTCCATTTTTAAACAGCTCTGTTAATAAGTTGTAGTGATATTTGAAGTGAAATGCCTCCTGCCACTACCACCTGTTGGTCCTACTTTACTTTTGCCATGAAAATAAGCCTCTCTCAAATGACAGATTTTAAAATCATGTTTCCTTTGAATCCCATGCTGCGCCACCTCTAGCATAAATCTGTAAGAAACAGAGAATATTATTTACACAGAGAGAGTAAAAAAAATGCAGAAATACTGCTAATGAAATAATACTATGATGAAGTTAAAGGCTAAATGCTTTAATAATTTAATTTCTGTTAGAAAGAAAGTAGCCATAGCTGAAGTTTTAGGTAGTTAAATAAGTGACCAGGCAAGAAAGCAAGAGGAGCAAAACACGCACAAACCCCTTCTTAGCACGACTTGCCCATAGTCTTATTTATTTAGGATCTTAACAGTTATGGGAGAGTAAGAAAATAGATAGACTTAGGGTTGGATTTACTAGTAAGGGTATGTTTCTAGACCTGTATTTCTGGAAGTTTTATGTTTGGCTTTTGAGGAACTTGGGAAAGGAGGGGAGCGGCAACAAGAAGGAAAAAGAATAGTGACATTACAGGTTACTGGACCAAACAGAGGAGGGAATATGTGCTACTTACAGGCCACCAGTATTTCCAACAAACCTTGGAGGGGGTTCGTTGATGGTGGACAATTTAGAGAACAAAGAGGTTGAGACTTGAAGATTGACCAGAATTTCTGTAACAGCCTGTTTCAGATCTCAGTCTAGGCCCATAGCTGCATCAGTCAGATGTAATGCCGTAATTCTTGCCATCTCACAGGACCGAAAAGAAGTTAACGACTTCAGGTTCCTTCCATGAAAGAAACCAAGTTTTCCTCAGGTTTTTCTTTCCTTTAAGGGCCTCATAGTGTAATAATGGACTGTTTGGGAAGAGAGTCAAGAGAGGACGCATTTTTGTTTTCAACGCTTTGCTAAATATGACCAGCTAATTGGTGTTTTACTTAACCTTTGCAAACAGATATATAGTACAAGACCTCATGGAAACAGATCTTTACAAGCTCTTGAAGACACAACACCTCAGCAACGACCATATCTGCTATTTTCTTTACCAGATCCTCAGAGGATTAAAATATATCCATTCAGCTAACGTTCTGCACCGTGACCTCAAGCCTTCCAACCTGCTGCTCAACACCACCTGTGATCTCAAGGTCAGCCAGGTTATTAACTATTAAGCTGATATATATTGAAAAACTCTTTCACTGAAGCGTAGTTATATTTGTCATTATCATATTTTAAATGACACCAGAAATGCCCAAAAACATTTTTATGGCAAAAATGCTAGTAGAGTGATAGTCCTCTTCTTCCTTATCCCATTGCTCCTTTTTCCCCAGAGATACTTTTTTTTTTTTTTTTTTTTTTTTTAAGATAGAGTCTTAGTATGTTGCCCAGCCTGGTCTGAACTCCTGGGCTCAAGCAGTCCTCCTTTCTCGGCCTCCCAAAGTGCTGGGATTACATACATGGGCCACAGCACCAGGCCAAGATAACTAACTACTGTAACAAATTGGTGGCCGGTTGCAGTGGCTCACGCCTGTAATCCTAGCACCTTGGGAGGCCGAGGTGGGTGGAACACCTGAGGTCAGGAGTTCGAGACCAGCCTGGCCAACATAGCGAAACCCCATTTCTACTAAAAATACAAAAATCAGCTGGGCATGGTGGCACGCGCCTGTAATCCCAGCTACATGGGAACTGAGGCAGGAGAACTGCTTGAACCTGGGAGGCGGAGGTTGCAGGGAGCCGAGATCACACCACTGCACACCAGCCTGAGTGACAGAGCAAAACTCCGTCCTCAAAAAACAAACAAAAAACAAATTGGTGTATTTTCTCCCAAAGTATTTTCTATGCTCTTACATACATGTGTACTTTTATACTTTATGTAGGTAAACAGGATCATGTACATTATGTATTAGTTTTAAAATCATCTGTTTCGTTGGTAACATTTTTCTTCAATACATTTTATTCAAAAGATAGCAGCATGAAACTTAACCTCACTGACTTTAATACCTAATATGGCATTCCAACTAAATAAGAAAACCTCAAATTCTTTACAGTCCTCAGAGTTCTCCTGAAAATATGCAGCATTTACATATTTCTATTTTAATGGGAGTCGCAGGTAAACAAGGAGGGAAATTTATGGATATCTTAGATGTGATAGAGCGATGTCGATTCAGTCTAAAAAAATGCACAGGAATTCAAGAAGACCTAAATAAATGGGAAGATATCCCATGTCCGTGGATCATAAGACTTAATACTGTTAAGATGGCAGTATTCTCCAAATTGATCTGCAGATTTAGTGCAATCCCTATCAAAGCCCCAGCTGTTTTTTTTCTATAGAAATTGACAGGCTGATCCTAAACTTCATATGGAAATTCATATGGAGGACTGATACACTTCCTGATTTCAAAACTTGCTGCAAAACACAGTAATCAAGACAGTGTGCTACTGGCATGAGAATAGACATATAGGTCAGTGGAATAGAAGCGAGAGTCAGTAAATAAGCCCGTATATCTCTGGTCAACTGAATTTTGACAAGGATGCCAGGACCCTTCATTGGGGAGACAGTAGTCTTTTCAGCAAATGAGTCTGGGACAACTGAATAGCCACATACAAAAAGATGAAAAAATTAATTCAAAATGGCTGGGTGCAGTGGTTTGCGCCTGTAATCCCAGCACTTTGGGAGGCCAAGGCAGGTGGATTGCCTGAGCTCCGGAGCAAGTCCAGCCTGGACAACATGGCAAAACCCCATCTATACCAAAAGTACAAAAAAATTAATCTGGGCATGGGGCATGTGCCTGTGGTCCCAGCTACTCAGGAGGCTGAGTGGGAGGACTGCTTGAGCCTGGGAGGTGGAAGTTGCAGTGAGCAGAGATTGTGCCACTGCACTCCATCTGGGGTGACAGGGTGAGACCCTGTCTCAAAAGGGAAAAAAAATTCAAAATGGATTGAAGAACTCAATTTAAAAGCTAAAACTTTAATACTCTTAGAAAACATGGAAGTAAATCTTTGCAATCTTATGTTAGGCAAAGCCTCTTAGACATGACACCAAAAGCACAGGCAACAAAAGAAAAAAAGTGAATTCCATCAAGATTAGAAACTTGTGCTACAAAGCAAACCATCAAAAAAGTGAAAAGGCAAGCCACAGAATGAGGGAAGGTATTTGCAAATCATACATCTGGTAAGAGACTTACAACTAGAATATATGAAGAACTCATAATATAACTCAGTAAATGAAAAGGTAAATAGCCTAGTTTAAAAAATGGACAAAGGATCTGAATAGACATTTCTCTAAAGAAGATATACAAATGGCCAATAAGCACATGGAATGGTAGACGCTTGACATCATTAGTCAATAGAAAAATGCAAATCAAAATTACATTGAAATAACTTTATCCTAACTAGGATGGCTGTAATTTAAAAAGTCAGATAATAAGTGTTGGTGAGGATTCCACTCCTTAGTGAAAATGAAAACATGCATCTACACAAAAACTTGAACACGAATTTTCATAGCGGTATTGTTCACTATAGCCAATAAGTAGAAACAATCTAAATGTTGAACTTTTGATGAATAAATAAAATGTGGTGGATCCACACAGTAGAAGAGAAAGGAGTGAAGCACTGATAACATAGCACTACAACATAGATGAATCTTGCAAACGTTATGTCTGTGAAGGAAGGCAGTCGCAAAAGACACATATTGTATGATTCTGTTTACATGAAATGTCTAGAATAGGCAAATCCATAGAGACAGAAATTAGATTCGTGGATTACTGATTGCCTAGGGCTGGAGGAGTTGGGAGAATAATGAAGGAAGGAATACTAACTCACTGGAATCTCTTTTTGAGGTTATAAAAATATTTTCAAATTGGATGGTGGTAATGGTTGTGTAAGTCCACCATTATACTAAAACCATTGAGTTATACACTTTAAATGAGCAAATTCTATGATGTGTGAATTATAGCTTAATAAAGCTACTTAAGTATGTATAGATGTCTAGCAATAATCATTGGTTGGATTTCAGTTTGACAGACGCTCCTATGAGAAACCCTGTGAGATATGCCAGACAAGAGAGATGAGGGTCTGCCCTTGAAATCTGAAAACTGATAGATCAGAAATCTGGTAGACAGTAGGTGATTATAATGAGATGTTCTGTAACTGAGATTGGAAAAAAAAAATGGTGTACAGATGCAAAGGAGAGAAGTGGTTTAGCTCTGGCTGGGGCTAGGAGGCAGCAGGAAGAAGGTGGTGTCTGTGCTGGCCCTCGAGGATGGGTAGCTTTTCCTGTGGGAGGCCAGCGGCTGTATTGGACATAGGGTATTGTAGGCAGAGGGTACAGAAATAAAATAAGGGAGGGACTACTACTGAAAACACTGAGTCTTCCTCCCTGTGGCTGCAGCATTGGATGAGTAATAGGGAGTCATTGACACTAAGCTGGAAAGGTTGGTTGCAAGTAGATCATGGGGAACCGTCTAGAACTGTGTGTAAAAAGCAGTGGGTTTTGTCACGGTGGCCAATGTCCAGTAAGGTGTTGTAGAGGACGGCTTCCTTCATCTGATATTGTGTGGATTGGACTCTGTCACCCCTTAGGATCCTTCTGATACAGGTTTATGTCCTTTCCACATGGGATGGAACCAGCTTCTTTCCTTGGATCAGTGCAACTAAGAGTCAGGTGGGCACAAAACAAATAAAGCTATGTTTAGGATGGCTGTACTGCTTCTTTGACACTTAATGATTTTCTTGAAAATTTGCAGTGAATATTTTTATGTCTCCTCGTGTTTTTTTTTTCTTTTGGTTATCATCATAGCCCTGTTATGGCAGATTGCTTTTGTTTTTGGAGAGACATTCTCAATCAATATTTTAAGCATATAACATTTCTGGGAAGAATTGGCTCTTATTTTTGCTTGAAAGTGTTCATCCTTAAGAATAAAACAAACAGAACCAGACTACTTTCTCTGTTGTCTCTTCCCAGTTTATGGACTTGTCTTTAAGGCCATTCTGTTCACCTACTCACACTCACACACACATGAGTTGTTGGCCATGGCATAATTCAGGCATCGTCTTGAATACCCAAGTTAACACAAGGAATCAGAAGCATAACATTATATTTTGAATATTTAAAGTGGTACAATTCACTAACTATTTTATTTTATTTATTTTATTTATTTTAATTTGAATTTTATATACTTTTTCGAGACAGAGTCTTGCTCTGTTGCCCAGGCTGGAGTGCGGTGGCATGATCTCAGCTCACTGCAACCTTCACCTCCTGGGTTCAAGCAGTTCTGCCGAAGCCTCCTAAGTAGCGGGGATTACAGGTGCCCACCACCATGCCTGGCTAATTTTTATATTTTCGGTAGAGACGGGGTTTCACCATATTGGCCAGGCTGGTCTCGAACTTCTGATCTCGTGATCTGCCTGCTTTGACCTCCCAAAGTGCTGGGATTGTATGGGCGTTTGCCACCACACCCAACCCAACCTTCACTAATATTTTAAAAGTATACAGTGGTCAGGTGCCGTGGCTCATGCCTGTAATCCCAGCACTTTGGGTGGCTGAGGCAGGCGAATGGCCTGAGGTCAGCAGTTCAAGTCCAATCTGGCCAACTTGGTGAAACCCTGTCTCTACTGAAAATACAAACAAATTAGCTGGGTGTGGTGGCACACGCCTGTAATCCCAGCTACTTGGGAGACTGAGGCACGAGAATCGCTGGGAGGCAGAGGTTGGAGTGAGCTGAGATGGCACCACTACACTCCAGCCTGGACGACAGGGTGAGACTCCGTCTCAGAAAAAAAAAAAAGTATGCAGCACTGTGTGTACATCATTCTCATGGATATAAATTCAAGAAGAGAGAATCTCATTCAAAGATGGATATGGTATGTCACTGATTTGGTACAGTGAGCATGTCCAAGCAGAGCAAGAGGCAGTGGTAGTTCAGTGTACATATGACATGAACTACCTGTCATACTACATGATATGTACATACGACAATGTACATAGAACACCACATGAGGAGAGGACTTGTGTTTCCTGGAGCTCTGGGATCACTACACATTTATCACATCCTCAGTGCCTTGTGACCGTGATGCCCATTCCCACAGGACCCTTGGCCTAGTAAGTTTGTAACTTGCAGCCTCACTGACCTCTTGTTATTTAGGTCCTTTTGAATTTTCAAGAGGATTTCGTCCCTTTATCCAATGGCTTCTGTGTTACAAAGTGTTTTTTACTCTTGAACCCTTACTGATACCAGCTATTTTCAGTGTCTTAGACCTTTAACTTTTGGCTCTGGTATCAGTCAAGGCCGACAGAAATAAGCTTGCTTTTTGGTTTCTGTAAACATGCTTTGCACTTATTATCTGAAGCTTAAGACCCAGCAGACATTGACATCTCAGGACCCTTCCAGGATCCTCTCTTGTAGACTTTATTTTTCAGGACCACGGGAACTCACCAGGGTTACAGACCCTATTTGGAGGCTCTGCTAGCACATTTCTAGTGTAACTACCAGGGAATGTGACCTATAGTAGTCTACCCTTGTTTACTAGACTGATCCCACAGAAATCCCAGTAGGAGTCACAAGATGCTGGGATCACAACACGTGAAAATTCTGGCTGTGCCTGTGGAAGACTCTGATAGATACAAATGAAGCACGTCTTTTGAGCTCCCTTTGTTTTTGAAAATCTGAATTTACACAGCCCAAAAGATATGTTTTCTTGAACCATATCTTTATTTTCCTTTGTATGGAATTATACTGAGTACTACTCCTTTTTTTATTTTGTAGCGTTGGCATTGTATTGGTTAGTGTCATGTAAATTTGGTTAGTCTTTGATATTATAGTGTTGACAGACCTTAAAAAAAAATCATGGCCAGGCCTGGTGGCTCACACCTGTAATCCCAACACTTTGGGAGGCTGAGGTGGTTGAAGCACCTGAGAGGAGGAGTTCGAGACCAGCCTGGCCAACATGGTGAAACACCATCTCTACCAAAAATAGAAAATAAGCCACACCATGGTATTGGAGGACCAGATGATGAAAGGCCAGTAGATGGTTGAGACCGGAGAAAATGAGAAACTATGAATTTTTTAAAAATAAAATATTCTTCAGTATATGAAACTTTAAAAAAAAAAAAACTTTGGGAGTAGGTTTGACTACCTGGAAGGAGAAGGAAGTGGGAAGATGGAAATACTTGTATTTATAGACTAAGTAGAAGACTCACAGAAAGTAGAGTCTGAGAAATAGAAGGTCAGTGCAGATCTTCACAGCAGTCGTCAGAGCTCCAGCAGGACAGGCTGAGAAAAGGGTACTGGCTGTTTTTGGTGACTTTACCCAGAACAGTTTTTGTCAATTCACCTAATTGATACTGCTTTGTGCTAAGCAGATAATGAAAGGTAGGGATGCTTCTCAAAGTGTGTCCTATAAAGACTTCTTCAGCCTGCATCCTGGTCTCTAACATGTTGATTGCTTTTCAGGTTGTTGGGAAAATTAATTAATGAATTTCTAGAATGCCCAGAAAGTATCTGCAACATAGTAATGGGAACAACTAGTTAGTATCATTATGATTGCTATTGCCTTTTTTATTTTTGTGATGTTTTGATGTGAAAGGTTAGAATTTCTAAGTTATCCTGTTTTTTTCTCTCTTAGATCTGTGACTTTGGCCTGGCCCGTGTTGCAGATCCAGACCATGATCACACAGGGTTCCTGACAGAATATGTGGCTACACGTTGGTACAGGGCTCCAGAAATTATGTTGAATTCCAAGGTAAGGACTAAGTTTGCATAAAAAGAAATCCAGTAAGTAGGAGAACTTTCTGAATGCATTGCAGTAAGCCATAAGTCTCCCTCTCTCTCTGTTTCTACTTGTTGAGAGTTGGCCTACCTGGTCAGAGCCAAGGTGCTGTCTTTTTTTTAAATTTAATTTAATTTAATTTTTTTTTTTTTGAGACAGGGTCTTACTCTGTCACCCAGGCTGGAGTGCAGTGGGACCATCACGGCTCAGTCTCAACCTCCCAGGCTCAAGTGACCCTCCTCACCTCAATCTCCAGAGTAGCTGGAACTACAGAGTGCACCACTACGCCTGGCTGATTTTTTTTTTTTTTTTTTTTTTTTTTTTTTTTTTTTTTGAGATGGAGTCTCCCTCTGTTGCCCAGGCTGGAGTGCAATAGTGCAATCTCGGCTCACTGCAAGCTCCGCCTCCTGGGTTCATGCCATTCTCCTGCCTCAGCCTCCCTAGTAGCTGGGACTACAGGCGCCCGCCACCACGCCCGGCTAATTTTTTGTATTTTTAGTAGAGATAGGGTTTCACTGTGTTAGCCAGGATGGTCTCTATCTCCTGACCTCATGATCCGCCTGCCTCAGCCTCCCAAAGTGCTGGGATTACAGGCGTGAGCCACTGTACCTGGCCACACCTGGCTGATTTTTTAATTTTTTTTGTAAAAGTAGGGGGTCTTCCTATGTTGCCCAGGCTGGTCTTGAATTCCTGAGCTCAAGGGCTCTGCCCACCTCAGCCCCCGCACCAAAGTGCTGGGGTTACAGGGATGAGCCACCACATCTGGCCCCAAGGTGCTGTCTAAATTTTGTTTGGCGTTGAACTTCTGGGCCCTAGGGCTCAGCCTCTACCTCAGCTGGTATAGTGCTGACGGTTGTAGAGTAGGAGAGGGTGTGCCTCTCCAGTCACTATTACCATAAGTGGTCTGTGTTTCACTCCTTGGACAGCTGTCCTGAAGTCCTGCTTATCGCTGTCACTGTTAGGTGTGCGCTGGGTTTGTTGTAGAGGTTATTCAGTAATGTGTATTTCTGTAAACATGGGCCAGGGCTGTCAAATTTTTCTGATAATGAAGAATGTCTCTTTGGCAGAATTATATTGTAATTTGTTGTACTTGAAGAAAACATAAATGTGGACATAGTAGGAACTGCTGTAGATTCTTTTGAAATTATATGATTTCCATGATTTCCTGCTTCCAAATGAAGTGCTTTCCTCTGCATCTGTGAGTGGCTATAGAGAGTGCACCAGGTCTCATCCACACTGTACTGGCAAGGTCTGTGTCTTGGTCATAAGAAATGGTTGAATAAGTTTACAAAAGCCCAAAAAAGTGAAGTGTGACATTTTTTGTTGGGTTTATGAGCCAGGAGGCAAAAATTGAGGGCTGCTATGGAGATTGAGATTCAGTATTTTTACTGTCATTTGCAAATAATATATGAATAAGGTGTGAAAATTGAGTAGTTAAGTAGGCCTGACATACTACCTATAACTAGTGTCTCAGGTTTATAAGATTCTTAAACACAGTTCCATCTGCTATCATGTAAAGATACTTGAAGAAAAGCAACAAAAATAGACATTGGATCTTGTATCTAGGGCCCAGGAACCAGAAATAGTCCTGAGAGGCTTAGTGGAAATGAAACAACAGGTCTAATTAGCTCATAGGCTTCTTTCTCTTCCTCCATCCTTTGTGAGTACAGATAAGCTATTAGATTTTTTTCATAAGGAGATGGAATTTGTTTAAAGCATTTAGTTTTTCTTGATGTCCTACATTTGTTCAGTTTAGTTATAAAAGTAAAATCTCATTAACATAAATTCCATTATAAAGAAGGATTTGGTGTAACAGATGTTTCAGAGGAGAAAATGCCATGTTGACTCTCTAATTCTGTATCACAAATAATCCCACATAACAGGTTCTTTCTCTGACTGGCCACGTGACAGCCATTCTAAACAAGGAGCATTGGCATGCCAGTGTTCAGTGCCAGTTGTAAAGGGAGCTGTTGGTGTGCGTTTGTCCTGGTGTGGCTTCTTGGTCTTGCAGTCTCCGTTCTGACTTAGATGCCCCCACTGTCTTCACTTCTTGATTACCCTCCAGGCAGAGGTAGCCAGAGAGGGTGTTCTTCAAGATGACCAGCTTTTCCTTCTACTTGCAGGGTCACCAAAGTGAAAATTGAGTGTTCATTTTTTTCTTATTTGCAATACCTGTAGCCTGAGAATGTTACTTCTAACAGTTGTCTTCATTTTGTTCATTTTTATTAATGTAGAGAATTATCAAACCCATAGAAAAATTGAGAGTAGAGTGAACACCCATATGCCCCTGTCCTTGATTCTCCAGCTGTTAACATCTTGTCATATTTCTTATCCCTTCTTCCCTCTCTTACTCTTTCCTTTCTCTCCCTCTCTCTTTTTCTGTCTCTTCTCTTTTGTCAGACCATGTGACACTTCAGCAACATATACCACTTCACTCCTAGACCCTTTGGGGCATACTAATGCTTCTTGCAAAGAAAGTGTTCTTCCCACAGCTAGAGTACCCTTAGCCTTTCATAAAATGATCAGCATTAATTCCATGACATCCCATCCCCCTAAAAAAGTCTAAGTAACTCTGTTTTCAACACATGATTTAATTGTTTCATGCATTATTCTTAGTCTAGAACAGTCTTGCCCTTCCTCTCTTCTTCAAGATATTCAGTACTTTGCAATGTACAGATCAGTTGTTTCACAAAGTGGTTCACATTGTGGATTCTTCCGATGAGTTCTTCCTGATGAGATGTAGCTTGCACGTTTCTGACATGACCACTACAGATTCCTGGAGAATGGTGTATGTGAATCTGTTTCCCAGCAGGCTTCCCCCAGTGATTCAGCACTTACTTCTGTCAGTTATCATATTGGGGGTTATAAAATGGTAATTTTCTAAATTTATTCTTCCTTTTACTTGTATTAGCTAGCATTCTTCTATGAAGATTTTTCCCATTTACCTTTCTCTTCCTGTGTATCCTATCTTTGTTTTTAAAACACTATTACAGACCCAGGATTTTTTTTTTTTTTTTTGAGATGGAGTCTCGCTCTGCGCCCAGGCTGGAGTGCAGTGGCTCGATCTCGGCTCACTGCAAGCTCCGCCTCCTGGGTTCACGCCATTCTCCTGCCTCAGCCTCCTGAGTAGCTGGGACTACAGGCGCCTGCCACCACGCCCGGCTAATTTTTTGTGTTTTTAGTAGAGATGGGGTTTCACCGTGTTAGCCAAGATGGTCTCCATCTCCTGACCTCATGATCCACCCACCTCGGCCTCTCCCAAAGTGCTGGGATTACAGGCGTGAGCCACCACACCCGGCCTAGAATTTTTTTTTATGTGTTGTCCATTTTAATTTTCTTTTTTTTTTTTAACTCATATTGTCCCACTTTTGAGAAGCTAGAGCACTCTGTGTACATATTTGTAACGTTTTGTAGAATTTCAGCTTTCAGAAAACTTGCTCTGTTTTAGCTTGTTTAGGAAAGAAAAAAATTTTTAAAAAGAAAAGTTGCCAAGCACGGTGGCTCACACTTGTAATCCCAGCACTTCGGGAGGCCGAGATGGGTGGATTACTCGCCAGGAGTTCGATACCAGCCTGGCCAACTTGGTGAAACTCCATCTCTGCTAAAAACACAAAAAATTAGCTAGGCATGATGGCGGACACCTGTAATCCCAGCTACTCAGGAGGCTGAGGCATGAGAATTGTTTGAACCCAGGAGGCAGAGGTTGCAGTGAGGCAAGGTCATGCCTCTATACTCCAGCCTGGGCAACAGAGTGAGACTGTCTAAAAAAATAAAAGTTGTAAGAAAAGTATAAGGTAGCCATTCTCAAACCTTCTGGTCTCAGGATCCCTTTACATTTCTTTCTTTCGTTCGTTCGTTCGTTCATTCATTCTTTCTTTCGTTCGTTCTTTCTGTTTTTTTGAGAATGGGTCTCACTCTGTCACCCAGGCTGGAGTGCTCGGCTCACTGCAACTGCCGCCTCCCAGGTTCAAGTGATTCTCATGCCTCAGCCTCCCAAGTAGCTGGGATTACAGGTGCCCACCACCATGCCTGCCTGATTTTTGTATTTTTAATAGAGACTGGGTTTCACCACATTGGCCAGGCTGGCCTTGAACTCCTGACCTCAGATGATCCACCCACTTCAGCCTAAAGTGCTGGGATTACAGGCGTGAGCCACCGCGCCTGGCTTTTGTTTTTTGTTTGTTTTGGTTTGGTTTTTTGAGACAGTGTTTCTCTCTGTCACCCAGGATGGCAGCCTCCCCGTCCTGGGCCCAAGCGTTCCTCTGGCCCCGCCTCCTGTTTTGCTGGGACTACAAGCGTGTACCACCATGCCCGGCTAATTTTTGTATGTTTTTGTAGGGACAGGGTTTTGCCAAGTTGGCCAGACTGGTCTCAAACTCCTGGGCTCAACTGATCCACCCACCTCAGCCTCCCATATTGCTGGGATTACGGGCATGAGCCACTGCCCCCGGCCAAGATCCCTTTACATATGTTAAAAATTATCAAGAATCAGCTGGGTGTGGTGGCTCACACCTGTAATCCCAGCATTTTGGGAGGCTGAGGCAGATGGATCAGTTGAGCCCAGGAGTTTGAGACCAGCCTGGCCAACATGGAGAAGCCCTGTCTCTACTAAAAATACAAAAAATGCACTGGGCATGGTGGCACATGCCTGTAATCCCAGCTACTTGGAGGCTGAGGCAGGAGAATTGCTTGAACCCGGGAGGTGGAGGTTGCAATGAGCCAAGATCGTGCCACAGTACTCCAGCACTGCACAGTGAGACTCTGTCTTAAAAAAAAAAAAAACAAAAAAAAACAAGGACCTACACACATTTTTTTATTTATATAGGTTATATCTATTGTTATTTTAAATATGAAACTTTTTTTTTTTTTTTTTTTTTTTTTTTTGAGAGAAGTCTTGTTCTCGTCCCCCAGGCTTGAGTGCAATGACTCAATCTTGGCTCACTACAACCTCCGCCTCCTGGGTTCAAACGATTCTCCTGCCTTCTGCGTAGCTGGGATTAAGGCACCTGCCACCATGCCTGGCTAATTTTTGTATTTTTTAGTGAAGACGGGGTTTCACCATGTTGGCCAGGCTGGTCTCAAACTCCTGACCTCAGGTGATCTAACCGCCTCAGCTTCCCAAAGTCCTGGGATTACAGGCGTGAGCCACCACGCCCGGCCTATAATATGAAACTTGAAAATGTATTCATTAATTTTTAAATAGTAAACCCACTACATGTTAAGTTATACGTTTTTCATAAGAATAAGTTTATTTTCCACAATAAAAACATTTTAGTGAGGCCAGACGTGATGGCTTTTCCCTATAATCCCAACGCTTTGGGAGGCCAATGCAGGAGGATCACCAGGAGTTTGAAACCAGCCCTGGCAACATAGTGAAACTGTCAAAAAAAAAAAAATTTTTTTTTTTTTTTTTTTTTTTTTTTTGAGATGGAATCTCGCTCTGTCGCCCAGGCTGGAGTATAGTGGTGCGATCTCAGCTCACTGCAATCTCCGCCTCCTGGGTTCATGCCATTCTCTTGCCTCAGCCTCCCGAGTAGCTGGGACAGGCGCCCGCCACCACACCTGGCTAATTTTTTTTGTATTTTTAGTAGAGACGAGGTTTCACCGTGTTAGTCAGGATGGGCTCAATCTCCTGACCTTGTGATCCGCCCGCCTCGGCCTCCCAAAGTGCTGGGATTACAGGCGTGAGCCACCGCACCCTGCGGTCTGTACAAAAAATTTTAAAATCAGCTGGGCGTGGTGGCGTGCACCTATAGTCCCAGCCACTCAAGAGGCTGAGATGAGAGGATTTCTTGAGCCCAGGAGATTGAGGCTGCAGTGTACCATGGTCACACTACTGCACTCCAGCCTGGGCAACAGGGTGAGATCCTGTCTTTTAAAAAAAACAAAACAAAAAACAACCTTACAAAAGAGTGGCATTATTTTCATTTTTGCAAGTCTCTTTAATGTCTGGCTTAATAGAAGACAGTTGGATTCTCATCTGGTTCTGTATTCAGTCTGTCAAATATGTTGTTTTGGTTTAAGTTCATGAGGAAAACTCTGCACACAGGTATGTAGCTGGAAGAAGGAGGGAAATTTTAGTAGTCTTTTCAGCTACTTGTGGCTATTCTTTGATACTACCTCCAATTTGAACAAGTGGTGGTTTCTTAAAGGTTAATTGCAGTGTGGAATCTGAAATCATATCAGTGAACTCTTGATACTATTTTGTTAAAATTCTTTAGTCTACCTTGCACTCATACTCATGCATGATTTTGTTACGTATTTGGAAAATACTGGTTCACTGAGTTACACAGGTATTCCAAATGTCACATCTCATGTACAAATCATCACTCTTCATATTGCATCTGGAAAAATCTCCTTTCCACTCGTGACTGAAAAGGATGAAAATGTCATAGTAGTATAGTAAATGTACTGTGACCTCTCAAATCCTCTAGAGGGAACCCATAGGCGTCTCTGGAACACTCTTGTAAAACCGCCAGTTAGAACTCCTAAATACCCTTTACCCCAGATTCAGGCTCACCGATTTTTTAGCTTTTGCCTCATTTGCTTTATCATTCTTTGTGTGCATGTGTGTGGGCACTCCCACGCACTCTGAGTCATTTGAGAGTAAATTGTAGATATGACCCTTTACCTTGTTTCAGTATGTATTCAAACCATGGTTCTGTTGTTCCCTGGGGACATGTGACAATGTTTAGAGACATTTTTGGTTGTCACAATGAGGGGTAGGGGGTGCTCCTTGCATCAAGAGGCCAGAGATGCTGCTAAAAATCCTACAATGTACAGAACCGCCCTCCCAATAGAAACTTCCTCAGCCCAAAATGTTAGTCATACCGAGGTTGAAAAACCCTGCCTTAAGAGTATTCTCTAACATGACCACAGTACAGTTTTCAAAATCAGGAAACTTAATACTGATTCAATATCTAACGCACAGTTTATATTCACATTTTGGATATTATCCCAATAACCTTTGAACTATACCCCACCCAAACCACCCCACCACCTGGGCACAGGCTCACATGTTACACTGTCATGGGTTTTGTTTGCTTGCTTGCTTATTTAAGACCGGGTTCTCAGGCCAGGCATAGTGGCTCACACATGTAATCCCAGCACTTTGGGAGGCTGAGGCAGGTAAATCACATGAGGTCAGGAGTTCGAGATCAGCCTGGCCAACATGGCGAAACCCTGTCTCTACTAAAAATGCAAAAAATTTCGCTGGGCATAGTGGCAGTCGCCTGTGATCCCAGCTACTCAGGAGGCTGAGGCAGGAGAATCGCTTGAACCCATGAGGTGGAGGTTGCATGAGCTGAGATCGCGCCATTGCACTCCAGCCTGGGTGACAAAGCCAGACTCCGTCTCCAAAAAAAAAAAAAGAACAGGTTCTCATTCTGTCACCCAGGCTGGGGTACCGTGGCACCGTCTCAGCTCACTGCAACTCCGCCTCCTGGGCTCAAGGCCATCCTCTCAACTCAGCCTCCCAAGTATCTGAGACTACAGGCACGTGCTACCGCTCCTGGCTAATTTACTTATTTATATTTGTACTTTTCATAGCGACAGGTTGTTGTGTTTCTTTAGTCTCCTTTAAGAGTGCCGATGAGCTATTTTGTAGAATGCCCCTCAGTTTTGTGTCATGCATTTTTTACATGAATATCAGAAAAGCAGTGTTTTACTTCTCGTTTCATTGTATTAGAAGGCTCATCTGGAGCCAGGCATGGTGCCTCATGCCATAATCCCAGTACTTTGGCTGAGGCAGGAGGATTGTTTGAGCCCAGGAGTTTGAAACCAGCCTGGGCAAATAGTGGGGGTCCTTCTCTACAAAAAATTTAAAAATTCACCAGGTGTGGTGGTGTATGCTTGTAGCCCCAGCTACTCAGGAGGCTGAGGTGAGAGGATCACCTGAGACAAGGAAGTTGATTTTGCAGTGAGACATGATTACACCATTGCACTTCAGCCTGAGTGACAGAGTAATGACACCATCTCTTAATTTTAGAAGAGTCAGCTTATATTCCTTGGAGAAACATCTTTTTTGCACCATTGTTATAATTCAGACAGAATCCTTACATGATTTTTTTTTTATTTTTATTTTTAGAGACAGGGTCTCACTGTGTCACTCAGGCTGGAATGCATTGGCTCAGTCATAGGTCACTGCAGCCTCCAATCCCTGAGCTCAAGTGATCCTCCCACCTCAGCCTCCCGAGTAACTGGAACTGCAGGTGTGAGCCACTGTGTGTGGCAAAAATAATAATAATAAAATAATTAGATAATACCCGGTGGTGTTGAGGACATGAGGAAATGCATTTTCTTTCACATGCTGCCATTAGGAGTCTAACAGTGCTCACTGCAGCCTCAAACTCCTGGCCTCAAGCAGTGCTCCCACCTCAGCTTCCCAAAGTATCCTCCCATGACTTCTAACAGGATTCCTTTAAAAGAAAATATATTCCTGAAAAATGAATAGGAAAAGAAGATGAGAATTCTTTTATTTATTTATTTATTTATTGTTATTATTATTTTTTGGAGATGGGAGTCTCCCTCTGTTGCCCAGGCTGGAGTGCAGTGGTACAGTCTTGACTCACTGCAACCTCTGCCTCCCAGGTTCAAGTGATTCTCCTGCCTAAGGCTCCCAAGTAGCTGGAACTATGGGTGCCCACCAGCACACCCGGCTAATTTTTGTAGTTTTAGTAGAGACGGGGTTTTACCATGTTGGCTAGGCTGGTCTCGAACTCCTGACGTCAGGTGATTCGCCCATCTCAGCCTCCCAAAGTGTTGGGATTGCAGACATGAGCCACCATGCCCAGCCGAGAATATTTTAGAAGAGCTTGGTAAAATATGTTGGAGTTAGCACACTCTCCCCCCAGCCCAGAAAAGATTTTTAGACCTTTTTTCTTTTTCCAGCTCCAATTTATGACAATTCTAAATCTGTCTGTCAAATTGTTTCAAAAAAGGACTGATGTATACTTTGGAAATTCTAATTTAATAAATTAATCAACTTTGTGGGTTTGTTGTTGTTTTGAGACGGAGTCTCACTCTGTCACCCAGGCTGGAGTGCAGTGGCACGATCTTGGCTCACTGCAACCTCTGCCTCCTGGGTTCAAGCAATTCTCCTGCCTCAGCCTCCCACATAGCTGGAATTACAGGCACCCACCACCATGGCCGGCTAATTTTTTTTTATTTTTAGTAGAGATGGGGTTTCACCATGTTGGCCAGGCTAAGCTCAAACTCCTGGCCTCAAGTGATCTGCCCACCTCTGCCTCCCAAAGTGCTGGGATTACAGGAATGAGCCACTGTGCCCAGCCCAAGTTAATCAACTATGAAGAGAAAAATAAAATCACATAATCTTGGTTGTTCAGCTTCTCAAAGAAAGCCAAATTGTTTTTTGTTTTTCCATGCTGTTTACTCATATTTCCGAATTGTGGAGTCAAAGGAGAAGTTCAGAGTCCCATCAGCAATGTACCTGTCATACAGGAAGATCTCTTCATGTCCTGTAACACCAGATGCCATTTTCAGTCTTGTCTCTCTTTCTCCTGCAGGGCTACACCAAGTCCATTGATATTTGGTCTGTAGGCTGCATTCTGGCAGAAATGCTTTCTAACAGGCCCATCTTTCCAGGGAAGCATTATCTTGACCAGCTGAACCACATTCTGGGTAAGGTTCCCGAGCCCTTCAGGAGCTAAATTTACTCAAGTTTGCCTGCCTACAGCTTATATCAAAGTCACTTCATTAAATTAAGAAGAATTCTAATACACTCTTTAACCTGTGGTAGGTGTGAATTTTTAACCTTCCCTGATTTAAAATGTTAAGGACTTTTGTGTAAAAACTTAAGAAAGGTAAGCATTAGGGGTGGTGATAAACCGTTAATTATCAGGGTTCATTCTGACTCACAGTTGATGGTGTGTAGTCATTTGCCTTGGTCTTGATAACTAACAGCTAATTTTTTTATCTGATAGGTATTCTTGGATCCCCATCACAAGAAGACCTGAATTGTATAATAAATTTAAAAGCTAGGAACTATTTGCTTTCTCTTCCACACAAAAATAAGGTGCCATGGAACAGGCTGTTCCCAAATGCTGACTCCAAAGGTAAATGTTATTTCGTTGATTCGTTTTTTCTTAGACTTAGCTTCATGTTTGTTAAATTGTTAGGTCACTAGCCTGAAAAGTGAGCCTATGGCTATTGGATAATGCTTTCTTTAGTGCTCACTCTGAATTGCTGTCTTCCCTTTTTTTGGGAAACAGTGGCAGTGCAGTAAGGGAGCCTGGTAATGACTGTCTAGTTCTCCCCCTTTTGGTTTCTTTGCTAATTTTAACTTGCATTAAGGTCACTTTCTTTTGTTTTGTTTTTGTTTGGGACAGAGTCTCACTCTGTCGCCCAGGCTGGAATGTAGTGCCCCAATCTCAGCTCATTGCAGCCTCCTCCTCCTGGGTTCAAGCGAGTCTCCTGCCTCAGTCTTCTGAGTAACTGGGACTACAGACACGCACCACCACGCCGGCTCATTTTTGTATTTTTAGTAGAGATAGGGTTTCACTATGCTGGCCAGGCTGGTATCGAACTCCTGACCTTTTGATCTGCCTGCCTCGGCCTCTCAAAGTACTGGGATTACAGGCGTGAGCCACAGCACTGAACCCTGCAAACAAATCACACCTTTTCATCTTGTCACTTGATAATTTTAAAAATCAGGTTTATTGAATAATAATTTACACAGAATAAAATTCACACTTTTTAGTTGTGCAGGCCTCTGAATTTTAACAAACATGAACTGTCGTATAACAACCGCTGCAATTGAGATGTGGAATAATACTCCCATCATCCCCAAAAGTTGCCTTGTGCCGTTTGTAGTGGGTCACCCCTCTCCAAACCCAGTCTCTGGCAATCATTGATCTGATTTCTATCCCTATAGTTGTGCCTTTTCTGGCATGTCATGTTAATGGAATCATGGAGTATGTAGCCTTTTTATGTCTAGATTCTCACATTCAGCATAATGCATTTGAGATTTATAAAAATCCACGTCATTGCTTGTGTCAGTCTCTTCAACAAATGGTGCTGGAACAATTAGACACCCATATGCAAAATTTACAAAACTCAAAATGGAACATAAACCTAAATATAAGGCCTAAAGTTATTAACCTTCAAGAAGAAAACAGGAGAGAATCTTCATGACCTTATGTTAGGCAAAGATTTTTTAGAGTACCCATAAAAGAAAAAAGTGATACATTTGATTTTTACCCCTTTTTTTTTTTTTAGGTCATCTTCGTTTAATAATTGTATTATCCTTTATTCCCATTTAACATGTACCTGTTAAGTATATTAGGCAGCTAGTTTTTAAAACATCATACTATTATAAAACCATGATAGGCGGAATAATGACCCCCCCATCCACCCCCATGGCTATATTCTAATTTCTGGAGCCTATTAACTGTGTTAGGTTCCCTGGCAAACAGGAGTTATGGTTGCAGATGCAATCAAGATTGTTTATCAGCTGACCTTTTTTTTTTTTTCCAACTGCTCCTTACAGAGCAGGGCTAATCCATGAGCGGTGTGGTATGCCCAGAGTAGGCCCATCAGCTGACTTTTAAGATAGGAAGGTTGCCAGGCGCTGTGGCTCACACCTGTAATCCCAGCACTTTGGGGAGGCTGAGGTGGGTGGATCACAAGGTCAGGAGATGGAGACCATCCTGGCTTATATGGTGAAACCCCATCTCTACTAAAAAAAAAAATAAAAAAATAAAAAATAAAAAAAATTAGCTGGGCGTGGTGGTAGGCACCTGTAATCCCAGCTACCTGGGAGGCTGAGGCAGGAAAATGGCTTGAATCCAGGAGGGGGAGCTTGCAGTGGGCCGAGATCTCACCACTGCACTCCAGCCTGGGCTACAGAGCCAGACTCTGTCTCAAAAAAAAAAAAGATAGGAAGATTTTCCTGGATTGTCTCTCTAGGTAGGTGGATTATCTAGGTGGGCCCATTTATAAAAACAGGATTCCTTAAAAGTGGAGGGGGGAATCTGAATAGGGTGCTTGTCCTTCCATATCTTTATCTGCATACGTGTACGTATTTTCTCTATAATTAATTTTTTTAAAATAATTATTATAAGGGTTAACTTTTTTAAAAATTCAGAAATTATAGAAATATTTAAGAAGGTAAAATTCTTTTATAATTATTCCCTAAATGTCATTGTTAATAGAATTGTGTCTTGAACATCTTTTCACATCAGTGCATAGATCTAGCTTATCGTTAATGATTTTATAGCATTTTTATCCAGTCTTCTGTTAGAAATTTAGCTATTTCTAACTTCCTGTTTTATCTATATGTGTTTATCTGTACATGCATATGAATATATGTGTATATGTAGATTTAACAACTGTCTACTTAAATGTTGAATTGGTTTTATGTATTGACCTGAGTGAAGGTTGAGAAATACTTGGTTGTTTAGAACTGAATTTCTTTTGAAAATGGGAGAAACTTTCTTTTAATCTTTCATATAAAGGTAGAAGAATTTCATCATTGTAGACAGTTAAGAAGTATAGGAGGAATGGTAAGGGAGTATGATCCTGATCACCAGGATCCCACAGTAACCTTTCGTTTTTTTTGCACTAATGTGTGCAAGCTTCTATCTGTGTGGTTGTAATTATATAATGTATTTTGGTTTTGGGTTTTTTTTTTTTTTTTTTTTTTGGAGACAGATCTGGCTATATCACCCAGGCTGGAGCGCAGTGGCACAATCTCGGCTCACTGCAACCTCCACCTCCCAGGCTCAAGCCATCCTCCCACCTCAGCCACCTGCGTAGCTGGGACTACAACTGAGTAGCTGGAACTACCTCCACCACCATGCCTATCTAATTTTTGTATTCTTTATAGAGACAGGGTTTCACCGTGTTGCCCAGTCTGGTCCCGAAGTCTTGAGCTCAAGCTATCTGCTCACCCTGGGCTTCTAAAATGTTAGGATTACAGACGTGAGCAGCCACACCCGGCCTGTAATGTATTTTGATGGTAGGATATTTTTAGCTAGAATGTCACATGCATAATACATGTTACTGATTAGATTGGCTTGTATATTATACCTCCTAAGCATGTTACCTAAATGTTACTAAATGTTATTTCCTGAGTCGCTTTTTTAAAGAGGTGCATAAGCAACAGAGATGCATCATTAGGCCTGGTATGGTGGCTTATGCCTGTGATCCTAGCCCATTGGGAGGTCAACACAGGAGGATCGCTTGAGGCCAGGAATTTGAGACCTGCTTGGACAACATAGTAAGACCCCATCTCTACAAAATTAAAAACTCAAAATTCAGCCAAGTGTAGTAGTACCTACCTGTAGTCTGAACTACCTGGGGAACTGAGGAGGGAGGATTGCATAAGCCCAAGGAGGTCAAAGCTGCTGTTAGCTGTGATTGCATCATTGCACTCCATGCTGACGGAGAGACTCTTCTCTCTCTTAAAAAACAAAAAAAAAGGCCTACTCCCAGATGTTCCTCTCCTATTTGTTTCCTTACTCTTGTCTGTAGTTAATCATGATTTGCATCAAACTATTTCTGATTCTTTTTTTATGCTTGTTTTCATTTTCTTTTTTCCTTTTTTTTTTCTGAGACAGTCTCACTCTGTCGCCCAGGCTAGAGTTCAGTGGCGTGATCTCGGCTCATTGCAACCTCTGCCTCCCGGGTTCAAGCAGTTCTTTGCCTCAGCCTCCCAAGTAGCTGGGATTACAGATGCCTGCCACCGTGCCTGGCTAATTTTTGTATTTTTAGTAGAGATGGGGTGTCACCATCTTGGCCAGGCTGGTCTTGAACTCCTGACCTCATGATCCACCTGCCTCAGCCTGAGCCACCGTGCCTGGCCGCTTATTTTCATTTTCTTTTTTCTCCCCTCCCCTCCCCTCCTTTCTTTCTTCCTTTCTTTCTTTCAAGTTTTGCTCCTGTTGCCCAGTGGGCTGGAGTGCAATGGCGTGATCTTGGCTCACTGCAACGTCTGCCTCCCGAGTTCAAGTGATTCTCCTGCCTCAGCCTCCCAAGTAGCTGGGATTACAGGCATGGACCAGCTAATTTTGTATTTTTAATAGAGATGGGGTTTTAGCATGTTGGTCAGGCTGGTCTCAAACTCCTGATCTCAGGTGATCCACCTGCCGTAGCCGCTCAAAGTGCTGGGATTACAGGCGTGAGCCACAGCTCCCACCCAGCCTGCATTTTGTTTTTTATTTCATTTTATTATTATTATTTTTAATTTTTTTTGAGACAGAATTTCACTCTTGTTGCCCAGGCTGGAGTGCAATGGTGTGATCTTGTCTCACTGCAACCTCCACCTCCCAGGTTCAAGCGATTCTCCTGCCTCAACCTCCTGAGTAGCTGGGATTATGGGCGCACGCCACCATGCCCGGCTAATTTTTTTGTATTTTTAGTAGATACGGGGTTTCGTCACATTGGCCAGGCTGGTCTCAATCTCCTGACCTCAGGTGATCCGCCGCCTCGGCCTTCCAAAGTGCTGGGGTTAACAGGCGTGAGCCACCTCACCTGGCCTCACTTTTTTTCTTTTGAGAGGGGTCTTACTGTGTTGCCCAGGCTGGAGTACAATGGCATGATCACAGCTCACTTCAGCCTCGACCTCCCTGGGCTCGCGTGATCTGCCCACCTCAGCCTCCTGAGTAGCTGGGACCACAAGCGCATGTCACCACGCCCAGCTAATTTTTTGTATTTTTCATAGAGACAGCATTGCCCCACGTTGCCAGACTGGTCTTGAATTCCTGGGCTCAAGCAATCTACCCTCCTTGGCCTCCCAGAGTGTTGGGATTACAGCCTGGGCACGGTGGATTACGCCTGTCATCCCAGCACTTTGGGAGGCCACAGTGGGCAGATCATAAGGTCAGGAGATCGAGACCACGCTGAAGCCCCATCTCTACTAAAATACAAAAAAGTTAGCTGGCGGGCACCTGTAGTCCCAGCTACTCAGGAGGCTGAGGCAGGAGAATGGCATGAACCCAGGAGGCGGAGCTTGCAGTGGGCTGAGGCAGGAGAATGGCATGAACCCAGGAGGCGGAGCTTGCAGTGAGCCAAGATCGTGCCACTGCACTCCAGCCTGGGCAACAGAGCAAGACTCTGTCTCAAAAAAAAAAAAAAAGTGTTGGGATTACAGGCGTGAGCCACCACTGCTGGCCATTTTTTTTAGGTTAAGATTATGAAGTTTGAGATTCATTCATGCAGATAATTGACACCACTAAAATCCAGGAAATTAAATTTGCAATGCTGGTATTGGGTGAATATAATGAAGAAGTAGTGCAAAGCTCTAAATAAAATAAAGAAAGTGGAGAAATGGGAATTGGTGGTGCTACAGGGAGCAATATAGCATCAGGTGTTAGGAGTACAGGTTTTGTAGCCTGACCTCCTGGGTATAGTCCACAACCCAGCCTCTTACTAGCTGTGTGACTATTAGACAAACTCCTTAACCTTTCTGAGCCTCAGTTTTCTTTTGTTTCTTTTTTAGGGGGAGTGGTGGATTGTGTTTTTGTTTGGTTTGGTTTTGAGATGGAGTCCTGCTCTGTCACCCAGGCTGGAGTGCAGAGGCATGATCATAGCTCACTGCAACCTCAAACTCCCGGGCTCAAGCAGTCCTCCCACTTCAGCCTCCTAAGTATCTGAGACTATAGGCATGCACCACCACATCTGGCTAATTTTTGTATTTTTTGTAGAGATGGGTTCTCACTATGGTGCCCAGGCTGGTCTTGAACTACTAGGTTCAAGCAGTCCTCCTGCCTCGGCCTCCCAAAGTGCTGATATTACAGACATGCGCCATCGCACCCAGCCGGTTTTCTTTTTTATATGATTATTGATAGTACCTGCATCACAGGATTGTGTGAATGTTCATACCACTGGCATTTGTAGGTCTAACATCTTTCCATACCTCGCTCTGTTGCCCAGGGTGGAGTGCAAGAGGTGCGATCTTGCCTCACTGCAACGTCCACCTCCCAGGTTCAAGCTA
Organism: Macaca thibetana thibetana; assembly: GCF_024542745.1. Lineage (NCBI taxonomy): Eukaryota > Metazoa > Chordata > Mammalia > Primates > Cercopithecidae > Macaca > Macaca thibetana. The sequence goes on from NC_065587.1 coordinate 30,387,894, forward strand.
TTCTCCTGCCTCAGCCTCCTGCGTAGCTGGAATTACAGGCACTTGCCACCAGGCCCAGCTAATTTTTATTTATTTATTTATTTATTTAATTTTTATTTTTATTTTGAGATGGAGTCTCGCTCTGTTGCCCAGGCTGGAGTGCAGTGGCGAGATCTTGGCTCACTGCAAGCTCCGCCTCCTGGGTTGACGCCATTCACCTGTCTCAGCCTCCCGAATAGCTAGGACTACAGGCACCCGCCACTATGCCCGGCTAATTTTTTGTATTTTTAGTAGAGGTGGGGTTTCACCTTGTTAGCCAGGATGGTCTGGATCTCCTGACCTCGTGATCCATCCGCCTCGGCCTCTCAGAGTGCTGGGATTACAGGTGTGAGCCACTGTACCTGGCCTAATTTTTTTTTTATTTTTAGTAGAGACTGGTTTCATCATGTTGGTCAGGCTGGTCACGAACTCCTGACCTCAGTTGATCCACCTGCTTTGGCCTCCCAAAATGCTGGAATTACAGGTGTGAGCCACCGTGCCCGGCCTCTAGTTGTTAAAGAGTGACTACCTAATGTTCCCTTGTAGGGATGACCCGTAAGTGTCCTTCAGCCATACTCACATTGGACATTAAAGTTTACATCAGTTACCTATTGCTGCATTAAAAAAACACTCCAAAACTCAGGCTTGAAACAAGAGCCATGCATTTGTTCTTGAGTCCATTGGGCTGGTGCAGCTGAGTAGTTCTGCTGAGCCCGCCTGGGTTCAGCCATGTACTACTATCATCTGCTGGCTCCCTCCACCATCCCTCAGTTGTAGTGGTTTAATATCTTACAGTTGGTCCTTCCTGCAGTTGCCTCTTTATCCTAAAGTAGACTAGACTCAGTGGCTTCTCATGATGGCATAAATATTCCAAAAGAGCAAGAGCCTATGCTGCCAGGTCTCTTGGGACCAAATCTCAGAACAACACTTCAACAGTTCTACCATGCTTTTTTGTTGTTGTTGTTTTGAGACAAGATCTCACTCTGCCACTCAAACTGGAGTGCAGTTGCACAGTCTCAACTCACTGCAACCTCCACCTCCTGGGCTCAAGCAGTCCTGTGTCTCAGCCTCTTGAGTAGCTGGGACCACAAGTACGTGGCGTGCCTGGCTTAATTTTTTTTTTTTTTTTTTTTTTTTTTTTTTTTTTTTGAGACAGAGTCTTACTCTGTCTCCCAGGCTGGAGTGCAGTGGCACAGTCTCAGCTCACTGCAACCTCTGCCTCCCAGGTTCAAGCGATTCTCCCACCCCAGCCTCCTGAATAGCTGGGATTATAGGCACATACCACCACACCTGGCTAATTTTTGCTTTTTATGTATGTATGTATGTGTTTATTTAATTTCGAGATGGAGTCTTACTCTGTCACACAGGCTGGAGTGCAGTGGTGCGATCTCGGCTCACTGCAACCTCCGCTTCCCAGGTTCAAGCAGTTCTCCTGCCTCAGCCTCCCTAGTAGCTGGGACTACAGGCACACACTGCCACACCTGGCTAATTTTTTGTATTTTTAGCCAGGATGTTGGCCATGTTGGCCAGGATGGTCTTGATCCCCTGACCTCGTGATCCACCCGCCTTGGCCTCCCAAAGTGCTGGGATTACAGGGGTGAGCCACCACACCCGGCCAGTTGTTTTTATATTTTTAAGAAAACATACATAAATTCATTCATTCAGTGAATAGATTTGAGTATCTATTCTGTGCCATCAAGGCTTCTAAGGCCCTGGACATACATAGTACCAGCAATAAGTGGGATTAAGAACGTGTTTGGAGATAGGAGGTCTGAGGACTCATTAAAAAAAGAGAGAGAGAGAGAGCGCGTTCTTACAGAACTGATAGTCTAAGTTTGTCAAGAAATAATGGAAGACCTCAGGGAACTCAAGAGATTAAAAAACTTACAAGCTAGAATTTTTTTGTTTGTTTGTTTTTTTGAGACGGAGTCTCGCTGTGTCTCCCAGGCTGGAGTGCAGTGGCGTGATCTCGGCTCACTGCAAGCTCCGCCTCCCGGGTTCACGCCATTCTCCCGCCTCAGCCTCCCAAGTAGCTGAGACTACAGGTGCCCGCCACCACGCCCGGCTAGTTTTTTGTATTTTTAGTAGAGACGGGGTTTCACCATGTTAGCCAGGATAGTCTCGATCTCCTGACCTCGTGATCCACCCACCTCGGCCTCCCAAAGTGCTGGGATTACAGGCTTGAGCCACCGCGCCCGGCCACAAGCTAGAATTTTTAAGTTCAGGTAGTGAGAGTTTACCGAAAAGGAAGTTGAAACAGCTCTTAAATGTATAAAAGGTACTCATTTTTACTCATTATGCAAGATACAAACATTGAAAAGTCAAAAAGTTAGGAATTGCTTTTTTTTTTTTTTTTTTTAACGCCCTCCTCATCACAGAAGCGAACATCAAAGTTTGATACCCTACTGTGTGGTCAAGGCTGTGGGGAAAGGGCGTTTTCAGAGAGAGCTGGTGGAGTGTAAATTGGTCGAGTCTCTGTAGAGGACAGTCTAGCGATTCTGTCACATGTCTTTTGTTCCAGCAATTCTGGGTATTGAACTTTTAGGTCTACCAACTAAATGGGGGAGTGGCATTTAATTTGTTTTTCTGTAATTAAGAGTGAGATTGAAATTTTTTCATGTTTGTTGGAAATTTTTGATTGCTGTATCCCTTAAACCAGCAGTATTGTAGATTTTTCTGTAAAGGAGTCTTAGCTTACGATTCTCTCAAATGACTTCAGTGAGGGGGAAGAAATTATTATTCAGCAGATGGTACTGGGCTAGTTGAATAGCTATTTGGAGGAAAATCAATTTAAATCATTATACATCAAAATGAATTCTAAAATAATTGATACTTAAAAATTGTATCATGAAAAACTAACAATATTTAGAGTATACAGTATTTTTCTGATCTCTGCATGGAGAAAGACTTCCTATGTTTTTGTGGGGGTTTTTTTGTTTTTTTTTTTTTTTTTTTTTTTTTTTTTTTTTTTTTTTTTTGAGACGGAGTCTCGCTGTCGCCCAGGCTGGAGTGCAGTGGCGTCATCTTTGCTCACTGCAAGCTCTGCCTCCCGGGTTCATGCCATTCTCCTGCCTCAACCTCCCGAGTAGCTGGGACTACAGGCGCCCGCCACCACACCCGGCTAATTTCTTGTATTTTTAGTAGAGACGGGGTTTCACCGTGTTAGCCAGGATGGTCTCGATCTCCTGACCTCGTGACCCATCCGCCTCGGCCTCCCAAAGTGCTGGGATTACAGGCGTAACCCGCCGTGCCTGGCCGACTTCCTATGTTTTAAAACAAACATCAAGGAAAGAGAGACATATAAAAGTTTAAAAGCTAAATAAAATTAGATTAGGTATGGACAGTAGGTCTAAAATGTTCTAAATTGAGTAACACTTGATCTTCTCCTAACTCTTCTGTAGAAGGCAGCAAAATGCAGTGGTGATACCCAGTGCTCTGGAATCAGCCTCCTGAGTTCACACTAGGGTTCTGCTACTTGGATTTTTGACTTTGGACAAGTTATTTAAGCTCTGTTTCATGATTTCCTCAACCCAAAATTGAGACAATTTGTAGTTCCCACCTCATAGGATAATTAAAAGAGTTAAGGAATTATTAATAACTTTAGATTCATTATTAATATTATTAGTATCTAAAGAGCAGAGACAAATCTAAGACCACAGTGTATAAATAAATAAGCAAAGGACAAGAACACACAGTCTACAAGGAAATACAGATCTGAGGATAACTATAGGAGGAGCAGTTTGGGTGACAGCAGTTGAGAATTTGGTTTAGTCTATGTTTAATTTAAGGCACCTGTAAAGCATTAGAAACAACCTGAGTGCCAAATGTTAATCAAATGGCTGAGTAAATTATGAGACATCTACTTAAAGGAATATTTTACTGCTGCTAAAAGTGATTTTTTTTTTACAGAGTTTTCATAGTGGGAGAAAATACTAATGAGCAGTATTTACTAAGGGAAAATAAAACAGCATTTGTCATACATATTGTGATTTCAACCTTCTAAAAGAAAATGCACAGAAAAGAATTCAACAACATATGTGAAAAGATAAGCAGTGGTTACCATTGAATGATGGTGCTTGGGGAGCAAGGGAATGTGGGTGAGTCATTCACACAGACCAGAAGACCAGGTTTGGTGTGTCAGCTGTCTGAGGTCTTTTCAGTTCCACAGTTCCACATAACAAGAACTTACTGGCCTGAGAAAGGGTTTTATTGGCTCTGATAACTGAAAAGTTCAGTTGCATGTGGATTGATGGGCACAGACACTGTGTCTAGAATCTGGACTTCTTTATCATCCAGCTTTGCCTTGCTCTGGACTGTCTTTAGGTCAGCCTCTCTTCTTATGGTGGCAATAAGAGACAGGACCTGATCGTTGCAGCCAGGACTTGGGCTGACTCTCATCACCTCTTTGTGCTCAGCTTGGATGCCATGCCTATCCCTGATCTGTCACTGTGGCCAAGGGGACTCAGGTGAATGTGGCCTAGTCAGTGTCACCATTCCCACAGCACAGCCCGGGAGCGTGGGCAATCCTGAGCGCTCCCCTATGGCAAACACAGTTGGATGGATTATAGAGAGCCAGTGGATGGATGCTGGTGGGCACAACCAGCAGGTGACCCCAAGAGTGAAGGAAGATAAGGAATTCTATTTTCTGCCCTCATCCTCTTTTTTTTTTCCTGAAGACACAGGATCTCCATCTGTTGCCCAGGCTAGAAGGCTGGAGTGCAGTGGCACAATCACAGCTCACTGCAGCCTTGAACTCCTGGGCTCGGGCAAGCACCATGCCTGGCTAATTTAAAAAAAGATATTTTGTAGAGATGGGATCTCACTGTGTTTCCCAGTCCTGTCTTGAACTCCTGGGTTCATGGGATCCTCCCACCACTACCACACCCAGACCTACTTTTTTTTTTTTTTTTTTTTGAGACGGAGTCTCGCTCTGTTGCCCAGGCTGGAGTGCAGTGGCAAGATCTTGGCTCACTGCAAGCCCCGCCTCCCAGGTTCATGCCATTCTCCTGCCTCAGCCTCTGGAGTAGCTGGGACTACAGGCGCCCACCACTATGCCCGGCTAATTTCTTGTATTTTTTAGTAGAGATGGGGTTTCACTGTGTTAGCCAGAATGGTCTCGATCTCCTGACCTGGTGATCTGCCCGCCTCAGCCTCCCAAACTGCTAGGATTACATGCGTGAGCCACCGCTTCTGGCCCCCGCTTTTTTTTTTTTAATTAAAAAATGCAATTTCTGTAAGAAGTCTGTCTCCATTTCTCAGATAACCTAATGTTTGGAAAGCTTGCAGACTTTGTTATTACCCATGTAGATGCATACATTGATTATAAATTGAATCATAGGCTATATATTATTTTATTACCTACACAGAGTTGGATTTATTAATCTACAGCTTGGTCACCCTCAACTCAAGATAGCTTTGGGAGGTATTTAACCTGTGGTCTTTCAAATCATGCAAGGGATTGAAAAGATAGAAGAATGCGATTGTGGTCAAGTGCGGTGGCTCATGCCTCTAATCCCAGCACTATGGGAGGCCAAAGTGGGTGGATCACTTGAGCCCAGGAGTTCAACACCAGCCTGAGCATCATGGCGAAACCCCGTCTCTGCCAAAAATACAAAAATAAGCCTGATGTGGTGGCACACACCTGTAATCCCAGCTACTCAGGAGGCTGAAGTAGGAGGATCGCTTGAACCCAGGAGGCAGAAGTTGCAGTGATCCGAGATCGCACCACTGGATTCCATCCTGTGCAACAAAGCGAGACCCTGTCTCAAAAAAAAAAAAAAAAAAAAAAAAAAAAAAAGTGAGATTGTGAGAAGTTGAAGAACACAAACCTTCAGCCAGTGATGGAATAGGGACAAAGAAAAGAAACTAGTGCCATGTGATACCACAGAAGCAGAAGATGGCATTTTGAGAAAGTAGGCATGCACAGCAGTGTCCATGCGGCAGAGAGGTCTAGCAAGATACAGATTGGAAAATGTGGGTTGATTTTCCAGTGAGGGGCTTGTTGGTGACCACGCAAGAGGAGTTGAAACAGTGAGTGGAAGTGGGAAGTTTGAAATGGAAAGTGGAGACAGAAATGACTGGTCCACATGAGGGGAAGGGGTTGTGGACCAGGCCACAAGTTAGGGAGAATTGACTTTGAGTAGAGAGAGGATATCTTTCTTGGCAGTGTCAGTAAGGATATGTGTGGATCTGGCTAGGAGGGAATTCCAGGAAGATCACTCTTGGGCACCTCAGTTTTCTCTGTAGCATCCTCAAGAAAATGTGCTGAGAGTAATGAGGGTCAGCTAGCAAGAAGGTCATGATTCAAGCCATGCAAGTTGGGTGAAATCTGAGAGTAGAGGAGGGGGCTGACCAAGGCTTTCCAGAAGCTGTTGAGGGCCTTGACGAGACTGAAAATCTTGATTTTTTGTAGCACAGTAGTTACTGATAGTGTTGAGATCCCCGGGATCCTTTCAGGATATCCATGAGGTTAAAGCTGTTTTAATAATCCTCTTAAGGAGTTACTCACACTGCTCTCTATGTTGCCATCAGCACTTGTGGCACAGGAGCAATGGTGAGCAGAGCCCGCAGCACCACAGCCAGGTCAAGGCGGTGGAACTAGAGAGGTTACTGAGCTCTGCACTGCCACAGCTCAAACCAGCTCAAACCAGTGCCAGTGAAAAGTACTCACCATATTAAATCCATCCTTAATACATGTCTTCACAATGTCTGTGTGACACATATACAGCATTTTTGCTGCATACTGAATGCGGTGGTTTTCTCAGGGAGAAGCACTTACGTAACTATTTGAGCTATGAGCGGAATTAACTGCTTTTTAAATCAACCCTCAGTAGTTTTTATGAGTATAAAGAGTTTGTGAGATCAGAAAGTTTGAGAAGCACTGTCGCACTGGCACACTTTGCACAGTTCAGTCTTTTCTCTGGCCCTGCACAGAAACATGAGTTGAGGATGGAAGTGACAGGTTGCAGCACTGATTCAGGGTCAGAGTTTCACGAGGCAGTCAAGATGGACACGAAGAGGCACTGTGGAGAGCCAGTCGACTGGCTTTCCCCAGGTCCAGGACAGGGCAAGAAGGAAAAAAGGATGATGGATTAGAAGAAAGAGTTGGGGTCAGGTTGTTATATACTAGTTGAAGTTAACGAGAAGGGCCAGGCTGGCCAGGCAGGTGGGCCTGATTACACTTGTAATCCCAGCACTTTGGGAGGCCGAGGTGGGTGGATCACAAGGTCAGGAGTTCGAGACCACCCTGGCCAACATGGTGAAACCCCGTCTCTACTTAAAAATACAAAAAATTAGCCTGGCGTGGTGGCAGGCGCCTGTAATCCCAGCTACTCAGGAGGCTGAGGCAGGAGAATCGCTTGAACCCAGGAGGTGGAGGTTGGGGAACAGAGCGAGACTCCGTTTCAAAAAAGAAAAAAAAAAAAGAGGGAAGGGCCAGGCACAGTGGCTCATGCCTGTAATCTCAGCACTTTGGGAGGCTGAGGCAGGAGGATCGCTTGAGCCCAGGAGTTCAGGACCAGCCTGGGCAACATAGTGACACCCCATCTCTACAAAAAAATTAATTTAAAAAAATTAGCTGGGTGTGGTAACGTGCCTGTATTACCAGCTACTCGAGAGGCTGAGGCAGGAGGATTGCTTGAGCCCAGGAGTTCAAGGCTGCAGTAAGCTATGATCATGCCACTGCACTCCAGCCTGGGCCATAGAACAAAATCTAAACTCTGTTTCAAAAAACACAGAAAGAAGGCCGGGCGCGGTGGCTCAAGCCTGTAATCCCAGCACTTTGGGAGGCCGAGGCGGGCGGATCACGAGGTCAGGAGATCGAGACCATCCTGGCTAACATGGTGAAACCCCGTCTCTACTAAAAATACAAAAAAACTAGCCGGGCGAGGTGGCGGGCGCCTGTAGTCCCAGCTACTTGGGAGGCTGAGGCAGGAGAATGGCGTAAACCCGGGAGGCGGAGGTTGCAGTGAGCTGAGATCCGGCCACTGCACTCCAGCCTGGGCGACAGAGCGAGACTCCGTCTCAAAAAAAAAAAAAAAAAAAACACAGAAAGAGAAGATGTGGCATTCTGGAAGGCACTGGGAAAGTCAGGAATTGTGGTCAGATGTAATACTAGCCTCAAAGGGACTTCCAGTCTCTTAGGAGAAATAAAACCTGTATCCAAGTAAGCATCTACACGGGCAACCATGATTCACACCCTCTGAGTGTTACCAGTGGATGCCCATGTGGCGTGGGAGGAGGGAGTCCGGACACTCTTGACTGTGGGATCCGCACCTGCCAGCTGCTTCCCATTTCTCTCCTTTTCTCCTTCTGTAGCTATGAATAATGTAGAAATAACACTTGCAGTAAAAGAAGGCTAGAGCTCTAGCTATTTTTCAAGTAGCAAATCTTTTTTAATAAAGCTGTCTTCTTTCGAAATTTATGCCTGGAGGTTTAAGGGCCTAGAATTTATTTAACTTGAAGGAACCAATGGATCTGTTTCAGAAATGCTTAAGCTGCAAAACATCCAGTTGGCTTGGAGTGCCTCTCTGCTTAACACTAACAAGTTTGGGTAGGACCCTCCTGCCCCCAGTGATTTAGAAGTAGTGCTATTAGAATCTCATTGTGGTCCAGGCCTCCTGGACTTCTGCTAGCACAGACAGTGTCTAACTGAGTGAAAAGCCAAATGACTTAATCTAGTTTCAAGAAAGTCCTTGAGAAAATGTCTGTGAGTTCTATGTGGGGAGGGCTGGTTGGGAGCAGGAAGCAAAGTGGGAGTTATTACCTATATCATAGACCACAGGAATCTTAAGATTCGGCAAGGGTTGTGTGTCTTGTACACATATCTACAAGTGTTCGTTGGAAGTAGGATTTGAGCCAGAGATGCCTGGGTTCTTGATCATCATGCTTCTTTATTCTGACTCTTGAGAGGGCCACTTGCTAAACCTAGCCAGTTTGTGTGCCCACAGACCCAGGGTCCCAGCTGCAGGCATAACCACCTCTTCTACTGCGCAGATGCTGCTTCAGTCACGGCAAAACCTGTCTGGATTCTCTACTCTGAAAAGTTCTCTAGGCTATAAAACAAAATATCATTATTCCATAATTTCCTAAAGTGCACTTGTATGTATTGAAAAGATTATAGATAGAAACATACATAACTTGTAAATGTATTCTATGCAGAATTTCTCATTATGTCCAGCATGTGGTTTGCCATGTTTATCATCTCCTGTTGTCTTAAGGTCAGGGGTTGCAGCAAGGGAAGTCAAAATTGGGAGCTGGTGCTGAGCACAGATACACACCCACAGCCCTTCAATGACCTCAGGTGGCTAGATGTCTCCCACCTCCACCCAGCACCCAAGCAATCCCTTCGGAAGGTCTACTGACTGTTCTTAAGGGTTAGGCAACATTTTCTTAGTGAGTAAACAGTGGAAACTAACTTACTTGAAAATAGTGAGCTAGAAGTGATTTCCTTAAACTGATCATGAGTATTGTACCAAATTTTATGTGATTGTTCATCATTCTAGGAATGGTGAGAAGGGACATACAATTAAATTTTTAAATGTTTTAAGAAGAAATAAATGATATTTTATCATTCTACTTTGAGGGCTTAATAGTATGTGCTAATTTGCAGATGGATGAAGTTGACCTTGCCGCCTACAAATAACCTAATAAGAAATGATCATTGCCAGCTGGGCGCGGTGGCTCACGCCTGTAATCCCAGCACTTCGGGAGGCCAAGGCGGGCAGATCACGAGGTCAGGAGATCGAGACCATCCTGGCTAACACGGTGAAACCCCGTCTTTACTAAAAATACAAAAAATTAGCCAGGCGTGGTGGCGGGCGCCTGTAGTCCCAGCCACTCAGGAGGCTGAGGCAGGAGAATGGTGTGAACCCGGGAGGCAGAGCTTGCAGTAAGCCAAGATCGCACCGCTGCACTCCAGTCTGGGCGACAGAGGGAGACTCCGTCTCAAAAAAAAAAAAAAAAAAAAAAAGAAATGATCATTGTCAGAAAAGAGACTTCATTAAGTAGTGCCAGTGTTTTTGGTTTGGTTTGGTTTGGTTTGGTTTGGTTTTTGAGACGGAGTCTCGGTCTGTCACCCAGGCTGGAGTGCAGTGGCACGGTCTCAGCTCACTACAACCTCTGCCTCCCAGGTTTAAGCAATTCTTCTGCCTCAGCCTCTTGAGTAGCTGGGACTACAGGCATGTGCTGCCACGCCCAGCTAATTTTTGTATTTTTTCTTTTTTTTAAGTAGAGACAAGTTTCACTGTATTGACCAGGCTGGTCTTCAACTCCTGACCTCGCCCACCTCAGCCTCCCAAAGTGCTGGGATTACAGGCGTGAGCCACCACACCTAGCCTGTTTTTGTCTTGTTTTAGTGTCACTACATTGTCTAAAAATTTGTGGTTTTTATTGATTGGCTAGTTTTTCAGACTTGTTCCTTGGAGGCTTGGATTTTTTGGGGTGCCTCAGGCTGTGAACTAGGACCTAAGGGAAGACAGAGTATCTTCTTTTTTACCTCTGCCATATCTTGAGGCTCCTCTTAGGGTTTAATTTGAAGAAAAGACCTGCTACTTAAATTGAAACCAGTAGTCTGAGCATCACTAAATAAAAGGATACATGAAATATTTTTAAAAGGAGCCCCTTTGCTACCTTTTTACCAGAACAATAATGTTCTTTAGCATGTATTGTTTCTCAATACACCTACTCCTGCTACTAAACACAGTATTTCCTCACATTTCTCTTAACCCTTGTCCCAGCCACTGTTAGCCAGACCCTCCAGCCGTCTTTTGGCTGAGGTGGTGACTGGGGGCCAGCCATGGGGGCCATCAGGGTGAGCTGCTTGTCAGCGCCCCCTCCATCACAGTGCAGTTGATCCACGTTTGTTCCTGCTGCTGCACCCTAGCGGTAAAAGAACTGCTCAGCTATTGACTATTGGCCAGGGCAAAAGAGGACTTAAGGCGTTGGGCCTTGCAGAAAGACTCAGCTGCAGAGTTGGCTGGGAGGCCTTTGGCCACACATGTCTCTCAACCAGATCCTGGAAGAAGAGTGTTTTCTTCTGTGACCTTGGAGACCTGTTCTGTGTGTCAGGAGACAAATAGACCAGGACAAAAATGACTTCCAAGTTGATCTGAGAAAAGTACATACATAAAACCTTTGCCTTTGATACCTGCAGCGCAGAGTCCTATCTTAGGAAAAGTCCAGGTTTTGTAGGCAGACCTGGGTTCGAATCATGATCCCCGCTCCTTCCTGAGTGATGAGGTCTGCGATTGTCAGGTGGTCAGCCCCTACGTTCACAGTCTCAGGAGACTTGGAGATACAGTCAGAATCTTTTGTGCTGGCTGCTGTCTCCGTAGTCATGCTTAGGTTAGTTGTTTTGTGGGTGAGTTTACTTAAACAGGAAATTGAAGTATTTCCGTGACTACTACTCCTGCTCTCACTACTGCAAAACCTTTCTCTTTATAGCTCTGGACTTACTGGACAAAATGTTGACATTCAACCCTCACAAGAGGATTGAAGTAGAACAGGCTCTGGCCCACCCATATCTGGAGCAGTATTACGACCCGAGTGACGAGGTAAGAGCTCATGTTCCTGGCTGCTGCTTCAGGGACATAGATCAGCCAGCAGTGGACCAACCATATCTTGCTTAGATTTTCCTGAGATGTACCTGGTGCCATACCTGGTTCTTCCAACAAGCCCACCTTTGCCTTGAGGATGAGTGCTGTGGGGCACAGCTTGAAACCTTCTCCCCGCATACCTCTCTATCTCAGCAGACTTCCTCCAGGCTACCTGCAACAGGTAGGGGTGGGGAAAATGCATGTATAAAGGGGACAGCTGCACCAGTGTGGAGCACAGAGAGGACAGGGGTCTGAGACTGGAGGCCATTGTCATGGTTTGATAGGAAGAGACACCTGAAGTGATGTGCTGGCCCTGAGGATGGCCAGAGTGGAGAGGAGGTGGTCAGCCTGCTGACAGGGACAGCACACAGAATAGGGAGGGAAGTCAACCTGGACAGTTTCCACTGTGGCTTGGCGACTCCATGTCGGGTGTGCTATTCCCTAGAGACAAGGACATGAGAGTCTGTTGTAAGAAGTGATGAGGCCAGAGTGGATGTGGCAGCTCTTCAGAGCAGGCGGGGCATTCGAGTAGAAGAAGCTGCATGTCATGTTCTCTCCAAGACAGTCCTAGTGCCTTGGCTCTCTGGTTCCTCTGGGGTTCAGTTTTAACTTTAATCTCTGGAGGATAACAAAGAAAAATGCAGTATGAACCAAAAGTTTGGATTGTTCTAGTTGAGGCTCACATGCACAGAGAATAGTCTTTACCCTCCTGTTTTTGAAAGAATCAGCTTTCCCTTCCACATCCGTCTCCCTACCTCCAGCAACAAATGAGGCAGCTTGTGAAATACCTACAACGTAGCCAGTAACACAGAATAGGTGGGAATACAGGTTTGGGGTTCTTCTAAGCTTAGTGGGCTGGAGATTTCCCAAGCTTCTGAGTCCAAATCAGCTGGCTGGGATAGTGGATGATGCGTGTAGGACACCTGCTGTGATCCCAGATGCATAGCCCTCCTTCGGGTTGAGCTGTTTATTCTTCTGGACATGAGTCCTTGTCCGCTTTCGGATGGCCAAAGCTTAGTGCGGAGTTTGGGGTCTGTGCTTCCTCCTCCTAAAGGCCTCGTGTGAGGATTACATGGGTGAGACGTGAGAATCTAGGCATTCACTGACTGACAACTGGTATCATCATCAGCTTAGTTCTGTAACATTGCATTAGTTCACGGGCAGTAAAAATCAAAATGTGGCCAGGCACAGTGGCTCACACCTGTAGTCCCAGCTGTTCAGAAGGCTGAGGTGGGAAGATTGCTTCAGCCCAGGAGATCAAGGTTTCATTGAGCTGTGATCACACCACTGCACTCCAGCTTGGGTGACAGGCAAAACTCTTTCTCTAAAAAATAATATCATTGTTTGTCACTGAGTGTGTATGGGGTTCTTTGATCTAGACTAAGCTATTTAAGCGCATATTTTACTTAAATAGCTTTCTGGAGTATGGTTAAAAATTAAAATGGGAGCTGGACACGATGGCTCACGCCTGTAATCCCAACACTTTGGGAGGTCGAGGCAGGCGGATGACTTGAGGTCAGGAGTTGGAGACCAGCCTGGCCAACATGGGGAAACCCCTTCTCTACTAAAAATACAAAAATAACTGGGCATGATAGTGCGTGTTTGTAATCCCAGCCACTCTGGAGGCTGAGGTATAAGAATCACTTGAACCCAGGAGGTGGAGGTTGCAGCGAGTCAAGACCATGCCACTGCACACCAGCCTCGGCAATAGAATGAGACAGTCTCAAAAAAAAAAAATGGGGCCAGGTGTGGTGGCTCACACTTGTAATTCCAGCACTTTGGGAGGTCAAAGTGGGTAGATCATCTGAGGTCAGAGGTAGACCAGTCTGGCCAACATGGTGAAAACCCTGTCTCTACTAAAAATACAAAAATTAGGCGGGTGTTGTGGCAGGCAGGCACATATAATCCCAGCTACTCTGGAGGCTGAGGCAGGAGAATCACTTGAACCCAGGAGGAGGAGGTTGCAATAAGCCAGGATTGCACCACTGCACTCCAGCCTGGGCAACAGAGCAAGGTTTTGTGTCAAAAAAAAAAAAAAAAGAAGAAGAAGAAAACTTGTGAGAAAATATAAGAGTGTTTTTTTTTTTCATACTACAAAGATGTAGCTCTATAATCTTGTTACAGTTACTAACATTTTGGAGTATTTCCTTCTCGGTCTTATATTTCTGTATCTAAATTTTTAAAATAAAATAGTTTTCATTTTCTTGACAAAATATAGGCATTTTCCTATTAATCTTCCTTGCAGTTTATTTTTTTTTCTCTTTTTTTTTCCTTTTTTTTTTTTTTTTCTTTTTCTTTTTTGAGATGGAGTCTTGCTCTGTCACCAGGCCAGGCTGGAGTACAATGGTGTAATCTCGGCTCACTGTAACCTCCACCTCCCGGGTTCAAGCGATTCTCCTGCCTCAGCCTCCCGAGTGGCTTGAACTACAGGCATGCACCACCACACCCAGCTAATTTTTGTAGTTTTACTAGAGACGGAGTTTCACTATGTTGGCCAGGATGTCCTCAATCTCTTGACCTCAGGATCCACCTGCCTCGGCCTCCCAAAAGTGCTGGGATTACAGGCGTGAGCCACCATGCCTGGCCAGTTTTTTTGTTTTGTTTTGTTTTGTTTTTTTGAGATGGAATCTTGCTCTGTCGCCCAGGCCAGAGTGCAGTGGCGCAATCTCAGCTCACTGCAACCTCCACCTCCTGGGTTCAAGCAATTCTCCTTCCTCAGCCTCCCAAGTAGCTGGGATGACAGGGATCTGCCACCATGCCTAGCTAATTTTTGTGTATTTTTAGTAGAGATGGGGTTTTGCTATGTTGGTCAGGCTGGTCTCAAATGATTCTCCCACCTTGGCCTCCCAAAGTGCTGGGGTTACAGGTGTGAGCCACTGCGCCTGGCCTTACAGCTTAATTTTTAACAGCTCTAAGATGTTTTTTCATATAAAGATACCATGATTTATTTAACGAAATGCATGTATTTTAGTATTATGGGTGTTGATTGGATAAACACCCACCACCTCCACAGCAGCACATTTCTCTTATTTCAGCATTCACTGCCTTAAAACATTTTAAAATTCTTCTGGGATTTGTGATAAGTTCAGAAGAACACTTTATAAACGGATTCAGTTGCTCCCGGTCTAAGTGCTTATGAGACCTTCCGGAGTGTGGGCACAACTCTTAGTCTTTCGCTCTGTCCCCCAGACTGGAGTGCCACGGCACGATCTCAGCTCACTGCAACCTCTGCCTCCTGCGTTCAAGCAGTTCTCCTGCCTCAGCCTTCTGAGTAGCTGAGATTACAGGCGTGCACCACCACACTCGGCTAATTTTTTATATTTTTGGTAGAGACAGGTTTTCACCATGTTGGACCAGGCTGGTCTCGAGCTTCTGACCTCAAGTGATCCGCCCACCTTGGCCTCCCAAAGTGCTGGAATTACAGGTGTGAGCCGCCACGCCCGGCCAGCAACTCTTAAGTTTTTATGAGACATCAGTCCTGTTGTATAAATTCAGAATCTGAGCAGTGGTCATTTTATGAATCAGTAAATTACTGCCTTACCCATAACAACTTTGACTGTTAAATGTTTTGTTTTCTCTTAAAGCCCATTGCCGAAGCACCATTCAAATTCGACATGGAATTGGATGACTTGCCTAAGGAAAAGCTCAAAGAACTAATTTTTGAAGAGACTGCTAGATTCCAGCCGGGATACAGATCTTAAATTTGTCAGGTACCTGGAGCTTTAATACAGTGAACTCCAGCAAGGGAGGCACTGCCTTTTGTTTCTAGAATGTTGTGTTCCTCGAGGTCCGTTATTTTGTATTCTTTTCCAAGCTCCTTATTGAAAGGTTTTTTTTTTTTTTTTTTAATTTAGAATTAAAAATTATTTAGAAAGTTACATATATTCTTTTAGGAATCTCTTTCTTGTTTATTAGAAACTCCAGGTACCTCCTTTACTCTCAAGGGTAGTGAATGTGATTATTTGGAAACAACTTTTTCATATTCTAGATTGTTCATGTTTGGGTTCTCATCTGTTCCTTGCTGCCTGTCCAGAGCAGTTTCACAGTTACATGAGCATCTCTCTGGAAAGGGTTCGCCTCAGGACTCCCTCCCAGGGAATGCAGAGCCACCAGTTAAATAAATCTAGTGTTAGGGTCCTCTGTGCCTGCCCCTTCAGAAACTCCTAGCTGGGACCTGGTTCTACAGTTGATGTCACATGCAAGGGGCCCAGACCGTGTTACCAGTTCAGACTAGCAGTGTAGGCTGGAGAGCTGGGGAAACTTCATCCAAGAGATGGAGGCTGGGCTGGCCAGTCGGGGATTTACATGGGCCTGCACAGAAGCTGCATGTGCTTAGGTCATAAGGGGAGGTGAACAACGTGACAATATTGGTAGATTTTAAAAATTGAGTAGAGGCCGGGCGCGGTGGCTCAAGCCTGTAATCCCAGCACTTTGGGAGGCCGAGACGGGTGGATCACGAGGTCAGGAGATCGAGACCATCCTGGCGAACACCGTGAAACCCCGTCTCTACTAAAAAATACAAAAAAACTAGCCGGGCGAGGTGGCGGGCGCCTGTAGTCCCAGCTACTCGGGAGGCTGAGGCAGGAGAATGGCGTAAACCTGGGAGGCGGAGCTTGCAGTGAGCTGAGATCCGGCCACTGCACTCCAGCCCGGGCTACAGAGGGAGACTCCGTCTCAAAAAAAAAAAAAAAAAAATTGAGTAGACCCAACACAATGGCTCATGCCTATAATTCCAGCACTTTGAGAGGCTGAGGGGAGAGGATCTCTTGAATCTCAGAGTCCAAGGCTGCAGTGAGCTATGACTGTATCACTGCACTCCATCCTGGGTGAACCCTCTCTCAAAAAAAAAAAAAAAATAGTATACAGGAAAAGAAGGCAAATCTTGATTTTAGAGAGTATATGACAAGAGGGGAGAGAACTGGACTTGTGTTTAGAACTCTGTAGAAAAGAGCAGTGAATAAAGAATTGTGAGCCAAGGTAGAAGCAGTTACTGGGGAGATGCTTTGGACAGAACCGTGTTGCAGTTACAGGTGTCCATTCCCTGTCACTGAGGACAAAGAACCAAGCAGACATGAGCTGAGGCCTGACATGACCCACACAGCCTCCAAGCAGATAGCGCTGAAAGCCAGGCAGGGCAACAGAGTGGGGAATTGGTAGTTTGGGGGATGGAAAATGGTGTTTTCAAAAGTCTGACATCAAAGCAGGAGGGGTTGAAATGAGGGAAGACTGGGTAGGACATCAGCTAAGAACAAATGCCTGGTCTTCCATACCAAAGGGGCTGTAGCATTGGACTAGAAATGAAGTGGTGAGAAGCGGCAAATTCAAGAGAAGGAGGAAAGGCAAAGTCTGAAAGACTGCGAATTTTCTAAACCTACCAACTTAGGGGAGGCAGGGCTGCTGGCACTGTTAAGCCCTCGCTTAGCTTGCTGTTGACACCAGACACACCCCAAAAGACGATCTCTCAAACCCAAGGGAAGTGTTGTGGAGTCACGCAAACAGGATGTGCAATGGACTGCTAGCCATAAGCCCTGCGTAGTGACTGAGAAAGAAGCCTGTTATCAGCAGGGGACCGAGCTGGTTCCTGTCTTCTGTTGCCCCATACTCATGTGGCTGTCTAGTGGAGGAGGTGTTAGCCACAGTGATTTGCACACTCACTCACTGACAGCTGGGCCCCAGGATCCAACCATTTTCACACCTGCAGTCCCCACAGAGCTTCCTTCCTGGCTCCTCCATGAGGCGCTCACAGTGGAGCAGTTGTCTCTGTTTCTCAAGAGTCCCTGCCCCACCGTGAGGCTCCAGGACACACTCCCAGTACAAGGTCAGGTTAACTAGACCCTGGTCAGCCGCTGCCTGTTTTTGTAAATGGAGCCGCACAGGGCCTTGGATTTGCTCACAGGTTACCTTTGCTGCCTTTCCTCTACAGCGGTGGAGTGGGGTAGTCACAACAGACCTGGATGGCCTGTGAGGCCTGAGAGGTTTACTCTTTTGCCCTTTACAGAACCTAGAAGATGGAACTGAGCAACCTCTGTTGCTTTTCTTCCTTCACAATTCCTTTCACAGTCATTTTCCCTCAGCCAGGTGGTGGTCTGTGATCATCTCATCTTCTCTGTCGCTTGAGGTCAGGCGTGCTGCCTGCTTAGTCTACCTTAGACACCAAGAGCAAGCGGAGCAAGCAGGATCTAAATGCGGCCTCAAAGGGGCCCATAGTAGGGGAGAAAGGCACACAGACACAACTATGCACATTTTTAGTATAAAAGAGCTTCTGGGGTTGACGTGATAATTCATTTTTCATCACTTAATCAGCATTGAGCACTTCCTTTTGCCAGTTAGGAAGGGAACAAAGATGAATAAGACACAGGCTTTGCTTTCCAGCAGCCTCATAGCAGGAAATGTAAACAACAAGGAGTATACAGAGTCCCAGTGGTGGGCATGGGCATGGTGGGCCCCAGAGGGTAAGGCAGACATTAAAGCCTCGCAGAGTGTGGCCGACTTGCAGTTGGGCTGCAGCTGAAACCTGACAGTTGGGTTCTTTGCTGGTTGGGGAGGGGCACGGCTGTGTGGAACCTGGAAGGTGGTCATGCCAGACAGCAGAGCAAGAGGGGGCTGCAGAGAAAGAGGCCAGCCCAGGCTGTGGCCTTTGCCTCCCCAGGAGCCCAGCCCTCCCTCACAGGTAGCTACCTGACCTGAAGCAATGGCTCAGGTGACTCTGGCGGCAGTAAAGATGCAGGAGGACCTCGGAGAGCAAGGACTTGGGGGACAGCTGGCCAGGCCACTGGAGACAGGCAGCACCGCAGGCACAAGGATGACAAGACAGCGGCAGGGTTGTTCCTGGGGCCACAGGACACAGTTGCTGACAGCCTCCTGAAGCCAGCCTTGCAAGGCGGGGGACCAGTATCCCTGTCGGGTCCACCACCACTCTGAGAGTCCCAGCGTGGCAAAGACAGTCACCTCTGTGTGTTGTTCATTTGCTCCAGACACAAAAGACACACAGATGCTCCCTGTGTGCTTATAGCATGATTTTTTCCCCCAACATTCTTTTAATGACAGTTTTCAACTATTCTGAAAAGTTGAAGGAATTTACAGTAGACAGCCGTATTCCCACCACCTAGATTATACAGTTAACATTAATATCTTACTAGTTTTCTCATAGATCTGTCCATCTGTTCCTCTATCTACCCATCAACCCATCTCATTTTATCCATTCATTGCAAAGGAAGTTGCCAACATCTAGACTGACTTATAATTTAATCATCTAGAATATCACATGAATCCAGGGGAAGCTGGGGCTGGGTTGGCTGATTAAACTATGGGATAGGTTCTTTCATAAACATTTCATTTTGGTGATCACAACAGAATGTTGGGAAGTCAGCATGCATCCCATGTTTATGATTGAGGAAACTGAAGACATGAGCCTTTGAGCACTTTGCTCAAGATTGTACATCAAGTAGCAAAACTAAGCAGAGAATCCAGGTATTTTGGACCCAGAATACCATTTTCTTGAAACGTTTGCCAGCATGAAACAGTGGCAGGCTGCACACTGCCTGTGACTAGCCTTGCTCCCTGGGAAAGGTCTCGGGACTCATTCACAATACTAAGGAGCATTGTCTCTGAGTTTTCAGCCCACACACCGGAGATCAGGAGCTCTAAGTTGGAGAACTCAGGAGGTAAACGTGTAATAAAACAAGGGAACACTGGGAGGGCACTGTTGACCGTTTGGCTGCAGCAGGAAGGGCCTAGAAACATACACCCCAGGACCACAGAGCACAGCTGTGGGGCCCCTTTGGTAGAGGAAGCAATCAAGTGATATTTGTAGTGTTGGCCGAAAGATCTTAAAGGGTCAAAGTATATTCATTGTGTTTTGCTTAAGGGGGTCAATTTCCATGGGCAAGTTTAAAAACTAAACATGCCGGCCGGGCGCGGTGGCTCACGCCTGTAATCCCAGCAGTTTGGGAGGCCAAGGCAGGCGGATCACGAGGTCAGGAGATCAAGACCATCCTGGCTAATACGGTGAAACCCTGTCTCTACTAAAAATACAAAAAGTTAGCCGGGCGTGGTGGCGGGCGCCTGTAGTCCAGCTATTCGGGAGGCTGAGGCAGGAGAACGGCGTGAACCTGGGAGGCGGAGCTTGCAGTGAACCGAGATAGCGCCACTGCACTCCAGCCCGGGAGACACAGCGAGACTCCGTCTCAAAAAAAAAAACAAAAAACTGAACATGCCTACTACCTGTGACAAGCCTCATTCCTACCCAGCCCATATCCTCAGTCTCCTACCCTGTGAGGCGGGTGAAGGTAGAGGTCAGTGCTCAACTTTCTTCTTCGTCCGCCTGATTGTGAGTTTTCTCAGGTGGATTGATCAGTAGGGGCATGAACCGCATTTTCCTTTGGTTTATTGAAGATGAAAGCATTTTAGGGCAGCTTAACATCCTGCCAACCCATAGGTTTGGCTGTATTTCACCTCTACATAAAAGAGACTACTTCTCCCTCTCAGCCCATCTCCAAGTCCACAGTTTGGCTATAACACCCGTTCTTCTTGCCCCAACTCTTGAGTGGCAGATGAAAACCATAGCTCTGAAAGTGCTCTGTGAAATAATAAGTGATACTCTGCTAGATTTTCATGCTGGAAAACATTTCACACCAATGAGAATCTCCAAAGGGAAGAGTCTGTTTTGTTTGCATTTTGAGACAGTTGGTTGCCCCAGTGGCCTTCTCCACCTTCTTCATCCGAACCACAGAATGCAAAACATTATTTGAGTGGCCGTTTTCACATTTTTAAGGATGGGACAGGCTGGGTGCAGTGGCTCATGCCTGTAATCCCAGCACTTTGGGAGGCCTAGGTAAGTGGATCATTTGAGGTCAGGGAAACCAGTCTGGCCAACATGATGAAACCCTGCCTCTACTAAAAATATAAAAATGAGCTGGGTGTAGTAGGAGGTGCCTGTAGTCCAAGCTATTTGGGAGGCTACAGCAGGAGAATTACTTGAACCTGGGAGGCAGAGGTTACAGGGAGCCGAGAGTGCACTACTGCACTCTAGCCTGGGCAACAGAGTGAAACTGTCTCAAAAAAAAAAACCGGATGGGACAGAGTGATCGATAGCTGGGAGTGAAGTTCACTCATTATGTACAGTGGAAGCCATGAGGCAGTGGCTCTGCAGGTGTGGCTGCTCTGTGCCCACCCCTAGCAATCTGTTCTAGCAAGCCCTCCAGGTGCTTTCCAGGCTAGCATCTGAGAACCACTGGCCTGTAAACAGTTGGAGTAGATTTGGTTTGGAATAGAATTTCTCCAAGTAAAAGTAGAGACATTGGAAAAACAGGGAAAGCGTGCTGCTTGTGCTTGCCTGGTGTGATACTCCAGGTGGGCCCTGGCCGGGCATAGAGAGTGAGGGAAATGCTTCCTTTCAGGGCACTGGTTCAGAGGCCTCATGGGAACATAGCTGTCAGGTCACCTCTGACCTGCGTGATCAGCACCTCTCCTGCCGGTGGGAACCAGTCACAGCTCCTTGCTAAAACCCCAGCCCATTACCCCCACTCACACTTCCCACCAGGACTGTTTCGCCCTCAGTCAGAGAAAATGTGAGCATTATTAACAGGGCACTGTCCCCTGACTGTGCAGTTAACTCTGTCCTAGCTGGTCATTTAGAGAGAGACTTGCTAAGAATAGGAGGCGGCAGAAGACCCTTTTGCGTAAAGATGTATTATTTTACAAAGGCCCTTAAACTCTAATTTTGACCATGGAGTAGTGTTGGATATCTTAGTATATGTGCTGCCAAAGCGAGCACTAGTGTTGGATATCTTATGATAAATAAAGGGCATCTTGGGAACACTGCAGTCAGTGTAGGCTGGGGGAGTGGTGTCTCTCCTATGAGTGTTGTGGAAACCACCTCAGAACTGTCTGAGAGAAGGTGCCTGTGGAGTGAGGGCTGACCCTGGCCCCTTCAGAACTGCCGTGTGTTACTCTTGCCCAAGTGTGTCCAATGAGATGGCCATTTTGCAGGAGTTTTTTTTCCCTTTTCTATTTTCATAATGCTATTGCTGCTGCTGCTGTTTTAATGTGGTTCGCTCTTGTCATTTTTGTGTTTTGTGATGCTGATGACAATGTTGTTTTCACATGACTCACTCTTAACTCAGTGGTCTGTTTGTGTTTCTGTAGGACAAGGGCTCAGAGGACTGGACGTGCTCAGACATCGGTATTCTTCTTCCCAGTTCTTGACCCCTGGTCCTGTCTCCAGCCCGTCTTGGCTTATCCACTTTGACTCCTTTGAGCCGTTTGGAGGGGCGGTTTCTGGTAGTTGTGGCTTTTATGCTTTCAAAGAATTTCTTCAGTCCAGAGAATTCCTCCTGGCAGCCCTGTGTGTGTCACCTATTGGTGACCTGCGGCAGTATGTACTTCAGTGCACCTACTGCTTACTGTTGCTTTAGTCACTAACCGCTTTCTGGTTTGAAAGATGCAGTGGTTCCTCCCTCTCCTGAATCCTTTTCTACATGATGCCCTGCTGACCATGCAGCCGCACCAGAGAGAGATTCTTCCCCAGTTGTCTCGAGTCACTGGCATCTCACTTTATGATAGGGAAGGCTACTGCCTAGGGCACTTTAAGTCAGTGACAGCCCCTTATTTGCACTTCACCCTTTGACCATAACTGTTGCCCCAGAGCAGGAGCTTGTGGAAATACCTTGGCTGATGTTGCAGCCTGCAGCAAGTGCTTCCGTCTCGGGAATCCTTGGGGAGCACTTGTCCACGTCTTTTCTCATATCATGGTAGTCACTAACATCTATAAGGTATGTGCTATTGACCCAGCTTTTAGAAATGCAGTCATTTTTCTAAATAAAAAGGAAGTACTGCACCCAGCAATGTCACTCTGTAGACTTACTGTGGTCACTTGTACCATATAGAGGTGTAACACTTGCCAAGAAGCATTATGTGCAGTACTTAATGTTTGTAAGACTTACAAAAAAAAGATTTAAAGTGGCAGCTTCACTCGGCATTTGGTGAGAGAAGTACAAAGGTTGCAGTGCTGAGCTGTGGGTGGTTTCTGGGGATGTCCCAGGGTGGAACTCCACATGCTGGTGCACATACGCCTTTGAGCTACTTCAAATGTGCGTGTTTCAGTAACCATGTTCCATGCCTGAGGATTTAGCAGAGAGGAACACTGCGTCTTTAAATAAGAAAGTATACAATTCTTTTTCCTTCTACAGCATGTCAGCATCTCAAGTTCATTTTTCAACCTACAATATAACAATTTGTAATAAAGCCTCCACGAGCTCATGACATGAAGCACTGTTTGTCGTCAAGTACTCAAATATTTCTGATACTGCTGAGTCAGACCGTCAGAAAAAGCTAGCACTAACTCGTGTTTGGAGCTCTATCCATATTTTACTGATCTCTTTAAGTATTTGTTCCTGCCACTGTGTACTGTGGAGTTGACTCGGTGTTCTGTCCCAGTGCGGTGCCTCCTCTTGACTTCCCCACTGCTCTCTGTGGTGAGAAATTTGCCTTGTTCAATAATTACTGTACCCTCGCATGACTGTTACAGCTTTCTGTGCAGAGATGACTGTCCAAGTGCCACATGCCTACAATTGAAATGAAAACTCTATTGTTACCTCGATTGAGTTGTGTTCCACAGAAAATGCTATCCAGCAGATCATTTAGGAAAAATAATTCTATTTTTAGCTTTTCATTTCTCAGCTGTCCTTTTTTCTTGTTTGATTTTTGACAGCAATGGAGAATGGGTTATATAAAGACTGCCTGCTAATACGAACAGAAACGCATTTGTAATTCATGAAAATAAATGTACATCTTCTATCTTCACATTCATGTTAAGATTCAGTGTTGCTTTCCTCTGGATCAGCGTGTCTGAATGGACAGTCAGGTTCAGGTTATGCTGAACACAGAAATGCTCACAGGCCTCACTTTGCCACCCAGGCACTGGCCCAGCACTTGGGTTTACATAAGATGAGTTAGAAAGGTGTTTCTGTAGGGTCCTTTTTACCTCTGCTCAGCGGAGAATCGATTCTGTCATGTTCCTTTATTCACAATCTTAGGTCTCAAATATTCTGTCAAACCCTAACGAAGAAGCCCCATCTCAGGTTGGATTCCCTGGTTCTCTCTAAAGAGGGCCTGCCCGCGTGCCCCAGAGCTGCTGCTGGGCACAGCCGAGTGTTGGGAAGGGCCGCCCCGCAGCATGCAGTCCTCACCACCCAGCCCAGGGTGCTCACGCTCACCACTCCTGTGGCCGAGGAAGGATAGCCGGCTCATCCCCGGAAAACAGACCCACATCTCTATTCTTGCCCTGAAATACGCCCTTTTCACTTGCGTGCTCAGAGCTGCCATCTGAAGGTCCACACAGCATTGACAAGACACAGAAATTTGACTGTTACCTGATAACACTGATAAGTCAGTTTTCATTTTTAAAACATTGACAGTTTTATTACTCTTGTTTCTTTATACTTTTTAAATGGAAAGTTAGTATTATGAGGTTAATTTGCAATCCTCTTCTAATTAGAAAACCACAGCCTTGGCTACTAACATCTGGAGACTATGAGCTCCTTCCCATTCCCCTTCCTGGTACTGTGGAGTCAGATTGGCATGAAACCACTAACTTCATTCTAGAATCATTGTAGCCATAAGTTGTGTGCTTTTTATTAATCATGCCAAACATAATGTAACAGGGCAGAGAATAGTCCTAACCAAGGTACCTATGAAAAGCGCTAACTATCATGTGTAGTAGATGCATCATTTTGGCTCTTCTTACATTTGTAAAAATGTACAGATTAGGTCATCTTAGTTCATATTAGTGACACTGAACAGCACCTCCACTATTAGTATGTTCAAATAAGCTTTCAGACTAATAGCTTTTTTGGTGTCTAAAATGTAAGCAAAAAATTCCTGTTGAAACATTCCAGTCCTTTCATTTAGTATAAAAGAAATATCGAACAAGCCAGTGGGATGGATTTGAAAGAACTCATCGTGAGGACTCTGTCCTGACACAGGTTCTCAAAGCTAGCAGAGATATGCAGACATTGTGGCATCTGGGTAGAAGAATAGTGTATTCGGTGTGCCATGCACAGTGTGTGGTCTGTGCACACTCATTCCTTATGCTCTTGGGCGCAGGCAGTGGGTGTAGATGTAACCGGTAGCTTTGACAAGCTACATGTGGCTCACCAGTGGTTGTCTCTAAGGAATCGCAAAGGTAAACTACCCACACCGCATGCCACATAATATTTCAACCATTCAGAGGAGACTGTTCTCTCTTTATTTGCTTATATGTTAATATGGTTTTTAAATTGGTAACTTTTATATAGTATGGTAACAGTATGTTAATACACACATACATATGCACACATGCTTTGAGTCCTTCCATAATACTTTTATATTTGTAAATCAATGTTTTGGAGCAATCCCAAGTTTAAGGGAAATATTTTTGTAAATGTAATGGTTTTGAAAATCTGAGCAATCCTTTCGCTTATACATTTTTAAAGCATTTGTGCTTTAAAATTGTTATGCTGGTGTTTGAAACATGATACTCCTGTAGTGCAGATGAGAAGCTATCACAGTGAATATGCGGTTTCTCTTACGTCATCCACCTTGACACGATGGGTCAGAAACAAATGGAAATCCAGAGCAAGTCCTCCAGGGTTGCACCAGGTTTACCTAAAGCTTGTTGCCTTTTTTTGTGCTGTTTATCCGTGTAGAGCACTCAAGAAAGTTCTGAAACTGCTTTGTATCTGCTTTGTACTGTTGGTGCCTTCTTGGTATTGCACCCAAAATTCTGCATAGACTATTTAGCATAATGGTAAGTTAAAAAATGTTAAAGGAAGATTTTATTAAGAATCTGAATGTTTATTCATTATATTGTTACAATTTAACATTAACATTTATTTGTGGTATTTGTGATTTGGTTAATCTGTATAAAAATTGTAAGTAGAAAGGTTTATATTTCATCTTAATTCTTTTGATGTTGTAAACGTACTTTTTAAAAGATGGATTATTTGAATGTTTATGGCACCTGACTTGTAAAAAAAAAAAACTACAAAAAAATCCTTAGAATCATTAAATTGTGTCCCTGTATTACCAAAATAACACAGCACCGTGCATGTATAGTTTAATTGCAGTTTCATTCGTGAAAGCGTGAAATTGTCTAGTCCTTCATTACGTTCCCCAGATGTCTTCCAGATTTGCTCTGCGTGTGGTAACTTGTGTTAGGGCTGTGAGCTGCTCCTTGAGTTGAATGGGGATGTCAGTGCTCCCTAGGGTTCTCCAGGTGGTTCTGCAGACCTTTGCCTATGGGGGGAGGTAGGCGGAGCCTACACCCATCTCCTCATTCTCCTGAACTTCAGCAGCCCCACTGCTGGGCAGATGTCCTGGGCAACCCCTTATTTCAGAGCAAGAAGTCATAAAGATAGGGGTTCTTGGACATTTGGTTCTTACCAATATTGGGCATTATGCAATGACTTATTTACAAAACAAAGATACTGGAAAATGTTTTGGATGTGGTGTTGTGGAAAGAGCACAGGCCTGGGACTCATCCAGCTGGGTTCAGAACTATCCCCTGCTTAGAACTGCAGCTGGCTGTGGGCCAGTCATTCTGCGTCTCTGCTTGCTTTCTCTGCTTCAAACTGTCAGCTGTAAAGTGGAAGCAGTATTACTTGCCTTGTATATGGTAAAGATTATAAAAATACATTTCAACTGTTTAGCATAGTACTTCAAAGCAAGTACTCAGTAAATAGCAAGTCTTTTTAAATGCTGCTGTATTTCATTAAATTTTGTTGTAAGGTCTCACCAAAATGCCTGCAAACAGACATATCTGCTAATCTGAGAGGAAACCCTCCTGTCAGAAACCTTCAGGGAAGTGAGCTGATCACACGTAAACTGGGAGTTTGCAATGGGGTATTTGAAGCACCGTGGGAGTATTCCACTGGCCCTTTCCCTGAGATACTTAACACTCTTCCCTGTTGTCCAGATTCTGTAGAAAGCGATCAGAATAATCATCTTCCTTGTTCAGCAGAGAAACCTGGTCCCATTTTCCCCGCTTTGTGATGGGCTCCTCCTCTCAGCAGTAGCTCAGCAGTTCCAGATGGCAGTTCGGACCGGTATCTAGGCTGGCTGGTTCACTGTATTTACTCAGAACCAACACGTTCAGAGCTCGCCTGGACCATCTGAGGGGAACAGGAAACACCCCTAGGCTGTGGAGGCAAGTGTAGACCCCCAGCCCCGGCCCCGAAGCCAAGGGGGACATAGTTTGGGAGTGGCCAAAGAGGAGCAGCACAGGGATGGGTTTTCCTAGGGACAGGCTTAGCATCCCTGACTCTAGGAAGAAGGAGAGAGAGGCGGAGAAACAGTGGAGGGGATGCTGGCACTGGGCCCCATGGGGCCAGGATGGACACAGGGCTCGTTCTCTTGAGTCTGGCGCCAAGGACAGCTGAAGACAGTATCATTTTCAGGTGGAGAGGAGAGAATGGAGGGAGCTCGTGCCCTATGACGTTGTCTTTTGCAGGTGAAGGTGGGAGACAAGGTCTCTGCTGACGATGAGGCAGAGCCACCGTGAAAATTGTAATAGGAGGACTGCCCACCTCCGGAAGGGCCTGCAATGACGCTAGGACACCCCCTGCCTGCATGTCATGTTAGCTGGGCTGGGCTAAATAGAAGACCAAGGGGAAGAGGTGCAGTGGGGAGACCATGTGGGATGCAACCACAGGGCTGGTGGAGGGGCTGTGGCATGTGGGCGGAGACTGCGTGACTGGGCATCTGCTGTGTCTGAGCATGTGTGGGCAGTGGTCCTAGACCCCACCATGTCCGGACAATGATGTAGAGCGCCTCAGCATCGCCAGTCTAGACTGTGTCTATGGAGAGCAGAAAGTTGTCTAGGGCTGCCTGGGGAACTGTGAGGCCAGCTATATCACCCTCACCGCAGATGGTGACATTATGTACAGTGGTGGCAGGAGCAAGGAGGGAGGGAAGAAAGACCTTGTCCAGCTTTAGTCACAAAATACCCAGTGGAAGACACCAGTGCCAATCCTGTGGGTTTCCTTAGGACTTCACACTGGCTTTCTTATCTGCTCCAGATCCATTCAGCAGTCACTGAGTTCCTGCCAAATATGTCATAGCACCAGAGGCCAGGAGCAGGGTCTGCAGCAGGACAATTCCCATTTTCAGGAAATGCCTGGAGCTGCCAGTCCCTGGGGGAAGGGAAAACACCTTTCAGCCATATGCAGGCCAAGAAGACCGATGTCAGTAGCTTTGTGATATTTATTTTTTTAATATTTTTTTTTTAGACAGTCTTGCTCTATCACTCAGGCTGGAGTGCAGTGGCGTGATCTCTGCTCACTGCAACCTCCGCCTCCTGGGGTCAAACAATTGTCCTGCCTCAGCCTCCCAACTAGCTGGGATTACAGGCACGTGCCACCACACCTGGCAAATTTTTGTATTTTTAGTAGAGACAGGGTTTCACCATGTTGGCCAGGCTGGTCTCAAACTCCTGACCTCAGATGATTCAGCCTCCCACAGTGCTGGGATTACAGGTGTGAGCCACCGCACAGGGCCTGTGGTATTTCTGTGGGGATCCACAAATTGTGTGTAAAAGCTGATGATTACAGCAAGAATGTGAACAGTAACAGTTCTCCATTTAAAGCAAAGTTTTGTCTTTATCTGGGTATCAGAAGGACCCTCTGGGCCACTGTCACTCCCTGTACTCTGAGAGTCACCCTAGTACTACGGAGCACACACAGAAAACAGCAGCCTGCTTGCTTTGAAAGGAAAGGCATCTTTAATCACCAATGCCTGGAGAAATTATTTTGTTTCCTTCTTCCTTCCATCTTGTTTCCTAATTTCTTACCCAAATTTGGAGTCTAAGGGAGTTTAATGTCCTACATGCACACATTGGGCCTACAGATGCTCTCCCTTGAGTTGACTGGGATGTGTCCCAAGCACAGGAATCCCAGCAGTATCAGCTCAGTACAGAACCACCATGCTCCGGACACAGGCTTGGGTAAGACATGTCAAAATTAAAATACTAGGTAAGAGAAGTACCTGATTTGGTAGAAGTTGGGGAGGAATCCTTGAATTTCATGGCCAGAAGGAGCCACTGCCCCTTTTGTTTAGTAAGACCAGACAGTAACAGAAGCCAGTTGTGAGCTGTGAAAGTGGTGGGTGAAGCAGGGGAGGCTCCTCTATGGTGGGACCCTGGACAAGGGAAGCCGAATGTGTGAAGAAGGGGTGTGGAGGTGTGCGGTGCCCTGGGACACGAGGGCAAAGTTTTCAAGCCTGAAACAGGGCACTGTAGGAAGATGTGCTGCCATTCAGCAGTGCGGGCCCTCGAGCTAGCAGTCCATGTGCAGAGGGGCCAGTTCTGAGACCAGTTTGGAGAGTCAGGCAGTGACCCAGTGGCCGTGCCATCATTCCTTCAGCCTGCCCCCTCTTTAATCCCAGAGAGTGCTCTTTCTTAATACTTCCTTTAAACTACTAAATTGTTCCCATTCCATGGGGAGTGGGCTAAGCTTTACAGGCTAGGAAATGTAGGTTTTCTGAGATGGAACCAACTACACAAGGAGGAGGAAGGCACTAAGGCCATAGGATGAGACCCATGATAGGGCTGAGCATTTGGAAGCCAACCCTGGTTGCTTTTCAAGAATTGCTTTGTGGCTGGGTGCAGTGGTTCACACCTGTAATTGCAGAACTTTGGGAGGCTGAGGCAGGTGGATTGCTTGAACCCAGGTGGTCGAGACCAGCCTGGGCAACATATGGGACCCCCCCCTCACCCCGCCAGCTCTGCAAAAAAATTAAAAATTAGCCAGGCGTGGTGTCATGAGCCTACTACTAAGGAGACTGAGGCTGGAGGATCGCTTGAACCTGGGAGGTCAAGGCTCCAGTGAACCATGATTGTGCCACTGCACTCCAGCCTGGACGACAATTTGTTTTCTAAATTGCTTTTGAAAGTCTGCTGCATTACCCATTCCACAAAGCAGTGGTTTTCAAGTACTTTTATCACTGGTATTCTTTTATGAAATGAAATCAGTAGAACTTTCCCTGCTCCGAATAAGCAAGGGTGGGAACCTGTCTACCTCCCACAGATAGCATAATGTGCCTGGCACAGAGGAGCCAAAAAAAGGTGATGGGAACTGAGAGAGGACAGCAAATGTTACAAAAGACTAAGCAATTGAGAAAACAGAACAAGACCACAGGTGACTGTTAACGCCTCCACAGTGGACCAAGGTAGGACAGAGAGCTGGCAGCACGGGCATCACCGTCAGGTTGGCAGCAGGAAGGCCTCGCTAGGGAATTGAGTACAGTCATCTAACTAGTTTAAAAGTATAGAAAGGATGACTAAGGCTACTGGAGAAGTCATAGAAATGGGGGAGGGGCAGGCAATGGCTGATAATACATGCATTTGTAAGGCGATGAGTATTGCAGTCGACAAAACAAACGGGACTGCCCTCCCAGAGGCCAGGCATTAGTTAGTTTAACCATTTAATATAAAGAAGTTAAAATTGGCCAGGCACGGTGGCTCACACCTGTAATCCCAGCACTTTGAGAGGCCAAGGTGGGTGGATCACGAGGTCAAGAGATCGAGACCATCCTGGCTAACACAGTGAAACCCCACCTCTTCTAAAAATACAAAAAAAAAAAAAGCCGGGCGTGGTGGTGGGTGCCTGTAGTCCCAGCTACTCGGGAGGCTGAGGCAGGAGAATGGCATGAACCCAGGAGGCGGGGAGCTTGCAATGAGCCGAGATTGTGCCACTGCACTCCAGCCTGGGCGACAGAGCAAGACCCCATCTCAAAAAAAAAAAAAAGTTAAAATTACAAATGCAGTAAGTGCTTAAAGGAGAATAAGTGCAGGAATGAGAGCAGCACGGACTCCCACAGTTTTAGAAAAAGCTCTGTCACTGCTAGATTGGAAACAAAAATCCATAAATCTGGCCGGGCGTGGTGGCGGATGCCTGTAGTCCCAGTTACTTGGAGGCTGAGGCGTGAGAATCGCTTGAACCCAGGAGGCGGAGGTTGCAGTGAGCCGAGATGGCGCCACTGCACTCCAGCCTGGGCGTCAGAGTGAGAACTCTGTCTCAAAAAAAAAAAAAAAAAAAAGAGTGCACTTTCCAACTGCCTGACTGCGTTTTTGCTTTACCGGTGGGAGCTCCAGCATCTCCTTGGCTCGAAATGGACCCCAACTGCTCCTGCGCCACTGGTGGTTCCTGCACGTGCGCCGGCTCCTGCAAGTGCAAAGAGTGCAAATGCACCTCCTGCAAGAAGAGCTGCTGCTCCTGCTGCCCCGTGGGCTGTGCCAAGTGTGCCCAGGGCTGTGTCTGCAAAGGGGCGTCGGAGGAGTGCAGCTGCTGTGCCTGATGTGGGGACAGCTCTGCTCCCAGATGTAAATACAGCAACCTACACAACCTGGATTTTTTTTTTAATACAACCCTGAGCCATTTTCTGCATTTCTTTTTATATTAAATATGTGATTGTTTTATTGTCATAAAAGAATTTGACTTGAAAAAAAAAAAATTCCATAAATCTGCAACGTCTCTCAGTTAAGAAAGAAAGGCTGGGCCAATGCAGATTTCAAATGGGAGAAAGTCATACTGTCAGTGAAGGCTGCCCGTGGCCAGAAGGCACCAGGGGATTAGCACCCTGGACTCAGCGTTGCTGGGAAACGGGGCCCCAAGGCTGGGGGCACAGTGTTCAAAGGGCGCCTACCAAAGGGGGGAGCACAGGGCAAGGAGGAGCTGCAAGGGGGCTTGGCTGCCAAAGTGAATTCTGAGGAGAAAGCTATTGCTGCCTGCGATGTGCAGGCAACACAGAACACGAATGGAATCAGCAGGCAGGAGAGGCAGATAAGGACGCAGCCCCTTTCTTGTTTCTGTTTTCTCACAAGCGATGAAAGCGGAAAAGAGGGTGAGCAGGTGGCCTGCACATGTGCCTCCTGTGCTGCGGCCCCTCCCAGGACCATCAGCCAGGCCCCGGGGAGGGAGCCAGCCACAGTGTGACCGGCTCTTCTCTGATGGGAAGAGAGCCTTGGATAGACTGAAGCGAAGACGGTTCTGCAAGGACAAGGCCGACCCAAGGCATTGCGTTTTTTCAGAGAGGGAGAATTAGACTCCCACCAAGCAGACACCAGAGTCACTGGTTGGTGAGTGACAGTGGGGTCACAGTGGCTGCATGTCCTCCCCCAGGGCGAGCGTGACTGTGCTGACCTGGGTGGGGTAGCATGCACACCCCCCTGGCAGCCCTTTGTTGCTCGCTGATGACGAGTTTGGATGATCCCGCCAAAAAGCATACTGAGATGTAGTCTCCAGTGTTGGAGGTGGGGCCTGGTGGGAGGTGCTACCCTTGTGAGATGTGGTTGTGTAAAAGCCTGTGGCACCTCCCCACACTCACGCTCTCACCCCTGCTCGGGCCTTGTGCCGCACCTGCTCCCACTTCCCTTTCTGCCAGGAGTAAAAGCTCCCTGAGGTCTCCCAGAAGCCAAGCAGATGCTAGTGCCATGCTTCCTGTGCGGTCTGCAGAACTGTGAGCCAATTCAACCTCTTTTCTCTATAAATTACCCAGTCTCAGGTATTCTTTTATACCAACACAAGAACAGCCTAACACACTCACATATCCGACATTAACGCGAAACCAACTCAGCTATGTGTATACACAAGCTCCCCTGTTTTAAGAACGTGCTGTTGGCCGGTCGAGGTGGCTCACGCCTGTAATCCCAGCAGTTCGGGAGGCCGAGACTGGTGGATCACGAGGTCAGGAGATCCAGACCATCCTGGCTAACACAGTGAAACCCCGTCTCTACTAAAAATACAAAAAATTAGCCAGGCGTGGTGGTGGGCGCCTGTAGTCCCAGCTACTTGGGAGGCTGAGGCAGGAGAATGGCATGAACCCAGGAGGCGGAGCTTGCAGTGAGCCGAGATCGCACCACTGCACTCCAGCCTGGACAACAGAGCAAGACTCCGTCTCAAAAAAAAAACAAAAAGAACGTCATCAAAATAGGAGGCCCCACCTGAGATCAGAGAACACAGAGTCTCCCCCTGGCAAAAGGAGCGCCAGAGGCAAGACAGACACCCCCAGCCACCCAGGGTGGCCACATCTGGGCACTGGAGGAAGTGTCCCGGCAGTGAGGACTCCTTGTGGCTGAGACATTGGCCCAGCCCCACCTTGGCACAATTGCCAAAGACTCCACTAGATGCTCCCATGAGCTGCACAGCCCAAGGTTGTGGTCAGAGATAGTAAGGCCACCTGGGTGACAGCGTGATCTGCTGCACGCCCCTCCCCTCCCCTCTTTGTCTTTGCTTTGTGCTTTCTTTTCCTTGGAAGTGGCAGGTGTACATTTCTGGCTCTGAGCCCATGTCAGACCCCCGAAGGAGCCCCCACCGTCCTGATCCCCTGCACAGCAGCCCACCACAAGCAGCAGGCACACGCGGTGGGAATCAGGTAACGCAGTTTCTCCGGGAAGCCCCTTCCATGGAAGGCCACTCTCTGCTGCTGCTGCAGCCCGCTGGCCCTGTGCCCTTTCAGGATCAGCCCTTCGACCCCAGCCTAGGGCCCTGGCCAGGCCTCCACTGCCAGCCCCAAGGCTTAAAGCACAGCGTGTGCCTGCCAGATCTGACTCCAGAGGATGGAGGAAAGGCCCGATACCACACACACCCCGGCCACAGCAGAGAGCAGCACACTCCTGGTGTGCTGGAGAATTTCTAAGGTGCAGCACCCTCTTGACAGGTACACCAAGAGGTTTAATACTTTGTATTACCTTGGTAACCAGAGAAGAGGAATCATTAAAACTCAAAAACAGTGCTGTGTGTAGTGGCTCACACCTGTAATCCCTGCGCTTTGACAGGCCAAGGTAAGAGGATCGTTTGAGACTGGGTGTTCAAAGCCAGCCTGGACAACACAGGTTGTATTTACCTCTACAAAAAATAATTTTTTAAAAAATTGGCCAGGCATAGTGGCACACACCTGTGGTCCCAGCTACTGGGGAGGCTGAGGCAGGAGGATCACATGAACCCAGTAGTTCAAGGCTGCAGTGAGCTATGATCGCACCACTGCACTCCTCCTAGGCAACAGAGCAAGACCCAGGGCCAGGCACAGTGGCTCATGCCTGTAATCCCAGCACTTTAGGAAGCCGAGGCAGGTGGATCACCTGAGGTCAGGAGTTCGAGACCAGCTGGGCCAACACGGCAAAACCCTGTCTCTTTAAAAGAAAAAAATGCCGTGTCAGCTAGCGGTGAGGAGGCTACATGCAGGTGCCGAGAACTCCAGGACATTTCTGTCCACAGAAATCTTTCATTTTACCTCCTGCCATTGATGCTTTCATCTGTTCACTATGCACGAAAAGTAGACCTTGCACTGCATTTACAAATGTTTGGCTCTCCAGGACTCTAATGTTAAATCTTGAAGGTTGTAGTTAACATTCCATTGTCAAGATCCTCTCAGATCACTGGGAGCCCATGTCTCTCCTTGGCCATGGTTATGAAACTTCCCTTAGACGAGTCCTGACCCCTGTGAAGCCCCGAAGCCTCTTCTCTTCAGCAAACCTGGTCATTCCTCCCCTCTTGCTCATCTCTCTATTTTTAAAGTAGATTTTACTCTTTTAGTACCGCTTTTTACAGAGTAATTAAGCAGATAGTACATGGAGTCCCACACACCCACCCCTGCACCGTCAGCACACCTATCCCCCGCCAACCCTTGACAACCATGGGGCTTTTTACTGTTGCTGTGGTTTTGCCTTTCCAAACTGTCATGTAGTTAGAACAGAATGTGTCATTTTCCGACTGGCTTCTTTTAGCCGTACGCAGTCAATATTCCTCCATGTTTGTTTGTGGCTGCATAGCTCATTTCTTCTTGTCACTGAATAATATTCCATTGTCTGGATATACTACTGATTGTGTCTCCATTCCTCCATTCGGCTATCAAAGAATATCTCACTTGCGTCCAATTTTTGGCAATTATAAATAAAGCTGCTGTAAACATATCCAAATGCAGGTTTTTGTGTGAACTTAAGTTTTCAGCTCATTCGGCATGACTCTACCAGGGCCAGATGTTTTAAAGAAGAAATATTAGCTGGGTGCGGTAGTTCACGCCTGTAATCCCAGCACTTTGGGAGGCCCAGGTGGGCAGATCACAAGGTCAGGAGTTCAACACCAGCCTGGCCAAGATGGTGAAACCCCATCTCTACTAAAAATACAAAAATTAGCCAGGCGTGGTGGTGGGCGCCTGTCATCCCAGCTACTTGGGAGGCTGAGGCAGGAGAATCGCTTGAACCCAGGAGGCAGAGGTTGCAGTGAGCTGAGATGGCACCATTGCACTCAAGCCTGGGTGACAGAGTGAGACTCCATCTCAAAAAAAAATGAAATATCAATTCTCTACAATCTCTTCCAGAAAATAGAAGCAGAAATATCAATTCTCTACAATCTCTTCCAGAAAATAGAAGCAGAGGAATCACTCATAACTCATTCTATAATGTCAGCATTACCCTAATCCCAAAACCAGATAAAGATGTTATATAGGCCGGGCCCCATGACTCAAGCCTGTAATCCCAGCACTTTAGGAGGCCGGGGCAGGTGGATCACTTGAGGTCAGGAGTTCAAGATCAGCCTGGCCAACATGGTGAAACTACTAAAAAGTACAAAAAAAATTAGCTGGGCATGATGGCACGTGCCTGTAATCCCAGCTACTCAGGAGGCTGAGGCAGGAGAATCGTTTGGACCCAGGAGGTGGAGGTTGCAGTGAGCCGAGATCACGCCATTGCACTCCAGCCTGGCTGACAGAGGGAGACTCTGTCTCAAAAAATAAATAAATAAAAAATAAAGGAAAACTATGGAGCAATATCTTTTCATGATCATAGATGCAAAATTGCTCAGTAAAATATGAGCAAATAGAACCCAACAATGTATACAAAGAAGTATACGTCTTGACCAGGTGGGATTGATTCCTGGCATGGAAATCTGGCTCAACATTCAAAAATCGGGCCAATTTTACACGTTCACACCTGTAATCCCAGCACGTTAGGGTCGAGGTAGGCAGATCACTCGAGCCCAGGAGTTTAAGACTAGCCTGGTCAATGTGGCAAAACCCCATCTCTACAAAAAATATACAGACAGCCGGGCATGGTGGCGAGTGCCTGTGGTCCCAGCTACTCAGGAGGCTGAGGTGGGAGCAACACCTAGGACCAGGAATTCAAAGCTGCAGTGAGCAGTGATGGCAAAACGTCACTTCTGCCTGGGAGACAGAGTGAAATCCTGCCTAAAAAAAAAGAAAATAAATAAATCAGGGCCAGGCACAGTGGCTCCTGCCTGTAATCCCAGCACTTTGGGAAGCCGAGGCAGGTGGATCACCTGAGGTCAGGAGTTCGAGACCAGCTGGGCCAACATGGCAAAACCCTGTCTCTACTAAAAATACAAAAATTAGCTGGGCGTGGTGGCATGCGCCTGTAATCCCAGCTACGTGGGAGGCTGAGGCAAGAGAATCACTTGAACCCAGGAGGTGGAGGTTGCAGTGAGCCGAGATGGTGCCATTGCACTCTGGGCAACAGAGCGAGACTGTCTCGGAAAAAAAAAAAAAAATCAACTGTGGTCATCACATCAACAGGCTAAAAAAGAAAAATCATACATGATCAGATATACAGATTCAGAAAGAAGCCAGGTATGGTGGCTTGCAACTATAATCCCTGCTACTCAGAAGGCTGAGGCAGGAGGATCACCTAAGCCCAGGAACTTGAGACCA
Organism: Macaca thibetana thibetana; assembly: GCF_024542745.1. Lineage (NCBI taxonomy): Eukaryota > Metazoa > Chordata > Mammalia > Primates > Cercopithecidae > Macaca > Macaca thibetana. The sequence goes on from NC_065587.1 coordinate 30,424,199, forward strand.
GCTTCAGCAACAAAATCTGACACCCATTCATGGTAAAAACTCCCAGCAAATTAGAATAGAGAGGAACTTTTTTAACTTGATAAAGAACATCTTCAAAACACCCACAGCTAACATGCTTAATGGTGAGAAACAAGAAGTTCACCCTCTATAATTGGGTGTCCCCTCCCACCACTCCGATTATACATAGTATTGAAAGAGAAAAACCACCATCCTAGTATATTGTGTCCAATGAAACTTTTTCATAATGGAGATAAAATATAGCTGGGCATAGTGGTTCATGCCTGTAATCCCAGCACTTTGGGAGGCCAAGGCAGGAGGATTTCTTGGGGCCAGCAGGTTGAGACCAGCCTGGGCAACAAAGTGAGACTGCTTCTACCAGAAAAAAAAAAAAGAAAGAAAAAGGAAAAAATAAAAAATCAGCTTGTTTCCGCAAGCCTGTAGTCGCAGCTACTCAGGAGGCTGAGGCAGGGGGATCACTTGAGTCTAGGAGTTCAAGATTGCAGTGAGCTATGATGGCACCACTGTACTCCAGCTTGAGTGACAGAAGAAGAGCCTGTCTCAAAAACAAAACAAGGCCGGTTGCGGTGGCTCACACTTGTAATCCCAGCACTTTGGGAGGCCGAGGCGGGTGGATCACCTGAGGTCAGGAGTTCAAGACCATCCTGGCCAACATGGTGAGACCCCCTCTCTACTAAAAATACAAAAATTAGCTGGGTGTGGTGGTGGGCACCTGTAATCCCAGCTTCTTGAGAGGCTGAGGCAGCAGAATCGCTAGAACCCAGAGACGTCGGTTGCAGTGAGCCAAGATCATGCCATTGCACTCTAGCCTGGAAGACAAAGCGAGACTGTCTCAAAAACAAAACAAAACAAACTGCCAGGCACCGTGGCTCACTCCTATAATCCCAGTACTTTGGGAAGCCAAGGCGGGAGGATTGCTTGAGTCTAGAAGTTCAAAGTCGCAGTGAGCTTGGATCGTGCCACTGCTCTCCATCCTAAGCCACAGAGCAAGCCCCTGCCTCTAAAGTATAAATACTTTATTAGACAAGCAAAAACAGAGGGAATTTTGCCAGTAGCACTGCTTTATAAGAAATGTTAAAATAAGTTCTTTTTTTTTTTTTTTTTTTTTTTTTTGAGACGGAGTCTCGCTCTGCCGCCCAGGCTGGAGTGCAGTGGCCGGATCTCAGCTCACTGCAAGCTCCGCCTCCCAGGTTCACGCCATTCTCCTGCCTCAGCCTCCCGAGTAGCTGGGATTACAGGCGCCCACCACCTCGTCCCACTAGTTTTTTTTGTATTTTTTAGTAGAGAGGGGGTTTCACCGTGTTAGCCAGGATGGTCTCGATCTCCTGACCTCATGATCCACCCGTCTCGGCCTCCCAAAGTGCTAAGATTACAGGCTTGAGCCACCGCGCCCGGCCAAAATAAGTTCTTCATCAGCCTGGGCAACATTGGGAAACCCCATCTCTACAAAAAATACAAAAATTGGCTGGGCACGGTCGCTCACACCTGTAGCTACTTTGGGGGCTGAGGTGGGAGGATCACTTGAACCCTGGAGGTGGAGGTTGTAGTGAGCCATTATCGTACCACTGCACTCCAGCCTAGGTAACAGAGTGAGGCCCTGTTTCAAAAAGAAGTTCTTGAGAGGGAAGGAGAATGATATAAGTTGGAAGCTCAGATCTACATAAACATTTTAAATCCCTGCTCCTCTCTTAAAGCTTCCATTTCTCTGCGTACATCACCCATCTGTTCTTGCTTGTCCCACTTTTTCCATTAGAGCCCTTAGCATACTCATCCTAGGTATTTTAAATTCTCAGTCTGATCATTCCAAAGTCTCTGCCATCTGAGTCTGGGTCTGTCACTTGCTTTGTCTCTTCAAACTGTGTTTTTTCTGATCTTTTAGCATGCCTCACAATTTTTTGTTGAAAGATGCGATCTTTTGGGTAATAACACTGCGGTGGATAAGCCTTTAGTGTGAAGTTTTTCTGTTTTTCTGGCTAAGATTGAGGCTGTGTTTTGCTGTACGTGTCAGAGGCTAAAATGGTCTTCAGTGTCTTTGTTTTTGTTTCCCCTCTCGTCTTTGTTTTTTCCCTGGAGACTTCTTCTTAAGTGGAGCCTGAGTCTTCCTTCTTTCAGCAGTGACCCTCTGTATTGTGTGGGAGCCTTGCAGATGGGCGGCAAGGTGTGGATGGAGGGGAAGCGCTCTGGGATCCCACGATTAGCTCTCAGTCTTGTAGTGAGCCTGTGTCCCTGGGCTGTGACCTTCACAGGTGCATCTTAGCTTTCCTTGCCCTCTTGGGTAAGTCAGAAGGGTTAGTGTGTCCCTTCCCCCGTGTTGGGTAAGGCTCTGGGAGGTCTTCTCTCCTGCTGGCTGGTCTTTGTTGTTGAGGACACTCTAGGAACAATTCCGAATGGTTGCTTTTCCCTTCTCCCTGGTCAAACACAAGGGACTTCCCTCCGTTCTTCACTATAAGAACCTGACGGGGCCCTTTGGAGCTAAAACCAACAAAAGTGTGGGAGTCCCGCTTAGACTGGATCCCCATGAGGTTGTGGTTTTGTTTTGTTTTGTTTTGTTTTTTTGAGATGGAGTCTCTCTCCATCGCCCAGGCTGGAGTGCGGCGGCACAATCTCAGCTCACCGCAACCTCCGCCTCCCAGGTTCAAGCGATTCTCCTGCCTCAGCCTCCCAAGTAGCTGGGATTACAGGCGCCCACCACCACGCCCGGCTAATTTTTGTATTTTCAGTAGAAACAGGGTTTCACCATGTTGGCCTGGCTGGTCTCGAACTCCTGACCTCAAGTGATCTGCCCACCTCAGCCTCCCAAAGTGCTGGGATTACAGGCGTGAGCCACCGTGCCTGGCCCTTGCAATGAGTTTTTGACTCTTGAAACTCATACAAAATCCGGCCATTCATCTAAGTCGCCATTTAAGGGGTCCTTTAAGTCTTCCTGCCAGCTCCTGGCCCTGGTGGCTTCTGCTCCCAGCAAATTGTGATCTCGGGCCTTTGCCTGCCTCTCTGGCTTTTGGGGTGGTGGCTTGTCCTATGGCCTCAGTTCCCTGATGGATCTAAGAAAATAATTGAGTTTCACTTTATTCAGTTATGTTTTTGTTGTAAGGGCAGGAGCGATGACTTGACGTGTTGGAACTGAAACTGGAAGTCACCCCCATTCTCATACCTGTTACCCAGTGCGTTTCCTAACAGATGAATCCAGAAGGTCAGGGTATTTGCTCACCAGGTGTGGTTGGAGAAACCATGAATCCAGTGTCTTGGACAAACCAGAGGACTAGAGGAGTACTTTGTATCTGATTTCACATATGCCAACAATGACCACAGTGCAGAGGGCCGGGGGGCTGGGGACATATCTGTCGTGGGTGGCCAATAACAAAAGTCCATTCCAAAACAGGTAACGAATCACGAAGCTACAGACACCTTGCCTCCTCCCCAGCTGATGGTCAGTGAGGGAAAACTGCCTGCTTACATGAGGAAAGCATCCACTATTAGTAAACAGGGTAACGCAAATTAAAGATGAAGTGCCATTTTGTGTATACCTGACTTTGGTTTTTCGCAAAAGAGAACTTATGAAAGCCAAATGTCCAGCACTTTGGGAGGCCAAGGCAGGAGGATCGTTTAAGACCTGGAGTTCGAGACCAGCCTGGGCAACATGGCAAGCCCCGTTTCTCCAAAAAAAAGAAAAAAAAAAATTGTTTTAAATTAGCCCGGCATGGTGGCACACACCTGTAGTCCTAGCTACTTGGGAAGCTGGGGTGGGAGGATTGCTTGACCCGTGATTGAGCCACTGCACTTCAGGCTGGGTGACACAGTGAAACCCCATCTCTAAAAATAAAAAATAATAAAATAAAAAGAACTGCCGAATGCCATAAAGGTATAAAGAAATCCATCCCCTTTAGCATTGTTAACAGCACCGTAGAGGAATACAGTGGGATCTGGAAGATGCAACTGGAGCCAACAAGAAGATGAGTTTGGCTCCGTCATTCCATTCCTGAGATTTTCTTCTCTTGACAAAAATTCAAGAGGAAACAGCCCATATACAAAGATGTTTATACCGGCCTTATTTATAATAGCAAAACTAAGGTGAGTAGCCTCCAATGCCCAACATGCCAGCATGAGGGAATTGGTCTAGCAAACTTAGCAAGTAAACGCGCCAGTCACCGAGTGTCTCCACATTACCGCCCATGTTTGCATCCTCCCTGCACCAAGCAAATGCTAGTCACACTGGTGAATGAGGTAGCCTGTCCACTCCTCTGAAGTTTCATCACCCCAGTGTCTTGCCCCACCTGCCAGGAAGTTCCTGGGAAGCACAGTGTGTGGCCTGCTCACTCTGGCCTGCCTGCCACTTACCTCAGCCCCTGGTATCAAGAAAGACTCCAAAGGACAGCTGACGCTTAAAATGTGGGCCACAGACCAGCACCACTGTCATCACCTGGTCATAAATGCAGACTCTCTGTGGGGAGGGGGACGCGAGGACTTGTTATTTAATAGGTGCAGTTTCCATTTTGCCATATGGAAAGTGTTTTGGAGATTGCACAACAGTGTGAACACATTGAACGCTGCTGAACTGTACACTTAAAAAAGGCTTAACATGGGCTGGGTGCAGTGGCTCACGCCTGTAATCCCAACATTTTGGGAGGCCAAGGCAGGACGATTGCTTGAGCCCAGGAGTTTGAGACCAGCCTGGGCAACATAGGAAGACCCCATTTCTACAAAAATAAAAATAAAAAATTAGCTTGGCATAGTGGCGCAGACCTGTAGTCCCAGCTACGCAGGCGACTAAGATGGGAGGATTACTTGAGTCCAGGAGGCTGCAGTGAGCAGTGATTGCACCTCTGCACTCTGGCCTGGGTGGCGGAATGAAACTTCATCCCTCAAAAAAAAAAAAAGCTGGGTACAGTGGCTCAAGCCTGTAATCCCAGCACTTTGGGAGGCCGAGATGGGCGGATCACGAGGTCAGCAGATCGAGAGACGATCCTGGCTAACACGGTGAAACCCCGTCTCTACTAAAAATACAAAAAAAAGAAATTAGCCGGGCATGGTGGTGGGCGCCTGTAGTCCCAGCTACTCCAGAGGCTGAGGCGGGAGAATGGCGTGAACCTGGGAAGCGGAGCTTGCAGTGAGCCAAGACCGCACCATTGAGGGGGGGGGGGCGACAGAGCGAGACTCCGTCTCAAAAAAAACAAAAAACAAAAAACAAAAAACAGTTTAACGGCCGGGCGCGGTGGCTCAAGCCTGTAATCCCAGCACTTTGGGAGGCCGAGATGGGCGGATCACGAGGTCAGCAGATCGAGAGACGATCCCGGCTAACACGGTGAAACCCCGTCTCTACTAAAAAATACAAAAAAATAGCCGGGCGAGGTGGCGGGCGCCTGTAGTCCCAGCTACTCGGGAGGCTGAGGCAGGAAAATGGCGTAAACCCGGGAGGCGGAGCTTGCAGTGAGCTGAGATCCGGCCACTGCACTCCAGCCTGGGTGACAGAGCAAGACTCCGTCTCAAAAAAAAAAAAAAAAAAAAAAAAAAAAAAACAGTTTAACATGGTAAATTTTATGCTATGTGTATTTTACCACAATTTAAAATAATGGGCTGGGTACAGTGGCTCACACCTGTAATCCCAGCACTTTGGGAGGCCAACGCGGGTGGATCACTTGAATCCAGGAGTTTGAGACCAGCCTGGCCAACGTGGCAAAACCCCATCTCTACAAAAACTGCAAAAAATTAGCCAGGTGTGGTGGCGCACGCCTGTGGTCCCAGCTACTCGGGAGGCTGAGGCAGGAGAATCACTTGAGCCTGGGAAGCGAAGGTTGCAGTGAGCCGTGATTGTGCCACTGCACTCCAGCCTGGGCAACAGAGTGAAATCCCGTGTCAAAAATAAATAAATAGGCCGGCGCGGTGACTCATGCCTGTAATCCCAGCCAAGCTACTCGGGAGGCTGAGGCAGGAGAATGACGTGAACCCAGGAGGCAGAGCTTGCAGTGAGCCGAGATCACGCCACTGCACTCCAGCCTGGGCAACAGAGCAAGACTCCGTCTCAAAATAAATAAATAAATAAATAAATAAAACAATGAAAATAAAATAAAATAAAACGCAGAATCTTTTTTTGAGACAGAGCCAAGATTGCACCACCCAGGCTGGCAAGCAGTGGCACAATCTCTGCTCACTGCAACCTTTGCCTCCCAGGTTCAAGCAATCCTCATGCCTCAGCCTCCAGAGTAGCTGAGACCACAGATATGTGCCACCATGCCTGGCTATTTTTTTTTGTATTTTAGTAGAGACGGGGCTTCACCATGTTGGCAAGGCTGGTCTCGAACTCCTGACCTCAAGTGATCTGCCCGCCTTGGCCTCCCAAAGTGCTGGGATTACAGGTGGGAGCCACTGTGCCCGGCCTAAAATGCAGAATCTTAGGCCACACCCCAGACTTACCATTTTAGCAACCACATTTTAACAAAATCCCCGGGTGATTCATGTAAGTTTTGAGAAGGCCTGTACATTGGGTGTATAGCTACTCTGTTTTGTTTGTTTATTTTTTGAAATGGAGTCTGGCTTTGTTGCCCAGGCTGGAGTGCAACAGCGCGATCTCAGCTCACTACAACCTCTGCCTCCTGGGTTTAAACCTCCTGAGTAGCTGGGATTACAGGTGAGCACCACCAAGGCCGGCTAATTTTTGTATTTTTAGTAGAGATAGGGTTTCACCATGTTGGCCAGGCTGATCTTGAACTCCTGACCTCGTGATCCGTTCACCTCAGCCTCCCAAAGTGCTGGGATTAGAGGTGTGAGCCACCGCGCCCGGCCACTACTCTTAAAATGTTTTTTAGGTTCCCATCATTACTTAACTCTTTCTAATGAACACATACGTTTTGTTTTTCTCCCTCACTGTGGGAGGCTGGTCCTTATCTTCTCTTGGACTCCTTCATTTACACGAAAAATGGAGAAATCAAGTGGCAGCTGGCAGACTCCAAGGACAGCATGATGCCATGGCAACCGCTTCCATCAATAACTTAATTTCATCTCTGCTCTTACATCTTTCTCTCCTCAGTTCTAAAGCTGGAAAATTTTTAATTTGGAAAGAACATAAGATGACTTGTGGTTGCTATGCCAACAGCACCTGCCTGCTTCCTAATGGGCTTTCTGATCATAAAGGAAAGTCTTAGCAAGTCACAGAACTTTAGACTCCAGAGGCTCTGGAGGGCACTCCACACAGCACGGCCTCTCACTTGGCCGAGGAGACCACTGGCACCCTGGAGGTTAAGTTCCCTGTTTATCCACAGCAATTCTACCAGCCTGCACTGAAGTTACACCAAAGCAGGCAGCTTAGTTTTGGCCAACCCGAAGGATTTAGGCAGGATTTGGGTGGAAGGCAGGCTGGGCGACTCTTGAGGAGAGTTGCTGTAAGTATCCTTCTACCCCCAAAATCCAGTATATTAGTCAGCTTGGGCTGCTGTAACAAAGTACCACAGATTGGGCAGCTTGAACAGCAGGGATTTATTTTCTCATAGTCCTGGAGGCTGGAAGTCCAATGTCAAGGCATCGGCAGGGTGGATTTCTTCTGTGGCCTCTCTCCCTGGCTTGTTGATGGCATCTTCTCCCTGTGGGCTCACATGGTCATCCCTCTGTGTGTGTCTGTGTTCTAATCTCTCTCTCTCTCTTTTTTTTTTAAGATGGAGTCTTGCTCTGTCGCCCAGGCTGGAGTGCAGTGGTGTGCTCCAGGCTCACTGCAGCCTCCGCCTCCTAGGTTCAAGAGATTCTCCTGCCTCAGCCTCCTGAGTAGCTGGGACTACAGATGTGAGCCATCATGCCCAGCTAATTTTTGTATTTTTAGTTGAAACAGGGTTTCACCATGTTGGCCAGAATGGTCTCCATCTCCTGACCTTGTGATCCACCCACCTTGGCCTCCCAAAGTGTTGGGATTACAGGCATGAGCCACCACACCTGGCCAATCGCTCTTTTTTTTTAAGAGACGGGTCTTGCTCTGTTGCCCAGGCTGGAGTGCAGCGGCACAGTCATAGCGCACTACAGCCTCGGACTCCCGGGCTGAAGCCATCTTTCCACCTTAGCATCCCGAGTAGCTGGGACTACAGGCATGTGCTACCACACCCAGCTAATTTAAAAAAAAAAGCCAGGCACAGTGGCTCACACCTGTAATCTTAGTACTTTGGGAGGCTGAGGTCGGGGGATCACTTGAGCCCAGGGGTTCAAGACCAGCTTGGGCAACATAGAAAGTTTTTTTTTGTTTTTGAGACGGAATCTCCCTCTGTCGCCCAGGCCGGAATGCAGTGGCACTATCTCGGCTCACTGCAACCTCTCCCTCCCAGGTTCAAGCAATTCTCCTGCCTCAGCCTCCCAGGTAGCTGAGATTACAGATGTGCACCACCACACCTGGCTAATTTTGTACTTTTAATAGAGACAGGGTTTCACCATGTTGGCCAGGTTGGTCTCAAACTCCTGACCTCAGGTGATCCGCCCACACTGGCCTCCCAAAGTGCTGGGATTACAGGCGTGAGCCATGGCACCCAGCCTACAGAAACATTTAAAAATTAGCTGGGCGTGGTGGTGCCTGCCTGTAGTCCCAGCTACTTGGTAGGGTGAGGTGGGAGGATCGCTTGAGCCTAGGAGGCTGAAGCTGCAATGAGCTGTGATCGTGCCACTGCACTCCAGCCTGAGCAACAGAGCAAGACCCTGTGTCCAAAAATAATAATTTGTTTTAGAGATGGGGGTCTCCCGACTGGGCCTCTCAAAGAGCCGGAATTATAGGTATAAGCCACTGTGTCTTGCCTAATCTGTTTTTTTGTTTTTTTGTTTGTTTTTGATCTGAAGTCTCGCTCTGTTGCCCAGGCTGGAGTGCAGTGGCACAATCTCAGCTCACTGCAACCTCCACCTCCCAGGTTCAAGCGATTCTCCTGCCTCAGCCTCCCAAGTAGCTGGGATTATAGGCGCCCAACACTACACCTGGCTAATTTTTGTATTTTTAGTAGAGATGGGGTTTCACCATGTTAGGATGGTCTCGAACTCCTGATCTCAGATGATCCGCCCGCCTCGGCCTCCCAAAGTGCTGGGATTACAGGTGTGAGCCACCGCACCTGGTCGCCTAATCTCTTTTTATAAGGACACTAGTCATATTGATTAAGGCCCACCCTCATGACCTCAATGTTTTCTTTAAATACTCTCTCTCCAAATGCAGTCACATGTGAAGGACTTAGTCAGCCTGTACCACCCAGTCAGATGGGATCCCCTGGGGAGGCCTCAGCCTCTGCTGTGTCTCAGCCCTCTGGCGGTCTGGCTCCATCTCATCAGTCAACACATGCTGTCATTCTGTGCAGGGCTGGAGAGCCTGTGATGGGCACCAACCCTGCAGCAATTTCATAGGCTCCATACTCCTACCCATGCCTGGAATAGGCAGCCGGGTCTGTTCACCCATGTTGGGCTTCGAGTGGATAACTACACGGCCAGCTGACTGACAGCTGTTTTTCAATACCTGGGAACACTGTGGGGCAACTCCCTGGTACAAATCTGTTTTCTCAGCTCTGGACTCTCACTGAGCCGCTACTCCTATCCCTCAGTCCTGCCTCTTCCCAAGAAATCCTGCCCTGGAAGCAGCTGGGCACCTGGAGGAAGGCTCGCGTTTCCTAAGCGTGGACCGTGCCTGGCGTCTTGGGTCTTAGCTAATCCTCAGCCGTCCTGCCGAGTGACGCTCTCAGCATCAGCGACCAGCCGAGAACACACCGAGGCCTCTTCCCAACCCCTGCTCGCATCCTGGGGAGGGGAGGAGAGACCACAATAACCAAGCGAAAGGGAAATACACAGACCAGTGCAAGGGAAAGAGAGCACGGAGGGGGCGGTCCTGAGTGTGCAGAGAGAGGGCCCCTGGGACCAGGATGCTGACAGGAGAGAAGCCTTGCAGGGAAGGGAACAGCAAGGATGTGGGAACATCCAGAGAGCTGTCCGCAGGGGGACGGCAGAGCAGAGGGTTTCACCTTGCCCAGGGAGAGGGCTAACCTGCGCACCTGCTTCTGGGAGCTGATCACCAAGCCCTGGAGGTGTCTTGCCAGAGGGAAGTGGCGCTGCAGGTCACACCCAGAGGCTGGGGTCTAAGCTCCTCCTTCTGGGCCATCACCCACGCCTATGTGATGGAGCCCCAGTACAAACTCTGGGCCCAGTGTGGTGGCTAACAACTGTAATCCCAGCACTTTGGGAGGTCGAGGTGGGAGGATCACTTGAGGTCAGGAGTTTGAGACCAACCTTGGCAACATGGTGAAACCCCTCGTTTCTACTAAATAAAAAAAAAAAAAAATATATATATATATATATATACACACACACATACAAAATTAAGGGGGTGTGGTGGTGGGCACCTGTAACCCCAGCTACTTGGGAGGCTAAGGCAGGAGAATTATTTGAACCCAGGAGGTGGAGGTTGCAGTGAGCCCAGAACACACCATTGCATTCTAGCCTGGGCAATAGAGCAACTCTGTCTCAAAATAAACAAAACAAAAAACTTTATACTTTGTAGTTGGCTAAACTCTTGCTGGGACAGTAATAGGAAACTCAGGAGGTAAGAGAGGAAGGAGCCAAATCACTTCAGCCCATTAATGAACTCTAGCTTTTACCTGGGGTTTTTGAGGAGGTATACATCTGGCTTTTGTTCTAAAAGAATCGATCAGTAAAGAATAGAGTTAAGGAGGCAAAGTTTGTAATTTAGAGGCCACTTGAGCAATGACAATAATCTAGACAAGAGAGGAGAGTGGCTCAGGCCCTGGGTGCTGGTGACAGGAGTGGGAGCCCGGGGACTTGCTGAGGAGTTGGACCTGTGGTGTGAGGGAAAGAGAGGAGTCAAGGAGGACTCTGAGGATTTGGCCTGTGCCTTGAGAAATGGCCATGCCCTTAACTGAGCTGGTGAAGACAGAGGCTTGGTTTGGTTTGTGTCGAGTTTAAAGTGTAGACCTCCAAGTGAGACTGGGAGTGGGCAGCTGCAGCAGGTGAGAGCTTGGGGGTCAGGGGAGGGTTTGTGCTGAGGAACACACTTTTTTTTTTTTTTTTTTTTTTTTTTGAGACAGAGTCTTCCTCTGTCACCCAGGCTGGAGTGCAGAGGTGCGATCTCCGCTCACTGCAAGCTCCGCTGCCTCCCGGGTTCACACCATTCTCCTGCCTCAGCCTCCCAAGAAGCTGGGACTACAGGCGCCCGCCACCACGCCCAGCTAATTTTTTGTATTTTTTAGTAGAGACGGGGTTTCACCGTGTTTGCCAGGATGATCTCGATCTCCTGACCTCATGATCTGCCCGCCCCGGCCTCCCAAAGTGCTGGGATTACAGGTGTGAGCCACCGAGCCTGGATCACACTTTTTTTTTTTTAGACAGGGCCTTGTTCTGTTGCCCAGGCTGGAGTGTTCCCTGCAGCCTCAGCTTCCCAGGTTTGAGTGATCCTCTCTCCTGAGCCTCCGAAGTACCTGGGACTGCAGGCGTGGGGCCACTACACCTGGCTAATTTTGCATATATATATGTGTGTGTGTGTGTATATATATACCTATATATATATATATATATATTTGGAATTGGTAGTGGGAATGGCTGTAGAACAATGTGAATGCCACTGAATTGCCCCCTTAAAATTGTTAAAATGGGCTGGGTGTGGTGGCTCACATATATACACATATATCTCTCTCTCTCTGAAAAATATATATATCTCTCTATATAGATATATATAGATATATATGCATAATATATAATGCATACATATATTATATAATACATATATATGATTGATATATATGAGCTGGCAGAGACAGAGGCTTGGTTATATATAGATATATAATATATATGTTATGTATATATTATATATGTATATATTATATAATATATACATAACATATATATTATATATATAATATATACATAACATATATCTATATAGATATATAGAGAAACATAGAGATATAGATATATAAATATATAGCTATATAGATATACACATATAGGGAGAGAGACAGAGGAGGTTTCACCAAGTTGCCCAGTCTGGTCTTGAGCTCCTGGGCTCAAGCAATCCACCTGCCTCGGCCTCCCAAAGTACTGGGATTATAGGGATGAGCCACTGTGGTCGGCAAGGAACACACTTGATCAGTAGCAGGCTCCACCGTGGTCTTCCACTGCCAATGAGCTTGGTGGAGATCACCTGTCAGGCCAGTGGAGGGAAAGGAGGAGACCTAAGGGCTCAACTTTTGGGGCCTCCAACATCAGGAGGGTAAGGACAGGTGGGGAAACAGAGGCCAGTGAGGAAGAAAGTAAGGCTCCAGAATCTAAGTGAAGAAAGTGTTTTTAAAAAGCGCCCCACTGTAGGAAATGCTAGTAGGACCATCCAGTAAGGTATGGGCTGAGCCCAGATGTGATGACATGACGTTTGGCGACATAATGTTGGAGCAGTTGGGATGGAACCCTAAGAATAGGAGGTGGACATGGGAGGAGCCCAGGCCAGGCCCTTCTGCGTCACTTGCCCTGAAAGTTGCAGAACAGGTGGGCATAACCAAAGAGGGCACGTGGAGCTGAGAAAGAACACAGCTCCTACCCTGATGGGGCAGCCGAGTAAGCCGTGGGGCGCAGGACAAAGGGCGAACCATGTGTTCGTGGCAGCAGGCAGGGCAGATGTTTAGGATGGGACGTTTAGCGGTGGGGGCGGGGAGGAGTCCTCTCCCATCTCTAAGTTCTCTGTAAAGTTGGACACGGAGTTAGCAGAGGGGAGGAGGCATGAGATCATCTTCCAGGATGGTGGAACCTGCACGGACCCGGAGGTGGAGCAGGCGGAGGGTTTTCAGGAGGACTAGGCTTCCCTAGAAACTGGTGTCCCCGAAGTAAGCAGCCAGCTGCAGTGGTGAGCTTCCCAGTAGCGGGGTGACGGGCCGGTTAATTTCTCCAGGACAGGCAAGGGTGGGGTGTGGGAAAGGGGTCAGAGAGGAAATGGGCATGGGGGAGGGCAGCCCCCAGGTGGCGGGCATGCTGAGACGTGGAGCTGGGACGCTAAAGGCAGGGAGCCCTGGAGCTTGAAGGCGGTGTTCGTGAGTGGGCTGCGGGAAAGTGGATTATAAATGGCGCGACCACGGGGCAGCCAGGGGGGGTGGCAGGTGCAGGCCTCGCTGATGGTGCTGTGGAGGCCACCCAGAAGGTCATGCCTGGGATTTTGTTAATAAAAACAGAGGAGGATAGAAATGTTCGGGCATTGCCCAAAATAAAAGTATGTATTAAATCATGAAACTTCTTGTTCATACAAATATGTGTACTAGATCACAATGTAGACTTTCTTTTACTACTTTTATTGTGGTGAAATGTACATAACATAAAATTCACCATTTTAACTTTTTTTTTTTTGAGACGGAGTCTCACTGTATTGCCCAGGCTGGAGTGCAGTGGCTCCATCTCGGCTCACTGCAACCTCCACCTCTCTGGTTCAAGCGATTCTCTTGCCTCAGCCTCCGAAGTAGCTGGGACTACAGGTGCCCGCCACCACGCCTGGCTAATTTTTTTGTACTTTTTTTTAGTAGAGACAGGGGTTTCACCATGTTGGCCAGGCTTGTCTTGAACTCCTGACCTCAGGTGATCTGCCCACTTCGGCCTCTCAAAGTGCTGGGATGACAGGCGTGAGCCCCACACCTGGCCCATTTTAACAATTTTAAGGGGGCAATTCAGTGGCATTCACATTGTTGTACAGTCATTCCCACTGCACCAATTCCAAATTTTTTTATCACCCCAAACAGAAACCTTGTACAGATGAAATGGGTCATGTGGTCACGTGGTCATAGTCTGCAGAAAGATGCTCAACACCCCTAATCACGAGGGAAGGGGAAACCAAACCCATCATGAATCCCAGTCTCACACGCACCAGGCTGGCCACTGTCAAAAAGCAGAAAATAACAGTTGGTGAAGATGTGGTGAAACTGGAAGCCTCGTACACTGTTGGAGAGAATGTGAAATGGTGCAGCCGCATTGGGAAACAGTATGTAATTGCCTTAAAACATTCAACATAGAACTACCATATGATCCAGCAATTTCACTTCTGGGTATATACCCCAAATAACTGAAACTAGGGGTTCCAATAGATGTTTGTACCATCAAGTTCATAGTGGCATTATTTACAATAGCTAAAGTATGGAAGCAGCACCCCAGGTGTCCACTGACAGATGAACAGAGAAACAAAATATGTTATCTACATACAATGGAATATTAGCCTAAAAAAGGAAGGAAACTGTGACACGTGCTACACCATAGATGAACCCTGAGGACATTATGCTAAGTGAAATGAGCCACAAAACTCACAATAAGACCCAAAAAGACAAATACTAGGTATCTATATGAGGTACCTAGAGTAGTCAAGCTCATAGGGACAGAAAATAGATTGGGGGTGGTGAGGGGCATGGGGTAGAGGGAAATGGGGAGTCATTGTTTAATGAGTCCAGGGCTTTACTTAGGCAAGATGAAAATGAGTTCTGGAGACGGATGATGATGATGGTTGCACAACATTATGAATGTATTTAATACCGCTGAACTGTACACTTTAAAATAGTTAAATGGGGCCGGGCGCGGTGGCTCACGTCTGTAATCCCAGCACTTTGGGAGGCCGAGGCGGGCGGATCACTTGAGGTCAGGAATTCGAGACCAGCCTGGCCAATATGGTGAAACCCCGTCTCTACTAAAAATACAAAAGTTAGCTGGGAGTGGTGGCGGGCGCCTGTAGTCTCAGCTACTCGGGAGGCTGAGGCAGGAGAATCGCTTGAACCGAGGAGGAGGAGGTTGCGGTGAGTCGAGATCGCACCACTGCACTCCAACCTAGGCGATTGAGCAAGACTCCCGTCTCAAAAAAAAAAAAAAAAAAAAAGCAACATCTGGCCACAATCTAAGTTATGAGTCAGCTGCACATTTAGCGGCTTGAAGAGATCTTTATAAACACAGTGGGTTGCAGAAAACAAGAGAACACGTCCAGAGGACACTGATAACAATGTTATATACATTGTGACCTCAATAGTGGTTTTGTTGTTTGCTTTTTTGTTGTTCGTTTTGTTTTGTTTTGTTGTTGTTGTTTAAGAGGAAGAGTCTCGCTCTGTCGCCCAGTCTGGAGTGCAGCAGCGCGATCACGGCTCACTGAAGCCTCGACCTCCTGGGCTCAAGTGATCCTCCCGCCTCAGCCTCCCAGGTAGCTGGGACTACAGGCATGCGCCACCATGCCTAATTTCTTGATTTTTTTTTTTTGTACAGACAGGGTCTCACTATTTTGCCCAGGCTGGTCTTGAACTCCTGGGCTCAAATGATCCTCCTGCCTCGGCCTCCCAAAGTGCTGGGATTACAGGCGTGAGCCACTGCATCCAGCCTTCAAGTATATATATAGATATATTTTTTTCAAATAATATACAGATATATATATATATAGTTTGTTTTTAAAGAGGGGATATGGAACCAAGAAAACAGTCACATTAGAGGCATGGGGGTGGCGCGGGCTGCCGGGGCGACGAGAGCACTACCCAGAGGAAGGGGCTTTCTGTCGGATCTGACGCGGCACTCCCAGAACAGAGCGAGGGGCCGGACGCAGACCCATGGCGTCCTCCGTGGCGTGGGGGTTCTGGGGGGTTCGGTCCTTGGGTTCAGAGAGGGTGGTGAGGACGGGACAGCACGGACGACTGCACTCTGGGGACCCGGCCGCGGAGAGGTACGGCCAAGGCGGATCCTGGACCGGCGCCTTCATCCTGGACGAGCTCGCCTCGGCCTCCACGTCCGCCCCGCTCGCCGCCTTCCGCCACCGACCCCCGAACGCGGCCGACAGCGCGGACGGGCGGGACATGCACGGCGCTGGCCGAGGAAGCTGTGCGCAAGCTCGCCTCAGCTCCCGGAGCTGCGGGCCCCGCACGCCCTTGGCCCATCCCTGCGAGCCGGAGGAGCGGGTGACCGGTGTTCTTCCCAGTGCGCGCGTGCACCACCGCCGGCCCCGCAGGCCGAGCCTCCCTGCCCGGCCAACCTGCGCCCGCGCGCGGCGCTCTTCGCGGAATCCGCCCCCGCTTTCGCCCCGCCCCCCGCGGCCCCGCCCCCGCGGCCCTCGGCCCTTACAGGGTGGCTCCGAGGCCGCGCCCGGCGGGCCAGCCAATGGGAGTGCGGCGCGCCCCGCGGCACGTGCGCTCCAGCCGCTCCCGGCCGGGTGCGAGCTGGCGGAGCTCCTTGGCCTGGAGCGCGCGGGGCGGGGGCGCGCGGGGCAGGCGGGACGCGGGGCGGAACGGAGGCAGGATGGGGGCGGGGCGCTGGCGACAAGGCGCGCTGATTGGCCGGTGCCGCGCTCCGAGGCCGTTAACGGCGTCTGGGCCGGGCCACGGCTCCAAAACAAAGGGCAGGCGGCCCGCGGGGCGGCGGCGGGAGGATGCCTCGCGCCCTGCCTAGGCGCTAACGGCCTCAGCGCGTCCCGGGCCGCGCCGGGAACGCCTGAGAGCCGAGCCCGCGCTGACCGGGGCCCGGGCCGGATGGGCGCTGCGGGCCGGGGCGCGGACCGCGGAGCGGCCGTGAGTACGGGCGGGCCTGGCTGCAGCTGCGCGGGCGGTTACTTTGTGGCCACCCAAGGATACTGTGGCTGCGGGCGGGCCCGGGAAGCACCTGTTGGGCGTCCGGGCGGGCGGGGGTGCGAGCAGGGCGGGCCTGTGACTTTTTTGTTCCGTTTTGGATTTTGATTTGTTGATATTGGGCTCACTCCGTTTTGGCACAGACAACAACGCCTAATCTTTGATTCCCCCGCCGTTTCTTTTCTCCACCTTCCCCGCTGCCCCTCATCTCCCGCCCCACCGTGAAAAGATATAGGGAAAATGGACAAGATCCCAGATTATTGGTTTTTCCTTCCTTAAAAAATACGGCCTCAACTGGGCAAGGAAATGAGGGCAAAAGAGGTCTCCTAGGAATGTTTATCAGAAAGGCGGAAAAAGGTTTTCAAGTTGCCACATAAAGATCATGACTAAAATGGAGCGTCCTCGGTGTTTACCACTTGTGGCATAGGTTTCATTAACAGAGATTGCAAAAGCCTGAGCTTCAGAGAGCTAAACAGGGTCTGCCTCCCCCATGCTTGCCTCTGATTGACATCTTTGATGTCCAAATTATGTACTGAGTTATAAGGATGGGAAAAAGACTGAGATTCTATTTTTGGCAGATAATGAACATGGAAGACATCAATTTCCCCGCCCCACGCTTTTTTTGTTCCGTTGCATTTCTTCCTCTAAAACATACCCACCTTAACCTGATGTTTCCTTTGCTAAGAACGTTATTCTTCCCACCCACCAGCCCCTGACACTCCTGAATCCTTACCCAACTCCCAAGGCTAGGTTTGCCACCCCTGGGGAGCCTTTCCAGGCACCTCACCTGAGCAAGGTATAGATGTGACAAATGTTTGCTGAGCATCTCCCAGGTGCCAGGAGCTGTGCTTCATCCTGGTGTCATTGAGTCTTATAATCATGCACTGATCCCCCTCAGTTGTGGGCTCTTGGGAGGCAGTGGTAGTGGCATGTTTGAGGAATAAGGATCTCCAGGACCTTCATGGTCCCTCCTCTTGGGCCCTACAGGGTAGAATGTCATCTACTTGTGGGAACCCCTAAGGGCTGGGCCTGTATTGAACACTTATATAATAACTGAGCCCTCTTAATTACCAATCCGAGCAATAGTCTTCTTTCAAAATAACTTATTTTGGAAAAATTGTAAATTTACATAAAGGTTGCAGAGCTACTACAGACAATCCCAATATATCCTACACCCAGTGCTCCCCATCATTACCATCCTGCACTGCTGTGGTGAAAAACTGACCTGGGTGTATTCTTCTCACTAAACTCTGGGTATTAAGCCTTTTCACTTTTGAATCACTAATTTATAAAGCCATTTCTCTTTGTGTGTGTTTGTTTAAGACAGGGTCTCACTCTTGCTCAGGATGGAGTACAGTGGCACAGACACGGCTCACTGCAACCTCCACATCCTGAGCCCAAGTGATCCTCTTGCCTCAGCCTCCCATGTAGCTAGGACTACAGGTGCACACCATCATGACTAGTTAACTTTAAAATTTTTTGTAGAGACCGGGATCTCACTTAATGTTTCCCAGGCTGGTCTTGAGCTCCTGGGCTCAAGTGATCCACCTGCCTCAGCCTCCTAAAGTGTTGGGATTACAGGCTTGAGCTGCTATACCTCACCATAAAGCTATTTTCTTTAGATTGAGCGTAGTATTCCTCTAACATCTGTTATTGATTCTTGCCTGTCTTCACTAAGTACTACCAGCACCTGTGTCAAGGGGCAGGGATGCAGGAAAACGGAAAGAGGCTACCCTATAGGTTTTTTCTTTTTTCTTTTCTTTTTTGTTGGTTTGTTTTGGTTTATTTCAACAAACAAATTGGGTTTTTTTGAGACAAGGTCTCATTCTGTCCCCCAGGCTGGAGTATAATGGCACAGTCTCCACTCACTGCAGCCTCAACCTCCTAGGCTCAAGCCATCCACCTGCCTTCTGAGTAGCTGTAACCACAGGCATACACCACCATACCCAGCTAATTTTTTAATTTTTTTGTAGAGACAAGATCTCACTCTGTTGCCCAGGCTGGTCTCAAACTCCTGGCCTCAAGTGATCCTCCCGTCTCAGCCTCCCAATGTGCTGGGATTTATAGGTGTGAGCCCAGCCTACCCTGTAGTTTTGTTGTTGTTGTTCGTGTGGTTGTTTGTTTTTGTTTTGTTTTGTTTTTCAGACAGAGTCTTACTCTGTCGCCAGGCTAGAGTGCAGTGGCGTGATCTTGGCTCAGTGCAGCCTCCGTGTCCCGGGTTCAAGCGATTCTCCTGTCTCAGCCTCCTGAGTAGATGGTACTACAGGCACGAGCCACCACACCCAGCTAATCTTTGTATTTTTAAAAGAGACAGGGTTTCACCGGGTTGGCCAGATGATCTCAATCTTTCAACCTCAAGTGATCGGCCCGCCTCGGCCTCCCAGAGTGCTGGGATTACAGATGTGAGCCACTGCGCCTGACCAACCCTGTAGTTTTAATGTATTTGTCTCCATGGAAGACTAATAAACAAAATTGTTTTGAATATGAAGAAGCAATAGAAGCCCCCCTGCTTTCAAACTGTTCTCTGATGCTCTTCATTAGAGTTAAATGAAGTTGCGTAAAAAGTTTTAAGTAGTTAGATCTAATAATCAGTGAAACCTCTAGGGAGTGGGAATTTTGACAAGGGATTTGAGCGGAGGTTGAAGAAAGTTCTCAATAGCCAAGACATGGAGGGTTAAGGGTTTTTGGAGCAAGTAGTGCGAGATAGATTCAGGAAAGAAGTCAAGAGGATGAAATTGATTCCGTCAGCAAATGCCAGGACATTACACCTGTTACACAGATGCTGAGTACTAAAAACCTGTTGGCGGTGAGAGTAAAATGGAAATCCTGGAGCCAGCCACTGTTGCCCACACCCCAGGAAGGGGTTAGGAACCGTTATTCACCCCATTGCTCAGCAGGCCCTCTGGCACCTGCAGGGTCTTGGGCCAGGGCCAGGATTCCTGGTGGGGATTGTGAGGGGCTTGCTGAGCCCCTGCCATACTGTAACAGTGACACATGCTCCTGCCCTGAGACCCTGGTCAGACACCTAAACTGTGCCCAAGGATCATCCCCCTTAACACCTCATGTACTCTGACTGCCTTGTAAATTGCATGTGACCTCACTTTACAAAGAAGATAGCAGAACTTGGCTTCAGGTCCCAGAGCCAACAAACACGTGGCACATTTTGCATCAAACCCTGGGAAGCCTCTCAAAGCAAGTCACACCTTCTTTCATCTTTGTCCTGGGGGTGATGACATCCCTGTTGCCAAACCTCACCTACTCCCTCCCTCCTGGTGCCACCTGCCTTCTCAGCAGCATTGGCATACACCCCCGCCACCCAAACGCTTCCCCCTCACCTGGTTCCTCTTTGTGCATCTGTTTTTGTTTTTGTTTTCTTCTCTTGCCCGAAGACGGGAGGCTTGAATGTTTGATGAGACTTTATATAGCATGAGGGTAAAGAAAATAGTTTTTAAGATTCTCAACCTCTTTTCGTCTGTCTCAATCCAGTCTTCTGGGTCTGGTGTCCACTCTTTCAACCTAACAACGCTAGTGTTGCACATAGTTCCTACACCTCCCTTTTGTTCTTCTTCTTCTTTTTTTTTTTTTTTTCCTGAGACGGAGTCTCGCTCTGTCGCCCAGGCTGGAGTGCAGTGGCGCAATCTTGGCCTCCCAAAGTGCTGGGATTACAGGCGTGAGCTACCGCGCCCGGCCCCCTTTTCTTATCTTTTCTTTTTCTTTCTTTCCCTTTCTCTCTCTCTCTTTCTCTTTCTTTCTCTTTCTTTTGACACAGGGTCTGTCTCTGTCATCCAGGCTGGAGTGCAGTGGCGATCACCTCAGCCTCCCAAGTTGCTGGGACTACAGGCATGTGCCACCACACCTGGTTAATTTTTAAATTTTTTTGTAGAGACGGGTTTTCGCCATGTTGCCCAGGCTGGTCTCGAACTCCTGACCTCAGGTGATCCTCCCACCTTGGCCTCTTAAAGTGCTGGGATTACAGGCGTGAGTCACCACTCACAGCCCGGTCTTCTTGTTGTTAGCAAGAAAGCACCTCTACTAGGATGTGTCCGAGGACCTTGGTTATGGGAAACTTTGTTACTAATGGTAGAAAAAAAAAAAAAAAAAAAAAGTACAGGTTCTTTGAAAAGAAGCGCTCAGTACAAGCACATTATCAGTAGTCTCAGGAGAGGTGGTAGAGGTAGTGCTTGAGCACAGGTGGGAGGAGAGATGGAGGAGAGAGCCTGGAGGGCTGAGGCACCCGGGGCCACTGGGCAATGGAGGAGCTAAGCCCCTTGAGTTCCCCAGAGAGCAGGGACTGGTGGTGAGTCTAGAGGGCTGTGGAGCTTTGTCTCAGGGCAGCCATACAGGTGGTTTGATGCTGTCGGTGGGCCCCATTGTGCACCTAGGCTGCAGTTTCTGAAATGTGGAGGGGAGCTTTTCCTCCTGTAATTCAAGTAGGGAGGAAGTGGACGTGTGTAGAGGGAAAGCTAGAATTGCCACAGGCAAATTGTACCCACACTGTTGCCCTTTGTTGTAAATTTTTCCAGACCCTTCCACACCTGTGACTTCATGTACTATGTGTGAGTTTTAATAGTCAGAGTGGGCCGGACTCTGTGGCTCAGGCCTGTAATCCCAACACTTTGGGAGGCCAAGGAGGGTGGATCACTTGCAGTCAGGAGTTCAAGGCCAGCCTGGCCAACATGGTGAAACCCCATCTCTACTAAAAATACAAACTTAGCCAGGCATGGTGGCAGGTGCCTGTAGTCCCAGCTATTTGGGAGGCTGAGGCACAAGAATTGCTTGAATCCAGGAGGCAGAGGCTGCAGTGAGCCAAGATTGTGCAACTGCACTCCAGCCTGGGAGACAGAGCGAGACTCCAGAAGCCCCATGATGGAAATGTCTCTGATGCATGTTTATCAGTGCATTTGGTCAGTCTCTTTTGGTTAAACTTTGTTGTTCTTTTTGTTGAGAAG
This sequence comes from Macaca thibetana thibetana, assembly GCF_024542745.1. Classification (NCBI taxonomy): domain Eukaryota; kingdom Metazoa; phylum Chordata; class Mammalia; order Primates; family Cercopithecidae; genus Macaca; species Macaca thibetana. The sequence continues at coordinate 30,445,725 of NC_065587.1, forward strand.
GAGTCTCGCTGTGTTGCCCAGGCTGGAGTTCAGAGGCAGCAATCTCGGCTCACTGCAACCTCTGCCTCCCGGGTTCAAGCAATTCTCCCGCCTCAGCCTCCCTAGTAGCTGGGATTACCGGCGCCCACCACCACACCCAGCTAATTTTTGTATTTTTAGTAGAGACAAGGTTTCACCATGTTAGTTGGCCAGACTGGTGTCAAACTCCAGATCTCAGGTGATCTGCCCATCTCAGCCTCCCAAAGTGCTGGGATTACAGGTGTGAGCCACCGTGCCTGGCCCCTACTGGTTAAACTTGAGGTGGCTTGTAAGCTTTTGTTATTACAGGCAGTATTATTATAGGATGACATTTTGCTATTTCAGGTAATAGCTGCTTTTATCCAGTTATTTTGCACATGTGCACCAGTCAAAGGTGAGCTCCCCAGATGAACCCCCAGTCCAGGGCTGTGCTCCTAGGAATGTTGTGGGTGTTGCCAAATGGCTGGATCACAGAGCACCTTCACCAGTGGTGTTATCAACTTATAAAATTTTTAGATTTAATTTATTATTTGTAGAGACTGTCTCGCTCTGTCGCCCACCCTAGAGTGCAGTGGCGTGATCATGGCTCACAACAACCTTGACCTCCTGGCCTCAAGTGATCCTCCCATCTCAGCCTCCCAAGTAGCTGGGACTACAGGTGCACACCTAGCTCATTTTTTTTTTTTAAGAGATGGGGATCTTGCTGTGTTGGCCAGGCTGATCTTGAACTCCTGGCCTCAAATAATCTTCCCATCTTGGCCTCCCAAAACACTGAGATTACAGGCATGGGCCACCCCTGACCTTATCAACTTTTTTTTTTTGAGATAAGGTCGTACTCTATCACCAGTGCTGGAGTGTGGTGGTGTGATCTCGGCTCACTGCAACCTCTGCCTCCTGGGCCTAAGTGATTCTCCTGCCTTAGCCTTCCAAGTAGCTGGCACCACAGTCATGCACGACCGTGCCTGGCTAATTTTTTTTTTTTTTCTTCAGGACAGAGTTTTGCTCTTGTTGCCCAGGCTGGAGTGCAATGATGCAATCTCAGCTTCCTGCAATCTCTGCCTCCCAGGTTCAAGTGATTCTCCTGCCTCAGCCTCCCAAGTAGGTGGGATTATAGGCGCGCACCACCATGCCCGGCTAATTTTTGTATTTTTAGTAGAGATGGGGTTTCACCGTGCTGGCCAGGCTGGTCTAGAACTCCTGACCTCAGGTGATCCACCCACCTCGCCCTCCCAAAGTGCTGGGATTACAGGTGTGAGCCACTGTGCTTGGGCTTTTGTATTTTTTGTAGAGATGGGGTTTCACCATGTTGCCCAAGCTGGTCTCAAACTCCTGGACTCAAGCGATGCACCCACCTCGGGTTCCCAAAGTGCTGGGATTGTAGGCATGAGCCACCACGCCTGGCCTAACTTTAAAAAAAAATCATTGCCAACCTGCTAAGTGTTAGACAGTGTGAGTGTGCCTTCAGAGTTGAACATCTACTTGCATGTTCCACCTTGGACACAATGGTCCACGGTGGGGAGACTCTGGCTTTGAATTGAGCTTCACAGGTCATTGGCTGGGCAACGTTGGGCCACTCGGGTAACCTTTTTGGGCTTCGGTTTCTCCATGTGCATGGTGGGGCTCATAAGGACATGCATCTCTTAGGACTGCTGTTGATTGCACGATTCTTATACAGTGAGCAGCTTAGGACAGGGCTGGTGTTGGCTTGCCAGCCTCTGGAGCCGCTGCATGTCCTTTTCTGGGAGCTGGTGGTTTTATCCGTCGTCCATTCCCTCTGTGATGGCGGTGGCCTTTTCATCTTTCTTATCCCAAGGATAGTGTCTTGCCAGTGATGGGTGGGAGAGGCACAGCTAAAAGCAGGGAGGCCTCCTCCGTGAAGAGGAGGGGAAGGAAGGGGCGGCCGAGTGGGAACGGAGGTGGAGAAGCTGTGGGGACGGCTGCCCGGGTAGGTGACACCACTGCCTGTCACCCCTCATCCCTCTCCTCCCTAGGGAGGTGGACCATGGCTGAACACGGCAGGGCCACATGAGCTGAGCACTGTTCCTTCCCCACTCTCCCTGGCACTCTGTCCACCTGGCACGCCAACCCCTTCATCGCTATGCCCAGCAGACACCCCAGTTCTTCTCCAGCTTTGCAGCCTCTGACCCGGACGCGCTGGCTTCCATATCTCCCTGGGGCCCCCTTTCCATCTCATAACACCTTGGAGATCTCCACGGGGAGGTAGTGGGGACGGGACCCGCGCTCACCTGCCAGGTGGTGGCAGTGCCAGGGGTAGGTGGATCAGCCTGGGGATTGAGGGGAACAGGCTGTCCTCTGCACAGGTGCCCCGGAGGTGGGGCGAGGACCTGGTGGGGTGGTTGGAAAAGAGAGGGGCACCCCAGTCCGCACTCCATCCCATTGAGTGTCAGAAGCTGCTTGGTTTTGTTTGCTTCCTCATTGTGTTTGTCTTGAGAAGGGTGCTGTCGGCACCATATGGACATGGGCCTGATTCACGTTCTCTTAAAATAACTTTACAGGCTTATTTTAGGAGAGAAATTTCTGGATTCCAGAAAATTGTTTTTGCTCTAAAAGCATACCCCACATTAATGTCTATTTGGGGGGATGGAGGGCAGCTGCCCTCCAAACTTGGGAACACACAGTGTCCGAGAGTGGAGATGATTTGCCTGGTGAATTGCCCAGCATTTTCCTTTCAGTTACTTACTTCAGGGCAGTTCCTAATTTGCCGATAGATCTTGTAAAAGCCCATTTACATTGGTTGTTTCCAAACTTGGCCGTGGTTTCCCCAGTGCAACAGTGGATCTGTCATTTAAAGCCAAGTTAAAACTTAACATGACATGCCTCTCAGTGACCACAAATCCAGCCCTGGCCACTACTGCCAGGACCCCTTTGAGGGCTAGTGACAAGGGTCGCCATCAGGACTGAGACCACATGAAGCGCATGGGAGGCATCTGTGCAGTGACCAGACTCAAGGCAGGAGACAGGACGGGACCTGGGAGAGGGCGGGGGCCCAGGGCAGTAGGCTCTTCAGGTGAGGATGCCTTGGGGGCGGGGCTGTATAATGAAGGTCTCCAAATAAGGCCCATGCGAAGTGTGCTTGGGAAACAGCAAGCCTGTTTTGGTTGGAAACAAGGCTTTTTGTAATTAGTGGGGGCCTCAGTGTTTACTCTGCAGAGCCCTAGGCAGTCTGGTCCAGGAAGAGTTGGTAGTGTTCTCTGCATCCTACTGGGGATGTGTGACACTCGGAGAAACCACCAGGCAGAGGCGAGAGCTGAGATCTGAGCTTGTCACTACATCTATCCGCCTCATAGCTGAGAGGCTGAGCCAGTGGCACTTGCTGTGGGGACAGCTCAGGTGCAGGAAGAGGCTAGCAAGGGAGGGTAGCAGGCTGGGCTACGGCCACCAGGGCTGGTGTCTCCGCTGAGAGCTACAGGCTTTGAGCAAATAGAGAACACTGACAGCATGGAGGACCCTGGGGCAACACAGGACCCTGATGGGGACATACCGCTTCCTCCTGCCTGGAACACTGGTGGTCAGAGGGTCCCCTCCCTCCTGAGGACTGGCCTGTCCTCCCCTGATGCTCCTCCCTCTCAAGCCAGGTGGGACCAAGTAGCGGAGAGCACCTGTGCTCTGGAGTGAGCACCCACCTGTGGGACCATGGTGGCCACTAGTGGGCAGGGATGCCTGTTTCTCAGGATGTTGTGAGAATTCAATGGCCTGAGAATTTGTAGACCCTAAGGTGCAAGTACATGATGTAAAGGGCAAGCGCCTATCTTTGGCAAGATTCTTGTCACTCTGGGGGCCTCAGACTCAAGGACCTTGTGCCTGAATAGATGAGACTCCTTCTTGGAACCTTCTGGGACCAGCTTGGGGCCACAGCAGGCTGTGGCTGGTCCTTCCTGGATAGCACTGGTAGGGCCCTGGCTTGTGCACTGCTCTTTGGGGACCCTGGTCCTAGAACATGTGGGGACATGTGGGCCTGGGTGGGGTGAATCTGCAGCTGACCCCCCACATGGCCCCTGCCCGCAGAGGCTCCTTGGTGCCCATGGGTCCATGTTTTTTGTTTTGTTTTGCTTTGGTTTTTTTTGAGACAAAGTCTCACTCTGTCGCCCAGGCTGGAGTGCAGTGACGCGATCTGGGCTCACTGCAAGCTCTGCCTCCCGGGTTCACGCCATTCTCCTGCCTCAGCCTCCCGAGTAGCTGGGACTACAGGCGCCCGCCACCACGCCGGGCAACTTTTTTGTGTTTTTAGTAGAGACGGGGTTTCACTGTGTTAGCTAGGATAGTCTCGATCTCCTGACCTCGTGATCCGCCCCCCTCGGCCTCCCAAAGTGTTGGGATTACAGGCATGAGCCACCGCACCCGGCCGGGTCCATTGGTAAGTTTTTAACAAGCTTACCAATGTTTAGTGGCCACTTCTCATATAAAGTACTGATGTTTATTTTTTGGATACGGTCTCACTCTGTTGCCCAGGCTGGAGTGCAGGGGCACCATCAAAACTCACTGAAGCCTTGACCTCCCCAGCTTAAGCAATCCTCTGGTTTCAGCCTCTGGAGTAGCTGGGACCACAGGCATGTGCCACTATGCCTGGCTTTTTTTTTTTTAAGTTTTTTTGGTAGAGACAGGGTCTCGCTATCTTGCCTGGGCTGGTCTCGAACTCCTGGGCTCAAGTGATCCTCCTGCCCTGGCCTCCAAAAGTGCTAGGATGACAGGCGTGAGCTGCTGCCCCCAGCCGCAGTAGTGATGTTTCAACCCCCATTTACTTCTGCTGTCTCCATGTGAGGATACACCTGATAAGTATTCATTCCCCAGATATTTAAGTGCCTTTCGTGGGCCAGGACACTAGTCAGTGATTTTTTTTTTTACTATGTAGGTTTAATAAAACCACCCAAGTGACTTTAAAATTTTATCATTTTCGGCTGGGCGAGGTGGCTCACGCCTGTAATCCCAGCACTTTGGGAGGCCGAGGCGGGCAGATCATGAGGTCAGGAGATCGAGACCATCCTGGCTAACCCATGGTGAAACCCTGTCTCTACTAAAAATACAAAAAAATTAGCCGGACGTAGTGGCAGGCGCTTGTAGTCCCAGCTACTTGGGAGGCTGAGGCAGGAGAATGGCGTGAACCTGGGAGGTGGAGCTTACAGTGAGCCGAGATCGCGCCACTGCACTCCAGCCTGGGCAACAGAGCAAGACTCCATCTCAAAAAAAAAAAAAAAAAAAAAAATTATCATTTTAGGGCCAGGTACGGTGGCTCACATCTGTAATCCCAACACTTTGGGAGGCCAAGGTGGGTGGATCACTTGAGGTCAGGAGTTCGAGACCAGCCTGGACAACGTGGTGAAACCCCATCTCTACTAAAAAACTACAAAATTAGTCAGGCGTGATGGTACATGCCTGTAATCCCAGCTACTTGGGAGGCTGAGGCAGGAGAATCACTTGAACCCGGGAGGCAGAGGTTGTAGTGAGCTGAGATTGCGCCATTGCACTGGAGCCTGGGCAACGAGCGAAACTCCGTTTCAAAAAAAAAAAAGAAAAAAGAAAATTTTATTTTTTTTTAGGCCGGTGCAGTGGTTCACACCTCTAATCCCAGCACCTTGGGAGGCCAAGGTGGGTGGATCATTCGAGCCAGGAGTTTGAGACCAGTCTGGGCAACATAGAGAAACCTTGTCCCTACAAAAAATACAGAAATTAACTAAGTGTGGTGGCACACACCTGTCATCCCAGCTACTTGGAAGGCTGAGGCACAAGAATCACTTGAACCCAGAAGGTGGAGGTTGCAGTGAGCTATCCCGCCACTGCACTCCAGCCTGAGCAACAGAGTGAGACACTGTCTCAAAACAAAATGAAAAAAGAATGTTTTTTAAATGAACTGTTTCTTCTTTTTTTTTTTTCCTGGGACAAAGTCTTGCTTTGTCACCCACGCTGGAGTGCAGTGGTGTGATCGTGGCTCACTGCAACCTCCGTCTCCTGAGTTCAAGCAATTCTCCTGCCTCAGCCTACTGAGTAACAGGTACCCGCCACCATGCCCGGCTAATTTTAGTATTTTTAGTAGAGATGGGGTTTTACCATGTTGGCCAGGCTGGTCTCAAACTTCTGACCTCATGATCTGCCTGTCTTGGCCTCCCAAAGTGCTGGGATTATAGGTGTGAGCCACCGTGCCCAGCCTTAACGACTTATTTCATAATTACAAAATACTAGATTACTTAAGCAGAGTGTGATGAAGTTTGAAGAAGGTACATGGAGTATGTGCCTTTGGAATGTTCCTGAGGTCAAGAGGAACTGCCGCTGTGCTGTCTCTGGAGCAGGACTGGGGTTCTGGGGTGGGAGACTCACTTTTCACTCAATGGAAGATCCTTTTGCCATCTCAGGACATACATGGTACTTACAGATAAGAAATGAAGATTAATAAAATGGACATGTATATACCCATCACCAGCTTAAAAATTAAAATCCCAGACCAAGCACGGTGGCTCACACCTGTGATCCCAGCACTTTGGGAGGCCAAGGCGGGTGGATCACCTGAGGTCAGGAGTTCGAGACCAGCCTGGCTAACGTGGTGAAACCCTGTCTCTACTAAAAATACAAAAAATTAGCTGGATGTGGTGGCGGGCGCCTGTAGACCCAGCTACTCAGGAGCTTAGGCAGGAGAATCACTTGAACCCGGGAGGCGGAGATTGCAGTGAGCCGAGATCCCGCCACTGCACTCCAGTCTTGGGGGGACAGAATGAGACTCTGCCTCAAAAAAAATTAAAATTAATTAAATTAAATTCCAGCCAGGCACAGTGGCTCACACCTGTAATCCTAGCACTTTGGGAGGTTGAGGCGGGCAGATCACCTGAGGTCAGGAGTTTGAGACCAGCCTGGCTAACATGGCAAAACCCTGTCTCTCCTAAAAATGGAAAAATTAGCTGAGTGTGGTGGCCTGCACCTGTAATCCCAGCTATTCAGGAAGCTGAGGTGGAAGAATGGCTTGAACCCAGGAGGCAGAGGCTGAGGCTGCAGTGAACCGAGATCGTGCGGCTGCTCCAGCCTGGACGACAGAGTGAGACTCTGTCTCAAAAAAAAAAAAAAAAATTGGCCGGGCGCGGTGGCTCAAGCCTGTAATCCCAGTACTTTGGGAGGCCGAGACGGGCGGATCACGAGGTCAGGAGATCGAGACCATCCTGGCTAACACGGTGAAACCCCGTCTTTACTAAAAAATACAAAAAACTAGCCGGGCGAGGTGGTGGGCGCTTGTAGTCCCAGCTACTCGGGAGGCTGAGGCAGGAGAATGGTGTGAACCCGGGAGGCGGAGCTTGCAGTGAGCTGAGATCCATCCAGCCACTGCACTCCAGCCCGGGCGACAGAGCGAGACTCTGTCTCAAAAAAAAAAAAAAAAATTAAATTAAATCCCCTGCCAAGCGCAGCACGCAATGCTGTAGTCCCAGCAACTCGGGAGGCTGAGGTGGGGGGATCACTTGAACCCAGGAGTTCTGGGTTGTAGTGCACTATGCCAATCTGTTGTCCACACTAAGTTAGGCATCAATATGGTGACCTCCCAGGAGCAGGGGACCACCAGGTTGCCTAAAGAGAGGTGAACAGGCCTAGGCTGAAAATGCTTGTAAATAGCCACTGCACTCCAGCCTGGGCAGCATATCTAAAACAAAATTAATTTTAACCCCCCTAGAAGTCGTTGGCACCCCCTCCTGCCCAGGGTCCTCACTTCCTCTGCCCTGTTACTCCCAACACAGGTGTCCCTTGTGGAAGGACAAGCGATGTGCACCAGTGCTGGCCCCCGGGGTTACTGACTGTGGGGTGAGGGCTGTGGCTTTTCAAAAGATGATCTGCAGTTAGGCATTCATGGCATTTAGAAATTCAAAACAAAACCCTTGGCAAATGACCCCCACCCCCCTTTTTTTGGGACGGAGTCTCACTCTGTTGCCCAGGCTGGAGTGCAGTGGCATGATGTTGGTTCACTGCAACCTCCGTCTCCCAGGTTCGAGCGATTCTCCTGGCTCTGCCCCCTCAAGTAGCTGGGATTACAGGCACCCACCACCAGGTCTGGCTGATTCTTGTATTTGCAATAGAGACGGGGTTTCGCCATGTTGTCCAGGCTGGTCTCAAGCTCCTGACCTCAAGTGATCCTCCCACCTCAGCCTCCCAAATTGTTGGGATTACAGGCGTGAATCACCACACCCGGCCGATATTACTTATTTTTAAATGATGAACAAAATGAAGGGCGGTTTCTGTAGCTCTCTACTCAAGTCACTTGGAGCAGGGATTCTGAACGCTAGAGACCTGAATACGCAGTTTGGGAATAAGTTTCCTGTCTCTCTCAGCTGCTTCACTTCATATTCTTAGTATCTTTGTTAAAGGGAAGTCCAGGGAAAGGAGAAGAGACAAACAAAAGTTTATTAATTTAAGTCTCATTTTAGTAAAAAGAGAAACTTAGGTGAAAATGTCACAAAGATTCAACATGAGTTCAGTAAGAAGTGAAGTCAGAACACTTCTTCCATTACTTGGTGGAACATGTGTGGATATGAATAAGGTACTGACAATTTGTCACATGACGTCCTCATGCACCATGTGAGACATGTGGACAGGAAAGCAGAGGTGGAGATGGTGCTGGGCTCCTGGAGGGTGGTGACCGAACTGATACCTGTCCCCGTGACCTCCCCAGGGCATGTCAGCAAGTTTCATGGAAGAGATGCCAGATGGAAGAGATGGCAGGGTTCAGATTCATGAAGGGCCCAGTAGTTCAGGGCAACAGATAAGATCTAATAAAATGTACTGTGTTAACGCTAAATGTGAGGTCTTCTTGATTCTAAGAAACCCAAGGGAAAATTTCAGGATTAGCACAAGATGACTTAATAACAGCTAGTAAGAAAAAGAGTTTAAGGTTTGGGGAATCACCCATCAGGAATGTCCAATGTAGGCAGACTTTTTCAGAAGTTCTTTAACATAATATTGGAGAAAGAAATGGAATTCATTTAGAAGATGGCGTGTGTGGCCGGGCGCGGTGGCTCAAGCCTGTAATTCCAGCACTTTGGGAGGCCGAGACAGGCGGATCACGAGGTCAGGAGATAGAGACCATCCTGGCTAACCCGGTGAAACCCTGTCTCTAGTAAAAAATACAAAAACTAGCCGGGCGAGGTGGCGGGCGCCTGTAGTCCCAGCTACTCGGGAGGCTGAGGCAGGAGAATGGCGTAAACCTGGGAGGCGGAGCTTGCAGTGAGCTGAGATCCGGTCACTGCACTCCAGTCTGGGCAACAGAGCGAGACTCCATCAAAAAAAAAAAAAAAAAAAAAAAAAGATTGTGTGTATGTGTTTACATGTGTATACCTTTGTACAGACATTTACTCCACAAAATTCCTGCTCGATGGTCATCTCTGTTGAGAAATGTGATGAACTGGTGATTTTGTTTATGGAATGGGATCCAGCTTGGTTTCTCTTATCCTGCAGATGCACAGTGGCCCAGCAGTATTCCCCTGGAAAACTGTTCTCCGGACGCTGCAGTGCCCCTCTGTGCTGTCTGTGGCCACCTGTGGTCTGTTTCCGGGCTCACTTTCATATCGCATTGGCCTGTTTTTGTATCTTGTGCCAGTCCAACCCTCTTCTTTCTTTGATTGATTGATTGATTGATTGACCGAGTCTCGCTCTGTCGCCCAGGCTGGAGTGCAGTGGCACAATCTCAGCTTACTGTAAGCTCCACCTCCCGGGTTCACACCATTCTCCTGCCTCAGCCTCCCGAGTAGCTGGGACCACAGGCGCCCATTGACATGCCCAGCTAATTGTTTGTATTTTTAGTAGAGACAGGGTTTAATCGTGTTAGGATGGTCTCCATCTCCTGACCTCGTGATCCACCCGCCCCAGCCTCCCAAAGTGCTGGGATTACAGGCATGAGCTACCGTGCCTGGCCTCTTCTTTTCTTTTCTCTTTTATTTTCTTCTTTGAGACAGGGTCTCACTCATTACCCAGGCTAAGTGCGGTGGCACAATCTCTGCTCATTGCAGCCTCGACCCCCTGGACTCAAGCAATCCTCTCACCTCCCTAGTAGCTGGGACCACAGACATGCGACACCACACTTGGCTAATTGAAAAAAACTTTTTTTTTTTTAATAGAGACAGGGTCTCACTGTTCCCCAGGCTGGTCTCAAACTCCTGGGCTCAAGCAATCCTTCTGCCTTGGCCTCCCAAAGTGCCGGGATGACAGGTGTGAGCCACTATGTCCCGCCTTTGCCCCACTTCTCGAAAGATATTTTCACTGAATGTAAAATCGGAGATATCAGTTATTATCTTTCAGAATCATACTAGTTCCTTTCTCTGCTGCCTTTTGGGTTCTGTTGTTTTACCTGGGAGCTTGTTCTGTTGAACAGGTCATTTTTCCTTCCTCTGGACATTTTTAAGACTTTTTTCCCCTTTATCTTTGGTGTTCTGCAGTTTCATTATTTCTCTAGCTGTGGCTTTATTTTTATTTATCCTGCTTTAGGACTGTTGGGCTTTTTAAGTCTGTGGATTTGTAGCTTTCCTTAATTCTGGAGAATCCGCAATCATCAATTATTCACAAAGTGCCTCTACCCCATTTTCTTCTTGCCTCAACCTTCTGAAATCCAAATAAATGTCATCTCTCCCTGCTTCAAGTCTCTTAGTTTAAAACTCATATTTCCCACCTTTCTCACTTTTTTTTTTTTTTTTTTTTTTTTTTTTTTTTTGAGACGGAGTCTCACTCTGTCACCCAGGCTGGAATGCAGTGGCCGGATCTCAGCTCACTGCAAGCTCCGCCTCCCGGGTTCACGCCATTCTCCTGCCTCAGCCTCCCGAGTAGCTGGGACTACAGGCGCCCGCCACCTCACCCGGCTAGTTTTTTGTATTTTTTAGTAGAGACGGGGTTTCACCGTGTTAACCAGGATGGTCTCGATCTCCTGACCTCGTGATCCACCCGTCTCGGCCTCCCAAAGTGCTGAGATTACAGGCTTGAGCCACCGCGCCTGGCCTTTTTTTTTTTTTTTTTTTTTTTTTTTGAGACAGAGTCTCACTCTTGTCACCCAGGCTGGAGTGCAGTGGCATAATCTCAGCTCAATGCAACCTCTGCCTCCCGGGTTCAAGCAGCTCTCCTGCCTCAGCCTCCCTAGTAGCTGGGACTACAGGCACCCGCCACCATGCCCAGCTAATGTTTTATATTTTTAGTAGAGATGGGGTTTCACCATGTTGGCCAGGCTGGTCTTGAACTCCTGACCTCGTGACCCACCTCCCCACCTTGGCCTCCCAAAGTGCTGGGATTACCAAGGCATGAGCCACCGTGCCTGGCCTCTCACTTTTCTTTCTTAAGCATAATTTATTCTGACGTATCTTCAGTGTATGTATTCTCTTTTTATTCTTTTATTCCTGTTAAACCCATTGGCCTTAATGCTGTTTATTTCTAGAATTTCTACTCCTGTTTTTCTGCAAGGTCATTTTTTTTTCTCATTTGCTATTCCTTACATATAGTTTCAAGCTTACCGGTTTCCTCAGTGAATATAGTAAGTAGAGGAGCCTCATGGTCTGCCTCAGGTCGTTGAGATGTTGAGTCTCTGGATCTGGTCCTGGTGCTGGCCTTTTCTGTCTTTGCTCCTGGGGCATTGTTTCCATGAATGTGTGGTTACTGTTGACTGCATTACTCATTGTCCTGGAGAAATGACTTGTGGGGATTTTTCAGATCTAGGATAAAGATACTTCCTCCAAACTAGGTTTACGCTTCCTTCTGCCAGGTACCTCGGGGTGCTGTCGGCCTAACGCCATGTTAAACTAAATCCACCAACTGTGAGCTTTGGGAATCTTCTCACCGGTGTGAATTTGGGCCATACGTCCTGTGAGGGCTGTCCTGTGATCACTGCTCTGTGGAGGGGACCAGCCTTGGACTTCTTATCAGAGGCCGGGGGTGGCTGGATGGGGGCAGATGTTTTCAGGGCAAGAGCGGCTTGGCTCGACCCTCTGGTTTCTGCTATCCCCAGATGGTGCCTGGCGATTCCTCACTGTCGTCAGCCCCTGGATGCCTTTAAGAAAACCTCCTTTTATTTTGTCAGCATTGTTGGTTCTTCTCAGGAGAGGCCTGGTCCAAGTATTTGGGTTATCATAGTTTTACAAAACGTTCGTGTCTATGAAATCTTAAGTCACCTCTTTTTAAAAAATGTACCTTTTAGGCCGGGTGCGGGGGCTCACGCTTGTAATCCCAGCACTCTGGGGGGCCGAGTCAGGCAGATCACTTGAGGCCAGGAGTTTGAGACCAGCCTGGCCAACATGGTGAAACCCCGTCTCTACTAAAAATACAAAAATTAGTCGGGCGTAGGGCTGGACGCAGTGGCTCACGCCTGTAATCCCAGCATTTTGGGGGCCCAAGGTAGGTGGATCACCTCAGGTTGGGAGTTCAAGATCAGCCTGACCAACATGGAGAAACCCCGTCGCTACTAAAAATACAAAATTAGCTGGGCGTGGTGGTGCATGCCTGTAATCCCAGCTGCTTGGGAGGCTGGGGCTGAGGCAGGAGAATCACTTGAACCCGGGAGGCAGAGGTTGCGGTGAGCCGAGATTGCGCCACTGCACTCTAGCCTGGGCAACAAGGGCGAAACTGTGTCTCAAGACAAAAAGAAAAATTAGTGAGGTGTGGTGGTACATGCCAGTAGTCCCAGCCAGTCGGGAGGCTGAGGCAGGAGAATCACTTGAACCTGGGAGGCAGAGGTTGCAGTGAGCAGAGGTGGCACCTCTGCACTCCAGCCTGGGCAACAGAGACTCCATCTCAAAAAAAGTAAAATAAAATAAATTTTTAAAAAATTTTTTTAATTAAAAATGTACCTTTGATGTTTTTTATTTGAACTATACATAGTAAGCAGCATGTTTGTTTGTTTGTTTATATTTGTTTGTTTTCTTGAGATGGAGTCTTGCTCTTCCCCACATGGGGTGGGGGTGTGAGGGGTGCGTTTCAGGAAGAGCAGGTGCGAGGACGCTGCTAGCGCTTGACTCTTCTTCCCAGACCTGTGCTCTTGAATTTGGGGAAACCCTTGCTCTTCTGTTGGGCCTGAAAGAAAATCCGGTGTGCCTGACGCTCTGCAGGCCCCCGTCACGGGCTGAGCTGGGGTGGTGCCACCGGGAAAACTCGGCGCACATCCCTGGTGCCAATGATGACAGCATCAGTCATGGACTTATCTTCTTTTGTTAATGAGACCTTAGAAATGTAAAAACGATACACTCTTCTTTTTTTTTTTTTTTTTTGAGACGGAGTCTCACGCTGTTGCCCAGGCTGGAGTACAGTGGCACGATCTCGGCTCGCTGCAAGCTCCGCCTCCCGGGTTCCCGCCATTCTCCTGCCTCAGCCTCCTGAGTAGCTGGGACTACAGGCGCCCGCCACCGCGCCCGGCTAATTTTTTGTATTTTTAGTAGAGACGGGGTTTCACTGTGGTCTCGATCTCCTGACCTTGTGATCCGCCCGCCTCGGCCTCCCAAAGTGCTGGGATTACAGGGTTGAGCCACCGCGCCCGGCCGATACACTCTTCTTTAAAATAATTGTGGTCAGTACCCATAACTCTTACCGTCTTAACCATTTCTAATTATACAGTTCAGTGACATTAAATATATTCACATTTTTGTACAGCCATCACCACCCTCCAACCTCCAGAACTCTTCATGTTGCAAAACTGAACCACGGCACCCATGAAGCGGGGACTCCCCTGCCCCGGGCAGCTCTGTCTGTCTCTGAGTCCCACTACTCTAGGGACCTCATACAATATTTGTCCTTTGTGACTGGCTTACTTCACTGAGCATAGTGTCCTCAGGGTTCCTCCATGTTGTAGCTGTGACAGGAGTCCCTTCCTTTTAAAGGCTGGATAACAATTCCATTGTATGCAGATGCCGCATTTTGATTTTGAGGCTGCCCGTTTGTGGAGGGACACTCTGCTGCTTCCCCCCCGTGGCGGTTGTGGATAATGCTGCTGTGAGCGTGGGTGTGCAGACGTGGCTTTGAGACCCTGTTTTCCGTTGTTGTGGATTTATACCCAGCAGTGGAATTGCTGGAGCCCATGGTAATTCTGTGTTTCATTTTTTGAGGAATTACCATACTGTTTCCCATAGTGCCTCCAGCATTTTACGTTTTTACCCGCAATGCAGGAGGTTCCGATTCCTCCACATCCTCACCAACGCTTATCTTCCATGTGTGTGTTGATAGTAGCTGTCCTAGAGGGTGTGCGGTGGTGTCTCAGCGTGTCCTCATCTGCCTCCCTCAGGATCAGTGACATGGATCATCTTTTCACGTGCTTGTAGGCCATTTGTGTATCTTCTTCGGAGAAATATTTACATAAGTCCTTTGTCCGTTTTTAATCAGATTGGGGTTGTTTTGCTGAGTTGTAGGAGTTTCTTTTTTTTTTTTTTTTTTTTTTTTTTTTTTTTTGAGACGGAGTCTCGCTCTGTCGCCCAGGCTGGAGTGCAGTGGCCGGATCTCAGCTCACTGCAAGCTCTGCCTCCCGGGTTTACGCCATTCTTCTGTCTCAGCCTCCCGAGTAGCTGGGACTACAGGCGCCCGCCACCGCGCCCGGCTAGTTTTTTGTATTTTTTAGTAGAGATGGGGTTTCACTGTTTTAGCCAGGATGGTCTCGATCTCCTGACCTCATGATCCACCCGTCTCGGCCTCCCAAAGTGCTGGGATTACAGGCTTGAGCCACCGCGCCCGGCCAGGAGTTTCTTAAATACATTCTAATAACTGTATAGAATATAGATAATAGGTCCTTTGTCCATTTTTCACTCAGATTATGTTTCTTTTTGCTGAGTTTTTTTTAATATATTCTAATAACTAGAGTATATAGAGAATATAGATATATACATCCTTTATCCATTTCTTTTTTTTTTTTTTTTTTGAGACGGAGTCTCACTCTGTCGCCCAGGGTGGAGTGCAGTGATGTGATCTCGGCTCACTGCAACCTCGGCCTCCTGGGTTCCAGCGATTCTCCTGCCTCAGCCTCCCAAGTAGCTGGGATTACAGGCTCCTGCCACCACTCCTAGTTAACTTTTGTATTTTTAGTAGAGATGGGGTTTTGCCATGTTGACCAGGGTGGTCTCCAACTCCTGACTTCAGGTGATCCACCTGCCTCAGCCTCCCAAAGTGCTGGGATTACAGGTATGAGCCACCACGCCTGGCCCTGTTTCTTTTTTTTTTTTTTTTTTTTTTTTTTTTGAGACAGAGTCTCGCTCTGTCGCCCAGGCTGGAGTGCAATAGTGCGATCTTGGCTCACTGCAAGCTCCACCTCCCTCAGGTTCATGCCATTCTCCTGCCTCAGCCTCCCGAGTAGCTGGGACTACAGGCGCCCGCCACCACGCCTGGCTAATTTTTTGTATTTTTAGTAGAGACAGGGTTTCACCGTGTTAGCCAGGATGGTCTCGATCTCCTGACCTTGTGATCCACCCACCTTGGCCTCCCAAAGTGCTGCGATTACAGGCATGAGCCACTGTGCCCGGCCCACGCCTGGCCCTTTATCCATTTTTTTAACCAGTTTGTTTGTTTTGCTGAGTTGTAGGAGTTTTTGTTTTTTGTTTTTTGACATATTCCAATAACTAGGATAGAGAATATAGATATATAGAGAATATGTATAGAGAGAAAATAGAATATATGTGTTCTAGATATTAATACCTTATCAGGTATATGATTTTAAAATACTTTCCCTCATTCTCTGGGTTGCCTCTGTTGATAGTATCCTTTGAAGCACAAAAGTTTTTATTTATTTGTTTAGAGACAGGGTTTCGCTCTGTTGCTTAGGCTGGAGTACAGTTGGACGATCTCAACCCATTTCAGCCTCAACTTCCCAGGCTCGAGCCATCCTCCCCCCTCAGCTGTCCCAAGTAGCTGGGACCACAGGCACAGGGACCACACCCTGCTAATTTTGTGTATTTTTAGTTGAGATGAGGTATTTCTTTGTTACCCAGGCTGGTTTTGAGCTCCTGGGCTCCAGTGGTCCACCCACCTCAGCCTCCCAAAGTGCTGGGACCACAGGTGTGAGCGCTGCATCGAGTCAAAAGTTGTACATTTTCACGAAGTCTAATGTGTCTATTTTTCTTTTGCTGCCCCTGCTTTTGGTATCGCATCCAAGAGATCATTGCCAAATCCAGTGTCATGAAGCTTTTCCCCTGTGTTTCCTTCTAAGAGTTTTATAGTCTTAGCTCTCACAGTTAGGTCTTTTATTTTGAGTTAATTTGTATACGGTGTTAGGTAGGAGTCCAGCTTTATATTTTTGCAGGCGGACATCCAGTTGTTGTGACACCATTTGTTGAAAGACTGTCCTTTCCCCATCGAATGGTCTTGACACCCTTGTTGAAGATCATTTGACCATACATGAGGGTTTATTTCAGGACTGGAATTTCTTAAAGATTAAATAATACTGGACCCATCCCTCACATTCCTCAGTGTCCTAGTGGCCTGCATGGTGAGTTCCCAGATTCGGGGTGGGGTGCATCTGGCCCTGCCACTGGGCCCGCTCACTAGAAGTCTTGGTTCCGCCTCTTCTTTCATGTTTCCCAAAGGCAAACCTGGTATAAGAAGAACTTGAATCAATGTTTTTCTCAAATTATTTGCATGTAAAAGGAGTTCACTTTTTCACTTCCAACTTAATGTAAACTGGTTAAGCAGTGGCATGGGCTCAGTGTTCATTTTGTCTACAATTGATACTAAAGAGTTGGATCTTGATAGACGCAGTGGCGCTTGTAATCCCAGCACTTTGGGAGGCCGGGCGTGGTGGCGTGTTCCTGTAGTTCCAGCTACTCGGAGGCTGAGGCAGGAGAATCGCTTGAACCCAGGAGGAGGAGGTTGCAGTGACCTGAGATTGCGCCACTGCATTCCAGCCTGCGCAGTGGAGTGAGCCTTCATCTCAAAAAAAAAAAAAGATCTTTAACTTCCAGTCCTGCCGCCCCCACCCCCCGCGTGTTTGCTTCGCAATACATGAATCCCATACGTGCCTCCTTCACACGCATGTTCTCTCTGTAACCCACCACTTTGTCTGATTGGTTGACAGGTTACGTTTTTCTCTCGTCCCAGCTGTGTGGACAGGGCCACACGCCCTCCTGGACAACGACGGCTCTTGCGTGCATTTTCCAGTGTTTCTTTTGTCAGAGAGGCCAGCAGAGCCGCGGTTCTTCCAGAACCAGCCCTGAGCTAAGTGAGGAGTGCCCAGGAGAGATGGTGAAAATGACAAAGTCCAAAACTTTCCAAGCGTATCTGCCGAATTGTCACCGAACGTACAGCTGCATCCACTGCAGAGCACACCTGGCCAATCATGATGAGCTCATCTCCAAGGCAAGTGGCTTATGCCAAAAAACTGATAGCACAATGATTATTTGTTGTTGTGGTACCTACTTAGTGGAAGAATATTTAAGCATCACATGACTTCCTGAGTGTGCTGTGTCCTGAACGTCTAGAGCCTTCTAGGCAGTGTTGGTGAGCATTTTGTGCATGGTTAACTGTGGCTATGCCATGATCTCAGATGTGATCCTGGCACGGTGGGTGGGTTTCCAGGGCCAGGCAGCTGGGACTGCCAGGATCACGAGCGGCAAGGTGAATCACTTGTTTCTCAGAGCAGAAAACCAGAGAGGACTGAATGAGCAAAAGAAGTCTAGAAAAATCTGTGGAAATAGTTTCATAATAAGGGTATTAAGAAAAAAAAATTTTTTTTTTTTTTTGAGATGGAGTCTTGCTCTGTTGCCCAGGCTGGAGTGCAGTGGCCGGATCTCAGCTCACTGCAAGCTCCGCCTCCCGGGTTCACGCCATTCTCCTGCCTCAGCCTCCCGAGTAGCTGGGACTACAGGTGCCCGCCACCTCGCCCGGCTAGTTTTTTGTATTTCTTAGTAGAGATGGGGTTTCACCGTGTTAGCCAGGATGGTCTCGATCTCCTGACCTCGTGATCCGCCCGTCTCAGCCTCCCAAAGTGCTGGGATTACAGGCTTGAGCCACCGCGCCCGGCCGGTATTAAGAAATTTTAAAAACTCAGTATGGTTAAGAAGGAAAGGGGTTGCTCAGGAAAATGCCCCAGAGGATGTGGCTGCGTTTGCAGGGTCTGTAGGAGCCCTGGGTGAAGCTCTGGCTGGTCTCTGTGCACAGGACCCGTGAGCAGCCTTGAATATGTAAATAAGATCCCCCGGCCCCTCCTTACTGTGCTGAGCTCCTTATTAGCCGTGTGTGGCGTTTATCATCAACCAGCTGTGAACATTTAAACAGGCCACACATCACAGAGGAGCTGATGCTCACTCAGGGAATGACAGCGTTCTCCCCACGTCCTCAGTTCATGACCTCCCCCCAGCCTCACAGGTCGTGACCTACCCCCATCCTCAGGTCATGACATCTCCCCATCTTCACAGGTCATGACCACTTTGGAAACAAAGTTTGTCGGGAAGTTGTGCCTTTCAGGAATCTTTTCTTCTTTAATAGGTATTTTATTTATTTGTTTATTTGTTTTGTAGAGACAGGGTTTTACCATGTTGCCCAGGCTGGTCTTGTGCTCCTGGCCTCAAGTGATCCTCCTGCCTTGGCCTCCCAAAGTGCTGGGATCATCAGTGTGAGCCACCACGCCCAGCCAGGAATCTCTTAGGTTTCCTGTTTAACTCGATGAGAAGAACATTTACCTGCTTGTATTTTCACTAGGTAATAGTGAGAGGCTCCTCATTTCATCATCTGAGATAGAAACTGTTGAACGAGGCAGAGTTTCTGCTCTCTCATTGCCTCTGGGGCTCCTGTGTGCACTGGGAAGTGTGAGGTGAGAAGTGGAAGGAGCCAGGCACCCCATTTCCTCAGTGTTTTCCGAGGTAGGCTCAGTGTGTAAAATGACATGAGGTAACAAGAGGCGGAGCTGCTCTGGGCCCCCAGGTAGGGGCAGTGAAGCTTGTGGCCTTGTGGAGCCCCGTGACACCTGTGTGTTGGCCATGACCTAAGCAGGTGACCTGAGCACTGAGCAGGTAGTCAGTGTCCAGCCCCATGCATGGTTTTGTTTCGGAAGCATGCCAGGTGTGTTCATTGCTACATGGTCAAAAGGAATTTGAGATGCTTCTGTTGAAGAGCCTGGAGGTCATCACTGAGCTGTTTTAAAAATTGTATCAGCTGGGTACGGTGGCTCACGCCTGTAATCCCAGCACTTTGGGAGATCTAGGTGGGCGGATCACCTGAGGTCAGGAGTTGGAGACCAGACCAGCCTGACCAACATGAAGAAACCCCGTCTCGGTTGGGCGCGGTGGCTCACGCCTGTAATCCCAGCACTTTGGGAGGCCGAGACTGGCGGATCACGAGGTCAAGAGTTCGAGACCAGCCTGACCAACATAGTGAAACCCCGTCTCTACTGAAAATACAAAAGTTAGCTGGGCGTAGTGGCGTGCTCCTGTAATCCTAGCTACTTGGGAGGCTGGGGCAGGAGAATCGCTTGAACCTGGGAGGCGGAGGTTGCAGTGAGCCAATATGGCACCACTGCATTCATTCCAGCCTGGGCAACAGGGCGAGACTCCGTCTCCAAAAAAAAAAAAAAAAGAAAAAAAAGAAACCCCGCCTCTACTGGAAAAAAAAAAAAAAAAAAATACGGCCAGGCACAGTGGCTCACGCCTGTAATCCCAGCACTTTGGGAGGCCAAGGCAGGCAGATCACGAGGTCAGGAGATCGAGACCATCCTGGCTAACACAGTGAAACCCCATCTCCACTAAAAATACAAAAAATTAGCTGGGCGTGGTGGCGGGTGCCTGTAGTCCCAGCTACTTGGGAGGCTGAGGCAGGAGAACGGCGTGAACCCGGGAGGCAGAGGTTGCAGCGAGCCGAGATAGTGCCACTGCACTCCAGCCTGGGTGACAAAGTGATACTCCGTCTCAAAAATAAAAAAAAATACAAAATTAGCTGGGTGTAGTGGCACATACCTGTAATCCCAGCTACTTGGGAGGCTGAGGCAGGAGAATCATTTGAACCCGGGAGGCGGCCTTTGCGGTGAGCCAAGATTGCACCACTGCACTCCAGCCTGGGCAACAAGAGTGAAACTCTGTCTAAAAAAGCAAAAAAAAAATTGTATCAAGAGCAGAAGCCTGTCTGGGCACGGTGGCTTACATCTGTAATCCCAGCACTCTGGAAGGCCAAGGTGGGTGGATCACTTGAGGTCAGGAGTTTAAAACCAGCATGGCTAACATGGTGAAACAGAGTCTCTATTAAAAATACAAAAAAATGGCCGGGCGCAGTGGCTCAAGCCTGTAATCCCAGCACTTTGGGAGGCCAAGACAGGCGGATCACGAGGTCAGGAGATCAAGACCATCCTGGCTAACACGGTGAAACCCCGTCTCTACTAAAAAATACAAAAAAACTAGCTGGGCGAGATGGCGGGCGCCTGTAGTCCCAGCTACTCGGGAGGCTGAGGCAGGAGAATGGCGTGAACCCGGGAGGCGGAGCTTGCAGTGAGCCGAGATCCGGCCACTACGCTCCAGCCTTGGCGACAGACTGAGACTCCGTCTCAAAAAAATAAAAATAAAAATTAGCTGGGCGGCCGGGCGCGGTGGCTCAAGCCTGTAATCCCAGCACTTTGGGAGGCCGAGGCGGGCGGATCACAAGGTCAGGAGATCGAGACCACAGTGAAACCCCGTCTCTACTAAAAATACAAAAAATTAGCCGGGCGTGGTGGCGGGCGCCTGTAGTCCCAGCTACTCAGGAGGCTGAGGCAGGAGAATGGTGGGAACCCGGGAGGCGGAGCTTGCAGTGAGCCGAGATCGCGCCACTGCACTCCAGCCTGGGCAACAGCGTGAGACTCCGTCTCAAAAAAATAAAAATAAAAATTAGCTGGGCATGGTGGCACACACCTGTAATCCCAGCTATTCAGGAGACTGAGACATGAGAATTGCTTGAACGCAGGAGGCAGAGGTTGCAGTGAGCTGAGATCACACCAGTACACTCCAGCCTGGGTGACTGAGAGTGAGACTCTGTCTCAAAAAAAAAAAAAAAAGAAAAGAAAAGCAGAAGCCTGTCAGAAGTCATTCGGTGCCAAATGAGCATTTCAGGACGAAAAAAGTGCCAAGAACTAAGCTCTCTGAGCACACAAACCACCAGAAAGGATTGGACCTCGTGCCTCCGTGGGTGATGGGCCGGGCGAGGTGGCAGTTGGGCCAGGCGAGGTGGCAGGATGACGATGAGAGTGAGTTCTTCTCCCTTCCGTGGTGATTCTGATGAGGATTCACTGAGACCACAGAGAACACCTGCCCCACAGAACAGGCTCCAGCACCTGCGAGGCGAGAGGCACTGTCTCCACAGCCTCTAAGTTAGTATTTGTCATAACAAGGGATCCCCTGGCTCCAGGGAGCCTGTTGCTGCTGTAGGCAGCTCTGGTTACTAGAAAGCTCCATCTAGTTAGCAAACTCTGATCTGTGGTCCAAATCTGTCACACCACCTGTTTATGCAAGGTTTTCATAGATCACAGCTGTGCTCATCTGTTTACAGAGTAATTAGAACAAGGACCATATGTCCCCCAAAGCCTAAACTACTTCTCTCCTGGCTCTAATTTACAGAAGGAGTTTGCTGGCCCCAACTCTGATAAGACAGCTCTGAGTCTGAATCACAGAGCTGCTCTTGTCTCTGAGCCAAACCCTATTAAAAGTAAGGACTTGGCCGGGCGCGGTGGCTCAAGCCTGTAATCCCAGCACTTTGGGAGGCCGAGACGGGCGGATCACGAGGTCAGGAGATCGAGACCATCCTGGCTGACACGGTGAAACCCCGTCTCTACTAAAAAATACAAAAAACTAGCCGGGCGAGGTGGCGGGTGCCTGTAGTCCCAGCTACTCGGGAGGCTGAGGCAGGAGAATGGCGGGAACCCGGGAGGCGGAGCTTGCAGTGAGCTGAGATCCGGCCACTGCACTCCAGCCTGGGCGGCAGAGCGAGACTCCGTCTCAAAAAAAAAAAAAAAAAAAAAAAAAAAAAGTAAGGACTTTCAGAGTAGGTGAGAATTAGGAAATTCAGTCCAGAAAATTGAAGACTGATGAGGATGTGGGAAGAGTCTGTAAGATGATTATTAAACTGAACATAGGCCAGGCACGGTGGCTTACGCCTGTAATCCCAGCACTTTGGGAGGCCGAGGTGGGCGGATCGCGAGGTCAGGAGATCGAGACCATCCTGGCTAACACAGTGAAACCCCGTCTCTACTAAAAATACAAAAAATTAGCCAGGCGTGGTGTTGGGCGCCTGTAGTCCCAGCTACTCGGGAGGCTGAGGCAGGAGAATGGTGTAAACCAGGGAGGCGGAGCTTGCAGTGAGCTGAGATTGCACCACTGCACTCCAGCCTGAATTGCTGGAGCCAGAGCAAGACTCCGTCTCAAAAAAAAAAAAAAAACTGAACATAGAACAATGTTCCTAATCCTAGAATGCCACTTAAGGGAATACTCATTTTTAAGCCTGAATGCTGAGGAAAAAGAGCCTCCCCAGATCTCAGCAGCTTAAAACACAGGTTTATTTCATGCTCAGGTGGGATGTCTACCAGGGACAGCTGGGGGCTCTGCTTTGTTGTTGTTGTTGTTGTTTGAGACGGAGCCTTGCTTTGTCGCCCAGGCTGGAGTGCAGTGGTGCCATCTCACTCACTGCAACCTCTGTCTCCCAGGTTCAAGCGAGTCTCCTGCCTCAGCCTCCCAAGTAGCTCAGATTACAGGTGTCCGCCACCACACCCAGCTAATTTTTTGTATTTTTAGTAGAGATGGGGTTTCACCATGTTGTCCAGGCTGGTCTTGAGCTCCTGGCCTCAAGTGATCCTCCCACCTCGGCCTCCCAAAGTGCTGGGATTATAGGCATGAGGCATTGTGCTGGACCCTTTTCATTTTTTAAAAATTATATAATATTGCTCATAATCACATTAAAATAATGTATATGTGTAAACAAGGAGACTTGCTTCGTCCTCCTGCCTTGTCCTGCTCCATTCCTTGGAGATGTCACTGTTAGTAGTTTGGCATCTGTTGTCGTTATTTTGTTTTAATGGAAACATATGTTTCACTTTATTATTATTATTATTATTATTTTGAGATGGAGTTTTGCTCTGTCGCCCAGGCTGGAATGGTGGCACAATCTTGGATCACTGCAAGCTCTGCCTCCGGGGTTCACGCCATTCTCCTGACTCAGCCTCCCGAGTAGCTGGGACTACAGGCGCCCGCCACCTCGCCCAGCTAATTTTTTGTATTTTTAGTAGAGATGAGGTTTCACCGTGTTAGCCAGGATGGTCTCGATCTCCTGACCTCGTGATCCAATTTCACTTTAAAGGGCTCAAGTGACACTTACTTTACAGCTAAACTTTTCCTCCCTTAATATTTTATGACTTTTATGACTATTTTTTTCTTTCTTTTTTTTTAGACAGGGCTTCTCCTGTCACCCAAGCTGGAGTGCAGTGGCAAAATCTCAGCTCACTGCAACCTCCACATCCTGTGCTCAAGTGATTTTCCTGCCTCAGCCTCCCAAATAGCTGGGACTTCAGGCTCACAGACACCATGCCCTGCTAATTTTTGTACTTTTTGTAGGGACAGGGTTTTGCCATGTTGCATGGGCTGGTCTTGAACTCCTGACCTCAGGTGATCTACCTGCCCTGGCCTCTCAAAGTGCTGGAATTACAGCCATAGTGCCTAGCCTATGACTGTTTTTCCATATCTGCTCCTACCTTCCCATCCCCTGCATGAGGCCCATATGTGGATGCAGTTGCTTACTCACTTATGGATGAGTACCTGACTTCCTGGTTAAGGCTTTTTTTGTTTTGTTTTTGTGAGATGTAGCCTCGCTGTGTAGCCCAGTCTGGAGTATAGTGGTGCGATCTCAGCTCACTGCAACATCCACCTCCCGGGTCCTGGTTCAAGCAATTCTCCTGCCTCAGCCTCCCGAGTAGCTGGGATTACAGGCATGCACCACCATGCCCAGCTAATTTTTGTATTTTTAGTAGAGACGGGGTTTCACCGTGCTGGCCAGGCTGGTCTTGAACTCCTGAACTTGTGATTTGCCTGCCTCAGCCTTGCAAAGTGCTGGGATTACAGGCGTGAACCACCGTGCCCAGCCTTTTTAAAAAAATTTTTTGAGGCAGAGTTTCACTCTTGTCACCCAGGCTGGAGTGCAATGGTGCGATCTCGGCTCACTGCAACCTCCACCTCCTGGGTTCAAGTGATTCTCCTGCCTCAGCCTCCTGAGTAGCTGGGAATACAGGCACCCTCCACCATGCCCAGCTAATTTTTGTATTTTTATTAGAGACAGGGTTTCTCCATGTTGGCCAGGCTGGTCTTGAAATCCTGACCTTAGGTGATCCACCCACCTCGGCCTCCCAAAGTGCTGGGATTACAGGCATGAGCCACTGCTCCCGGCCTCTTTTATATTTTTAGAGGCAGTTTCTTGCTCTGTCCCCCAGGCTGGAGTGCAGTGGTATAATCATGGCTCTTCGAACTCCTGAGCTCAAGCAGTCCTCCTGCCTCAGCCCATTTTTGTTGTTGTTTGTTTTCCTAATTATGAACACTATAATCTGTGACCATTCTTGTTGCATTTCCTTATATACTCAAGCTAGTTTGTTGTTTACTGTAAATTCTTAGAAGTGGGACTGCTGGGTCCTATATTATGTGCCTTTTCCAGTTCAATATTGTCAAATAGTGTTTCAGTCACATTCTTCATAGCCTTTTGCCTTTGTTAGACCAAAAACCCCCAAAAAGGGCGGGCATGGTGGTTCACACCTGCCAATACAAAACCTCTTTGTTTTGTTTTTTTTTTTTTTTTTTTTTTTGAGACGGAGTCTCGCTCTGTCGCCCAGGCTGGAGTACAGTGGCCGGATCTCAGCTCACTGCAAGCTCCGCCTCCCAGGTTCATGCCATTCTCCTGCCTCAGCCTCCCGAGTAGCTGGGACTACAGGCACCCGCCACCTCGCCCGGCTAATTTTTTTTTTTTTTGAGACGGAGTCTCGCTCTGTCGCCCAGGCTGGAGTGCAGTGGCGCAATCTCGGCTCACTGCAAGCTCCGCCTCCCGGGTTCACGCCATTCTCCTGCCTCAGCCTCCCGAGTAGCTGCGACTACAGGCGCCCGCCCCTGCGCCCGGCTAATTTTTTCTATTTTTAGTAGAGACGGGGTTTCACCATGGTCTCGATCTCCTGACCTTGTGATCTGCCCACCTCGGCCTCCCAAAGTGCTGGGATTACAGGCGTGAGCCACCACGCCCGGCCCGCCCGGCTAATTTTTTTGTATTTTTTAGTAGAGATGGGGTTTCACTGTGCTAGCCAGGATGGTCTCGATCTCCTGACCTCGTGATCCACCCGTCTCGGCCTCCCAAAGTGCTGGGATTACAGGCGTGAGCCACCGCGCCCAGCCAAAACCTCTTTGTTTTATACAGAAATGTTGCTTTCTTGTTTTCTTTCCAATGAAATTTAGATATGAAAATCTGACAGTGTACATCATGTATGACATATGCAGTTTCCTTTGTGGGAGTGGTATTGAGTGAGCATCTCTTATCAGCTGACCCAAGACATTTTTAAATGACAGCCTCCATTATAAACTGTAATATAAGCCAGGCACGTTGGCTCCCACATGCAATCTCAACACTTTGGGAGGCCAAAGTGGGCGGATCACTTCAGGCCAGGAGTTCAAGACCAGCCTGGCCAACATGGCGAAACCCTATCTCTAAAAATCCTATCTCTAAAAATATAAAAATTAGCTGGGCCTAGTGGTGTGTGCCTGTAGTCCTAGCTACTGGAGAGGCTCAGGCAGGAGAATTGCTTGAACCCTGGAGGCAGAGGCTACAGTGAGTCCAGGTGGTGTCACTGCACTCCAGCCTGAGTGACAAAGTGAGACTCCATCTCAAAAAAACCCCAACTCCCCCCAAAGTTTTTGATTTGGTTTGCATTTCTTTGATTATGTTTGAGATCGATCGAGACTTGAAGCTGGCACTGGAGCAGGCGTTCCCACTTGTCCCGTGAGGTCAAAGGTCGTGGAGAGTGACCGAGTGCATCGGGGGTGCAGATGCCCTATTCTGACTCTTTCACGCTTGGCCATCTTAGAATACGTGAATGTACCATGCGCGGTTTCTCAGCGCATGGTATTTTCCTGGTGGGATAGATGTCACTGGAAGAGCCTTTCTCCAAGTGAGAGGCTATCTTGTGCTGTGACCTTTTTTTTTTTTTTTTTCCCAGACAGAGTTTCACTCTTGTTGCCCAGGCTGGAGTGCAGTGGCACAATCTTGGCTCACTGCAGCCTACACCTCCCAGGTTCAAGTGATTCTCCTGTCTTAGCCACCCAAGTAGCTGGGGTTACTGGTGCCCGCCACCACGCTCAGCTAACTTTTGTATTTTTAGTAGAGGTGGGGTTTCACCATGTTGGCCAGGCTGGTCTCAAACTCCTGACCTCAGGTGATCCGCCCGCCTCAGCCTTCCAAAATGCTGGGGTTACAGGCGTGAGCCACCATGCTCAGTCATGCTGTGACTTTTAAAACATTTCAGTGGGAAAGTATGGACACTTCCCCCTGCGCCTAGTATCTGACAGTGAGCGCATCTGAACTGCTGCAGAAGAGGCGGCGAGGAGAGCATTTTGAGGATCTGTGGGTTTTCGGGTAGAGAAAATCATTCGTGATCCCCTCTCAGAACTCTTCTAATCAGACATACGAAGCTCACCATTTAAAAACTGATTTTGCCATGATTTCCAATAATAGTCACTTGCAGAATGTTGATGCAGCAGAATCAGCCACTTCCTGACCGTCTACACTGAAAAACAGCTTGCAGCCCCGTTAAGTGGCTGTTGTTAGTAGAAGTGGAGTTCTGGAGGGGGGACACCGGTGTCTGCTCCCGGTGACCCGTCTGGGTGCAGCTAACAGAACTTGGGCCGTGGGGCTGGGCTCCCCTGGCTCTGAGCAGCACCCCTTTGTTCCAGAAAGTACTCGCAGCCAATCTCACGGGACCTTCTTCTTTCAGTCCTTTCAGGGGAGCCAGGGACGCGCCTACCTCTTCAATTCCGTGTGAGTACCCTGGTTCAGCCTGGGGGGCGGCGTGGGCCCCGGGATGGTCTGGATGGCACCTACCCAGCGCCCTGTGTAGAATCACCTGGTTAGGGGTCCTGAAAGAACCCACCATCCCCCACCTGGGAGTTTCTGAAATGCACTAAGGATCTTGCCCCTAGCCTGTCCCATCACTGATCTTCCCCATTGATGGTGGGGGCGGGCAGGGCCGGGGAGAGGCAGGGCGCTGCTCTTTGGGAGGTTCCCTGTTTTGGGGGAACTCTTAGGGGAATGGGGCGGGGCCCGCTGAGGGGCCGGGCCTGCAGCACGGTGGCCCCTCTTTCCCCTCAGGGTGAACGTGGGCTGCGGCCCCGCAGAGGAGAGGGTCCTTCTCACCGGGCTGCATGCGGTCGCCGACATCTACTGCGAGAACTGCAAGACCACACTCGGGTGGAAATACGTGAGTGCTGCCGGTTTCTAAGGGACGCTCGTGCCACAAGGGGATGTGCCACTAAGTTGCCACTGACCCACACCTCCCCCTGCAGTGTGGCCCCTGGTACCGGTCACAGTGCTTTCAGAAACCCCAGCTCCTCAGCCGAGGCGGGCAGTCCAGGCTCCGGTGAGGCATGACCACACCGCTGCCCTCCAGCCTGGGTGACAGGCCCCAACCCAAAACAAAAAACAAAACACATGTTCAGGCCCATTTCTTCCTAAGCCAGGCTGTCTGCACCCAGCCTGCCCTCTGCCCCTGAGCAGAGCCTGGGTGTGGGAGGAGGCTGAGAGGGCTGCGGGGGACTGCAGGAGGCTGTGCCCACCATCAGGGACAAGCCTGGAAGACCCCTCAGCGCCAGACCTGCTGGAGTGAGAGTCAGAGAGCTGCCCATGAGCAGCTGCCCAGATCCCTCTTCCCCGGAGACCTTGATTTGAAGGTCGCAGTCCCCACCTCCTCTCCAGCCTTCACCTCTAGTTCCCTTCCCTCTCTACCACATGGCTGATCTGGCCTCCAAAGCCAACAAACCTGGCCCCCTCAGGCCCTGCACCCTCTTGCCCCGCTTCCCTCCTCCACACTGCCCTGAGGTCTCTCTTCCAGGCTCCACTCTCTCTGGCCGACCTTTGTGGCCGAGTCCTCCCCTCCCCAAGGCCACCTCAGATTCCATGGTTTTGACCCCCTGGCCATCTGCCATCTGTTGGGTGCTCCCATGCCTTCCCTGGCTTTTGTTTGTTTTTGAGATGGTCTCAAACTCCTGACCTCAAGTGATCCACCCACCTCAGCCTCCCAGAGTGCTGGGATTACAGGCGTGAGCCACCGCCCACGGCCTGCCTGCCTTTCTTTTTTGAAGGAGGCTTTCCCATTCAGGCTCTGGTGTTCGCCGGGTCCAGGCCACCTGCTCTCCCTCTTTCCTGAATTCCTGATCATCTCTGGTCTCCCAGATTCCTCGTGAGCTTTGGAAGGCCACAGTTCACACGGTGGAAACGGGCTGCACAAGACTGGCAGGCATCCCCAGCCCTTCCCCCTGGTCAGTCAGCCCCTCACCCATCTGTGGGCCCCACTTCCAGAAACCCCTGCCTTCCCTGCATGGCCACCACACTGCATTCCCCTCTACGGCTGCACCCGCTGCTTCCTGCTGGCACAGTCCTTCCTGTGTCTGCCACACCTGCGGCTGCCGCTTGGATAGGCAGGACCCATCTTGGTCTTCTGTGTCCCTAGCACCAGGCCACACACTCAGCAAAACAAAAGGATGAGGACGTGTCTGTGGGAGAGATGTTAACTCCTCCCCATGCAGGGCCTTCTCCAGATATCCTGTTCTTTTGTTGTTGTTGTTTTGTTTTGAGACAGGGTCTTGGTCGATCTCAGCTCATTGCAGCTTCGACCTTCTGGGTTGAAGCGGTCCTCCACCTCACCCTCCCAAGTAGCTGGGACTACAGGCACACCACACCCAGCTAAGTTTTTGTTGCGTAGGCTTGTCTCGAACTCCTAGACTCAAGTCATCCTCCTGCCTTGGCCTCCCAAAGGGCTGGGATTACAGATGTGCACCACTGTGCCAGCCTCCGTCACTCTCCCTGTATTTGCCTTCACTCTAGTTATGCACAGAATTCCTGGAGTGTAGTCTTTTGCATCTCTTCAAGCCTCTTAAATCGCCCCACACGTAGTAAATTTTCAGTAAACAGATCTGCATTCACACTGTCCTACAAGTAATCCCAGCACTTTGGGAGCCTGAGGTGGAAGGATCACTTGAGCCCCGGAGGCCAAGGCTGCAGGGAGCTATGACCACACCACTGCATTCCAGCCTGGGCGACAGAGTGAGACCCTATCTCAAAACAAGCAAATGAAAAACCTTTTAGTGTATGTGCTGCCGAAGCAAGCACATGAAAAACTTTCAACAACAAATGTAAAGTAAACCTGCACTGCCTCAGTGGACTCACCTGGAACAGACCCCTCAGCGCTGGGTGAGTGCACAGCTCAGGGAACATCTGGGTATAGTTAATAGTATAGACTTGGGGGGGTTTTTTTGCCAAAAGAGTGATGAAATTTAAAAGTGAAACCTTCTGTCCTGAAACCTTCATCTCCCTTTTCTTTTTCAAGGAGCATGCGTTTGAGAGCAGTCAGAAATATAAGGAAGGAAAATTCATCATTGAGCTTGCTCACATGATCAAAGACAATGGCTGGGAGTAAAGTGCGAACTTTCCCTTCTCCTTCGAATGCTGTTTTGTGAAAGAAACTGAATGTAATGGAAACGTAGGAGCAGCCGGTGGCAGCCTTTCTTGCCCTCTGACCTCAAAGGCTAGCTGCACATAGCTCTTGACACTCTCGGCCATCTCTGTGGGTAAGGTGTCCCCTCCGATCTGTCCTCTTCATGTACACGGTTGTTTCTGAAAATCTTCAGTGAGCTTTTTCTAACTTCTCAAGTTCTAGAGAATTAACCAACTGATGACTTACCCGCCTAGTTAATACCTTCCTTTCACCTTTGTCTTCAATACAGTTGGGCTCTGCTTTTTTAAGGTTCAGTTGAAAACCAAACTGAGGCCGGGCGCGGTGGCTCACGCCTGTAATCCCAGCACTTTGGGAGGCCGAGGCGGGTGGATCACCTGAGGTCAGGGGTTTGAGACCATCCTGGCCAACATGGTGAAACCCCGTCTCTACTAAAAATACAAAAATTAGCTGGGCGTGGTGGTGGTGCCTGTAATCTTAGCTACTCAGGAGGCTGAGGCAGGAGAATCACTTGAACCTGGGAGGCGGAGGTTGCAGTGAGCTAAGATGGCACCATCGCACTCCAGCCTGGGGCACAAGAGCGAGACTTCGTCTCAAAAAAAAAAAAAAAATTAGCTGGGTATGGTGGCGCATGCCTGTAGTCCCAGCTACTCGGGAGGCTGATGCAGGAGAATCACTTGAACCCAGGAGGCGGAGGTTGCAGTGAGCCGAGATCGTGCCACCGCACTCCAGCCTGGTGACAGAGCAGGACTCCGTCTCAAAAAAAAAGAACCAAACTAAGTCTCTGAAGACCATAGGGACAGGGTCTCTTTAGATAGCAAGTCTCACCATTCCCCTTCTTAGAGAAAAGGTATTGTAGCCCATCCTCCACCCCACTCTTTTTCTTAAAATTCGCAAAACTTCAAATTGGCTATTCCTCTTTCAAATGAACCACTGAAGTACAGCGTTCATTTAAGAATCTTACAGAGGCAGTCAACAGACTTATACACTAAGGGTATTTTTGGTTTTTAGCCTGTTCAGAAACAGAGGCCAGCACTGATGACATTTTAGATATGCTCTGAATTGAGAAATGTGTCTAGTGGAACAGGTTGTTTATTTAAGCCAGTAGATTCCTTATCTAGAAAGCAGGTGAGCTGGCCCTTAGAGAAGGCTGTCCCAGGGGCCTGCAGAGGTGCCGTTACTGAGGCGACAGCCTCACGGGGTCTGGTAGCAGGGGTTGTGCCCTCAGCGGTGACAGCAGCTTAGGTGTCAGGTAGTTGCTGAGGGGCTGGTCCATGTCGTTATAGAGTAACACACTGGACCGAGTAAAAGTCGGATTTCATTTTCTACCCTGGATGTACTTGAAGAAAAAATTATTTTTGCATATGAAAGAGGCCAGAACCCACAGGAAAAACTTCAAAACTTGACGTTTGCCAGAATGTTGAAAATTTGTTCAGAAAAGGTTAAAGCAACAAGACAGGTTTAGCCTTTGTGAATGAAGGCGCCTGGCCTGCTAGCCGCATCGCCCGTCCCTGCGTGGTGCTGTCCCATGTCACTTGAACTGATAGAGGGGCCTGTGCAATCTCCTAAGGCCTGTGTTTCTGCCACATATTTTATTATAAATTACAATCCACCCATCCACCTGCCCTCCACCAGGAGTGGGCACCCCGTAAGGGTTTAGGCCACTTTGCAGAGGATGGAGGTCAAAAACCATTCCCAGATAAGTTTGGTTTTCAACATTTAGTAACCTGTCTCAGGGCACAGAGGGCAGGCAGGAGACTGGGGGAGGCCAAGGGGCAGCAGATAGGAGAGCACTGAGCCTGGATAGTTCTCTGCCTGGCGAGTGACTCTGAAGCTGCCTTCAGACAAGGCTAGTCTAGGGGCAAGAGTGCGAGCTGGCAGTAAGAACATGGCCACCTGTCCAGCTTCACACCTCCCCTGACTTAAGCCCTTCCTAAACCCAGACCTATGGTCCATGCAGGCACTGGGCTGTGCCCACTCAAGCTCACTGCCCATGTAGAGCATGCCTTTGGGTGCCATCTCTTGGCCCAAGCCTCAGTATGTGGGACATGCCGCTGCCCTGGTGGGCATGGCACTGAGATGCATCAACTCAGCAGGAGTGACAGAGGCAGAAGTTCCTTAAAAGCACATCTTCCACTTAGGAAAGGAAGGAAATTTTTGTACCGTCTTGTAAGCCTCCACATCCAGCTATGGCCCTGCAAGCTGCCTTATGCCTGCGCTAGTCTCCCTCATGGGTTCAGGCTGGCCCAGCACATCCCGACCTCCTGAGCTCGCGTGCGGCCATCTAGAGCGCAGGGGTCACTGCACGCTGCAGGGCTCTTGCTGCCCTGTCTCAAGCCTGGAGAGGCTCCGCCCACGAGCTGGCACATGAAGTTAGCAACACCTATGGCTTCAGTCAATTGTCTGAGACTCTGAAGAGGCTGAGACACCTTCCCGACTGGAAGAAGTTGTTCACTGAAAACTTAAACTGACCCTTCCCTTCGAGTCTTCATTCCTCTCCCATGTGGGAACCCAGCCTTGGATGCCCTGGGGACTAGGGGAAACAGTTGGGGGTTTGTGCCGTCCCCAGCCTGCTATGGGTGTGAGGACAGCCAGGTCCTGAGTGACTCAAGATGCTTCACTTACACTGAAGAATCTTCTAACTCTTCCGAGTGGTTTTTGTACACACTCAAGTTCTATTTAGAGCTGTTCTGCGTGTTGGGCGAGTTCGCTGCTCCCTCGTTTTGGGCACTTTGGTTTTTGTCTTTACTGACGGCATCGATTGAACATTTTTTACTAGTAGTCTTATGAATTTTCTTATGACTTATTTTGTATTTTTTTTTTTGTAACTTATACCAACAAAACTTTTATCACTTTTTTGTTGTTGTTGTTGGGCTTCTGCAAAATGCAAGCTCATTTTTAAACCAAATGAATAGACCATGAGCTGGCGACAGGGGAAGTGCTATTCGCAAGACCATGTCCACCACCCTCTAAAATTCCTGAACAATATCATCTGGGACTTCTATTTATTTAAAACAAATCTTCCTTGAGAGCCTTGGGAGGTGATGTCAGGGTTATAAATGGCACAGTGCATTTGCTGTAGGAAATGTGGTTTGGCATTGTTTTATACACACACAGTATTTTTATACCTTAATGCTTATTCTTGATGGCATCTGTCAGATATTAGAATCAGAAATAAGAATCTTCCCAAAATCCTTTTATTTACCTGATGCCCTCATCAGGTTATTAAAAATAATTCAAGTGGTTTTAATAGCTAAAAACCTGCAAATTAAGCTCTAAAACAAACTACAGAAATGTAAACCTTCACTTGCCAAAGGTCCTTGGTGGCCTGTCCCCTGCCCCAGGGGCAGATGGCCCTGAAGCCCTTCCCTCACTGTGCAGGCCATTGGGTGAGGCTGGACGGTCACCCACGGCGGCTTCACTGCAAGGAGCAGGACTGCCAAGCTCAAGCACGGGGCCTTCAATTTCCCCTGTCCTCTGGCCACGCTGCCAGCCCTTGGTCCTTATCTGTGTGAGGTTTACAAATAAAGCTTCTGATGTCAGATGTTTAAGTTGTGTGCTCAGTGGACGAGGCCATGTCCTGATGCAGAAGGCTGAGCCCAGGCTCTCTGTGGCATCCCTGAGAGCAGAGGGCAGTCTTAGGTTCTTCCAGCTCTGGAGCCAAGGGCGGCCTGGTCCCACTTCTCTGCCCCCACCATTGGGGGGATTTGAATGTAGCCAGAGAATACAGTCAGGGCCAGCCAGGGTGGCCACAGGGTCTTCTCCAAACCTGCTTCTCCCTCCCTGGTCAGGCCTCCACCCCCCACCACCCACACCTGTACCCTGGATGCTGCCTCAGAGACCTACGGGTGTGTAGACACCTGTGCAGTCACTGCGTCCTACTGTGCAGGCCCAGCTTGGTGTCTGAGCCTCTTACAAGTGAGTTACTGCCAGGGCTAGACCAGACCTCGCTGAGGACAGTGCCTGGCGGGAGGCATTGAGGGCGTCAAAAGTCACTCCAGGGGCCTGGTCAACAGTCACAGACGGGTGACAGGCTGCAGCGGGATGGGCTGGAGAAGAGGCGGAGCCAGCCGTGGTGCAGTTCTTGTTCTTAGCATGATGAAGGGCCAGAGGCTGGTGTGCAGCAGGGTGATAAGGGACAGACGTGTCTCTAGCGGTCATCAGGCAGCCTGTGGCAGTGGACAGGGTGAGGCAGGGATGCAGATGAGGCGCCACCCAGCATC
The DNA here is from genome assembly GCF_024542745.1 of Macaca thibetana thibetana. Lineage (NCBI taxonomy): Eukaryota > Metazoa > Chordata > Mammalia > Primates > Cercopithecidae > Macaca > Macaca thibetana. The sequence goes on from NC_065587.1 coordinate 30,479,586, forward strand.
CAGGGAGACAAAGGGCTCGGGCCTGCGGCTTCAGCATCAGTGATGAGAAAAGGAAGGGCAGAGGTACAGCCTGGAACGTACTGACAGGTTCAAGATTTGGGGCAACAAAAATGAGACAACCAAGAATAAGGCCTAAGAAGTTAGGGCTTGGCCGGGCGCGGTGGCTCAAGCCTGTAATCCCAGCACTTTGGGAGGCCGAGACGGGCGGATCATGAGGTCAGGAGATCGAGACCATCCTGGCTGACACGGTGAAACCCCGTCTCTACTAAAAAATACAAAAAACTAGCCGGGCGAGGTGGCGGGCGCCTGTAGTCCCAGATACTCGGGAGGCTGAGGCAGGAGAATGGCGTGAACCCGGGATGTGGAGCTTGCAGTGAGCCGAGATCTGGCCACTGCACTCCAGCCTGCGCGGCAGAGCGAGACTCCGTCTCAAAAAAAAAAAAAAAAAAAAAAGTTAGGGCTTAGTGTGAAGAACTAGAAGTGGGGGGCCTGAGGGCAACAGGGAGCCCGAGACGCGAAGGAGGGTCCATGACATGAGAACACTGACCACTGGCCTGGGCTGAAAACAGAAGAAAAAGCGAGCCAGGGGCACATTTAACAGAAAAATGGGGTCGAGGGAGGGTCTTGACGTTAGGAGATGCTGATGCAGCCGGCCAAAGGCCATCAGTCAGTGACAGGAGGAGCAGAGTCGGAGCCCAATGGCCGGGCCTGAAAGCAGCAAGGCCACCTTCTCAGCAGAAGGGTGGGGAGAGGGACTGCTTGTTCTCCTCACAGCCAGAGACACTGGCCTCAACCAGGTGTGGGTCCCCTCAAGATTCTGATAGGGGCAGAGAGAAGCCACGCAGGCTTGAGATGAAGCCCGTGGCCAGAGCAGGCAAGTGGGGCCCCGAGAGCCCAGGCAGGATACGGCAAGAAAGTCAATGCTGCAGTCCAGCATCGGCCATCAGAAGCCCCTGAAGCCCACCTGCAGAGGCTCAGGCTCAGTAGGTCTGGGGTCTGAAAACTTGTCCCAGGTGATGGCGTTGGTCAGGGGACCACACTGGTTGTATAAATAGGCTGTCCCTGAGAAGGTAACAGAAGAAGGCGTAAGAAAATCAGACTTATACAGCTGGGTGTGGTGGTGCATGCCTGTAGTCCCAGCTACTTGGGAGGCTAAGGCAGGAGGATTGCTTGAGCCCAGGAGGCTGAGGCTGCAGTAAGCCATGATCACACCACTGCACTGGAGCCTGGGCAACAGAGCAAGATCCTATCTTAAAAAGGAAACCAGAATGTGGAGACACAGTCCTTCCTCACTAACCTGGCCTACTGGAGGCCTGGGGCGCCAGCCTGGGTAAGGCAGACCTTATGCTCTGAGGTCCCAGCAGTGGGCTCTGGCTGGGCCAGGTCCTAGAAACAGGGCCAAGGCCCTTGGCAACAGGTTAAGGGGTGGGGAGGCTGTGGGCTCCCAGGGGCCAGGAAAAGGGATGCAGGCAGCAGGTAAGCCATTTATTGGATGGCAGCAGAGGGCAGGCTAGGAAGACTGGAAATGGAGATGTGGACACAGGCCCCCAGCCCTGCAACCCCACCAAGGTCCACAGTGGCCAACCTGCTGCTACCAGGAGCTGAAGTCCCCAAAACCCCGACTGGGCTTCTTCTTGGACATGGGGACAGTGGCGCTGGTTGAGGGCTCTTCCTCTGCCGCTCGCTTCCTGGGAAAAAGAAGCCGCTGGGAGTCCACGCCCTCCCTCGGCCCCTCCTGACTTGTCTGTATCTCCATACGGCCCTCCCGGTATAGGACCAACCCCTCCCACCTGCTGCTCCCACGTCCCCGAATTCGATGGCTTCCACCCACAGAGGCCCCGGCCAGGCCTTCAGAGGTAGTCCCTCGGCTGCAGAGGCCACACAGCACAAGCCCATGCCCAGGTCCAGTGCCCGTGGCTTTCTTGCCCCTCTGGATCTGACCCTCAGACCTCAGTCAGCCCTAGGAAACACCATGGGAAACAGAGAGGCCAACCGCGCGGCACTCACGTGGCTGCTGGGTTGATGTACTTGCCCACGCCCTGGCGGAAGGTCTGGGGGCCCTGGCTCCCTGCCTCGGGCTGGCTGCTCTTCACTTTGGTCTCCGGGGCTGCCTCGAGCTGTGTCTTCCGCTCCTGGGCGATCTGTGGCACAAGAGGGTGGAGGCTGACCAGCAGCACCTCGGGCAGGACAGATGCTAGGCTTGGGGTGGGAAGGTGCGCTGGCCCAGACCCTCCTGGTGGTGGCATCGTGCCCCCTCACCTGGGCATCAGCCTCCTCATAGGGGTCCACGAACACTGTAGTGGCATCGATGCGGATCTCCTCCTAGCAGCAGAGGGGGCTCAGTGCACGGCAGGTCCTCCCCCCGCCTGCCTGGCCCCCAGCCGCCACGCCCCACCTCCCTGGGCACAGACCTTAGGGCGGTCAGTTTTGGGGTCACTCTCCACATTCTCCATGGCTGTCAGTACGTCAAAGCCCCCAACAACACTGCAGCAGGGAGACAGAGGCGGGTCTGCATGTGCTCAAGGAGGGCACCCTCATGGCCGGGCCCCAAGGCATGTGGGAAGAGGGGTTGAGAGCCCCGAGGCTGGCCTGGTGGTCCTCGGGCAGCAGCCAGGAAGGCGATGAGAGGGCGTGGCAAGGGCGGGGTCAGCAGACCATGGCCCTGGGCATATCCAGCTGGGTTTTTTTTCTGGTTCTCTTTTGGTTCCCCACCCACAGGAAAAATAGGAGTCACAAATGTGGCTTGTGCTGTCCCCACTGGTTTGGTAACAGAGTTCCACTTGGCCAGAACCACATCACCTGCATCCACCTTGTTTTGTGCTGCTTCCACACAGTTGGGTGGGCGTCAAGAGACCACGCGGCCCACAATGCTGGAAAGACCCCTGGACTAGAGAGTGAAGGGAGCTGGGCGTGGCCAGGCTTGTGAGTGGCGCGCCATCAGGTCTGAGACAGGGCAGCGGCCAGGCCACGCAGGGGTGTTTCCTCCTCTCCTGAGCCCGGTGGGTCTGGAGAGCCAGACTTCCCTGGCACAGGGAGCACCCTCCGTCCCAGCTCTGCATAGCCTCAACCCCCAGCAGTGACAGCCAGCACGGCACATGGCTCAGGTCCACAGAGAAGGCAGCGAGGAGGCCTCAGGTGGGGAAGGACCCCACCTAGCCCACTGACCCCCAGGCTTCACACAGCCGCTTCCCTTACCGTCCAAAGATGGTGTGCTTCTTGTCCAGGTAGGCACAGGAGCGAAACGTGATGAAGCTGGGGAGGAGGGTTGGATGGTTAGGGAGAGCATGGCACCTTCTGCATCTGGCCTGCCTGAGAGCACACCAGGAGCTGCCCACCCTCTACAGTCGGCTCTGGGAACCTGCGGCTTCCGTGGACACGTGGGTGCATGGGGCTCCCTGCTGCTGCCCACCAGGGCAGGTCATCAGCCCCCCAAGGCTGCCCAGGGAACCCCGGACCTCCAGCTGTCCCCAGGTCCTCCTGCTGCCCCGGCTGCTGCCCAGTGCCTGTCAGGGAGTCCCTGTGCCCAGAGCCAGCCTGGCCATGCAGGTCTGTGGGAGGTGGCTGGGACAAGGTGACACCTGGAAAACCAGAGCCAGCCCCGTGCCATCAAGGGACCTGTCGAAGGACTGAGGAGAAAGGAGGCAACAAAGCCAGAGCAGAAATCAAGGGATTAAGAAACGTGGATAACATAAACATGGACAAAGAAAATGCTCAGGTCATCCAGACACAGTGGCTCACGCCTGTAATCCCAGCACTCTGGCAGGCCGAGGCAGGAAGACCGCTTGAGTCCAGGAGTTGAAGAACAGCTGGGGCAATAGCGTGAACCCTGGAGGCAGAGCTTGCAGTGAGCTGAGATGGCACCACTGCACTCCAGCCTGGGTGACAGAGTGTGTCGCCGTCTTAAAAAAAAAATTTCCGGCCGGGCGCGGTGGCTCAAGCCTGTAATCCCAGCACTTTGGGAGGCCGAGACGGGCGGATCACGAGGTCAGGAGATCGAGACCATCCTGGCTGACACAGTGAAACCCCACCTCTACTAAAAAATACAAAAAAACTAGCCGGGCGAGGTGGCGGGCGCCTGTAGCCCCTGCTACTCGGGAGGCTGAGGCAGGAGAATGGCGTGAACCCGGGAGGCGGAGCTTGCAGTGAGCCAAGATCACGCCACTGCACTCCAGCCTGGGCGGCAGAGCGAGACTCTGTCTCCAAAAAAAAAAAAAAAAAATTTCCAGGAGGAGCTTGCCTCGGGATGGTTCTTTTACTTTCCTCGTATCTGAGTTTAATTCTGCTTCTAGTTTCCTTCACTGTGTTAGAAATCAGCCAGAGAGGCCGGGCGCGGTGGCTCAAGCCTGTAATCCCAGCACTTTGGGAGGCCGAGACAGGTGGATCACGAGGTCAGGAGATCGAGACCATCCTGGCTAACACTGTGAAACCCCGTCTCTACTAAAAAAATACAAAAAAACTAGCCGGGCGAGGTGGCGGGCGCCTGTAGTCCCAGCTACTCGGGAGGCTGAGGCAGGAGAATGGCCTGAACCCGGGAGGCGGAGCTTGCAGTGAGCTGAGATCCGGCCACTGCACTCCAGCAAGGGGGACAGAGTGAGACTCCGTCTCAAAAAAAAAAAAAAAAAAAGAAAAAAAAGAAGCCGGGCGCGGTGGCTCACGCCTGTAATCCCAGCACTTTGGGAGGCCGAGGCGGGCGGATCACAAGGTCAGGAGATCGAGACCACAGTGAAACCCCGTCTCTACTAAAAATACAAAAAATTAGCCGGGCGTGGTGGCGGGCGCCTGTAGTCCCAGCTACTCAGGAGGCTGAGGCAGGAGAATGGCGTGAACCCAGGAGGCAGAGCTTGCAGTGAGCCGAGATCGCGCCACTGCACTCCAACCTGGGCGACAGCGTGAGACTCCGTCTCAAAAAAAAAAAAAAAAAAAAAAAAAAAGAAATCAGCCAGAGAGAACCACTTGCAGGTCAGAGCTCAGGTCTGCCCCATTGTAGACGTGACATCTGCGGACACTTGTCTGGTGGCCTTGGGGGTGGTCAGACTCGGTGGGCTCAGGATCATGTCCCTGCGTGGCTGGGGGGGTGCATGTTTGATGCAGCGGGGGTTAGGTCCTATCTCTCACCAGCAGGGTGTGTGGGCTGTGCCTGCCTGCACCACCCTGGAGTGCTCCGTGCCACCAGTGCTGGGACCCACCCAGTATCTTCCACTGTTTTCCTTTCAGCCTCTCTGGCTCTGCCCTCTGAGGGCTTTTTGAAGGCTCACAGCTGGGGTCTGTCGCGTTCTCATTCATCCCAAAAGTCTTTTTTTTTTTTTCCCTTTGAGACGGAGTCTCGCTGTCACCCAGGTTGCAGTGCAGTGGCGCGATCTTGGCTCACTGCAACGTCTGCCTCCCGGGTTCAAGCGATTCTCGTGCCTCAGCCACCCAAGTAGCTGGAATTACAGGTGCCCACCACCATGCCTGGCTAATTTTTATATTTTTAGTAGAGACATGGTTTCACCATGTTGGCCAGGCTGGTCTTAAACTACTGGCCTCAGGTGATCCGCCCGCCTCGGCCTCCCAAAGTGCTGGGATCGATCCTGACAGTTTTTTCTTTTTTTGAGACGGAGTCTCGCTCTGTCGCCCAGGCCGGAGGGCAGTGCCGCAATCTCGGCTCACTGCAAGCTCTGCCTCCTGGGTTCGCACCATTCTCCTGCCTCAGCCTCCCAAGTAGCTGGGACTACAGGTGCCCACCACACCCGGCTAATTTTTTGTATTTTTAGTAGAGACGGGGTTTCACCATGTTAGCCAGGATGGCCTTGATCTCCTGACCTCGTGATCCGCCTGCCTCAGCCTCCAAAAGTGCTGGGATTACAGGCGCGATCCACCACGCCCAGCCTCCTCCTGGAAAATCTTTAATTACAAGAATCATGAAAGGAAAAACAAAGCTGTAACAAATTAAAGTCTAATTATCTTTGAATACAGTAAAACAGGCAAACCTTTGGCAATAGTTGTCCAAGAAAGCACAAAATACTACTAGAAATAAGAAGAGGCCAGGCGCGGTGGCTCAAGCCTGTAATCCCAGCACTTTGGGAGGCTGAGGCAGGAGGATTACCTGGGGTCAGGAGTTCGAGACCAGCCTGGCCAACATGGTGAAACCCCGTCTCTACTAAAAATACAAAAATTAGCTGGGCGTGGTGGCGGGCGCCTGTAATCCTAGCTGCTCAGGAGGCTGAGGCAGGAGAATCGCTTGAACCCAGGAGGCGGAGATTGCAGTGAGCCAAGATCGTGCCACTGCACTCCAGCCTGGGGGACCAGAGTGAGACTCCATCTCAAAAAAAAAAAAGAAATAAGAGAAGGCTGGCCGGACGCGGTGGCTCAAGCTTGTAATCCCAGCACTTTGGGAGGCCGAGGCGGGCGGATCACGAGGTCAGGAGATCGAGACCATCCTGGCTAACATGGTGAAACCCCGTCTCTACTAAAAATATAAAAAACTAGCCGGGCGAGGTGGCGGGCGCCTGTAGTCCCAGCTACTCGGGAGGCTGAGGCAGGAGAATGGCATAAACCCGGGAGGCGGAGCTTGCAGTGAGCTGAGATCCGGCCACTGCACTCCAGCCTGGGCGACAGAGCGAGACTCCGTCTCAAAAAAAAAAAAAGAAGAGAAGGCTGAGCATGGTGGCTCAAGCCTGTAATCGCAGCACTTTGGGAGGCTGAGATGGGTGGATCACCTGAGGTCAGGAGTTGGAGACCAGCCTGGCCAACATGGTGAAACCCTGTCTCTACTAAAAATACAAAAAATTAGCTGGGCATTGTGGTGGGCGTCTGTAATCCCAGGAGAACTGCTTGAACCGGGAGGCGGAGGTTGCAGCGAGCCAAGATCCCACCATTGCACTCCAGCCTGGGCGACAAGAGTGAAACTCCATCTCAAAAAAAAAAAGGAAGAGAAGGTGGCAACTGATCTGTCAGCCGTTTCACAGGCTGGTTAAGCCAAAGAGAAATAAAAAATAATAAAATGATTCCCCATCCTGGCCCCTGCCAAACAAGAACCAACCATGCACCCAACCTACTTGAAAATAACCAACAGTCCTAGGCAATCCTTGGCTAAGAGGAAACTGAAAGGGAAGCTACCAACCGCCAGCAAGCAGTGAAGAGGGAACGTGCACCCTCAAAATGACAGACGCGGCTCCAGAAGCAGACATGGATTAAAGTGAAGGAGGAGGAAAAGCACCATGAAGAAGCAAAGACAGAGAGTGAAAACAATTCCACAGGAAGTGAAAACAGACAAACCCTTCAAAGACCATTACGGGATCGAGGAACAGAAAGTGTGATTAGGAAGGAGAAAAAAAAAAGAGGTGAGCACAGAGAGGCCAAGAGAACATCAGCTTCATGGGAACAAGTACCCATTAACCCTGAAATGAAAGCCCCAAGAAAGTGGCACGAACGGCTGCCAGCTGCCTTTGGCCGGCTGTTCACCACAGCTGACGCCAGTGTGATTTTTTTTTTCCAGACAGGGTTTCACTGCTGCCCAGAATAGAGTGCAGTGGTGCGATCCCAGCTCACTGCAGCTTTGACTTCCCGGGCTCAGAGGATCCCCCACCTCACCCTCCCAAGTAGCTGGGACTACAGGCACACACCACCATGCCCCACTAATTTTTTAAATTTTTTGTAGAGATGGGGTTTTGCCATGTTGCCCAGGCTCATCTCAAATTCCTGGGCTCAGGCAATCCACCTACCTCAGCCTCGCCAAGTGCTGGGATTACAGGTGTGAGCCACCACGTCCAGCCACCCCTGTGATTTTAACCATTCCAGGCTACAAAGCCACAGCCAGCTCTGCTCACAACACGCAGGGGCCACACTTGTCAGAGCAAAACCTGCTGGAGCCAGTCCACACAACTGAGACCACGTGTGACAAGACAGTGAGCCGGTGGAAGGCCACAGCAAGGCCATGAGAGGCCAGGGTTCACCCCAGAATGCCACGCAGACACCCATGCACTCTAGCCTTGTAGTGGCCACATCCACAAATCCCAGGAGGACCAGAAAAGCACAGAATCATCGTAACAGATGCTAAGAAAGAAACCTCTAGAAACTCAGCCACCCTTCTAAAAAACAGCCCAACAACAAATGTTCTGAGAAGGCAAAACAGCGATTCCTGTGGAGCAAAGCAAGACGCCCACTTCCTCCTCCCCATCAGGCCCACGGTGACAGGACTGATGAGCACACCAGGGTGGCAGAGAGGCGGCCAGCTTTTGATGATAAGCGTGACTATCTAGAAAACCCAAAAGACTCTTTTTTTTTTTTTTTTTTTTTTTTGAGACGGAGTCTCGTTCTGTCGCCCAGGCTGGAGTGCAGTGGCGCGATCTCAGCTCACTGCAAGCTCCGCCTCCCGGGTTCACGCCATTCTCCTGCCTCAGCCTCCCGAGTAGCTGGGACTACAGGCGCCCACAACCGCGCCCGGCTAATTTTTTGTATTTTTAGTAGAGACGGGGTTTCACCATATTAGCCAGGATGGTCTCGATCTCCTGACCTCGTGATCCGCCCGTCTCGGCCTCCCAAAGTGCTGGGATTACAGGCTTGAGCCACCGCGCCCGGCCCCAAAAGACTCTTTTTTTTTTTTTTTTTTTGAGACGGAGTCTTGCTCTGTCCCCCAGGCTGGAGTGCAGTGGCGCAATCTCGGCTCACTGCAAGCTCCGCCTCCTGGGTTTACGCCATTCTCCTGCCTCAGCCTCCCGAGTAGCTGGGACTACAGGCGCCCGCCACCTCACCCGGCTAGGTTTTTTTTGTGTTTTTAGTAGAGACAGGGTTTCACCGTGTTAGCCAGGATGGTCTCGATCTCCTGACCTTGTGATCCGCCCGCCTCGGCCTCCCGAAGTGCTGGGATTACAGGCTTGAGCCACCGCACCCGGCCCCAAAAGACTCTTAAACCCTTTTTTAATTATAAGAGAATGTGATAAAGTGGCTAGATATAAAATGAACAGGAGTTTTTCTCTCCATGAGCAATGATCCCCAAAAGTTGGAAAAAAAGTCCATTTACAAAAGTATCACAAATTATAAAAAGTCCTTAAGAAGTTGCTTTATCCAGAAAGTCACCGGACCCACGTGAAGAAAATGATTGAAAGACTAAAACATAAAGTCAGGCCACTGTCTGGGGTGGCAGGTGGATGGAAAGGGCACCTCTGTTCTTCCACAATACAGGCATCTGGCCCCCACAGCCCTGCTGGCCCCCCATCCCCTGCCGCCTGCCACCAGCCTGCACACTGCTCCCCACATGCACCAGGGCCACGCATTCCCCAGACCTCCTGTGTCTCTCCAGGCGCCTCTCCCTGTCCAGCCCATGCCCTGCACAATCCCTCCCACACGCTACTCCAGCACGCTGACCTCCCCCAGCACTGCCTGGCCACAGGCACCCACACGAACACCTGGTCCCTATCAAGAGGCCCTTCTGGACCTCCAGTAATTCATGACTTCTGGTCTCTCGAGGACAAACCGGGCGCGGGCAGCTCTCCCTGCTGACTCACTCTGGGGGGGCCCCCTTTTGAACACAGGTGCACATGCTTGGCCTAGGTGTGCCGTACACTGTCTGGGTTTGATTCAGAACCAGCACGCCCTTCAGGGAGGGCCAAGAGGGAGAACCTGCAGGGAGTGCTGGCTCACCTCCCAGGCCACCCCAGCCAGCCCGGCTGACTCACAATTGAGATTTGTTGCTGTTGGGCCCTGAGTTGGCCATGCTGAGGATGCCGCGGCCCGTGTGAGAGAGGTTGGGCCGGAACTCATCTTTGAAGGGCTTCCCCCAGTACGACTCCCCACCTGGAAGAGAAAGGCCCACAGAAGCAGGAAAGCTTGGGCCCCAGCGGAGGCAGAACCAGAAACCTCAGAGTCCCGAGGGGCATCAGGGCCTTGCTGAGCCCAGCCTGGGGAAGGGGCACTTGATAGGGTGGCCCCCAGCCCCATGTCACCAACTCCTGGGTCCTTTGGAGCCCCCATGCCTCCACACAGGCAGGCTACTGCCCACTCACCCCAGCCCTGCCTGGGGCCTGCCCCAGGACAGGGATTAAAGAGTCAAGACCGCCATCATTATCACTCAAGCTATGGGAATATGGAGTGGCAGGGCCTGGACCCAAGCAACTGTCAGGCTGACGGGCTTGGAGAGGCTGCAGGAGGGAGGGCTGGCCGTGGTCTGAGGCGGACCCCAGGGGCCCAGGGAAGAGACCACACACTCCTGCCTCCTCTACCATGCAGGCCTCACAGCCACCTGGAAATGAGAAAACTGAGGGCCAGGCCTGAGCGGGCACAGCACTGATGGCTGCCAGTCGTTCCACCCTGGTCTAACAGATTCCACATCTGAGCTCTGCACAGCCCCTGCCCAGCTACTCCCTCATGCCCCAAGAAGCAGCCAAGGTGCCCAGAGAGGGGCCCAGTACCAGTACCTACCCATGCCTGTGCCTGTGGGGTCACCCCCTTGGATCTGTGAAAACAAAAGCCAGTGAGCAAGTCACACTCTGAGAGCCGAGGCCCACTGCCTGCCTGACTGAAGGAGACCCCTCCTGCTAGATGGCTCCATACGGGGGCTGGGCTCTTGGTGATGATGAGGGGCCCTCCCAGCCACCTCCCTGTGTGAACCCAGTGCTGGATGGGCTGGGGCCTCAAGGGTCAGCCTATGGGTTCCCCAACAGAAGATCACCGACTGGACTCATCCTGGCCACCGTGGCATGGGCCAGGGCCCTGGAACGGGGCAGGGACAAGCCCACCCAGCCCCTGATGTCCCACCAAGCTCATCTGTGTAGCCAGTGACTCGCATCACTCACCACAAAGTTCCGGATGGATCTGTGGAAGATGGTGCCGTCGTAATAATGCTTCTTGCAAAGCCTGATGAAGTTTTCGCAGGTTTTTGGTGTCTGCAACATAGCCCCGATACTTGTATCAGGCAGAGAGTTGCCAAAGGCAGCTCACCACAGCCACAGGAGGCCTTTTTTAATTTTTTTTGAGATGCAGTCTTGCTGTCGCCCAGGCTGGAGTGCCGTGGCACGATCTCGGCTCACTGCAACCTCCACCTCCTAGGTTCAAGACATTCTCCTGCCTCAGCCTCCCAAGTAGCCAGGACTACAGGCGTGCACCACCACACCTGGCTAATTTTTGTAGTTTTAGTAGAGACGGGGTTTCCCCATGTTGGCCAGGCTGGTCTTTAATATGTAGCCGAGTCAGCTGCCCGTCCACACTGGGCAAGGATAGACCCACAACAGCAACCAACAGGCCCCGTGCAGCCGCATGGCCCAGAGCAGAGCGCATGGGAGAAGTGTGGGCAGAGCAGCAGGTGCAGCCTGGCCCCTTCTCTGAAACACTGGCACCTGTGCGCAGGCCATGCCGCCAACATGGCCCCCTAGGAAGGACACAGGGCACTGCTGCGGGTCCCGCCTAGTGACAGGCTGAATTTCCTACAACAAGCACATACCAGTGACAGCCCTATAGTTAAGACATGGCTGTCAAATGACCCCAGAAATGACCTTGGGACATGGGGAGGGGCCGGCCTTCACACCCACCAGGTCGCAGTGCAGCTCCAGGTTGAGGTCGCCCTTGTTGGTGTGCAGTCGCACGTAGCCCTTCTTCTTCACAAACTGGTAGCGGAGCACATCCTCGTCGATGGCAGCTACAACCAGAGGTCCCAGCTCGGCCCCTGCCCTTACCCTGGGGCAGCCCCACTGTGCCAGGCAGCACCGGCCTCAGACACACAGGCAGGGACTAGGCTCCAGCTCTGGGGAGAGCAGGGGAGCCGGAGGCTGAGGGTCTGCTCAGGCCATGCACCAGCCTCATGGGGCTGGCAGGGGTTCAGCAGCTAAGAGGGGGAGGACTAGGGGCTCAGGTGACAGTGGGAGCCCCTGACAGGCCAAGAAAGTGGGAGTTGGGGAGCACACCCACCCCCGGCCCCCCGGCCACTTTCAGGTCACATGGCAGGTGGCTACAGAGGCAAAGGTGGCTACCTGCTTCATGTGTCGTCTCCGGGACCATCGCAGTGGAGGTGAAGGAAGCGCTGACCTTCCCTGTGGAATAGTGGGCCTGCCAAGGAAACCAGGATGGCACCTCAGCAGTGCCATGGGAGGCAGGTGGGCAGGGACGTGTCACTTGCCTAGAAACCAACCACATACCACCCCTGCCCCCCAGGCCCTGCTTGGTGCCTCTCTTCCAGGAGGGCCTCCCAACCAGCAGGAGGAAGAAGCCAAGGCCAGGCCGAGCCAGGGGCCCCTGGCCTCAACTGGGTCTCGACTCTTACAATATCAGCTGAAACCCTGGAGATAAAATACCACACAGGACTGGCCACCTCAGGGTTAGGAGTATATGGCTGACTTCCCATTTATTTTTATTTTAATTTCTTTTATCAGACAAGGTCTTGATCTATACCCAGGCTGGAGTGCAGTGGTGCAATCCTGGTGCACTGTAGCCTCCAACTCCTGGGCTCAAGTGACCCCCCGACCTCAGCCTCCTGAGCAGCTGGGACAACAGGCGCCTGCCACCACACCTGGCTGATATTTTGTAGAGATAAGGTCTCACTATGTTGTCCAACCTAGTCTTGAACTCCTGGCCTCAAGCAATCCTCCTGCCTCAGCCTCCCAAAATGCTGGGATTACAGGTGTGAGCCACCACGCCTGGCCTCATTTCTTTTTTTTAAAGTTTCAAATTTTCTACACTAAACACATTACATATTTAATCAGGGGTCGGGGGAAAGCCCCAATAAATGTTATTTTTTATCATAGAGGAAGAAAAGGGGTTTCTCCCATCAGAAGAAAATACAAGCCAGGCACAGTGGCTCACACCTGTTAATCCAGCACTTTCGGAGGCCACGGCAGGAGGATCTCACTTGAAGCCAGGAATTCAAGACCAGCTTAGACAACACAGCAAGATCCTGTCTCAAAAAAAAAAAATATATACCAAAGTGCTAAGGGCAGCGTGTCAGCGTGTCAGAGGGGTGACCATGGACAACAAACTTGCTTTTTAAATTTTTCAAGAATTTGAATAATTCTTTAAGGAGAACTTCAGCGATACCTGCCCATGTCTCTGCATTCCCCCTAGCTCCAGATCCCCACACTCTGCCTGAACAGGAGGAAGAAGCAAACACAGCAGCACCAGACAGGCAGCTCTGTGCGGTCCCAGGCACGCCATCCACCTCAGCACCACAGCAGACTCTGAAACGCCCCAACTCTCCCTGGCATGGCTTTGGGCCCCAGTGCACATCGGGCCCTGCCCTCCCAGCCACCACAGAACCACACGTGCCCACTCCACGTGCCTGCCCTGGCCACTGAGCTCAGGCTGGGACCACAGCACAAGGCAGACCTTCTGCAGAGGGGTCTCCTCCCCTGCGTGCCCCCACACACCCCTTGGTTCTTCAACGACCAGTGTGGACGTCAGCCCCTCCCCTTCCGCCTTCTCAGATTCTGTCTACCTCAGGGCAGCCCCAGGGCTGTGTGCTCAGAGCAATCAGGGGCACCACAGCTCTGGAGGATCCTGGCTGCCTCCCTGCCGTGTAACCCCAGACCCCCATGAACCCCTTTCCCAGGACCACTCCAAGAGGCCATGAGATAGGCAGGGAGACGGGGCTCGGCCGAGTGCCCTCCACCACTCACAGCGTTCAGCTTGTCCACTTTCTTCTTCTCTGGGGCCTTCATGGTGGCTGCCAGAACCTCATCCCCTTTGAACTCCTTGTAGAGCTCCTGCAGGGTCTCTCGGGTCTCGGCATTTGTATTTTTCAGATAGTAAGACGGGTCCTGTTTGGCCTTCTCTTCATCTACAAAACATTAGCATGGCCCTGAGCAGCCGAGCCCCCAGTATCCTCCCGACATACACGTGCTGGGGAAACAGATCTAGAATAGGCCAGGGCTGTCCAGCCATGGCATGGGCCCCGTGCCACTGCCAGCCACAGAATGCCACAGTGCCCAGCTACAGGTCTGAAGGTCTCCCCAGGCAGTTCACAAGGGTCTCAGGATGGACTTCATGTTGTAGTTTCCTGCATATTCTAATCTTTTTACTGTATACACTTTTTTTTTTTTTTTTTTTTTTTTTTTTGAGACAGGGTCTAGCTCTGTCACCCCAGCTGGAAAGCAGTGCAAGATCTCAGCTCACTGTAGCCTCCACCTCCTGGGCTCAATCGATTCTCCTGCCTAAACCCCCCGAGTAGCTGGGGCTACAGGCGCGCGCCAATCACACCCAGCTAATTTTTCTATTTTCTGTGGAGACAGGGTGTCCCCATGTTGCCCAGGCTGGTCTTGAACTCTTCAGCTCAAGCAATCCACCTGCCTTAGCCTCCCAAAGTGCTGGGATTACAGGTGTAAGCCACTGCGCCCAGCCCCTTTGCTTCCATAATTTTAAAGGTTTTTACTTGATAGAAGTGTGTGGGAGTCTTTTCGGATGTGAAATCCCCCATTCTTGCCAACTCAGGAGGGCGCCTGCTGCCTACTGGTCCTTGGACAGCAGTCCACTCTGTGGAGAGGGACGGGCATCCCCGTGCAGAGAGCACAGACACGGCCCAGCCCCAACCCTGGCCTCAGGCTCTACTGACTCAAATCTCCCCTAGTCATGTGCTCAGCCTCCCTAAAACCCAGTTTATACAACGCTCACGAAGTGCCCAGGCCACTGCTCTGCAGCACAAGGCTGAGTGGCCTCTGAGCATGAGTCCTGCTGGCTCCTCCAAGGCTGCAGGACAGCCACCAGCGGCCAGGAAAACAGGAGGACCCCGTCACCCCACCACCTGCCCACTGACAGCACCGGCCAGTCTGCAGGGAGCAGGGGAACCTGAGCAGGTGTCCTGGCAGGGCAGCAAGTCCATCCCGCCCGTTGTTTCTGAGGCTGCAGCTGGCTCGGATTCTCTGAACACTGGTTCAGAAAATGCAGGGCCTGTCTAGGCTGGGACCCTCTGACCTCCAGGAAAGGGAGGATTTTACCCAGGGAGCACTGTCCCAATTTCACCCAAATGCCCCCTCGCCTAGCCCAGCCCCTAGTTGTACATACCTGGGTCTATTATTTTCACGTTATTCTTCACATGATAGAAGTTAGAAACATTGAACTTGTCCAAATTGGTGGGGTCCTGTGGCAAAAAGAGAATGCCCAGCAGAGTGAACCCAGCCTGCGGCCAAATGGCAGCCACATGCAGCAAAGGTCGGCCAGCTGTCAGAGGTGGGAAAGAGGCCAGGCCTACACTGAGGTGGGGGGAGTCAAGCAGGGCATGGCAGAGGAGGTGGTCTGCCCCAGGCAGGGCAGCAAGCAGGGGCAGGGACGGGGACACGGCCTCGCTAGCTGCTGGCCGAGCTGCGACCTTCCTCCAGGCACATGGTTAACGAGCATTCATCGCTGTTAGGGAGCTCTCGGACAGGAACGTGGGCAGCCACGGGCCAACCTCTGGTTAGAATGGGACAAGCCACAGAGGTGACTGACTCAGCAGGCCACGCTCCAGCCAGCACCTGCTTTTCTAAGTCAGTGTTTTTCGTTAATTCACTTGGAGTTCTCTGACACCTGCAGGGAGCCCTGTGCCAGACCCTGAGGCCCAGAGCTCACACCAGCTCCCGCCGTCGAGGCGCTGAAGCAGAGCCAGGCCTGCAGAGTGGCCATTCAGATGCCTTAGGAGGCTCTGAGGACAGATATGAGGGACCCTGACATGGGGGTGGGGGATCGGGGAGGAGATGTAAGAGCTAGACTGAGGCGGCGGCCCCGTAGAGGCCTGGGCTGGCTGCAGGGGCTGAAGGCAGCTGGGGCAGGCGGGCAGGCGACACTCACCTGGAGGGTGATAATGTCCTGCCGGGAGAAGGGCTCATCAGTCAGCAGGTCCCGGAAGTTCTTGGCTTTGATATTTAGCTGTTCCACTGCCTATAGCCAGGAGGAAGTGGTTTTACAATGCCTGCCCCAAGCCTTGGCACAGGGGACTGCAAGCAGGGAGGCCTGGAGCTGGCCCCGACCGTGGCATGATTTGAGAGGCATGAGGAATGAGAGAGACAGCAGTGTACACCCCACTGGCTGAAAGCAGAGGCTCCCACAAAGGCGGAGCTGGCTGGGCCTCAGACGATGAGCCAGTTCAGCCTCGCAGCAACCTTGCTGCAGGAAGCTCCTGTCTGCACACTGATCAGCAAAAAGGCTCAGCGAGCCACCCACCCACTCACTACAGCCTTCACCGAGCTCCTCCTGTGCACAGGCGCAGCGCCAGGCCCCCGTGGGCAGGGGCTGTGCACATGAGATGCCTGCACTCCTGGGGTACGTTCTAGCAGAGTCCTCGCTCCATTGACGAGGACTGACCATGCCAGTTTGTGCAGGCTTCTGGCCAGAAGTGGCCCCCAAGGCCCCTGGAGCAGCGCTGGCCACCTATACCCCACAAACGTCCAGGTGCAGGATTGAAAACGGCACAAAGGTCGGCTTTCCTGCCATGTGGGGCCTGCCCCACCTCGCCCCTGAGAGGAGGACCCATGTGTGAACATGGCTGCCTCCTCTCTCCCTACACCCACTCCCAGCCAGAACTCCTCCAGGAGACAGCTCCCTCCCGGGGACAAGTGGCTCCATGCAGAGCCGGGGCCAGCACTCCCCTCTCAACCCTAAAGGCCTGTCCTCAGAACACGGGTGCCTTCCCAGCACGTGAGCTTTGCTGAAGACGCAGGAGGACCCCCTGGGGTTTAAGGGTCCCTGCTGGGCAGCCAGGACTGCCTGGATTCCGAAGGATGCACCTCCCCCAACCCTTTTTTTGACCTGCCTGAAAATGGGGAGGCTGCACTGCCAGAGCTTTGGCAGATGACCATGCCTGTGGCTGTGACTAAACCCCACAAGGACAGGCCGTGCCCATAGCACACAGCCCAGCCAGTGTATCCTGGCAACACACAGCAGAGATCTCCCCACCGCTGTCTCCAGGCCCCGGAGCGAGGACACACCTCATAGGCGTAGACGTTGCCGGTCGTCCTCACAGCCACGATGTGGGTGTTGTTGGTGAACACGGTAAACAGCACCGGGCAGTGGTACTTCCCTAGAGAGAAGGCACACACAGGAAGGTCAGTCACCTCTGCAGGCTGTGAACATCCCAATGAGGACCGCGGGGGGCCAGGGCAGGGCAGAACTCAGCCAAAGTCAGCAATGGGAGGCGGTGGAACCCCATGTCAGCGGCCAGAGCAGGGAATCATGGGGACAGCTGCTCACCCCCTCAAACCCCTCCATACCATTAGGAAACTCCTATTCATCCTGCAAGACCCAACCCCTGCATCTTCCTCAGATCCTCCAGCCCACCCCTGGGTGAGCACCATGCTAGCCTCCTCCTCCTACTGAAGTTGGCCCTCAGCAGGAAACAACCCATGCTCCAGCCCTGACAGCTCTACCTCTCACCGACGTCCCCCGCCGGCCCCCGGTCAGCTCTTCCTTCACAACCGTCCATCCCCTTGCCCGCTTACTGTCTTTTTTTTGTTTTGCTCTGTTTCTTTTTTTTTTTTTTTTTTGAGACGGAGTGGTGTGATTAGCCACCACACCCAGCTAATTTTTCTGTATTTTTAGTAGAGATGGGGTTTCACCGTGTTAGCCAGGATGGTCTCGATCTCCTGACCTCATGATCCACCCGCCTCAGTCTCCCAAAGTGCTGGGATTACAGGCGTGAGCCACTGTGCCCAGCCTTGTTTTGCTCTGTTTTGAGATGGAGTCTTGCTCTGTCACCCAGGCTGGAATGCAGTGGCTCGATCGTGGCTCACTGCAACCTCTGCCTCCTGGGTTCAAGCGATTCTCTTGCCTCAGCCTCCCGAGTAGCTGGGACTACAGGCGCACATGCGTCACCATGTACAGCTAATTTTTGTATTTTTAGTAGAGACAGGGTTTCACCATGTTGGCCAGACTGGTCTCGAACTCCTGACCTCAACCTCTCAAAAAGTGCTGGCATTACAGGCATGAGCCACTGTACCTGGCCTTGGTTACTGTCTCTCTGCCTGTGAGTCCCCACCCAGTGGCCAGGGGCCCTGTCAAAGAAGTGCCCACTTCTGGGGAAAAAAAGTGTGGTGGGGGGCTCAGAGACATCAACCACATGTATTTGTGGGGACTTTTTCTTAAACGAAATCCTGATTTGAGGCCAAGTTAGGGCCTCAAATTAGTTAGAGTCTCAAGTTAGAGGTGGCTCACACCTCTAGTCCCAGTGCTTTGGGAGGCCGAGGTGGGAGAACTGCTTGAGGTCAGGAGTTTGAGACCAGCCTGGGTGACAGGCCGAGACCCTGTCTTTTTTTTTTTCTTTTTTTGAGACAGCATCTAGCTCTATCACCCAGGCTGGAGTGCAGTGGCACAATCACAGCTCACTACAGTCTCAACCTCCCAAGCTCCAATAATCCTCCCACCTCAGCCTCCCAAGTAGTGGGGACTGCAGGTGCGCTCAACCACACTGGCTAATTTTTAGGTTTCATTTTGTAGAGACAAGGTTTCCTTATGTTGCCCAGGCTGGCCAGGATGGTCTTGATCTCTTGACCTCGTGATCCACCCACTTCGGCCTCCCAAACCGCTGGGATTACAGGCGTGAGCCACCGTGCCTGGCCCTATGACACTTTTGGCAGAATTAAAAGCAGGTGTCCAGGCCGGGTGCGGTGGCTCACACCTGTAATCCCAGCACTTTGGGAGGCCAAGGCGGGTAGATCATGAGGTCAGGCAATCAAGACCATCCTAGCTAACACAGTGAAACCCCATCTCTACTAAAAATACAAAAAATTAGCTGGGTGTGGTGGCGGGGGCCTATAATCCCAGCTACTTGGGAGGCTGAGGCAGGAGAATGGCGTGAACTGGGAGGTGGAGCTTGCAGTGAGCTGAGATGGCGCCACTGCACTCCAGCCTGGGCGACAGAGCGAGACTCCGTCTCTAAATAAATAAATAAATAAAAGATAAATAAATAAATAAAAGCAGGTGTCCAGCTTGGTCAGAAAGCAATGACTGATTCTGTATGAAACCTGGTGAGAGCTGGGACCTTGGGTCAGGAGGCCAAGCCCAGAGGTGGCTGTGATAGTTTCACTCACCCTCACTGTTCTTGGCAAAGTTCAGCTTGATCAGGGACCTCCCGTCCAGCTTCTGGAAGAAGCACAGTTAACAATTAATGATAATGAATAAGTAACTGATGCACAGAGATCCTGGGGTCAGACAAAGATGGGCTGGAAAAGTCTCTGACTAGCCAATCCTGTGCAGCTCTGGACAAAAGGGAAGGCCTCGGCCGGGCGCGGTGGCTCACGCCTGTAATTCCAGCACTTTGGGAGGCAGAGGCGGGTGGATCACAAGGTCAGGAGATCGAGACCATCCTGGCTAACACAGTGAAACCCTATCTCTACTAAAATACAAAAAAAAAAAAAAATTAGCCAGTTGTGGTGACGGGCGCCTGTAGTCCCAGCTACTCGGGAGGCTGAGGCAGGAGAATGGCGTAAACCCAGGAGGCGGAGCTCACAGTGAGCTGAGATCGCAGCACTGCAAGACCCTGCAAGGACCTCACAGGGGCTGCAGGATGCTGTCGGGCAGTTGTGTTTATGTGGCATCCCCACCATGCTCTGAGAAGAGCCGTCACAGGTGACCCCGAGCAGAGGACCAGGCCACAGGGTGGTGTGTATTATACTTCTGCAGGGTTTGGACAGCTTTACGGTGAGCACCGATTACTTCTAAAATTAAAAAGTGAACATATGGCCGGGCGCGGTGGCTCAAGCCTGTAATCCCAGCACTTTGGGAGGCCAAGACGGGTGGATCACGAGGTCAGGAGATTGAGATCATCCTGGCTAACAAGGTGAAACCCCATCTCTACTAAAAATACAAAAAACTAGCCGGGCGCAGTGGCGGGCGTCTGTAGTCCCAGCTACTCGGGAGGCTGAGGCAGGAGAATGGCGTAAACCTGGGAGGCGGAGCTTGCAGTGAGCTGAGATCCGGCCACTGCACTCCAGCCTGGGCGACAGAGTGAGACTCTGTCTCAAAAAAAAAAAAAAAAAAAAAAAGTGAACATATTTCTTCAGCTAGAGTGGGGGGGACACACGGTTCCACCTTATTATTCTGTTATATGAATTTTTTTTTTTTTTTGAGACGGAGTCTCTGTCACCAAGCTGGAGCACAATCTCAGCTCACTGCAACCTCCAACTCCCTGGTTCAAGTGATTCTCCTGCCTCAGCCTCCCGAGTAGCTAGGACTACAGGCACACGCCACCACACCAGGCCTCATGATCTGCCTGCCTTGGCCTCCCAAAGTGCTCTGTCATATGAATATTTAAGAAAAACAGCCGGGCGCGGTGGCTCACGCCTGTAATCCCAGCACTTTGGGAGGCCAAGGCGGGCGGATCACAAGGTCAGGAGATCGAGACCACGGTGAAACCCCGTCTCTACTAAAAATACAAAAAATTAGCCGGGCGCGGTTGTGGGCGCCTGTAGTCCCAGCTACTCGGGAG
Organism: Macaca thibetana thibetana; assembly: GCF_024542745.1. Taxonomy (NCBI): domain Eukaryota; kingdom Metazoa; phylum Chordata; class Mammalia; order Primates; family Cercopithecidae; genus Macaca; species Macaca thibetana. Next base: position 30,499,939 of record NC_065587.1, read on the forward strand.
GCTGAGGCAGGAGAATGGCGTGAACCCGGGAGGCGGAGCTTGCAGTGAGCCAAGATCGCGCCACTGCACTCCAGCCTGGGCGACAGAGCGAGACTCTGTCTCTCAAAAAAAAAAAAAAAAAAAAAAAAAAAAAAGAAAAACAAAACACTGAAAGTGGGGAGAAAGTAAGAAATACACCCTGGCCGGGCGCGGTGGCTCAAGCCTGTAATCCCAGCACTTTGGGAGGCCGAGACGGGCGGATCACGAGGTCAGGAGATCGAGACCATCCTGGCTAACACGGTGAAACCCCGTCTCTACTAAAAAATACAAAAAACTAGCCGGGCGCGGTGGCGGGCGCCTGTAGTCCCAACTACTCGGGAGGCTGAGGCAGGAGAATGGCGTGAACCCGCGAGGCGGAGCTTGCAGTGAGCTGAGATCCGGCCACTGCACCCCAGCCTGGGCGGCAGAGCGAGACTCCGTCTCAAAAAAAAAAAAAAAAAAAAAAAAAAAGAAATACACCCTAATGCTAAGAATGGTTGTGCTGGGAAGGTGGGACTCTCTATTTTTCTGTTTCTGGATGTTTTTTCTTTTTTCTTATTTCCCCCATCCCAGGTGGCGGGTAATGTTCTCGGTTTCCGTGGTGTGTCTGCAGTGCAGCTCTTCCACAGGAAACTCTCCCATAAAACAAAGTCTGGACAACCAGAGGCAGGAACTGCTGGGGGCGGGGCTGTGGGGAGACCCTGGAAGGGAGGCAGAGCTATGTGCCGCTGGGGAGCACCTCACTCAGGGTCACAATCTAGCAGCTGATGCCACCTGGTGTGGGCTGGGACCAGCTATGCCCACCCAGGCGCAGGGGAGATGTAGGGGGAGGCTCCTGGGGCTGGGCTGTAAGCTAGCAGCAGGTCCTTGTGCTGCCCTCCCCGCCCTCCGTGGGCCTTGTCTGCTGCTGGCCAGCCCAACTGACCACATCTGCTCCTCCAACCACCTCTGTTCCTTCCTTTGTCATTCAACTACCCCCACCTCCCCACATCACTACAGGTGTGGAGGAGACCACCGGTGGGCCAGCAGGGTCCCTATTCAGACACAAGACCTGAGCAGAGAGATTCTCTGACACAACAGGCTCCTCCTGAGTCTCCAAAAGTCACATGGGCCAGCCAGCCCTTGGCCCAGGAACTCTCTTCGGAGGTTTGGCTAGCAAGGCTCTGCTGACACCCATAGGTCTGGCCAAGCAAGCCCACAGCAAGGTCCCTTCCAGAACAGGCCAAGGGAGAGGTGCAGGTACAGGATAAAGATGTGTGTGGTGCTCCTGCAGACTCACCCCAACAAAGAACAAAGAACAGCTTGCAACAAAGAAATGGCGGCACCTCCCTGATGTAAGCCCTAACAGTGTGGCTAACTGCCAGATCAGACTTTGTGGGTGCAGGGGCCAGCACAATCGACAAGTTTGGGAACCCCAAAGAGTACCTATGAAGCAAAACACCCGAAGTAGCAAAATGCACCCCAGCTGCAACCAAATGACAGCATCCACTGGGACAGCAGAGGCCACGAGGGCAGCCACGGACAGGAAAACCCCACCTACCCCCACCTCGCCACCAGGCTGCTCCCCGAGGCAGACACCCAGCCACACAGGGCACAGGCAGGCAGCAGGGACTCCTGCTGAGAAGAGCAACAGAAGATGACTTCCCAGGCTGGGGCACAGACCTTGGGGGAAGACCCTGGGATCCAACGTGGCTCCCAGCAGCAGACATCACAGAAACACAGTCTTTAAGTGACACAGACCAAGGAAGAAGATTGCCCTCCCTAAGGAGGCAAGGCCACAAGCCCCCTACCCAAGCATCTGAAACAGAAAAGCCACAGGCTTTAGCGGCTGGTCCAAGAACACTCAAAACCAGTCCCCTGGCCAAGTTCCCCTTGTATTCGAGAGCAGGGAAGCCTTGGAGGAGCACCAACTCCATCTAGAAAGAGTCCCCAGAACCCTGCAGCCCGCAGAACATCACAAGGGCCGGAAGAGCTGACACAACACAGATGGGCTGCCAGCTTCTCCTGCTGGCCTGGTAGGAAGGGTCATATTGTCCAGGGAGCTCCCTTCCAGCGGCTCCAGCACAGGGAGCCCCCTTGAGTCCTGACCCTCCTTCTCGCTTGCAGTTTGAGCTCTTGCCCCAGGCCACAGGAAAGAAGTGGAGGAATACATGCAAGTGTCCAACAGGAAGGGAACGGTCACTGGTAAAACACACTAGATCTCCCTCAGAACTAGGCTGCATGATGTCCCCCCGAAACTGATGCTCACTGGGAACCTGTGAATGTGGCCTGCCTTGGATATAATCAAGGGTTTATATAAGGTCTTTGCAGATAGAATCAAGTTCAGATGAGGTCATACTGGATCACAGATATGGCCCGAGAAAAGACATGCACAGGCAGGAAGCGTTTCCAGAAAGGAATGGGTGTGGGCAGAGGAGGGGAAGACTGTCCCTCCTCACTGGGTCCCATGAACGGTTCTCTCCCATGTTCCCGTGTTCATGAAAACCACCAGAACAAAAGCAGAGGTGAGAGGACAGCGCTCACCAGCATCACTGAAACTCCTGCACAGCCACCTACCTCTCCATTGCTGGGGTTGGTCCCGTACCTCTTAAGCCACGGAACAATGTTCCTGAAGGGAAGAGAGAACAGAAAACATCACTGGGGTGCTTAGGCGCCACCTGGTAACAACACGGTGGTCTTGCAGGGCTGCTTCCAGGTTAGATGCCTGCGAAGGAGTCTTGCTTCACTTTAGGACAGGAAGAGCTCCTCACCTTGTCTCAGGAAGTTGGGGGTATTTGTGGATACACAGGTTTCAAAATATGTTCAGAGTTATTATTGCAATTATATATGAACAACAAAAACTACAGGTGAAAATGAGTAAGTAAATGGTTTGGGGTTTTTTTCTTTGAGACAAGGTTTCGCCTCATCACTCAGGCTGGAGCGCAGTGTTTCAATCATGGCTCACTGCAGCCTCTAACCCCTGGGCCTCAAGCAAGTCTCCCACCTCAGCCTTCCAAGTAGCTGGGACTACAGGTGCACACCACCACGGCTGGCTAATTCTTGTACTTTTTTGTAGACACAGGTACTCACCATGTTGCCCAGGCTGGTCTCAAACTCCTGGGTTCAAGAGATCCTCCTGCCTCAGCCTCCCAAAGTGCTGGGACTACAGACATAAGCCACCACTCCCTGTCATAAATGTTGATACATCTGTACAATTAAATACTAAGCTAGCATCAAAAACTATACTTTCAAGCCAGGCACAGTGGCGTGTGCCTGAAATCTCAGCTACTCAGGAGGCTGAGGTGGAAGGGTTGCTTCAGCACAGGAATTCAAGAGTGTTGGGATTACAGGCATCAGCCACCGCCTCTACTAAAAATTTTAAAAATTAGGCCAGGAGTGGTGGCTCACACCTGTAATCCCAGCACTCTGGGAGGCCAACGTGGGCGGATAACAAGGTCAAGAAATCGAGACCATCCTGGCCAACATGGTGAAATCCTGTCTCTACTAAAAATACAAAAATTATCCAGGCGTGGTGGCACACACCTGTAGTCCCAGCTACTCAGGAGGCTGAGGCAGGAGAATCGCTTGAACCTGGGAGGCAGAGGTTGCAATGAGCCAAGACCGTGCCATCGCACTCCAGCCTGGCCTGGGTGACACAGTGAGACTCCGTCTTAAAAAAAAAAAAAAAAGCCGGGCGCGGTGGCTCAAGCCTGTAATCCCAGCACTTTGGGAGGCCGAGATGGGCGGATCACGAGGTCAGGAGATCGAGACCATCCTGGCTAACACGGTGAAACCCCGTCTCTACTAAAAAATACAAAAAACTAGCCGGGCGAGGTGGCGGGCGCTTGTAGTCCCAGCTACTCGGGAGGCTGAGGCAGGAGAATGGCGTAAACCCGGGAGGCGGAGCTTGCAGTGAGCTGAGGTCCGGCCACTGCACTCCAGCCTGGGTGACAGAGCGAGACTCCGTCTCAAAAAAAAAAAAAAAAAAAAAAAAAAAGGGACTGAAACATGAAAAAAATTACAGAAGCATATGCTGGAACGCAAAACTGGGCATAATGCTTCCAAATACTGCACACAAAAGGTACATGCCATAATTATGGCTCTGCTTTCATAAAGTAAAAAATATGCAGTTCATTACCATTCTAAAACAGATCACTGTGTCCAATTAGAACACTAGGACCCCCACATGGAGGGGTGTGGGGTGGTCTACCCCATTCCAGGCAGTGACAGCAGCACCTGACAACTAGAGCTGCCTGCCTAGGGGTCACAGCAGCACTGCTGCCACGTTCCCAAGGCCCTAGCTGTGACTTCTGTGTCCCCAAGAGCCCTACCCAAGGGTCCCCTTCCTTAATGGGTGTTGAGAATCTCACATTTGTTAGATTGAAATTCAAGGAAAAACTCACAGCAAATCAAAGACGACGCCATCTGGAGTACAGACTGGGTAGACGAAGGGCTGCAGAGAGAGACTGAAAAAGGACGGAGTCATTACTGGTGAGTTGCCAGGTACCCTGGTCAGGATGTGGGCTGGCTGAGCCTGGCATGGTGACCTCCTCAGATGCTGTCCCAGGGAGCCCTCTCCGGGCAGCCTGGCCACTTCCCTCTCTCACCAACCTTCTCCTCCAACTACAGTAGTGGTTGTGCCACCCCTGGTGAAGGACCAGAGCAGGATCCAACACCAAGGTAAGCTCCTACCATCATGGCGAGGACTTCGCATCTTCTCCCAACGTGAACTGAGGAGCCACATCTTCAAAGCACACTTTTACGCATAACCCCACATCCACAAGGGGCAGATTCACTATCAGAGCATCAGAGAACAATTCCAAGGGAAAGGTAAACTCACAAAACTCTTACCTGCAGTGGTCAAAAGGTAAACGACGAAAATTTGTTTGTGGGAGATCTGTTTAAAATGAAACAAAAAACAGAAATCTTACTCTGCAGTATTTCATCTATGTGTTTCAGTTACAGCGTATGAAAAAGTTCATGGCTGGGCGCGGTGGCTCATGCCTGTAATCCCAGCACTTTGGGAGGCCAAGATGGGCGGATCACGAGGTCAGGAGATCGAGACCATCCTGGCTAACACGGTGAAACCCCGTCTCTACTAAAAATACAAAAAAATAGCCGGGCATGGTGGCAGGCATCTGTAGTCCCAGCTACTCGGGAGGCTGAGGCAGGAGAATGGCATGAACCAGGGAGGCAGAGCTTGCAGTGAGCCGAGATTGCGCCACTGCACTCCAGCCTGGGTGACACAGCGATACTCTGTCTCAAAAAAAAAAAAAAAGAAAAGAAAAAAAAAGAAAAAGTTTGTGCAAATTTTTAAGTACAGCAATTGCTGTGGATTAAAAACCTTTTTTTTTTTTTTTTTTTTGAGACGGAGTCTCGCTCTGTCGCCCAGGCTGGAGTGCAGTGGCGCGATCTCGGCTCACTGCAAGCTCCGCCTCCTGGGTTTACGCCATTCTCCTGCCTCAGCCTCCTGAGTAGCTGGGACTACAGGCGCCCGCCACCGCGCCCGGCTAATTTTTTGTATTTTTAGTAGAGACGGGGTTTCACCGTGGTCTCGATCTCCTGACCTTGTGATCCGCCCGCCTCGGCCTCCCAAAGTGCTGGGATTACAGGCGTGAGCCACCGCGCCCGGCCTTAAAAACCTTTTAATAGATATAAACCAAAACACTTGGGGTACATCGAAAAAGAACTTACAGGGAAAAGTGCGTACTTTTTTAGTCCCATTAAAATTATGACAGTGCTCTTGTTATTGTAGTCTTGATAGTTTTGACAGCTGAAAATATTATCATTCTTTTTATTCCTTATAAACTTTTTTTTTTTTTTTTTTTTGAGACGGAGTCTCGCTCTGTCGCCCAGGCTGGAGTGCAGTGGCCGGGTCTCCGCTCACTGCAAGCTCCGCCTCCCGGGTTTACGCCATTCTCCTGCCTCAGCCTCCCGAGTAGCTGGGACTACAGGTGTCCGCCACCTCGCCCGGCTAGTTTTTTTGTATTTTTTAGTAGAGACGGGGTTTCACTATGTTAGCCAGGATGGTCTCGATCTCGTGACCTTGTGATCCGCCCATCTCGGCCTCCCAAAGTGCTGGGATTACAGGCTTAAGCCACCACGCCCGGACTCCTTATAAACTTAATAGAGAAAAAACATTTAAATGTAGATGTAATTTTGTATTTTATTTACTTATTTTTTACTTAGCTCCCAGCATTGGGGAATATTTTAATCTACATTTTACAAAAACCACCACTAAGAAGAAGCATGTTCTTCTTTCTTGAATATATTTCTCTTTCGTGAACTGTCCTCGGCCCATTTGTCTACCACAGTTTCCGTGTTCTTGTTGTCTATTTTTACAGCTCACTGTATCCTGAAGACACTGTTCCTTAATACCACTCCCCCAACGGGGAACAGAAAGACCGCAAGCCTTACCTGGCTTCTTGCCACCATAAAAGTGAGTATATTCAGCACAAGTAATGTACCTGAAGAAGAGAGGAAGATAATGCTATGACCACCACCTTTATACAGAGAACAAAGTCTTTGGAAGTGAGTAATCTTTGCTTATTCCGCATATGCTTATTAAACACCTATAAGCATGGGACGGGCATGGTGGTTAATGCCTGTAATCCCAACACTTTGGGAGCCCGAGGTGGGTGAATCACTAGAGGTCAGGAGTTTGGGACAAGCCTGGCCAACAAGGTGAAACCGCGTCTCTACTAAAATTACAAAAATTCGCTGGGCGGCCGGGCGCGGTGGCTCAAGCCTGTAATCCTAGCACTTTGGGAGGCCAAGACGGGCGGATCACGAGGTCGGGAGATCGAGACCATCCTGGCTAACATGGTGAAACCCCGTCTCTACTAAAAAAATACGAAAAACTAGCCGGGCGACATGGCGGGCGCCTGTAGTCCCAGGTACTCGGGAGGCTGAGGCAGGAGAATGGCGTAAACCCGGGAGGCGGAGCTTGCAGTGAGCTGAGATCCGGCCACTGCACTGCACTCTAGCCTGGGCAGCAGAGTGAGACTCCGTCTCAAAAAAAAAAAAAAAAAAAAAAAAAAAAAAAAAAAAAATTCGCTGGGCGTGATGGTGGGTGCTTGTAATCCCAGCTACTCAGGAGGCTGAGGCAGAGAATTGCTTGAACCTGGGAGGCAGACGTTGCAGTGAACCCAGATCACACCACTATACTCCAGCCTGGGCGACAGAGTAAGACTTGTCTCAAAAAAAAAAAAAAAACCAGCTGGGCGCGGTGGTTCACAACTGTAATCCCAGCACTTTGGGAGGCCGAGGCTGGTGGATCATGAGGTCAGGAGATCGTGACCATCCTGGATAACACGGTGAAACCCCATCTCTACTAAAAATACAAAAAATTAGCTGGGTGTGGCGGTGGGCACCTGTAGTCCCAGCTACTCGGGAGGCTGAGGCAGGAGAATGGCGTGAACCCGGGAGGCAGAGCTTGCACTGAGCCGAGATCGCACCACTGCACTCCAGTCTGGGCAACAGAACGAGACTCCATCTCAAAAAAAAAAAAAAAAAAAATTGCTTATCTGAACGCCAGTGCTTGTTTAGCTGATAGAGAAATAAAAAAACCCTGTGGCAGTTAGGATATAGTTTATTCTTTAGGCGTAGGGGTGGGTAACTTAACCAGGGAAGTTGTCTGGCATGACTATAGGTTCTATTTATAATTTGGTATCTTATTGCCACAAAGAGTCTGTTTCATCAATCTTATTTCTATTTCTTTATTTTTATTAAAAATTAGCCACCACGCTCGGCTAATTTTTTTTTTTTTTGTATTTTTAGTAGAGACGGGGTTTCACCATGTTAACCAGGATGGTCTCGATCTCCTGACCTCATGATCCACCACCTCAGCCTCCCAAAGTGCTGGGATTACAGGTGCGAGCCACCGCGCCGGGCCCCTTTATGATCTCTATTTCAACGTTAATGCCAGTCAGTTGTTGTGTCTGGGCCACAAAAGGGAGGAAGATATAACAAGGTACAGCTGACCTCCATCGCATCATGGCCAGGAACTCAGTTTTAAGGTTTTCCTGGAGTTCTCTTAGGCACAAGGGTGTCTGCTCAGCCAGTAAGGGGATTTAGGATTTTATTTTTAGCTTACAGGGAGGAGCAGGCTCAGGAGCTGAAAATCAAGAGTTCTGTTTAAGGCATATTAAATTTGAGGGCACGGTGGCTCATGCCTGTAATCCCAGCACTTTGGGAGGCAGAGGCGGGTGGATCACCCGAGGTCAGGAGTTTGATACCAGCCTGGCCAACATGGTGAAACCTGTCTCTACTAAAAATACAAAAATTAGCCGGGCATGGTGGCAGGCGCCTGTAATCTCAGCTACTGGGGAGGCGGAGGTGGGAGAATCGCTTGAATCTGGGAAGTAGAGGTTGCAGTGAGCCAAGATCGCACCATTGCACTCCAGCCTGGGCAACACAGCAAGACTCCATCTCAAAAAAAAAAAAATTGAGGCCGGGCGCGGTGGCTCAAGCCTGTAATCCCAGCACTTTGGGAGGCCGAGACGGGCGGATCACGAGGTCAGGAAATCGAGACCACAGTGAAACCCCGTCTCTACTAAAAATACAAAAAATTAGCCGGGCGCGGTGGCGGGCGCCTGTAGTCCCAGCTACTCAGGAGGCTGAGGCAGGAGAATGGCGTGAACCCAGGAGGCGGAGCTTGCAGTGAGCCGAGATCGCGCCACTGCACTCCAGCCTAGGCAACAGCCTGAGACTCCCGTCTCAAAAAAAAAAAAAAAAAAAAAAATTGAGATGTTTATCAGTCCTCCAGTGGAGATATCAAGTAAGCCACTAACTACACAAGACTGGGGAAAGCAGCTTATAGATGACTGGGAAATTATATCACTCACAGAGAATGTTTATGGAAAAGAAACCTATGAGATCTGAGAAAAGGGAGGAGGGTCCAGAAAGGAGGCTGGGAAAAGAGAGGCCGCTGAAGTCGATGGAAAACAAAGAGCACAGGAAATCTCAGATACCAAAGGAGGGCTTCAGAAGGAGGGAGTGGTTAACAGTGTGACATACTGTTGAGAACCCCAACAAAATGAGGACTGAGGCTGCCTGGCGCGGTGGCTCGCCTATAATCCCAGTACTTTGGGAGGCCAAGGCGGGCGGATCACCTGAGATCGGAGTTCGAGACCAGCCTGACCAACATGGAGAAACCCCCTTCTCTACTAAAAATACAAAATTAGCCGGGCCTGGGGGCACATGCCTGTAATCCCAGCTATTCGGGAGGCTGAAGCAGGAGAATCGCTTGAACCTGGGAAGCGGGGGTTGCGGAAAGCCGAGATCGCACCACTGCACTCCCCAGCATGGGCAACAAGAGCGAAACTCCGTCTCAAAAAAAACACGAGGACTGAGGATTGAATACTAGAGTTAGCAACAAGAAGTCGCTGGCAACCTGACAAGGGGCAGTTCTGGGATCGAAATTCTGACTTGAGTGGTTTCAAGAGACTCAGAAAACAGCATGAAGCCACGGTTCTCTAACTTGTTCTGAAATCACGGCGGCAGCAGGAGGGGAACGCGGGGCACGGGGCATAGGCGGATTTTTTTGTTTTATTTTATTTATTATTTTTGAGACAGAGTCTGGCTCTGTCGCCCAGGCTGGAGTGCAGTGACACGATCTCGGCTCACGGCAATCTCCGCCTCCCGGGTTCAAGCGATTCTCCTGCCTCAGCCTCCCGAGTAGCTAGGATTACAGGCGCCCGCCACCACGCCCCGCTAATTTTTGTGTTTTGGGTAGAGACGGGGTTTCATCATGGTGGCCAGGCTGGTCTTGAACTCCTGACCTCAGGTGATCCGCCCGCCTCAGCCTCCCAAAGTGCTGGGATTACAGGTGAGCCACCGCGCCCGGCCTGGTTTGCTTTAAATAGGAAGGCTCTGCAGCACGTGTGCAGGCTGATAGGCATGAACCAGAACACAGCCAGACGCGAAGTACGGAAGAGGGAGAGACTACAGGGGCAAAGCTCGCGAGCAGACGGGGCACGGTCCGGGCAGAACTAGAGTAAAGGAAGACCGGGCTACGCTCGAGCCCGCAGCTGACGTCTTCGGAGCCGCGGCCCCCCTGGGAGAGCGCGGCGGCCCGAGGGTCATTACCCTGACTGGAGAGACGGCGGCAGCTTCCGGGAGGAAGTGACTTTTGGGCTGGGCTCTGGGGACCAGCTAAGAGGGAAGGCGAGCGGCGAGCAGGGCGGGACAGGCGGTTTACTGAGGCAGAGCGGAGCGCCACTCCCGACTGCGGCTCAACTTACATCTTGTCCTTCTGGTGCTGTCGCTTCCCCATGGCGGCGCGGCGGCGGCGGCAACTACCTAGCACGAAAAAGCAACCGCTGACCACTCAGACCATGGAGCCACGGCCGAGTTTCGTGACCACTTCCGGGTTCCGCGGCTCGCCCCGGAAACAGGCGCTTGGCGTGCTGGGAATTGTGGTTCGCTAGCGCCAGGTGCGCATGCTCGGAAGGATCGCCTGCCCAGTATGGGGTCCTAGCTAGGTGTGTTGTGTCTCGCTGGCGCCTTCTCGGGGCAGAGCTCCCTCAGCCTCGAAGCCCCATCTTCTCGAAGGGTCTCTCCCGACCGCCTCGCCTACCCCCCTCAGCCACGGCTCAGGGCCATTCCCATACTGGGTTCTCAGGTCTTATTTTATTTTCGAGACAGGATCTCGCTCTGTCGCCCAGGTTGGAGTGCAGTGGCGCAATCACAGCTCACTACAGCCTCGACCTCCCAGGCTCAAGCGATTCTCCCACCTCAGCCTCCCGAGTAGCTACGGGCACACGCCACCACACCCGGCTAATATGTTAATTTTTTGTAGAGACAAGCTCTTACTATTTTGCCCAGGCTGGTCTGGAGCTCTTGAGCTCAAGCAGTCCTCCCGCCTTGGCCTCCCAAAGTGCTGGGATTACAGGCCTGAGCCTCCGCGCCCGGCCAGCGCTCAGGTCTTTTTCAATGTCCTCCTAGAGCTTCAAGTCTCATGAGCCTCGACCCCATCCTTTCCCGCCTCCGTGGCCGACTCCTTCAAAGCCATGTACCACCCTCGTTCTACTCGCTCACTTCTCATTCTCTCTGCATATTCCGTCCGCACCGCCTCCAGGCCCCTTGGAGGCCCAGCAGCAGGTGGCCATCAAGCCTAGAGGTCCAAAACCCTGCCTGATCCCTTCCTTCTCTTCTGCCAGACTCTTGCCTTGGGTCAGAACAGTACCTTGGGCCCCCAACTACACTCAGGCCCGGGGTAATCTTGCCTAGGCTCCTAATTTTAAACGCCATTTATATCCCATGACTCCCAATACTAAGTCACCAGTACTCCAGGTTCCTGATCTCCACTTGGGTAGCCGCTGATCTCAAATTTAACATGTCTGGACGGGCGTGGTGGCTCACACCTGTAATCCCGGCACTTGGAGAGGCTGAGGCAAGCGGATCACTTGAGGTCAGGAGTTCAAGACTAGCCTGGCCAACATTGCAAAACCCTGTCTCTACTAAAAATACAAAAATTAGCCGGGTGTGGTGGCGGGTGCCTGTAGTTCCAGCTACTCAGGAGGTTGAGGCAGTGAGAATCACTTGAACCCAGGAGGCAGAGGTTGCAGTGAGCCAAGATTGTGCCATTGTACTCCAGCCTGGGGTGACAGAGCAAGACTCTGTATCAAAGAAAAAAAAAAACTGGAAACAAATGTCTATGAGAACACAGCTAAACGACCCCTGGTACAGCCATGCAGTGGACTATTTTGGAACTGCTTAAAGGAATGAAGTAGATATCCCAAGAAGTAAAGACATCTCAGTGTTTTATTTATGGAAAAAAGCAAGTTGCTGAGAAGAACGTGCAATGTGACTCGTACTTGGGTTAAAATTTTAATGTGTGTATGTGTGTGTGTTTGTGTGCAGAGACAAAACATTTGGAAGGGTACACATGAAACTCATAGCAGCAGTGGACTCGTATTTTCTGTATTCACTTCTGTATTGTGAACTTTTTTCCATGGAACATGGTCTGCATTTGTAGAAGTTTAAAAACCAATTAAGGCCGGATGCAGTGGCTCATGCCTGTAATTCCAGCACTTTGGGAGGCTGAGGCAGGTGGATCACCTGAGGACAGAAGTTCAAGACCAGTCTGGCCAACATGGTGAAACCCCATCTCTACTAAAAATACAAAAATTAGCTGGGCATGGTGGCATGTGCCTGTGATCCCAGCTCCTTAGGAGGCTGAGGCATGGTAATCGCTTGAACCCGGGAGGCGGAGGTTGCAGTGAACCGAGATCGTGCCACTGCACTCCAGCCTTGGCAACAGAGCAAAACTCTGTCTCTAAATAAGTGAGCAAACAAATAAATACAAACCAATTAAAAATAACCCATTTGGCCGGGCGCGGTGGCTCAAGCCTGTAATCCCAGCACTTTGGGAGGCCGAGACGGGCGGATCACGAGGTCAGGAGATCGAGACCATCCTGGCTAACACCGTGAAACCCCGTCTCTACTAAAAATACAAAAAACTAGCCGGGCGAGGTGGCGGGCGCCTGTAGTCCCAGCTACTCCGGAGGCTGAGGCAGGAGAATGGCGTAAACCCGGGAGGCGGAGCTTGCAGTGAGCTGAGATCCGGCCACTGCACTCCAGCCCGGGCTACAGAGCAAGACTCCGTCTCAAAAAAAAAAAAAAAAAAAAAAATAACCCATTTGTGGTGATGCACCATGATGACTCAGTCAGAAAATACAATGCACCAATAACCTAAAAATTGACCCCATTGGAGAAATATTTCAACAAGCAAGAACAGTTGAGGCCGGGCACGGTCGCTCACGCCTGTAATCCCAGAGTTTTGGGAGGCCGAGGCGGGTGGATCACGAGGTCAGGAGATGGAGACCATCCTGGCTAACAGGGCGAAACCCTCTCTCTACTAGAAATACAAAAAATTATCCGGGCGTGGTGGCGGGCGCCTGTAGTTCCAACTACTCAGGAGGCTGAGGCAGGAGAAAGGCATGAACCTGAGAAGCGGAGCTTGCAGTGAACGGAAATGCGTCAGTACACTCCAGCCTGGGCGACAGAGTGAGACTCCATCTCAGAAAAAAAAAAAAAAGAAAAAACAGTTGAGTAAATGATGTTCCACCCATTTGATGGAGTATTTTGCATCTGTTGTTATTGGTGAAATTGAAGATTTATTATTATTTTTTGAGACGGAGATCAGGACCATCCTGGCCAACATGATGAAACCCCATCTAAGAAAAAAAAATTAGCCAGGCGTGGTGGCGGGTGCCTGTAATCCCAGATACTCGAGAGGCTGAGGCAAGAGAATCACTTGAACTTGGGAGGGGGAGGTTGCAGTGAGCCAAGATGGCGCCATTGCACTCTAGCCTGGGCAACAGGAGTGAAACTGTCTCAAAAACAACCAAAAAAGCCAATCTGGTAAGATTTCCATAGCTAAAATGAGTATCTTCCTATAGCCTTGAAAGTACAGGATTTTCTGCTGGGCACGGTGGGTCACGCCTGTAATCCCACCACTTTGGGAGGCCGAGGCGGGTGGATCATGATGTCAGGAGATGGAGACTATCCTGGCTAACACGGTGAAACCCCGTCTCTACTAAAAATACAAAAATTAGCCGGGTGTGGCGGCAGACACCTGCAGTCCCAGCTACTGGGGAGGCTGAGGCAGCGGAATGGTGTGAACCAGGAGGTGGAGCTTGTAGTGAGCTGAGATCACGCCACTGCACTCCAGCCTGGGCGACAGAGCAAGACTCCCTCTCAAAAAAAAAAAGAAAATACAGGATTTTCATTAATTTGAGGTTTTTTTTGTTTTTTGTTTTTTTTGAGACAGGGTCTCATTCTGTTGCCCAGGCTGGAGTGCAGTGGCGTGATCATAGATCACTGCAGCCTCAACCTCCTGGGCTCAAACAATCCCCCAACCTCAGCCTCCCAAGTAGTTGGAACTATAGGTACATGCCACCATGCCCGGCTAATTTTTGAAAATTTTTTGTAGAGATAAGGTCTCACTAAGTTTCCCAGGCTGGTCTCGAACCCGGGGGCTCAAGCGATCCTTCTGCCTCAGCCTCCCACGTAAACTGTGACTACAGGCATATGCCACCACATCTGGCCAACTTTGGGCTTTTTGATAGGTATATAACACTCATCCTAGCAATCTTAACATGTACATCTTTCATTACTAAGAGAGTCAAAAACACTTTTTAATGCTTTGCTTACTCCTTGGATGTCCTCTTGGGTAAACTTTCTCTCACCTAGAATTTTTTTTTTTTTGAGACGGAGTCTCACTCTGTTACCAGGCTGGAGTGCAATGGCATGATCTCAGCTCATTGCAACCTCTGCCACCTGGGTTCAAGCAATTCTCCTACTTCAGCCTCCCAAGTAGCTGGGATTACAGGTGTGCACCACCACACCAAGCTAATTTTTGTATTTTTAGTAGAGACAGGGTTTCACTATGTTGGCCAGGATGGTCTCGGCCTCTTGATCTCGTGATCCACCACCACGGCCTGCGAAAGTGCTGGGATTACAGGCATGGGCCACTGCACCTGGCCCCTAGATTTTTTTTTTTTTAATTAAAAGTTTTTGAGACAGGGTCTCACTCTGTCCTCCAAGCTGGAGTGCAGGGGGGTGATCACAGGTCACTGCAGCCTCCACCCCCTGGGCTCAAGCGATTCTCCCACTCACGCCTTCCAAGTAGCTGGGACTACAAGGTATGCACCACCATGCCTGGTTAATTTGAACACCTGAGCTCAAGTGATCCCCCATCTCACTCCTCCCAAATTGCTGGGATTATGGGATTACAGTAGTGCGCCACCATGCCTGGCCAGAAATCTGAATTGTCTTTTATTGAGATGGAGTCTCGCTCTGTCGCCCAGGCTGGAGTGCAGTGGTGCAATCTCGGCTCACTGCGAGCTCTGCCTCCCGGGTTCACGCCATTCTCCTGCCTCAGAGTAGCTGAGACTACAGGTGCCTGCCACGACACCCGGCTAATCTTTTTGTATTTTTAGTAGAGACGGGGTTTCACCATGTTAGCCAGGATGGTCTCCATCTCTTGACCTCGTGATCCACCCGCCTCAGCCTCCCAAAGTGCTGGGATTACAGGCATCAGCCACTGTGCCCAGCCAAGTCCTCTGAATTCTTATTCATTGCTGAATGCAAAATGGTACAGTCATTTTGGAAGATAGTTTGGTTATCGTACCCTATGATTCAGCAAGCATGCTCCTTGGTATTTACCCAAATGAGCTGAACAGTTATGTCCAGTCTAAAACCTCCACACAGATGTTTATAGCTGCTGTATTCATAACTGCCAAAACTTGGAAGCAACCAGGATATCCTTCACTGGGTGAATGATAAAATGTGGCATATCCAGGCAATGGAATATTATTCAATGCTAAAAAAGATGAACGGCCAGGTGTGGTGGCCTAACTGCCTGCACCTCTTGATTCCCCACTTAGCCTGTGTGACTCATTCAGGGCTGGCCTCCACCTCCAGGCAGTCCTCCATCCCCCAGGCTGGGTTAAGACCTCCTTAGTTCCCAGCGCCCCCGATCCCATCTCCTGTACCCCTAACCAAGCTCAAGGTAGGCACAAGAGATGGTCCCAATGTATCTGCCGAGTGAATGAAAGCCACGTCATTCTTATGACTCTTCTATAAGGTACTTTTCTTTAACTGAGGCCAACAAAGTCGTCCTGAGATTTCCTTTCTATCCTCCAAGCGAAGAATTTGAACATTTCAAGATCTGAAGTGAAATTAAACTGGAATGGCCTGTCATGAAATGCAAGGAGGTCGAAGGGGTTTACTCTGGGCTTGAGGGAAATGAAAAAGGAGCATTTTGGGGAGTGTCCCATGTGCCAGGCTCAGTCACCATTTCTTCTCAATCTGTTAGTTAATCCTCACAATCATCCTGAGTGCTTATTCTAATTTTACAGGGGAGGGGTCTGGGCTCAGAGGTCGACTTTGTGGGCGGTACCTGTGCCCATGCTGTAGAACTGCACATGAGGTGTGGAGGGGCCTGGGGCTGACGTCCCCTCTCTGCCCTGTCTTGCAGCCACATGGTTGATCTGACTTCCTTGGTTCTCAACCCTGGAGGCTTCCATTTCTCCTATGTGGCTGGAAACAGCATGCCCAAGCTCCATTGCCCTGGCTTCCCCTGGTAAGCATGCCTCTGCACCTCCCTGGGGCCAGACACCATCCTGGCTCTAACCCAGTACCCTGCAGGCAAAGGATAGCGTGGGGAGCCATGCCCACAGGGAGAGGCAGGACTGGTGCTGGAAATGTGGGAGGGGCCCTCTGGTTTTCCACCTGTCCTTTGGGAGCCCCAGGATCCTGTCTGGTGCGCCTGGGGCTGCCTTGCTTGCCTAAAGTCAAGAAGGTGGAGCCCCTTGGTGCCTTCAACCTCACCCAACGCCTTAACCAGGGCAAACCCCGTTTATCTGCTTTATCCATCAAGACCCTGTCTGCAAAGACGGGTCTGCTGCTGCTTAAACCAGAGGGCTGAGAGCCACAGCTACAGGCCCAGGAGAGCCCCTGGGATTGTTCTGAGCAGGGGGCACCCAGGACTGCCTGGAGTGGGGGAGGCTCCCACTGACTGACTTGCAGGGCAGTGGAGGGAAGGGACCAAGGACCCTAGGCATAGTGTAGATGGGGGGTGACGGGGTCACCACGGAGACCATGGTGGTGGCAGTGGCAGAGGTGGCAGTGGGGTCGGTGGCAGGCATGGGGAGGTCGACTGGTCCCGTAAGAGGATGGGTTCTGGTTTCTTCTGTCTTGGCTTCCTTCTCCTCTTCTTGGTGTCTGCAACAAAAGGTGCCAGTGAGTGCCTGCCTTGCAGACAGAGTACAGTGGGAGCCAAACACAGTGGTGTGGGGTCTTCATGCAGCCCCTCCAACAAGAAAGGGAGGGAGGCCCCAAAGAGCACCATGAACAATGCCCAGAGCCACTGCTGACAGCGAACAATCAGTGGAGGGCTCACTCTCAGCCCCTCAGAAAGTGGAACCCCCAGGCAAACTGGGCCTCCCCATGTGACACAGAAGTGAGTAGCCCCACACTAGTGTAGGCACCCGCGAACACAAATATACCGAAGGAACTGAGCCTGAATCCAATCGAGCTTTAGAGCAACTGTCCAAGAAATGCAGGCAGAGGAGGAAGGAAGCCAGCAGCAGACCGTAACAGACGCAAACCCGGGAAGTGGGACTTGCCAGAGGACGACACCAGACGGGCTATCCCTCCTCAAAGGGGACTTCAACAGAAGTGGCCAAGGACCCAGGGCCATCCCAATGTACATTTGCTGCCCATGTGGCCACATATGTGGCCCCCTTTCATTTCATTCTCACAAGGGTCCCAATTTAGACACTAATTATACAATCACCCTAGTTAAAAGGAACCTAAGAGGCCTAACAGCCAAACATAATGAATGTGTGAGTCTCACTGGGTCTTTCTAGAAAGACTTTTGTGGCCCATCTAGGAGAGGTGACTATGACCAGCTTATGTCAGAGAACTGTTGTCAATTATGTAAAGTGTAACAATGACATTGTGATTATGTCAGCAAATGTTTGTTTTTGTAGTTGTCACTTTATAGAGACAGGGTCTCACTCTGTATTGCCCAGGCTGGAGCACACTGGTGTGATCATAGCTCACCATAACCTCAAACTCCTGGGCTCCAGCTATCCTCCTGCCTCAGCCTCCCAAGTAGCCACGACTACAGACATGTGCCACCACACCTGGCTATTTTTAAAAAGTTTTGGGAGAGATGGGGTCTTGCTATGTTGCCCCAGCTGGTCTCCAACTCCGAGGCTCAAAAGATTCTCTTACCTCAGCTTCCCAAAGTGCTGGGATTACAGGCATGAGCTACTGTGTCCAGCCAGATGCCTTTTTTTTTTTTTTTTTTTTTTTTTTTTTTGAGATGGAGTTTCTCTCTTGTTGCCCAGGCTGGAGTGCAGTAGTGCGATCTCGGCTCACTGCAACCTCTGCCTCCTGGGTTCAAGCGATTCTTCTGCCTCAGCCTCCCGAAGTAGCTGGGATTACAGGCACGCCCAGCTAATTTTTCTGTATTTTTAGTTGAGACGGGGTTTCACCAATTTGGCCAGGCTGGTCTTAAACTCCTGACCTCAGGTGATCCACCCGCCTCGGCCTCCCAAAGTGCTGGGATTACAGGTGTGAACCACAATGCCCGGTCTTTTTTTTTTTTTTTTAAATTAAGATGCATTCTAAAGTAGTCAGAGGTACAATGATGTCTGAGATTTCCCTTCAAATACTTCAGAAAAAGGCCTAGGGTTATGGAGAGTGAAACACATTTGGCAAGATGGGGACAGTTGCTGAGGCTGATGACAGGTTCTTGGGGGTGTTCCCTGTCATCTCCAGTTTTGTATATGTTTACTTTAATAATAAAAAGTGCTTTTTTAAAGTGCCAAACACAGGGCCAGAGACAAGCCACAGGGCCACAAGAAGGACATGGTTGGTCAGTGCCAGGACTCTCTCAACTTTCTTTTTTTTTCTTTTTTGAGACGGAGTCTCACTCTGTTGTCCAGGCTGGAGTGCAGTGGCACTATCTCAGCTCACTGCAACCTCCGCCTCCCGGGTTCAAGCAATTCTCCTGCCTCAGCCTCCTGAATAGCTGGGCTTACAGGTGCCGGCCACCACGCCCCGCTAATTTTTGTATTTTTAGTAGAGATGGCGGTTTCACCATGTTGGTCAGGCTGGTCTCGAACTCCTAACCTTGTGATCTGCCCGCCTCGGCCTTGTCCCAAAGGGCTGGGATTACAGGCGTGAGCCACTGCACCCGGCTTTTTTTTTTTTTTCAATTGAGTCAGGTTTGCTGGGTTGCTTGAGCCAGGCCCTACCTGCAGGTCTTCATCCACCACTCCAAAACACTCACCAAGATGAGCAATGAGGGCGCTCGCTCTCGCTCTCTCTCTCTCTCTCTCTCTCTCTCTCTCTCTCTCTCTCTCTCTCTCGGGAGGGCAGCCCAGCCTGCTCAGGATCACACAGCCAGGAAGTAGCAAAGCAGAAGTCAGTCTCCTAACTAAATAATCTAGCTAGGGGCCGGGCGCAGTGGCTCATGTCTATAAACCCAGCACTTTGGGAGGCCAAGGCGGGCGGATCACAAGGTCAGGATATCGAGACCATCCTGGCCAACATGGTGAAACCCCGTCTCTACTAAAAATACAAAAATTAGCTGGGCGTGGTGGCGGGCGCCTGTAATCCCGGCTACTCAGGAGGCTGAGGCAGGAGAATCGACTGAATCCAGGAGGCGGAGGTTGCAGTGAGCCGAGATCAGTGCCATTGCACTCCAGCCTGGGTCACAGGGCAAGACTCCGTCTCAAAAAAAAAAAAAAAAGAATCTAGCTAGGGGCAGCGCCTCTCCTCCCAGGTCGGGATTGCCCAGGCCCCTTCCTGCTCTGGATAAAACTTGGTCCAAGGAGGGCAAATCCAACCGAAAGAGTGGAGGTGGTCATCTAGCCCTCGGCCTGGCTGCATTGGGCTCAGACCCCCCGCAGGGCCCAGCACTGGCAGAGGTTGATCCTCACCCCGGGAGTAGGGGTGCATGCGGTGTATGCTCTGCTTCAGCTGCTTCACCCTCTCGAGCATCTCCAGGGCGCCCGTGCTGTTGCAATGGTTCAGCTCCCCCTGCACAACACTTCGCCTGCAACAAGAGGGGGAGAGGCAGGGCAGGGGGAGGTCCGGGGAGTGAGATGCCTGCCCGCTCCACGCAGCCTCGGTTTTCTGATAGATCCTACCCTGCGGCCCCAGCTACGCCGACTGCTACTTCTCCACCCCACCTCCAAAGCTCCAATTGTCACAGCTCTGCCCTAGGGGACGGCGGACCCGGGTAGTGACAGTTCCCACCCAGTGGGTCCCAGGCCCCGCGGCCGCACCCGGAGAAAAGAGAGGAGCCCACGCTGTTCCAATTGCACCACCCTCTCCGCCAGCGACGGGTTGCGGTCGAGGCGGTGGAAGAGGCGGCGCAGCGCGCGCTCAGTGTAGTGTCCACCTGCCTCTCCAAGTCTTCCTCGGAGATTTGCTGGCAGAAGGTTTCGCTCTGCGGGACCTCCCTGTCGAACTCGTCTAGGATCTCCATGGCGAGCGCTGCTGGAGAGCCCAGGCGGCCTGGGAGCGGAGCAGGCGTCTGGGCGGGGCTCCCGAGAGTCTCCGCGCGCCGACCGCCACCTGCCCCGAGGCCGGAGCGCAGGGTCACCAAGGGCAGCGGGGCCAGTCTTGCGGGACCGCTGGGACTAATCCTCTCTAACTTCGGCCGCAGCGCAAGGGCGGACTCTCTACCCTACTGCAGCTGCCCCGCCCCGACCCGCCCCAGCCAATCCCCGCGGAAGCCGGGGGCGGAGCCAAACCCCGGGCGCCGGCCGTACGTGACAATGCCAGTTGCTCTGGGCACGCGCGCTCACGACCTCGAGGGGGCGAACGCGGCTGGGCGGGTCCTGGCCCAGTTCTGCAGGGGCCATCGGGCCTTTAACCTGGGTCCGGCTCTTGGCAGCGCCGAGGGCGTGGTTGGCCAGCAACTTCTTTAAGGCCCCCACCTCTCGGCAGGCCTCCAGTCCCCTCCAACGGGGGCCCCTCCTCGCTGTCTGTACCCTCCCGGGCCTCAAGCAGCGCTTCCCCCTCATGCAGGAAACGCCTCGAGAACTTCGCTCCGCCCCAACCCCTCTAGTTCCGACTTCTCACCCTCCTCTCTCACCCTCCTCTCACCCCCTCACTCTCCAGCGGCCTCCCCAGCTTCTGTCCTCTCCTCCCCTTTACAGCCACTTGTTTGCTCAGTACTTGCTGTCAGTTCTTTACCAGCATCTCCGGCCCCTCCTCAGTGTCCTATTCCTCCTGTTCCACCTCACTGTCCTTTTCCTCTTGCCCCTCGAATGCGTTTCTGAAGGTCCTGGCTTCACCGTCTCATCTGGGATGATCTTACACACTTCTTGGTCCT
Source organism: Macaca thibetana thibetana (assembly GCF_024542745.1). Lineage (NCBI taxonomy): Eukaryota > Metazoa > Chordata > Mammalia > Primates > Cercopithecidae > Macaca > Macaca thibetana. Next base: position 30,520,805 of record NC_065587.1, read on the forward strand.
GATTAGAACCCATAACTGACTGAAAAACCCACCTACTGTGTCTCACCCTTTAGCTCCAGACCCACATCCAAATGACCACTGGGGACGATTCTTGGACGTCTCATGCTGAACATATCCACATTCACACACAGTTTCTTCCCCCTGAAAGCTACTTTTCTTACCCCTCCCCACTCCTACTTGGTCAGCCACTGACCCCAGCCACTAACAAGGAGGTGCACCCTGGACTGCATCCTCCCTTGTCCTCCATCAGCCCTGAGATCCATGGAGTGTGCCTGAGACGTCTAATCAGATTTTTCTTCTCCTGCTGCTAAACCACCAGCCCTCAGCTCTCCCAACATAGGAAGTGGCATTTGTTTCCTCCTACTTGGGGACAACCAAAGAATGAGGTCTGTCCTGAGCATCTTGTCTAGGAGTGCAGGCAGAGACTCGGTCAGGTACACCTGGACTCAAATCTCTATTCTGGGCCGGGCGCGGTGGCTCAAGCCTGTAATCCCAGCACTTTGGGAGGCCGAGACGGGCGGATCACGAGGTCAGGAGATCGAGACCATCCTGGCTAACACAGTGAAACCCCGTCTCTACTAAAAAATACAAAAAACTAGCCGGGCGAGGTGGCGGGCGCCTGTAGTCCCAGCTACTCGGGAGGCTGAGGCAGGAGAATGGCGTAAACCCGGGAGGCGCAGCTTGCAGTGAGCCGAGATCCGGCCACTGCGCTCCAGCCTGGGCGACAGAGCAAGACTCTGTCTCAAAAAAAAAAAAAAAAAAAAAAAATCTCTATTCTGCTTCCTGCCCAGTGTGACTTAAAAAATGATTTTTTTTTTTTTTTTGAGATGGAGTCTTGCTCTGTCACCCAGGCTGGAGTGCAGTGGCGCTATCTCGGATCACTGCAAGCTCTGCCTCCCAGGTTCAAGCCATTCTCCTGCCTCAGCCTCCCAAGTAGCTGGGACTACAGGCGCCCGCCAACACACCCCACTAATTTATTTTTGTATTTTTAGTAGAGAAGGGGTTTCACCGTGTTAGCCAGGATGGTTTTGATCTCCTGACCTCGTGATCTGCCTGCCTTAGCCTCCCAAAGTACTGGAATTACAGGCGTGAGCCGCCGTGCCCGGCCAACAAAATGAAACTTTAAAATCTATAGTATGTGCCTTTCTTTTCTTTTCTTTTCTTTTCTTTTCTTTTCTTTTCTTTCTTTCTCTCTCTCTTTCTTTCTTGTCGGAGTCCCACTCTGTCGCCAGGCTGGAGTGCAATGGCACGATCTCGGCTTACTGTAACCTCTGCCTCCGGGGTTAAAGAGATTCTCTTGGGTGAGCCTCCAGAGCTGGGACTACAGGCGTGCACCACCACACCCAGCTAATTTTTGTATTTTTAGTAGAGGCGAGGTTTCTCCATATTGGCCAGGCTGGTCTTGAACTCCAGACCTCAGGTGATCCACCCGCCTTGGCCTCCCAAAGAGCTGGGATTACAGGCGTGAGCCACCATGCCTGGCCAGTATGTGCCTTTTTTCTTTTTTTTCTTTCTTTTTTTTTTTTTTTTTTTAAGACAGAGTCTTGCTCTCTCACCCAGGCTGGAGGGCAGTGGCACGATCTCTGCTAACTACAAGCTCCGCCTCCTGGGTTCACACCATTCTCTTGCCTCAGCCTCCCGAGTAGCTGGGACTACAGGCGCCTGCCACCACGCCTGGCTAATTTTTTGTATTTTCAGTAGAGACAGGGGTTTCACTGTGTTAGCCAGGATGGTCTCGATCTCCTGACCTCGTGATCCACCCGCCTTGGCCTCCCAAAGTGCTGGGATTACAGGCATGAGCCACGGCGCCCGGCCCATGCCTTTTTTCATACAGGACAAGCACCCCCTTGAGGGTCGAGCAGATCCCTAATCACCCTCCCATCATGTCATTCTAATAAACCATGCTTCACACTTTATACCTTTATTTGTATTTTTAAAAACTGTAGGCCGGCACAGTGGCTCACGGCTCCCAGCACTTTGAGAGGCTGAGGCAGGTGGATCACCTGAGGTCAGGAATTCGAGACCAGCCTGGCAAACATGGCCAAACCCCGTCTCTACTAAAAATACAAAAAATTAGCCTGGTGTGGTGGCACATTCCTGTAATCCCAGCTACTCGGGAGGCTGAGGCAGGAGAATTGCTTGAACCCAGGAGGCGGAGGTTGTGGTGAGCCGAGATCGTGCCATTGCACTCCAGCCTGGACAACAGGAGCAAAACTCCATCTCAAAAAAAAAAAAAAAAAAAAAAAAAAAAAAAAAAAAAAAAAGGTATTGGGCCCCTCCTCTTTGTTCAGGCACTGCCAAGAGATTTTTTTTCTTTTTTTTTTTTCAGACAGAGTTTCCCTGTTGTTGTCCAGGCTGGAGTGCAATGGTGCAATCTCAGCTCCCCGCAACCTCTGCCTCCTGGATTCAAGTGATTCTCCTGCCTCAGCCTCCCAGGTAGCTGGGATTACAGGCATGCGCCACCACGCCTGGCTAATTTTTTGTATTTTTAGTAGAGACGGGGTTTGGCCATGTTTGCCAGGCTGGTCTCGAATTCCTGACCTTAGGTGATCCACCCACCTTGGCCTCCCAAAGTGCTGGGATTACAGGCATGAGCCACTGCACCTGGCCAGAGATTTTTTAAATGACAGTTGTCTCTGTCCTCAGGGGCTCCCAGTCTAATGGACACTTCTGCCACAGGGAGAAAATTTTGATTTAGGCCGGGTGCGATGGCTCACACCTGTAATCCCAGCACTTTGGGAGGCCCAGAAGGGCAGATCATGAGGTCAGGAATTCAAGACCAGCCTGGCCAACATGGTGAAACCCTGTTTCTACTAAAAATACAAAAATTAGCTGGGCGTGGTGGCGGGCACCTGTAGTCCCAGCTACTTGGGAAGCTGAGGCAGAAGAATCGCTTGAACCTGGGAGGCAGAGGTTGCAGTGAGCTGAGATTGTGCCACTGCACTCCAGCCTGGGTGACAGAGCAAGACTCCATCTAAAAAAAAAAAAAAAAATGGATTTAACAGGCTGTGCTGCAGGAACATTCAATGCTGTGGAGCCCAGGGAAGGCTTCCACAGGGAAGGAGCCCATGAGCAGAGCCCTGAGTTCAGTCCCCGCCAGCAAGAGCAGGAGACAGTTGCATGGGGGTCTCCAGCCAGTGGGTACAGAATCTGTACAGGACTGAGGGGTGGCCACCAGCCATGTCCCCTGGTGCCTAGAGGAAGGGAGGATGGATCTAGGTCAAATGACCCTGGGATCAAGGAACCCCAAGGGATCAGGACTAGGAAGGCAAGGAACATGTGTCATTCCCCCTGTTCCGCCCACGGGTGCCAGGGCTTCTCTCCCCAGGATAGGGGTAAAGCAGTTTCCCAATGTGCCCAGCTAGGGGTGAGGGGAACTCCCAAAAGCCCATCTGGAAACCTAGTCCTCTAAAGATTTGAGGCCAGGCATGGTGGCTCACGCCTGTAATCCCAACACTTTGGGAGGCAGAGGAGGGAGGACCACAAGGTCAGGAGATTGAGACCATCATGGTCAACACAGTGAAACCCCATCTCTACTAAAAATACAAAAAAGTAGCCAGGCATGGTGGCACATGCCTGTAATCCCAGATACTTGGGAGGCTGAGGCAGGAGAATCACTTGAACTCAGGAGGTGGGGGTTGTAGTGAGCCAAGATTGTGCCGCTGCACTCTAGCCTGGGTGACAGAGTGAGACTCCATCTCAAAAAAAAAAAAAAAAATAGAAACCTTTTGCAGTGTGTCAGGTCTGATGGTAGAGGTGGTCATCCAAGCATGCCTGGGGTCAGGCTCCTTGGAAGTTCAGCTCCAACCCCTCATTCCAGCCGGGATGGTTGGCATACTAGACACTTTTCAGTCCCTCCTGCAGGTTCAGGGCACACCTCTCTGTAAGAGAACAAACTGGTATGGTTGGTAGGCATCATTTGCAGGCTTTGTATCCCAAGTCCACCCATCCATCTCACATAATACCACTCCAGCTGAGTCCAGATATGACGGATGCCCTGGGGTAAAGGCTGCCTCCTGGAAGGCCTGCCTTACCCCCACCTCCCCAACTGCTACCCAGAAGAACATTCTCTCCAGAGACTGGGTCCAAGCCAGGCCCAGAATGATCTTCCATGCAAAGGAGTGGGCCTGTATTTCCCCTAAGACCCTGATCAGGCCTGGAGTCCCAGTCTTACCCCAGGGACCCAATGTGGAAAGACCTTCAAACAAGAGCTTTTCAGAAGCTGGGGGGGTCTTCTCCTGCACCTGTCCAGCCATGACCAGGATGGAGAGTTTAGGGATGATCCTCCAGCTCTGCACCCACCTGATCCTCTGATGGAGGGTCCAGTCCAGCTTCATATCTGTGCCTAACCAGTGGAAACACTTACCCTCTGGGCACCTCAACTTTCTCAACTGAAAAGTGGAGTGAGGCAGCAAGCTCCCTTTCCCCTTCCCAGGGTAGCAGGCCGGACCTGACCGATGCCCTTTCATCATTGCACTGCTTCCCAGTGGCCCACAGTAGTGCAACAGGGAAAGAGTGTCGGGCAGGCCTGCCAGTGCCTCCCACAGGGTGGTCTGTAGGGATCTGAGACCTGGAATGCAGGCTGGCTGGGGCGGGGCCTCTGCCTGGGGGAAGGGTGCCCTCTGACCCCAGAGGCCCAGGCCTGGCTAGAATCTCAAGTTTCCATGGAGAAGGGAGCGAACTGGGCAGGGGGGAGGGGAGGGCCTGCAAGCCCAAGAGGCCCTGCCTGGGGAGTGGGAGGTGAGGGTTGTAGGGAGGGAGATCCCCAAGGCTGGTCCCAGATGCTTTGACAATATCATTGCACTGCTTCTCAGAGCACAGTAGTGCAACCTCGTCAGAGCACCTGCGGTCAGCAGGGGGGACCCCACCACCCCCAATACATGCAGGGCGGGAAGCTCAACCATGGATAGGTGGGTGGGGCCAGAGCCCCTGTCCAGTCCATCTGGGCAGGGAAGGAGGCCGCAGCGCGGTGCGTCCTTGGGGTCTTCAGAACCCAGGACACCCAGGCCTTTCCCAGAACGCTCCGGATTCAGGTGGAGAAGAAACCCCAGACTAGGGGGTAGTTCCAGTCCCGGAGCAGGAGCTGATGGGCCACGCAGGGGAGGGGGCGCACACACAAAGACGGACCCGCGTTCAGCCGCAGTCCAAAGCCAGCTAACGCCCGGAGCGGGGTGGGTACAGCCCGACGACCCTGCGCCCTGACTCAGCCCGCGGCTCCAGCAGAAGAAGGGCGGCCCAACCCCGGGACGACGCGCCCTTTCTAGCTGACGACCCCATCCCTTCCCTGGCCCCTTACCCTGCACTACATAGGCTCCGGGTTCTGTTCTAACATATTCTTCTGCCTGGAGGCCCAGAGCGGAGCAGAGGATGGGGGTCCCCACCCTTCTAGAGTTCCCTGTTCCAAAGAGGGCGCCCGGGATCCTGGCCGCGCCCCTCCGCCTGACCCGCCGGGTAGGGCCGCCCAGCCCAACCCAGGATCCCCTCCTCAGACCCAGCTACTCACGCAGACATCCCTTCCGCCCAGGGCCGGGTCAGGATGCGGAGGGTTAGATGGAGGAGGATCACGGCCATCGTCTGCCCCCGGGTCCCCAACCAGACGACCCTGTACCTCGTGGCGGCCCCTCGCCTGCCGGCTCCATCTTTAACCCGCTGACAGTCGGAGGGGCCGGGCCCCCGACTCCTTAGCATAGCGCCGCGCTCATTGGCCGGCGCTGGCGCGGGGATTCGCCTTCTGCACGCCTATTGGCTGAGACGGGAGCGATTTCAAAATAGCCTCCGGGCTCCCATTGGCCCGGCGCCGGCCGAGTCTCGGGCTCCGTGGTTTTAACAATGAGTTTTACAAACACTTTTTCCCCATTCATAACTTATCAAAAGGAACTTTGCCCGCCTTTTCTCAGCTCCAATCTCTGCAAGTTTTCTAGCGACACCGACAAGAGCGCTTGGAAGCCCGGTGAGGGACGCCAGGCGCGAGCCCGCCGTGGGGGAGGCCGAGACCCTCTGGAAATTCCCGAACCCCCAGCCAAGCCTGCCGTGAACGCGGCCGCGGGCTTTGTTGTGCGTGCTGAGGTTGCTCTCTGGGATATTCGGACGTGGTGGGCTTCCGAACTGGGGTAGCCCCCCTCCCAACTCAGCCACCCCGGATCGCCCGGCAGGACGCAAGTGGGGCTTTCCTGAAAACCCCCGGGTATGACTGGGCTATGGAGACCCGGTCCTGGGCCCGTGGTCTTTTGGATCTGTGGGAAATACGGGGAACGGAGTGTAAGCTTTGCTTTCTTCGTGATTGTGATCCACTTTGCGGATAAGCATTCATTAAGCGCCTACCGTCCGCTGATGACTAGGAAGTATATTGGTCACCGGGCTCTTGAACGGCTCCTAGGGGGAAGGGGGAAACTGTGCTTAGACAACTGTGCCCCTGTAACCCCTCCTGCTTTATTATCAGTCCAATGGCTGAGAGCAAATGTTTTTGAGGCAGGCAGAGGTGGTTTTGAATCTTTATGAACCCCTGTTGCCTTCTTGCAAAACCCAGATGGCAATCAAACCTGCTCCATAGGGCTGGCTGTTGCCAGAAGCAAATGAGATGCTGTGTAAATTGTTGGCCCAGCACCTGGCATTTAGTAAGTTTTCACTAAAAGTGAGTTCTGCTGCCACTGCAGTTTTTATTTTTGGTCTCGTCCTGCATTCTGCCTGGAACAATCTTATCTGCTCCCACAGCTTGGGCTTTGGTTGCCCAGGGATTCCCACTTGTGCACTGTTGGGTTCGTCTTAGTCAATGCTCCTCACCTCACTGCTTACCCATGTGTGGTGGTGGGGGTGGGGGAATAGACAGAGAGGGAGGAGTGGGCTTTGACAGCCCACAGGAGCTGGGGCTGGACCACAGGAGTGCCCCCTTGAATCTGCAGGGTGATATGTTTTGGCTCTGTGTCCCCAGCCTAATCTCATCTAGAATTGTAATCCCCAAGTGTCAAGAGAGGGAGCTGATGGGAGGTGATTGTATCATGGGGGCACTTTCCCCCATGCTGTTCTCATGCTGATAGTGAAGGAGTTCTCACAAGATCTGATGGTTTTAAAAGTGGCAGTTTCCCAGCCTGGCCAACATGGTGAAACCCTGTCTCTACTAGAAATACAAAAATTAGCCAGGTGTGGTGGTGTACGCCTGTAGTCCCAGCTACTCAGGAGACTGAGGCAGGAGAATAGCTTGAACCTGGGAGGCAGAGGTTGCAGTGAGCTGATATCACACCACTGCACTCCAGCCTGGGCGACAAAACAAGACTCCATCTCAAAAATAAAGAAAAGTGGCAGTTTCCCCTGAGCACTCTCTCTCTCTCCTGTCACTGTGTAAGACATGACTTGCTTGTCCTTTGCCTTCCGCCATGACTGTAAGTTTCCTGAGGACTCTCCAGCCATGCAGAACTGTAAGTCAATTAAATCTCTTATTTATAAGTTACCCAGTCTCAAGTAGTATCTTTTTTTTTTTTTTTTTTTTAAACTGAGACAGTTTCGCTCTCGTCACTCAGGCTGGAGTGCAATGGCACAACCTTGGCTCACTGCAACCTCTGCCTCCCAGGTTCAAGCAATTCTCCTGCCTCAGCCTCCTAAGCAGCTGGGATTACAGGTGCCCACCACTACTCCCAGCTAATTTTTGTTTTTCTTTTGAGACAGAGCTTTGCTCCTGTCACCCAGGCTGGAATGCAATGGTGTGATCTTGGCTCACTGTGACTTCCGCCTCCCAGGTTCAAGTGATTCTCCTGCCTCAGCCTCCGGAGCAGCTGGGATTACAGGTGCCCGCCACCACGCCCAGCTAACTTTTTGTATTTTTAGTAGAGACGGGGTTTCACCATGTTAGGCAGGCTGGTCTCAAATGCCTGACCTCAGATGATCCACCCGCCTCGGCCTCCCAAAGTGGTGGGATTACAGGCGTGAGCCACCGTACCCGGCCACTCCCAGCGAATTTTTGTATTTTTAGTAGACAAGGTTTCACCATGTTGGCCAGGCTGGTCTCGAACTCCTACCCTCAGGTTATCCGCCTGCCTCAGCCTCCCAAAGGCATGAGCCACGGTGCCCAGCCTAGGTAGTATCTTTATAACAGTGTGAGAACGGATGAATACATAGGATGTAGTCCATCCTGTTGGTGCCCCACCCACATCCCCTTGGCACTCACCTCTACAGAAAGGATCCTCATGGCCACTACCTGAGGCTCACCCTGGGGGCCGTATTCTGGCTTCAGGAGTCCCTTAGCCAATGTACAAGGCCAGTGCAAAGTGCTACAGTGGCTCCCGCCATGCACTCAGCAGACCCAGCCTGTGAGGGAAACTACTTTGGGAGGTGAGTACCTCACTTCCTTGCCCCTTGGGTGGAATAGCTTTATTTATTTATTTATTTATTTATTTATTTATTTATTTATTGAGATAGACTCTCACTCTGTCACCCAGGCTGGAGTGCCTCAGCCACCCAAGTAGCTGGGATTACAGGCATGTACCACCATGCCCAATTAATTTTTATATATATATATATTTTTTTTTTTTTTCAGTAGAGCTGGGGTTTCGCCTTGTTGACCAGACTGATCTCGAACTCCTAGCTTCAAGTGATCCACCCACCTTGGTCTCCCAATGTGCTGGGATTACACGTGAGAGCCACTGCATCCGGCTGGGTAGGATAACTTTGATGCACATTCTGCACTGGGTCCCAGAGATCCCCAATGGGATTGAGCTCCAGTTGCCCACGGGGGTAATTTGCTCAATAATGTACCTTTCACTGGCTTCTTTCCCGTCCCCTCTCACAGCCCCATTCCTCTATGCCAGCAATACTTCCATTCAAATCCTCTCAGGTCAGATGAGTGATGGGAGAGGTGGATAGACTTGTAGATGATCCTCAAGAAGTTTAACGATGAAGACGGGTGCAGTGGCTCACGGTCATAATTCCAGCACTTTCAGAAGCCAAGGCGGGGGCCAGGCGCAGTGGCTCATGCCTGCAATCCCAGCACTTTGGGAGGCTGAGGCAGGCACATCACCTGAGGTCAGGAGTTCGAGACCAGCCTGGTCAACATGGCGAAAGCCCGTCTCTACTAAAAATATAAAAATCAGTCAGGTGTAGTGGCACATGCCTGTAATTCCAGCTATTCGGGAGGCTAGGCAGGAGAATTACTGGAATCCGGGAGGCAGAGGTTGCATTAAGTCACTGCACTGCCTGGGTGACAGAGTGAGACTCCATCTCAAAAAAAAAGAAAAAAAAAGGAAACCAAGGTGGGAGGATCACTTGAGCCCAGGAGTTTGAGACCAGCCTGGGCAACATAGCAAAACACTATCTCGACATAAAATTCAACTATTAGCCAGGTGTGGTATGGTATGCCTGTGGTCCCAGCTACTCGAGGCTGAGGTGGGACGACCCCTTAAGCCCAGGAGGTAGAGGTTGCAGTGAGCTGTGATTGAGCCACTATACTCCAGCCTGGGTGACAGACCAAGATCCTATCTCCCCAAAAAAATAAAAAAGAAAAAGCCAGGTGCTGTGGCTTACGCCTACAATTCCAACACTTTGGTAGGCTGAGATGAGAGAATTGCTTAAGCCCAGGAGTTCAAATTCATAATTGGCTAGAGCTTTTCTCCCGCCCCCTCACCCGACCCCAAGCCATTTTTTTTTTTTTTTTTGAGACGGAGTCTCGCTCTGTCGCCCAGGCTGGAGTGCAGTGGCCGGATCTCAGCTTACTGCAAGCTCCGCCTCCCGGGTTCACACGCCATTCTCCTGCCTCAGCCTCCAGAGTAGCTGGGACTACAGGCACCTGCCACCTCACCCCGCTACTTTTTTTGTATTCTTTTAGTAGAGACGGGGTTTCACTGTGTTTGCCAGGATGGTCTTGATCTCCTGACCTCGTGATCCGCCCGTCTCGGCCTCCCAAAGTACTGAGATTACAGGCTTGAGCCACCACGCCCGGCATTTTTTTTTTTTTTTTTTTTTTTTTTTTTTTTGAGATGGAATCTCGCTCTGTTGCCCAGACTGGAGTGTAGTGGCAGGATCTTGGCTTACTGCAAGCTCCGCCTCCCAGGTTCACTCCATTCTCCTGCCTCAGCCTCCCCAGTAGCTGGGACTACAGGTGCTCACCACCATGCCCAGCTAATTTTTTTTGTATTTTTAGTAGAGACAGGGTTTCACCATGTTAGCCAGGATGGTCTTGATCTCCTGACCTTGTGATCCGCCTGCCTCGGCCTCCCAAAGTGCTGAGATTACAGGCGTAAGCCACTGCGCCCGGCCTTTTTTTTTAAAGAGACAGAGTCTCTCTATTGCCCAGCTGGAATGCAGTAGCACCATCATAGCTCACCAACTCTTGGTCTCCAACTCTTGGGCTCAAGCAATCCTTCCACTTCAGCTTCCCAAAGTGCTGAGATTACAGGCGTGTGCCACCATGTCCAGCTGCTCCATCCTTTAATAAGGTCAACTGAGGCCAGGCGTGGTGGTGCACACCTGTAATCCCAGCACTTTGGCAGGCTGAGGTGAGCAGATCACTTGAGTCCAGGAGTTCGAGACCAGCGTGGGCAACATGGCAAAACCCTGTCTCTAGAAAAAAATACTACAATTAGCTGGGCGTGGTGGTGCATGCCTATAGTCCCAGCTACTCCGGAGGCTGAGGTGGGAAGATCATTTAAACCTGCGAGGTGGAGGTTGCAGTGAACCGAGATCGCACCACTTCACTCTAGCCTAGGCAACAGAGACATTGCCTCAAAAACAAAAACAAACCAAAAAAAACCATGAAAGGTCAATTGATTTATCCAATGCAGGGTGCTCTGTCCACACTACTCCGAGCCTCTTCCAGTCAGTTGCCACCCCTAGCCTCTCTCCTTGGGCTCTTTTGTTCTGCTTCAGGGAAGCGAACCGTTATACTCAGTAGCTCCTGTGTCCTAAGCCAACCCACAGCTGCCCAGCTGAGTTACCAAGTCCAGGAAGCCTGTAATCTCTGCCGTAACCGCTAGAGGCCACCCACACACCAGCAAAGCTAACAGTGATCTTCCTTTATTAGGGCTCTCCTATTTAATCTGTTCCTGCCTTAAAGGTACCATACTCTGGCCTGCCCAAATTGTGCTTACTCTTCCAGGAAGTCTTCTCAGATCTCTGCAGGTAGCAGTTGTACGCGGCTGCCTTCCCTTGCAGTATCTTCTGTAGTTCTGTTATCTCACTGATACTTTCAAAGGTCATGGTGGGGGCCTGAGATGCCATGTGCCTAGGCAGGCTAGGGTGGGTGAGGTGCCATTTGCACCGAGTGAGGGAAACTGTGATGCTACTTTCCAGTGGATGGGCAGAATCCTCATCTGTCTCTTGGTCAAATACAGGTGTCAAGACTGCCACAACTGACAGGAGAGTGAGCACTTCACATCTAGGGATGAGGGAGCTGGAGAGCTTGTGCCTCATCCCAGCTGACAGGGAGTGGGGCTGCCATCCATCCTGCTCTGAGGTCTGGCCTTGGCCCTTAACAGGAAGGTTCATAAAGCTAAGGGGCTGGGGAACAGGGAACTGGGGTCACTTGCCATCAGATCGCCTGAGGGTGGACAGGGGGATGCCCAGGGCAGCACTGGAGTACATGGAAGACCACTGAAAAGGTTTAGATTGCACAGTGACACTCGCCTGTAATCCCAGCCACTTGAGAGACTGAGTCAGGAGGAGGCTTGAACTATGCAGTTCGAGTCTGGCCAGGGCAAAATAGTAAGACCCTGTCTCAAAATAAAAGTAATACAACTGTAATCCCAGCACTTTATGGGAGCAAAGGTGGAAGGATCATTTGAGCTCAGGAATTTGAGACCAGCCAGAGCAATACAATGAGACCTTGTCTCTACTAAAACAATTTTAAAAATTAGCCAGGGGGAGTGGACACAGTGGTTCAGGCCTATAATCCCAGCACTTTGGGAGGCCAAGGTGGGCGGATCACTTGAGGTTGGGAGTTCAAGACCAGCCTGGCCAACATGGTGAAACCCCGTCTCTACTAAAAATGCAAACATTAGCTGGGCGTCGTGGCGCATGCCTGTAATCCCAGCTACTCAGGAGGCTAAGGCAGGAGAATCACTTGAACCTGGGAGGCAGAGTTTGCAGTAGCAGAGATCTGCCACTGCATTCCAGCCTGGCGAAAGAGCAAGACGTTGTCTCAAAAAAATGAAATAAAAAAATTAGCCAGGCATGGTGGCACATGCCTGTAGTCCCAGCTACTTGGGAGGCTGAGGTAGGAAAATCACTTGAGCCCAGGATGCAGTGAGCTATGATCACTGCCACTGTACTCCAGCCTGGATGACAGAGCAAGACTCTGTCTCATCAGAAATAATAATTAGCTGGGCATGGTGGTGTGTGCCTGTAGTCCCAGCTACTCAGGAGGCTGAAGTGGAAAGATCACTTGAGCCCAGGAGTTTAAGTTTACAGCAAGCCATGATCATGCCACTGCACTCTAGACTGGGCAACAGAGTGAGACCATCTCTAAAAAAGCAAAACCCAGGCCGTGCGTGGTGGTTCATGTCTGCAATCCCAGCACTTTGGGAGGCTGAGGTGGGCATATCACCTGAGGTAGGAAGTTCGAGACCAGCCTGGCCAACATGGTGAAACCCCGTCTCTACTTAAAAAAAAAAAATACAAAAATTAACCGGGTATGGTGGCAGATGCCTGTAATCCCAGCTACTCAGGAGGCTGAGGCAGGAGAATCACTTGAACCCGGGGGACGGAGGTTGCAGTGAGTTGAGATTGCACCATTGCACTCCAGCCTGGGGGACAAGAGCGAGAGTTCGTCTCAAAAGAAAAAAAAAAGCAAAACCCCCCGAAAAACCAAGAATAATAATAATAATAAAGGGTTTGGACAGGTTCAGCAGTCACGCTGGGATGGAGACAGGTTTTACACTGAGGAACAGATGATCAACTGGGCCTGGGCTGGCAGCTCCTGGTCATCCTCAGGTTCACAGTGAAACACAATCATAGACCAACATTCTTTAATCACAAAGGCACTTGAGGACCCCTACAAACCCAAAGTCTCTGCCAAGAGTGGCCCTGCAGACACCCCACCTGCCACCTTCTATCCACCCATTCATCCATCCCACACTCAGAGTTCATCGTGACCTGCAGAGGGCTCCACACTAGGCTTGATGAAGATGCCTTCCATGGCCTTCCATGTATTGTGCGTGTTGGCACTGGGCATGCCGTGGACCTCATGCTGCCCACGGATGGGGCTTCCATACTGCTCACCCGTGACTGACAGGAACACAGAGGTGCCCACGTGCTGGAAGCGCACAGCAGCCTCACGCTCCCAGTGCTGTCCAGAACAGCGCACTGTCCATAGGTCCAGGTCGTCACCCTCGCCGTCTTCCCCAAAGGCACTCACCTCCTATAGGTGCAGAGGGTGAGGGGACAGTGGTCACCACAGAAGGCGGCATTCGTACCTACACTGAGCCTAGGATCCTTCCCTGCCCTTCCTGGAGACTCAGCTCCCACAGCTGCAAAAGGTGACACCATGACCCGCCCGCGCAACCTCTGGCACTCCCTCCCCAGCATGGGCTCTTCAGACACATGCACACACCATTGCATCTGTCTGTGCAGAGACTACTGGTCCCCACAGAGCTAAGGCCTCCTCCTCCACATTCTCCCAGTCCTAACCCCTCTGACCTACCTTCAGCCCCTCAGGCTAGCAGTCAAGCTGTCTATCTATCTCAAACATTTTCTTCCACCAACTCTCCAAGGGCACCCACTGTTCCATCCCAATCCCCTGAATTCCACTGACCTCCATGCATTGGTGCAATCTCTTCTGCTGGCCTGGGAAGTCCTTCTTTTCCCTTTGTGGCTTGGAGGACTCCTAATCATCCTTTCAGACCCAGCCTGAGTTCCTCCTCCCCAATGGAGTTTCCTATTCCCCACCCTCAAGGCTGTGTGGATTCTCCTCCTGGGTCCCACTTGCCCCCAGAGGAAGAGCTATCCAGGAGGATCTCTTCGGATCTCTCTCCCATCGGTCTCCCTGCCGGGCCGGGAGCACCTGGGGGCAGGATTTTGGCGGAGTTACTCTGTTTCCCCCGAAGGGGTGCTCAATAACCATCTCTGAAGTGAAATTTCCATTTCACGAAGAAGCTGAGGCTCGGATTGGAACCCAGGATCTCTGGCCCCTCACACAGGCCAGGAATCTCTCTGGGGGCTCCGGGAGGGGCTCACCTGGTTGTTGGACAGCGGTGACGGGAAGTGGTGCGTGTGTAGGTTCTTGCCTGTAAGCACATGCGTGAGCCGCACTGCCTGCCCGCAGCGCACCGGGGACCCACGCGGGCACCCGCCTTCCGAACCGCCGCGGATCCGCCAGTAGCTATTGGCGTCGTCCGACGCCTCCACGCCGGTCACCGATTGCTGGCCGCTGCCTGAGGAGTGACACCCCACCCACCCAGGGTCTCCGTCAATCGCAGAACCCCGGACCCTCGCCCTGGGACCATAACATTTCCCAGGGGACCCCAAGGGGCTCACCCCCAGCCCCGGCCCCCGCCTGACACCCCCCTCAGTCTTTGGGCCTGCAGTTCCCCGACGACCGTCCCCACCCTCAATATCTTCGACACCCTCAAAGCCTTGCGCCCCTCGACCCCCCAACGACTCTAGAGCCTCCGCCGCCCGGCTTCGAGATGGCCCACAGACCCCCACGACCACCCTGTCTCCACACTCCCAACCCCAAGCCCCCGATCCCAGCGCTCTCCCAGTCGCAGGTCACACGCACCGGATCCGTATTTGATGTCGTGCGAGTGCAGCCGCACCCGGTGGTGCGTATTGAGCAGCTTCAGCACCGACCCGCAGGTCACGAGCCCCGCGCCAGTCTTGGCGGCACTACCGCCCGGCACTAAGAGCGCCAGCAGCAGCCCCAACAGCACCGGCCCGGCAGACCCGCCGCGGCCCGCGCTCCACATCGCCCCGGCCCGGCTCCAGCCGCTCCGGCCCTAGGGCTGCTTCCGTCCTCGCCGCGGCCCAATCCAGTTCTGACAGCGCCCGCTCGCGGCAGCCAATGGTCGGCCCGCGCGGCACTCCGCTTGCACTGCCATTGGGTCATTGAGGAGAGGGCCCGCCCCCGGCTCGCTAGAGCAGTAGCTGGGCGGGGACTGGAGACACGAGGAGGGTTTTGATTGGTACACGCTTCCGAGGACTTTCCAATGAGTGTCCAGGGAAGGGCGGCTGAGTAGCCAAGCGGCGGAGAATGAGCGGGAGCGCTTGGTGAGGACGCCGAGTCCGAGCCCCGCAGCCGCTGAGTGCCTGGATACCAGCTCAGGATCCTAGGACCCTGCAGGCACGTGTTCACGACGCCCCTTGATCCTGGACTCCTGGGCACTCAGTAATTAGTCTCTCCCCTCAGAACCTGGGACCACAACTGCAGGGTCTTGAGGCTGTTGGATCACTAGATTTTGTGGTCACAAAGTCGACAGATCCCAGAATCACTGAATCGTCTGGTCCTTCAGTCCCTGGACCCCGAGATTAATGAAACCCCCAGTCATTCGGCCCTAGCCGCCTCTCTGACACTGGGTCACCACAGTCCCTAGACCCTGGGGTTTCTGAATTCCCCTGGCCACTTATACATTTGACTCCTTTCGTGGCTAAATCTTGTGGTCACTGGGTCATCGGGCAGGAGAGGGCAGCAGGGAGCTGTGGCGTCGAGAATAATGGCAGCTTCCCACCAGAAAGCCCCAGAGCTGTCTTAGGAAACCAGAGTCCAAGGAGACCAAGGGGCTGTGGGAACCAAGCCTGGGTGACTGTGTCCCAGTCTCCTGGCCATGAGTAGGTCTCCCTTTTGCCGCCTTCTCAGAGTGTTGTCAGCTCAACCTTCAAAGGGAGGAAAACTTATACCACTGTTTATTCATTCATGGGACATTGTTGCAGCGGCTTCACTCCAGATCCTGTGGGGTCACAGAGGAAATAGCTCTGGGCTCAAGAGGCTAAGGTGTAGTTGAAGCACAGGCAAAGCAGAGACAAAAGTTCATATTTAATTAAATCGTCCAGAATTTTGCATTCAGAAAATCCAGAGTAAAGCGATTTTCATTACAGCAACATGTTATTTTGGGGGTTTCATGTTTCATATTGTTTTTATTTTGAGTTACATGTAGTATAAGTCACCTTGATCTTTTCAGCATTTAGGTGTCCAAACAGTTAAAGGTCAGTCTACCCTGGATTTGGTAGTCACTGCACTTGAGGGGTTTCCAGTCTAGGGTGGAAGAGCTGAAGTACTATCTGAGAGGCAACGGATATATACTCTTGGACATGTCAGCCATCACCTCAAAATCAACACATGCAAAGCAGAATTCCTGGTCTCTGCCCTCAAACTGCCCCTCCCCCAGGCCTCTGAGTCTCAGTAAATGGCACCTCCATTCAGGCCCAAAACTTGGGATTCTTCTTTCATTCGTCTCTTTACCTTGTTGCTCCTCACATCTCATTCAACAAGTCTTTTTTTTTTTCTTTTCTTTTGAGATGGAGTTTTGCTGTTGTTACCCAGGCTGGAGTGCAATGGCGCGATCTCGGCTCACTGCAACCTCCGCCTCACGGGTTCAAGAGATTCTCCTGCCTCAGCCTCCTGAGTATCTGGGATTACAGTCATGCATCACCATGCCCAGCTAATTCTTTTGTATTTTTAGTAGAGACAGATTTTCACCATGTTGACCAGGCTGGTCTCGAACTTCTGACCTCAGGTGATCCACCTGCCTCATCCTCCCAAAGTGCTGGGATTACAGGTGTGAGCCACCACCATCACTCCCAGCCTTTATTTATTTAGTTAGTTTTTTAACTTTTGAGTCTCCACATGTGCCTCATTTAACAACTCTTTTTTTTTTCCTTTGTTTTTCTTTTTTTTGAGACAGAGTCTTGCTCTGTCGCTCAGGCTGGAGTGCAGTGGCGCAATCTCAGCTCACTGCTGCAACCTCTGCCTCCCGGGTTCAAGCGATTATCCTGCCTCAGTCCCCTGAATAGCTGGGATTACAGGCATGTACCCAGCTAATGGGATTAAGGCAGGTACCCAGTACCACCACACCCGGCTAACTTTTGTGTTTTTAGTAGAGACGGGTTTTCACCATGTTGGCCTGGCTGGTCTTGAACTCCTGACCTCAGGTTATCCACCCGCCTTGGCCTTCCAAAGTGTTAAGATTACAGGCATAGGCTGGGCCCGGTGGCTCACGCCTGCAATCCCAGCACTTTGGGAGGCCGAGGTGGGCAGATCACCTGAGGTCAGGAATTCAAGACCAGCCCAGCCAACATGGAGAAACCCTATCTCTACTAAATCAGAGCCATAAAGACGTGTTGAGTGGGCTGGGCATGGTGGCGCATGCCTGTAATCCCAGCTACTTGGGAGGCTGAGGTAGGAGAATCGCTTGAACCTAGGAGGTGGAGGTTGTGGTGAACCAAGATCATGCCATTGCACTCCAGCCTAGGCGACAAGAGCGAAACTCCGTCTCAGAAAAAAAAAAAAAAAAGATTACAGGCGTGAGCCACCATGCCCAGCCCACTCAACGTGTCTTTATGGCTGTCATTCCAAATCACATTTCAAGGCATCTCTCCTGAGTCCCCATCACAGTTCTAACCCAAGCCCCTCCATCTCCCATTTAGATATTGACCACTGCCTCCTAACAGGTCTAGCTGCTTCCATTATGATGCTGGCCCCTCCAAAGCATTCTTTCTACACAGGAAAGTGGTAAAAGCAGCTGGGCACGGTGACTCCCCAGCACTTTGGGAAGATGAGGCAGGCAGATCACCTGAGGTCAGGACTTCAAGACCAGCCTGACCAACATGGCGAAACCCTGTCTCTGCTAAAAATGCAAAAATTAGCCAGGCGTGGTCTCATGTGCCTGTAATCCCAGCTGCTCAGAAGGTTGAGGTGGGAGAATCGCTTGAACCCAGGAGGCAGAGGTTGCAGTGAGCCAAGATCACACCATTGTCCTCCATCCTGGGCAATAAAGTAAGACTTCGTCTCAAAAGAAAGTGGTAAAAGCATAGATCAAAAGATCACGCCAGTTCCCTGCTAGAAGCTGCCAGCCATTTCCCAGTTGCATTTAGGACCACAGGAGGGTGAGGACACAGCAGGCGATCTTCCTGACAAGCAAGACAGGATTCTAAGTAGGCTGAGATACCAGACCTAGAGTGGGGAAGCCAATGTAGCACTCCCTTGACTCTCACGGGGAGCCTCATGGCCTCTCTTTGCTGTTCCCTTCTCCAGCCTCCTGCTGCAGACTGCCTTCCCCTGCTCACCCTATGGGCAGCTCCTCAGGGCTGATTATGGCCTCTCCAATGCCCTCCACCTACTAACCATAATTTGTCTTAAGGTTCAGGTTCTCAAGAGAGAATCTGATTGGCTCAACTTGGGCCCAAGGACTGCTAAAGGTACAATCAGCTGTGGAGAGGAGGAAGGGTGGTAACTAGTCTCCAAATACTTACAATTCCTCCCATCCCCGTAAGCCAAAGATACGTAGTTCATTTCCTCTTTCCTTGAATCTGGGTAGGTAGCGCAACTTGTTCTGACCAATCGAATGCCGAAGAAGTGCTGTTTGGGGACTTCTGAGCACCGGCCATAAGAACTCTGGCAGGTCTGGCTTCATCCTTCTAGGAAGCTAGACAATGCACCTTGCGATAATGAAGTGCCAGATTACTGCGTGGTAAAAAGCCACATAGAGAGGGACCCTGGAATGTTCCGGCCTCAGTTCAGTGAGCAGCTGAAAGCAGTCACATAAGCAACTCCAGTGTACACCACTGCCCCACTGAGCCTCCAAACTCCAGTGTTGGGCGGGGCACGGTGGCTCATGCCGGTAATCCCAGTGCTTTGGCAGGCCAAGGCGGGAGGATCACTTGAGCCCAGGAGTTGGAGACCAGCCTGGCCAATATAGTGAAACCCTGTCTCTACTAAAAATACAAAATTGGCCGGGCGCAGTGGCTCATGCCTGTAATCCCAGCACTTTGGGAGGCTGAGGCAGGTGGATTACAAGGTCAGGAGATCGAGACCATCCTGGCTAACACGGTGAAACCCCATCTCTACTAAAAATACAAAAAAATTAGCTGGGCACGGTGGCGGGCGCCTGTAGTCCCAGCCACTCGGGAGGCTGAGGCAGGAGAATGGCATGAACCCAGAAGGCGGAGCTTGCAGTGAGCAGAGATCGTGCCACTGCACTCCAGCCTGGGCGACAGAGCAAGACTCCGTCTCAAAAAGAAAAAAAAAAAAATTTTAGCCCGGCATGGTGGCACACGCCTGTAGTCCCAGCTACTCAGGAGGCTGAGGCAGGAGAATCCCTTGAACCCGGGAGGTAGAGGTTGTGGTGAGCCAGGATCGCACCAAGGCACTCCAGCCTGGGCAACAGAGTGAGACTGTCTCAAAAAATAAAAATAAAAATAAAAATAAAAGCCGGGTGCGGTAGTTCATGCGTGTAATGCCAGCACTTTGGGAGGCTGAAGCAGGCAGACCAACTGAGGTCAGGAGTTCAAGACCAGCCTGTCCAACATAGTGAAACCCCATCTCTACTAAAAATACATAAAAAATTAGTGGCCAGGCGTGGTGGATCATGCCTGTAATCCCTGCACTTTGGGATGCAGAGGTTGGTGGATCACTTGAGGTCAGGAATTCGAGACCACCCTGGCCAACATGGTGAAATCCCGTCTCTACTAAAAATACAAAAATTAGCTGGGCATGGTGGCGGGCATCTGTAGTCCCAGCAACTCAGGAGGCTGAGGGGACAGAATTGTTTAAAGCCAGGAAGTGGAGGTTGCCATGAACTAAGATCATGCCACTGCACTTCAGCCTGGAAGACACAGCAAGACTTTTTTTTTTTTTTTTTTTTTTTTTAGACACAGTTTCACTCTGTTGCCCAGGCTGGAGTGCAGTGGTGCAATCTCGGCTCACTGCAACCTCTGCTTCCCCAGGTTAAAGCCATTCTCCCACCTCAGCCTCCCAAGTAGCTGGGATTACAGGTACCTGCCACCACACCTGGCTAATTTTTGTATTTAGTAGAGACAGAGTTTCACCGTGTTGGCCAGGCTGGTCTCCAACTCCTGGCCTCAAGTGATCTGTCCACGTCAGCCTCTCAAAGTGTTGGGATTACAGGCATGAGCCCAGCCAAGACTTCATCTTAAATATAAGTAAACGAATAAGTAAATAAATAAAATGGCGGCTGAAATCTCAGGACAGCAAACCTGTGTCCCAGCAACACAGGCTTTATTTCTATTTCTTTCGCTGGCTCTCCTGAGAGTCTCAGCAGAGCTCCTCGTGGGCATTCAGCCTGTGGTGACTCTGCTCATGGCAGGGGCTGGTGTGATGGGCAGCAACTCTGACAGAGCAGGGAATCGAGTGGCTAGTGGGGACTTCATGGTGGGTCACTATGGCCCACGTCCACAGAGTGGCTGACCGAGGCCTCCTCTCCAGGTTCTGGGAGGCTCTGGACTCCATCCTCCTCCTTGTCCTCATCCTGGTCCTCATCCTTGTACTCATCCTCATCTTCATCTTCAACCTCGGCCTCATCATGGCCTTCACTGTCCGTGTCCTTGGACTTGGGGAGACTGGAACCCATGCCGGTGCCAGCGGACACTGAGAGCTTGGGCTCCAATGGGCTGAGCTGCCGGCTGACTGGCAAGTTAGTGTAAATGGAGCGGCAGGGCTCTGTGGCCTGGTCCTGGGCAGTGTGGGTGGCCGGTTCCTGCTGCGCAGAGGGTGTCTCTGTGCTGCGGTGGGGGGTGCTGAGCCGGGAGGTCTGCCGGGCCCTTTTGGCCTCCTCCAGTTTACGCAGCAGGCAGCTCCGGTGGGTCTCCGAGGACAGCTGGATGCGGGAGCCTTTCACCTTCTTTAAGCCCAGGGAAAGGTCCCTGAGCACTTGGGTGACAGGAAAGGAGAAGAAGCCCAGCTGCTTACTGAGGTCCTTTTCAAACTCATACTTGCGGATGAGCAGGGAGGCTGCCTGCTGGGTCAGGAAGTCGGCGAGCTCCTCGTAAAGGCGGTTGGAGAAGTGAGACATGCTGGACTTCGATGAGATGGAGGGCAGCGGCTTCTTCTTTGTGAACCTGCCACTGCTGCGGGGGCTCTGCATAGCAGCCGGGGAGGGAAAGGAACACATGTCACATCTGCCAGCCCCATCCCTCTGTGACACCCCTTCGAGCCACTGTGCCCTCCTCAGAGCCCTGCCAGCCCTGCCCATCGCAAACATGAATGGGTACACTTCGTGTGACAAACACACTTGTCACACGAAGGGTACAGCTTTGCCACATCTGCTATGCTGATGCACTCAACTGCCCACTCTCATGCTCACCTCACCATCACACCTCCTACACCTGTTGGGCCTGGGGCAAGGGCAGAGAACTGTCACAGGGTGAGGTTAATCTGAGCTTTGACAACTGGGTTTGGGCAGGCTTCCGCCCGGGCCTGCCCAGAGAGATGCCTGCAGGAGCCTTGATGGCCGAGGAAAGGGTCGAGGGACCATGCTGGAGATCCACGAGTGTGAGGCCACCTACGTCTTGTGCACATCCTGCCTGGTCAACTTTCCCTCGGCAAAGTCCAGAGACTGGAGAGTCCTGCTGGAAGCAGCTGGATTCAAGGGAACTAGACCTAGGAGGCAAGGCCCCGGCCAGGCTAGTGCTTCTGTCCACAAGGGACGGGACCCTCCACTCCCACATAGGAGCGTCTCTAGATTCACATAGAAACGTTAGCAAAAATACCCAGCATAAATAAATAGCCTTTATTTATCTGTGACAACACCTGGTAGTAGCTAGGCCAGGATTCACGGGCCCCCATCAGCTTGACCCCTGCCCAGGAGGTTTCCACAGTGCAGGGCAAGAAACCTTGACCTTGAGCACCTGCCAGTGATAGTGGCTGCTAGGAGTGGTGGGTCAAGGAGCCTTTCTCCTGCAAACTCATGTCCGGTCCTACCTTCGAGGAGGTCACCTCTGGACACAGTGAGGAGGGAGATGAGGAAGCAACTGGGGAGAGCTCAGGGAGAAGGTAGCAGGAAGAGCGGGGGTAGGGGCAGGCAAGTGGAGGTGTGACAACCCTGAGGTGGCCCTGGCCGCAGGCCACCTCCACCACTATCCCGGGCGCGGGCAGGGTGAGGTGCAGGCCCCGCCAGGGCTGGGCCCTCTGTCTGGAGCTCAGGGAAACAGGTGGGTTTTGTAATTTGGGATCTGAGTCAGGCTCCTTCTCCCTGGAGTGGAGTGAGGGGCTGGGGACATCGGGCTTCTCCATGGGTGTCACCTTGAGCTTGAATCTGGTGGCCACCTGGGCACTAGACATGGAGGGGGAGCCTCCTCTGTCCTTGTGTTTTCTCTGAGGCGTCTTGGGGCTGGAGACTGTGGGGTGGGGCTGCCCGCTGTTGGTGGGTTTAGCCGGCTCAGAGCCCAGCGGCGGCAGATTGCGTTGAACCTGCAGCTCTGAGGGGGGCTCCAAGCTGGTGGGGAACAGAGGACGGCCGTCGCGGCAGCGGGCGCCGCGGAGCTTATCCACAGCCTGGTTGACGACGCTCTGCAGGGCAGGGAAGAGGCGGTGGTCAGCCAGGAAGTTCAGTGTGCGATGGGGCTCACGGAGCGGACAGTAGCCAGGCAGGTCGAGGGACTCCAGCTGGCTCAGTAACGACTTGATCTCTTTATTGAACTCTCGTTTGCAGATCGGCTCCTGTTCTCCAGGCCTCGGCTCTGATGCTTCAGGCACACCAGAGCTTGAGCCCAGCAGCTCCGAGAACCAGGACAGGGGCTGCTCCTGGGTCCACTGAAAGCTGGTCTGGCTGCCCAGCAAATCCCACAGCAGGGAGTCCCTCTTGGAGCAGGACTGACTGAGGCCTTTCTGCAGAAAGAGGGTGACTCTGAGAAGTGTT
Source organism: Macaca thibetana thibetana (assembly GCF_024542745.1). NCBI lineage: Eukaryota > Metazoa > Chordata > Mammalia > Primates > Cercopithecidae > Macaca > Macaca thibetana. Next base: position 30,543,592 of record NC_065587.1, read on the forward strand.
CAGGAGCAGCCAAGCCAGGGCTGACCCTGGCCCTGGGCTCTCCGTGGGAGTCCACCCCACCCAGCCATGGCCCCGGCTCTCACCCCTTTCCTCTCCAGCTGTAGCAGCCGCTTGAGATTCTTCTCCAGCAGGAGTTTGTCCTTCACAGGTGGCAGTGAGCCTAAACCTTGGGCACCTAGGTCACTGTCCCGGCTGTGGGAGCCCAGCCAGCCAGCCATGAGGCTGCTATGGGAGTCGGACATGGAGCTGGAGCTGGATGGGTAGTTGTTGGGGTGTCCAGTGCAGAGGGTCGGCCGTACACGGTGCCGGTGTACAGTGCTGAGGCTGGGCCGGGCATGTGCCCGCCGCCCACCACTTGGCACCTCCACTGGGTCCTGCACCTCCACAAGCGGCACCCCAGCCTCGGTCTTCATGGCAGCCATGCGCTCAGTCGCCTTCTCCACCACTGTCTCCAGGCTGTCCAGGACATGGCTCTCAGTCAGGAAATCCAGAAAGTGGCTAAAGGGCTGAGGGTGCCTCTTGTTTCGGCGTTGGTTCTGGAGCGCTGAGCTGCCACATGTGGATGGTGGGTGTGGCACATGGCCCGGCTTGGAGGCTGGCCCCATCTCTGGAACCAGTGGCTTCTTGGGTAGCTGCACCTGAGCAGACAGGTATGTCACAGTGGGCATGGGTGCCCTACAGGTGAAGGGCTCCCTGGGGTCTTCCTAGGGTAACACTAGGACCTGAGTGAGAGTGAGTAGTGGAAGGAGCTGCATTTTGAAGTCTGGAGGCCCTGGATTTGGACCCTGGCTCTGCCACCTACAGCCTGATGACAGTGTGCAAGATGGCCCCTCTTGAGGTCCAATTTCCTTATCTGCAAAGTGGAGGTCTATTCAGGGTCGCCCTGAAGCTTTCCTAACACCTACATTTCACACACACAAGTCCTGGCTAAGGGACTTAGCCTGCTTCTGCCCTGATACATGGCAGGATGAGCAATCATGAACCTCTTGGAGTCTCCCTCCAGCTCCTCATCTGTCCATGCAGCAGGCCATCCCTGTCTCCATGGCAGGGCTGCAAACAACACCTGAGGTCTTGAGTGCAGACAATAGCTGAGGTCTTGAGCCCTGTGCTACCCAGGGCTGTTTCTCCAACTTGAGCCCTAGGCACCTAGTCAACTCCCAGTTCCCACTCTAGGGTCCCAGTTCAGCCAAGCACCTTCCAGGTCGCTGGAAGTCAGAAGGAAACAAGGAATGAAATTGAGTGTGACAGGGGCAAGCAGGGGAGTCATAGGAGAAGTCAAGGCAATAAGGACTCAGCTAAGAGGCCCACAGAGCAGGTCAATAGACAATGAGAAATGGGGGCTGTGGTCTTGGGTGTCAGGGTTGGCGGGGAACATGTTGTGGCCTTAAGGGTCGGGGTCCTGCTGGGCACACTTACTCGTGCACTGCACATGGAGTGGCTGGCCTCATCGTCAGCCACGTAGCCCGAGTGGTGGCGGCACCTGGCCATGTGGTCACCTGGCAGGTGACCGAGCCTGCTGCCCACCTTTCTCTTCAGCTGCGCATTCCTCTCTGCGCGGGCTGGGGAGACAACGTGAGGGTCTCCAATAGGTCCACACATCTGTGGCCCTGGAATCTGCGGTTCCCTTGCTGCCCGCACCCCGCGTCCTTCATGCATCCAGCCCTTCCTCTGCTCCATGGCCCTCATGCGTCTGCAGGCAGGCAGTTCCCAGAGTCATCGGGATGGAATCGCCGAGGACCATCCTGTCTCCGATCATCTTTGGATCTGCGTGTGCTTAACCCTCCCTACTCCCAAACCCTGGGCAACCTGGCTTTCGCCCCAGCCCGGAATCAACGGACTCACCAGAAACACCGCCTTGCTCCGCGCAGGCCAGTACAGTCTGCGCCCTCACTGGGGCAGCTATACGGTGCGAGGAAGTCGACTGGCGGCCTCCACTTGCTTATTTGCATACCACATCCTCATTGGTTCTTACCGAGGAGCTCATCCACTACCCTCTCCGACACAATAGTTGGGGGCGGGGCCCACATTGGCCCAACCTCCAATTCTCTGGACTCTGCCCTCCCACACTCGTCTGGGAGCCGCAGGGTGAAGATGTTGGTGTCTACGTCCCCGCTGCCAGGAGGACCCCCACCCACCACCGAAGCTGGGGCTAGGCTCTATGATCCGCTCCTGCCCCGAGGGGAGTCTAAAAGCCAAAGCCACGTCTTCCACCGGTGATACAAGCACCTTCCTCGTGTCCTCCCTGGTCGCTGGGCAGCCCTGGGCCTCCTGCTCCTGTTCCTTTCCAGGGGCCTCTGCCCCTCCCGCGGTGTGCACAGCCCCAGGTTCTACCTTGAGACCTCTCCCCTCTGCAGTGGAGAGAGTGCTGGCTCTCAGTCACAGACCTAGCTTCAGTTCCTGGCTCTGCTCTTTCCTGCCAATGTGACTCAGCCTCTCTTAGCATTGGTCCTGCACTGTAAATGGGCTTGAGTGTTCTTCCAATATGGGAATATGGGATTCAATACAATCTCCCTACAACACACCCCGTATCCCAGTGAAGCCTTGAATATTCTTACCTCCTCTCCCTCCCTCCTTTTCTCTTTTGCTCAGTAATACCCCACCACAGTGTCACTTCTTCCAAAAAGCTTTTACTGTGAATTCTGCCACTCCGTACACGATTCACAGTAAACCCCATTCCAGATTCCACCATACCATGTTGCTACTTATGTGTCTACCAGATGGTGCTCCTTTGGGGCCAGAACTGAGGCAAGTCACCCTGAATCTTTAATACTTTCAGTGTCTGGCACCAAGTAGGTGCTCAATAAATGTCAGTCTCCTCCTTCCCATCTGCGCACCCTCGGGACCTCTGACCTTTCCAAGATCAGCTTCCAGTGGAGAATGGTGGTTGGTTGAGGTCTGACAATTCACCAGTCACTATAAACACAACAGTCGTTATGCCAAGAGCATGGTTGAAGGACTCTATGAGGCTTTCAATCCTCACATACCTCATGAAATATTGTTACTCTCGAGTTCTGCTCTGTCCTCTCAACTCTGGCTACCCACTAGGTCAGGGACAGAGAGGACAAAGCAGGTCTGGGTGCAGGCCCTGAGCTGTGAGGTTCAGTCTTATCTCCACTACTCCTGGCAGGACCACACTTTCGCTCTCTGACCCCCCGTTTCCTAATCTCTGAAACAGGAATGACATTACCAATTTCATAGTCTGGACACAAATACCATGGGAAAAATCAAGACTGCCACATTGCAGTGAAAACTGTGGCTGCCTACCATATACAGTCATGGGTAAGGAAAGCTTTTCTGGACCAAAGAGAAAAACAGTGAAGTTATTAATGTAAAAGCTGTAGCCTGGCAGAGAGCTCAAGATGGAAACAGGAGATAATGTTTTCTCAAAAAAACCCATTAGTGTATATGCTTGCTTTCATTTTCTTAGTGTCTAGAGCTCAAGAATAAATAAATAAATAAATCAAGAAAATGCCTGCTCTTATAAAAATCTGCAAAAGATCAATAGGCAATTTGAAAAAGAATAAGAATAGCTAATAATATGAAAATTTTCATTCACACTGCTATCTAAGAAACTACTAGAATGTGATAACATTGGTGTAATCATCTTTATGTTCTCAAAACAACACACAAAAAAGGTGGGTTGGGGAGAAAGGGAGTTGGGTGTGTTTATTTGCTTAGAGAAAACACTGGAAGGACACAACCCAGAAAGTTTACAATGGCAATCTCTGGGAAGGGTAGGAGATTTTTTTTTTTTTCTTTTTTGGTATTTTTCCTTTTTCTTTTTTTCTTTCTTTTTTTTTTTTTTTTTTTGAGATAGAGTCTCGCTCTATCGTCCATGCTAGAGTGCAGTCATGTGATCTCGGCTCTCCACAACCTCCGCCTTCCGGGTTCAAGCATTTCTCCTGCCTCAGCCTCCCGAGTAGCTGGAATTACAGGCGCGTGCCACCACTCCCGGCTAATTTTTGTATTTTGAGTAGAGACGGGGTTTGCCCATGTTGGCCAGGTTGGTCTTGAACTCCTGACCTCGTGATCCACCCGCCTCGGCCTCCCAAAGTGTTGGGATTACAGGCGTGAGCCACTGCGCCCGACTTCCTTTTGGTATTTTTCATATTAAATATCACTTTTGCAGTCAAGGAAAGTTCCGCGTTGCAATGAATCCAGCACTGGTCTGGTTAGCGCGGGAGCTGTTGCCGGGTCCTTGCAGGGGCACGCCGGACCGCTAGGTGGCGAGAACAAAGGCGAAGCGCAGCCGCACCTGGGAGTGTGCGTCGGGGCGGGGCATGGGCAGCGTCCAGGGGCGGGGCCTGGGCTGTCCGGCCCACTCCCCTGGGAGCGCTAGCGGTGGGCCCAGGCGGCCATGTCCCGCCCTCGCGTGCGCCTGGTGGTCACCGCGGACGACTTTGGTTACTGCCCGCGACGCGATGAGGGCATCGTGGAGGCCTTTCTGGCCGGGGCCGTGACCAGCGTGTCCCTGCTGGTCAACGGTGCGGCCACGGAGAGCGCGGCGGAGCTGGCCCGCAGGTGAGGGGAGGGCCCTAGCAGGGCGGCGATCGGCTTGGGGCGCGCTGCTCCGCGGCCGCCAGTGCTCCAGCTCGCGCTCCGCCCTCAGGCACAGCATCCCCACGGGCCTCCACGCCAACCTGTCCGAGGGCCGCCCAGTGGGTCCGGCCCGCCGTGGCGCCTCGTCGCTGCTCGGCCCCGAAGGCTTCTTCCTTGGCAAGATGGGATTCCGGGAGGCGGTGGCGGCCGGAGACGTGGATTTGCCTCAGGTGCGGAGCCGCAGCTGCAGGAGGATGCTCGCCAGGACCCCCAGAGCTCCGCCCGGAGGGTACTGTGAGGCCATTAGGAGATGGCGGTGGATGACTTCTTCATTTAAACACTGGAGCGGTCACACGGCAGCACGAGGAGGGTGTCCTCGGCAGCTACTCCCGGTTGCTCAAGGTGTCTCTCGCTCGCCCTCTAGGTGCGGGAGGAGCTCGAGGCCCAACTAAGCTGCTTCCGGGAGCTGATGGGCAGGGCCCCCACGCACGTGGATGGCCACCAGCACGTGCACGTGCTCCCAGGTGCGTGGTTGGTGATCCCAGTTTGGAGGGCGTTTACTCCCAGGTGGGGCTGGGGAAGTAGGGGTAGTTCGATGCCCCCAGGTGAAGGGACGTGCTCCTCCTAGACCCGCTCCGCCCGCAGGCGTGTGCCAGGTGTTCGCCGAGGCGCTGCAGGCCTATGGGGTGCGCTTTACGCGACTGCCGCTGGAGCGCGGTGTGGGTGGCTGCACTTGGCTGGAGGCCCCCGCGCGCGCCTTCGCCTGCGCCGTGGAGCGCGACGCCCGGGCCGCCGTGGGCCCCTTCTCCCGCCACGGCCTCCGGTGAGGCTTCCCGCCCTGTCTCCTACCATAGCTGCCCCAGTCCCTCCGCACTGACTATTCACCTGGCTAGCTGTGTCCGTTTCTCAGCCCGGAAGCGAGTCTGGCGTCGATCGCTGCCGCCACCCCAGTTCCCCCCTCCCGCCCCCCGTCCCTACCCTATCCTACCCTACCCTAGCCTAGCCCTGGTCATGGCCTGGCCTGGCCCCGCGGCTGATGCCCCGCCCACTACAGGTGGACAGACGCCTTCGTGGGTCTGAGCACTTGCGGCCGGCACATGTCCGCTCACCGCGTGTCCGGGGCCCTGGCGCGGGTCCTGGAAGGTACCCTAGCGGGCCACACGCTGACAGCCGAGCTGATGGCGCACCCCGGCTATCCCAGTGTGCCTCCCACCGGCGGCTGCGGTGAAGGCCCCGACGCTTTCTCTTGCTCTTGGGAGCGGCTGCATGAGCTGCGCGTCCTCACCGCGCCCACGCTGCGGACCCGGCTTGCCCAGGATGGCGTGCAGCTTTGCGCCCTCGACGACCTGGACTCCAAGAGGCCAGGGGAGGAGGTCCCCCGTGAGGCCACTCTGGAACCCTTCCTGGAACCCTCCCTACTCTGACCCGCTACCGACAACCAAGCACTAATCCCCTTACTACCAAGCATGGGGAGCCAGGATTTAGTCCTGGCCCAGCCCAGAACCGGTCCCTGGAGCAGGGTCTGTTGACTTCCCTGGGTAGGACACTGCCACGTCTGGGCCCAGGTCCTCATGGCTCCAAATGGTATCTAGAGTTTGAGCAGCCTTCTTGGCTGCAGGCGGGTCCATCCTGTGGCAGCGGGCTAGGGCCCGCAGAGCATTTGGTGCCCCTCCATGCTGCAGTGCAAACACCTTCACTACTGGGGCAGTGGGGAGAGATGGCTATATTAATAAAATAACGTGTGTCTTTCAAACTTGGGTGGTTTATTAGCTCTGCCCAGGAGACAGAAACAAGCAGGGACAAAGAGCAGCTCCCTCTTGGCTCAAACCACTCCAGGAAATGGCCCATTCTCCATTCTGGTTTTGTTCATTTGTTCATGCTGCGGTTTTCTTTATTCCTTTTTAGGGGGTGGGAGTGGGAGAAGACTGTCCTCACCAGGCTGCTTTTGAAGAGGCATAATACTATAATCTCAGTATTGATTTTTAGAAGTCACCTGTAGGCCGAGTGCGGTGGCTCACACCTGTAATCCCAGCACGTTGGGAGGCCGAGGTGGGTGGATCACCTGAGGTCAGGAGTTTGAGACCAGTCTGACCAACATGGAGAAACCCCATCTCTACTAAAAATACAAAATTAGCTGGGCGTTGGTGGTGCATGCCTATAATCCCAGCTACTCAGGAGGCTGAGGCAGGAGAATCGCTTGAACCCGGGAGGCAGAGGTTATGGTGAGCCGAGATTGCGCCATTGCACTCCAGCTTGGGCAACAAGAGTGAAATTCCGTCTCGGAAAAAAAGGAAAAAAAAGAAAAAGAAGTCATCTGTTTAGATGTAAGCCATTCTAGGGGATAGGCGTGAGGAGACCCTGCAACCCCGTGGGAATACGTTTAAATTTTTCTAGGAGGAGCAGTCTTCCCAGGAAATGGGATACTGAGGTTCCTAACTTGACCTGGCAATGTAGGGATGCCCTGTGGACTGGGGCCCCATGTGGCTTGGGCGAAAGCTCCTGAGGTGCAGGAGCAGATGGGGAAGGCAGTGGGAGTCCTCTGGAGCACAGAGTCCTTCTGCCCCACTCCGGAGGATGGAAAGGCAGATGGAATACCATGTGGTTCTTATCTCATTTCATGAAATAGCATCTATGAGGCAGGCACCGATCTCCCCATTTTACAGGGGTAGAGGCAGGAGTGGCAGAACAGGGCTTTGAAACTACTCATTCATTTATTTAATGTGCACCAGGCCCTAGCCTGGGCCAAACATGGAATCAGTGGCCAAGAGAGCTCTCACCCAGCCTAGGCAGCTTAGAGGGTCGTGTGGCTTTCTGAAGGGTGAGTGTGGGATGTCTCTCCGCCTTCCTGCTTCTACCCACCCATGCCCCATCCCCTTGACTGCAGCTTCAGTCCCTTTTTCTGGCTCCACACTCGTCTTCCATCTTGACCTTCACTAGACTTGGACTCTCCCATCCACAGCCCTTTTCCTGCTTTCTTGCACCCATGCTTGTGAGCTGGAATCACTGTACGGTGGCTCCTCCTGCTGCCTAGCCTCCATCTCCTCGCCTCAGCCTACTGAGATCTGGCCACACTCCTGGCTGAGGCTGGGAGAGGGGTGGCCTGAAGTTAGCCGGGGGCACAGACGCAGCTCCCTTGAGGGGCTTCTGTTATGGAAGTGTTCTGAGAGGAGCAGGCAGCTGGTTGTGCAGCTCTAGGCTCAGGAGAGAGGTGTGGGTGGGCAGGAGAGATCTGGGCGTCTGCACAGATGCCAGATGAGTGGCTACTGTCACCCACGGAGGGAAGGAGGGATGAGCAAAGAGCCGACAGCAGCGCTGGGGACCATGAACTTTTTTTTTAAAGACAGGATCTCATCCTGTCACCCAGGCTGGAGTACAGTAGCACAATCACTGCAGTCCTCGACCTCCCCAGGCTCAGTTGATCATCCCACCTTGGCCTCCCCAGGAGCTGGGAACATAGGCATGTCTGGTTCATTTTTTATTTTTTGTAGATGGGGTTTTGGCATGTTGCCCATGCTGGTCTCAAACTCCTGGGATCAAGAGATCTGGTCACCTTGGCCTTTCCTTCAGTGTTGGAATTACAGGCGTCAGCCACAGCGCCCTGCTGACCATGAGCATTTGAGTGAAGTGAAGCCAGGCACAGTGGCTCACACCTATCATCCCAGCGCCTTGGGAGCCTGAAGAGGGAGGATTACTTGAGCTCTGGAGTTCGAGACTAGCTTGGACAACACAGTAAGACCTCATTTCTGTTATTTTAAAAAGAAAAAATAATGGCTGGGCATAGTGGCTCACGCCTGTAATCCCAGCACTTTGGGAGGCTGAGTCGGGAAGGCTTGAGGCTAGCAGATCGAGACCAGACTAACTAACATGCCAAAACCCTGTCTCTATAAAAAATACAAAAATTAGCCGGGTGTAGTGACACGAGCCTGTAGTTCCATCTACTCAGGAGGCAGAGATAGGAGGATCTATTGAGCCTGGGAGGTAGAGGCTGCAGGGAGCAGTGATCATGCCACTGCACTCTAGCCTGGGCGACAGAGTGAGCTCGGCTCAAAAAAAAAGAGTGAAGTGAGGGGCCACAGACTCACAGGATAATCAGGCCCACCTGATTATAATGAGGCCCTCCTCACGAGGAGGTGAAAGTGGTAAGGACCTGTTAGGGTGGTGACTTGTGGCCCACGGAGGTTGTAGGGGCAGCAACAGGGGTATGTCTTAGCCAAGTGGTTCACTGTTACCCACCCACTCAGCATTCGTGTCTGGAGGGTCCACTCTGTGCCAGGCCAGGGCTGGAGCTGAAACGGCCTGGTCTGCAAGGAGCTCCCAGTCTGGTACACACAAGGACAGTCCATCCAGTGACACAGGAAGATGTAGGAGAAACCCGCGGCAACGTGTGCAGCCACAGGGCGGTTTCCGAACCTGGCCAGCACAGGGTGGGGAATGCTCTCTGCAAGTGACTTCCTTCCAAGGGCCTCAGTTACGGCCTCTGCACGGTGGTCCTTTCCACTCTGATCCTCTGAGGCCTCCAGGGTTCCCTAGGAACCGTCAGTGAACAAGAACACATTCCAATAATCTGGGAAATGGCCACTTACCAGGCATGGCCTGGGCCAAGCACTGCACTGCACTGGGAGCAATGGTACCCTCAGCTCCCCTCTGTTCCAGGTTGGTGCCCTTCCCCCACGCCATACCCAGGAAGCAGGGAGAGGAGGAAGAGGTGGGCAGGACAGGGTGGGAAATGCAGAGAGCAGCTCTGGCTTTCTTTTAGGGCTGGGTTAGATGGCACCAAATGAAAGGAGCAGCAGCAAGGGGCAGCAGGTGACAGAAGTCAGGCTGCGGCAGGTACAGGAGTGATGAAATGGATGCTTCTTTCAAGCTGAACAATTAATAGTGAACAAGGCCAAAACTGGTGGCTGGTGGCTGCAGGAAAGAGGAAGTTGACAGAGGGGCTTAAAGGTCTCTGGCTTTGGGGAGGGGGGTAACTGGCTGTTTCTGGGCTCAGAGGGACCCTGTGGGAGGAAACGTGCCAAGTGGTGGAATGCAACAGGCTCTGCAGTCAGAATGTGAACAAAAACAGGCCAGGGGTCTTGGTTGTCTTTAAAAGCAGGGATAAGGATGCCACAGGGCTCTCCTGAGGCTCAGAGGGTAAAGTGCTAGGTATATTAAAGGCTAGTAAAATGACACCCCAGGAAGCTTCCTTCCCCAAGACCTGCAGATCCAGCTGACAGTGCAGGCCTGGTCTCAGCAGGTGTCAAATTCCAGGCAGGGAAGGCCTGGCCAAAAAAGTCCTGGGCCTGGCTGAGCCCTTGCTGAGTCAGCACCACTGCTGTAGCGCCTGGCAGCGGGCTGCACTGGGGGACTCAAATAGTGTTTCTGGCTGGCACCATTCATGGACATGGTCCAGCTCCACCCTCAGGCACAGCCTTATTAATTCTGTGACCTCTTGGGACCCCAGGTTTGCCTCTTCAAAACACAGATCGTAACACTCCCAGGGGGCTCCAGGATGACTCCCACATGTAAGTGATGCACCCACACGTTATTCCCTGTCCCCTCACAAGACATCCAAGAGCGCCCTCTGCAGGCCCCGACTGTCTGGAGTCTCTGGCTTTCTCGTTGATTATACCTCATCTCCTTCCCTCTAGGGAGGCAGGAACACCTCTATGTACCTCTTTTGGAGAGGCTGGGAATGGGGAGAGAGATCAGAAGCCCCAGGACCTGGGCCCCAGCCAGCCCTCCCATCTCCAAGAGCACAGGCCCCTGGCACTGCCCGCTCCCAGGAAGGAAGAAACCCACACGACTAACCAGTGTCTGAGAGCATTTTTATTAAGGGCAGCAGAACGGGATCGCAGCATCTTAGAAAGCCTATTCTCTGCCGTGGTGGGGAGTGGGGAGCAGAGGGAAGGACCCGGCACACTTCAAGAAACCAGGCGGGTGTGAATTCCTGAGTGAGCTAGGGGCAGCAGTGGGTGGCTGCTCCACAGCTCGCCCCTCCTCCAGAGGACCCAGCTTTTTGGTTTTGGAGCAGCCAAGGCTGTTCACCAGCTTGCTTAGAGCCTACCCTGAGGGCATGGCTGGCAGGAGCAAGTCGCCCAGGCCCGAAGGAGAGACACCCACTGGCTCGAAAGCCAGGCCTCTGCTGACGGGGCCAACCCTGGGGTGCCAGTGCCAGGGCTGAGAGTCCCTGAGGGGCTGCTGGCACACAGGTATCCTCCCGTGGTGAGCAGAGCGCAGTGAGGGGGTGACAGGCAGGCAGAGCTACGTTGGCAGAAATATGAAGCAATGGGACAGTTTCCAAGAATGGCAACATTTCTGGATCCAGAGAAGCAACAAGAACAAATGGTGGCTTGTTTGGATAGTTTCTGACAGAATTTGGCATTTTATTACAAATTGGAGTGTGAGTGAAATAAAATCCATCATCATTTTTCTGCTAATGAAGACACATATACGGAAACGCCAGCCCGGTGCCCTTGCCATCCTGGGCACACGAGTCTCCAGAAACCTGCCCTTGGCGTACCTAGGACAAAAGAAGCTGAGTTCATGTACACACCACAGGGGCCACGCGCCTGAATGATGTTAGGCTGCCTAACCTGCCCATCACTCCCCACTTCTGCACAGATCAGACCGGAAAGATCTAGAATTAAAATTAAAACAAAAAGCAAAGTTTAAGTCATCTTCTCCACAGGATCTAGTCCCCCCAAAAGCCAAGAAGGGAAGCCACCAGTGGCAGAAGCGGGGTTGGTGACACACGGCATTTGGATCGTCGGCTTCCTTGGGGTGTCAGAGTGACACGGATTCTCTACTAGTTTGGGGACAATCCCATTTGCCTTGAAAAGACATTAATATTCAAATCTTTACAAGTTTATCTGATGATAAATTCTAAGGTCAATTTTTATTTCTACAAAAAAAGGCAGTCAAAACAATATAAAACACATTGAAAGGATATTACTGAGTGAGCTTCAAGTGGAGCTTGACTCTGCAAAGGCTGTGAGTCCAAAGGGAGAGGAAGTCCGTCTTGTTCCCGGGCTGGGCCAGCTGCTCTGGAGGAAGGGGTCAGCAGGGGCCCAGGAGACCCCAGACTGGTGCTTTAAATAGCCGAGTCCTGCTAATTCCAATCCTACAAAGGGTCAAAGTGTGCCGAGGGAGGGCTGTGGCGGGGCCGCTGCACAGAGGAAGTGGAGAGCAAGCTCCGTGGCACATTCAGATGAAACTCGGTGACAGATGAGCTGGGAATTTCAAACGGACATTCTGGCTGTAGCTTTGCCTGCAAGGACCAGCAGATCTTCTACAATGGCTGCAGGAAGAAGTGCCAACCTGGGACATCAGGAGCCTTTCTGGCGAGATTCATCACACACAGTGTGCACAGCATCCTCCTGACTAGCAGGCCCCCCATTTCGGGGCCACCACAGACCTGTGATTATAGGGTTTGTCTGTGCAGGCCAGGCCAGAGGTCAGTTACACACACTGACATCAGAGCTTGCCCAATTAACTCATGTTACTGTGGTAACATCAGCTGGAGATTCACACAAGAACTGAGGAGAAGGACTGGAGGAAGGGTGTGGCTGTTTGTTTTTAAAATTTTTAAAAGGATGTTATAAACTGGAGTCAGGAGAATTTAAACCAACTCCCACACTGGGCAACAGTCCCACACGTGCTAAGAAAAGCCACCAGGACCGCCAGGGCAGTCTCTTCTCTTTTGTGGAGGCGGGCCCCGGGTCTGGGGAAGTAAGTGAAAAATAAACTCAGTGCCAGAAAGTGGGAGTGGCAAGGGTAGGGAAGAAAGGGAACCACAACCTTTTTTTTCCTTTTCTTTAAACATTATGGGATAAATGCAACTTGAAGATTTTGGATAAAATTGGACAAGAAAAGAAACACCATTCTTTTGGAATAGATTGAAGCAGTGATTTTTAAAACAAAGAGAGCAGAACTAGAACATCTTAAATTTTTAATCCTTTCTTTACAGGTTACCTAGACCACTTTTGATTAAGAAAACTGTAGAAAGTTAGTAACTGCCACAAGCGAACGCCAGGCGGTGGCACGTGTCAATTTCCACAGAGTCCTGCTTTGCGGGGTGTCTGAATGCACTGCACGGGGCCTCTGCTCACACTTGCTGGAACCAATCGTGGCAGATTTTAGTCCACAGGTCGCTTTTCCCCATATTTCTTTGTAAACTCTTCAGCATTCTTACAGAATTTTTTACGGTCCTTAGAGTATTCTTCAGCTAGGTCAGCCCGAAGCGGGTGCTCGGGCTGGGGGTCATTCACCAGTGCTATGAGGGACTGGATTACTGCCAAGAGAAGGACAAGGCATGGGGGGTTAACACAGTCTCAGAAATGGCACAGGCAAGAGGCAGCTAATCCCGGGAACAAAACTCTGGCTTTACCACTGGTTTATAGCTAATGTGCTTTTAAGCCAAAGCAGCCTATCTATCCAAAATTCTGACCCCCAGAAAACTCATCTTTCCTCTGTGATTAGGAGACATTGATGGACAACAAATAGCTAACACTACGGTGGATAATTGTTCACAGTGATGTGCTTCCGCCTCCAGGAAACCTTCCTGACCTGACACCTGGGGAAGTCTTAGCCCTCAGTCACTCCCAGCCCTTTTTTCTTGGCAGGGGGTTGGGGAGGAGGGACAGGGTCTCACTCTGTCACCCAGGCTGGAATGCAGTGGCACCATCTTGGCTCACTGCAGCGTCAACCTCCTGGGTTGACCTCAAGCAATCTTCCAGCCTCAGTCCCCCGAGTAGCTGGGACTAGAGTCGCGCACCACCATGCCTGGCTAATCCAGTCCTCTTGTGTGCTCTGGAGATAGGAGGCCTAGCATTGAACTGCTCACTCTCACACACACACACACACACACAGGGTCACTTTCTTCAGGGCAGGACTGGGTAGAACTTCCCTGCATCAGCCCAGCACCCAGCACCATGCTCGGCTCAGGGAAGTTTTGGTTAAGGTGACTGAGTGGGCACTAGAAAGAAGGGTATGTGGCAGCACTGCACTTATCAATGTGCAAGGACCCAACTCTGGAAGACCCTTAGGAGTTTCTGCACCCTCCAGAAAGGATCACTGGGGCCAGCCAATGGGAAGCTGACAACCGCCATCGCATCACACTGTCAAGACCACAGGCAGATGTCACACTGATGGCTCTGATGGGTGCGACAGTACTCCCCCTAGGTGCCATAGCCCAGACGTGCTCCAGGGTGGAAGGATAGTGGGGAATCAGAAGCAGCTGCTACCCACACCTCCTCACATACTTTGCCACAGCTGACCCCAACCCTGTCAGGATCAGCACCCTCAGAATGTTCCTTCCCATTGTAAAACGGTGCCCCTCTTCTCCGAACTGCTGATGCCACAATTCCTTTATTGAGGGCTCGTATCGTTCACTCAGCATTACAAGAAATGGACTAAAATGCTGATGCTAGCCAGGCAGATCACCTGAGGTTAGGAGCTCAAGACCAGCCTGGCCAACATGGTGAAACTCCGTCTCTACTAAAAATACAAAAAATTAGCCAGGCATAGTGGCCCATGTCTATAGTCCCTGATACTCGGGAGGCTGAGGCAGGAGAATCGTCTGAACCCAGGAGATGGCGGTTGCAGTGAGCCGAGATCGTGCCACTGCACTCTAGCTTGCGCGACAGAGCCAGACTCTGTCTCAAAAATAAATACATAATAAATAAATAAAACAAAATGCTGATGCTGGCTGAGTCATATGCAAAGGCACAATCATTCAACAGCACATAGTGAGGGCCACAGCACAAAGTACTCCTGGCCTGGTATCCAAAGCCCACCTGCCTAACCTCTGCTTCTTACCATGCCTGTTGAGAAGGGAAAAGAGAGAGCTCCTGTGACCACAGCGGGTAGAGATGAAGCAGTGGGGCAGAGGCGAGGAGGGCATGGCGCATGCAAGGCTGACAGGTTCCACATTTGTTGGGGCTAGGGGATGGTTGGGCAAGGAGGGTGGACTGTCAACAGCAAGCAGGGGCAAGGGGCCTGGAAAGCTCTCTGCAGGCCAGGGTGGCCTCTAATTTAGTCTCCAAGCCTCCTCAGGGGTAGATGGTATCACCTCCCTGTACAAGCCACCTAGAGGCAGCAGGCCCTGGAGGTGTATTTTGATTTAATAAACATTTATTTAATTAATAAACGAAGCCCACCCTTGGCTCATTGGCCACAGTGTATTCAGTGCACGCCACCCTCGGTGTGAGACTGCTCCCTTTTCCTGGCTGTTCTTGACTTCAGGGTTGGAAACTGAACAACAGTCGCCTAAGAGCACAAACAGGTGGCTCCCTTTCTTTTCCCATGATTAGAAATGGCTCTGTAACAGGAGAATTACCACTGTATTAGCATTTTAGAAACCTTGCTGGGCTAAGGACAGGCTGAGTACTTTGTCAGGGGCACGCTCAGGAGTTTTCACCTCACTCTCTGATATGAATACTTAGGCTCTCTACTTCTCACTATCATCACCTTGGTGACTAATGCAGAGGTTGGTGGCTCATACCTGTATTCCCAGCACTTTTGGGAGGCCAAGGAGGAAGGATCACTTGAGGCCAGGAGTTTGAGACCAGCCTGGGCAACACAGCAAGACCTGGCCTCTACAAAATTAAAAAATAAAATTAGCTGGGCATGGTGGTACATGCCTGTACTCCCAGCTCCTTGGGAGGCTGAGGTGGGATGATTGCTCAAGCCCACAATATTGAGGCTGTAGTGAGCTGTGATTGTGCCACTATACTCAGCCTGAGCAAGAGCGAGACCCTATCGCAAAAAAAATTAAAAAATAAAAATTAAAAATAAAAGACCTATTTCTCAAAAGATGCCATTTGTCTATTTCATTATTTTCTAAAGTTTCACTTTCACTAATTTGATCAAGTCTTAATTTTTTTTTTTTTTTTTTTTTTTTTTTTTTAATTGAGAAGCAGAGATGGAGTCTGCCTCTGTCGCCCAGGCTGGAGTGCAGTGGCGCAATCTCAACTCACTGCTACCTCCCGCTCCTGGGTTCAAGTGATTCTCCTGCCTCAGCCTCCCGAGTAGCTGGGACTACAGGCATCCACCACCACACCTGGTAATTTTTTGTATTTTTAGTAAAGATGGGCTTTCACCGTGTTACCCAGGATGGTCTTGATCTGCCTGCCTCGTCCTCCCAAAGTGCTGGGATTACAGGCGTGAGCCTGTAACACGTGCACTGGGTACTTCAAATTTTTTGCTGCTCTGCACATACGCACATCTGTGATAGACCAGAAGTGCCGAGAATATTGATTTTGGGGCTACAAAAAACTTTAGTGAGTAGGCAAATTCACAAACACAGACTCTATGAACAATGAGGCTCAACCACAAATGGAATCATACAATATGTGGCCTTCCATGGATGGTTCTTTCATTTAGCATATTTTCAACATTTATGTACCACAAGACAGTACTTCATTGCTTTTTATGGCTAAATAAGATTTCATTGTAGAGATACACTACTTTTTTGTTGTTGCTTGGTTTTGTTTTGAGAGGGAGTTTGGTTCTTGTTGCCCAGGCTGGAGTGCAGTGGCGCAATCTTGGCTCACTGCAACCTCCACCTCCCAGGTTCAAGCGATTCTCCTGCTTTAGCCTCCCAAGTAGCTAGGATTGCAGGTGCTCGCCACCAGGTCCAGCTAATTTTTTGTATTTTTAGTAGAGACAGGGTTTCACCATGTTGGCCAAGCTGGTCTTGAACTCCTGACCTCAGGTGATCCACCCACCTCAGCCTCCCAAAGTGCTGGGATTACAGGCGTGAGCCACCGCTCCCGGCTCACATTTTGTTTATTCACTCACCAACTGATGGACATTTGGGCTCTTTCCACTTCCTGTTCATTGTGAATAATGGTGCTATGAACATCTGTGTACAAGTTTTTATTGAGCATATGTTTTCATTTCTCTTGGGTAGATATAGCTAAGAGTGGAACTGCTGGGTCATATGAGCATCTTTTCATATTACTATTTCTTCCATTATGCTTACTTTTCTGTACTTGTAGATGGCTAAAGTTAGCTAGAGGTTGTGAATTGAGGAGGTCAAAGAACTTCAAGGCTGGATCTGGAAGAAGCCATAATTGGGAATGTCGAAGTTTCTAAGGACAAGGGCAGGAGACAAAAATCATGAGCAGGTGCTCTGGGGACAAAGGAAGAGCACTGGAAGATTACAGCAGGAGGGTGGCACAATTGGCTTTCTCTTTCTTTCTTTCCTTCCTTTTTTTTTTTTTGGTACAGACAGGGTTTCACTGTGTTGCTCAGGCTGGTCTCAAACTCTTTGGCTCAAGCAATCTGCCTGCATCAGTCTCCCAAAATGCTGGGATTACAGGCGTGAGCCACTGTGCCCGGCCTCAAGTGGCACTTTCACTTACCATATTTAGGAAACAAATGAAGGAATGGTGAGGCATTTGAAAGGGCAGGGTTTGCAGGACAGTGGCAGCTGAACAGCAGTCAGGAAATAGCACCAGAAAAACAGGGACACCCAACATATGAAGAATCAGGCAGGTGGGAGAAGGAATGGCATGTCCAGAAGAGCTGCCATTTGGGAAAAGCAGGCCCAAGTGGGTCTGAGGAGGCAGCAAGGGGACTCAGCATCCTTGCCTGCCTGTCCCACCTCTGCCATCCTGTCTCCCATCCTGCATGCTCCTCCCATCAAGAGCTGAAGTCTATTTTCCCTCTCATTAAATCTGGACTTGCCTGACCAAAAGAATCTGCAGAAGCGACACTGTACCAGTTCTGTACCTTCACCCTGGAACCCTGACACCACCATGCTCTGAAAGCGTTCAATCTAGCCTTGTGGAAAATACGAGAACACAAAGAGAACCAAAGTGCCTTAGCTAATGCCATTTCCACACATGTGCACGATGCCTACCAGCACTTCCCAGTCAAATTGAGTTCTCAGCTCAATACAGCTGCATGAGTGACCCCAGGAACGAATGGTCAGCTGTAGAACCATGCAGCTGAGCCCAGCCAACCTCCAGAGTAAAAACTAATAAACTGGTGTTACTTTAAGCCACAAAGTTTTGATAGGGGTTATAATGTAGTAATAGATAACAAACATGGGAATGTGGCCATCAAGTGCCAGGAACATTCTTGATGCATGTGAGGATGAATCAAGGCCATGCCACAAACAATCTACATAATAATGTTCTAGGAAGGAATCCTCAACTGTTCCAAATCACAAAATAGAAATTCTGGCTCTGTCCATCGTGGCACACAGAAAAGCTCCTGTACCAAAATTTTTACCTTAAAAATCCCAAGTCAACAGTACTTTTTATAAAAAAATTAAAAGCTGCCCCTAAGTTATTTGGCTCTTTAGGGGGGAAAAAAAAAGCAGCCACAGTGTGAAAAAGCACAGCATTTTGGCAATGCACCTGGAGAGGAAGGTAAAAAGTGAATAATCCTGCCACGGCCTTCTACAAAGCAGCCCCATGAGAGGCGGCAAAGCGCGTGCATCTATCTCCTGAGAGCCTCCCTGGCCCTAGCTCCACCCTCTCAGTCTACAGGTAAGGAAGGAGTCCCAGAACTCTTTGTGGCCAGAACTTGAGGTGCAGGGCTTTCCTAGGCAGCCTGGCCTAGAAGGACTGCCACTCCCCAGGCACGGTAGTTTAACAGACATGACTCAGCAAGGACTCCAGGAATTATTGAACACTCTTGATCAAATGCAGTTATAGGTTTTCAACAGTGCTAGGAATCTGTATTAAAAAAAACCAGGTCGGCCGGACATGGTGGCTCATGCCTGTAATCCCAGCACTTTGGGAGGCTGAGGCCGGTTGATCACCTAAGGTCAGGAGTTCAAGACCAGCCTGGCCAACATGATGAAACCCTGTCTGTACTACAAATACAAAAACTAGCCAGGCATGGTGGCGGACGCCTGTAATCCCAGCTACTCGGAAGCCTCAGGCAGGAGAATCGCTTGAACCCAAGAGGCGGAGGTTGCAGTGAGCTGGGATGGCACCACTACACTCCAGCCTAGGTGACTCTGTCTCAAAAAAAGACAGGACACGACACGACACGACACGACATGACACAACAAGACCAGGCCATGTGCACTGAGAAGAACTGTGTCAAGCTTTTATAAACATCAACTTGTACACAAACAAGGACCAAGCCCACTAGAGACTGTTCTGCCCTGACTGAATGTTTAGCACCCACTCCTTTCTTCTACTCAGTGTGGGAGTCTAATGGGCACCTTTCATGGTGATTATTTCCAACAAGTGAGGCTCAACTTTTCTTGTGAAAGGCTTTCCACGCCACCTTCCAGGGCTTTTCTCAGTCACTGAAACACAGGACCTCCTCAATCCCTGTGCAGGTCAAAAGTTCAACTGAGTTATTCCCATGGGACTGGTGGGACCTCAGCCATACTTTGCGTGTACCTGGCAAGGCAGGAGTTCTCTGCACTCTGTCGGAGCTGGCATTAGAAAGGACCCATGAGCCCCCACCCGAGAGCAGTACCACCCAAAGAAACCCTCCACTTGCAGCCTCTCAGGTGCCAGCTTTGCCCACTCTAATCTAAACAGACTTTACACTAAAAGAAAGCCACCACAATATGAGATGAGGGCTTCCAAAGAAAGTCTGGAATTAAATGAAAACTAGACACAGTCCATAACAAACTCTAGTCACTTCTAGGGGACAAAAGTGAGGACAACCACAATACTGACTCGAATACTCTTCCCAGAAAAATGAGCATGTGTATGTTCACACAGCCACACACAGACACATGCACCATGCACAGCCACATCCAACTCCAGGGAATCCCAGGCCCACTAAAGCCAACCATGTGCCTTCATCTGGGAATACTGCCCTTACATCTGCCTCTGTCCCTCTGCTCACATCACCCCTTGAGCCACTAGGCTCTAGCTCACCCCCTTCCTATAGCCTGGAAGGCCCTCTCCAACCTCCTTTCCTCCATGGAGTCTGAGTTCAGGCACTAACTACTGTGTAAGGCCACCTTAAATCCCACTCTCCCTTCCCCTTGTAGGCAGCCCCACAGTCCTTCATCCCTTCCAGAAACCAGGGCCTGAACCCCTCTGCACCAGCAGCAAGCCGCTGGGCTTGTCTGTCCATGTGTGTTCCCACTGTGGACAGCAGCCCAGGGTTGAGCACTGGGAGGGCCTCCTCAATCCCTGTACAGGTCAAAAGTTCAGCTGAGATGAGTCATTCCCACAAGGCCTGACAGGACCTCAGCTACATTTTGCGTGTACCTGGTAAGGTAGGAAAGATTCTCTGGATTCTGTCTGATCTGGTATCAGAAACCCCCACCCCAGAGCAGCACCCCCAAAGACCCCCTCCAAGGAAGACACAGGCACATGTCTTACCTTGGTCGGTTTTGGTTGCTGGCTTCCAGTTTTCAGCGCTAATTACTGGCAGACAGACCTGCCCCTTTTCGTCAATGTTTGGGTGATAGATCTTTGTTTTAAATGTGATCTTCGGTGGTTTGAATGGGTACTCTGCTGGAAAGTTAATTTCGATTCTGAAGGCCCCCTTATCATATGGAGGGTTGTCCTGGAAGGAAAGAGAGATCAAAATGAACACACCATGGTTCATAAACCTATGGCCAAGATAGGAATGTTTCAATTGTTTATCTGAAAAATCAATTTATTTCAAGGGATTCAAGTATCAACTGAAGCCCTGCCACCTTCAGGACAACCTAGCCACCCATTAGTATTTCTAGAGCAAGATATCTGCTAAACTGAGAAAAGGCTTGAGATTGATGTCCTGGTCTCTTTATACTTTTTTAAAAAATAGACTTTACTTTTTAGAATACCTTTAGGTATACAGCAAAACTGAGAGGAAAGGACAGAGTGTTCCTATATACCCCCTGCCCCTAAATACACACAGCCTTCCCCACTATCAGCATCTCTCGCCAGAGGGGCAAATTTGTTACCATCAATGAACCTTTTACCTTAACACATCATGACCTCTCAGATTCCCTAGTTTATGTTAGGGCTCACACTTGGTGTTGCATATTCTATAGGTTTTATGTGGTTATCAGACAAGCTGGAATCATGCAATATGTAGCTGCTATGTCTGAATGTATCTCCCCAAAAATCTTTTTTTTTTTTTTGAGACGGAGTCTCGCTCTGTCGCCCAGGCTGGAGTGCAGTGGCCGGATATCAGCTCACTGCAAGCTCCGCCTCCCGGGTTTACGCCATTCTCCTGCCTCAGCCTCCCGAGTAGCTGGGACTACAGGCGCCCGCCACCTCGCCCGGCTAGTTTTTTTGTATTTTTAGTAGAGACGGGGTTTCACCATGTTAGCCAGGATGGTCTCGATCTCCTGACCTTGTGATCCGCCCGTCTCGGCCTCCCAAAGTGCTGGGATTACAGGCTTGAGCCACCGCGCCCGGCCTCATCCCCAAAAATCTTATGTTGAAACCTAATCACCAATGTGATGGTATTAGGAGTTGGGGCCACTGGGAAGTGATTAGGTCATGATGGGATTGGTGTCCTTATCAAGGAGGACCCCAAGAACTGCCTTGCCCTTTCCATCATACAAACACACAGTGAGAAGGCACCATCTATAAACCACAAAGCAGGCCCTCAGTTGCCACTGAATCTGCTGGAGCCTTGATCTTCAGACTTCCCAGCCTCAATAACTGAGAAATAAATTTGTTGTTAGAAGCTATTTGTTCTTTTTATTTATATATTTATTTTGAGAGTCTGTTGCCCAGACTGGAGTGCAGTGGCACAATCTTGGCTCACCACAACCTCCGCCTCCTGGGTTCAAGCAATTCTCCTGCCTCAGCCTCCCAAGTAGCTGGGATTACAGGCACCCACCTCAATGCCCAGCTAATTTTTGTATCTTTAGTAGAGATGGGGTTTCACCATGTTGGCCAGGCTGGTCTTGAACTTCTGACCTCAAGTGATTTGCCAACCTCGGCCTCCCAAAGTGTAGGGTTTATAGGCATGAGCCACTGTGCCCAGCTGTTACTTGTTTTTCTTCCCTTCATACTTACTTACTTATTTATTTATTTATTTATTTATTTATTTATTTTTTTTTTTTTTTTTGAGACGGAGTCTCGCTCTGTCTCCCAGGCTGGAGTGCAGTGGCCGGATCTCAGCTCACTGCAAGCTCCGCCTCCCGGGTTCCCGCCATTCTCCTGCCTCAGCCTCCCGAGTAGCTGGGACTACAGGCGCCCGCCACCTCGCCCGGCTAATTTTTTGTATTTTTTTAGTAGAGACGGGGTTTCACCGTGTTAGCCAGGATGGTCTCGATCTCCCGACCTCGTGATCCGCCCGTCTCGGCCTCCCAAAGTGCTGGGATTACAGGCTTGAGCCACCGCGCCCGGCCTACTTATTTATTTTTAACAGGGTCTTGCTCTGTTGCCCACTGGAGTATAGTGGCATGATCTTGGCTCACTGCAACCTTGACTTCACAGGCTCAAGCAGTCCTCCCACCTCAACCTCCCAAGTAGCTGAGACTACAGATAGGCACCACCACGCCCAGCTAATTTTTTGTACTTTTGTAGAGACTGGGTTTTGCTATGTTGTTCAGGCTGGTCTCAAACTCCTGGGCTCAAGAGATCTGCCTGTCTCGGCCTCCCAAAGTGCTAGGATTACAGGTGTGAGCCACTGCACCCAGCCTCATTTCTTCTTAGTGTTAAATATCATTTGTCTAGATGTACTACAATTTATCCATTAACCCACTGAAGGACATCTGGGTTGCTTTCAAACCTTAGCAATTAATGAATAAAGCTGTTATAAGCATCTGTGTGCAGGTTCTGTGTGGATACAAGTTTTCAATTCATTTGGCTAAATACTAAGGAATGTAATTGCAAGATTGAATGGTAAGAGGTATGTTTAGTTTTGTAGGAAACTGCCAAACTGGGCCAGGAGCAGTGACTCGTGTCTGTAATCTAAGCACTTTGGGAGGTCAGGGAGGGAGGATCACTTGAGGCCGGGAGTTCAAGACCAGTTTGTGCAACATAACAAGACCCCATCTCTACAAAAAATAAAATAAAAATAAAAATAAAATATATTAGCCTGGGCCAGGCTCAGTGGCTCACACCTGTAATCCCAGCACTTTGGGAGGCTAAGCTGGGTAGATCACTTGAGGTCAGGAGTTCAAGACCAGAATGGCCAACATGGTGAAACCCTGTCTCTACTAAAAATATAAAAAAATTAGCAGAGCGCAGTGGTGCCCGCCTGTAGTCCAGCTACTCAGGAGGCTGAGGTAGGAGAATCGCTGAAACCCTGGAGGCAGAGGTTGCAGTGCTGAGATTGCGCCACTACACTCCAGCCTGGGTGACAGAGCGAGATTCCACCTCAAAAAATAATAATAAAATAAATATATTAGCCTGGCATGGTGGCGTGTGCCTGTAGTCTCAGCTACTTGAGAGGTTAAGAAGGGTGGACTTCTTAGGCCCAGGAGTTTGAGAATGCAGTGAGCTGTGATCAAGCTTCTGCACTCCATTTTGGGCAAGAGTGAGACTCAATTTCTTTGTTAAAAAGATTTTATGGCCGGGCGTGGTGGCTCAAGCCTGTAATCCCAGCACTTTGGGAGGCCGAGACGGGTGGATCACGAGATCAGGAGATCGAGACCATCCTGGCTAACACGGTGAAACCCCGTCTCTACTAAAAATACAAAAAAAAAAACTAGCCGGGCGAGGTGGCGGGCGCCTGTAGTCCCAGCTACTCCAGAGGCTGAGGCAGGAGAATGGCGTAAAAACCCGGGAGGCAGAGCTTGCAGTGAGCTGAGATCCGGCCACTGCACTCCAGCCCGGGCTACAGAGCAAAACTCCGTCTCAAAAAAAAAAAAAAAAAAAGATTTTATGAATAAATAAATGAAAGAAACTGCCTAACTTGTCTTCCAAAGTGGCTGCACCATTTCGCATTCCCACCAGCAAAGAGCGAGAGTTCCTGTTGCTCTACATCCTCAGCAGCATTTGGCAGTGCTCTGGATTTTGGTCATTGTAAGAGGTGCACAGTATTATTTATTGTTGTTTTCTTATTACAGATTTTTCAGTTTTCTTTGTCCTTTCAACAGTCCTTTATCAGATAATGTTTTTGCAAATATCCCTTGATCTTCTCTGAAGATACAAGTAGAGTTGTACCAGAGGTAAGTTACAACCCAACCAGAGTACAATGTGAGTACTAGAAGTCCAAATAACGGCCTTGATGCCAAGTCCTGGCCAGTTCAATCTTCCCAGGGTGGAAGCAGTAGTCAGCTCAATGGCTGGACCCTGGTGACCTGAGCTGATCACTCAACAGGTGATCACCAGGCAGGGCCAGCACCATGCCCTAGCTCCTTGCCCCTGGAACCACCGGAAAATCACCTTTGGGGCCTGGACACTCTGATGTCTCAGGCCCCACGAGCCTGAGATGACCCAGCAAAGAACCTTTTGGCCTCTCCCCAATCCTACCTATCTCCAGAGCTGAGGAAGCCCTTCCCATTGTACTCCCTTTTCCCTCACCCAGGTCTGCCATGGCACACCTAACCCAAAGGAAGCCAAGCTTCACAGAGGGCCCAAGAACAATCTTTTTTTTTTTTTTTTTTGGACGGAGTCTTGCTCTGTCGCCCAGGCTGGAGTGCAGAGGCGCGATCTCAGCTCACTGCAACCTCCACCTCCCTGGTTCATGCAATTCTCCCGCCTCAGCCTCCTAAGTAGCTGGGATTATAGGTACCCACTATCCTGCCCGACTAATTTTTTTTTATTTTTATTTTTAGTAGAGACGGGATTTCACCATGTTGGCCAGCCTGGTCTTGAACTCCTGACCTTAGGTGATCCACCCGCCTTGGCCTCCCAAAGTGTTGGGATTACAGGAGTGAACTTACTGCACCTGGCCCCAGGAACAATCTTGACAGCCCTACACCTCAGCCCCATGTCTTCAGGCCCTGGCCTAAGTAGGCACTCCAGTAAACAGAGCTCCTCTGCTGGGGAGCAAGGCTGGCGCACCAGTTCTCCACATTCTCCTACCTTCAAGCCCTACCCTGGGAGGGAAGGCATGGAGCAAGGGCCTTAAAGGATGGATAAGATGACATAAGGCTGGGGAGCGGGACAGGCCTCCCAAGCAGAGAGGACTAAAGCCTAGATGGCAGGGAATAGGAAGGAATAGCATAGAGTAAGACAGACGGCTGCAGGCAGACAGTGGGGCCCCAGGGCTACTGAAGCCATGCATCCAGGTCTGAACCACCCCCCAGCAGCTGAAACCACTGTTAGCATATTTATCTGTGGGGAGTCACCCAGGCTGGAGTGCAGAGGTGCAATCACAGTTCACTGCAGTCTTGACTTGCCAGGCTCTAGCAATCCTCCCACCTCGGCCTCCCAAGTAGCTGGGACTACAGGCATATGCTACTATACTCAGCTAATTTTTTATTTCTTGTAGTGATGGGGTCTCACTATGTTGTCCAGGCTGGCCTCAAACTCCTGAGCTCAAGTGATCCTCCCGCCTCAGCCTCCCAAAGCGCTGGAGTGCTGCGATTATAGGAATTATGCACCATGCCCAGCCAGTTTTTAGTTTTCAAGAGGAGAATTAAATGGTAGTGGTGGTGGGGGGGGGGAAATAAGTAAACATCATTGTCATTTACAGTGCTTGAGCCACGTAAAAATAGCTTTCCCTAGCTGGGTGTGTTGGCACACCTGTAGTACAAACTACTTAGGAGGCTGAGCCAGGAGAATCACTTGAACCTGGGAGGCAGAGGTCGCAATGAGCCAAGATTGTGCCACTGTACTCCAGCCTGGGCAACAGAGTAAGACCCTGAGACAGACAGACACAGACACACACACACACGCTTTCCTGCATGAATTTTGGTTGGTGAAATCTGCTAAAGGTCTTCACTGATTGTCCAGGACTGACCAACCTCCCCTGTTCCCCACTGTGGGCCAGGTCCTGTCCGAGAAGCTGGGGTCAAGCATGAATGAGGCCATCTGGCCCCAAGTTAGCAGGTCTAGCCTCAGGCTCTGCCTCTTCCTAGCTTAAAGAGTCTGAGAATGTTTCCGTACATCTGTAAAATGGGAGTAGCAGCAGCCTGCACCCAGAGTTCATGATGAGAGATAAGGACTATAAAGTCCTACATGCCTCACACATGGGCAAAGCTCAAGAGAAGCAGATTTGGCTGGGTGCAGTGGCTCATGCCTGTAATCCTGACACTTTGGGAGGCTGAGGCAGGAGGATCACAAAAGCCCAGGAGGTTGAGGCTGCAGTGAGCCATGATCGCACCTCTACACTCTAGCCTGGGTGACAGAATGAGACCCTATCTCAAAAAAGCCAAAAACAGACTGGGCGCAGTGACTCAGGCCTGTAATCCCAGCACCTTGGGAGGCTGAGGCAGGCAGATCACTTGAGGCCAGGAGTTTGAGACAAGCCTGGCCAACATGTGAAACCCCGTCTCTACTAAAAATACAAAAATTAGCCAGGCGTGGTAGCGCATGCCTGTAATCCCAGCTACTTGGGAGGCTGAGGCAGGAGAATCACTTGAACCTGGGAGGCAGAGGTTGTGGTGAGATTATATCACCCCATTGCACTCCAGCCTGGGCAACAAAAGTGAAAATCCATCTCAAAAAAAAAAAAAAAAAAAAAAACACACAAGAAAAAAAAAAGAAACCCTGTCTCTACTAAAAAAAGGCTGAGGCGGGTGGATCATGAGGTCAGGAGATCGAGACCATCCTGGCTAACACGGTGAAACCCCGTCTCTACTAAAAACACAAAAAATTAGCCGGGAGTGGTGGCACGCACCTGTAATCCCATCTACTTGGGAGGCTGAGTCATGAGAACTGGTTGAACCAAGATCGCACCACTGCACTCCTGCCTAGGCGACAGAGCAAGGCATTGTCTCAAACAAAACAAAACAAAACAAAAACAAATCCTTTTGTAAAGACAGGATCTCACTTTGTTGCTAAAATTTCTTAAAAATTAGCTGTGCACGCTGCTGGTGCACACCTGTAGCCCCAGCCACTCAGGAGGCTGAGGTAGAAGGACTGCTTGCGGCTGTAGTGTTGTTAGTTGTTAAGGCTATAGTGAGCCATGGTCACGCCACTGCCTTCCGGCCTAGGCAACAGAGTGAGATCCTACCTCTTTTTTCTTCCAAAAAGAGGAAGAAAAAAAAGAAGCAGTTCTGTTGTTACGTGAGGCAGGCCAGGCCTCTCACCACCCAGGGAACTTGGTCAAACTCATCTGAACTTCTCTGGGCCTCTTTCCTAGTCTGGGGCTCTGTGGATGGTCAAAGGAGTGGCTCAGGTGTGCACAAGTCACACAAATTATGTGCCTGTCCCAGAGATTTTTGGTGAAAGAGGTGTGCAAAAATTAAAACATGAGATAATACCTTCCGGGTAAAGGTCTAAAGCTTTACAAGTGAATTTCAACATTAGAGCTAAATTTGCCCTTTGGGAAGGCCGCTCAGAAATAATAAGGGATGTTAATGAAGAATCATGGTTTTATTGTAAAAAATATAAATATCACACAACATTGCAGAAAATTTGACTCCAACTTAAGCTGCAACATTTCAGTGTCAAATAAACCAAAGATTTCAGCATTATCTATTTATTTGTTTATTTACAGATGGAGTCTCACTCTTTGCCCAGGCTGGAGTGCAATGGCGGGATCTCGGCTCACTGCAACCTCCGCCTCCCGGGTTCAAATGATTCTCCTGTCTCAGCCTCCCAAGTAGCTGGGATTACAGGGGCAGGCTGCCACACCCAGCTAACTTTTTGTATTTTAGTAGAGACAGGGTTTCACCGTATTGCCCAGGCTGGTCTCAAACTCCTGAGCTCAGAAAATCCACCCATGTCAGCCTCCCAAAGTGCTGAAATTACAGGAGTGAGCCACCATGCCCAGCTGATTTCAGCATTATCTTCACTGAACATGACTAGTGTTTTTCTGTTATGCCTGCCTTTATGTGAATGTCTTGTGCTCCCTAAGCTCATACTGCTGTATTGAGGAAATCATTTGAGAAGTAAATTAATTCCTTATGATAATTTTACACACTCTGAACTAGTTCACAAACTGAAGCTCCAGCACTTTGGAAGGCCAGGTATCACCTGAGCCCAGGAGTTGGAGGCTGCAGTGAGCTATGATTGCACCACTGCACTCCAGCCTAGGCAAGAGTGAGAACCTGTCTCAAAAACCAAACAAACAAAAAGACATCTTTTCAATCCATGTCTAAATTCTAGGACAGACTTTGCAGACTTTTTATCCACTTGTCTTTTTTTTTTTTTGAGACAGAGTCTTGCTCTGTCGCCCAGGCTAGAGTGCAGTTGCGCGGTGTCAGCTCACCGCAAGCTCTGCCTCTCACGCCACTCTCCTGCCTCAGCCTCCCGAGTAATTGGGACGACAGGCACCCGTCACCACGCCCAGCTAATTTTTTGTATTTTTACTAGAGACAGGGTTTCACCATGTTGGCCAGGCTGGTCTCGAACTCCTGACCTCAGGTGATCCACCTGCCTCAGCCTCCCAAAGTGCTGGGATTACAGGTGTGAGCCACCACGCCCGGCCCACTTGCTATTTATAAAGACAGAAAGATACTTGTTTTAAAGTGGATTTTCTTTTATATACAGCCTGGCTAACAATTTCCTGTATTTGCTTCTAGTCATTATATGCATGCATGTAAATAAGAGTTGATCATTTCAACCTGGGAAAGCCAATTTTTAAAAATCTGACCAAAGTTTCTCAAGTACTTAGATGCCAGGTGCTTTCCCATCCCATCTCCAGTCCATACTCCACCCGTCCTGGTCCCCTAACACCAGCCCTGGGAAGCCAGTGCTGCCATCACTCACATTTGGAAATGGAACAAGTGAAGTACAATTGAGTGACTGGCCTGAGACCTCTCCTAAACTCAGCCTTCCTGTTCCGGAACCCACCCCTCATATCTGCAGGTATCCATCTGGGTCCATCCTCACCACCTTTGTGGGATGCAGGGACGAGGGGAACTGGCCTTTTTCTCAAGTCTTCTACCAACATTCAATAAATTGGCAGGCCACCTTTTTAGGCTGCAAGTAAGGTAAAAATCTCAGATCCTTCACAGCTCTTGACATCAACCTCCCATGGCACAAAGCCATTTTGTGGCAGCTAAGACTAAGAGGAAGCTCTTTGCCATATGGCACCGAACCATCTGGGGTCTTTCACCCACCTGTCCTAGCTCTAACCCTGTGGTCAAATCCAATCTTCTTTTCCTATGGCAACCCTTCAAGAATCCTAAAACCCCATTCCACTTCATGTTTTCCCTTCCCAAGTAAAGACCTGGAGTCCTTCATCCCACAGAAGTCACAGTTTCATGTCACTGCTGTGAAGCAGTGAAGACAACTATACAGCTCTCTGGCAGCCACAGAGGAAGTTAAGGTGTCTTCTGGTTGTCTGACTTGGACTGCTGCTACATGGCACATCCCTGTGATGTGTTCCCAGCTGGCTGTAGGACACCACAGACAGGACTCATGGCTGACTTGAAGAGTTGGATCCTAGTTTGGATCTAACTAGCATGCTTCCTCTTCATGCCAGGCTTCAGATAGACTGAAGGGTCCTGTGCACTGCTGTCACTTCTGTCTAGCGTGGTAGTGACTCCACAGCAGTGTCCTTTCCCTGTGACTAACCTTTTTCACCCAGTGAACTAACAAAGCCCAAGCTTTCCCTGCCATAGGGATATCTACTCAGACCAGCCCTGTGGGCTGCCTATCCCCACACAGTCCAGTCCACTGTTAAGAGAGAACGAGGGGACGCGGCCTGGCCTGCTCGGAGTGCCCCAGGCTGGTTTCTATGCTCTCAAGCCTTCGTGATCCACTCTGGAACCTTGTCAAGAACTGAGTTAAGTCAGGCATGGTGGCTTATACCTATAATTCCAGCACTTTGGGATGCTGAAGTGAGTGGATCACTTGAAGTCAGGAGTTCGAGACCAGCCTGACCGACATGGTGAAACCCCATATCTACTAAAAATACAAAAACATTAGCCAGGCATAGTGGTACACGCCTGTAATCCCAGCTACTTAGGAAGCTGAGGCAGGAGAATCGCTTGAAACCGGGAGACGGAGGTTGCAGTGAGCTGAGATCACACCACTGCACTCCAGCCTGGGGGACAAGAGAGACTGTGTCTCAAACAAACAAACAAACAAAAACAACCAAAAGAGTTAAGTTTAGGAGGTTAAGTTCTCGTAATTTCTAAATATGGAATATGTCCTTACTCTACATTCGAAAGTCATAAGAACTTAACTTTGTAAATTGCCTTTAAGTCTTTATTTATTTTTCTTTGAAAGAGTCTCGCTTTGTCACCCAGGCTGGAGTGCATGATGCGATCTCGGCTCACTGCAACCTCCACCTCCTGGGTTCAAGCAATTCTCCTGCCTTAGCCTCCCAAGTAGCTGGGATTACAGGCAGCTGCCACACCCAGCTAATTTTTTGTATTTTTAGTAGAGATGGGGTTTCGTCATGTTGGCCAGGCTGGTCGCAAACTCCTGGCCTTGGGTGATCCACCGTCCTCGGCCCCACAAAGTGCTGGGATTACAGGCCTGAGCCATCGCACCCCACCTTGTCTTTTAAGTATTTATTGCCTCTTCTGAAAACAGGCTTTTTGGTTATTTGAATCACAAAATCTGCTACGTAAGATTCCTCTTGTTCTAATATTGGTTTCTGAAGATGACTTCTTTGTACTGTTTTCAACAATTTGGTTTTGGGGATTTTTCATAATACAGCTCTTTGGCAACCAACGTTTCTTTTTTTTTTTTTTTTTTTTTTTTTTTTTTTTTTCCTTTTTTTTTGAGATGGAGTCTCACTCTGTCGCCCAGGCTGGAGTGCAGTGGTGCGATCTCAGCCCACTGCGGCCTCCCCCTCCCAGGTTCAAGAGATTCTCCTGCCTCAGTCTCTCTAGTAACTGGGATTACAGGTGCCCACCACCACACCCAGCTAATGTTTATACTTTTAGTAGAGATGCGGTTTCACCATGTTGGCCAGGCTGGTCTCAATCTCCTGACCTCAAGTGATCCGCCTCCCCTGGCCTCCCAAAGTGCTGGGATTACAGGCATAAGCCACCACATCCGGCCGGCAACAAATATTTCAACACTAAAGAGTTCAATCACATTCCCTTTGGAAGTACGTATTAGTAGGAATAACTTTTTTTTTTTTTTTTGAGGTGGAGTCTCGCTCTGTCACCCAGGCTGGAGTGCAATGGCCAGATCTCAGCTCACTGCAAGCTCCGCCTCCCAGGTTTACGCCATTCTCCTGCCTCAGCCTCCCGAGTAGCTGGGACTACAGGCGCCCGCCACCTCACCCGGCTAGTTTTTTGTATTTTTTAGTAGAGACGGGGTTTCACCGGGTTAGCCAGGATGGTCTCGATCTCCTGACCTCGTGATCCGCCCATCTCGGCCTCCCAAAGTGCTGGGATTACAGGCTTGAGCCACGGGCCCGGCCCTTTTTTTTTGTTTTTTTGAGACGGAGTTTTGCTCTTGTTGCCCAGGCTGGAGTGCAATGGCGCAATCTCAGCTCACTGTAACTTCCATCTCCCAGGTTCAAGCGATTCTCCTGGCTGAGCCTCCCAAGTTGCTGGGATTTACAGGCGCCCACCACCAGGCCCGGCTAAATTTTTTTGTATTTTTAGTAAAGATGGGGTTTTGCCATGTTGGCCAGGCTGGTCTCAAACTCCTGACCTCAGGTGATCCACTTGCCTCGGCCTCCCAAAGTGCTGGGATTACAGGCATGAGCCACCGCACCCGGCCAGGAATAAGTATTTTAGAACTGGTTTTCCAATCTTTCATGACTTCATAATGTTCATAAACTACCTTCTGAATTATATCTACAATTAAAATCACAATCTCTATTAACTGAATTTGACAAAGACCTTTCCTTCCTTTGAACTCAAATAGCCATGAGTACTTCTCATACATAATTCACTTTTCTCCCAAGAATGGAAAAAATACAGCCCTCACGCCAAAAACAGAAGTGAAAAAAAACAAAACAAACAAACAAAAACCCACCAGACATCCCATTCCCCAGGATGCTGTCAGGCCCCTGCTGCCCAGCCTGAGAATGTTCTCTGTGCATACATGGTGCTCTCAAAGGCCTTAATTTCTTTTTCTTTTATTTTTTTTTTGAGATGGAGTCTTGCTCTGTCGCCCAGGCTGGAGTGCAGTGGCGCAATCTTGGCTCACTGCAAGCTCCGCCTCCCGGGTTCATGCCATTCTCCTGCCTCAGCTTCCCGAGTAGCTGGGACTACAGGTGCCCGCCACTGCACCCGGCTAATTTTTTGTATTTTTAGTAGAGACGGGGTTTCACCATGTTAGCCAGGATGGTCTCAATCTCCTGACCTCGTGATCCTCCCGTCTCGGCCTCCCAAAGTGCTGGGATTACAGGCGTGAACCACTGCGCCCGGCCAAAGCCCCTAATTTCTGTACATCTATGCAAACTACTCATATGTCCTCACATTGACTATATTTTTTCATAGTTTTTGCTCACACTGCCTTCCACTATGCAGTCCAGATGTTGTCACCCTCCCACCCACCGCTGCCCCTCTTCTGTTGGGTCTTAAGTGCCTTGCAGGTGGAGTCACACTCAGTGCTTAAAAGACCATGGATTCCAGGAGGGCAGCTTCTCTGCAGCCTCTGTCCACAGAGCCTTGTGTCTGGCTGTGATAGGAGCTCAACAGCCCATAAACATAGGGGGATACTCTTCCTCCCAAAAACAACTCCAGTGTGCCCTGAGGTTGATGGCAAAATTATTTTTTATGTGTGGCTCTTTGTCAGAAAACAGGGCTGCCCTCATTAGGTCTCAACCATTACAGCTACAGGGCCAGGCGCGGTGGCTCACGCCTGTAATCCCAGCACTTTGGGAGGCTGAGGTGGGTGGATCACAAGGTCAGGAGATCAAGACCATCCTGGCTAACACGGTGAAACCCCGTCTCTACTAAAAATACAAAAAAATTAGCTGGGCGTGGTGGCGGGCGCCTGCAGTCCCAGCTACTGGGGGGCTGAGACAGAATGGCATGAACCCGGGAGGCGGAGTTTGCAGTGAGCTGAGATCGCGCCACTGCACTCCAGCCTGGGCAACAGAGCGAGACTACATCTCAAAAAAACAAACAAACAAACAATTACAGCTACAGGAGATGGAAGTAGCGGAGGGAGAAGGCAGAGTAGCACAATTAGTAGGAAGCAGAAAAGAACTGACAATTAACAGGCAAGAGCTGAGCCCAGGGAGACAGGATGCAGCTCCCAACAAAGGCCAGAGGGGCAGTGTAGAGAGGAGGAGGAATGAGGCAACTGGAGGGCATGGATTTTAGGAGCAACGTGCTGTGCAAATAAGCCTGCAGAAAGAAGGTGAGAGGTCTAACTACAAATAAAACTGCAAAACGGTGAAAGAAGCCACGAGTTCAAGACCAGCCTGGGCAACACAGCAAAACCCCGTCTCTACTAAAAATACAAAAAAATCAGCCGGGCATGGTGGTGCATGCCTGTAGCCCCAGCAAGACTCCATCTCTACAGAAAAAAAAAAAAATTAAAATTAGCTGGGTGTCACAGCATGTGCCTGTAGTGCCAGCTACTTGGGAAGACTGCTTGAACTCAGGAGTTTGGGGCTGCAGTGAGCCATTACTGAGCCACTGCATTCCAGCCTGGATGACAGAGCAAGACCCTGTCTCTAAAAATAAAAATTAAATTAAAAAATTTAAAATGTTAGTGCATCAGGCCGGGCACGGTGACTCACGCCTGTAATCCCAGCACTTTGGGAAGCTGAGGCGGGGGGATCACTTGAGGTCGGGAGTTCGAGACCAGCCTGGCCAACAGGGTAAAACCCTGTCTCTACCAAAAAATACAAAAATTAGCCGCCTGTGGTGGTACACACTTGTAGTCCCAGCTAATCGGGAGGCTGAGGTGGGAGAATCACTTGAACCCAGAAGGCAGAGGCTGCAGTGAGACGAGACCGTGCTACTGCACTCTGGCCTGGACAACAAAGTGAGACCCTGTCTCAAAACAAACAAACAAACAAACAACAAACAAACAAAACCCACACATCCTTAGTATGAAGAAAATGGAAATCAAAACCACAATGAGACAGCACTACATACCAACTAGAATGGCTGTAACGTAAGAAGAAAAAAAGTAAAATAACAAATGTTAGGAAGGATATGGACAAACTGGAACCTTTGCAGTGGGAATTTAAGATGTTATAGAATGGGCCCAATGGCTTATGCCTGTAATCCCAGCACTTTGGGAGGCTGAGGCGGGTGGATCACTTGAGGTCGGGAGTTCGAGACCAGCCTGGCCAACATGGAGAAACCCAGTCACGAAAGTACAAAAATTAGCCAAAATTGCTTGAACCCAGAAGATGGAGGTTGCAGAGAACTGAGATCGTATCACTGCACTCCCCACCCTGGGCAACAGAGCAAGACTCTGTCTCAAAAACAAAAATTAGCTGGGCATGGTGGTGCACACCTGCAATCCCAGTTACTCGGGAGGCTGATGTATAAGAATCACTTGAACCCAGGAGGCTGAGGTTGCAGTGAACCGAAATCACACCACTGCACTCCAGACTGGGTGACAGAGTAAGACTGTCTCAAAAAATAAAATAAAATGGAATAAAATAAAAAGAAATTGGCGGCCGGGCGCAGTGGCTCACGCCTGTAATCCTAGTACTTTGGGAGGCCAAGGCGGGCAGATCATGAGGTCAGAAGATCGAGACCATCCTGGCTAACACGGTGAAGCCCCGTCTCTACTAAAAAAATACAAAAAATTAGCCGGGCGTGGTGGCGGGCACCTGTAGTCCCAGCTACTAGAGAGGCTAAGGCAGGAGAACGGCATGAACCCGGGAGGGGGAGCTTGCAGTGAGCCCAGATCATGCCACTGCACTCCAGCCTGGGCGACAGAGCAAGACTCTGTCTCAAAAAAAAAAAAAAAGAAAAGAAATTGGCTGGGTGTGGTGGCACACACCTGTATTCCTGGCTACTCAGGAGGATTTCTTGAGCCCAGAAATTCAAGGCTGCAATGGGCCATGATGGCACCACTGCACCCTAGCCTGGGTGATTAGCACAAAACTCTGCCTCAAAACAACAAAACATTATTATGAAGTTATGAAATGGTTTATTAAAAGCTGCATGAAGGCCGGGCGCAGTGGCTCATGCCTGTAATCCCAGCACTTTGGGAGACCGAAGTGGGTGGATCACAAGGTCAAGAGACCAAGACCATCCTGGACAACATAGTGAAACCCCGTCTTTACTAAAAATACAAAAATTAGCTGGGTGTGCTGGCACACACCTGTGGTTCCAGCTACTTGGGAAGCTGAGGCAGGAGAATCGCTTCAATCCGGGAGGCAGAGGTTGCAGTGACCAGAGATCATGCCACTGCACTCCAGCCTGGCGACAGAGCGAGGCTCCATCTCAATTTAAAAAAAAAAAAACTGCATGAAAAAAGGCTGAGTGGAAGTATGCTGAAGGTTAAGAGTAAACACGTTCACTGGGCTAGAAGGTTCAAGAAGGTTCACCACCATATCTCTAGTTCCTAAAGGGCAATACCCAAAACGTAACTGAATTTCTTGATGATGTGATTATGGGTAATATTTTCTTCCTTAGACGTTACCTTAGAATCTTCGATGAAAAAAAATTACAGAAAAACAAATGTTTAAAGGGAATAGACCTGAGTTGTGTTGGCAACAATGAAGTCTCTAGGAAGTACCTCTCCAGCCTCCCCTCCCACCTGCCCTCCTCTGTGCACTACGACCAGGGCAATCACTAAGTGGCTACCCAAGGATAGCACCTTCCACTAAGGACCAGGGTTGGGCTGCCATGCCTTCATCGACCTGGCTCTGCTTTCATCCCAACTGGGCAGACCTCAGGTGAATTTGTATAGTAGATTCCCATGCTGGCCCAGCCCATCCAATGCAGGAAGACCTAAGGCCCAGGTTGGGGTACAAGTGTGGACCTTGGGGATGTCAGATGTTAAGAATGTCTTAACTGCTCTGGAGAAGGAAGAAGACTTTGTTGAAACACTCCTCATACAAACCTAGGGCCCTGGAAGAAAGCAATGGAGAGGACCGAGAAGAAGTGGTATACACAGGCACAAGAGCAGCCCTGACTGTGGCTTACTGTCTCCAAGGCAAAACTTTGGCCTGGATAGCTCCCCAGAGCCTCAGTCCAAGCGCACTGGGATTCTACCAGCCAGCCTCCACCTTTGGCCTAGTAAGATCTTAGCCCACTGCTCCACAGCCCCTGCCAGCGTGAAACCAGAGTGAGGCCTTTGCATGAGTTGGGGCAGAACATGCCCAGCAGCAGTCTACCCTTGGAGCCGGCTAGCAGGCTCTCAGGCCACTAAACTCTCAGGGCCAGACTGCCCAAGCCTTACCACTTAAAACCATTCCATTCATTTTTATCATTTTCCAAAGAGCCACAGATTAACTGTTCACTTCTTTGCTTGGTAGGCTACACAATCTCAATTAGAAAGGGGACAAGATGTCAGATGGTCCCGGCCATCTTCAGGTCCCTAGAGTAGGCAAGGGCTGTACTCACAGGCCAACCTCTCCCATGCAGAGGTGTCTCTGCCACCCATACCCTTTGCCCTGAGCCCTAACACCATCAAGCCTAAAGAAATCTAAAGGACTCATCTTCAAAATCAGACTGGAAGCTCCCAGATTTAAACATTCTGAGCATACTAAATCATTACAAAGCATATCTTTCCTTAGTTATCCAAATGATTATGGAAATAAACTACAAATCCAATAACTGCTGATCAAATTCAGGGACTTTAAAAAAAAAAAAAAAAAGGCATGACCTTATAACCAGCATCAAGAAGCATCTATAGGAGGAAGCATGTTCCATGCTCTGCTTTGGCAAAGTAGCCAATCCATCCATGAGAAAAAATTACATACAGGACAGGGTTAGGCACAGGGCAAGGGCCTAAGGCTCAGATGTGCAAAGTGGGAAAGAAAAGGAAGAAAGAAGGTGAGTGGATGAGGAAGAACAGGAAAGGAGGGCACTCACACAGGACAAGGCTGTGAGCTGGGGTAGCTGGAAGGCTACACAACGACCAAGTGAGGCTGCCTGGTGGAGAGATGGTGCAGCTTCCGGGGAGAAGGCAGGAATGGAGACAGGTGTGGGAATCCTTCACGTCCAGCATAATCATCTATGATGCTGAAAGTAGTAGGGTCCCCAGAGACAAAACAGAACAGGAGAACAGCAGGAGACTAACAAGAGCCATGTTTAAGAGTGAGGAGGCTAAGGAGTGGCAAGACAGGAGAGAGTGGCAGGCTGGTCACAGGACTGGGGCCTGGAACGCTGCCCATGCTCTAAAAGCTCAGGAGGCAAACAAAGGCCATGACGCCAGCGCTACCGAGCTAGAGGTGTGACAACAGTGGGGGCAGCCCGTGGGCTGGGTGTGATGTGGTTTCAGGAGAGGAAGGGGGACTGCAAACTGGAGTTAATTATAAGATAAGCCTCTTGAAGGGGAGGGGATGAAAGGATGCAGAAAAGAGTAGACACTAAGAGGGTGCTAAGTTCCAGGGAAGGCCATTGTTAGGAGGGGCTTGAGCCCATCAGAAGGCAGAAGTCTGTGAGATGGGGGAACTGGGCTGTGGGGGCAGACTCTGGAGGCATAAGCCCCAGAAAAAGACATGGGGTGAGGTGAACATGTGGGCAATTAGGAAAAGGGACTTGAGACAAATGGAAGGCACAGGTTGGAGGGGACCAGGAATAAAGCCCGAAATACAGGTATCCAAAGGGTTAGAGACATGAATGCAAAACCAAGAGAGAAAGCAAAATATCTAGAGGGCAATGCTTGTCCCCTCCCAAGGAGCTCAGAGAAGAAGGTCCTACTGATCCATCAGGCCAGGCGCAGGGAAGCCAGGAAAAGAGCAGGAGCACAGACACACTCCTTTTCTCTGTGTCCACAGATCTGCAAAGCTCAAGAGCCCCTGAATTTGACAAAACCAGTGCCAAGATGTGACTCTACTCAGGACCCAAGGCTACACTCCCTACCTTATCACCCTAGAGCGACAGCCACTTCTGTGCATCTGCTGGCTGCCTAGACTAAGAGCCTACTAAGGAGCAGAAAAACAAGCCCAACAGCACACACATCACCTTAAAGAATAATCTGGTAGGAAGTGGAAGTGTTCAATACTCACAGGAACAATAAGCCCTTGCCAAGTCAATAAATTAGCTTCATCAACCTGGATGTTACGGAAGTTTTTCATCCCACATTTGCGGATTTCTTCAAGCTCCTGTTGATTGACAAAGCATAAAGGGGTGTCAAATAGGGGAAAGCACCACATATTAAGATCCCTCCTGATGCCCTCAAATTAAACCAAGTGCCAACAATGCCAATGTCAAAATTGGAGAGTGAGGACTAAACTGTGCTTGGAGTGGTTAAGGAGGCATGGAGCTGCCATGGCGGTCCCCTCTGCAAGGTCGTTGCCTCTACCCATGCCCCAGACCAAGACAAGTCCCCACCTCAGTGAACCCCCTAAACACGACAGGGGGAACTGTGCTTCTGTGGATGTACCACCTCCTCTTTGGGTTGGTCATCATGCCTGTTTAAATCCCTCAGCACCCTGCATAGGGCAGACACGTGGCAGGAGCTATACTGAGGTGCTGTACACCTGATACCTTCCAATCAAGATTCATTAAGCACTGATTATGCATCAGATGCTGAGAACCTAAAGATGAATAAAACTGGGGACTGGGAACAAACCAGACACAAACACATATCCAGTTTTCTACCCAATGCTATAAGTGTGATTTCAGAAGGACTCCACCTCAGCATGGGCACACAGCAAAGAGAACCATCCAGTCTGGGACTGGGGTGGGAGTGGGGGTGGGGTGGGGACGGGAAACCTTCAATGAGCCTCAGTTTCCTCAGCTGCAAAACAGACCCAGAATGCAGAAAAGGAAGGGGAAGCCATGCTGTGGGCAACAGGACCCCTTGCAAATATGTGGGGTTATTGGTGTATGAACAGTCAATGCAGCAAGTGCCACTTCACCCAGAAAGCACAACTTCACGACTTCAGGGTCCTGCCTGAGATGTCTTCAGAACTGTCACTTGTTTTTCAACTGTGCGCCAGCCTGACATTTCCCATTGCCTCCAACACCTCAGTGAATGCCTGGCAGGTGCTATAACCCAAGCCACCCAGCATGCCCTCCCGCCAGCACACCAGCTTCGCCAACATTCCTCCACTCTTGACACACGAGTGCCACTTAACCCGCCTCAGCCCGGCCTCCCATCCAGTGGCACAACAGCTGCCTCCACACCTGTCAGGCACCTTCTCTTCTGCAGCCTGAGCACCATCCAGCTAAGCCCTGCCTCCTTTGCCAGGCTGCTTCCTCTGGCCCAGCTCCAGCACCCTCCAGAACCTCCTTATATGGTGCTTCAACTCAAAGTGGCATGGGGGCTCCCTATTAGCCCTCACATCAAGCCCAAAAAGCTCATACTTCCATCATACAGTGGTAGTTTAAAAGGCACCCTGAGGCTACACAGGCAGGGAAGGAAACAATTTGCAAGGAAGGGGGAACCAGAGTTCAGGTTACTGGTTATGAGTAGGAAGATGTACTGGGCGCCCGGCCCAGAGCAGCAGAGAGGGAGTGCGCGCTGAATGAACGCACGGAAGAGGTGGAACACACTGGTGCTTCATAGCAGGCAACAGGCACAAGTTTCTCCCCACAGGGTGCTCCTGCCTGTCACCCTAATCTGCCCACCACGATCACCTGGACTTGCGCCGAGCCCCAGAAATTCTGGTCCAGCAAGGGTGGGTGGATCTTGAACACAGGGATTTCTCACAGGCTGTGCCTGTGGTGAGAAGAGGCACCGCTGGGAGAGATGACGGATCTATTTCTCCCTGAGGTGTCAGCAGCATGGGCTGCAACCTTCTGCAGTGAGGAATGGAGTGGTCTGGCCCTTCTCCACCTGCATGAGGTCCCTCTTTCCCTGCATAAGGAGGTACGGAACCTGAGGGACCACTCCAACCCGCCAGCTGCTACCTGGTCCTCCTGCTCACTCATCAGAAATGCTCCCCTGGGGATTATGAAGCCTGGGCAGACTCAGGAAGGGGAAAACATCTCACACCCACACTACCACCTCCTTCCACTCTCCAAATAGAATGTAAACTCAACGAGGGCAGGGATCAGGAAGCCCCGGTCCTGCCAGGGCCTAGCTCACAGTGGTGCTCAAACATGTGCTTAATGACCAGGTTGGTGGGTAGATGGGAAGCTGGGGCTTTGGGAGGAAAAAAGAATCTGGGGTGGGAAGGATTTTCTATAACTACAATTCCAATGTTTGGCTTTTTTGACCTTGGCTCAAGACACTAGACTAAGATTCTTGGCTAAAGACAGAATATAGCATGCATGTCCCTTAAGGCTGGAGTCCTAGCAAACAAAATGTTTTAAACCAAATACAGATAGGAAAAAAATATGCCAGATAGAACTTTGAAACTAGACAACTAACAAAAGAAGAAACAACAGTGAATATTTATGGGAGAAAACAAATTTTAAAATCATCTGTAAATAGTTTATGGTTTCAAAAATCCACACTCCAACGGTATAAAGTATGGGCAATGGCCGGGTGCGCTGGCTCATGTCTGTAATCCCAGCACTTTGGGAGACCGAGGTGGGTGGATCACCCAAGGTCAGCAGTTCAAGACAAGCCTGGCCAACATGGTGAAACCCCATTTCTACTAAAAATACAAAAATCAGCCGGGCGTGGTGGCGGGCACTTGTAATCCCAGCTACTTGGGAGGTTGAGGTAGGAGAATCGCTCGAACCCGGGAGGCAGAGGTTGCAGAGAACCAAGATCGTACCACTGCACTCCAGCTTGGGCGACAAGAGCGAAACTATCTCCCAAAAAAAAAAAAGTATGGGTGATAAACACAAAGTAAATTCCACAAGAATTACAAAAATATGGCAAGATGGAACTCAACTGTAACATGAGAGTGAAAACCTGTATCTTGCTCAAGAAAAAGGAGAGGAGGCAGTCAGTGAGGAGCACTATGGGCAGGGGTGCAGAAAGGACACTTACTGGTGCTTTGGGATCAAGGAGATCCAGGGGATCCACAGACAAAGAGAAAAGCAATACTGCCATGGGAGTGAGCCACACACCTGGCCAGAAAGAAGAACGGGTAATCCTGAGGATGCTAATGAGAGCAGGGTTGGGAAGCTCAGAGAATCCAAAGCAGGGTTATCAGATAAACTCCTAACTTACCTTGCCGTCAAGTTAAGCTCTCCAAAGACAGAAGAGGCAACCTCCTTTACATAATTCTAACCAACAAGGAAGAACTGATTATAAGGTAGAAGTGAGAGAAACAGACAAACAAACAAACAAACAAACAGGCCCTGACATCTTCAGAGAATGATGAGCATCCCACAGAAGAAAATTTCTCAACAGCGTGTTGCGGGAATCCAAATACGACTCTGCACTTGAGCCTCCCAGGCCCTTCCTTACCCTGAGACAGATGCCAGGCATTGTGACCAACCCACCCCAATTTCCCAACGTCCTCTACAGCTTCCACTGAGAACCACGGGCACTATGAGTGGCCAGGATGCTAAAAGACCTGCATTGCACAAGATCAGCCCTGTGGACAGAAACCATTTAGCCCAAAATGCCAATCATGCCTCCACTGAGGAAAACAACTTCAAGAAGATAAATTCAGGCCGGGCACAGTGGTTCACGCCTATAATCCCAGCATTTTGGGAGGTCAAGGCGGGTGGACTGCTTGAGCCCAGGAATTCGAGACCAGCCTGGCCAACACGGCAAAACACTGTCTCTACTAAAAAAAAATACAGCCTGGGCGCGGTGGCTCACGCCTGTAATCCCAACACTTTAGGAGGCCAAGGCAGGTAGATCACGAGGGCAGGAGTTCAAGACCAGCCTGGCCAAGATGGTGAAACCCCATCTCTACTAAAAATACAAAAGATTAGCTGGGCGTGGCAGGCACCTATAATCCCAGCTACTCGGGAGGCTGAGGCAGAGAACTGCTTGAACCGGGGAGGCGGAGGTTGTAGTGAGTCAAGATTGCGCCACTGCACACTAGCCTGAGTGACAGAGAAAGACTCTGTCTCAAAAATAAATAAATAAAAATAAAAAATAAAAAAAAGTAGCCAGGCATGGTGGTGTGCGCCTGTGGTCCCAGCTACTTGGGAAGCTGAGAGATGAAAAGTGGGAGAATCACCTGAGCCCTGGCAGTCAGGGCTACGCAGTGAGCCAAGATTACAACCACTGCACTCCAGCCAGGGCAACTGGAGTGAGATCCTATCTCCAAAAACAAAAAAAGGAAGAAGAAGAAAGAAGAAGAAAAATCGGAAACATTCAGAGATCAGTTCCATCTGAATATATGAGACTCAAAAGGCCAGATGACTCAAACCCTCAAGATGATTGTAAACCCTCAAGCAAAACTGTGCCCCGATAACTGAGAATGGTCCTGATAGTGAAGAATTAGGGAAGGAATTGAAGGAAACCAATGTAAACTCCAAGAAGTGGAATTCAAAAGGATGTTACAAATGACAGAAGAAAGGACCTGATAAAAACCACAAGAGCAGCCCAGCTCTAGAACAGAGTTAGGAAGACCAAAGCCAAGAATGACAGACGCTTACAAACAACACTCCCACAAAGGTTTGTTTCAGTTCTGCTCAGAGCAAGAAGCAGCCCAAATCAGCTGCTCAGGGCTGATGGTGCAGTGCTGACAAATGGAGAGAGAAGAGTTCAAGGGAAAGCGCCAGGCAGCTCACATGTTCCTTTTCTTTTTTTTTTTTTTTTTGAGATGGAGTCTCGCTCTGTCGCCCAGGCTGGAGTGCAGTGGCCAGATCTCAGCTCACTGCAAGCTCCGCCTCCCGGGTTCACACCATTCTCCTGCCTCAGCCTCCCGAGTAGCTGGGACTACAGGCGCCCACAACCGCGCCCGGTTAATTTTTTGTATTTTTAGTAGAGACGGGGTTTCACCGTGGTCTCGATCTCCTGACCTTGTGATCCGCCCGCCTCGGCCTCCCAAAGTGCTGGGATTACAGGCGTGAGCCACCGCGCCCGGCCCACATGTTCCTTCTCTTGATGGGGACAGCAGGCTTCCCAACCAGGGCAGGTGGTGCAGGAGAAAGCGAGCAATGCTTCTTAGAATGAGGTCCACTTCTGAGCCCAAGTAGACTTCAGTGTATAGAGGGAAACTGAAAGAGCCCAGGGGTGCCACCCAGCTCCTGAAAATGGAAAACATCCACACCCCAAACTCAAGTCCAGAGAGCTCGATGCCCACTCCAGGACGAAGTGTGGAGCATGGCAGAGAGGGATGGTTACTTAACAGCTCTGCAAGCATTAACAGGAGAGATGGGCCCTGGGCCCCAGCAGAAGGCCACCGACCTAAGTCCTGAGAGGAGATGGGAGACCAGGAGACTGCTGTGTACAGCCAGTGCTCAGTCACACGGCTCAGATGTACACACCTGCGTCTTGGCAAAGCAGTTAACAAAGTTTCTCTTTTGCTTCTTTTTGGGGTCTACAATGAAGCCTAGAAAACCGTTCAAAATCTCCCCAGATGATCCTCACACAAGGCCAGGTTCCAGAACCCATCAGGAGCCATTCATCAAGAAATCTAGGCTGGGCACAGTGGCTCACGCCTGTAATTCCAGTACTTTGGGAGGCCGAGGCGGGCGGATCATGAGGTCAGGAGATCAAGACCATCCTGGCCAACATAGTGAAACCCCGTCTCTACTAAAAATACAAAAAT
The DNA here is from genome assembly GCF_024542745.1 of Macaca thibetana thibetana. NCBI lineage: Eukaryota > Metazoa > Chordata > Mammalia > Primates > Cercopithecidae > Macaca > Macaca thibetana. The sequence goes on from NC_065587.1 coordinate 30,586,693, forward strand.
TAGCTGGACATGGTGGCACGTGCCTGTAGTCCCAGCTACTCGGGAGGCTGAGGCAGAAGAGCTTGAACCAGGGAGTCAGAGGTTGCAGTGAGCCGAGATCGCACCACTGCACTCCAGCCCGGTGACAGAGCTAGACTCTGTCTCAAAAAAAAAAAAAAAAAAAAACATCTATGCCAGGGCTAGGCATGGTGGTTCATGCCTGTAATCCCAGCACTTTGGGAGGCCAAAGCAGGTGGATCACATAAGGCCAGGAGTTTGAGACCAGCCTGGCCAACATGGTGAAACCCCATCTCTACTACAAACACAAAAATTAGCTAGGCATAGGGGTGCATGCCTGTAGTTCCAGCTACTTGGGAGGCTGAGGCATGAGAACCGCTTGAACCAGTGGGGCAGAGGTTGCAGTGAGCCAAGATTGCATACTGTACTCCAACTCCAGCCTGGGCGACGGAGCGAGACTCTGTCTAAAAAAAAAAAAAAAAAAAAAAAAAAAAAGGCCAGGCACGGTGGTTCACGCCTGTAACCCCAGCACTTTGGGAGGCTTAGGTGGGTGGATCACGAGGTCAGGAGATGGAGACAATCCTGGCTAACACAGTGAAACCTCATCTCCACTAAAAATACAAAAAATTAGCCAGGTGTGATGGCAGGCACCTGTAGTCCCAGCTACTCAAGAAGCTAAGGCAGGAAAATCACTTGAATCCAGGAGGCGGTGCTTGCAGTGAACCAAGATGGCACCATTGCAGCCTGGGCAACAGAGTGAGACTCCGTCTCAAAAAAAAAAAAAAAAAAAAAAAAAAAAGGCCGGCACAGTGGCTCACGCCTGTAATCCCAACGCTTTGGGAAGTAAGGCGGTGGATCACTTGTGGACAGGAGTTCGAGAGCAGGCTGGCCAACATGGTAAAACCCCGTCTCTATTAAAAATACAAAAATTAGCCAGGCATGGTGGCGGGTTCCTGTATTCCCAGCTACTTGGGAGGGGGAGGATGGAGATCACTGGAACCCAGGAGGTGGACGTTGTGGTGAGCTGCGATCTTGCCACTGCACTTGAGCCTGGGTGACAGAGCGAGACTCCGTCTCAAAAAAAAAAAGGCCAAGCGCAGTGGCTCAAGCCTGTAATCCCAACACTGTGGGAGGCCGAGGCAGGCAGATTACTTGAGGTCAGGAATTCGAGACCAGCCTGGTCAACATGGTGAAACCCTGTCTCTACTAAAAATACAAAAATTAGCTGGGCGTGGTGGCACACACCTGTAGTCCCAGCTACTCGGGAGGCTGAGGCAGGAGAATCGCTTGAATCCGGGAGGTGGAGGTTGCAGTGAGCCAAGATCATGCCACTGCACTCCAGCCTGGGCAAAAGAGTGAGACTCCGTCTCAAAAAAATAAAATAAATAAAATAAATCTAGGCCAAGAGCCAGGGGCGGTAGCTCACATCTGTAATCCCAACACTGGGAGGTCAAGGCAGGAGGATCACTTAAGCTCAGGAGCTCAAGACAAGCCTGGGCAATATAGCAAGACCCTATCTCTACAAAAATTAAAAACTTAGCCAGGTGTGGTGATGTATGCCTGTGGTCCCAGCTACTCAGGAGGCTGACTTGGGATGACCAGTTGAGCCCAAAAGGTTGAGGCTACAGTGAGCCATGATGGCGCCACTATACTTCAGCCTAGTCAACAGAGCAAGACCCTGTCTCAAAAAAGAAAAAGAAACAAGAAAAGAAAAAAAATCCAACAGCACCAGACGACTCTTCCCCCTGCAAAATATGTAGGAATCCTGCCATCCAGTATTTCCAACTAAAGCTCTTTGGTGCAACCCAAATGAGCAGTGTGCAGAATCCTACCAAGTCAGCCTGGTGATTTCCCCCCTCTATGTCTTTCCCCAGGATGTCTGCTGGAAGGATGTCCCCAACTGTCCTGCCTATCACCAGCCCCACATCCCCAACATGCTCATCACTGAAAGCCTCTCTCAAATGCCCATTCCTCTAAGGAGCTCCCCAAGCCCTGGCTAAAAGTGATGCTCCTTTCTCTCAACAGCCACTACAATGTTTCTGTACAAAATAAAGAAAGGCTGGATCAAGAAGAGCTGAGGAGAATCGAATGGCTTTAGAACTGGTGGCCTGAAGTCACCCTGGTGAGAAGTGGGCTGAGAGAGATGTAGTCAGGTACCACATATCAGGGAAGGAACGAGTATAGGCTTAAAGACTAAACCTCGGCCGGGCGCGGTGGCTCAAGCCTGTAATCCCAGCACTTTGGGAGGCCGAGACGGGCGGATCACGAGGTCAGGAGATCGAGACCATCCTGGCTAACACGGTGAAACGCCGTCTCTACTAAAAATACAAAAAATTAGCCGGGCGAGGTGGCGGGCGCCTGTAGTCCCAACTACTCGGGAGGCTGAGGCAGGAGAATGGCGTGGACCCGGGAGGCGGAGCTTGCAGTGAGCTGAGATCCGGCCATTGCACTCCAGCCTGGGCGGCAGAGCGAGACTCCGTCTCAAAAAAAAAAAAAAAAAAAAAAAAAAAAAAAGACTAAACCTCTAAGGGTCCTTGATAGCAAAACAACACCCCAAGCCACAGAATGAAATATTTTAGAGATCCAGTAAAGACCTGGACTTGGTTCCAAACACTTAATTTTTCACCTAGTACAAGGCATGAACCTTAGCAGCAGCGTGAAAAACTGACTGGTTTAGCTAACCAATCGTTTGTGCCGTGTTTAACGTCCAGGCTACCCTAAACTATTCAGAGCCAAATGCTGTGTCCAGTTCTGGACATCGTACTTTAGAAGACCACATCAAATAAGGGCTGCTCAGGACAAGAACAGCAAGGACCATGTCCTACCAGGAACAATCAAAAGAACCAGGAACCTATGGCCTAAAGAGATGTGAAGATGACACACATCTGTCTTCAAATGTTAAAAAGTTCACCCGCTGGCTAGATGAAGTGGCTTATGCCAGTAGTTTCACATTTTGTTGTTTTTTGTTTGTTTGAGATGGAGTCTCGCTCTCCAGGCTGGAGTGTAGAGGCGTGATCTCAGCTCACTCCAACCTCCACCTCCCAGGCTCAAGCGATTCTTATGCCTCAGCCTCCTGAGTAGCTGGGCCTACAGGCATGCACCACCACGCCCAGCTCATTTTTGTACTTTTAGTAGAGATGGGGTTTTGCCATGTTGGCCAGGCTGGTCTCCAACTCCTAACCTCAAATGATCTGCCCACCTTGACCTCCCAAAGTGCTCCTGTAATCCCAGCACTTTGGGATGCCGAAGCAGGAAAATCACTTGAGGTCAGGAGTTGAAGATCAGCCTGGGAAACACAGTAAGACCTCATCTCTACAAAAAAATCAAAAATGAAGCGGAAAGACTGCCTGAGCCCAGGATATCCAGGAAGCAGTAAGCCATGATCATGCCACTGCACTCCAGTCTGGGTGACAGAGCGAGACCTTGCCTCAAAAAATAAAAATAAAAATAAAAACAAAATAAAATAAAATTTAGGCCAGGGCCGGGCACTGTGGCTCATGCCTGTAATCCCAGCACTTTGGGAGGCCGAGACGGGCGGATCACAAGGTCAGGAGATCAAGACCATCCTGGCTAACACGGTGAAACCCCGTGTCTACTAAAAATACAAACAAAAAAAATTAGCTGGGCGTAGTGGTGGGCGCCTGTAGTCCCAGATATTCGGGAGGCTGAGGCAGGAGAATGGTGTGAACCTGGGAGGCGGAGCTTGCAGTGAGCCAAGATCGCACCACTGCACTCCAGCCTGGGCGACTGAGCAAGACTCTGTCTCAAAAAAAAAAAAAAAAAAAAAAATTTAGGCCAGGCACGGTGGCTCATGCCTGTAATCCCAGCACTTTGGGAGGCCAAAGTGTGCAGATCACAAAGTCAGGAGTGCGATACCAGCCTGGTCAATATGGTGAAACCCCATCTCTACTAAAAATACAAAAATTAGCCAGGTATGGTGGTGCACGCCTGTAGTCTCAGCTATTCGGGAGGCTAAGGCAGAAGAATCGCTTGAACCCAGGAGGTGTAGGTTGCAGTGAGCTGAGATCACGCCACTGCACTCCAGCCTGGGTGACAGAGCAAGACTCTGTCTCAAAAAAAAAAAAAAAAAAAAAAAATTTAGGCCAGGCACGGTGGCTCATGCCTGTAATCCCAGCACTTTGGGAGGCTGAGGCGGGCGGACCACCTAAGGTCGGGAGTTTGAGACCAGTCTGACCAACATGGAGAAACCCCATCTCTACTAAAAATACAAAATTAGCCGGGCATGGTGGCGCACACTTGTAATTCCAGCTATTCAGGAGGCTGAGGCAGGAGAATCGCTTGAACCCAGAAGGCAGGAGGTTGCGGTGAGCCAAGATCGTACCATTGCACTCCAGCCTGGGCAACAAGAGTGAAACTCCGCCTCAAAAGAAAAACAAATTAATTTAAAAAGTTTACCTATAAAGGATTCAACTTTCTACAGGAGTAAAAAAGAAAGAATTGGGGCAAGTATTCACTATCACAGGCAGCTTTTGACTCAGTGCCAAACTCTTAAATGCCACCTCCGCGTGGTCCAACCCCCCTGACTTGGGGCAGCAGTCATCATGTCACTATAGATACTCAAATGGGTGGGGCAGACAGGGCTGCCAGTGGCCGGGGATGTCAGAAAGGAGCCACCTGCACTGGGCAGGACCGTACTATACACTCTCTTGAGCCTCCTCTGAAGTCAGTGCCAGGAGCAGGTGAACAGACGTGCAGAGCAATAACCAGGGGGGCCAGTCAGGGATGCTTCAGATGTCACTGCAGTGCTATGGGCAAAAAGTTTCAATGCAAGGACACTGGTGCAATGTAAACAAGCATATTCCATACTACTGTGTCATTTTATATCTGTTAAATGGCAAAAGGCCTGTAATATCCTTAAAGGAAAGTAAAGCTTAAGGCAACTTTTCTTGGCTGTTGAGGGTGGGTTAAAAGAACTGAGAAACGCTGCTCTAGGAACCTTTAGGTCACAGTGAGGAAGTCTAGCAGACACCAGTGGAGGGAACAGCTTTATGGAAGACAGGCTCTGAGACGGGCCTTGAAAGACGGGGGAAGACAGAACTGCTAGAGAACAGGTGTCCATGTGTGGGAAATGTATATGCAGAGACATGGAGGGCAGAAACCAGCAGGGGCGTTAGGGAAGCAGAAAGGAAGCCAGCTTAGCTGGAGTGTTTACCAACTCAGGGCAGTCATCATCAGGGCCAGAACTTTCCAGCCAGGGTGCCTGGCCAAGCCCCTGGGGGCTGTTTAAAATACAGAGAGGTAGCGGAAGGGGTCAGAGGGGTACAGGGGAGAAGGAAGGAGAGCTGATGTGCCTAGGCACCATCTAGGACTTGCTTATTGCATCATCCCCCAGTACAAGATGGGTACCTCTGTGTGGGGAGTGCTCCCAGATGACTGTGATGTGTAACCCCTGCTCTGCTTAAGAATCACCATATTGAGGGTGGGGCGCAGTGGCTCACACCTGTAATCCCAGCACTTTGGGAGGCTGAGGCAGGTGGAACCTGAGGTCAGGAGTTCGACAGCAGCCTGGCCAACATGGTGAAACCTCGTCCACTAAAAATAAAAAAATTAACTGGGCGTGGTGACGCGCGCCTGTAATCCCAGCTACTCGGGTGGCTGAGGCAGGAGAATCACTTGAACCCGGGAGGCAGAGGCAGAGGTTGCGGTGAGCCGAGATGGCGCCATTGCACTCCAGGCTGGGCAACAAGAGTGAAACTCTGTACAAAAAAACAAAAAAACTACAAAAATTAGCCAGGAGTCCTGGTGCATGCCTGTAATCCCAGCTACTCGGGAGGCTGAGGTAGGAGAATAGCTTGAACCCGGGAAGCGGAGGTTGCAGTGAGCCGAGATCGTACCATTGCACTCCAGCCTAGGTGACACAGTGAGACTCCATCGCAAAAAAAAAAAAAAAAAACCACCACATTCATATCACTCAGTCTCTTGGCAAGGAAAAAACTGGGGCCTTGATGAATGCAGTGTCGTTTCTACAGCTAGAAACAAGCTCCTAAAAGGACTAAAACCTCCCACTGAGCTAAGCACATGGAAAAAAACCTCTGACTACAACAAGTCTACAGGCACCGAAACCCAGACATTGTTCTGAACCTTTTGTTTGTTTGTTTGTTTGTTTGTTTTGAGATGAAGTCTCGCTCCGTCACCCAGGCTGGAGTGCAGTGGTGTGATCTCAGCTCACTGCAACCTCCACCTCCCAGGTTCAAGCGATTCTCCTGCCTCAGCCTCCCAAGTAGCTGGGACTACAGGCAGGCGCCACCACGCCTGGTTAATTTTTTCTTGCATTTTTTTTTTTTTTTCAGTAGAGATGGGGTTTTGCCATGTTGGCCAGGCTGGTCTCAAACTCCTGACCTCAGGTGATTTATCTGCCTCGGCCTCCCAAAGTGCTGGGATTATAGGCATGAGCTACTGGGCACAGCTTGGTCTGAATTTTTTTTTTTTTTTTTTGGAGACAGTTTCACTCTTGTTGCCCAGGCTAGAGTACAATGGTGTGATCTCGGCTCACCGCAACCCCTGCCTCCCGGGTTCAAGTGATTCTCCTGTCTCAGACTCCCGAGTAGCTGGGATTACAGGCATGCACCACCACACCCGGCTAATTTTGTACTTTTAGTAGAGTCGGGGTTTCTTCATGTTGGTCAGGCTGGTCTCGAACTCCCGACCTCAGGTGATCCGCCCACCTTGGCCTCCCAAAGTGCTGGGATTACAAGCGTGAGCCACCGCGCCCAGTCCGAATTTTTTTTTCCTTTAAGTGAACACTGGCCAGCACAGTGGCTCACACCTATAATCCCAGCATTTTGGGAAGTCAAGGTAGGAGGAGCGCTTGAGGCCAGGAGTTCAAGACCAGCCTAGGCAACATAGCAAGATCCCATCTTGCTATGTTGAGAATAACAAAATTAGAATAACAAAATGGCCAGTCATGGTGGCTCACGCCTATAATCCCAGCACTTTGGGAAGCCAAGGCAGGTGGACTGCTTGAGCCCAGAGGTTCGAGACTAGCCTGGAAAACATGGCAAAACCCCATCTCTACCAAAAAACACAAAAATTAGCTGTGCATGGTAGTGTTCACCTATAGTCTTACAGCTACTTGGGAGACGGAGGTGGGAGAATTGCTTGAACCTGGGAGGCAGAGGTTGCAGTAAGCCAAGATCACATCACTGCACTCCAGCCTGGGTGACAGGGAGACTCCATCTCAAAAAAAAAAAAAAAAATTAGCCGGCATGGTAGCACACACCTGTAGTCCCAGCTACCTAAGAGGCTGAGGCAGGAGGATCCTTTGAGCCCAGGAATTCAAGGTTATAATGAGCTATGATCATGCCACTGCACTTCAGCCTGGGCAACAGTGCAAGACCCTGTCTCTTGAAGAAAAGAGGCCAGGCACGGTGGCTCATGTCTGCAATCCCAGCACTTTGGGAGGCTCAGGGAGGCAGATCATATGAGGTCAGGAGTTCGAGACCAGCCTGGCCAACATGGTGAAACCCCGTCTCTACTAAAAATACAAAAACTAGGTCGGATACGATGGCTCACACCTGTAATCCCAGCATTTTGGGAGGCTCAGGTGGGCGGATCACAAGGTCAGGAGTTTGAGACCAGCCTGAACAACATGGTGAAACCCCGTCTCTACTAAAAATACAAAAAAATTTGCCAGGCATGGTGGCGCATGTCTGTAGTCCCAGCCACTCGGGAGGCTGAGGCAGGAGAATTGCTTGAACCCAGGAGGTAGAGGATGCAGTAAGCCGAGATCGCGCCACTGCACTCCAATCTGGGCAATAGAGAGAGAGTCTATCTCAAAGAAAAGAAAAAGAAAGAGAAGAAAAGAGTAATTCCAACAAAGAACAGAAAACAGAGAGATGCTGGGAAAGGGGCAGCCATGGCACGAGAGGAAGCGGTCAATTATGAGGCCATTCTGCACTGTTTACAGTTAACAGCCCTGAGATGGGGAAGTAGAGCACATTAGCCCCATTTCACAGACAGTAAAGCCAAGGCTCAGAGAGGTCCAAGTCAAAGAACTTGTACAGAGCAGGCCCAGGACTAGAGCCAGCACTGAAACTGCTTTTTTGACCATCTTAGCCACCCTAAGCAGTGAGTTAATGCTCCCATTGGAAACTGACAGAGCAAGTGCTCCTGTTTACTCTGTGGGATCCCAGGAGGGTTTAGCTTGCTCTGGAATAGTACTGACCAATATTTACATCAACAAAAACATGAACATATTCAGTATTTTCCCTAGTCCTGCACAGCTAGTCATTATGTGCCTGTGTTGTTGTGCAAGGAATATTTCTAGGCTCCTACTGCCCAGGCAAAACAAAACCTGGCAGATGGAGCTGGATATCTGAGGAGAGTTACATAAACCTGCCTTAAATCTTCCAAATTCCAGCATAACTGGTCTATCAAAGTAAATACTTGTAACAGAAATGCAAACTTTCCAAGCTTGCATAAGGCAACTGTTGGCAATGACACTAAAATCATGACTTTTTTTTTTTCCCTGAGACAGGGTCTCGCTTTGTTGCCGAGGCTGGAGTGCAGTGGCATGATCATGGCTCACTGCAGTTTCAACCTACAGATCCCAAGCGATCCTCCCACCTCAGCCTTCTGAGAAGCTGCGACTACAGGCATGTGCCAATGTGCCCAACTAATCTTTTTATTTTTTTGTAGAGACAGGGTCTCACTCCGTTGGGCAGACTGGTCTCAAACTCCTAGGCTCAAGTGATCCTCTCGCCTCAGCCTTCCTAAGTGCTGAGATTATAAGCATGAGCCACCGTGCCTGGCCACTAAATCATGACTTAAATGTAATCCAATATACTGAAAATCCAAACATAAGCCTCATGGCCTTCTAATGCAATTCTCTCATTTCACCTAATATTTAGCTAAGGGGGCAGGACCCATGCCAAGACATCATCACTTCTGTAGGTCAGCAGTATGATAGCTATCTTACATTTAGTTATCATCATAACTAATTACATCTGGGGCTGCGCACGGTGGCTCACACCTGTAATCCCAGCACTTTGGGAGGCCGAGGAAGGTGAATCATCTGAGGTCAGAAGTTCAAGACCATCCTGGCCAACATGGTGAAACCCTGTCTCTACTAAAAATACAAAAATTAGCCAGGTGTGGTGGTGGGCACCTGGAATCCCAGCTACTCGGGAGGCTGAGGCAGGAGAATTGCTTGAACCTGGGAGGCGGAGGTTGCAGTGAGCCAAGATCACGCCATTGCACTCCAGCCTAGATTACAAGAGTGAAACTCCATCTCAAATAAATAAATAAACAAATAATACACTTGGCTATGATCACAACTTTATGAAGTCATCTCATCATCCGCTGTACAAATCAGGGCACTGAGGCTCAAAGGCACAACACTAAGGAGTCAAAGGCAGAAATCTACATCTGAACTCTGTTACTCTACCACAGCACAGTGCTTCTCAGAGGTTACAACACACTCCTTCCCAGGTGGTCATTCTAACAGGACATGACAAAGAAAACACTCAACAGAGGCTTAGAGGAACGCACTGCCCACAACCTCCACAGTAAGCATGGGGGAAGCGTGGCCAAGGCTCCAACTCAGCAGACCTTGACACCAGCTTCTGGCTGCCAGGCCTCATTCCTGGAAGGTGTTTCCGTGTCCATCTGTACATGGGTGTGCCTGGCATTCCTGACCTCCATTACATACTCCAGAGTCCAGCACCCCACTAACAGACTGATAGCTCCTTGAGGGCTGGGACACCGACCTCCTGAAGTCTGTCCACAACAGATTCAACCACACAAAGCCTGACACAGGACAAAGGGGCACGACGGGAACTGCCTGTGTAAAACTTGAGGAGAATCCTTCAGGAAGCTTAGATTTTCTTATGCTGACTGTTCTTTTTTTTGAGACAGAGTCTTGCCCAGGCTGGAGTGCAGTGGCATGATCTCGGCTCACTAAAAGCTCTGCCTCCCGGGTTCACGCCATTCCCCTGCCTCAGCCTCCCAAGTAGCTGGGACTACAGGTGCTCATCACCACGCCCGGCTAATTTTTTTTGTATTTTTAGTAGAGATGGGGTTTCATCATGTTATCCAGGATGGTCTTGATCTCTTGACCTTGTGATCCGCCCGCCTCAGCCTCCCAAAGTGCTGGGATTACAGGTATGAGCCACCGTGCCCGGCTGCTGACTGTTCTTAATGAGAGGTGTGCTGGTGTGAAACACTATTTTTTACAAGCCACCTCAGATGGGTTCAGAGGCTATTCAACCTCTGAGTCATACCCTCTCCCTCACCGTGAGCAGGTGGGTCCCCTCTTAGAAAGATGGAACACCACATGAGCCCTGACATTAGCCCATGAGCCCTTTGACATTAGCACCTGCTTTGGTTGCAGATGTGCCTGCTGGGGTAGGGGCTGTCAAAAGAGAATGTTCCCCGCTCCGCCTACCTATGCTAGGAAAGTGGGGGCAAAATCTGACAAGAAAATGAAATACAGAAAACTATCATCAACACAGTCCTGGAAGTGTTAAAAATCAAAACAAACAAAACCCAAACAGCCACCGGATCTGAAATGAACCCTCTTCCTCTCCATCTTGTCCCTTCCTCAAAACCAAAAGCAACCATCTAAAAAGCAGGAGCAAGGCCCGGAGAGCAGGGGACCTTGACGGTGGGCCTGGCTCTACCACTCGCTTCAGCCTCCTAATCTGTAAACTGAGGCCACTGGTGTCTGCTTTCCAAGGTCCCTCACACAGCTCTGGAATTCTAGAGTGTGTGTGCGGCAAGGGTCAGAAGGGGAAACTACACAGCCACCAGAAGCAACTTTCTTAACTTTCTGCTTCAAGGTTGAAAGACAACGGCTGGGCACAGTAGCTCACACCTGTAATCCCAGCTATTTGGGAGGCTGAGGCAGGTGGATCACCTGAGGTTAGGAGTTCACAACCAGCTGGACCAATACAGTGAAACCCACCTCTACTAAAAACTACAAAAATTAGGCTGGGCGCGGTGGCTCACGCCTGTAATCCCAGCACTTTGGGAGGCCAAGGCGGGCGGATCAGAGATGGAGACCATCCTGGCTAACATGGTGAAACCCCGTCTCTACTAAAAATACAAAAGATTAGTCGGGCGTGGTGGCCTGTAGTTCCAGCTACTTGAGAGGATGAGGCACAAGAATGGCGTGAACCCGGGAAGTGGAGCTTGCAGTGAGCCAAGATTGCACCACTACGCAAGACTCCATCTCAAAAAAAAAAAAAAAAAAAAAAAAAAAAAAAAAATTAGCCAGGTGTGGTGACACACGCCTGTAATTCCAGCTACTCTGGAGGCTGAGGCAGGGAGAATTGCTCGAATCCAGAGGTGAAGGTTGCAGTGAGCCAAGATCGTGCCACTGTACTCCAGCCTGGGTGACAGAGTGAGACCGTGTCTCCAAAAAAAAAAAAAAAAAAAAGGCCCGGCGCCGTGGCTCACGCCTGTAATCCCAGCACTTTGGGAGGCCAAGACGGGCGGTTCACGAGGTCAGGAGATCGAGACCATCCTGGCTAACACAGTGAAACCCCGTCTCTACTAAAAATACAAAAAAAAAAATTAGCCAGGCATGGTGGCGGGTGCCTGTGGTCCCAGCTACATGGGAGGCTGAGGCAGGAGAATGGCGTGAACACGGGGGATGGAGCTTGCAGTGAGCCAAGATCGTGCCACTGCACTCCAGCCTGGGCGACAGAGCGAGACTCCGTGTCAAAAAAAAAAAAAAAGGAAAAGAAAAGAAGACAAGAAGCAACGATATGACATCTGAGACATCAACTTCTCAATCAAGAGTGGCTTTCGGCCAGACGCGGTGGCTCACACCTGTAATCCTAGAACTTTAGGAGGCCGAGGTGGGTGGAACATGAGGTCAGGAGTTTGAGACCAGCCTAACCAACACGGCAAAACCCCATCTCTACTAAAAATACAAAAATTAGCCAGGCGTAGTGGCACGCGCCTGTAATTCCAGCTACTCAGGAGGCTGAAGCAGGAGAATTGCTTGAACCCAGGAGGCGGAGGTTGCAGTGAACCGTGATTATGCATTGTACTCCAGTCTGGGTGAAAGAGCAAGACTCCACCTCAAAAAAAAAAAAAAAAAAAAAAAGAGTTGCTTTCAAACCTCCAACCCTGCCCCAATTCAGTGCCTGTGGGACCCTTCCATAGCACCTATGTTCATCTTTGGACACGGTGACTGTCACACTACACTAGATGTATACAATACGCCAGGTAAATTTCTGAGATATTAGGAAGACAAATTTTGAGTTCAAGAGCTATTCAATTTTAAGCCGGGCACAGTGGCTCATGCCTGTAATCCCAGCACTTTGGAAGGCTGAGGCGGATCGCCTGAGGGCAGGAGTTCAAGACCAGCCTGGGAAATGGCGAAACCCCGTCTCTACTAAAAATACAAAAATCAGCTGGGTATGGTGACACATGCTTATAGTTCCAGCTACTTGGGAGGCTGAGGCAAGAGAATCGCTTGAACCTGGGAGGCAGAGATTACAGTGAGCCGAGATGGCGCCACTGCGCTCCAGCCTGGGTGATAGAGACTCCGTTTCCAAAAAAAAAAAAAAAAAAAAAAAAAAAATTTTCCCAATTTTGTTCGGAAAAGTAAACTTTTCTTTTTTTACTTTTTTTTTTTTTTTTTTTGAGAGTCTCGCTCTATCACCCAGGCTAGAGCACAGCATCACCATCTTGGCTCACTGCAACCTCCGCCTCCCGGATTCAAGTGATTCTCCTGCCTCAGCCTCCTCAGTCTCCGGAGTAGCTAGGATTACAGGAAGGCACCACCACACTCGGCTGAGTTTTATATATATATATATATTTTTTTTTTTTTTTTTTTTGAGACAGAGTCTCACTCTGTCACCCAGGCTGGAGTGCAGTGACTGGATCTCAGCTCACTGCAAGCCCCGCCTCCCGGGTTTACGCCATTCTCCTGCCTCAGCCTTCCGAGTAGCTGGGACTACAGGTGCCCACCACCTCACCCGGCTAGTTTTTTGTATTTTTTAGTAGAGATGGGGTTTCACCTAACACGGTGAAACCCCATCTCTACTAAAGGATGTTAGGATGCTCTCGATCTCCTGACCTTGTGATCCGCCCGTCTCGGCCTCCCAAGAGTTTTATATTTTTTTTTTTTTAGCAGAGACGGGGTTTCACCATGTTTCCTAGGCTGGTCTCATCAAGTCATCCACCCGCCTTGACCTCCCAAAGTGTTGGGATTCAGGTGTGAGCCACCATGCCCAGCCAAGTAAACTTATTTTATTTTAATTTTATTTATTTTTTTAGACGGAGTCTCGCTCTGCCGCCCAGGCTGGAGTGCAGTGGTGCGATCTCGGCTCACTGCAAGCTCTGCCTCCCGGGTTCACGCCATTCTCCTGCCTCAGCCTCCCCAGTAGCTGGGACTACAGGCGCCCGCCACCACGCCCGGCTAATTTTTTTTTTGTATTTTAGTAGAGACGGCGTTTCACCGTGTTAGCCAGGATGGTCTCGATCTCCTGACCTCGTGATCCGCCCGTCTCGGCCTCCCAAAGTGCTGGGGTTACAGGCGTGAGCCACTGCGCCTGGCCTATTTTTTTTTTTTTTTTTATATAGTGTATCACTCTGTTCCCCCGGCCAGAGTGCAGTGGCGTGATCTTGGCTCACTGCAACCTCTGCCTTGCAGGTTCAAGCGATTCTCCTGCCTCAGCCTCCCGAGTAGCTGGGATTACAGGCACATGCCACCACACCCAGATAATTTTATTGTGATTCTAGTAGAGACCGGGTTTCACCATGTTGACCAAGATGGTTTCGAACTCCTGACCTCAAGTGATCCACCTGCCTCGGCCTCCCAAAGTGCTGGGATTACAGGCCTGAGCCACGGTAACCTCTGCCTCTCATGAGGTTCAAGCAATTCTTGTGCCTCCCCCTCCCTAGTAGCTGAGATACAGGCATGTGCCACCAGACCCGGTTAATTTTTGTATTTTGGGTAGAGGTAGGGTTTCACCATGTTGGCCAGTGGTCTCAATCTCCTGACCTTCATGATCCGCCTGCCTTGGCCTCCCAAAGTGCTGGGATTACAGGCGTGAGCCACCGCGCCCGGCCCCCAGCCAACATTTTTAAACAAACATTCACACAGCTGTCTCAGTAACTCTCCAAACTACAAAATAAGAGAGTACCACAGGTAAGAGAATGGGCTCTCAGTGATGAGGGTATGTCCAGGCAGGCTGGACCCAACCTGGCCCGAAACCACTTTTACCATCTCCTATCACTCCTCCAAATCCTCCCCTCCTGACAGGCTGGTCACCTCACTGCCCTGGAACATGTCTTGGTTATTTTCAATAATAATATCTACAAGTAGCTCACATTTACTATATGCCAGGCACTCTTCTAAGCAGTTGGTATGTATTAACTCATTTAACCTTCACACACAGACGAACTAACTAAGGCACAGAGAGGTAAAGTAAGTAACTTGCCCAGGGTCACTCAGCTAAGATGTGGCAGGCCCAGGATTGAAACTCCAGAACCAGTGCTTTTAACTGCTATCCTGTAGTCTTTCTCTAAACAGCTTTGCTCTGAGCAAAAGCCCCTTCCTCCCTTTCTTATATGGGTAGGGGGCTTAGGGAGGTTAGGTTTATCTATGTCCCCCAAGAACACGCAGGATGAAGCGGGCCACAGGAGATACATGCAAAGCCCTTCTTGAGTGAGTGGCATGCCACTTCTCCTGGATAGCTGAGCATCCAGGAGATACGTAGATCTGGCCCCTCAATCTAAAGGCTATGGCATCTCGGCCACCTGTCCTTAAATCCATCAGCACTGCCCTCAGTGACCCCTCTATAGAGAGGGAGCTCACCCTCCAAGGCTGGCCTGGCAGAGGGAGGGCTCCTAGCTCTGGAGGTGCACTGGACATGCCAATCCAGGGTAAAATCAAGCCAATGCCTCAACACTTCTGAAAAGCATCTCAGGGGCTGGCCTAGCTAAAACCCAAAGCGGGATGGCACAAGGTCAGAGGCAAGCAGCACTGGAAAGTAGGCAGATGGTGTCTGGGGGCTCCTCATGGCATTTCCCATAGGCACTGCCCAGAGCCCTCCTGAGGGATGAGAGAGACTCAACCTCACTGGTCACCTGGTCCCTCTTCTTCAACTGCTGAAACCCTACTCGGGCTTAAAGGGTCAGGCCAAGTTCGACCTCCTCCGCAGTGTCAGAGGGGCTGTTTCCCTCCCCTGCAAGCCATTATTAAGGTGGCAGACATCCAACACACAGTGACCAGCCCAGGATTTCTTTGTTCCAGGTACACACCATTTTTCTCCTTTGCTGAGCTCCGCAAGGGCAGAGGAATTGCCCCTTGAGCTGAGTCTCAAAGGTCAAGAAGTTAACCCGGTACAGAGAAGAGACAGGGATGCCAATCACGAGATCCAGAGTGTGCAAAGCATGCTGTGTTTAGGGGACTCAACGGGCAAGTGGGGAGAGACAAGACTGGTAAGACAAGACCTTGAAGGAACAAGGAATGTGTACTTGTAATCCAGAGTCCCAGCCTCATCCTCACCCTACTAAATTCTGCTCCAATCTCTGTCAGCGGGGCCTGGTCATGTGTATTCTACTGCACAACACACCACACACTACTCTGATGCACTGCTGGTTAGGAATAGTGTGGGACAGAGGGTGTGCTGACCAGTAAGGAGTTCAGACGAACCATTAAGGAACTCGATGCAGGTGTCTACCATAAACAGGGATGGCCTGAACTGAGGCAGTGGCAGTGGGAGTAGGAGTGGGGATGGAGAGAAGACAGGCAGAAAACAGAGACTGAAGGCATAGTTCAGCAGAATCTGCCAGGTGACCAGACAAGGGAGGAAGAGCGTAGAAGGGGTCAGCTGGCGTTTTTTCCTTATTAACTAAGTAAGGTGGGACAGGAGGAGACACATGGGGCCAGAGGGAGAGAGTCACAGGAGGAGCTAAGACTTAAGATGCCTACAGATCTATGAGCCGTTCCCAGGAAAACTCTGGAAGTGGCTGGAGTCCGGGCTCAGGAGGAACGTCTCCGTGGCTCTCTAATGGGCACAGTGTGTGCAGTGTGAAGTGTGTGCAGTGTGAAGCTGCAAAGAAGTGGGGCTCTCACATTTACTGCTGTAGCAAAGAATATAGAAATATCTTAAACGTAATAAATGTTCCAATAAAATGAGAATACTTTCAAGTGTCCTCTTATAATAAAATTTTAAAGCAACAGTCTCCTAATTTAGAGTTTTAACAGGATCAGAAAAGGCCCCAGTACCCTGAGACAAGAGTTTTTGTCTCAGGGTGTTTTTTTGTTTTGTTTTTTGTTTTTTTCTTTTTGAGACAGAGTCTCGCACTGGAGTGCAATGGCACAATCTTGGCTCACTGCAACCTCCACCTCCTGGGTTCAAGCAATTCTCCTGCCTCAGCCTCCAGAGTAGCTGGGATTACAGCCACCCGCCACCACGCCCAGCTAATTTTTTGTATTTTTAGTAGAAACGGGGTTTCACTATGTTGGCCAGGCTGGTCTGGAACGCCTGACCTCACGATCCGCCCGCCTGGGCCTCCCAAAGTGCTGGGATTACAGTCGTGAGCCACCGCGCCTGGCCTGTCTCAGAGTTTTCTAGTAAATACCTTAAAAGGCCCCAAATGTTGGAATAATTGAGTATACTCCTTCCCATCACCTGTCCCAAACATTTACAAAGAATATCATTAAGGGAGGCTGAAACAGTCCCAACTTACCGGAATGCATGAATTTAGACTAAAAGATGCAACGTTTTTCTCAATTCACAAAGCCTCAGTGGATTCAGGACATTTACACTGGCATAACATCACATATAAAACTCCCCTCACCTCCTGACACATGTGACACAACTACTAGACACACTCATTGCTCTATCTTCTTAATTACCCAACCTCAGAATCTAAACCTGTACTCAGAAGCAAACTACCTCACTGCTTAATACAACGAAACCCAAGGAATGAACTTTTATAGGCTCCTCCTACTATGACTATGGACTGGGAGAAAGAATAACAATATGAAGTTCTGAGTGAACATTTTTAAATAGCATTAGGCCGGGCACAGTGGCTCACACCTATAATCCCAGCACTTCGGGAGGCCTTGGCAGGCAGATCACCTGAGGTTAGGAGTTCGAGACCAGTCTGGCCAACATGGTGAAACCCCCTCTCTAATACAAAATTAGCAGGGAATGGTGGTGCACACCTATAGTCCCAGCTACTTGGGAGGCTGAGGCAGGAGAATCGCTTGAACCTGAGAGGCAGAGGTTGTAGTGCACAGAGATCATGCCATTGCACTCCAGCCTGGGTAACAAGAGCGAAACCCCTTAACTCAACAGTTACATCATGATAAGTAATAAGATGTTACACACACACCCCTCTAAATCCACAGATTTCCCTTCTGAGAAAAGCCCTTCTGGGAAGCTACTCAATGGGCCCTTGGGGGAAGTGTGTGCAGTGTGAAGCTGCAAAGAAATGATCAGATGGCAATCAGTTGCCTAAGCCACACATAAAGGTTTCACTTTTGGCTTTTGTAGCAATTTCCCCATCCTGATTGAAGCAATGGTTACAATCTGGTTGTGGCCAACAATGCTAAATTAGCTGCTTGCAAATTAAAATGTACTTAATGTTTTATTAACACTATAATTCCTAAAAAGGGTTCTAAAAGAGGTTAATCCTCTTGGCAAATGCTTTTGAAATAAAAGACTTTATCATACTCACTTTGCCTAAAATAACTTCTCAGTGTAGTATATGCAAATCACTCTACTTTTAATAATGTGTTTTACACTATCTGCAGTCCATTGTTACAAAGAAATCTTTGCTGTGGAATGTCCTAGAAAACATTTTTAACAGAAATCTATTCTTTAAGATATAATTAATTTGGCCGGGCGCGGTGGCTCAAGCCTATAATCCCAGCACTTCGGGAGGCCGAGACGGGTGGATCACGAGGTCAGGAGATCGAGACCATCCTGGCTAACACGGTGAAACCCCGTCTCTACTAAGAAATACAAAAAACTAGCTGGGCGAGGTGGCAGGCGCCTGTAGTCCCAGCTACTCGGGAGGCTGAGGCCAGAGAATGGCGTGAACCCGGGAGGCGGAGCTTGCAGTGAGCTGAGATCTGGCCACTGCACTCCAGCCTGGGCTACTGAGCGAGACCCCGTCTCAAAAAAAAAAAAAAGATGTAATTAATTTGATCATTCAACATTTGCTAGATTGCTATGCCTAAGGCACTGTTCTATGCACTAAGTCCCAATTTTTCACCAACGAAAATCACTTTATTTCCACCCCATGTACTGAAAAGACTGTTGATGAACTTGTATCAATAATTTTTCTTCTTTAAAAAAAAAAAAAAAAACTACCCAGTCTTAAACATTGACTCTCACAGCCAATGATCAGCATTACATAACTGGCGTTCCCCTAGTGAACTGAAAGCCTTTCCATCCTCAACTTAAGAAACAACACACCGCTCCATGCAGCCTTTGAGTAAGAAAGACAGCCTGACAAGAGGCATGGAATTTGGGTCCTAAAGACAGGAAGAGTCAATGTCTTCTCCCTCCCCACCACATTCTACGATTCTACCTTAGGTAACTCCCTTAACCTAGTTAACCTCACAATGTCCTCATTTGTAAAAACATAAAAACGACAATACACTAACTTGGAGTGTTGAAAAGATAACTTATGTAAATAACCTAATATTTAATAAATACTCAGTTAATGTTACAAATTCTTTTCCAAGGTCTATTTTTTTAGAAACAGAGTAATAATTTTAAACCCGTAATAAGTCCCCTCTTAGACCCCTGAGAGCCTGGGGATTCCAAACTGGGTCAACTGGGATAGGCTAGGGGGCTTCCAGGATGAATTAGGTCAAGATCCCTGCCCTTCGGGATCTCAGAACCCAGTATAGGAAAGACAAGTCTGTAACACAAAGAGATTGTGACAAGCGCTCAAAGAGAAACATAAAGTGCTGTGGTCACACAGAGGAGGAAACAACTCATTCTGAAGGGGGATGTGGAAGCAGGGGCTCACAGAGCAGTTGGCATTGGAGTTGAACCTGGGACTTCTCTGGAAGGGAGAAGTGAGGAGAAGGCAACTTTTTTGGGGCAGAGCAAACGACACGTGCAAAGAGACACCAGAGGGCAAGTAAGAGCAGGAGACTTTGCTTTGGAGAAAGAACCCAGTTCGATCACAGCTCACTCTCCCTAGCTAGGTAACCCAGGGCAAGCCAAATAATCTTTTCTCATCGACAAAATGGAAATCACAATGTCTACTTCACAGGAAGGATTAAACATGATCATGCATATAAAGCACGAAGTAGCCGGCCGGGCGCGGTGGCTCAAGCCTGTAATCCCAGCACTTTGGGAGGCCGAGACGGGCGGATCACGAGGTCAGGAGATCGAGACCATCCTGGCTAATATGGTGAAACCCCGTCTCTACTAAAAATACAAAAAAAAAACTAGCCGGGCGAGGTGGTGGGCGCCTGTAGTCCCAGCTACTCGGGAGGCTGAGGCAGGAGAATGGCGTAAACCCGGGAGGCGGAGCTTGCAGTGAGCTGAGATCCGGCCACTGCACTCCAGCCTGGGCGACAAAGCGAGACTCCGTCTCAAAAAAAAAAAAAAAAAAAAAAAAAAAAAAAAGCACGAAGTAAAAGCTGGAAAAATAGTAGCTACTGCGATTAGGTGCAAGAATGGTGGGAAACCAAAGGGCAGGAGGTGAGGCTCAACTGATTGCTTTCCATCAGTCTCAGAAAGGTCTTGCATGCCAAGTAAGAGGTTAGGATTAACTGCTGAGGACAATAAGACCATAGACATTTTTAACAGGAGTGAAAAGAATTGAGTTATCTGCCTTAAAAGAACTCTGGTGTCCGTGAGGGGTAGTCTGGGGAGGAGAGCACTCCGGAGGGCACCCGAGAGATGAGGATACAGATTCAGAGTAATTTCAGTAACATTAGAAAGCAAGTCATGCACTTCAGAAATCTTTTTTTTGTTTGTTTTTGAGATGGAGTCTCACTCTGTCGCCCTGGCTGGAGTGCAGTGGCGCAAACTTGGCTCACTGCAACCTCCACCTGCCAGGTTCAAACAATTCTCTCACTTCAGCCTCCCGGGTAGCTGAGATTACAGGCGAATGCGACCACGCCCAGCTAATTTTTATATTTTTAGTAGAGACAGGAGTTCACCATGTTGGCCGGGCTGGTCTTGAACTCCTGACCTCAAGTGATCCGCCCGCCTCGGCCTCCCAGAGTGCTGGGATTACAGGCGTGAGCCACCGCGCCCGGCCTGCACTCCAGAAAACTTTCTACATTTAAATCCACAAGGGTTGAAGGACGACTGCACCTGGGAGTAGGGTAGGAAAGAAAGCCATTAACCGACCCCTTATCTGGTGAATGGTGGTGTCACTAGCTTAAGAGATGAGGAGAAGTCAGAAGTCCTCTGAGTTTTCTTTTGTGCCCACTTCCACTCCAGTTTTATAAAGTTAATGTCCTCTCTAGCCCTTAGGGAACAAAAGAAAGGAAACGTTCCCAGGGAGGCAGGGAGGGCTCAGAGACTGTGGCTCCAAGTTCAATGTCTAGTTCTACCAAACACTGCTCTGCCCAGAACGAACCCCAGCTCTTTATCTCCCTTCAGGAAACCGGCTCCGGGGCCTTTTTTTAATTTCCGGCCCGTTGCAGGCCGGCTGCACTAGCCAGCCGCCGACTCACAGATGCTGGCGGAGGAGACTCCGGAGGACGTTGGCAAATCCACTGGCAAAAGAACTAAGCCAATTTAGCTAATGTGTTCCTCACTAAAAGGTGCCAAGTAGCAAGAAAGCACCCTGCTGCATTCAAGATCCAAAGTACCAAGTTATTATTATAAACTTTGGCCCGTTTTGATTCGAACGACTGAAACCAACCGTTACCCCCCAAAAAATGGCATTTTGCTTTATCAGGGAAGGGAGATCGAGATGACTGAGTGGAGGAGAGGGAAGGAGAACCGCGCCGCGATGGGAGCCGACCTCAGGCCTTCCTGGAGTTGGAACTTGCCCGCTGTGTGACTCTGCAGTCACAAGGCGACAGTTTGCTAGGACCCAGCGCAATTCCAAACGACCCACCAACAAACTGACCTAACTTTGGCCGCCTGGCCTCCTCCCCGCTCTCCTAGCCCGAGCCTTCCAGAGTTCCGAGCTGCGGCTGGGCCAAGCGGAGCTGCAAGCCCGGCTCGCTGAGGCCCAGGGCGGGGCGGTTCCGCGGCACGGGCTCCGGGCAGGGGCTCCGGCGCTCGGGCCTTCCCCGAAGGCGCTCAGTTTGGAGCCTCCCAACCCGGCTCTCACATTAACGACGCCCTCGCGTCGGACCGCGGCCTCCGCGACAGGGGGACGCGGCCACGCTCCGGGCGAAGGGTGGCGTGAACGCCCCGGGCCGGGCTGAGGGGCCAACAGTGGCTCCCAGCGCGGCCTGGCGCTCCCGCCCAGGCTGCGGCCTAGGCCAGCCCCGTTAGCTCCTTGAGCCTGCGCGCGGCCCAGGGAACCGACGAGGCCGTGTAGGGCAGGAGGCCAGACGGCAGCGCCCTGAGAGGCCGCTGCCTGCCTCGGGGGTCCGGAGCCTGGGACGCCGCCCCACGCCCGACCGAGGCCAGAGAATGGCTTTTACCTTCATCAGCCTCCTGCTGGCCGCCATCTTGGACTTGGTGCTGCTCCTTCCCCAGAATGCATCGCGGCCGGCCGGGCGGCTGGAGCCCCCGCACTTCCTGGAGCGGGGGAGGGGCCGCGGGGCGGGGCACAGGAGCGGAGCAGAGCACCTACTGTATGCTTCCCAGCGTGCTCGGAGGCGCGTGGAGGAACACAAGTGAACCGCACAGGCTGAGCCGCAGCGTTTACGGATCGTCCAATCAGATGACAGTTACAACCAGTGCCTGGCAAGTAGTAGGCAAATAATAAATATTGATTGCATAAAATAGTTGGCCGGGCGCGGTGGCTCACGCCTGTAATCCCAGCACTTTGGGAGACCGAGGCGGGTGGATCACGAGGTCAGCAGTTCCAGACCAGCCTGGCCAACGTGGTGAAACCCTGGCTCTACTAAAAATACAAAAAATTAGCCGGGCGTGGTGGCGGGCGTCTGTAATCTCAGCTACTCAGGAGGCTGAGGCAGGAGAATTGCTTGAACCTGGGAGGCAGAGGTTGCAGTGAGCCGAGACCACGCCACTGCACTCCAGCCTGGGCGACAGAGATTCCGTCTTAAAAAAAAAAAAAAAAAAAAAAAAAAAAAACAAAGTACTCTGATTGGAATGGGGAATGGAGGTGGGTAAGAGGATAAGAAGGGGAGCAGGGGCCACTTGGAAACCTGTTGCAATCGTTCAGGCAAAGAGGTGACACTGGTTTGGACCTCAGGGAGCAAAGAAGAGAGAAGAACATAGCTTCAGAATATACTCAGACCTTCTTAAGGAGTTCTCTTTTTTTTTTTTTTTTTTTTTTTTGAGACACAGTTTCACTCTGTCACCCAGAGTGGAGTGCAATGGCATGATCTCAGCTCACTGCAACCTCTGAATCCCAGGTTCAAGTGATTCTCCTGCCTCAGCCTCTTGAGTACCATAGATTACAGGCACCTGCCACCATGCCCTGCTAATTTTTGTATTTTCGGTAGAGACAGGGTTTTAGCATTTTTGGCCAGGCTGGTCTCAAACTGCTGACCTCAAGCAATCCACCCACCTTGGCCTCCCAAAGTGCTGGGATTATAGGTGTGAGTCACTGGGCTTGGACATTTTTCTCCATTTCTAAGAACAGTGGGTTTCCCCTGAAAGGAGAGAAGGAAAGGGAACTGGAAATAATATATCCTGGAATAAGGCTGGCCTCACACTCATCTTGGGAGCCCAGGCTTGACACAGGAAAGGAGGGAGAAACTAGATGACAAGCCTCATGTGAGCAGCCATTCTGCCTGCCTTTTACCTCCCCCAAGGCCAGTACACTGGAAGTTCAATACACACATTCAGCGTATGTATGAGGGACCCCATCAGCTCCCTAGGGTCATGGTGGACTTGGAAGCCTGGGACTGACTCGGGTATACTGCGAGCACCGGGCCTGCCCTTACTGAGCCCAGGACAAAGGAAAAACATAGCTTTATTGAGAACTGCTTTCCTCTGTGGAGAATTACAGAGGAAAGGGACCCTTACTCTGAGAAATTCCAAGCCAGATGAGGAAGCACAATTCATACCTTCGACCCGATGTGCTAAGCTGAGAATAGAGAGTGGGATCATCAGAGGCTCAATGTCAAGGACTAGCCTTTACCATGGCATCTTCTTACATCCTCACCGCTGCCTGCAAGATGACTCTCTTGCACTTTGCAAGTGGGGAGCCAAGCCGCTGAGCTGCAAAGTGCTTTTGCTAAACAAGCACTCAGGAAATGTACCCAGTCCCAGTGGAAGGGCGGCCTGGCCTTTGGGGCCCCTCTCTCGTTCTAAAACCTTCATTCCTCCCTCTAGTAGGCGTGACTTCTAGTCATACCCAATCCCCTCCACTCAGCCAAACCCTGTTCATACACACCTATCCTTTCTGTGCCATCTCCCCAAGCCTCCCATCAGAAGTAACCTCATGGTGACTCATGCCTGTAACCCTAGCACTTGGGAAGGCCAGGGCAGGAGGATTGCTTGAGCCCAAGAGTCTGAGACCAGCCTGGGCAACACAGGGAGACCCCAGCTCTACAAAAAATAAAAATGAAAAAAATTAGCCAGGTGTGATGGCCAAGTAATTCTAGCTATTTGGGAGGCTGGGGTGAGAGGATCACTTGAGCCTGTGAGATTGACGCCATTGATGCCGCAGTGGGCCATGATTGTGCCACTGCACTCAAGCCTGAGTGAAAGAGTAAGACCATGTCTCAAAAAAATAAATAAATAAATAAATAAGAAAGAAAGAAAAGAAAAGAAAAAAAGAAGTGGACTCTTTTGGCTGGGCACAGTCTCACACCTATAATCCCAGCAATTTAGGAGGCTGAGGCGGGAGGATTACTTGAGGCCAGGAATTCGAGACTGGCCTGGGCAACATAGCAAGACCACCATATCTACAAAAATAAATAGGCCAGGCGCAGTGGCTCATGCCTGTAATCCCAGCACTTTGGGAAGCCAAGGCAGGCAGATCACAAGGTCAGGAGTTCAAGACCAGCCTGGCCAACATAGTGAAACCCTGTCTCTACTAAAAATACAAAAATTAGCCGGGTGTGGTGGCACGCACCTATAGTCCCAGCTACTTGGGAGGCTGAGGTGGGAGAATCGCTCAAACCCAGGAGGTGGAGGTTGCAGTGAACCAAGATCATGCCATTGCACTTCAACCTGGGTGACAGAGTGAGACTCCATCTCAAAATAAAAAAAAAAAGTAATAAATTTTTTTAAAAAGAAGTGACTGCTTTTTCCTCCTGGACTACCAGCCCTTCTGCTCACATTGACCACATGCTGTTCCTTCCTCCAGTCAGCATGGAGTCCTGGGCACTCATCTATTAGGCCTTGGGCCCAGGTCCAGAAAAAGAGATACTCAGGACCGTGCGCGGTGGCTCACACCTGTAATCTCAGCACTTTGGGAGGCCTAGGCGGGTGGATCACGAGGTCAGGAGATTGAGACCACAATAAAACCCGTCTCTACTAAAAATACAAAAAAAAAAAAAAGCCGGACGCGGTGACGGGCCTCTATAGTACCAGCTACTCCCGAGGCTGAGGCAGGAGAATGGCATGAACCCGGGAGGCAGAGCTTGCAATGAGCTGAGATTGCGCCACTGCACTCCAGCCTGGGCGACAGAGCGAGACTCCGTCTCAAAAAAAAAAAAAAAAAAGAGAGATACACAGGCACCACCTGCCCCCAAGGAGCTCGCAGCATCCTGAGGAGGCACCAAGGAAAACACCAGAGGGTGTTGAGGGTTTAGTGAGGTGTGGGGGCTCATAGAAGGGGCCTCACAGAAGCTGGTGGAGGAACCGGGGATGGAAGGAATTCCCAGTAGGCAAGAGGACAAGGAAAAGCAAATGCCTCTGCTGGGGCAGGAAATGGCCAGCTGGGCACCGGACACTTGTACCCTTCATTGGCACCACAGAGCAGTGCTGAGATGTTCTATTTGATAGGAGAGAAAACTGTGGCCCTGAGAGAAGTGGCCCGTCACTGGGCTAGGAAGCTGGGTATCAGGAGTTGGACCCTGTCTAGAGTATGCAGGTGAGGCTCTGCCTCAACCTCCCTCTGACAACCTGAAGCCTCATCTCCCACATCCCTTGCTTCCCACAATCAGTGCTGTGCCACATCACGCCCCCCACCATGCCCAGGCTGGTCCTTCTGCCTGTGGTGCCTTTGCCATTCCCTCCCCCTATACTCCCCATGTCCACATGTCAGGGACTCAATTTATCATGCTCCCTTGGGTAAGCTGACAGTAAGATGCATACTGGACCCTTTTGAATTTTTTTTTTTTTTTTTTTTTTTGAGATAGAGTCTGGCTCTGTCACCCAGGCTGGAGTACAGTGGTGTGATCATGGCTCAGTGCAGCCTCAACCTCCTGTACTGAAGTTATCCTCCCACTTCAGACTCCCAGAACTACAGGTGCACACCTCCATGCCTGGCTAATTTTTGGAAAAAAAAAAAATTGTAGAGACAGATTGTCTCCATATTGCCCAGGCTGGTCTCTAACTCATGGACTCAAGAGATTCTCCCACCTCAGCCTCCCAAAGTACTGGGATTACAGGTGTGAGCCACCACAGCTAGCCTGGACGCTTTTGAGTGCAAAGGCAACACCCAGCATCTCTGTGACTTCCCCAACAGCCCTCTGTTGGGGGGCTCTCTGGGTCAGAATTGCTATAGCCCTCTGGGTCAGAACTGCTATCAACCCCATTTACAGAGGAAAAAACTGAGGCTCAAGCTGTTCCTCAACTTCTCAGTCATCTGACTGGTCAGAGGCTGAAGCCCAAGTCTGTTCTTGGACTGTGAGGACCAGACCAAGTCCTGAGGGGCTTAGATAACCTAAAGGACTCCCTCTTTCTTTCCTTTCTCCCTCCCACCTTCCTTCCTTTCTATCCTCCTTCCTCTTGCTTTTCCTTCCTTCCTTCTCCTTTCCACCTTCCTTCTACTCCATTCTCTGCGCTTGGTGAATGAAGAAATTAGCACATTACTGAGCCCTTGTAATCCCCTGGCCAGATTGGATGCTTAATAAACATTTGATGAAGGACGGTCCTCTGACCTAGAGCTATGGCCAAATGACAGAACAAATGGTCATTGCTACTGGTGCCTTTGGGAAGTGGGCAAAGCCTCAAGCTTCAGACTGCAGAGGAAGGAGGGTGATTGAAATAGATCCAGGCTGGGATTGGTGGCTCATGCCTGTAATCTCAGCACTTTGGGAGGCCAAGGTGGGCGGATTGCCTGAGGTCAGGAGTTTGAGACCAGCCTGGCCAATGTGGTGAAACCCCGCCGCTGCCAAAAATACAAAAAATTAGCCACCACACCTGTAATCCCAGCTACTTGGGAGGCTGAGGCAGAAGAATCGCCTGAATCCAGGAGACAGAGGTTACAGTGAGCCAAGATCGCTCTACTGCACTCCAGCCTGGATGACAGAACGAGACTCCATCAAAAAAAAAAAAAAAAAAAAATAGATCCAAAGGGAAGAGAAATGCAGATGCTAGAAGACAGAAGATATGTCTGTCCTGGTAGCAGTGTGGAATTGGGAAACAGAGACACTGCCAGCAGCAATGGGGATCTCAGGAAGCAGTGCCTGCTTGTCCAAAGGCTCAGGGATTACAGTAACACTCAGGCTGCCAGAGCCAGCGGGTAAGACCCTGCAAGCACCAGTTCAGAGCCCAGACTCAGGTCACACAGACCTGCACATAAGTCCCTGTGTGACCCTGGGCAGTTTCCTTCTCTGGAGAGGATAGTGCTAGGCTCCATGGCTATAGGGGGGATTCAGGGATGAGGCTTGTAAAGTGCAGATGGGAAGGGGCTGACCACTTGCTGCAGAGGCACATGAGCTGGGGAGCTGAGCCAGGGCCACCAAGGCAGTAGGCCAGCCCAGCAGGCCAGGGGGCCCCTGTCAGAGAGCTAGAAGCTGGCACAATGCTGCCCTCCTGGCCCAGGAAGATGTGGACCAGCCGGGCAGGCTGCAGAGCCCAGGAAGAGCACCACGATACCTCTCCAGGTATCCAGCCCCACCCAGTGCTGGGGGATGGAAGGAACTCCACTGGAACTCAGCTGGTTAGAGTCTGGCCAGGTGACCCTCCCTCTCTGAGCTCCAGTCCTCCCTGCACCCTCAAATGAGGGTCATAATAGGATGGGCAAATATCAGTGCAAGAAGGGATGTGCCTGCCCTGAGGGTGGTGGGCATGAGTGAGGGCCGGTACAGACAGCCAGACTGCAGGAGGCTGGGGGTTTGCAGCTCCAGTTTCCACTGCCCGAAATCGCCTCTCAGCTCTTCTGGCAGCCCTCACTCCCTCTCCTTCAGCTCTCAGCTCCTGTGTTTCCTCCTTGCCTCATCCAGGAATCCTGCTCTGATGTGGCTCTTCTCCCCCTCAGCGCCACATTCCTCACCCAGAGCACTTGCCCAAGCACCAATGTTACTACATTCCATTGTTATTTGTATTTGACCTTTGCATCCTCCCCCAGACTGAGCCCTGAGGAACCCAGTTTGAAAACCATTCAGGTAATCCATCACTTTCATTTATTGTTTGTTTGTTTGTTTGTTTGTTTGTTTGTTTTGAGACAGTCTTGCTCTGTCACCCAGGCGGTAGTGCAGTGGCACAACCTCAGCTCACTGTAACCTCCACTTCCCAGGTTAAAACAATTATCCTGCCTCAGCCGCTGGAGTAGCTGGGATTACAGGCACCTGCCACCACGCCCAGCTATGTTTTGTATTTTTTAGTAGAGATTTCACCATGTTAGCCAGGCTGGTCTCAATCTCCTGATCTCAAGTGATCCACTCACCTCAGCCTCCCAAAGTGCTGAGATTGCAGGCGTGGGCCACCATGTCCAGCTTTGCTTTCATTTAATATGTGAGAAAGCTGGACCAGGAGAGGGCAGGAGTATGGTGAGCTCATGCTGGGACACCTGCCTCCCAGTCTGCAGCTCATTCTCATAGATCATGGACTGTCAATTCCCTGAGGGCAGCAGCCACATCTGGCCTGTCTGCCTCTGTCTTCTTCAGTCATGTATTTACTGAGCACCTATCGTGTGCCAGGCACTGTTCTAGACATGGAGGAGACAGCAAAGAACAGACAGAAAACACATAGAAACAAAAATAAAAAATATGCCGCTGGGGGTGGTGGCTCATGCCTGTAATTCCAGCACTTTGGGAGGCTGAGGTGGGAGGATCACTCGAGATTACGAGTTTGAGACCAGCCCAGGCAACATAGGGAGACCCTGTCTCTACAAAAAAAAAAAAAAAAATTTTAAGTTTTTAATAAATAAAAATAAAGGATATGGAATGAAAAGCTGGGGGAGCTACTGTAGCAATGGGGGATGGGTAGCTTAAACACTCCTGCATGCTCTCGGATGGAGCCCATTCGCCTCCTCAAGGCCAGGCAGGCTCTACAAAGCTTGGGGCTTTGGTAACCGAACAGAAATGGAGCCAGGCTAGGCCGGCAGGAGAAGGATGTGAACCAGGTTGCCCAGGAACCCAGATTCTATGGCCCAAAAGTCATAGACTGGGGCTGTAGAGAGAGGGAAAGTGGAATACAGGGCTGGCGCTATGGGGCCAACTGAGATGTAAAGGGGACATAACACCTTCTCTCCAGGTCAGAGAACTCATGACGTATTGGGATGGCGGGTGTGTGTGTTGTGTGTGTGTGTGTGTGTGTGTGCGCGCGCACATAATAGGCAAGAGGTCTTCTAACCCAGGGGTTCTCAAACGTATTTCAAGGAGCATAACCTTTTATTAAACCAAAGTGCTTCTTCGAATCTGATAAAATACACTTTTTTTTTTTTTTTGGAGACAGAGTCTCGTTCTGTCGCCCAGGTTGCAGTGCAGTGGCCGGATCTCAGCTCACTGCAAGCTCTGCCTCCCAGGTTTACGCCATTCTCCTGCCTCAGCCTCCTGAGTAGCTGGGACTACAGGCGCCCGCCACCTTGCCCGGCTAGTTTTTTGTATTTTTTAGTAGAGACGGGGTTTCACTGGGTTAGCCAGGATGGTCTCGATCTCCTGACCTCATGATCTGCCCGTCTCGGCCTCCCAAAGTGCTGAGATTACAGGCTTGAGCCACCGCACCCAGCCAAATGACACTTAAGAGTAGATCTACCCACTGAAGCAAGTAGGGGCAGTGTCTCCCCATCCACTTCCTGCAGGTCTCCTCCCAACAGGCCTATGGTATTTCTGTGTTGTATTTTTTTTTATTTTTTATTATTGTTTTTATTTTGGGGGTTGGGTTTTTTGTTTTTTTGGTTGTTTGAAACAGAGTCTGGCTCTTTCGTCCAGGTGGGAGTGCAGTGGCACAATCTCAGTCCACTGTAACCTCTGCTTCCCAGGCTCAAGCTATCCTTCCATCTCAGCCTCCCAAATAGCTGGGACTATAGGTGTGCACCACCATGTCTGGCTAAATTTATATATATATATATATATATATATATATATATATATATTTAATACAGATGCAGCCTTGCCATGTTGCCCAGGCTGGTCTTGAACTCCTGAGCTCAAGTGATCTGCCTGTCTCAGCCTCCCAAAGTGCTGGGATTACAGGCATGAGCCATCACACCCGGCCTGTTGTTAATTTTTTTTTCTTTTTTTTGAGTCGGACTCTCGCTCTGTTGCCCAGGCTAGAGTGCAATGGTGTGATCGCTGCTCACTGCAACCTCCGCCTCCCGGGTTCAAGCAATTCTGCTTCAGCCTCCTGAGTAGCTGGGATTACAGGCACCTGCCAGCATGCCCAGCTAATTTTTGTATTTTTGGTAGAGACAGGGTTTCACCATATTGACCAGGCTGGTCTCGAACTCCTGACCTCATGATCCGCCCACCTCGGCCTCCCCGCTGGGATTACAGGCGTGAGCCACTGCACCCGGCCTGTTAAATTTTTTTTTATTGGCCAGGTGTGGTGGCTTTTGCCTATAATCTCAGTACTTTGGGAGGCCGAGGCAGGTGGATTGTTTGAGGGCAGGAGTTTAAGACCAGCCTAAGCAACATGGTAAGACTCTATCTCTACAAAAAATATATAAAGAGAGGGAAGGGAAGGGGAGGGAAGGGGAGGGGAGGGAGGGGAGGGGAGGGGAGGGGGAGGGGAGGGGAGGGGAGGGGAGGGGAGGGGAGGGGAGGGGAGGGGAGGGGAGGGGAGGGGAGGGGAGGGGAAAAGAGAAATTAGCCGGGCATGGTGGTGTTAGCCTGTAGTCACAGCTACACGGGAGGCTGAAGTGGGAGGATTGCTTGAGTCTGGGAGGCAAACGTTGCAGTATGCCGAGATCACGCCACTGCACTCCAGCCTGGATGACAGAGCAAGACCCTGTCTCTAAAAAATAAATAATAAAACAATTTTAAAATTTATTTTATTTTACTTTTTTTTTTAGAGATGGAGTCTCTCTCTGTAGCCCAGGCTGGAGTGCAGTGGCATGATCATTGCTCACTGCAGCTTTGAATTCTTGAGCTGAAACTATCCTCCGCTTCAGCCTCCCAAGTAGCTGGGGCTACAGGCACATGCCACCATGCCTGACTTTTTTTGTTTATTTTAGAAACAGGGTGTCACTATATCTTCCAAGCAGGACTGTGGTGGCTTACTCATGGCTCACTTCAGTCTTGGCGTCCCAGGCTCAAGCAATCTTCCCACCTAGCCTCCCAAGTATCTAGGACTATAGGCATATACTACCATGCCCAGTTAATTTTTGTGGTTTTTGTAGAGGGGTGTCATGTTGCCCAGGCTGGTCTCAAACTTTGGAGCTCAAGCAATCCACCCATCTTCGCCTCCCAAAGTGCTGGGAATACAGGCTTAAGCCACCATGCTGGGCCACATTTTTTTTAATTTCTCTTTGAGATGGAGTGCAATGACGTCATCCCAGCCCACTGTAACCTCTGCCTCTGCCTCCTGGGTTCAAGCGATTCTACTGCTTCAGCCTCCTGAGTAGCTGGGATTACAGGCTCACACTACCATGCCCGGCTAATTTTTGTATTTTGAATAGAGACATGGTTTCACCATGTTGGCTAGGCTGGTCTTGAACTCCTGATCTCAAGTGATCCACCTGCCTTGGCCTCCCAAAGTGCTGGGATTACAGGCATGAGTCACCGCGCCCAGCCTACAAAAAAAATTTGTTGTATTTTTGGTAGAGATGGGGTTTTACTGTGTTAGCCAGGATGGCCTTGATCTCCTGACCTCGTGATCCGCTGCCTCAGCCTCCCAAAGTGCTGGGATTACAGGCATGAGCCACCGCGCCTGGCCCAAAAATGTTTTTAAAATTGTCAGCTGGGGCTGGGCACAGTCCGTCTCAAAAAAAAAAAAAAAAAATTGGCAGCCGGGCCTGGTGGCTCATGCCTGTAATCCTAGCACTTTGGGAGGCCGAGTCAGGCAGATGACTTTACTTGAGGTCAGGAGTTCAAGACCAGCCTGATCAACATGGTGAAATCTATGTCTACTAAAAATACAAAAATTAGCCTGGTGTTGTGGCACACGCCTCTAATCCCAGCTACTAGGGAGGCTGAGGCAGGAGAATCACTTGAACCCGGAAGGCGGAGGTTACAGTGAGCTGAGATCATGCCACTGCACTCCAGGCTGCAGAACAGAGCAAGACATCGTCTCAAAAAAAAAAAAAAAAAAAATTGTAGAAATGAGGGTCTCTCTTTGTTGCCCAGGCTGGTCTCAATCTCCTGGTTTCACATAAGCTTCCTGCCTTGACTTCTCAAAATGCTGGGATTACAAGTGTGAGCCACTGCACCTAGTTTATGTGTGTTTTTTTTAGGGATAGCATCTCATCACTATGTTGCCCAGGCTGAAGCGCAGTGGCTATTCATACAAGCACGATCCTACTGCTGATTAGCACAGGAGTTTTGACCGGCTCCTTTTCTTTCTTTCTTCTTTCTTTCTTTCTTTCCTTCTTTCTTTCTCTTTTTTTTTTTTTTTTTTTGAGATGGAATCTCATTCTGTTGCCTAGGCTGGAGTGCAGTGGTGGAGGTTGCAGTGGCTGCAACCTCCACCTCCCAGATTCAAATAATTATCCTGCCTCAGCCTCCCAAGTAGCTGGGATTACAGGCATGCATGCGCCACAATGCCAAGCTAATTTTTGCATTTTTAGTAGAGATGGGTTTTCACCATGTTGGCCAGGCGGGTCTCGAACTCCTGACCTCAGATGACCTGCCCGCCTTGGCCTCCCAAAGTTCTCGGATTACAGGCATGAGCCACCAAGCCTGGCCAACCTGCTCCTTTTCTTTCTTCCTTCCTTCCTTTCTTTCCTTCCTTCCTTCCTTCCTTCCTTCCTTCCTTCCTTCCTTCCTTTCTTTCTTTTTTTTTTTTTTTTTTTTTGACGGAGTCTCACTCTGTCACCCAGGCTGCAGTGCAGTGGTGGGATCTCAGCTCACTGCAAGCCCCGCCTCCCGGGTTCACGCCATTCTCCTGCCTCAGCCTCCTGAGTAGCTGGGACTACAGGCGCTGGCCACCTCGCCCGGCTAGCTTTTTGTATTTTTTAGTAGAGACGGGGTTTCACCATGTTAGCCAGGATGGTCTCGATCTCCTGACCTTGTGATCCACCCATCTCGGCCTCCCAAAGAGCTGGGATTACAGGCTTGAGCCACCGCGCCTGGCCATATTTTTGTATTTTTTAGTGGAGACAGAGTTTCACCATGTTAGCCAGGATGATCTCAATCTCCTGACGTTGTGATCTGCCCGCCTCGGCCTCCCAAAGTGCTGGGATTACAGAAGTGAGCCACCACGCCCAGCACTTTTTTTTTTTTTTTTTTTTGAGACAGTCTTGCTCTGTTGCCCAGGCTGGAGTGCAGTGGTGCCATCACGGCTCATTGTAGCCTTGACCTCACCTTGCAGGCTCAAGCAATCATTTCACCTCAGCTGGAACTATAGACTGGGTCTTGCTCACTCTCTTGCCCAGGCTAGTCTCAAACTCCCAGGCTCAAGTGACCCTCCCATCTCAGCCTCCTGGGTAGCTGGCACTACAGGCATGCACCAGCACACCCAGCTAATTATTTTTTTGTAGAGACGGGGTCTCTCTATGATGCTCAGGCAGGTCTTGAGCTCCTGGGCTCAAGTGATCCTCCCACCCTGGTCACCCAAAGGGCTGGGATTACGGGCCTGTTCCACCATGCCTGGCCCAGCCTGCCCTCCTGACCTGACAGTTAAGGCCCTACCAGAGACTGCAGCAGGGCATCCAGGCTGTGGAGCCCCACCCACCAGCTCTGCCTCAGTTGCCCATGTGCCCTGGCAAGCCAGTGGCTCCCACTGAGCCTCAGGTTCTCTTCGGTGAAACAGGGCTGTGATGATGATTATCTGAAGATAGTTCTCCCTGTGGCTACCACTTCCAGGAGCCCAGCACCAGTTCAAGGCTGAGGGCATCCCTGCATCTCACCTCCTCTCCTTCTCACACACACACTACATCTGCTTCACCTCTCAAAAAGAACATCTGAGCTGGGCATGGTGGCTTACGCCTGTAATCCCAGCATTTTGGGAGGCCAAGGCAGGAGGATCACAAGGTCAGGAGATCGAGACCATCCTGGCCAACATGATGAAACCCTGTCTCTATTAAAAATACAAAAATTACCTGGGCGTGGTGGCACATGCCTGTAGTCCCAGCCACTCAGGAGGCTGAGGCAGGAGAATCACTTGAACCAGGGAGTCGGAGGTGGCAGTGAGCTGAAATCGTACAGAGCGATTGGTAACAGAGCGAGACTCCATCTCAAAAAAAAGAAAAAAAGAAAAGAAAAAAGAACATTTGGAGCCATAATTCCCGATGTTCTTGTTACTTGACACTGCCTAAAGGCATTTTCTGTGGGTTCAGGGGAACTTGATTTGAAAAACTTGAGTGTTGTGAAGGAGTGGAGCCAGAGAGTCATAAGCTGAGTGAACACAGCAGTTGCAAGAGGTCCCAGGTGCTTCCTGGGGACAGGGAGACACAACAGACCGAGAAGTAAAGGGGCCTCTGATGTGACTTCAATATCAAGGTCTCATCGGGTTCAGTGGCTCACACCTGTAATCCCAGCACTTTGAGAGGCCCAGGCAGGTAGATCACTTGAGGTCAGAATTTCAAGACCATCCTGGCCAACATGCTGAAACCCTGTCTCTACTAAAAAGTACAAAAAATTATCTGGGCATGGTGGCACGAGCCTGTTATCCCAGCTACTTGGGAGGCTGAGGCAGGAGAATCACTTGAACCTGGAAGGCAGAAGTTGCAGTGAACCGAGATTGCACCACTGTACTCCAGCCTGGGTGACAGAGTGAGGATCTGTCTCAAAAATAAATAATAATAATAATAATTTAAAAACCAATGTCTCGATGCAGATGGCCAGATATCAGGTGTCCATCCATGTTTCCCAAAAGCCACTTGGCACCAGGAACAGGCAGGAAGGGCAAAGAGGAGCCAGACTGAAGCAGGGCTCCTTAGCTTCCAAGCCACACAGGTGGCCACCAGTCAGAGACAGGCAGTGTGTGTGTGTGTGTGTATGTTTCTTCTGCAGCTCATTGTGTGTGTGTGTGTGTGTGTCTGTATGTTTCTTCTGCAGCTCATTGTGTGTGTGTGTGTGTGTGTGTGTGTGTGTGTGTGTGTCTTCTGTGGCTCAGGATGCCTCCAGCATTTCTGCTAAAGCCTCACTCTCACTCCTGGCCCATCCTGAGGCCTCTACCTAAAGTGCCAATGAGTAGCCCAGACACTGGGGCTCCAGCGTTTGTCACCAGGTGGTACCTGGATGTGGGAGGTAGGCAGGCCAGATGGCCAGTTTGGGCAGTGCCCCTCATGCCTATCTGGCCCTGGGTCCCTATGCCACCTTGCTGGGGAGGGTCTTTTTGTTTATACCTCCTCTGAGCTGACTCTGCACAGTAACACAAATGGGTATCAGGCACATCCTTTCCCCAAAAGGTGGATGACCAGTTGGGTGATCAGGGCTGTTATGGGGGCTGAAGTGTCCTGGGGAGTCCAGGTCTAGCCAAGTTGAGGCATATCCTACTGCATTTTCCAGCCACCTGACCCAAATACACCACCTGAACCCACGACCAGGTATGCCCACACCCCTTGGGTGGCCTTGACACACACACCCTGCCCGTTTCTCCAAGTCCAGGAGCAGCAGCCCAGACTTCCCTCAGGGCACCTCAGCCTGCTTGGGACTGCACAGTGCCTGGGAGGGTGCCTAGGGAGGGTCACAAGGGACTTGGTGCTAGAAGCAGGAAAAGTGTAGGGACTCGGCTGGGCGCGGTGGCTCACGCCTGTAATCCCAGCACTTTGGGAGGCCGAGACGGGCGGATCACGACGTCAGGAGATCGAGACCATCCTGGCTAGCACAGTGAAACCCCGTCTCTACTAAAAAATACAAAAAAATTAGCCAGGCGAGGTGGCGGGCGCCTGTAGTCCCAGCTACTCGGGAGGCTGAGGCAGGAGAATGGCGTGAACCTGGGAGGCGGAGCTTGCAGTGAGCTGAGATCCGGCCACTGCACTCCAGCCTGGGCAACAGAGCGAGACTCCGTCTCAAAAAAAAAAAAAAAAAAAAAGAAAAGTGTAGGGACCAGAAAAGCCCTCGTGCATCCTGGAAGGGACATGGGCCAGTTTGAGCAGGGGTGTGGGAGTGCAGCCCTGGCCTTGCCAGGTGGAGAGGCACGTGGGCCAGACATCCGTGGCAGGAGGCGGGGGAACACTCTAAGAGACGGAAGGGGCGCGCGGAGACCCCCAGGGGGCGCCGGAAAGGGCACGCCGGGCGGTTGGCCGCTGCCGGGGCGGCGGCCGTTGGCGAGCTGCGGTCGGCCAGGCGAAGTCTGGAGTCCAGCCGGGCCGCGGCCGCAATGGCCAAGGACTCGCCCAGCCCCTTGGGCGCGTCGCCCAAGAAGCTGGGCTGCTCTAGCCCGGCAGCGACAGTGTTGGAGAACCAGAGGCGGGAGCTGGAAAAGCTACGGGCCGAGCTGGAGGCGGAGCGGGCGGGCTGGCGGGCGGAACGCCGGCGCTTCGCTGCTCAGGCGCGCCAGCTGCGGGAGGAGGCCGAGAGGGAGCGGCGGCAGCTGGCTGACCATCTGCGCTCCAAGTGGGAGGCACAGCGCGGCCGGGAGCTGCGGCAGCTGCAAGAGGAGATGCAGCGGGAACGCGAGGCCGAGATCCGGCAGCTGCTGCGCTGGAAGGAGGCCGAGCAGCGGCAGCTGCAGCAGCTGTTGCACCGTGAGCGCGATGGCGTGGTGCGCCAAGCCCGGGAACTGCAGCGCCAGCTGGCCGAGGAGCTGGTGAACCGCGGCCACTGTAGCCGCCCGGGGGCGTCCGAGGTCTCCGCGGGGCAGTGCCGCTGTCGCCTGCAGGAAGTGTTGGGGCAGCTTCGCTGGCAGACTGACGGCGAGCAGGCGGCGCGCATCCGCTATCTGCAGGCGGCGCTGGAGGTGGAGCGCCAGCTCTTCCTCAAGTACATCCTGGAGCACTTCCGCAGGAACCCCAGTTTGTCGGAACCCGCGGACCCCCAAGCTGTGCATTCCTTGGACGAGCCGCTGCCCCAGACCTCGAGCGGCTCTTGCCACGCCCCTAAACCCGCCTGTCAACTCGGATCTCTAGACAGCCTGAGTGCCGACGTCGGTGTCCACTCCCGCCCGCTTGACCTGGTGTCCTCTGCGTGCTCCAGCTCCCTAGACGGACTGCTCTCGACGCGCGCCAGCTCCCTTGATTGCTTTGCACCAGCACGTTCCCGCTCGCTTGACAGCACCCGGAGTCTCCCCAAGGCCTCCAAATCCGAGGAGCGGTCCTCCTCACCATACACCTCCATCCCTGGCTCCCAGAGTCTCCCGCCGCCACCATCGCCACTCCGGCCGCCACCATCGCCACTCCTGCCACCACTACCACCATCAGTCCACAGGAAACTCAGCAACCCGCAGGGAGGAGAAGGCTCTGAGAGCCAGCCCTGCAAAGTCCTGACTCCCTCACCCCCGGGCCTGGGCCACCAAGAGCTGATAAAGCTGAACTGGCTGCTGGCCAAGGCGTTGCGGGTGCTGGCGCGCCGCTGTTCTACCCTGCAAGAGGAGAACAAGCAGCTGCGGCGTGCAGGCTGCCCCTACCAGGCAGACGAGAAGGTGAAGCGGCTCAAGGTAAAGCGCGCGGAGCTGACCGGGCTCGCGCGGCGCCTAGCTGACCGCGCCCGCAAGCTGGAGGAGACCAACCTTCGGGCGGTGAGCGCGCCTGTGCCCGGCGAGAGTTGCGCCGGCCTGGAGCTATGCCAAGCCTTTGCCCGCCAGCGCGCCCAGGACCTGTCGGAGCAGGCGAGCGCGCTGCTGGCCAAGGACAAGCAGATCGAAGAGCTGCGGCAGGAGTGCCACCTCCTGCAGGCGCGTGTCGCCTCGGGCCCCTGCAGCGACCCGCATACTGGAAGGGGAGGCCCCTGCACCCAGTGGCTCAACGTCAGAGACTTAGACCGCTTGCAGCGCGAGTCCCAGCGGGAAGTGCTGCGCCTGCAGAGGCAGTTGACGCTTCAGCAGGGCAACGGTGGCGCCAGGCCCGAGGCGGGCGGCCAGAGCACAACCTGCGAGGAGGTGCGACGGCAGATGCTGGCGCTGGAGAGCGAGCTGGACCAGCGGCGGCGCGAGTGCGAGGAGCTGGGCGCGCAGGCGGCGGCGGCGCGGCGACGCAGCGAGGAGGCCGAGACACAGCTGCAGGCGGCGCTGCTCAAAAACGCCTGGCTGGCGGAGGAGAATGGGCGGCTGCAGGCCAAGACAGACTGGGTGCGGAAGGCTGAGAATAGCGAAGTGCGCGGCCAGGTGGGCCGCGCGTGTCAAGAGCGTGATGCCGCCGGCTTGATGGCCGAACAGCTGCTGCAGCAGGCGGCGCGCGGGCAGGACAGGCAGCAGCAGCTGCAATGCGACCCGCAGAAGGCCCTGTGTGACGTTCATGCTTCCCAGAAGGAGATACAGGCGCTCCAGTGTCAGCCTGTTCACCCTCCCGAACAGCCCTGGGAGACCAGTCAAATGCCGGAGTCCCAAGTTAAGGGTAGCAGAAGGCCCAAGTTCCAGGCACTGCCTGAAGACTACACAGTGTCACAGCCCAACAGAGACATACATGAGAAAAGGGAAGTCTCCCTCGAGGAGAGCCCAGTTGCCCTTGGGGAGCCAGCCAGTGTCCCCCAAGTTTCAGAGACAGTCCCTGCCAGCCAACCTGTGTCCAAGAAAACCAGCTCCCAGTCAAACTCCTCCTCTGAGGGGTCGATGTGGGCCACCGTGCCATCCTGCCCTACTCTGGATAGGGACACAGCCAGTGAGGTGGATGACCTGGAGCCTGACAGCGTGTCCCTGGCCCTGGAAGTGGGGGGCTCAGCAGCTCCTGCTGCCCCCAAGCTTAAGATCTTTATGGCTCAGTATAACTATGACCCATTCGAGGGGCCCAATGATCACCCTGAGGGTGAGCTGCCCCTCACAGCTGGGGACTACATATATATCTTTGGGGACATGGATGAAGATGGATTCTATGAGGGGGAGCTTGAGGATGGCCGGCGGGGGCTGGTGCCCTCCAACTTGGTGGAGCAGATTCCAGACAGCTACATCTCAGGCTGCCTGCCTGCAAAATCCCCTGACCTACGCCCCCATCAACTCCCAGCTGGGCAGGATGAAGCTCTGGAGGAAGACAGCTTATTACCTGGGGAAGCCCAGGGAGTGGTGGACAGAGGGCTATACCAGATGGTAAGGGTGGGCTCCAAGACAGAAGTAGCAACAGAGATCCTGGATACCAAGATGGAAGCCTGCCAGCTGGGCTTGCTGCAGAGCATGGGGAAGCAGGGCCTTTCCAGATCCCTTCTGGGGACCAAAGGGGTGCTCCGTATGGCTCCCATGCAGCTACACCTGCAGAATGTCACAGCCACATCGGCCAAGATCACCTGGGTCTACAGCAGCCACCGCCACCCCCACGTGGTGTATCTTGATGACCGAGAGCATGCCCTGACCCCAGCGGGTGTGAGCTGCTACACCTTCCAGGGCCTGTGCCCTGGCATGCACTACCGGGCGCGGGTGGAGGTGCGGCTGCCATGGGACTTGCTGCAGGTGTATTGGGGAACTATGTCCTCCACCATCACCTTTGACACACTCTTGGCAGGACCTCCCCACCCGCCACTGGATGTGCTGGTGGAGCGCCATGCCTCGCCAGGCGTCCTAGTGGTCAGCTGGCTCCCTGTGACCATTGACTCAGCTGGGTCCTCCAATGGAGTCCAGGTCACCGGTTATGCTGTGTATGCAGATGGGCTTAAGGTTTGTGAGGTCACCGATGCCACTGCTGGGAGCACTCTATTGGAATTCTCCCAGCTACAGGTGCCCCTAACGTGGCAGAAGGTCTCAGTGAGAACCATGTCACTCTGTGGTGAGTCCCTGGATTCGGTGCCAGCTCAGATCCCCGAGGACTGCTTCATGTGTCACCAATGGCCAGAGACTCCACCCTTCAGCTACACTTGTGGTGACCCATCCACCTACAGAGTCACCTTCCCCGTCTGCCCCCAGAAGCTGGCACTGGCTCCTCTGAATGCCAAGGCCAGCCCCCACAACCCTGGAAGCTGTGGGGAGCCCCAGGACAAGTTCCTAGAAGCATTCTTTGAAGAAGCACCAAGGAGGCAATCCCCAGTGTCCAACCTGGGCTCAGAAGGAGAATATCTGAGTTCAGGGACTGGCAGCCAAGCCGAGGAGCTTGCAGAGGCCTGGGAGGGCTGTAGAAAGGACCTGCTCTTTCAGAAGAGTCCCCAGCATCACAGACCACCTTTGCTCAGTGACCAGCCTGGGGAGAAGGAAAATTGCTACCAGCACATGGGCACCAGCAAAAGCCCTGCTGCAGGATTCATCCAACTACACACCAAGTGTGGGTCCAGGAAAGAACCGTGTCAGGAAAAGGCTGCCCTTGAGAGGATACTTCGGCAAAAGCAAGATGCCCAAGGGTTCACACCTCCCCAGCTGGGCGCCAGCCAACAGTATGCATCTGACTTCCATAACATTTTGGAGGAGGAGCAGGAGGCACTGTGCTTGGATCCGTGGGGCACAGAGAGGCAAGAGGAGAGGAGGGAGCCCAAGCCCCAGAGCAGGCAAGGACAGGCTCTGGGGGCCAAGAGAGAGTGCCAGCTCCACAAGCCCAGCTCAGCACCGTGTCCAGCTCCATCTGCCAAAGTCATCGAGATGCCCAGGGGTGGCCCCCAACAGCTGGGGACAGGGGCCAACACTCCAGCCAGGGTCTTTGTGGCCCTTTCTGATTACAGCCCCCTGGTGATGTCTGCCAACCCCAAGGCTGCAGAGGAGGAGCTGGTCTTCCAGAAAAGGCAGTTGCTAAGAGTGTGGGGCTCTCAGGACACCCACGGCTTCTATCTCAGCGAGCGCAACAGGCAAGTGGGCAATATCCCTGGGCACCTAGTGGCTGAGATGGAGGTGGGCACAGAGCAGACTGACAGGACGCGGCGTTTGCCGGCCCAAGGGCACCTGCCTTCTGTGGCCCACCTTGAGGACTTTCAGGGGCTCACCATCCCCCAGGGTTCCTCCCTGGTGCTCCAAGGGAACTCCAAGAGGCCCCCACTGTGGACTCCAAAGACCATGATAGCAGCTCTGGACTATGATCCCATGGATGGGCAAACAGGGGGCCAGGCGAAGGGCAGGCTGGCGCTGAGGGCAGGAGATGTGGTCATGGTTTTTGGGCCTATGGATGATCAAGGATTCTATTATGGAGAGTTGGGCGGCCACAGAGGCCTGGTCCCTGCCCACCTGCTGGATCACATGTCCCTCCATGGACACTGAGCAAGCATCCTTGCCCAGGTAGTGGTCTCTGGCTGCTCACACCCTGCCAGAGAAGAGGCAATCTTGCAGACCCTCACACCAGCACCCCTCCTCACCACCATAAGTAGCATGTGCTCCAAGTGCCACCATGTTAAACTGATGGTAGTCCTTAAACTGATGGTAGTCCTTAAGTGTTCCCTAGGCTCTGAAAGTAGCAGGACTTAAGCCTGAGTTATTTGCAAAAGCAAGCAAAACAAGCCAACCCCTGAGAGTTTGAGAGACCATTTCAAAAGTTGCTGATAACTATGGTAGGTATATGGAGAAGTGCCTTTTTTCTGTGGCCAATGTGTGTTTTCTCTAGGAGGTTAAGGTTGTCTATCCATCGCCTTGTATGTATGAAAGTCTCAAGAAAAGTCTATATCTTAAAAAAAAAAAAAATGCAATCTGAATGTTATTTTTGGGATGTGAGGGTGATCTGGCTGCGACATCTGTCACCCCATTGATCACCAGGGTTGATTCGGCTGATCTGGCTGACTGGGCGGGTATCCCCTTCCTCCCTCACTGCTCCGTGTGTGTCCCTCCAGAAGCTGTGCGCTCAGTGGAAGAGGATGACCATCCCCGATATAGGAGGATCGGTCTTCAGTCAAAGGTATAAGAGTAGCTGCGCTCCCCTGCTAGGACCTCCAAACAAGCTTTCAGAATGTTATTTTTCTGTCTTATGTCCAACCCCTCATTAAAATGTTCATAGTAAAAACATATTTTAGAAGTTGAAGCACAACCAAGGAAAACATGAGCCTGGCTTTCCTCCCTCTCACTACCGTGCAGTGGGTCTGCAAGGGCTACAGAAATGTTTTCCTGGCCAGGGAAGGGAGGGTGCACCCTTCTGCTTTTTTTTTTTTTTCCTTGCTGCAGTCTATTCCCAGAACACACTCCACCACGTGGTTCCCAGAACTCAGATTGTGCAGTGGCCACATCATCATTGGCTGGGGCCCACAGTCACAGCAGCAGAGGCCTCCCTAAACTCCCTGTCCTCTAGCCCCACCCACCGTCCCCTGCTCCTCACGCCCCCATGCTGGGTTCCCTGGCCTCACTTCCCTTGCCATGTTTTCATAATCCTCTCAGGCTCTGGGCATGCAGCGCTGCCCACGGTAGGACCAGATCATATAAGGAAAATACTGCAGTCTTATCTGGGGGCTGCACTGGGGACCTGAGAACACCTTATTCTACCATACCTGCTGCACCTCATCTGACGCTAACTTCTCTGCTTTGCTCAAGGTCCCTAGGCCCTGAATTCTTACTTTTTAAGGTCAGCTTGGCTCAGGCTGTGCTAGTTTGACTGCTGAGGGTCCTATTAAGAGCCAGGACTGAGGAGCAGGGCCTAAAAGACTACTCTGGGCCACATCTTCCCCGAGGGCATCCCCACAGGGAGGCTGTGTGCTGCTGAGCCCTTTGCGAAGGGTGAGTAGTCAGTAGTGTCTCCCAGCTTCAGATAGCTATTGTAGCTCACTGCTTTTCTTTTCTTTTTCTTTTCTTTTTTTTTTTTTTTTTGAGACGGAGTCTCACTCTGTCACCCAGGCTGGAGTGCAGTGGTGCGATCTCCGCTCACTGCGAGCTCTGCCGCCTCCCGGGTACACGCCATTCTCCTGCCTCAGCCTCCCGAGAAGCTGGGACTACAGGGGCCCACCACCACGCCTGGCTAATTTTTTTTTGTATTTTTAGCAGAGACGGGGTTTCACCGTGTTTGCCAAGATGGTCTCGACCTCCTGACCTCGTGATCCACCCGCCTCGGCCTCCCAAAGTGCTGGGATTACAGGCGTGAGCCACCGCGCCCGGCCAGCTCACTGCTTTTCTGAGTCCCTTCCTGTGAAGGACCACCTTGGGATGGCATTTCTTTTTTTTTTTTTTTTTTTCTTTGGAGACAGAGTCTTGCACTGTTGCCCGGGCTGGAGTGCAATGGCACCATCTTGGCTCACTGCAACCTCTGCCTCCCAGGTTCACACGAGTCTCCTGCCTTAGCCTCCTGAGTATCTGGGGTTACAGGTGCACACCACTACACCCGGCTAATTTTTTGTATTTTTAGTAGAGACAGGGTTTCACTATGTTGGTCAGACTGGTCTTTTTTTTTTTTTTTTTTTGAGACGGAGTCTCGCTCTACCACCCAGGCTGGAGTGCAGTGGCCGGATCTCAGCTCACTGCAAGCTCCGCCTCCCGGGTTTACGCCATTCTCCGGCCTCAGCCTCCCCAGTAGCTGGGACTACAGGCGCCCGCCACCTCGCCCGGCTAGTTTTTTGTATTTTTTAGTAGAGACGGGGTTTCACCATGTTAGCCAGGATGGTCTCGATCTCCCGACCTCGTGATCCGCCCGTCTCGGCCTCCCAAAGAGCTGGGATTACAAGCATGAGCCACCACATCCGGCCTTCTTTTCCTTTTTTTTTTTTTGTTTGAGATGGAGTCTCGCTCTGTCACCCAGGCTGGAGTGCAGTGGCACAATCTCAGTTCACTACAAGCTCAGCCTCCTGGCTTCATGCCATTCTCCTGCCTCAGCCTCCCCAAT
The DNA here is from genome assembly GCF_024542745.1 of Macaca thibetana thibetana. NCBI lineage: Eukaryota > Metazoa > Chordata > Mammalia > Primates > Cercopithecidae > Macaca > Macaca thibetana. Next base: position 30,629,983 of record NC_065587.1, read on the forward strand.
AGCTGGGACTACAGGTGCCCGCCACCACGCCTGGCTAATTTTTTGTATTTTTAGTAGAGACGGGGTTTCACCATGTTAGCCAGGATGATCTCAGTCTCCTGACCTCGTGATCTGTCCACCTTAGCCTCCCAAAGTGCTGGGATTATAGGTGTGAGCCACCACACCCGGCTCTTTTCCTTTTTTTGAGGCAGAGTCTTCGTCTGTTGCCCAGGCTGGAGGGCAGTGGCACAATCACAGCTCACTTGCAGTCTTGAGCTTCAGGACTCAAATGATTCTCTCACCTCAGCCTCCCAAGTAGCTGGGACCACAGATGTGCACTACCACGCCTGGCAAATTTGGTGTGTGTGTAGAGACAGGGGTCTTACTATGTTGCCCAGGCTGGTCTGAAACTCCTGGGCTCAAGAATCCACCTGCCTCAGCCTCCCAAAGTGCTGGGATTACAGGCCTGAGCCACCACACCTGGTGCCTGGCTAATTTTTTAATTTTTTGGTAGAGATGGGGTCCCGCTATGTTGCCCAGGCTGATCTGGAACTCCTGCGTTCAAGTGGTTCTCCTGCCTTGGCCTCCCGAAGTGCTGGCATTACAGGCCTGAGCCACTGCACACAGTGAACATTTCTTTTTCTTTTTTTTTTTTTTGGAGATAGAGTTTCACTCTTGTTGCCCAGGCTGGAGTGCAATGGCACGATCTCAGCTCACCACAACCTCTGCCTCCCAGGTTCAAGCAATTCTCCTGCCTCAGCCTCCGTAGTAGCTGGGATTATACGCATGTGCCACCACGCCCGGCGAATTTTGTATTTTTAGTAGAGATGGGGTTTCTCCATGTTGGTCAGGCTGGTCTCAAACTCCCGACCTCAGGTGATCCACCTGCCTCGGCCTCCCAAAGTGCTGGGATTACAGGCGTGAGCCACCGCGCCCGGTGACATTTCTTTATTTGTCCCATTTTGCAGAAGAGCCTCCTAAGGCTCAGAGGGGCTCCTCATCTAAGGTCACATCATGGCTCAAAGTCACCTCCTCCATAGACTTCCCAGGCTGCCCCTCTGGGAGGGCGGGAATGAGGGGTGGTCTTTATCCTTCTCTCCTTCTCTTTCATACCCTTTCGCTTCCCCATGTCCAGCAACACTGTCAGAGGAAAGACACTTCCAGAATACCCAGGTACAAAAAAAAAAAGAGAGAGAGAAAATAAGGAAAGGACACTGACTTCTTCGGTGTCATCAGAAATGACCAGAAGCACCTTGGGGCAGAAGGACCAGAGCTACCAACTGGTTCCATGGAAAGTTCATGAACTGGCGCCACTGGGTTCTACCACACTGTCCCTGCGGTTAAAGGTGGGGATAGGGAAGGCACAGGCCTGAGGGCTGTCTCAACCCAACACACTTACTGCTGCCTTATCCTCAAAGAACACACCAGATGGCTGGGCGCGGTGGCTCATGCCTGTAATCCCAGCACTTTGGGAGGCCGAGGCGGGTGGATCACCTGAGGTTAGGAGTTTGAGACCAGCCTGGGCAACATGGCGAAACCCCATCTCTACTAAAAATATAAAAATTAGCCGGACGTGGTGGTGCATCCCTATAGTCCCAGATACTCAGAAGGCTGAGGCAGGAGAATCACTTGCAGCAGTGAGCCAAGATAGCACCACAGCACTACAGTCTAGGCAACATAGTGAGACCCCAACTCTTTAAAAATAAATAAATAGGCTGGGCCCAGTGCGGTTGCTCATGCCTGTAATCTCAGCACTTTGGGAGGCCGAGGCGGGTGGATCATGAGGTCAGGAGATCAAGGCTATCCTGGCTAACACAGTGAAACCCCATCTCCACTAAAAAAAATACAAAAAAATTAACTGGGCGTGGTGGTGGGCACTTGTAGTCCCAGCTACTGGGGAGGCTGAGACAGGAGAAGGGCATGAACCTGGGAGGCGGAGCTTGCAGTGAGCTGAGACCGCACCACTGCACTCCAGCCTGGGCAACAGAGCGAGACTCTGTCTCAAAATAAATAAATAAAAATAAATAAATAAATAAATAAGGCAGGGTGCCATGGCTCACACCTGTAATCCCAGCACTCTGGGAGGCTGAGGCGGGCAGATCACAAGGTCAGGAGTCGAAGACCAGCCTGACTAATACAGTGAAACCCTGTCTCTACTAAAAGTACAAAAAAATTGGCTGGGTACGGTGGCTCACGCCTGTAATCCCAGCACTTTGGGAAGCCAAGGTGGGCGGATCATGAGGTCAGGAGATCGAGACCATCCTGGCTAACACGGTGAAACCCCGTCTCTAGGCCAGGCGCGGTGGCTCACGCCTGTAATCCCAGCACTTTGGGAGGCCGAGGCGGGCGAATCACAAGGTCAGGAGATCGAGACCATGGTGAAACCCTGTCTCTACTAAAAATACAAAAAATGAGCCGGGCGAGGTGACGGGCGCCTGTAGTCCCAGCTACTCGGGAGGCTGGGGCAGGAGAATGGCGTGAACCCGGGAGGCGGAGCTTGCAGTGAGCCAGGATCGCGCCACTGCACTCTAGCTTGGGCGACAGAGCAAGACTCCGTCTCAAAAAAAAAAAAAAAAAAAAAGAAACCCCGTCTCTACTAAAAATACAAAAAATTAGCTGGGCATAGTGGCGGGTGCCTGTAGTCCCAGCTACTCGGGAGGCTAAGGCAGGAGAATGGCGTGAACCCGGGAGGCGGAGCTTGCAGTGAGCCAAAATCCAGCCACTGCACTCCAGCCTCAGAGATAGCGAGACTCCGTCTCAAAAAAAAAAAAAAAATCCAAAAATATTAGCCAGGCTTGGTGGCACACACCTGTAGCCCCAGCTACTCGGGAGGCTGAGGCAGGAGAATCACTTGAACCCTGGAGGCAGAGGTTGCAGTGAGCCAAGATAGTACCACTGCACTCCAGCCTGGGCGACAGAGCAAGACTCCATCTCAAAAATAAATAAAAAATAACATTAAAAATAAAGTTAATTTTTAAAATTTAATTTAAAAATGTAGGCCAGTCGCGGTGGCTCACACCTGTAATGCCAGCACTTCGGGAGGCCAAAGCGGGTGGATCACGAGGTCAGGAGTTCGAGACCAGCCTGATTAACATGGTGAAACCCCATCTCTACTAAAAATACAAAAATTACCTGGGTGTGGTGGCAGGTGCCTGTAATCCCAGCTACTTGGGAGGCTGAGGCAGAGAACTGCTTGAACCCTGGAGGCGGAAGTTGCAGTGAGCCAAGACTGCACCACTGTACTCCAGCCTGGTGACAGAGCAAGACTCCATCTCAAAAAAAAAAAATTAGTTGGGCATGGTGGTACACGCCTATAGTCCCAGCTACTTGGGAGGCTGAGGCAGGAGAAACGCTTGAACCTGGGAGGTGAAGCTTGCAGTGAGCCGAGATTGCGCCAATGCACTCCAGCCTGGGCAACAGAGTGAGACCCTGTCTCAAACAAAAAAGAAAAGAAAGAATAAATATCAGTGCCTCATAGTTGTAATCTCAGCACTTTGGGAGGCGAGGCAAATGGATCGCTTGAGCACAGGAATTCAAGACCAGCCTGGGCAACATGGCGAAACCCCGTATCTACTAAAAATACAAAAATTGGCCTGGTATGGTGGTTCACACCTGTGGTCCCAACTACTTGGGAAGCGGAGGTGCAAGAATTGCTTGAGCCTGGGAAGCAGTGGTTTCAGTGAGCCAAGATCGAGCCACTGCACTCCAGCCTGGGTAACAGAGTGAGACCCTGTCTCAAAAGAAAAATAAAACAAAATAAATGACAATGTAAAGGCAAATTTTGTCTATAGCAATATCATAATGGGACATTGAATTATTACAGTGCAGTTGTCATAATTAAGTTTACAATAGAATATCCTTGGCTGAAACCCAGACAAACTAAAATTACCAACTGCTTACAAACCATAAAGATCAGTAGTAGCAGTTGTTAGCTTACTAGTGAAAACTCAAATAGGTAAGGCTTTTTTTAGCAATGAGTCTCTCCTCAGTGAGGACCTGGGCACCCTCATTTTGAGTCTTGGTGTTTCTTTCCATCTGAAAGGGTGGGGTGGATCCCCAACTTTTTCAGTTCTTCCACCTGGTCCCCATTCTGTCATGGCATGATCATAGCTCACTGCAGCCTCAACCTCCAGAGCTCAAACCATCCTCCCACGTCAGCCTCCTGAGTATCTGGAAGCACGCACCACCACACCCAGCTAATTTATGTGTGTGTGTGTGTGTGTGTGTGTGTGTGTGTGTGTGTGTGTGTATGTAGAGATGAGGAGTTCTCGCCGTGTTGCCTAGTTTGGTTCCAACTCCTGGCCTGAAACCATCCTGCCTTTGCCTCCCATGGAATAGTCGATTTTTTTTTTTTCTTTTGAGATGGAGTCTCACTCTGTCACTCAGGCTGGGGTGCAGTGGTTCAATCTTGGCTCACTGCAACCTCCTGGGTTCAAGCAATTCTCCTTCCTCAGCCTCCCGAGTAGCTGGGATTACAGATGCATGCTACCATGCTCGGCTAATTTTTTTTTTTTGAAACGGAGTCTTGCTCTGTTGCCCCGGCTAGAGTGCAGTGGCACCATCTCGGCTCACTGCAAGCTCCGCCTCCCAGGTTCACACCATTCTCCTGCCTCAGTCTCCCAAGTAGCTGGGACTACAGGCACCCGCCACCATGCCTGGCTAATTTTTTGTATTTTTAGTAGAGGCAGGGTTTCACCATATTAGCCAGGATGGTCTCGATCTCCTGACCTCGTGATCCGCTTGCCTCAGCCTCCCAAAGTGCTGGGATTACAGGCGTGAGCCACCGCACGTGGCCATGTCTGGCTAATTTTTTTTTGAGACAGAGTCTCACTCTGTCACCCAGGCTGGAATGCAGTAGTGTGATTTCGGCTCATTGCAACCTCCGCCTCCTGGTGCAAGTTATTCTCATGTCTCAGCCTCCCGAGTAGCTGGGATTGCAGGCATGCACCACCACACCCAGCTAATTTTTTGTATTTTAGTAGAGACAGGGTTTTGCTATGTTGGCCAGACTGGTCTTGAACTCCTGACCTCAGATGATCTACCCGCCTCGCCTTGCTCCCAAATTTCTGGGATTACAGTTTGGAGCCACTGCACCCGGCCTATGGAATAGTTCTGAATGCCTTGCCTAGCTAGGGATCATTGCACATGTTGTATGCAGGGTAAACTGCCGCTGAAGGATCTATACCAGGTGTTGGTGAAGATGCAATGGGGTTGCCCCAGCGTCCTTGTGGCTGAGCGCAGTGGCTCACGCCTGTAATCCCAGCACTTTGAGGCCGGGCGCGGTGGCTCAAGCCTGTAATCCCAGCACTTTGGGAGGCCGAGACGGGCGGATCACGAGGTCAGGAGATCGAGACCATCCTGGCTAACACGGTGAAACCCTGTCTCTACTAAAAAATACAAAAAACTAGCCGGGCGCGGTGGCAGGCGCCTGTAGTCCCAACTACTCGGGAGGCTGAGGCAGGAGAATGGCGTGAACCCGGGAGGCGGAGCTTGCAGTGAGCTGAGATCCGGCCACTGCACTCCAGCCTGGGTGGTAGAGCGAGACTCCGTCTCAAAAAAAAAAAAAAAAAAAAAAATCCCAGCACTTTGGGAGGCCGAGGTGGGTGGATCATGATGTCAGGAGTTCAAGACCAGCCTGGCCAAGATGGTAAAACCCTGTCTCTACCAAAAATACAAAAAAAATTTAGCTGGGCATGGTGGCTCGCGCCTGTAATCCCAGCCACTTAGGAGGCTGAGGCAGAGAATTGCTTGAACCTGGGAGGCAGAGGTTGCAGTGAGTCAAGATCGTGCCACTGCACTCCAGCCTGGGAGACAGAATAAGACTCTGTCTTAGGAAAAAGAAAAAGCAAAAACCTACCACCTTGTACTTCGTTCAACAGAGTGTCCAGTTGCTCCATGGCGCCTGCACTCCAAGGCTGCCTCCACCCGTGCCACACTCTCACCAAAGCAGAGCCCCCACTGCTCAGCCCAGAGACCTGCTCAATCCTTCTTGTTCACTGGAGCCCTTGATGGCCTGCGACCTTGATTGGCAGGTCCTTGGCTTCCTTCCCTTGGCATAATGTCCTTTAGCTTCATCCATGTTGTAGTATGTGTCAGAATTTCCATCCTTTCATGAGTAATTGTTTAAGGCCAGGGTGGTGGCGCAAGCCTGTAGTTCTAGCACTTTGGAAGGCCAAGGTGGACGGATCGCTATAGCCGAGGAGTTGGAGACCAGCCTGGGTAACATGGCGAAACCTCATCTCTATTATTATTATTTTGAGACAGAGTCTTGCTCTGTCACCCAGGCTGGAGTGCAGTGGCACCATCTTGGCTCACTGCAACACCCGTCTCCCAGGTTCAAGTGATTCTCCTGCCTCAGCCTCCTGAGTAGCCAGGATTATCGGCTGCCCGCCATAACGCCTGGCTAATTTTTTTGTATTTCCAGTACAGGCAGGGATTCACCATGTTGGCCAGGATGCTCTCTAACTCCTGACCTCAGGTAATCTACTTGCCTCAGCCTCCCAAAGTGTTGGGATTACAGGCATGAGCCAGTGCATCTGGTCTTCATCTCTTTTATTTTATTTTATTTTATTCTATTTTATTTTTTGAGACAGGGTCTTGTTTTGTCTCCCAGGCTGGAGTGCAGTGGCGCAATCTTGGCTCACTGCAGTCTCTGCCTCCTGGGTTCAAGCGATTCTCTTGCCTCAGCCTCTCGAGTAGCTGGGACTAGAGGCATGTGTCACCACGCCCAGCTAAGTTTTGTATTTTCAGTAGAGATGGGGTTTCACCATGTTGCCCAGACTGGTCTCGAACTCCTGACCTCAAGTGATCCACCCACCTCAGCCTCCCAAAGTGCTGAGATTACAGGTGTGAGCCACCACACCCGGCCTCATCTCTATTATTTTAAAAAACATATTTTTTGGCCAGGTGTGGTGGCTCATGCCTGTAATCCCAGCACTTTGGGAGGCCAAGGCGGGTGGATCACAAGGTTGGAGTTCGAGACCAGCCTAGCCTATATGGTGAAACCCCGTCTCTACTAAAAATACAAAAATTAGCCAGGCGTGGTGGTGTGTGCCTGTAGTCCCAGCTGCTTGGGAGGCTGAGGCAGAAGAATCACTTGAACCTAGGAGGCGGAGGTTGCAGTGAGCTGAGATCATGCCACTGTACTCCATCCTGGGCAACAGAGCAAGACTCTGTCTCAAAAAAAAAAAAAAAAAGCAGGCCGGGCGCGGTGGCTCAAGCCTGTAATCCCAGCACTTTGGGAGGCCGAGACGGGCAGATCACAAGGTCAGGAGATGGAGACCATCCTGGCTAACACGGTGAAACCCCATCTCTACTAAAAAAATACAAAAAACTAGCCGGGCGAGGTGGCGGGCGCCTGTAGTCTCAGCTACTTGGGAGGGTGAGGCAGGAGAATGGCGTAAACCCAGGAGGCGGAGCTTGCAGTGAGCTGAGATCCGGCCACTGCACTCCAGCCTGGGCGACAGAGCGAGACTCCGTCTCAAAAAAAAAAAAAAAAAAAAAGCATATTTTTATATTGTTTAAAATTATTATTAATATTTATTTTATTTTATTTTTTAATGGAGTCTTGCACTGTCACCTGGGCTGGAAAATGGTATGATCTTGACTCACTGCAACCTCTGTCTCACAGGTTCAAGTGATTCTCCTGCCTCAGCCTCCCGAGTAGCTGGGATTACTGGTGCCTGCCACCACTCACGGCTAATTTTTCTCTATTTTTAGTAGAGACAGGGTTTCACTATGTTGGCCAGGTTGGTCTCTAACTCCTGACATCATGATCTACCCACCTTGGCCTCTCAAAGTGCTGGGATTATAGGCATGAGCCACCGTGCCTGGCCTATTATTTTTTTCTTTTTATTTTCATATTTTTTCTTCTTCTTCTTGTTACTTTTTACAAGTTTTATTTATTTATTTATTTTTTTTTTGAGACAGAGTTTCACTCTGTTGCCCAGGCTGGAGTATAGTGGGGCAATCTCGGCTCACTGCAACCTCTGCCTCCCAGGTTCAAGCCATTCTCCTGCCTCAGCCTCCTGAGTAGCTGGGATTACAGGTGCCTGCCACCATGCTCGGCTAATTTTTTTAGTGGAGATGGGGTTTCACCATGTTGGCCAGGCTGGTCTCAAACCTCTCACCTCAAGTGATCCACCTGCCTTGGCCTCCCAAAGTGCTGGGATTACAGGCATGAGCCACTGCACCCGGCCTATTCCTTTTTTATTTTTATTTTTTTTGAGACGGAGTTTCACTCTTGCTGCCCAGGCTGGAGTGCAATGGCACAATCTCAGCTCACTGCAACTTCACCTTCCAGGTTCAAGCAATTCTCCTGCCTCAGCCTCCTGAGTAGCTGGGATTACAGGCACGCACCACCATGCCCAGCTAATTTTGTATTTTTAGTAGAGATGGGGTTTCTCCATGTTGGCCAGACTGGTATCGAACTCCTGACCTCAGGTGATCTGCTTGCCTCGGCCTCCCAAAGTGCTGGGATTACAGGTGTGAGCCACTGCGCCCGGCCAATTAATATTTTTTAGGAGACTGGGGTCTCACTATATTTACCAGGCTGCTCTCAAACTTCTGGCCTCAAGAGTTCCTTCTGCCTCAGCCTCCCAAAGTACTGGGATTACAGGCATGAGCCATTGCACCAGGTCTTTATCTAGGTTTTTCTATTGTCTGTCTGTCTTCATCTAACCATCCCCTACCAGAGTGTGCCTGGCCAATTTTCTTCCCTTCTTCCACCCCATCTTTTTTTTTTTTTTTTTGAGACAGCGTCTCACTCTGTCACCCAGGCTGGAGTGCAGTGGCATGATCTAGGCTCAATGAACCTCCACCTCCTGGATTCAAGCGATTCTCATGCCTTGGCCTCCAGAGTAGCTGGGATTATAGGCATGTGCTACCACACCTGGCTAATCTTTGTATTTTTAGTAGAGTGGGGGTTCCCCCATGCTGTCTATGCTGGTTTCCAACTCCTGGCTTCAAGTAATTCACCTGCCTCAGCCTCCCAAAGTGCTGGGATTATAGGGATGAGCCACCACACCTGGCCTCCGTCCTTTTTAAGACTGAATAATAGTCCATTGTGTGTTATGTAACGCATTTTGTTTATCCATTCATCTGTCAATGGATACTTCAGTTGTTTCTACCTTTTAGCTACTGTGAATAATACTGCTGCTCTTCTTTACATTTTTTCAAAGCACTAGATCCCTGTGAGCCCACAGCCTAGAAATGGAGTCTGAGCACAGCAAGCCACAAGACAGCTGCTTCTGCAGAGGGGACAGCCTGGGACCTCTTGGGTGAGGGACAACAGGCTTGGAGGTTGGCAGGCTGCTCTCTGACAGAGAAGCGGGGACAAGTATGGTTCCCACACACTAGGGAAGCAATGAAAGACTAGCAAGAGAATAGAAACTTTAATTCATGCACTGTCAGGCCAGGCATGGTTGTGCAGACCTGTAATCCTAGCGCTTTGGAAGGCCGAGGTGAGCCACTGTGCCCTGTCTGTTTTGTTTTTTGAGACAGAATCTGGCTGTCACCCAGGCTGGAATGCAGTAGCACGATCATAGCCTCAACTTCCTGGGCTCAAGTGATCCTCCCACCTCAGCCTCCTGAGTAGCTGGGACTACAGGTGCCTGTCACCAGTCTAGCAAGTTTTTTTTTTTTTTTGAGATAGCGTCTTGCTCTGTCAGACAGGCTGGAGTGCAGTAGCACGATCTAGGCTCACTGCAACCTCTGTCTCCTGGGCTCAAGCAATTTTCCTGCCTCAGCCTCCCGAGTAGCGAGATTACAGACATGCACCACCACACCCAGCTAATTTTTGTATTTTTAGTAGAGATGGGGTTTCACCATGTTGGCCAGGGTTTCAAACTCCTGACCTCAGGTAATCCACCCATCTCAGCCACCCAAAGTGCTAGGATTATAGGCGTAAGCCACCACAGCCAGCAATGGTTTTGCATTTTTTTTTTTGTAGAGATAGAATTTTGTCATGTTGCCCAAGCTGGTCTCAAATTCCTGGGCTCAAGCAATCCACCTACCTTGGCCTCCCTACAGGCATCAGCCACTGCGCCTAGCCCTCAGCTAATTTTTACATTTTTGGTAAAGACAAGGTCTTGCTATGTTGCCCAGGCTGATCTCAAACACCTGGCCTCAAGTGATCCTCCTGCTTGGCCTTTCACAGCACTAGGATTATAGGTGTTAGCCACCACTTCCCACCTAGCCTGTTCTATCACTTTTTACTTAATTTCACAACTTTCCCTGACCATTGCCTCAAATCAGCTTTTTTTCTGACAGCTGCGTTGTAGTCTTTGTCAGAGTTATGAAGGGGCACCCCCATTCTTCACTCCAGCCCCCACCTATTTTATTTTCCTCCACAACCCTCATCACCCCCAAGCATGTTACCTAGGTTTTAATTAATTAATTAATTTATTTTTTTAAGACGAGGTCTCACTCTGTCACCGAGGCTGGAGTATGGAGTACAGTGGCGCAACCACAGCTCACTGCAGCCTTGACTTCCTGGGCTGTTGATCCTCCCACCTCAACCTCCCAAGTAGCTGGGACTGTAGGCATGAGCCACCATGCCTGGCTAATTTTTGTATTTTCCGTAGAGACAGAGTTTTGTGCAAGCCACTGCACCTGGTCGATCGTGTGTTTTGGGCAACTCTGGGAGCAGTGGCACAGGAAAGAAGAAAGGGAGTGGGGACAGGTGCCAACCCATCAGCTGGTGTAGATCTCCTCCTCTGGGAGGGTTACAGGTCCTGGGAGGAGGACCTCATGCCGCCACCAGGGGGCAGCCGAGATATGCTTAAGGGTCATTCCCCCAGGGACTGCACACCTGGCAGAGCTGCCTGGGCCACACCTGCCTGCCCAGTGTAAGGGGGAACAGGAAATACTGTATCTTTTTGACTGAGCAGGCCTGGAATCCACACCCTACCCAACCAGCTCCATTCTCTCCCTCCCTTCTCCCCAGAGCACCCTAGGCAGCCCACTCCCCACATACCGAGAGGGGCTGTCCTTCCAGGGGGGCAGTGACTAGTGTCAGGCCCGGTTATTCTGATGCCCACCCACAGAAAGGTCTCCTTCTTCACCCCTCTGGCAGCCCTGCTCCCCTAAATCCTCAACTTCAGAGGCCATGGGCAGTTTTAAAGAAGCATAAGGCTGGAGAGGCAGGGCCACAGAGTCACTGGGCTCCAGAACCCAGTCACTGGATCCAAATGCCAGCCTGCTCACGGACAGCTGCAAGGCCTCTCTGAGCCTCATTTTCCCAGACTGTGGCAGAACTGGTTTTGTTTTGAGCAGGTCAGGTGTGCAGAACACTTGGCCTGGTGTCAGAACCCAGAGAAAGACCCAGACAGCTGATGAGAAGCTGGGCGGCATGGCTTGTGCCTGCAATCCCAGCTATGGGGGAGGCAGAGGGAGGAGGATTACTTGAGACCAGGAGTTCGAGACAAGCCTCGGCAACATAGCAAGACTCTGTCTCTACAAAAAAAGTTTAAAAGAGGCCGGGCGCAGTGGCTCACGCCTGTAATCTTAGCATTTGGGGAGGCCGAGGTGGGTGGATCACAAGGTCAGGAGATTGAGACCATCCTGGCCAATATGGTGAAACCCTGTCTCTACTAAAAATACAAAAAATTAGCTGGGCGTGGTGGCACTCGCCTATAGTCCCAGCTACTCAGGAGGCTGAAGCAGGAGAATTGCTTGAACCCTGGAGGCGGAGGTTGCAGGGAGCCGAGATCGCACCACTGCACTCCAGCCTGGGTGACAGAGCGATACTCTGTCTCAAAAAAAGAAAAAAAGAAAAAAAAAGAAAGCAGATGAGGGCACAGGTCGCGGGTGGGGGCAAGGGAGCATGGTTCTAAGCCCCGGCTTGGCTCCCCCTACAGAGCCCTGAGAATCTGGAGACTTTCATCAGAAGGGAAGGCCACACAGGTCTAGCAAGGTTGGCAGGCTGCTGGGGGATAGGGGTGGGCTGGGAAGGAGGTGGATGCCTGGCTGTGGCCTGCACCAGGCCCCTTTCCTGACTGACTGCAGGACCTGGAGGCCCAAAACCTGTCCAGTCCAGACCTGCCCAGGAGGGGACCGAGGGGGGATGGGCAGCCCAGCCAGCCTGAAGGCAGAGGAGCCTAACGAGTGGGCGAAGGGGCGGCGTCCGGAGCGTTCTGGTGCAAGGGTCACTAAGCCTGTCCTGGCCCCATCTACCCCTGCCCAGGCACCTCTGGCCCATCTGCCCCCTCCACCTCTCGCTGACCTGCCCCCTCTCGCTTGCTGCTGCTATGGATTTTGAAAGCATGAGGCTAACTGATCAGTTTCAGAGTCATCGTAAAAAATCTGGAGAAGATTTCACAAGAACATGATATGAAAGATATGATTTTTTTTTAAAAGCTCAGAGCTATCTCTGCAGCCTATTTTAAGCTCATTCCACCTTCTGGTCACACCCTCCTCTCCCTGTCTCACTCCTGGGGTGGTTGAATTTGGAGGCTGGGTGGGGTGTGCAGGAGGTCAGGTGTTCCATCTGAGGTGGAACACGATGGGCCAACTCTCGTCTTGTGAAACCGTGCACATTGCCAGGTGGAGCCGGCTCCAGGAACCTAGGCACAGAGGGTTCCACACACGGTGGCACTGCTGACACCCCAGCCGGCCCCACAGGTCCTGCCAGCCTCCAGGCTCAGCCCCACCTGTCCCTGTTTTAGGTGGTGGGTGGGGTCTATAATGGGTCTGTTCCCCCAGGCTGGAATGCTCTGTTTGGAAGATCTCCTAAACATCCCTGGCCCACAGGGCCCATCCACCCTCCCCATAAAGCGCTAGCCCTCACTATCTATATCTGATATCTACAGGCTTATGTGCCCTCTTTTTGCCCTCTCACAGGGTCCCCAGAAGCCCCAGTAAATCCTCCTGTCACTACCTGGCTGGCTGTACCTACCTTGGTGGAACTCCAGGACCTGGGCCTCAGTCTTAGGGTCACCACGGTGCACAGCCTCTTGGTCAGGGTGCTTTGGGTCGAAGGCGCCCTCCTGAGGGCGAGGTACCTTCCTGCCCAGCCTGAGAATGGAGTGGGGGCTGAATCTGAACCCTGGCCCAGTCACTTCTCAGTTGAGAGACCTCAGGCAGTTCCTTTGTTTTTTGACTTTCAGCCTCAATTTCCTCTTCCCTAAAATTGGCCTTCCAGCTGCCCTGTGCCTACAGCCAACTCACTCCCCCAGGTGTCCTTCCAAAGCACCCTCCACCACTTCTTGCAGGCAGTGTTCCCCCATTCTCCCCTCCCTTACAGGATTTAGCTTCCCCTCCCACATGGTTGGACAGCCCTTAGGCATAATCCCAAAACGCACCCAGGAATTACTCATTCATCCTGCTACCTTTCCCTTCAGACTGTCTTACTCCACCCTGCACCCTGAATGCAGGCACGTGGACCTGGTGTGGACCAGGCATCGGGATTTGTGGACCAACCCATTTCCAACTTAGGAAAGGCACCAACCAGCGTGTGAATGAGAAGCATTGGACTGGGGCTCTCAGCGGCCATACTTCCCCTAGAAAACTGACCTTTCCTGAGCTCACATATTGCTCAGCACAATGTACCCAGATGGTTTCATTATTCGCCGCTTTTACATAGGGAATAACTCAGATTTGGAGAGGGGTGTGGTCATTTGTCATGATCATTTAGCAGGTTGGGGGCAGAGCTGAGGGCCTGAACCCAGGTGTGTCCCTTTGACCAATGCCCTTATCTGTAGGATTCCTTCCCCCACCCTGGGGCAGGGCCTGGGTCTAGGGAGGAGGCCAGAGAGAGATAGGAATTCAAATTGGTGGTGCTGGTGGTGGGGGAGGGCGAGGCCCTGGGAGTGGCCAGCACTCAGGGCTTGGGCAACAGGGTGCTCTGCAGAGCCACTGGGTGGGGGGAACAGCAGGGGCAGGCACAGACCTGCTGAGTCAGAGATGCCGCAGGGACTCCAGGGTGAGGCGTTTGGCAGATGGCTGTGGGCTGGGGCCTGGCAAAAGTACCCCAGGGTGGTGGGTCAAGGAGTAGAATTGGGTGCTGAGGCCCCAACCAGGACCAGGGGATGTAAGAAGGAGGAGGCCGTGGAGAGGGCAGGGGGCAACATTTTCCGGAAGGAGGGAGTGGTCAGTCTCCACAAGGTCAGGCGAGATAAGCGCTGCTGCACCCAACCTCCCTCGTGACTGTGACCAGAGGCTGTTGCCCCAACTCAGGGGCTTCCTAGCATCTTAGCCATGAGGGATATGTGTTGCCCCCCTACCCCCTGCCATCTGAGGCGCTGTTGGGCCCTGGTGATGGAGGAAGGCTCCCCAAAGAAAACTAGGGAGCTAGAATTTGGAAATTCCATGCCATTAGGCCTTGGTCCACTCCCACTCTCTTTTTATTTTATTTATTTATTTATTTATTTATCTTGAGACGGAGTTTCGCTCTTATTGCCCGGGCTGGAGTGCAATGGTGTGATCTCAGCTCGCTGCAACCTCCACCTCCCGCGTTCAAGCAATTCTACCACCTCAGCCTCCCGAGTAGCTGGGATTACAGGCGCCCAACACCACGCCCCGACTAATTTTTGCACTTTTGTAGAGACAGGGTTTCACCATATTGGCCAGGCTGGTCTTGAACTCTCGACCTTGAGTGATCTGCCTGTCTCGGCCTCCTAAAGTGCTGGGATTACAGGCGTGAGCCACCACACCAGGCCCTCTTTTTATTTTAGACACAGGGTCTCACTCTGTTGCCCACACTGGAGTGCAGTGGTGCCATCATAGCTCACTTCAGCCTCAACCTCTCCAGGCTCAAGCAATCATCCCACCTCAGCCTCCCAAGTAGCTGGGACTACAGGTGCCACCACTGCGCCTGGCTAATTTTTTTAGAAGTTTTTTGTAGAGACAGGGTCTTGCTGTGTTGCCTAGGCTGGTCTGGCCTCCTGACTCTGTCTCCCAAAGTGTTGGGATTACAGGTGTGAGTCATTGCACACAGCCCATCCCTTTGACTACAGGAGACAAGCCAGAGCCCCAAAGAGGTTCTTGGTGCCTCAAGAACCCTGTTTCTCAGCCCACATTGAGGAGGGGATGTGTTTTCTCCACTCCTGCCCCACCTCCAAACTGCTAGAGAGGAACCTCAGCAGGGAAATGAAGCATTGCTTCACCTTGCCTCTACGTCTGGCCCTCGGGTACCCTCTCTGTCCACTTGACCCCCACTCCTCCAACCACTGAGGCTGTGCCGACCTTCTGTCTGCTCCATCCTATAACTACCTCACATTTGCACAACCCAGTGAAGCAGATATGGCTCTGAGTTCCATTTCACAGGTATGAAACTGAGGTCCATAGCAGTCAGTTCTAGGGCATCTGGCCGGTTAGTGGCACAGCCAGGATTTTTTTTTATTTTTATTTTTTATTATTATTTGTTTATTTTTTTTGAGACCAAGTCTCACTCTGTTGCCACACTGGAGTGTAGTGGCACAGTCTCAGCTCACTGCAACCTTTGCCTCCCGGGTTCCAGTGATTCTTCTGCCTCAGCCTCCCGAGTAGCTGGGACTACAGGTGCGCACCACCATGCCTAGCTAATTTTTTAGTAGAGACAGTGTTTCACCATGTTGTCCAGGATGGTCTCCACCTCTTGATCTCGTGATCTGCCCACCTTGGCCTCCCAAAGTGGTAGGATTACAGGGGTGAGCCACCACACTCAGCTTTTCTTTTTTATTTTGAGACTGAGTCTCGCTCTGTCACCCACGCTGGAGTGCAATGGAGCAATCTCGGTTCACTGTAACCTCCACCTCCTGGTTTCAAACAATTCTCCTGCCTCAGCCTCCCGAGTAGCTGGGATTACAGGCATGTGCCACCACGCCAGGTTAATTTTTTTTTTTTTTTTTTTTGTTAGTAGAAACAGGGTTTCATCATATTGGTCAGGCTGGTCTCCAACTCCCGAACTCAGGTGATTTGCCCACCTCGGCCTCCCAAAGTGTTGGGATTACAGTCTTGAGCCACCACGCCTGGCTGGATTTGGTTCCTGGTTTGACTGTCTCCCCATGGGCTTCACCGAGAAACAGGCCTGCTGGCCCTTTTCTCCACCCATCACGGAAGAACAACTGGGTCCCCTCCTTTACCCATCCTGGGGCCATTGTATCCTACACACAGACCCCAGAAAACAGACCCTGCCAGTCTAATGGTGGAGACAACTCCGAGATCAAACGGCACGTGACAGATTGATCACGAGCAGGAGACCCAGGACCTGGGGGAGACAGAGCAATTAATTCACAAACTACCTCAAGCAGAGGGCAAGCAAAGCTCCCTAAGAAAGTGGAGCCAGGCCAGGCACAGTGGCTCACGCCTGTAATCCCAACACTTTGGGAGGCTGAGGCCAGTGGATCATGAGGTCAAGAGTTCAAGACCAGCCTGGCCAAGATGGTGAAACCCTGCCTCTACTAAAAATACAAAAATGAGCCAGGCATTGTGGTGGGCGCCTGTAATCCCAGCTACTCGGGAGGCTGAGGCAGAGAATGGCTTGAACCCAGGAGGCGGAGTCTGCAGTGAGCCGAGATTGCGCCACTGCACTCCAGCCTGGGGGCGACAGAGTGAGACTCCGTCTCAAAAAAAAAAAAAAGAGGCCGGGCGCGGTGGCTCAAGCCTTTAATCCCAGCACTTTGGGAGGCCAAGGCGGGCGGATCACGAGGCCAGGAGATCGAGACCATCCTGGCTAACAGGGTGAAACTCCATCTCTAGGAAAAATACAAGAAATCAGCCAGGCGTGGTGGCGGGTGCCTGTAGTCCCAGCTACTCGGGAGGCTGAGGCAGAAGAATGGCATGAACCTGGGAGGCGGAGCTGGTAGTGAGCCGAGGTAGTGCCACTGCACTCCAGCCTGGGAAACAGAACGAGACTCTGTCTCCATAAAAAATAAAAATAAAAAATAAAAAAGCCAGGCGCGGTGGCTCACGCCTGTAATCCCAGCACTTTGGGAGGCCGAGGCGGGCAGATCACGAGGTCAGGAGATAGAGACCACAGTGAAACCCCGTCTCTACTAAAAATACTAGAAAATTAGCCCGGGTCGTGGCGGGCGCCTGTAGTCCCAGCTACTCCGGAGGCCGAGGCAGGAGAATGGCGCGAACCCGGGAGGCGGAGCTTGCAGTAAGCAGAGATCGCGCCACTGCACTCCAGCCTGGGCGACAGAGCGAGACTCTGTCTCAAAAAAAATAAATAAATAAAAATTAAGAAATTAAAAAAGGGCTGGGTGCAGTGGCTCACGCCTGTAATCCCAGTACTTTGGGAGGCTGAGGGGGGTGGATCCTGAGGTCAAGATATGGAGGCCATCGTGGCCAACCAACATGGTGAAACCCCATCTCTACTAAAAATGCAAAAATTAGCTGGGCGTAGTAGTGCATACCTGTAGTCCCAGCTACTTGGGAGGCTGAGGCAGGAGAATCGCTTGAACCCAGGAGGTGGAGGTGGCTGTGAGCCGAGATGGTGTCACTGCACTCCAGCCTAGGTGACAGAGTTTCTGTCTCCCCCCCAAAAAAAAAAAAAAAAAAAAAAGGCAGCCAGAGAAAACCACACCAGGAGTGACCTTAGAGCAGGCACTGAAGAACAGCACGGCATGGCAGGCAGAGGGCATGGCAAGGGCACGGACCCTTGCTTGGTTCCTCAGACCAGGGAAGTCAGTTCCCCTTTTATGACCTGGCAAAGCAGCCTGCACCTTTTTGCCCAGCCCCAGCAACCTTGTGAGTATTCCATCATCTTCTCCTGAGTCTCTGGGCTTCTGAGGCCAGGGAACACATCTGTGCTGTTCACTAGCCCAGTGTCCACCTCATCAATGCTGTCAGCATCTGTTGGTTGAATGACAGTCCCATGAGGGGCCTCCCTTGGGCTCAAGGTGAATGACTCTGCTAGGGGTGGAGGAGTGGTGGCTTGACAGGAAGGAGTGTGGTGAGGAGGGGGGCACCCATCACAGGCCTGGCCTTTGCTATAGGGAATATGCTTGCTGGGGATGCATTCGTCACATAGTGTTCCTAAGAGGGTGAACTGAGCTCATGTCAGTCTGAGAGGCTGGAGTCTGAGCTTAGCTAGGGACCTTGGGCAGGTGACTTTACCTCTCTAACCTTGGTTTTCTCATCTGTAAAGTGGGGTAGTACGAACACCCCCTCCTAGGTGGTGTTGAGAAACAGCTAGTGCAAGTGAGGAAAGTGCTTTGTCCACACAGAGTGAAAACTCAGTGTTGGGAGCCAAAATCAGGAACCAGAATTTGAGTGGGACTGTTGCTCTTATAGAAGAGAGATTCTACCTCCTGGTTACGGGACCTGTGTATGCTGCCTGCATGGCATTCCCTGTGACACGAATGAATCTAAAAATGAACGAATGAGTTTATATGGCTCTGAAGCACCAGCAGGATGCATTGTGACAGGAAGGAAGGGGGAATTGGGAGGAAATTCATTCACTAGACTTTTTTTTTTTTCCTTTTTTTTTAAGACTGGGTCTTGCCCTGTCATCATGGCTAGGCCGCAGTGATGCAATCTCAGCTCACTGCAGCCTTGACCTCCTGGGCTCAAGCTATTCTCCCACCTCAGCCTCCTGAGTAGCTGGGACTTCAAGCACGCACCACAACGCCTGGTTTTTTTCTTTTTTGTATTTTTAGAGACAGGGTTTCGCCATGTTGCCCAGGCTGGTCCGTAACTCCAGGGCTCAGCTGACTCACCCACCTCAGCCTTCCAAAGTGCTAGGATTACAGGCATGAGCCACCACCCCTGGCCTCATTCATTTGACTTTCATTTTCATTATTATTATTATTTTTTTTAGAGTCAGGGTCTCACGCAGTCTCCCAGGCTGGAGTGCAGTGGTGTGACCTTGGCTTAGTGCAGCATCAAATTCCTGGGCTCAAATGGTCCTCCTGCCTCAGCCTCCTGAGTAGCTGGAACTATAGGTGCATGCCACATGCCTGGCTAATTTTTTTTTTTTTGAGACGGAGTCTCGCTCTGTCGCCCAGGCTGGAGCGCAGTGGCCGGATCTCAGCTCACTGCAAGCTCCGCCTCCCGGGTTCACGCCATTCTCCTGCCTCAGCCTCCCGAGTAGCTGGGACTACAGGCACCCGCCACCTCACCTGGCTAGTTTTTTTGTGTTTTTTAGTAGAGACGGGGTTTCACTGTATTAGCCAGGATGGTCTCGATCTCCTGACCTCATGATCCGCCCGTCTCGGCCTCCCAAAGTGCTGGGATTACAGGCTTGAGCCATCTCGCCTGGCCAATTTTTTTTTTTTTTTTGAAACAGCGTCTGGCTATTGCCCAGTTATGGTACAATGGCTCAAGTATAGCTCACTGCAACCTCGAATTCTTGGGCTCAAGCAATCCTCTTACCTCAGCCTCCCAAGTAGTTAGGACTATAGATGAGTGCCACCACGCCCGGCTAATTTTAAAAATTTTTTGTAGAGATGAGATGTCACTATGTTGCCCAGGCTGGTATCAAACTCCTGGACTCAAGCAATCCTCCTGCCTTGACTTCCCAGAGTGCTGGGATTATAGGCGCCAGCTACCATGAGTGACCTCATTTGACTTTTTCCTTTTTTTTTTGAGACAGAGTCTTGCTCTGTAGCCCAGGCTGGAGTGCAGTGGCATGATCTCACCTCACTGCTACCTCTGCCTCCCGGGTTCAAGTGATTCTCCTGCCTTGGCTTCCCAAATAGCTGGGATTACAGGCATGCGTCACCATACCCGGCTAATATTTTGTATTTTTAGTAGAAACCGGATTTCACATGTTGGCCAGACTGGTCTTGAACTCCTGACATCAGGTGATCCTCCTGCCTCAGTCTCCCAAAGTGCTGGGATTACAGGCATGAACCACTGTGCTCGATCTCATTTGACTTTTTTTTTTTTTTTTTTTTTTTTGAGATGGAGTCTCGCTCTGTTGCCTAGGCTGGAGTGCAGTGACACAATCTTGGCTCACTACAACCTCTCCCTCCCGGGTTCAAGTGATTCTCCTGCCTCAGCTTCCCCAGTAGCTGCAATTACAGGCACCTGCCACCACGACTGGCTAATTTTTGCACTTTTAGTAGAGATGGGGCTTCACCATGCTGGCCAGGCTGGTCTCGAACTCCCAACCTCAGGTGATCTACCCGCCTCGGCCTCCCAAAGTGGTAGGATTACAGGAGTGAGCCACCGAGCCTGGCCCCTCATTTGACTTTTAATTGAGAACCTACTTGGTGCCATGTATAAGCTGGGTACAAGAGTGAACAAGACCAAGTCTTCCTGCCCTCATGCCAACTGCTTAGCAGTATTTCAGCACTGTATCAGGGTGATACAGTGCCTGGGATCACAGGAGACTTCCTATAAGAGATGTCTGAACTGAGTCGTTCACCAGGCACAGGTGGGAGAAGGGAGAAGGGTGACCTGGACAGGAGGAGCCCTGGTGTGAATGCCCAGAGACGGCAGGAGAAATCATGGTGTATATAAGGTGTCTTGAGTTTGGGATATGGGAAGATGAGAAGTCATATTGTATGGGACATACTTATACTAAAGAATTACTGGTTGTTTTTCTGAAATTCAGATTTGGGAATACTGTTAAGTGCTAAACCTAGCTGTCATGATAAAAAGCTGAAATTTACTGTTTGGGGATATTTTTTATAATTGTTTTCTTTCTGTTTTTAATGAAGACAGATAATGATAAAATAACAAATCAGCTCTAATTGATCCTTCCTATATGACAAAAGAATCATAGTCACCACACCAGGGCTCACCAGACTGAGTTCCGTGCTCTGCCTGCTTAACCTCATGTCATTCAAGCCTCCCAAGGTAGTGGTGCCCTGATTCCCAAATGGATGAGGAAAGCAGATCATAGTGGTTAGATCCTGGACTAGACACACAGAGAATCCAGAGGGAGTCAGGACACAAAATGAACCCATTTCTGGCAGGTCCTCCCATCCCTGTTAATCTGTAGTTTTTATATTTCCATATTACCTTCCGCCCAGATGTAGCTTTACCGGGTTGCTGCCAGGGAGAACAACTTTTTGAAATCTGCTATTTATTTTTCTTTCTTTCTTTCATTCGTTCGTTCTTTCTTTCTATTTCTTTAAGACGAGGTGTTGCTGTGTTGCCCAGCCTGGGGTGCAGTGGCACGATCTCAACTCACCGCAACCTCTGCCTCCCTAGTTCAAGTGATTCTCCCACCGCAGACTCCCTAGTAGCTGGGATTATAGGTATGTGACACCGTGCCTGGCTAATATTTTAGTAGAGATGGGGTTTCTTCATGATAACCAGGCTGGTCTCAAACTGCTGGCCTCAAGTGATCCACTTGCCTAGGCCTCCCAAAGTGCTGGGATTAGAGGTGTGAGCCACTGTGCCCAGCCTAAACACACACATATATATATAAAATATAATATATATATATAAATATAATATATATATAAAATATAAATAAATATATATATATATATTTTTTTTTTGAGACAGAGTCTCACTTTGTCGCCCAGGCTGGAGTGCAGTGGTGCGATCTCGGCTCACTGCAAGCTCTGCCTCCCGGGTTCACGCCGTTCTCCTGCCTCAGCCTCCCGAGTAGCTGGGACTACAGGCGCCCACCACCACGCCCGGCTAATTTTTTGTATTTTTTTAGTAGAGACGGGATTTCACCATGTTAGCCAGGATAGTTTTGATCTCCTGACCTCATGATCTGTCTGCCTCAGCCTCCCAAAGTGCTGGGATTACAGGCGTGAGCCACTGTGCCTGGCCAAAAATATTTTTTAATAGCACCACACTGTAGGCTGGGTGCAGTGGCTCACACCTGTAATCCCAGCATTTAGGGAGGCCGAGGCGGGTGGATCACTTGAGGTCAGGAGTTCGAGGTTTTGGTCTCAAAACTTGAGGTTTTGGTCTCAAAAAAAAAGAAAAGAAAAGAAAAGAAATGTTACTTTCATAAAATAAAAATAACACACTAAAGTATACATGTATAGAAAAAAAATTCCCAACTTCCAGGGAGAACGTCTGTAAATATTTTTGATTTATTTTCTTCAGTTACTTTTCCATATATCAATATTTTTGCATGCATTTAAAAACTACAATTTTTTTTTTGAGACAGAGTCTCACTCTGTCTGTCGCCCACGCTGGAATGCAGTGGCAGGATCTCAGCTCACTGCAAGCTCTGCCTCCCAGGTTCACACCCTTCTCCTGCCTCAGCCTCCCGAGTAGCTGGGACTACAGGCGCCCACCACCACGCCTGGCTAAATTTTGTATAAAAAATACAATTTTTTTTAAGACAGGGTCTAGCTCTGTTGCCCAGGCTGCAGTGTGCAGTGGCACGATTTTGGCTCACTGAAACTTCCACCTCCTGGGTTCAAGTGATCCTGCTGCCTCAGTCCCCCGAGTAGCTGGGACTACAGGGGCGCACCACCATGACTGGCTAATATTTTTATGTGTATTTTTAATAGACATGGGGTTTCACCATGTTGGCCAGGCTGGTATCGAACTCCTGACCTCAAGTGATCCTCCTGCCTCAGTCTTCCAAAGTGTCGGGATTATAGGTGTGAGTCACTGCACCTGGCCTCTTTTTTTTTTTTTTTAATTACTTTTGGCTGGTCACGGTGGCTCACACCTGTAATCCCAGCACTTTGGGAGGTCAAGGCTGGTGGATCATGAGGTCAGGAGTTCCAGACCAGCCTTGCCAAGATGGTGAAACCCCATCTCCACTAAAAATACAAAAATTAGCCGGGCGTGGTGGTGGGTGCCTGTAATCCCAGCTACTCAGGAGACTGAGGCAGAGAATTGCTTGAACCCAAGAGGCAGAGGTTTCAGTGAGCCGAGATGATGCCACTGCACTCCAGCCTGGACGGCAGAGTAAGACTCTGTCTCAAAAAAAAAAAAAAAAGATTTTATTTTTTAATTAAAAAATGTACGGATTTATTTATTATTATCATTATTATTTTTGGAGACAGAGTTTTACTCTTGTCACCCAGGCTGAAGCGCAATGGCAGGATCTCAGCTCACTGCAACGTCTGCCTCTGGAGTTCAAGCAATTCTCCTGCCTCAGCCTCCCAAGTAGCTGGGATTACAGGCCTGCGCCACTGTGCCAGGCTAATTTTGTATTTTTAGTACAGACAGGGTTTTACCATGTTGGCCAGGCTGGTCTCAAACTCCTGACCTTGGGTGATCCACCCGCCTCAGCCTCCCAAAGTGCTAGAATTACAGGAGTGAGCCATCGTGCCTGTCCTATTTATTAAATTTAATTAATTAATTAATTAATTTCTGAAACTGAGTCTTTGTCGCCCAGGTTGGAGTGTAGTGGTGTGATCTGGGCTCACTGCAACCTCCACCTCCTGGGTTCAAGCAATTGTCTGCCTCAGCCTCCCGAGTAGCTGGGATTACAGGTGCCCGTCACCATGCCTGGCTAAATTTTGTATTTTTAGTAGAAATGGGGTTTCACCATCTTGGCCAGGCTGGTGTTGAACTCCTGACCTCGTGATCCACCCACCTGGGCCTCCCAAAGTGCTGGGATTACAGGCGTGAGCCACTGCTCCCGGCCTTATTTACTTACTTTTAATGGAGTCCCACTCTGTCGCCCAGGCTGGAGTGCAGCAGCGCCACCTCGGCTCACTGCAACCTCTGCCTCCCGTGTTCAAGCAATTCTCGTGCTGTGCCTTAGCCTGCTGAGTGGCTGGGACTACAGGCATGTGACACCATGCCCGGCTAATTTTTTTTTTTTTTTTTTTTTGCGACAGAGTTTTGCTTTTGTTGCCCAGGCTAGAGTGCAATGGTGCGATCTTGGCTTACCGCAACCTCCGCCTCCCGGGTTCAAGCGATTCTCCTGCCTCAGTCTCCTGAGTAGCTAGGATTACAGGCATGCTCAATCATGCCCAGCTAACTTTTTGTATTTTTAGTAGGGATGGGGTTTCTCCATATTGGTCAGGCTGGTCTTGAACTCCCAGCCTTGGGTAATCCGCCCACCTCAGCCTCCCAAAATGCTGGGATTATAGGCATGAGCCATTACTCCTGGCCTAATCCACATTCCATTATGTGGATTATTTAACCCCATTATGAGAAATTTGTTTATGCTTTCTTTCATTATTATACATGACACTTAAAAAATATTATTGTATGTTAGTTATCTTTTGCACTGTTTTTTGAGACCGAGTCTCCCTCTGTTGCCCAGGCTGGAGTGTCATGGCATGATCTCAGCTCACTGCAACCTCAGCCTCCCAGATTCAAGTGATTCTCGTGTCTCATGTAGTAGTTGGGACTACGCGCATGCACCATGCACCATGACATCCGGCTAATTTTTGTATTTTTAGTAGAGACGGGGTTTCACCATGTTGCCCAGGGTGGTCTCAAAGTCTGGCCTTGGCCTCCGAAGTGCTAGAATTACAGGCATGAGGCGGCCACATTAGTTTTCAAATGCAGACGAAACAAGGGACCGTTGAATGCCTGTTGTCTCAGGTGTGCTCCTAGGCACGGGTTCCAAACTTACAGGTACAAACTTACTTATGGGTAGAGAGACAGATAATAAGTACGTGGTCTGTAAATGTGGTTAATTTCCCCAGAACAGAATCCTGGAATACTGGTCTGAGAGGGTATAATTATTTTAAAATATTTTTGGGGCCAGGTGCGTTGGCTTAGCCTGTAATTCCAGCATTTTGAGAGGCAGGAGGATCACCTGATCCCAGGAGTTTGAGGCTACACTCCAGCCTGGGCAACGGAGTGAGACTCCGAGCGTCAAGAAACAAAACAAAATAAACAAACAAAAAAACTTTTGGCTTACACCGCCAAACTCATGTCCAGGAATTTTGAGGCGATTTATGTGCTTCCAACAGTATAAGACTGATAAGAGTGATTACCTACCAGACCCTGTGTTTGAAGGTTATCATTTGAAACTGATTTTTAATTTGTTTTTTTTTTTTTTTTTTTTTTTTTTTTGAGACGGAGTCTGGCTCTGTCGCCCGGGCTGGAGTGCAGTGGCCGGATCTCAGCTCACTGCAAGCTCCGCCCCCCGGGTTTACGCCATTCTCCTGCCTCAGCCTCCCGAGTAGCTGGGACTACAGGCGCCCGCCGCCTCGCCCGGCTAGTTTTTTTGTATTTTTTTTTTTAGTAGAGACGGGGTTTCACCGTGTTCGCCAGGATGGTCTCGATCTCCTGACCTCGTGATCCGCCCGTCTCGGCCTCCCAAAGTGCTGGGATTACAGGCTTGAGCCACCGCGCCCGGCCTTTAATTTGTTTAGTAGAAAACCCAGCTTCTTATAGTTTTAATTTATATGTCTTGGGTTAGCAGAATGGTTGACTATTTTTTTTCAGTCGTTCCTTCAAATAGTGAGTCCTCTGCTGGGCTCTATTTGTGGAATATTCCTTTTCTTCTTCAAGGATGTTTGATATCTCTTTTTTCTTCACAGATGTTTGATATTTCCTTTTTCATCTATTGTGTTCTTACCATTTCTAGGATGTTTCTAGGCTTTCTATTCTATTTCTTGTTCTGTACCACACTGAAATGCTTGCGGTAGCTTTACAATTTCTTTTTGACATCTGTTAGGGCAAGTCTACCTTCATGCCTGCTTTTGTTTCCAAGGGGGGAAAACGATAGCTGTTTTCGACTATTTAGTTTTCCAGGTGAACTAAGAATTTTGTGAAGTCTAAGAAATGTTGTTAGCATGACACTAAACCTATACGTCGATTAGGAAAGAAAGGTTGCATAATCAGCTTGGCAAAGGGTTATTGGAACTGGCTTTTAATCTTGACTGGAGCTGGAGCACAACTTCCCTGTAAGGCAGACCTGTGCTCCTCTTGGACTTGGGCGACCTCGATAGTGGTGTGTTCCTTTGTTTGGTGTTCAAAGTAGAGAGAGGTCCATTAAGTAGCTCCCTAGAGAAGCAGTGGCGGCTCAGGCCAGCCCAGCCCCTGGGAAGGCCATCTGCATGGCGGCCGGGAGCCCGGGTCCTGGTGGGCCGGCTCGGGCAGGCGCTTGACCCCTGGGGCCTGCGAGGGGCTGCGGCCACCGGAAGGGGCTGGCTGAGCGCAGCTCGCTGGGTCCTCCGCGCCTTCGGAGCAGGTAAGGCACGCGGGGGTGCGCGCGCGCGGGCCGGAGGGGCGCTGGGGTCAGGGAAGGGGCGCCCCTTCTCTTTTGCACCCAACCAGCCCGGGCCTCCCCAGGAGCCCAGACCCCCGAGCTTGCAGTCACTGCTGGCTGCGCCTTTGAGCCTCGCGCAACCGCAGGGAGCGTCGAGCAGGGGTCGCAAGGGAGTCGGGGAGGAGACGCGTAGGCCGACAGAGGTCCCTAATTCGGGGCTCCTAGGGGTCAGGGTAGGGCTAAAAGGGAGTAAGTCCATCTGAGTTTGAGGGGGTGGGCGTCAGCCTGTGGAGGGGGGGCCAGCGTCCCTGTCCCGGGGGCGGGTATGCGGTCCGGGTACTTCGGGGGTGAGGTCGCGGTCCTGCCCTGGCGCTTGAGGTCGGGATCCAGTTAGATGTCCGGGGTCTGGGTCCCCGGCTCCTCCCGCGCTCCCCTCCCCCACGGCGCCGGACCCCGGCAGCCCGCCCCGCCTAGTACTCGGACCGCTTGCCGGCGCCGGCGCCGGCCCCGCCCCCGGAGGCCCCGCCCCGGTGCGCAGGCCCCGCCCCCTAGCGCCCCCTGGCCCCGCCCCGCTGCTCGCCCATTCAGATGTGGGTCAGGGGTGAGCGGGCGGCGCCGACGTCACAAGCTTCCAAGATGGCGCTGGGCGGGCGGCTGTGAGAGGCGCTCGGGGCGCGCTGGGCGGGGAGCCGAGCCGAGCCGGCGGCAGACGGACGGGGCGGACGCGTGCGGCGCGAGCCGGGCGCTGAGGACAAGGGCCGCTGGTAGGGCCGGCCGGCCGGCGGGCGGAGCGCCGCCGCCGACGCACACGAGGTGAGGGGCAGCCTTGGGGGGCGGGGGGCGCGGGGCGCGGGCGGGGGCCGCGGGCCGGGCGCGTCCCCGGAGAGAGGGGCGTGGGCGCGCGCGCGCCCGGGCGACGTGGGACTGCGCGCGTGGGGGACGCGCTCGCGTCTGGCGGGCCTGGGCGGGGGCGCACGCGGGACCCCTGGCAGGCCCGGGCTTTGTGGGCCAGATGCCCAGAGGGGCGCGGGCGGTGGGGCACCCGGGGCACAAAGCCCACGGGGCCGCGCCAGGCCCAGGAGGCGCGGGTCTGCGGAGCGGGGGTCGGCGGGCGAGCGGGCGCCGGCTCTTTGTGCCTTTTCATTAGCAATCTAATCCGAACAGCGTCGGGCGAGCTGCGCTGCCTGACAGGCGGGAGGGCTCCCATTATGCAAACGGCCCTGCGCCCGCGGCCGCCCCCTCGCTGGAGGATTTTGCGATTTCCAGAACTGCGGTCTTGCACTGTCTGCGGTCTTCTCTCTTCTTGCCTCCTCCCCGCGGGAAGACTGGCCACGGCAGGGGCAGGGGCAGGGGCGGGCCTGGAGGGGCCGCTCCCAGAGGGCCAGGCTCTGCGCCTGGTGGGCTCGCTGCCCTGCCCCCAGACCTCTCCTGTAGGCAGCCGCTTGGCAGGAAGAGAGATGGGCTTGGGGGAGGGGGTCGGCTGGCAGGGGGAAGGGACCGGCTGGCTGAGGGAGGGGGCTGAGGGGCCCCAGCTTGTCACTCTCTGTTTATCTTCCAAGATGGTTCATATTCACACAGGCTTGGGTGTGTGCGTGGTGGGGGGGAAATGCCTCTCCCTGGGGGGCAGTGACTTGCGGAGAGGAGGGAATGAGGCCAGATAATGCTCCCAACGGCCCCACCCAGAACTGCCTGGGACTGCCTGTGTAAGGGAGCCCAATGCTGAGCCGGATGGGTTGGAGCGGTGTTAAAGTTATTTATCCATGTCTTCTATCCCCTGCACCCCTAGTCTTTTCTAGTAGGAGTTGCCAAGCACATCTGGAAAGCTATGTTCCCGACCCCCCACTCCCCCAGCAGCAGGAGGGGTGTAACCCAGGGAAGCCACCCCTCTGACATATGTGCTGGGGGGAGGGGCAGAGCCTTGCCCATAGGAATCCTGTGGCGGTGGGTTGTTGACTGATGTGGGGATTGCTGTGTCTCTTGTGCTGTCGGAGAGCTGGCAGGTAGTGGAGGGGCCTTGGGAGCTCCTAGGGTGAACTCAAGGCTGTCCTCTAAGGATCCAGGATGGAGGGATGGAGCTGGGTCACTCAAACCTAAGGCCTTTCTGGGTCTAGCATTTATTGCTTCCTGGTTTCTGGCTTTGCTTCTTTGCCTCCATTCTCATCTGCCAGTGTCTGGACTCCCTGGGCCTTCAAGCAGACATTTTCAGGAGCACAGGCCATGTGGTTGGTCTGGAGCCCTGTGGCAAGGAGAGTGTGCATGCTTGGTGGAGCAGGGTTGCTGTAGTAGTCTGAAAAACAGATGAGCTGGCCTCTGGAGACAAAACTGTGTGGCGAGACTGCTGGTTTAGTGAGTTCTGAACACCAAGAACAGGGCTGGGAGTCTGATGCTTGGGGGCTGAACTGAGTCCTGTGGCCCAGAATTGTTGCCTGGAAGTGAACGTTCCGTCTTGTGCCATTGAGATTGTGAAGATCTCTAGGTCCCACAGAACAAGCAATAGACTTGGAAGGCTGGGAAGAGGCTCCCCAGCTGCCTCCCTTCGGAGGTCAGAGCTCTCAGGTGGGTCGGCAGGCCAGTGTCGGGTTGGGGGAGGGAGGTTGTAGAGTGCCTGTAGCCCAGCTTTTCTGGCCAGTTGGCTCTGAGTGCTGCTGTGTGCCCAGCAACCTCTCCCTGCGGTGTTTTTCTGCCAGTTGTTGGAACTTGTAGATTAGTCACTGAGGTTTTACGACCGATTCCTGAAAAGAAAAATCTCCCTCTGGTTGCTGGCTCTGTGTAGAGGAAGAAGAAGCCCGAGGGAGTCAGGCCTTTAATTAAAGCAAAACCGAAATGATTGTGAAGTTGCTGGAAGGAGAAGAGAAGGCGCAGGTGGGGCAGGGGTGATGAGTCCTGATGAGTCCTGATGAGTCCTGTTGTGCTGCATGATACCTGCTCTGGGGACAGGTAGGCACGATCCCATCCGATCCCATCCTCGATCCTCGGTCTTGGCCAGCAGCCCAGCCTTCTTCACAAGCTGCAGTCCTGGATTAATCCTCACGTAGTGTTTTCTTTCCGTAGATCAGATTTCTCATTTTGTTAATAAGCGCAGCCTCCCGTCCACTTGAAGTCAGCTGTTGTGGACGAGGAGCAACAGGGTTTTGCATTATTGAGCTGATAGCCTGCTGCCTTCCTCGAGTCCTTATTGTTTGCGGGGTCAGATCTGAGGGGTGGGGGAAGTGCCATTTAATCAGCAGCTAGCCCCTGGAGAAGAGCTGGCGGGGCAGTTCTGGAGAGAGAGAGCCGTGAGGAAGGAATAAAGTTCAGTTTACCCAGGGGACTTGTGGTTCCAACCTTATTGCTTGGTCTGTTGGCCTTGAGCAGTCAGCCCCACCCCATACCTTGTCTTGCCTGCTGCCCCCAGTACCTGATCCCTGGGAGAGTGGGGTGCTTCTTCCTGGGCTGCTCTTGCTGGCCTGGGAGGCAGCTTTCACCACGGGAAGAAAGAACAAATTAAGTTCCTCCCCTCTTGTCTCCTCTGAGCCTGGCCGAGGAGGGACTCCTGTGGGGCAGTGAGAGGGGAACTGGACTTGGTCGCAAAGTCTGTAGTGCATTGCTGGCTCTGCCATTTACTTCCCTTGTGACCTTGGGCAGTGATTGACTCTCCTGCCTCATTTCTACAATGGGAACAGAACTTGAGTTTACATTCATGTATCACTGTTTTCTGGAGCTCAGCCTAGGGAAGTTAGACACTCAACAAATGATTATAAGATGGGGTGATAAGGGCTGGCATCTAGCGGAGCGCAGAGGGCATAGCGGTGGTGTGGGAGGAGCCCGCTGTGGGCTGGCTGAGAGCCCTGGATGCCATGTGGGTTGGGTTGGCCTGGAGGGGAGGGGTTTTAACCAGGAAGTGACTGCTGCTGGGTTTTAAAAGGCAGTGGTAGGGTAGAGGGTGGCAGGGGAGACAGCTGGAGAGCACTGAGGACGTGGACCCACAGATACTGTGTGAGTTGGGAAGCCCGCTTGGGAGACCCCACTGCCAGCCAGGCATGTATGCGGCTCTTTTTCGAGCTTTTTATTCATTCCTCCACGTTTTCTGAGCACAAACTCAGTGCCTGGACCCCTTGGTTTAGACCAAATCGTGTTGGCCCCTGCTTTCTGGCGCTCACAGACTTGCCTGGGTGGGGTGATAGAGGCGCTTGCAGTTCAGCACGCCGTCTGGTCTCCTCTAGAGGAGTGAAGGAGCTGCTTTTGGAAGTTCAGTAGCTTGCTTGGGGGCTGGAGGGTAAGTGCCGTTGATTCCACCGCCTGTGGAGGCCCATATAGTGTGGTGTCTGGAGAGATTTGAGATCCCACTAGGGAGGAGTGGGGCTGAAAGCCCCCTCCCTAAGAGAGGTCCTGGCTCCCATTTAGGGGCTTCTGAACCAGCCCTTCCAGTTTGACTCTGCCTGGCACCGCCAGGGTTCCCTTCCTGCTGGGAGGGGCCTTGCCCTAAGGGTTAGGGACCTGGGCTGGGGGAGGGCTCTGAGGAGGGACTGGGCCCCGAGGGACTGAGGGACTGCAGGCTTGCTTGCCTTGAGCCCAGTTTTAGCTGGGAGTGGCAAAGCAAGAAAAGCTGGTGGGGGTAGGAGCTGTGTGTGGGCCCCCAGTGAGCTTGATAAGGGAGGGAAGGCTGGGAGCTGGTTCCAGCCCGCCACAGTTCAGGAGGGAAGGGCCAGACTGCCTGAGAGGGGTGTGGCAGCACTGAGTGGGGAGAGGGACCGTAAGAAACTGCTTGGGACCCTCGGGAAGGTGGCCAGGCTTTGGGGAGGCCCTCCTTCTGACTATTCTATTTTCCTCTTTTCTTTTCTTTTCCTTTTCTTTTCTTTTCTTTTTTTTTTTTTTTGAGACGGAGCCTTGCTCTGTCGCCCAGGCTGGGGTGCAGTGGCCGGATCTCAGCTCACTGCAAGCTCCACCTCCCGGGTTTACGCCATTATCCTGCCTCAGCCTCCTGAGTAGCTGGGACTACAGGCGCCCGCCACCTCGCCCGGCTAGTTTTTTGTATTTTTTAGTAGAGATGGGGTTTCACCGTGTTAGCCAGGATGGTCTCGATCTCCTGACCTCGTGATCCACCCGTCTCGGCCTCCCAAAGTGCTGGGATTACAGGCTTGAGCCACCGCGCCCGGCCTTCTTTTCTTTTCTTTTCTTTTTTCTTTCTTCTTTTTGTGGTAATGTTAGTGGGTGGAGAGTGGGAGTGCAGCCTCGGTGTTAGAACAGGGGGACTTGGGGGTTCTTCTGATGGTGAGAGGGAACAGGGATGGGTCAGCCAGGTCCCTCTAACCTAGAGGCAGCTGTTTTTTGTTTGGTGGGCGGCGCATCGTAGGATCTTAGGTGCATGTTCTCTGTTTAGGGGTGATCATACACGGGGTGTGGTGAGGAGGGAGTGTGTGGAGTCCCCAGCCTTCCCGTGGCAGTTCCCAGTGTGACTAAAAGAAGGCAGGGATTGGGTTTGGTTAGGTGGGTGCTTCCAGATGAGAGCTGGCCTGCTGTGGAAATGGAAGAGTTCCTGGCTCTGGCAGGGGTGTGGCTGCTGTACAGACTTGTCCCCTGCCGTCCTGGGCTGTTGCCCTGCGGCTTGGGCTTCGGCTTCATTCCTCTGGGTGGGTGGGTTCTCTCTGGCAAGTGTGGGAAGGGGCCGCTCCCATTACCACACTGAGGCCTGAGCCCCTTTGAGGGGGAGGATCTGTTGCATGGCCTTTGCAGCCCTCTCACCCCTGCTGCAGTGCGGGAGGTGAGGCCGCAGCACTCGGGAGATGGTAAGCTGTTGGTGACCTCTCATTCACAAAGTAAGGGAGAAGGGAGGGTGGGGCCTGGGACTTTGGTGACTTGTCCTTGTGTGGACACAGTGGGGCTTTTCTGGGTGATGAGTGCAGGCTGCACATTCACCCAGCACTTGCTGTTGCTCATGCTGCCTGGCAGAGGCCTGCCTGCTGGTGCCCTGGTTCTCACCTTGGGCTATACCTGTCTCTGGGGTGGGCCCAAGGCACTAGCTTTTCCTGAAGCTTTTGAAGTGAACCTGGTGTGCAGCAGAGTTTGAGAACTGCTTCTCTAGCAGGTGATGCATCTTTGTTGATAATAGAATCCACAGGTGGAAGGATGAGTAGCCCGAGCAGCCGGCGCTTTTACCTGCGGTGCTCACTGACTGCTTTACTCCGAGGACCTGGCGGGGTCAGCAGTTATCCAGTGAATGAATTGGTAGAATCAGTCATGCCGATTCTTGGGTAGTTACTGGGCACAAAGGGTGAACAGCAGGAAGAACCTAGACCTTGTGCAATGGGGGCTTCTCCTGGGAGGTCCTCTGGAGGTGGGTCCTACTAACCGTGTAGCATGGGCTTTTGGAGTCTGCCTGGCCTGCTTTCCTGGCTGCATTCTTGGGCTCTTGTTGGCCTGTATGTAGTTTGGTGGGGCCTCACATAGTGCAGTTTGGGTTGAGCAGACGTGGCCAATAATGGGAGCCCCTGGGACTCCTGGGACCTCTGCCTCGTTCTCCCTGGAAGAGAAGAGATTTGTCCCTGAGGTTGGTTTCCTGGGCTGTGTTATATGAGGAAGGTATATGAGGCCACTAATAGGGGCAGTGAGGGAAGAGTGGGAGGGGACTGAAGGTGGAGGGGACAGGACAGGAGGCAGAGCTTTAGGTAGGGCCTGGCTGGGCCTGGCCCCCTTTGTTGGAACAGAACAATGGATTGTTCTGGGGTTTTGTTTGTATTTGAGGGAGAGAGGCTATAAGACAGCTCCTGCCAGCTAGGAGCAGCCTATCATGTGAGGGGACAGGTAAGGCCCCTGGGTGTGGTTCTGATCAGCATCCTGGGTAGGAAGTCTTGCCCTTTAGAGAAGGGACAGCAACCTGGCCAGGGGCAATAGAGGAGATGGGAAAAGGAGCTGAGAAGGAAGGGGTGGTGCACATCTTGGTAGCTGGGCCTAGGTAGTCCTGTTCTGAGTGAGTGATCTGGGGATGGATTCCTGCCCTAGGTCTTGTGCCCCTTCACTGCAGCCCTCTCCGGAACCCCATGGCCCTTCCCCTTTGTGGAAGCAGCTGCTGTTATAGTTTCTGTCTGGCTGGTACCAGGGAACTTGGCTTGGAAGATGGGAGGAGGATGGTCCCCACGGAGTTCCGACAGAAGGCCAGGAAGGTAGTGGTGAAGAGGTAAGCACTCATCCTGGGCTTGTTCCTGGGCTCAGCCTGGCAGTGGGCATTTTACACCCGATTCAGTTATCAGAACACACCAGTGTGGTCCTCATCATTTTGTCAGTCCTTGTTGTACAAGTGGCTCAGAGAAGTTAAAGAGAGTCATACGTCTAGAGAGTGAGTGGAGGAGCTCCAGGTGAAGTGTGTGAAAGCCTCGGACACATTTGTGAGTGAGGACTCCTTACTCTGCGCAGTGCTTGGGCTGGAGGGCAGCTGAGATTTTCATTTTGAATGGGGTAGTGGGATGGCTGCTCTTGACAAAGCCAGGGAGTCTGGTTCCCAGAGTGGGAAGGTGGTCCCCTGCAGGTCCCCTGCTCCTCCCCAAGGACCAGGGGCCAGAGAGCATTCTCTGGGTCGTCCTCATCTTTCCAGTCACACGCAGCTCCTTACTGTCTGGTATGTGGGAATCTTCTGCCCCACGGCATCCTGTGCCTTTGCCGAACACCTCCAGGAGAGCCATGTGGGGGATGGTCTGGACGTTGCAGGGACCAGAGCTGAGCTCTTGAGATTCTTTGAGTGTGGACAAACGAGGTGCCCTTGGTGGTGTGGGGACGCAGGCAGGGTAGCTCCTCTGGGCGACTCTTGGTAGGTTGTCTTCTGGTAGATGGACTGGGGGTGCGGGTTCTGGTGCTTCAAGGTGGTTGTCCTCTGTGAACCAGATCCCAG
Organism: Macaca thibetana thibetana; assembly: GCF_024542745.1. Lineage (NCBI taxonomy): Eukaryota > Metazoa > Chordata > Mammalia > Primates > Cercopithecidae > Macaca > Macaca thibetana. The sequence goes on from NC_065587.1 coordinate 30,663,798, forward strand.
GGACCAGGCGTCAGCCCCGTGCTGGCAGAAGGGAGAGGGTTGTTGCCAAAGTCTCACATTCCAGGCATGTGTTGATGCTGATAAGGCAGCAGGGCTGGCTTAGCCGCTTTGGGCAGGAGGGGACTTTGACTTCATGCCCCCAGCAGGCAGCATGCACATCTTGCTCCCTCCCCCACCGACCTCCTCTGCTTGCAGGGGCAGTGCCGCGCTCAGCAGCGTTGCTGGCTTAGTAGCAGGCCTCTGGAGGCCTATTGATGGATTCTGCCAGCACTGCCTCTTGGAGTATTCGAGGATGCCATTGGAAATGTCACTTCCTTTTATTTGCTGAAATTTGTTACTCTCAGGTTTGGCAGTAGGCCCCTTGTCCAAGATTTCAGTTTTTGGGGAACTTCAGTTTTGTGGAAAGATGACTCCTGCTTCCTCTGTGGGCCAGTCTCTTAACCTCTCCAGGCCTCATTCTCCTTGCCTATAAATGAGTTGTTAGACTCAAAGTTGTTTGCAGACCCTGGGGATCCCCAATACCTTTTTCAGTATATTTAAAAGTTACGAGGTCGGATGGGGTGCTCACGCCTGTAGTCCCAGCACTTTGGAAGGCCAAGGCGGGTGGATCATCTGAGGACGGGAGTTCCAGACCTGCCTGGCCAATATGGTGAAACCCTTCCTCTCCTAAAAACAAAAATTAGCCACGTGTGGTGGCACATGCCTGTAGTCCCAGCTACACAGGAGGCTGAGGCAGGAGAATGACTTGAACCTGGGAGGCAGAGATTGCAGTGAGCCAAGATTTTGCCACTGCACTCCAGCCTGGGTGACAGAGTGAGACTCCCATCTCAAAAAAAAAAAAAAGAAAAAAAGTCGCTGGCCCCTGCCCTGGGTGGACACTTGCACTGCCAGAGTTGTGTTCCCCACTGTCAGCCAGCACTGGGGGCTGAGACCCACCAGTTCTACACATGTCCAGGGGAGGCAGTACAGATGACTGAGTATTAAATCTAGACCTTTAATTACACATCTTTTTACTTTTCTATGTGATGAAATAGGAAGGATACATGAGGCATTTTTTGAGATGGAGTCTCGCTGTTGCCTAGGCTGGAGTGCAGTGGTATGATCTCAGTTCGCTGCAACCTCCACCTCCCGGGTTCAAGTCATGCTCGTGCCTCAGCCTCCCGAGTAGCCGGGATTACAGGCACCCACCACCATGCCTGGTTAATTTTTTCTATTTTTAATAGAGTCTGGGTTTCGCCTTCTTGGCCAGACTGGTCTTGAACTTCTGATCTCAGGTGATCCGCCTTCCCTGGCCTCCCAAAGTGCTGGGATTACAGGCATTAGCCACCATGCCCGGCATGAGGCTTTAAAAATTTTTTTTTGTTTTTTCTGGTTTTTTTGGTGTTAGGTTGCCTAGGCTGGAGTGCAGTGATGATGTAATCACGGCTTAGTGCAGCCTCACCTTCTGGGCTCAAATGATCCTCCTGCATAAGCCTCCCGAGTAGTTAGGACCACAGTCATGCCCACACCCAGCTAATTTTTTTTTTTTTTAGAGGTGGGGTCTCCCTGATCTTGAACTCCTAGGCTCAGCCAATCCTCCTACCATGACCTCCTAAAGTGTTGGGATTACAGGTGTTGAGCCACTGCGTCCAGCCTACATAGCAACTTTGTTTTTTTTGAGATGGAGTCTCTCTTGCCCAGGCTGGAGTGCAGTGGCACAATCTTGGCTCACTATAACCTCTGCTTCCCGGGTTCAAGCAATTCTACTGCCTCACCCTCCGAAGTAGCTGAGATTATAGGTTCGTGCCACCATGCCTGGCTAATTTTTGTATTTTTAGTAGAGACTGGGCTTCTCCATATTGGGCAGGCTGGTCTCGAGCTCCTGACCTTGTAATCGCCTGCCTTGGCCTCCCAAAGTGCTGGGATTATAGACGTGAGCCACCGCACCTGGCCTACATAGCAACTTTTGTTTTTTCCTTGAAACGGAGTCTCGCTCTGTTGCCCAGGCTGGAGTACAGTGGCGCAGTTCTGCCTCAGCCTCCCGAGTAGCTGGGATTACAGGCATCTGCCACCACACCTGGCTAATTGTTGTATTTTTAGTAGAGACAGGGTTTCTTTTATTTATTTATTTATTTATTTATTTTTAATTTTAATTTTTTTTTTTTTTTGAGACGGAGTCTCACGCTGTTGCCCAGGCTGGAGTGCAGTGGCGCGATCTCGGCTCACTGCAAGCTCCGCCTCCTGGGTTCACGCCATTCTCCTGCCTCAGCCTCCTGAGTAGCTAGGACTACAGGCGCCCGCCACCGCGCCCGGCTAATTTTTTGTATTTTTAGTAGAGACGGGGTTTCACTGTGGTCTCGATCTCCTGACCTTGTGATCCGCCCGCCTCGGCCTCCCAAAGTGCTGGGATTACAGGCTTGAGCCACCGCGCCCGGCCTAAGACAGGGTTTCACCACATTAGCCAGGCTGGTCTCAAACTCCTGACCTCAGGTGATCCGCCTGCCTCGGCCCCCCAAAGTGTGGGATTACAGGTGGGAGCCACTGCGCCTGGCCAATAGCAACTTTTAAGAAACTCGTTTGTCAAGCTTTAGTGTAATATCAATGAAGAATAGACACATGGTTTTCTGAAAAAGTTATTAAAATACTCCTTCCTTTTTTCTGTGTAAGGCCAAATTTCTTTAAAGACTTTAATCAAAACCACATATCCTAACAGACTGAATGCAGGAGATAGAATCCAGCTACTTCTGTTAGACCAGACATTAAAGAGATTTATAAAAGTGTGAAGCAACGCTATCCTTTTTTTTTTGTTTTTTTGAGATGGAGTCTTGCTGTGTCGCCAAGCTATAGTGCAGTGGCATTATCTCTGCTCACTGCAACCCCCACCTCCTGGGTTCAAGTGATTCCCCTGCCTCAGCCTCCCGAGTAGCTACAGGTGTGCGCCACCACACCCAGCTAGTTTTTGTATATGTATATATATATATTTTTAGTAGAGATGGGGTTTCACCTGTTGGCCAGGATGGTGTGGATTCTTTTTTTTTTTTTTTTTTTTTTTTTGAGACGGAGTCTGGCTCTGTCGCCCAGGCTGGAGTGCAGTGGCCAGATCTCAGCTCACTGCAAGCTCCGCCTCCCAGATTCACGCCATTCTCCTGCCTCAGCCTCCCGAGTAGCTGGGACTACAGGCGCCCGCCACCTCGCCCGGCTAGTTTTTTGTATTTTTTTTAGTAGAGACCGGGTTTCACGGTGTTAGCCAGGATGGTCTCGATCTCCTGACCTCGTGATCCACCCGTCTCGGCCTTCCAAAGTGCTGGGATTACAGGCTTGAGCCACCACGCCCGGCCGGTGTGGATTCTTGACCTCGTGATCTGCCCGCCTTGGCCTCCCAGAGTGCTGGGATTGCAAGTGTGAACCACCATGCGGCCCTTTTTTTTTTTTTTTTTTTTTTGTTGTTGTTGTTGAGATAGTCTCACTCTATCACCTAGGCTGGAGTGCAGTGGTGCAATCTCACCTCACTGCAACCTCTGCCTCCTGGGTTCAAGGGATTCTCCTGCCTCAGCCTCCTGAGTAGCTGGGATTACAGGTACCTGTTACCACGCCCAGCTAATTTTTGTATTTTTTAAAATTTTAATTTATTTATTTATATATTTTTTGAGATGGAGTCTGTCTCTCTCTCGCCCAGGCTGGAGTGCAGTGGCATGATCTTGGTTCACTGCAAGCTCCGCCTCCCAGGTTCACGCCGTTCTCCTGCCTCAGCCTCCTGAGTTAGGACTACAGGACTACAAGGGCAGGGACTACAGGCCCGCCACCACACCTGGCTAATTTTTTGTATTTTTAGTAGAGACATCCGTGTTAGCCAGGATGGTCTCGATCTCCTGACCTCGTGATCCGCCCGCCTCAGCCTCCCAAAGTGCTGGAATTACAAGCGTGAGCCACAGTGCTCGGTCTATTTTTTTTTTTTTTTTTTTTGAGAGGAAGTTTTGCTCTTGTTGCCCAGGCTGGAGTGCAATGGCATCATCTCAGCTCACTGCAATCTCCGCTTCCCTAGGATCAAGTGATTCTGCTGCCTCAGCCTCACCAATAGCTGGGATTAGAGGTGCGCACCAACACATTTGGCTAATTTTTGTATTTCACCTTGTTGGCCAGGCTGATCTTGGTGATCCACCCACCTTGGCCTCCCAAAGTGCTAGGATTACAGGCGTGAGCCACTGTGTCCGGCCCTTTTTTTTTTTTTTTTTTTTTTTTTTTTTGAGATGGAGTCTCACGCTGTTGCCCAGGCTGGAGTGCAGTGGCGCGATCTCGGCTCACTGCAAGCTCCGCCTCCCGGGTTCCCGCCATTCTCCTGCCTCAGCCTCCTGAGTAGCTGGGACTACAGGCGCCCGCCACCGCGCCCGGCTAATTTTTTGTATTTTTAGTAGAGACGGGGTTTCACTGTGGTCTCGATCTCCTGACCTTGTGATCCGCCCGCCTCGGCCTCCCAAAGTGCTGGGATTACAGGCTTGAGCCACCGTGCCCGGCCTTTTTTTTTTTTTTTTAAAGACAGAGTTTCGCCGTTGTTGCCCAGGCTGGAGTGCAACGGCAAGATCTCGGCTCACTGCAGCCTCCATCCCCCGACCCTCCCCTGGGGTAAAGCCTTTCTCCTGCTTCAGCCTCCCAAGTTGCTGAGATTACAGGCACCCGTCACCATGCCTGGCTAATTTTTTGTAGAGATGGGGTTTCACCATGTTGGCCAGGCTGGTCTCGAACTCCTGACCTCAGGTATCCACCCACCTTGGCCTCCCAAAGTACTGGGATTACAAGCGTGAGCCACTGTGCTCAGCCTTTTTAAAAAAAATTTGCTTTTCTAATACAGTAAGTAGAACAGTGATGTGTAAAGTAGTCTCTCTTTACCTGTGGGGGTATGTTCCAAAACCTCCATCGGAGGCCTGGAACCATAGGTAGTGCTGAACCCTATATGTGATGTTTTTTCTATACATACGTGCCTGTACTAAAATTTAATTCATGAATTAAGCATAGTGAGGAAATAATAAAATAGGACAGTTATAACAATATGTTATAAAAGTTACGTGGATATGCTCTTTCCCCTTTTTTTTTTTTGAGACGGAGTTTCACTGTTGTTGCCCAGGCTGGAGTGCAATGGCACGATCTCGGCTCACTGCAACCTCCGCTTCCCAGGTTCAAGCGATTCTCTTGCCTCAGCCTCCCTAGTAGCTGGGATTATAGGTATGTGCCACCACGCCTGGCCAATTTTGTATTTTTAGTTGGTCAGGCTGGTCTTGAACTCCCGACCTCAGGCGATCCGCCCGCCTCGGCCTCCCAAAGTGCTGGGGGGTAACAGGTATGAGCCACCGTGCCTGGCCGGATATGCTCTTTCCTTTAACATATTTAATACTCACCTATTTTCTACCCGCAGTTGACCAAGGATAACAAGCTGAGGAAAATGAAACTGAATAAGGGGTCACTACTGTAATACATGGTAACATCAAATACTGCAACAGCCCGGATGCAGTGACTCACACCTGTAATCCCAGCACTTTGGGAGGCTGAGGCTGCAGAATGGCTTGAGGCAGGAGCTCGAGGTTGCAGTGAGCTATGATTGTACCACTGTGCTTCAGCCCGGGTGACAGAGCAGGACCCTGTCTCAGAAAAAACTCCACAAAGCAGTAACATAGAAGCCACATAAGCAGATGCTCTTTAGGAGTTCTAATTTAAGAATGTAAACAACACAATTTTAGAACCAGTGGCAAGGAGGGTGCTAGGCATTTCCCTCTTCACCACGTGCCTCTGTATCTTTCACATATTGTTTCACTCTATCTCTTCTCAGCCTTGGCTCTGACCAGCATTTGCTCACCTAATGAATGTTTATAAGTGCCTGCTACATGCCCGGTGCTGTGGCTGCTTGGGACAAAGGGTCTAACTTTGGGTACTGGTCTGTGGGGTGGTCGGGGGTAGACAGGAGGGAAGCGGCTTGGCAGCTGGTGCTGACGTTGGGAGCTGGAAGATAACAGGCAGTTCTGGCTTCACTGAGGAGGGAGTCGTGTGGGGGCAGGCTCCTCCCGGAATAGGGCACAGCCCGCAGGAGCTCTCAGGTGTGTCTGTGGAAGGGGTGAGGTGGGCTTGATACCCCTATGGGAAGTGCTTTGCTTGCCAGGCCTGAGCATGGACTTTATCCCAGGCATCAGAAATTTATTGAAAGCTTTGTTTTTTTTTTTTGAGATAGTTTTGCTCTCATTGCCCAGGCTAGAGTGCAATGACGCGATCTCAGCTCACTGCAACTTCCACTTCCCGGGTTCAAGTGATTCTCCTGCCTCAGCCTCCAGAGTAGCTGGGATTATGGGTGTGCGCCACCATGCTCAGCTAATTTTGTATTTTTAGTAGAGATGGGGTTTCTCCATGTTGGTCAGGCTGGGCTCGAACTCCAGACCTCAGGTGATCTGCCCGCCTCAGCTTCCCCAAGTGCTGGGATTACAGGCGTGAGATACCACGCCTGGCCCATTGAAAGCTTTAAGCAGGGGAGTGGCTTGATGAGATGGGTGTTTGAGAAAGATAACTCAGGGTTATTGGACTCTGAATTGGAGAGTACAGGGACTAGGCGAGGGTTGGCTGGAGGGGTTGCAGAGGGGTGATTGTGTTCTAGATGCTGATATTTTCACTTAGAGTGGCTCTGATTCTGCCCTTCTTTCCCCTGTAGACCTTGGGAGGTTTCCTGGGATTTCTCCCTCCTGGACAACTTCTGTTGAGTTGCCTGCCACCTCAGGTGTGGAGGCCCCAGGTTCTTTTGCTTTGTATGATTAGGACAGGGTGATATTTTCTGGGTTATCTCTTGTGGGAACTGAGCCCGCCAAAGCCCTCATTTGTGCATTGTTATAGCTGCCCAAGTGTGTGGCCCTGCTGCGTTTGATGGCTGTAGACCAGGTGACCTCTCAGGTGGTGAAAGGGGGGTGCTCTGTGAGTGCACCTCAGCTTTAGCATCTTGGCTTCTCTGTGGATTGGGATTTAGCTCCTCCCTGTACCAGGAAGGTCTCTTTCCTCTTTCTTCCTCTTTCTTTTCTCTCTCTTTTTTTTTTTTTTTCAATGAGACAGGGTCTCGCCCTGTTGCCCAGTCTGGTCTTGAACACCTGGACTCAAGCGAGCCTCCTGCCTCAGCCTCCCAGAGTGCTCAGATTAGAGGCATGAACCACCGCACCCGACGTTCCCTTCTTTTGAGACTTCTGCACAGAGCAGGCTCAGCTTCCTTAGTAGACTTAGCCATTGAACTCTAAGAGGTTATTTACAGAGGTGGAAATAGGCCGGGCACGGTGGCTCATGCCTATAATCCCAGCACTTTGGGAGGCCGAGGCAGGTGGATCACGATGTCAGGAGTTCAAGACCAGCCTGGCCAAGATGGTGAAACCCCGTATCTACTACAAAAATTAGCTGGGTGTGGTGACAGGTGCCTGTAATCCCAGCTACTCAAGAGGCTGAGGCAGGACAATCCCTTGAACCCAGGCAGCAGAGGTCTCAGTGAGCTGAGATTGCGCCACTGCACTCCAGCCTGGGCAACAGAGCAAGGCTCAAAACAAACTAAAAAGGTAAATTACATGTATATCTGTGTGTGCACAGTCTTAAAGAACAGAGATAAGTAGTGGTAAACTCACTATTGGTTGAATCGTGGGTGTCCCACTGAGCGAGACACAGTTGTTCCCTTGTGGCCACGTAGGAAATAGCCTCCCAAGTTCCTGGGACAGCCCATGCACTTCTCCCTGGCTTATCCCCACTTCCCTCTAGAAGCCAACAGTCTTCTGAATTGTGGGTCAGCCATCCGCTGGGTTTTGTCAGTTTCCCACCTTTGTCTGGATCCTGAAACTGCGAATGATTTTGGCTGAGTTCGCTGGGAGCCGGGCGCCCTGCACTCTTGGGACACGAGGAGCAACAGTTCCTGTGTTCCCATTCTCCATTTCGGTGTTCAAGGTGGCACTATCCACACATAATCACCTGTCCTACTGGCAGTGAGCATTTGGGTGGTTTTCTGGGTTTTGTTTTTGCTGCCTTCTGAGTAGCTGACTTTTCACCCCCAAGCTATGCTTCTTGAGGCAGAGAAGTGCCAGTTTATTTTGTTTTCTGTCTCTAAATCCAGTTCCTTAATGCACCACTGAGACTCAGTTTAGAAGTGCAGTGAAACTTTGTGAGCATTTTTCTCCCCAAGTCTGAATGGATCCCTCTCTGATTCTTTGAGTTCTTGGGCACTTCTCTGCTAGACACTTTCAAGTTACCTACTGGACAGGATAGACCTTCTTTATAAAGTATCACACTTGGAGGCTTTTCAGGCAGAGTGCCATAGATTGTAATATTTTCCATAGCAATTGCCCAATTTTATCTGTAAAAAATTGCTTTTTAAGGCCTGGTACAGTGGCTCACACTTGTAATCCCAACATTTTGGAAGGCTGAGGCAGCAGGATCACTTGAGCCCAGGAGTTTGAGACCAGCTTGGAAAACATAGTGAGACCTCATGTCTACAGAAAATTTTAAAAATTGGCTAGGCATTGTGGCATGCACCTTTAGTTCCGGCTACTCAAAAGGCTGAGACGGGAGGATCCCTTGAGCCCAGAAATTAGAGGTTGCAGTGAGCTATGATCGTGCCACTGCACTCCAGCCTGGGTGACAGAGCAAGACACAAAAAATCACAAAACTTCCAATGGATACCGAATGTATAACTTTTTTTTTTTCTTATTTGGAGTAAAATAACTTGATCCTTGATCGTTGGCTGTAGCTCCTGAGCCATTTGAGGCAATGGGGGGTTTTTGTGTTGATTACCTATGAAGGAACAAGTGGGCTGTTTCCTTCTCCCCAGCAGCTTCCTTTGACCCTAAATCCCTGAGAGCCTCACCCATTTTCTTCTTGGCTTCCTCCCTTTGATATGCCCAGCCGGCTCCTGCCCTAGCTGGCTGCCACCAGGACCTGCTGGAGGTTTTTGCTGGGAATTATTTGGTGTCCTGTTTGAACCTTGCTTGCTGTGCTCCCAAATTTCCTGTTTCTCCTGGGGTTGCCTTTCAGGATTTGCAGAACCCCTTCTCCTTTAGAAGTGTCAATTGGGGCTGGGTGTGGTGGCTCACGCCTGTAATCCCAGCACTTTAGGAGGCCGAGGTGGGCGGATCACCTGAGGTTGGGAGTTCCAAGTCAGCCTGACCAATATGGAGAAACCCCGTCTCTACTAAAAATACAAAATTAGCCGGGTGTAGTAGTGCACGCTTGTAATCCCAGCTACTCAGGAGGCTGAGGCAGAAGAATTGCTTGAACCCGGGAGGTGGAGGTTGTGGTGAGCCGAGATTGCGCCATCGCACTCTTCCTGGGCAACGAGGAAAACTGTCTCCAAAAAAAAAAAAAAAAAAGTCAATTGGACCTTAGGACAGCTTAAAAACATTATCAGGTTTTTATCTTTTAGATAGCAGACATGAGTCTGCTCCTCATAAGGATTTACAGTAGTCTCTCTGTTTCCCGTGGGCTCCTGGCTGGCTTGTGTGAGCTCCCTCCTCTAGGATGGGCACTCCATCCTGGACATTGTGGCATTGCCAGCTGTCCTGCCAATGTTCTGCTTCCTGTGTTGCTGTTATTGGTTGGGGGTCCAAGAGAGGTTGCTGCCTGGACTGAGTCTGCTTGCTGATCAGGATGAAGTTGATCTCTGCTTCCCTTCTGAAGGTTTCTGTGCACTGTATTGAATTCAAGGACGTCCTATGTAAGAAGTGTGCATAGCTCCAAGAGTTCTTTACAAATGATATGCCCTTGTAACGAGCATCCAGAGTGAGAAACACAACCCTGGAAGCCCCTCATGTATCCTGAAGCTTTTAGTCACTCTCAACCCCCACCCATATGATTAGTGCTGCCTGCTTTTTTTGAATGTATGCAAATAGAACTGTAACTGTCTTTTTGGCTGTGGCATCTTTGCGCAAAAGTATATTTGAGAGATTCATTTGTGATGTTTGTAAGTCAAATCATGTGAAATTATCAGCAATCAGCTGTGTTTTTACCCCTAAAAGGTAAATTCATACAGTTCAACCTAAATGTCTGTCCTGTTCACTGCTGGATCATAGTCTCTTCTACCTGCAGCTGCCCCTTCTCAGGGTGGCCATAGGAGTTGTTTTCCAGTGTTGGGCCTTCATGAGTGTGCCTGCCTGTTTGGTGCGCATACGTGTGCATTCTTTTTTTTTTTTTTTTTTTTTTTTTTTTTTTTTGAGACGGAGTCTCACGCTGTTGCCCAGGCTGGAGTGCAGTGGCGCGATCTCGGCTCACTGCAAGCTCCGCCTCCTGGGTTCACGCCATTCTCCTGCCTCAGCCTCCTGAGTAGCTAGGACTACAGGCGCCCGCCACCGCGCCCGGCTAATTTTTTGTATTTTTAGTAGAGACGGGGTTTCACTGTGGTCTCGATCTCCTGACCTTGTGATCCGCCCGCCTCGGCCTCCCAAAGTGCTGGGATTACAGGCTTGAGCCACCGCGCCCGGCCACGTGTGCATTCTTGTTGGCGTATACCTTGGGTGAGTTTTTGGGCCCACAGCTGGCTAGCTTGCTTGCTTGCTTTATTTATTTATTTAGAGACGAAGTCTTGCTCTTGTCGCCAGGCTGGAGTGCAGTGGCGCAATCTCAGCTCACTGCAACCTCCGCCTCCTGGGTTCAAGTGATTCTCCTGCCTCAGCCTCCCAAATAGCTGGGATTACAGGAGCCTGCCACCGCGCCCGACTAATTTTTGTATTTTTAGTAGAGACGGGGTTTCACCATGTTTGCTAGGCTAGTCTCAGACTCCTGACCTCAGGCGATCCACCCACCTTGGCCTCCCAAAGTGCTGAGATTATAGGCGTGGGCCACCACCCTGGGCCTTGGGCCCACAGCTTTAGATTGTACCATCCAAGGGGTTTCTAAACCATGTGAGTTTTCTGGCCAGGTGCAGTGACTCATGCCTATAATCCCAGTACTTTGGGAGGCTGAGGTGGGCAGATCACTTGAGGCCAGGAGTTGGAGACCAGCCTGGCCAATACGGTGAAATGCCATCTCTGTGAAAAATACAAAAGTTATCTGGGTGTGATGGCGCACTGCCCTCCTCTGTAATCCCAGCTACTTGGGAGGCTGAGGCAGGAGAATTGCTTGAACCCGGGAGGCGGAGATTGCAGTGAGCCGAGATCTTGCCACTGCACTCCAGCCTGGGTGACAGAGCAAGACTCTCTCTCAAGAAAATAAAAAATTATAAAGCATGTGAGACTTCTGGTTGCCTTATTGCCTTTCCAACATTTGGTGTTACCTTTTTCCTGATAGGCTTTGACGTTCTTATTCTTTCTAGAACAGTCCTGTTCTTGTTTAAAAACATCCCCGTTTCCCTTTCATCCCTGGGAGATACTATTTTAGCCTTTGTTTGGCTAATCAAAATCCCATCTTTAGTGTCTGTTGTTGAATTTTTGTGTTTTTGTTATTTTGGATTCGCTTTCAGCATGTCATCTCAGTCTTGTCCCAGCCCAGGGGGTCAGGCGGTATTGTGTACAGACAGTGCAGCGGCTCCTTAATGCCAGTTGCCGAGCCTTTGCCAGGCCTGGAGAACTGCATAGGTGCAGGACTGCCAGTAGTTCTTCCTGCTCTTCAATCATTGAAATGTTTTCTTTTATGAAGTAATGATGGTAGAAGATGATAGGGTTTCTGTTTGTTTCTAATTCTAGTCTTTACTTGGCATTAAGAAATTGTTAGCTGCTAGGGTTGATTTTGAAACTGTGAAGTTGGAGAGTCTCTCCTGGAGCCGTGGGCTGGATGGCTGCAGCTCTGTGACTCAGCTGTGCTGGGTGCTTCCCTTTGGGGCTCAGTTACCTCGTTTTAAGGTGTCCCTGGGGTGAGAGAGATGATCATGATAGTGCCTTCCACCTGGGCGGCCCAGGCTTTCCTCGCCCATTTAGTGCCTTGCATGTAGAATTTCCACCTATGGTCTGCTGTGCTGCCATTGCTTGCCCTCCTTCCCTGCCACACAGAGCTGTGTTCTCTGTCTGCCACTCATGCCTGCTTCTCTGATCAGAGTTTGTGGAACCCTCAGGCATGGTCACCATTCTGGTACCTGTGGTAACAGGCTTAGCCTTGGTGTGGCACATTCTAGGTCTACCGTTTGTATTCACCAGCCTGTGAGCTTGTGTACATGGGACATGTGTCTTCGTTTTGGGGGCCTTCTCCTTCCACTTGATGCCCATCCCTTAAGCATTTACTCCTTGTAGAGCACTTGGCTTTCAGGCCATGGAGAGCTTTCCAATCAGTGGTGTCCAGGTAAAAACAAAAGAAGGAAAAAAAGCTTCTAACCTAGCCCTTCTCAGACTTGACTGTGTGTTTGAGCCCCCAGGGTTCTGGTGGTTAGAGCTGGATGGAGCCTGAGCGTCTGCATTTCTAACAAGATCCCTGGTGGTGCTGCTGCTGTTTCTTGGGTCATGGCCAATGAGCAAGAAGAGCAGGGAAGCGGGCTGGAGAGGACTGCAGAAACCAGCACAGGGCCCGTTTTGCCTCTTGACATACGTGGCTGCCAGATTCCTGCCTTTTCCTCACCTACTAGGAACAGCAGCTGCACATCCTCTAGTGGTCTTGCATGGGCTCCTGCTCTGTGGCTGCCAGCAAGCCTTTTACCCCCACACTCAGGTCCCTCTTGGGAGGCAGGGTGGTGTTGGAATGGAGTTTGGAGGTGAGCACAGCATTCGTAGTAACTATCACAATCTTAAATTGTTATTCTGCTTCTTTTTTTTGAGACAGAGTCTGACTCTGTCACCCAGGCTGGAGTGCAGTGGTGTGATCTCGGCTCACTGCAAGCTCCGCCTCCCAGGTTCAAGCAATTCTCCTGCCTCAGCCTCCGGAGTAGCTGGGACTACAGGTGCGTGCCACCACACCCGGCTAATTTTTTGTATTTTTAGTAGAGACGGGGTTTCACAGTGTTAGCCAGGATGGTCTTGATCTCCTGACCTCATGATCCGCCCGCCTCAGCCTCCCAAAGTGCTGAGATTACAAACCGTGCCTAGCTGTTATTGTGCTGCTGCTTTTTTTTTTTTTTTTTTTTTTTTTTTTTTTGAGACAGAGTCTCGCTCTGTTGCCCAGGCTGGAGTGGAGTGGCCGGATCTCAGCTCACTGCAAGCTCCGCCTCCCGGGTTTATGCCATTCTCCTGCCTCAGCCTCCCGAGTAGCTGGGACTACAGGCGCCCACCACCTCGCCCGGCTAGTTTTTTGTATTTTTTTTTAGTAGAGACAGGGTTTCACCGTTGTAGCCAGGATGGTCTCGATCTCCTGACCTCATGATCCGCCCGTCTCGGCCTCCCAAAGAGCTGGGATTACAAGCTTGAGCCACCGCGCCCGGCCCTAATCCGCTTCTTAAAGCAGTGTTCCCCTGCCTCTCTCCAATATCCTGTCTCAGAACTCTCAGCCAGATGGTGCTAGGGCCCCAGGCCCTCCTTGGTGCCAGCCCTAGCAGGGGAAATCAGCTGCAGGCCTCCAAGGTCTTCCTGGCCTCACTCCTTGCTGGCTCCAAACCCGGAAGTGATGAGAGTGAGGGGACCAAGGCTGTAGCTTCTGGGGAAGCACAGTTTGGAGGCATCTTCGGTCCAGCTCTCCTCTCAGCAGCCCATTCTAGCCTTTTCCTTGTGCTGGAGTGTTAGCCTGTGCTTCCTCACCTCTCAGAAGGGACAGTACACATGGGCGGGTGGCTCGGACCATGCAGGGCTCGGCCCTGCTGTGGGCAGCACGAGGTTGTCAGTAGGACCCATGGGCATTTCAGAACAGGCTTGGGAAAGTCACTGGGCTGGGGTGGATGCTACCTTCCTCACTCTAGGCCACAGGGCTGGCCTGAGGAGCAGAGAAGGAGGAGGCCAGCCTCAGGTCCCAATTGCTGCATCACCAATGTGTTGAGTGGAACCCGAGTGTTTATTTTGTAGAAGCTGCATTGGAGAGAGCTGGGCTCCTGGCATTTGTGGAGCCTGTTGCTTTCCAGGAGGATGGTCTGGGAGAAGAGCCAGGAGCTGCTGGCCGGCATCCAGGTCTAGGCTGGATTGCATGGCTGGGCTTGCCCAGAGCAGTGAGCCCCACCCACCACCAGCCCATGCCTGGAGGGACAGGGAAGGAGGTCATGGAGGGTGGGGGTGTTCCCAGAGGAGCAGCAAGCTCCACCTGGGCCTCCAAAGCAGGCTGCGTGATTGGGGCCCCACCTTGTCACTTCTGATGAAGGAGCCGGGCAGACCCCATGCCCTCACAGTGAGTTTGGGAGAATGCACCCAGGTGAGGCCCTGCTGTGGATATGCAGGTGGTGCTGGGGGGTGGGGGGGTGGGGGAGTGAGGCTGGAGGTGCAGACTGAGTCCCTCCTCCTGGCACACCAGTGCATAGAGGGCAGTGCCTCCTGTGACTCCCCCAAGCAGCTTGGCAGTTGGAAACCCTGTGTGAGTGGCGTCCCTGGCCCTGCCTGCATTAGGGTGGGGTTGTCAGACTACAGCTCTGGAGTCAGGCTTTGAGTCCTCACTTTGCTACCTACATGCTCTTGTGACCCTGGGCAAGTTGCTTAACCCCCAAGAACCTTTAATTTCTTATCTGAAACTGCAGAGATAACGCCCCGCTCAATGGGCCTGTGGGAAGATTGAGGAGATCAGACCTGCCCACACATGGGCTACCATCTCATACAGGGCTGTGGCGGTGGGCGAGGTGCAGCCTTGGCCCCTTGGAGCTATCTCTTGTTTACCAAGTCTTCCTCAGGGAGGACTCCAGGCCATAGGGATAGGATGAACAAAGTCCTGGGCTTGTGACTGTGCAGGGTTGGTTGGTCTGTCCAGGGGCTGGGCCTTGGGGCGCTTCTAGATCCTGGCTGCCTCCTGCCTGGCTGCCTTGTGCCCTCCAGTCTCTCCCATGGCTTAGGGGCCCCTGGGAAGAGGCTGAGCTCACACAGGGCCACCCCTTGCAGCTGCTTCTGTCCCAGCCACACCTGAAGTTATGAGGTGACTATAGTTGGGGGTTGGTCTGGGACCAGGGCCGATCTGACCTTAGACTTAAGTTTGGGAGGAGTGGCAGCAAGTCTGGGGCTCTCTCTGATCCTGGTCAGATGTACTTAGACCTCTGGGATGTGGAAGTTGCCTGGTGGCCCTGCCCTGCCCAGCATGGCTTCTCAGCCTGGTGGCCCTGCCCTGCCCAGCATGGCTTCTCAGCCTGGCATGCTTGTCCCTCCCACCTGACAGTGGAGCTTGGGCGGGCCGTGGGCGGCCCTGCTCACTCTCAGCTGTCTTGGTGTCAGCTGGAGGGTTCCCATTTCACTGTTAATTTTGTTTAGGCTGGGAGGTGGTTAAGGTGCTGCTCCTTGGGGGTGGGCTGGAGGGAGCTTCTCCTCAGTCCTCCAGTATAGCTCCAGGCCTCATGCAGGAAGCCCCTTTCTGGGGAAGTTAGGGATGGCTTCCGGGGAGGAAGGTGGATGAGAAGGATCCTAGGAGGGCTAGGCGGGGTGGCCTGCTTGGGGCGGCGCCCTTTCCTGGTCTTCACCCTTCTCCCCCAGGCCTCCCTCCTGGCTGGGTGTGAGCCAGAAGTTTCAGTCTGGGTGCCCATGCTGGCCTTCAGGAGGGCACGTTCTGCCTGTAGGAGCCAGACACTGAAGGCGGGTATCATGTAGCTGAGACCACACCCTGAGTTTGACCCCCACTTGTGGGCCTGGAGGTGGGCGTGAGATGTGTTCCTGTCTCCCAGAGGCAGGGCCTCCAGAAGGAGCCATGTGGGGGCCCAGCACCTGGAGCGATTCTGAATGCCTGGCTTCTTGGAGGCCAAGGCTCTAGGCAAGGTGGGTGTCCAGGCTGGGTTGGGGCAGTGCCTCTCAGATTGGGGGCTGGAGTTCTCTGCTTTCTGCCTCCGCAGGGATCACTTTTATCTGAAAACCTCCTCTCTTCTGGCCTTTGAAAGATGCTGACCAGAGCACACTCTCCTGCCTTTTATTGGGTGCTTAGAAAAAAGGCCTTGAGGTGACCCTGTTCTAGCCTCCCCATGGGCCCCTGCAGCCACGTGGACTGACCAGAGGCTCTACACGCGGGCAGGTGTGGCCTGACCTCGCATAGGATCATGGACTAGTGGGTCCCCCAATGGGGGGCTGCTTCGAGTGTCAGGAGGCAGTGAGGGGTGCACAGTGCCCTGCCCTCTGCCATCCCCATTGGCTATTTGGCTGGTCTGCATTTGGGGAGCGAGTAGAGGGATCCAGAGTGCAGGGTGGTCTTGGCCTGGGGCTTTTGACTGCCCTCTGGAGATGCTCTGAGGGCCACCCAGCTGGGGAGCAGCTGGGAGGGACAGGAACCTGTTCCCGCTGTGGCATCTTTGCCCTTCCAAGCTGTTTCCCCGTCGCCCTTGGTCTCTGTGCCAGTTGGAAAATTGAGAACTAATCCCCTGGGTGGTCTGGAAATCATTAGTGAGAAGGGGGTGTCCTGTGCCCAGGGCTGCAGATGACATGTTCCTCCACACTTTCAGCCCCAGGTTTTCCTACCTCGTGGGGAGGTGAGAGGTCGGGGTGAGTGCTGGGTTTGAGGCTCAGCTGTGCTGTGTGAAGATGAGAGGGTCCCACCTCATCACATGGACAGAACACACAGGCTCCTGGGTGGCCCTGAGGGTCCAGTGACACAGCACATGGTAGGGCATACAACAGTGCCCAGTAAATGTTAGCTGGTGGTGTTTCCAGGAGGGAACAGGGTATCGTGCTGAGCTTCTGAACTGGGAATGTCCTGTGAAAGCCTCTGTCTGGAAGTTTCATTGGAAGTACAGTTTACATGCAATTAAGTGCCTAAAATTGTATTTTCATTTACCTTAACCCAGACTCCCAGCAAGATAGAGAGCTGCCCTCACCCCAAAGAGTTCCTCATGCCCCATCCTGGATAGTCCTGTCAGGGCCAGGCAGTGGTGGGCATTTGTCCCTCACCCCATCCTGGGCAGTCCTCACCTGTCCCTCCTGCTGTGGTTTTTACCCTCAGTCCGTTTTGCCTATTCTAGAACTTAATGTAAATGGAGTCATGCAGTCTGTACTCGTGCAAAAGGCTTCTTGCACTCAGTGCCATGACTGTGAGGTTCATCCATGTCTCTGCATCATTTCTGCCCTTTGTATTTTTGGCCGGGCGCGGTGGCTCACACCTGTAATCCCAACACTTGGGGAGGCTGAGGTGGGCTGATCACGAGGTCAGAAGATCGAGACCATCCTGACTAACACGGGGAAACCCCGTCTCTACTAAAAATACAAAAAATTAGCTGGACATGGTGGCAGGCGCCTGTAGTCCCAGCTACTTGGGAGAATGGCATGAACCCGGAAGGCGGAGCTTGCAGTGAGCCAACATCACGCCACTGCACTCCAGCCTGGGGGACAGAACGAGACTCCATCTCAGAAAAAAAAAAAAAAGTAATACTTTTTAAAAATGTTGAGTATTACAGAAATGAATATAACATGCAGATACCATGGTTTTTTTATAATCCCAGTCCCACAGATAATCTTATTTAGCAGTTGGATATGTGCGTCCCCAAGGTTTTTATTGCCACAGAATGGACTTGCTGGGCCGGGTAGGCTCTGACTGGGCCTTGGGCTGCCTTACTGTAAGTTCCTTGAGGGTGAACAGAGCGGGGGTGGGGCTGCTGTGGCTGGTCCAGCTCTGCAGGGCTTGGGCATGTGCCACCAGTGGCTTGAGAGGCTGGAGTGTTCCAGCCCCCTAGCGCCTGCCTGGGCCCTGGGCCTGCCCTCAGTGTTCGGGGACATGGCTTTCTGGCTTTTTAGTGGCAGGCACTGGGAGGGGAAGGAAAGGAGAGCAGTTACGTGTTGACAGTTCCGTAAACAGGGCTGTGCATCTGCTCTAACAGAAGGCCTGGGAAGGTAACCCAGAGGCTTTGGGTTCCTTCCTGCAGACCTTCTGGGTTCCCCAGAGAGAGCTGGCCCTCCCTCCAGCTGCTGGGGTTCTTGCCCTTCCCAGCTGGGGCCAGTCTATCTACAGGGGGAATCCTGAAGCTGAGGGATCCTAACTGGGGAGATAGTTTCTGTGCTACCCTTCTTGCCTCTCCCCTGGACCCCTGAAGGCTCTGTCCCAGGGAGGCGACGGGTCACAGCCTTAGGCGAATGCCCAGCTGGCCCCGATAGCCCAGGCCTGCTGCCCCACTGCCCCAGATCCTGGGCGTCCTGGGAGCTAGCGTTCTGGCCGGGCAGTAGGCCAGGGCTGGGCGTGCTAGCCTTGGGGCTGATAGGCCTGCTGCCCGGGCCTGCTGCCAGGGGCTGCTGGGTGCCAGGCGGCATCCTCATCGCAGCCTGCAGTCAGCTGCTGCCAGGGCTGGGCACCAGCATTCGGGCCAGCGCCCAGAGCTGTGTTTCTAGTTACCTGGCACTCCCCAGGCGGGGTCCTCCAGGGTAGGCGCTTGCTGTTTCATGCCCAGCGGTGAGCGGGTAGGGCAGAGCTCTGTGGCTGAGAAGGAAAGAGCAGTGCTTAGTAGGGGTTTTGCAGCAGAATGGCGTGTGCCACCCCCCACCCCTGCATGGGGTGAGGCTGCATTGCTCCTTGCAGACACAGTGGTGGCCTAGACGTGGCCCAGACTCAGCCCAGCTGGTGTAGATGGCAGGCATGGTGGCATTGTGCTTGCTGTGAACTTTCTGCAGGTGGCTCTGACACCCTTGCCTCAAGTGGAGGGCGCAGGGAGGACCCCTGCCCTGTTCTGTGTGACAGCTGACCCAGCCTGGGGCCATCCTTCCTTGGTGGAGAGACCTAGTCCTAGCCTGGGCTTGTGAAGTGCCTGTCAGGGCCAGGCAGTGGGCACTGATGGAGGGTGTTCCCACCCCCATGGCACTCAGGTGCCCCCCAGTCCTGTTCTACCACCCACTCCCTGCGCGGCATCCAGTAGCTGGCCTGGCCTCTGGCAAAGTCAGGTGACCCCTGGTTGCGGAGTTTGGCAGACGCTCTGCCCAGCAGGGCTCTGGTTGACTGGGTCCTGAGGGGCAGTGGTTGGGGAGCAGGTAAAGTGGCACAGGGCTGGATGATGGTGTCTGATTGTCTCCAGTGTGCCACCGAGACCCTCTATCCAGTTTTTGGACTGCTCCTGCCAGTGTTTCAGTGGCCCCTGCCTGACTGGCCTCAGCCCAGCGTTAGCCCACCAGGTCCAACCCTCGCTAACTATCGACGCCCTTGGGCTTCCTGCCAACAGAGCTGGTTCTGCTGCCCTCTGGGCCTTTGGTGGGGTCCTGGACCAGCCATGCACCACTCCCCTCACACCCCCCACCCAGAGGGGAGCTGCACTAGGGGCTGGAGAGACAGCTGGCCAGCTTCAGCCTAGGCCTCCCAACCCTGGGCCGGCACCCCGGGTCTGGTCACATTCCTGAGGGACCTGCTGAGCCTCCCTGGCCCTGGGGGTGGAGTGGGGGAAGGGGAAACAGAGACGGGCCACTGCACGCCCCCTCCCTGACCCCGGCTCTGTTCCATGGGGGCCCAGGCTGGCAGGTGTGGGGTGCAAGGACCCACCACCTCAGGATCCCCCCTCCCTCAGGACCCAGAGCTCTGGGGGTGGGAGGGAGCCCGCCCTTTGCTGGTGGCAGCTGCCCAAGGGTTTGGTGGGCCGGTATTGAAAGCCCAGGCCTGCAGCTTGGGCGAGCCCTTAGGCAGTGAAACCTCTGGAGAGGGAAGGCCATGTGGTCTGGCTAGGGGGCTGGGCCCTCTGGGCAGGGAGGGGGTAAGAGTAGATCAGGAAGGGAAGGAACAGGGGAGCCAGAAGCGGTTGAGACTGGTTCTTATAAATAGCCTTGCACAAGTGGCTCCAATTTTGACCTTTTGTTATGTAAATGTGACCAGCCTGGGAAGGGCCCTGCCCAGGCCTCCTGCCACCACACCCACAGGCCAGGAATTGTGTGTCTGCCACCAGCGCCCCCTGGCCTAGGTGACCCCTGGGTGTCCATAATCTCCTTGTGTGTGTTAGAGGGGGAGGTATCGCACCCTCTGAACTCCCTAGACCTGTTCCCTGGTCTTTACTTTTCTTGGTTGTCAGAAGGGACAACTGTGGCTCTGTGGCCACAGTCTCCTGCTGGGCTGCCCCTGGTGCCCCAGCCAGAGACCCCCAGGTGCTTCCCTTCATCGCCCTTCCCTCTCTTCGCTGATGGCTGTCTGGGTGACTGTGTTCGTCTTCTCTTCCCCAGGTGACCAGGCATTGATGCGCCCCCAGGAAGGCCACGCGCTCAGGAGGCCCCCCCCGGCTGGCTGCTGCTCACATGGTGTCTGGGCCCTTGGCATTCCGGTGAGGCGCAGGGGAGGGAGGACCGCCACTGGCCCCTTTCCCCGGAGCTCTCTGGGTGGCGCACAGCCCCACAGCTCAGCCTCTATCGCTGTCTGACCCGTGGTCCTTTGTGTGCACACAGCACTGGGCAGTGTGGAGGGAGCCTGGGGGCTACTGCCCTCTGCCAGCCCCGTTGCCAGTCTCAGGGTACCAGGTGTCTGGGCGCTGGCAGAGCCGGCACTGATGTTTTCTGGGAGCTAAGTGGCTACCGGGGCCCAGTGTGGAAGCCACACCTTGGGGGCTCTTTGTCCCTGCCTGGTGGATTGAGGGGCCAGGGAGCAGAGGAGGATTGGTTCGTGAAGTCTTCAGCCCGTGAGCACTCTTCTGAGCTGCTGTGGGCTGGGCTGCTAGGCAGAGAGCCCCTGCAGGTGCTTGCTGCCTCTTGCTGTTAGGCTCTGAGTGCCAGTGGTGTTCCAGGCTGTGTTGCGCTCTTGCGTGTTCACATTGAGCTCCGGCACCTTCAGGGGTCTGTGAATGTTAGGGTTTTCCTTTGTCTTTGCAAACAAGGGCAGGCATGGGGCTGGGGAGAGTTTCTGTCATGGGAAGGTTGGGTAGGGTGGGACCCTTTCCAAGGCTCTGCTCTGGGAGGCAGGGCTGGACACTCTGGGAGGGGCAGTAGATCCCAGAGGGCAGTGGCTGAGAGTAGTTCAGCTGCTGAGAGTCTGGACCCTGAACTGTGAGGCTCAGAGCTGCCTGTGGGCCCCGCTGCTCAGTTGTCCAGCAGCCGTGAGTCAGTGAGGAAAGTTCTGTCTCCACTGGCCCCCTGCCCTGTGGAAGCTTGTGAGCCTGTCCAGGGCACAGGTGGCCACCTGTACACTGGCATGCCTTCCCCAGAACCCTCCTGCTGAGCTGTTCTCTGAGGGGCTCTGGTAGGGGTGAGAGGATGGAGCTGAGGGTACTGTGTTTTGCACTGGGGAGTTGGGCTTAGGGCTGAGGATGGCTTTGAGTCATTCAAAACATTCCAGAGTCATTCTGTACACTGCCGGCCACAGTCCTTGCCTCTTCCCTTGGAGCAGCATTTCTCTCTTCCCCCCTGGGGTCCATCTGGTGCCCACTGTGCACCCGTGTGCGCTGCCCTTGCATTCCCACTGTGGGGTGCCTGGTCCATGGCAGAGGAAGCTGCTCAGTGGGGATGGGAAGTGTGGTGAGGAGCACCCGCTCTCGAAACCCCATGGCTTGCTGCCGCACAAGCAGAAATACACCTGGGCTGGCAGGGTTCCTGCAGAGACCAGTGGCGTCGGTGTGTTTCTTGCTTACTGAATTCGGTTAGCGCCTGTGCCAGTCTGTGTGACGGAGGCCAGCTGGCCAACTTTCCTAGGCCAGATGGCGCTGCCCTTCCTAGAGAGGATGGAGGGTTCAGGTGGTGCCAGGTGTTTGGCCCAGACTGCCTTTCCTGCTTGGTACCTGGAAGCCCAGGCTGGGGCAGCACTTGGCACCCGCCCAGAGTGCAAGGTGGCCCAGGGCCTTGGGGAGAGGCGGGGCTGCAGGCCGACTGCAGCATCTGGGAGGCAGCCACGTGACTTCTGGCAAAGCTTGGTCAGCCTCTCAGGTGGCTTGGGAGGCATACCAACAGAGCCAAGGCTGCACACCAGAGGCTGCTGGCAGTTTGATTTGGGCCTTGCCGTATTTCAAAGGGAACATTTAGTTTTGGGGGATTTTTGCCAGCTTTCAAGACAAGCTCCTCTCAGGGAGGTCTCTGCTTTCTTAAGTTTAAAGCCATCTGCTGGTCATTTTTGGGTCCCCTTCTGGTGCCTGAGGGTGTGTCATCGACTTCATTTAGTGTAGAGACAGTAGCCCGGGCTGTGAAACCAAATGCAAATCCCTGTTTCTCTATTTGTCACCTCATCATCCTCCACCTCCGTTTTCTTATTAGTGCAAATGGGGCAGGGGCCTCTGTCCCTTCTCAGTTTGAGTCCTCAGTGAGGGGACACATATACTACGCCTGCATGCAGGGGGCATTGTGGGCTTATGTGCCGTGTACTGTGCCACAGGGGCTGCTGCCCTGTGTGGGGTAAGTTCTGAGGCACTTTGCCTTGTCGAGCCCCACCCTGCCCTAGAGCCCTGGTCCGAGTGTCCCAGTCATCTGACGCGTGCATGCCTGTTCTTGCCCACAGGTGGTGCGCGTGGGCAGGGCGCGGGGACATGGGGCCCGACATGGAGCTGCCCAGCCACTCGAAGCAGCTCCTGCTGCAGCTGAACCAGCAGAGGACCAAGGGCTTCCTGTGTGACGTCATCATCATGGTGGAGAACTCCATCTTCCGGGCCCACAAGAACGTCCTGGCCGCCAGCAGCATCTACTTCAAGTCCCTGGTCCTGCACGACAACCTCATCAACCTGGACACAGACATGGTCAGCTCCACGGTGTTCCAGCAGATCTTGGACTTCATCTACACAGGCAAGCTGCTGCCCAGTGACCAGCCAGCCGAGCCCAACTTCAGCACCCTCCTTACTGCCGCCAGCTACCTCCAGCTGCCCGAGTTGGCAGCCCTCTGCCGCCGCAAACTCAAGCGAGCCGGCAAGCCCTTTGGCTCTGGGCGGGCGGGGGCTGCCGGCATAGGGCGACCCCCCCGCAGCCAGCGGCTGTCCACAGCCTCCGTCATCCAGGCTCGGTATCACGGGCTCGTGGATGGGCGCAAGGGGGCCCACGCCCCCCAGGACCTCCCGCAAGCCAAAGGCTCAGACGATGAGCTCTTTCTTGGTGGCTCTAACCAGGATAGCGTGCAAGGTCTGGGCCGGGCCGTCTGTCCAGCTGGCGGGGAGGCGGGCCTGGGGGGCTGCAGCAGCAGCACCAACGGGAGCAGTGGGGGCTGCGAGCAGGAGCTGGGCTTGGACCTGTCCAAGAAAAGCCCACCCTTGCCTCCTGCTACGCCAGGTCCCCACCTCACTCCCGATGACCCAGCCCAACTGAGCGACAGCCAACATGGGTCGCCCCCTGCGGCCTCTGCCCCTCCCGTTGCCAACAGTGCCTCTTATTCTGAGCTGGGGGGCACCCCCGATGAGCCCATGGATCTGGAGGGGGCCGAGGACAACCACCTGAGCC
Source organism: Macaca thibetana thibetana (assembly GCF_024542745.1). NCBI lineage: Eukaryota > Metazoa > Chordata > Mammalia > Primates > Cercopithecidae > Macaca > Macaca thibetana. Next base: position 30,687,080 of record NC_065587.1, read on the forward strand.
TGCTGGAGGCGCCTGGCGGGCAGCCTCGGAAGAGCCTCCGGCACTCCACTCGGAAGAAGGAGTGGGGCAAGAAGGAGCCTGTGGCTGGCTCCCCCTTTGAGCGGAGAGAAGCGGGGCCCAAGGGTCCCTGCCCGGGAGAGGAGGGCGAGGGGGTCGGGGACAGGGTTCCTAATGGTATCCTGGCTGGTGGGGCTGGCCCTAGCGGGCCCTATGGGGAGCCCCCTTCCCCCTGCAAGGAGGAGGAGGAAAACGGCAAGGATGCAAGTGAAGATAGCGCGCAGAGCGGGAGCGAGGGGGGCAGCGGCCACGCCAGCGCCCACTACATGTACCGGCAGGAGGGCTACGAGACAGTGTCCTATGGGGACAACTTGTACGTGTGCATCCCCTGCGCCAAGGGCTTCCCCAGCTCCGAGCAGCTCAACGCGCACGTGGAGACTCACACGGAGGAAGAGCTGTTCATCAAGGAAGAGGGGGCCTACGAGACAGGCAGTGGGGGTGCCGAGGAGGAGGCCGAGGACCTGTCAGCGCCCAGCGCGGCCTACGCGGCTGAGCCCCGGCCCTTCAAGTGTTCGGTCTGCGAGAAGACCTACAAGGACCCAGCCACGCTGCGGCAGCACGAGAAGACGCACTGGCTGACGCGGCCCTTCCCCTGCAACATCTGTGGCAAGATGTTCACGCAGCGCGGCACCATGACGCGCCACATGCGGAGCCACCTGGGCCTGAAGCCCTTCGCCTGCGATGAGTGTGGCATGCGCTTCACCCGCCAGTACCGCCTCACCGAGCACATGCGTGTGCACTCGGGCGAGAAGCCTTACGAGTGCCAGCTGTGCGGGGGCAAGTTCACCCAGCAGCGCAACCTCATCAGCCACCTGCGCATGCACACTTCTCCCTCCTAGAAGCCAAAGACCCGTGGGCGCCCTCTGCCACCTTGCTCCCCGGGAACCCATGGAAGGAGAAGCGAGGTGATGCAGCGGCAGGGGCGAGACCCTGGGTCCAGTGGAGGCTCCGGGTGGCCCCTCTGGCCCCCACTGCCCACACCCAGAGCTTTAATCGACAGTCTGTACCAAGCAGAGCCGAGAGGAGGGAAGCCAGGGGTCCCAGCCCGTCTACCTCCCCATCCCACCCAGGCCCCCAGCTCCCCGCGGGGGCCACCGCAGGGCCTGTGGGCTGGGTCATGTGGGTCTCGCTGGGACCTGGTCCCTTTGCTGCAGTCGGCTTGGAGAAAGAGGGCAGTGGGACGCTGGCCACGGCCAGGGTGGTGTCAGGAGCAGGCCCCACCCCGCTAGCCGTGTCTGTGTGTGTGCTTGTGTCTGTGCGGGCGCGTGTGGCCCTGGTTCTGCAGGGAACAGGTGCTGGGGGTGCAGATCCCTCCCTCCTTGAGCCAGGGTGGCACTGCTCACTGGCGCTGGGACAGTCAGGGTGACCCCACCGCCTACCTCTCTACAACTAAAGAGCCCTCTGGGCCTGTGTTGCTGTTATTCCTACTGATCTGCTCCTCTGTTTTTCTTTTTGATTTTTGTTCTTTAAACCAAAACAAACAATAGCTTATTTTCTTCCCGCCCCCTCCGGGCTGAGCCTGGGTCTGAAGACTGAATGTAACAGGGGCCGCTGGCCCTCCTGCGCGTCCCCCGGCTCTGGCGCTGCAGGGGTGCTGGTGCGCCACCTCTCCAGGCCCCAGAAGCCCTTCTTGCCCAAAGGCTTCCCTGGTCCCTGAGCCCTGCCTCGGCTGCCTCAGGAGAGAGTGCTTTTCCTGTAGTTTCCAAGGAATATTCTTTGTTTAGAGGTACTTGTTTTTTATTAAGAGAAAAACCAGTGTAACGTTTATGTGACTGTTTGAACTGGAAGGTCTGGGGTTCCGGGGGGTGGGGGGAGGCTGGACTCGATGCCGGGGCCGTCGGTACTCGTTTTCATTTTTGTGTGTGTGCGTGTGTGTGTGTGTCTGTGTGGTGTGTGCTGTACGCATGGGCAGACGTTTCGCTTTCCCTGCTTCCTCACTGAACAAGGTGGAGACTTCTGACATTTTGCTACCTCTTGAATTAGTGACAACAATATGTTGGTGACTGGCAGTGGAAGCCCTTGACAAGCGCCCAGGAAGTCGTGTGCAGGAGCCAGCAGGGTGCCGAGTGGCCCAGTGCCTGCAGCTCACCTGTGTTTTCCCTTTGAGCCTTGGGCCACATGCACCCCGAGGGGACCCTGGCAACCCGGGAACACGAACCTCTGTTTGTGGCATAGGGGAGGGGTGTGAGGCCCCAGCCTGGAGCCAGGTACTGGGTGCTGACGGGAGCCATGAGGAGGGTGGCAGTTCTTTGCAGCTCCTGGCCAGGGTGAGGCAGAAGTGAGCCCTCATCCTGCCACTCCCACCCTCCATTCCTGCAAGAGTTTGAGCTTGAGAGAGCTGACCACAGGGCCCTCTGGGGAACAGGGATTGCACTTCCCTGAGCAGTCCTGGCCCCCGGCCACCGTCTAGGGGCCAACCTCTCGCCCCTCATCTTGGGCTTCCTCAGCCAGCCTCAGATACTTCCATGGGCCCCGAAGTGGGCTCTCAAGGCCAGACCAAGGTTGCTGATCTCAGTCCCACTGTCTTCAGCCAGCTGGAGCTGTGGGGCTGGGCCAGCAGGCTTTATCGTCATCTTGCTTCACCATTTTTTTTTTGTTTTCTCTTTTCATTCTATTTTAAGTTTAGACCAAAAAAATACAGTCATCCCCTACCCCCACCCCTCTAGAGACCCTCCAGCTAGAAACAGAGCCTGAGTTCAGGGACCCAAGTGGGGAGCGGCGTGTTTGGGGTGAGGGAGTCGGGCAGATGAGGCTCCTGGCTGAGCCCTCCCTGTGGTGATCCCAGCCTGAGACGGCCCTTCTTCCCTCCTGGTGGTGGGAAACAGAACTGGGCCCTGGGTCTCAGGTTCCAGCAAGTCAGGCTGGGGACCTGGGGGGAGGAGACCCATGGACTCCACCCTTACTCAGGGCGCCCCCGCTGTCCTGACCCCACCCCACCCCATCAGCACTTAAGCCACGTGACACAAAGTCTGTACCGCACGGGAAATGTGCACACACCTGGCCGTGTGCGTGGCCTCCCGGGCTGTGGGCAGCCGCATCTGTGAGGTGACTTGTGAAAGTAGGTGATTCCTTTGCAGAACTTCAGGGACTGGGAGCAGAGGCCCCTCACTCAACGACGTTTGTGCGACATAGTATTGTACCCACCTTAGTATTGTATCGAGCCTTTTCTGTATTTTAATGAGAAAGCAGAACACTAGTTTCCTATTTAAGACTTTAAGGGTTTTTGGGACAGGGCGGGATTAACACAACATTTGGCTTTGTTTTCTTTTTCCTTTGATTTCCACGTTGGGTGTGTGCGAGTGTGTGTGTGTGGAGATGTTAAGAGCCTCATAAGGAAACTGGGTTATTGGAGGCCAAGGCGGCTTACAGTTCTCTGCGTTTGTCACTTAATTCCTGAATGTTTCGGAGAAACAGGAATCAGAAAATAGCAGATATCATGTAGGAAAGAGAGGATAAACAAAGAAAAAAGAAAAAAAAATAAGCTCATACCCAAATTCACAAAGCCTATTTTTTAAACCAAAGCACATTTTGAATGAGTATGGAACCTCCATGGGCTCAGAAAAAAGATACTAATATATTTATCTCATTGTTTACATAAGCTTTTACAGTTTCAGACCTCAGCAGCTGTAAGGCCAGTCCAGGGAACCCTCCCCTGCTGCTGGAAGCCCTTCTGAGTTGGCCCTGGAGTGGTTCACGAGCAGAGAAGGGCAGCCCTGGGACTGGGGAAGGGACTGGAAGCCTCCCTGGAGTCACCTGAACCCTCGTCCCCATTCCCAGGGCCCCTCCAAGCCCAGCTGGCACCAAAGAGCTTGGGCCCGTGCTGACCAACCCCCAAGGCCCTCTGGCCGGACCACGCTGGTCCTGACCAGCTAGCCTACACGGGGATGGCTGTCAGTTCTGGCCACAGGACCTGAGTCTGGGCTTGGGTCCCCTGCTGCTCTGCCCGTGACCCTCGGGGATGGGTTGATGTGAGGGTCCCACTCAAGCCAAAAAGCCGGGACCTTTGCACGGCTCAGTCGACTCTGGTGGGTCCCCAGGAGTGGGGACCCTTAACCCCACCCCAGACAGCAGAGGGGGCTGACTGGGTCTGGTCCTTACCAACATAGACGGTGCAAACACTCTTAACAGTGTTGTTTTTGTATCAATATGTTTGTGCAGTGATGAATGTATTTATTTCTCAGACTTAGGGCGAGTGAGCGGGTGGCAGGCCGGGCTCCGCCACTGCATGCTCCCGCCGGACCGAGCCCCAGCAAGGGCTCCTCCAGGATTGCAAAAAAAAGGAAGAGAAAAGATGAACCTTTAAGCAAATAAGAATCTCAGAGACTTGCAGCATAGCCATACACCTCAGCCTGTGAAATGAGCAATCCGGACCCTCATCGACTTCCCCCACCTCAGGCAGCCATGTGTGTTTCCCGTTCGTCACCACTCGGGGGCGCCGGGCCGCCCACCCACTCCCCCAACCTGTCAGTATTCACTGGACCTCAGACCCCATGCAGGAGTGCGATCCGGGCTGGGCCGCTGGGCAGGCTGACCCCCTGCCCTCCTGTCGCCATCCTGAGTTGGGGTGAGGCCTGGGCAGCCGGAGGGCAGGGCTCAGGGAGCAGGAGGCTGCATCCGTCCACCCCCCAGGCGTGGGGGACAAAAGCCAAAGGCGCCAGGCCTTAGAGCAGACAAGGGCTCTCAGCCCTGGCATGCCCCCTAAAGGGACCAAGGTCCTATTTCCCAGTACCCCGTCGGGGCAGATGTTACTGAACCTGTGAATCAAGATGCCAGGAGTGAGGGGCTGGGGAGGGACCTAACTGGAGCCTCAGTCTGACATTCCACGCCGGGGTAGGGGTGGGCATGAGCGGTGGGAACTGAGGCTGCCCAGGACCCCCTTCCTAGGATGCCCCGGCTTCAGTCACCCCACTTTAACTTTCTACCAGGACCCCCTCCCCCTACCTCACCTTGCTATTTATTGCTGTAATTTATTGACCTCAAAAATGCTGCATAACAGACCTCACTGGGGTAGGGAGGATCCCCAGGGCTCCCACCCTCCACTTGGCGGGCCCCGTGGGGCCAGGTGCTGAGGGGAACCTCTCTACCCCACCCATCACTAGCTTCCCTCTGCCCTCCCCCACCCGGGGGGGCCCAGGTTGGGCACTGGCTCATTTCTCGCAAATACCTCGAAGGGGAGGGGGGAGGGATGGGGTTATAGCTGTTTTGTTTAATTGGAACTGGAAGAGGGATCATGTTTTGTTTTATGCCCTTCCCAGAAGGGGGGAGGGACACCGGGATCGCACTCCTGTACTGGCCACCGCCGCTGTCACTCGTCACATTGAGTTCATGTCCCTTGAGAGTTTGTATAAATTCAGGTCAGAACTGCAGCTACACAGCTGCCCAGTGTCATAGAAAGAAAAGCAATTCACCAACGACTGATCTCTCCATTCAGAAGTGTGCAGTCTTAATGTACAGCGATGAGAAACTGTTATTTTATGATCTTTTCATTAAAAGCTTGATTGAAAACTGGTGTGGGACCTCCAGTTTCTGCTTTGGCTGTTCTCTCTAGCAAAGTGACATGGCTTCTAAGTCTTAGGAGGGTGGTGTCTGGGATGGGCATCTGCCTGCCACCATTCAGTGGTGCTTGGTGGTGAGGTGCTTGGTGGGTCCTGGGGGTGTGCACTGGGCCAGTGGACTGGCACTTTGGTGTCAGTATGCTCTTGGGCAGTGTTGGCCTGAGTTAGCTGAGGCTGTCTGGGAAGCAGCAATGTGTGCACAGTTACAGCAGCATGGACCTGGTGACTGGGAAGAGGAGGATGGCTGTCCAGTGCCCGGGACCCCTCATTGGAGCGGCAGAGTTGGGGCTGAGGAAGGGCTGGGGCAAGGCGAGGGCTGTTCCCTTCTGCTCACTGCTACTTCCTGCTGCTTGGCCTGAGGGGAGGGGAGGGAGGAAGGAAAATGGTTAATAATCCCCAGGGACCACCCAGAATGGGGATCCTAGTGTGAAGACCCAGGAGGAGGAGCAGGGATGGAGGGGACTGCAGGCATCCGTGGTGGCTCCTGGCAGCCGGAGATGAACCCAGTGACCCCAGACTCCAGAAGAGCTTGAGCGTAGATACTGTAAGTCTTGGTGAGTTCTGTTCAGTGGATTTAAAATGATTTTTCAGCTTTATCAAAGTAATTCCTGAATAGAATTTAAGTAATTAAGTGGTTCTCAAAAAGGCTTAAAACGAAAACTAGTTTGTCTCCCCAACTCCATCCCATACTACATAATGTGAATCACTTTGAATTATTTTAGCACTTATAATCCTGCATTTGAATTATTTTAGCACTTATAATCCTGCATTTATCTCTACGTGTCTAAATAGTATTCTTACACTGCTGTCTTATTCATTCTGTTTTGGAGTCTGGACTTACTATCAATAAGGATTTTAGTTGATTTGTACTCTCTTCTCCCTAATTTATATCCACCAAATAGTTATCAAATGTGTAGTTTGATCTAGAGGTTGGCAAACTTTCTATTAAGTAGATTGTAAAAAAAAAAAAAATTATATATATTTACATATATATATATTTACTCCAGCTTTTGTCTAGGCTGGAGTGCAGTGGATCATAGCTTACTGTAACCTCAAACTCCTGGGCTCAAGTGATCCTCCTACCACAGCCTCCCATGTGCTGGGACTGCAGGTGTGAGCTACCACATCCAGCTAATTTTTTTTTGTTTTTGTAGAGACAGGGTCTTGCCATCTTGTTAGGCTAGTGTTGAACTCTTGGCTTTAAGTGAGCCTCTTAACTTGGCCACTGCATCTGGCCTCATTGATGGCTACTTTTGCACTATGACAGAAGGCTAAGTAGTCACAACAGAGATGGTATGACCTGCAGAGCCTGAAATATTTACTATCTGGCAGCCAGATGCGGTGGCTCACGCCTGTAATCCCAGCACTTGGGGGGGTTAGGCGGGTGGATCATGAGGTCAGTAGATCGAGGCCATCCTGGTTAACACGGTGAAACCCCGTCTCTACTAAAATACAAAAAATTAAGACCGGGGTGGTGGTGGGTGCCTGTAGTCCCAGCTCCTCAGGAGGCTGAGGCAGGGGAATCGCCTGAACCCAGGAGGCAGAGGCTGCAGTGAGCCGAGATCACGCCACTGCACTCCAGCCTGGTGACAGAGCGAGACTCCATCTCAAAAAAAAAAAAAAAAATTAGCTGAGCATGGTGGAGTGCACCTATGGTCCTAGCTACTTAGGAGGCTGTGATGGGAAAATCACCTGAGCCTGGGAAGTTGAGGCTGCAGTGAGCTGTGATCGTGGCACAGTACTCTAGCTTGGGCAACAGAGGAGACTCTGTCTCAAAACAAAACAAACAAAAAATCATAAACTTCATTTATAAAAACAGGTGCAGGAGGATGTGATTTGCCAATCTGTCCCTATTGTGATCACTATGTAAATTTGTTTACTTACTGCTAAGCTGGGTAAGATAATGGGTCTTCATCTCCTTTTTTGTACAATTTCTTTTTTTTTTTCTTTTTTTGGAGATGGAGTCTTGCTCTGTCACCTAGGCTGGAGTGCAATGGCGCGATCTTGGCTCACTACAACCTCCACCTCCTGGGTTCAAGCGATTCTCTTGCCTCAGCCTCCCAAGTAGTTGGGATTACAGATGCCCACCACCATGCCTAGCTAATTTTTATATTTTTAGTAGAGAGGGGGTTTTGCCATGTTGGTCAGGCTGGTCTCGAACTCCTGCCTTCCAGAGATCTGCCCGCCTTGGCCCTCAACGTGCTGGGATTACAGGTGTGAGCCACCGTGCCTGGCCTTTTGTACAATTTTTTGTTTTTTCTTTTTGGGACAGGATCTCACTCTGTCACCCAGACTGGAGTGCAGTGGCGCTATCACAGCTCACTGTAGCTTCAACCTGTTTGGCTCAAGTGATCCTTCTCTCTCAGACTTCGAGTAGCTGGGACTACAGGTGTGCACAACCACACTTGGCTAATTCTTTAAATTTTTGTAGAGATGGGGTTTCACTGTATTGTCCAGGCTGATCTCAAACTCCTGGGGTCAAGTGATTCACCCACCTTGGCCCCCAAAGTTTTGAAGTTACAGGCCTGAGCCACTGGCCAATTCCTTGTTTATGTTTTTTCCCTCCCCCTCTCCCTTCTCCCTCCCCTTCCCTCCCCTCCCCTCCCCTCCCCTCCCCTCCCCTTTCTGACAGGGTCTCGCTTTTTTGCCCAGACTGGAGTGCACTGGTGCCATTTTGGCTCACTACAACCTTCACTTCCGGGTTCAGATGATTCTCATGCCTCAGCCTCCTGAGTAACTGGGACTACAGGTGCACACTGCCATGCGTGGCATGCATGCATATATTTATTTATTTATTTTGTATTTTTAGTAGAGATGATGTTTCACCATGTTGCCTAGCCTGGTCTTGAACTCCCGGCCTCAAGTGATATGCCCACCTTGGCCTTCTAAAGTGCTGGGATTACAGGTATGAGCTACTTTGCCTGGCCTCTTGTTTTTTCTTAAAAATTATTTGATTATTTTGATTGCGCAGTTACCCCCTTTAACTCTGTGAAACACCTCCAGTACAGTTTTCCACACAGTGAGACACTATCTATGCTGTTATTTCCAACCCTCTACCACCGCAGGGGACATCCTGGAGTCCGCACAGATGTGGGCTAGGGTTCTTCCTGCCATTGTCCTGCATTAGCAGCCCTGTCTTGTGGATCTCATGTACTCTCTTTCTTGAATTACAAGCTTGTTTTGGTGGCACAGTTCCTCTGGTGCAATCCTGAGAAATAGCATATGGGAAGTAGGATTTTTAAGACTTAGAAGTTTGAAAATGCTTGTTAACTATATGGAATTGATATTTTGGCTGGGTATAGAATTGTGGTTTGGATATCCTTTTCCCACTGAATTTTTAAGGTGTTGTTCCCATGGCTTCTACCTTCTAATGTGATGAAAAGTCTAACTCGTTTTGTATGTGCCCTGATTTCCTCCCTGGAAGCATTGAGGAACCTCTGTTTTACGTAGTTTGCCCATTCATTGGGCTAGGCACTTGATGGCTAGGTTTCACTCCAGAGACTCATTCCCTTCAGTAAAGTCCTACTGATTTTTAAAGTAGCTTAGCTGGGCACAGTGGCTCACACTGCAGTCCCAGCACATTGGGAGGCTGAGGCAGGCGGATTGCTTGAGCCCAGGAGTTTGAGACCAGCCTGGGCAACATGGCAGAACCCTGTCTCTACCCCCCAAAATAGAAAAAATATTAGCTGGGCTTAGTGGTGCACACTTATAGTCCCAGCTACTCAGGAGGCTGAGGTGGGAGGATTGCTTGAATCTGGGAGGTGGAGGTTGCAGTGAGCCAAGACAGAGACTCTGTCTCAAAAAATAATAATAAAGCTGGGTGCGGTGACTCACACCTGTAATCCCAGCACTTTGGGAGGCCAAGGTGGGCGGATCACCTGAGGTCAGGAGTTTGAGACCAGCCTGACCAACATAGAGAAACCCCGTCTCTACTAAAAATACAAAATTAGCCAGGCGTGGTGGCACATGCCTGTAATCCCAGCTACTCGGGAGGCTGAGGCAGCAGAATCGCTTGATCCTGGAAGGTGGAGGTTGTGGTGAGCCGAGATGGTGCCATTGTACTCCAGCCTGGGCAACAACAGCAAAACTCCATCTCTAAATAAATAAATAAAATAGCGATCATTTTTAATTCCTAAGAATCCTTTTGTCTGTTTCTTGATTTTATTTCATTTCATCCTTGTTTTTGTTTTTGTTTTTGTTTTTGTTTTTTTTTTGAGACGGAGTCTCGCTCTGTCGCCCAGGCTGGAGTGCAGTGGCGCGATCTCGGCTCACTGCAAGCTCCGCCTCCCGGGTTCACGCCATTCTCCTGCCTCAGCCTCCCGAGTAGCTGGGACTACAGGCGCCCACAACCGCGCCCAGCTAATTTTTTGTATTTTTAGTAGAGACGGGGTTTCACCGTGGTCTCGATCTCCTGACCTTGTGATCCGCCCGCCTCGGCCTCCCAAAGCGCTGGGATTACAGGCGTGAGCCACCGCGCCCGGCCTCATCCTTTTTTTTGTAATAGATGTAATCTCTTCCTTTTTTTTTTTTTTTTTTTTTTTGAGACAGAGCCTCACTCTGTCGCCCAAGCTGGAGTGCAGTGGCGTGATCTCGGCTCACTGCAAGCTCCACTTCCTGGGTTTATGCCATTCTCCTGGGTTTACGCCTCAGCCTCCCAAGTAGCTGGGACTACAGGTGCCCATCACCACGCCAAGCTAATTTTTTGTATTTTTAGTAGAGACGGGGTTTCACCGTGTTAGCCAGGATGGTCTCCATCTCCTGACCTCGTAATCTGCCTGCCTCCCAAAGTGCTGGGATTACAGGTGTGAGCCACCACGCCTAGCCAATCTCTTCCCTTTCTAAGGAGTGCTGATTTTTGACATCTTAATTTGTTTCTTACATTGTATATATAGTAGTTTCTTTTTAGATCCCCTTTTCAGTTTGGTTATACATATATTTGAGACAAAGTCTTCCTCTGTTGCCCAGGCTGAAGTGCAGTGGCACGATTTTGGCTCACTGCAACCTCTGCCTCCTAGGTTCAAGCGATTCTCCTGCATTACCCTCCCAAGTAGCTGGAACTACAGGCGCTTGCCATCATGCCCAGCTAATTTTGGGGGTTTTTATTTGTGTTTGAGATGGAGTCTCACTCTGTCACCTAGGCTGGAGTTCAGTGGTACGATCTCAGCTATTGCAACCTCCACCTCTCAAGTTCAAGTGATTCTCCTCCCTCAGCCTCCCGAGTAGCTGGGGTAACAGGTGCTTGCCATCACACCCGGGTAATTTTTTTTTTTTTTTTTTTTTTTTTTGAGACGGAGTCTCGCTCTGTCGCCCAGGCTGGAGTGCAGTGGCGCGATCTCGGCTCACTGCAAGCTCCGCCTCCTGGGTTTACGCCATTCTCCTGCCTCAGCCTCCTGAGTAGCTGGGACTACAGGCGCTCGCCACCGCGCCCGGCTAATTTTTTGTATTTTTAGTAGAGACGGGGTTTCACCGTGGTCTCAATCTCCTGACCTTGTGATCCGCCCGCCTCGGCCTCCCAAAGTGCTGGGATTACAGGCGTGAGCCACCGCGCCCGGCCCACACCCAGGTAATTTTTTGTGTTTCTAGTAGAGACAGGGTTTTACCAGGTTGGTCAGGCTGGTCTTGAGTTCCTGACCTAAAGCGATCCGTCCGCCTTGGCCTCCCAAAGTGCTGGGATTATAGGCAGGAACCACTGCACCTGACCTGATTTTTATATTTTTCAATAATTTTAAAGACTTTTCTCAAACGTTGGGTGGTGGTGACAGTTTATTCATATTTAAGAATGAGACCCGAAAAAGCTGCTTGGAACCAACCAAATGGCGCCTGAGATGTGTGCTTTTCCTCACACCTGTCCTTGCATGATGGGGTGGAAGGGAAGCACACGTGACGTGTGCTGAGTGGGCCATGGTGCTTCTAACAGAGAGGGGCCAAGACAGGCACCTTGTTAAGCCAAGTCAGTGCTTTTTCACCTTGGAGTCTTGAGAAACACTCCACATAAGGAGAAGAGCAAGGTGAAATACTATATTGCAGCCTGAGCTGAAGTCAGGGCTTGGTTAGAGGGTACTTACTTGGTTACAGATCAACACCAGGTTTGGAGTCGTAGGCAAGAACGTTTCCTTAGTAATGTGTCTTACTTGTTTAAAACTTGCTTCTTGGCCAGGTGTGATAGCTCATGCCTGTAATCACAGCACTTTGGGAGGCCTTAAGGTGGGCAGATCACCTGAAGTCAGGAGTTCAAGACCAGCATGGCCAACATGGCGAAACCCTGTCTCTATTAAAAATACAAAAAGTAGCCAGGCATTGTGGTGGGTGCCTGTAATCCCAGCTACTTGGGAGGCTGAGGCAGGAGAATCGTTTGAATGTGGGAGGCGGAGGTTGCAGTGAGCCAAGATCGCGCCACTGTACTCCAGCCTGGGCGACAGAGTGAGACTCTACCTTTAAAAGAAAAAAAATAAGTCGTTTTCCAAAAGCTATTTGAGATGGATTTCAGTAAAAGACTTCTATGGAGTGGAGAATGTTTGACACAGTAAAAGAACAGGAGTAGGAGAAAGCTGCCATGCTTCCCAGGGGGCTAAAATGTGTGGCTGAGCATCCTATGTGGCTCTGTGTGCCCAAGGTGTCCCTCCGCCCTGCTCCTAAAAAGAGGAGGGATGGGAAAAAAGCAAAGGTGGGGAAGTGGGAATTGGAGGTGGTTTTCATCTTAGTGCATAAGGAAGTGTCCTTATGCTAAATATTCCAAGAAATGTTTCCCACCAGACTTACTTTTTTTTCTTTCTGTTGAGACTGAATATCGCGCTGTCTCCCAGGCTGGAGTGCAGTGGCATGATCTCGGCTCACTACTACCTCCGCCTCCCAGGTTCAAGCAATTCTCCTGCCTCAGCCTCCCGAGTACCTGGGACTACAGGCGCGTGCCACCATGCCCAGCTAATTTTTGTATTTTTAGTAGACACGGGGTTTCACCATGTTGGCCAGGCTGGTCTCAAACTCCTGACTTAAGGATTTGCCCACCTTGGCTTCTGAAAGTGCTGAGATTACAGGCTTGAGCCACTGTGCCCAGCCTCCAATAGGACTTTGTAAAGGACATTCACTAAGTTGCACAGCAAATGTAGATGGAAGCTTGTGAATGGCTTTTTCTCAAAATGACCTGTGTAAAATCAGACTGTGTCATTAGAGGTCCCTGGTGTTTTGCTGTAAAATGTTACTTTTGCCAATGGCAGGATGCAACCCCTACCTCTACCGTGCTATGAGGTAGTGTGCAGCATCCATACTGATCACCTTTCCAGAATCGCGTAAGAGTGTGGACATGTGTAAGCCCTAGGCTTGGGTGGCTGGTACTTGGTCTTGTAGCCCCCTGTCCTGGGCCTCACTCATGCTGTCCACCCATGCGGCACAGGCTGGGCTTGGCCTTTCCACTGCTCCAGGCTGGGGTAGAAAGAGCCAACTGGGAGATGGCAGGAAGCCCCCCACAGACCAGGAAGCTGCACGGACCCCATGCTGAAGGAAGAAGTCATCGAGGGGCCGAGCGGGGACCAGGGTTGGGAAAGGCAGCCAGGGCTGCAGGCTCCCTGGGAGGCCAGAGCTGGCCAGGGGTGCAGCAGCCGAGGCCTCTCCCTGCAGTGCAGGCTGCGTCCTTTCCCATGCAAAGGCTTGCCTCTGTGCTGTGGAGACCAGATGGGAGGCTGGAGGGCCTTGGTGGCAGTGTAAGAGGCTGGGCCACCAGCAGGGCCCAGGTGTCTTTCTCAGTGTGCCTGGCACTACTGAGAATACTGCCCTAGGTAGATGACTGAGGAGAGCTCACCTGTCCCTGTGCCCAGACACTTTCTGAGCCAGGTGGCCTCCCCTAATGCCACTGACCAGTGGATTTAAGAAAATGTTGGCCCCCAGCCGGGCGCAGTGGCTCACGCCTGTAATCCCAGCACTTTGGGAGGCCGAGGCAGGTGGATCACAAGGTCAGGAGATCGAGACCATCCTGGGTAACACAGTGAAACCCCGTCTCTACTAAAAATACAAAAAATTAGCCAGGCATGGTGGCGGGCGCCTGTAATCCCAGCTACTCGGGAGGCTGAGGCAGGAGAATGGCGTGAACCCGGGAGGTGGAGCTTGCAGTGAGCCCAGATGGCGCCACTGCACTCCAGCTGGGGGAGAGCGCGAGACTCCATCTTAAAAAAAAAAAAAAGAAGAAAGTGTCGGCCCCCATGGCTGGGTGTGGTGGCTCATGTCTGTAATCCCAGCACTTTGGGAGGCTGAGTTGGGCAGATCACTTGAGGTCAGGAGTTCAAGACCAGCCTGGCCAACATGGCAAAACCCCATCTCTACTTAAAATACAAAAAATTAGCCGGGCATGGTGGTAGGCACCTGTAATCCCAGCCACTTGGGAGGCTGAGGCAGGAGAATTGCTTGAACCCAGGTGGCAGAAGTTGCAGTGAACTGAGATCGCACCACTGCACTCCACCCTGGGCAATAGAGTGAGACTCCATGTCAAAAAAAAAAAAGTCAGTCCCCCGCGATTTTGGGATTTGGGATTTTTGCCTATTCATGTTCAGCTCCTCTTTCTGGCCAAGGTAACAATGAGTTGCCTCCTGCAGGGTCCCTGCTGTGAAATCAGGCCACCACTCAGGCCGTCCCATGCTGCTTGATCAGCAGGCCACACCTCCAGGTCAGCTGAAAGGAGCCCAGAGCATTTGAATCCCAGCCCCCACCGGCCGTGGCCTTTGCCTTGGACAGATGCCATGTCTCTGAGGTGCAGACGGGCTGGCTGGCCATTCAGGTGTCAGAGCATTTAAGTGTGTGTGGTGTTCCGAGCCCTGGGTTTGTCAATGGAGGGAATGGTGCACAAGATATGGTCCATGAGCTCTTGGATCCTGGAATGCTTGGGGAAGACAGACCAGCCTCGGAGGCTCAGCCTGTGGTCCCAGCTACCTGGGAGGCTGAAGTGGGAGGATTGCTTGAGCCTGGGAGGTGGACGCTGCAGTGAGCTAGGATTATGCTACTGCACTCCAGCCTGGATGACAGAGTGAGACCCTATCTCAAATAAATAAATAAATAAAATAAAGCATCCTTGGTAGTGCTGAGTGCTGTGGGGATACAGTTGCAATTGGGGATGGGTGGCCTGAGAAGGCTTCCCAAGAAATGGCATTAGGGTGAGGCCACAGGAAGTGAGGGAGGGGCTGGGCAGAGGAATGAGCAGGCACAGAGGCCCTGTGGCAGCAGACTGCACAGCGGCAAGAGCGGTCCTGGTGGCGCCGGGCCTAGGAGCCATGTTGGGACTTGGGCTTGTGCTCTCTGAGGGTCTGAGAGGCCCTGCTGGCTGCTGGAGGAAGGCAGGGTTCGGGCAGGCAGGCTTCTTAGGAGCCCTCGGAATGGTGCAGTCCAGAGCCGTGGTGTTGAAGGTGGTAAGCAGGGGTCAGAACTTGGAGGTTCACGTTTAATTTAAAGCTGTTTAGTGAGCACCTGTGAGTCACTGACACTTTGTAAACATCAGCTCGTTTACTCTGTGTGGCAATCAGGCTGAGGTGGACAGCATTTCCTGAGGAAGTAAGGTGCACATGGGCCAGCAGTTTGCAATGGAAGAGCCCCGAGGGCTTGGGGACAGGCTGGAGGAAGGGTGTGAGGCGGGACGGGAGGCAAGGACAGCGTCAGCGTTTCTATGCCTACATGAAAGAGTGAGAGAAGAGCAGGACTCTCCCAGGGAGCCACGGGGGCACCGTGCTGAAGAGGAATGGCTGTGATGCTAGAGGGGACAGTGTCCAGGTGCACAAGGGTCACTCGGCTGAGTGTGGCAAGTGGGCAAGTCAGGGACAGCTGACCCCCAATAATGCTAAAACCAAAATCAATAAATGCGTAAATACAACACAGTTCATCCTGGCTGTAGTGGGAGGATGGCTGGAGTCCATGAGGCTGGCAGGGCCCAAAGGCTGGAGGACTTTGATTGCCCTAGGCAAGGATTTTGGATTTTATTATTTTTATTACTATTTCTTTTTCTTTTTTTTTTTGAGATGGAGTCTTGCTCCGTCGCCCAGGCTAGAGTGCAGTGACACCGTATCTGCTCACTGCAAGCTCTGCCTCCTGGGTTCACGCCATTCTCCTGCCTCAGCCTCCCGAGTAGCTGGGACTACAGGCGCCCGCCACCACGCCTGGCTAATTTTTTGTATTTTTAGTAGAGACGGGGTTTCACCGTGTTAGCCAGGATGGTCTCGATCTCCTGACCTCGTGATCCGCCTGCCTTGGCCTCCCAAAGTGCTGGGATTACAGGCGTGAGCGACAGCGCCTGGCCTAAATTTTTTTTTTTTTTTTTTGTAGAGGTCTCACTATATTGCCTGAACTCGGGTTCAAGCAGTCCTCCCAACTCAGACACCCAAAGTGTTGGGATTACAATTGTGAGCAACCACGCCCACCAGATTTTATTTTTATCTTTATTTTTGAGACACAGTCTCACTCTATCACCCAGGCTAGAGTACAGTGGCGTGATCACGGCTCACTGAAGCGTTGACTTCCAGGGCTAAGTAATCCTCCCACTTTAGCCTCCCTAGTGGCTGGGACTACAGGCGCACACTGCCATGCCCAGCTTTTTTTTTGTATTTTTTGTAGAGATGAAGTTTCGCCATTTTGTTCACCGCCATTTTGTTCAGGCTGGTCTCAAACTCCTGGGCTCAAGCTATCTGCCTGCCTCAGCCTCCCAAAGTGTGGGGATTTCAAGGGTGAGTCACCACACCTGGCCCAGATTTTATTATTTAAGTTAATATTTTGTTTTTGTTGCTTAACTGATCCTTTTCATCAAACAGTTTCTTACAACCAGGCGCGGTGGCTCACGCCTGTAATCCCAGCACATTGGGAGGCTGAGACAGGCGAATTGCTTGAGCCCAGGAGTCTGAAACCAGCCTAGGCAACACAGTGAAACCCTGTCTTTACTAAAAATTTTTGTTTTTTTTTTGAGATGAAGTTTCACTCTTGTTGCCCAGGCTGAAATGCAATAGTGCAATCTAGGCTCACTGCAACCTCCGACTCCTGGGTTCAAGTCATTCTCCTGCCTCAGCCTCCCGAGTAGCTGGGACTACAGGTGCCCACCACCAAGGCCGGCTAATTTTTATATTTTTAGTAGAGACGAGTTTTCACCATGTTGGCCAGACCTCAGGTGATCTGCTCTCCTCAGCCTCCCAAAGTGCTGGAATTATAGGCGTGACCCACCGCACCCAGCCTACTAAACTTTTTTGTAATTAGCTGGGTGTGATTGAGGCTGGACACTGTGGCTCATGCCTGTAATCCTAGCACTTTGGGAGGCAGGTGGTTTGCCTGAGCTCAGGAGTTCAAGACCCGCCTGGGCAACATGGCGAAACCCCTGAACACGTAAGACTCCAGAGGCAAACTGCCCGTCTAGACAGCTCCGGCCTGTGGAGCACACCACATTCCCAGGCCAGCGCCATGAGGTCCTGCTGAGCTACCCCACCTCACTGCGCTCCTCCCTGGGTAAACCCTCAGACGTGGGCCCGGTGCCCTCCTTGCTGAGGCTGAGGCCACGTGGCCATGACAACCTGAGCACCACAAGCCACCCTCTGCGTCTGTGGTGTGATCAGGGTCTTCTACCACAAGCCATGTGCCCAGGCTGATCGTAATGTGGAGAGGAGGCTGCACTGGAAAGGCCCCAGAAGAGCAGCTGGGTCCTTGCAGACAGTCATCAGGGTGTGGCCCTCGGGACTGGCCGCAGCACAGGTGTTCACATCGCACGGCGGAGGCAGTGGAGGCCACGCTCGCCTGCAGGCTCTCAGCAAGGCTCTGAGGCTGGCCCCTTGTGCAGCCCCTGGTGACTCGTTGGCTTCTGGAGCAGAACTCCATCCTTCACACGGCGCTCTCCTCGAGGGCCTGTGTGCGTGTCTGTGGCCAAGTTCCCACTTCATAGGGACATCAGTCATATTGGCTGGGGGCCCCACCCTGCTCCAGTGAGACTCCATCTTAATCACACCTGCAATGACCCTATTTAGGGTCACTGTATAGGCCTATGTAAGGCCACATTCTGAGGTATTGAAAATTAGGACTCCAATATGAATTTGGGGGGACCCAATTTAACCTGTAATATGTATATACCAAATGCAATTTTCTCCTTTTCTCTTTGAGACAGTCGCTCTGTCACCCAGGCTGGAGTGCAGATCTCGCTCACTGCCTCTGCTTCCCGGGCTCCAGCAATGAGTAGCTGGGACCACAGGCGTACACACCACACCCAGCTCATTTTTGTATTTTTGACAGAGGTGAGGTTTTGCCGTGTTGCCCAGACTGGTCTTGAACTCCTGAGCTCAAGAGATGCACACGCCTCAGCCTTCCAAAGTGCTGGGATTACAGGTGTGAGCCACCGTGCCGGCCGCCAAATGACATTTTCAAAAAGGCCTTTTCTTTTTTTTTGAGACGGAGTCTCGCTCTGTCGCCCAGGCTGGAGTGCAGTGGCCGGATCTCAGCTCGCTACAAGCTCCACCTCCTGGGTTTACGCCATTCTCCTGCCTCAGCCTCCCGAGTAGCTGGGACTACAGGCGCCCGCCACCTCGCTCGGCTAGTTTTTTGTGTTTTTTAGTAGAGACGGGATTTCACCGTGTTAGCTAGGATGGTCTCGATCTCCTGACCTTGTGATCTGCCCGTCTCGGCCTCCCAAAGTGCTGGGATTATAGGCTTGAGCCACCGCGCCCGGCCCAAAAAGGCCTTTTCATAATAGTAACAGGAAACAAGTGACATAGGCATGGCCTTGATAAATGTGCCAAAAGCCCATTTGAAAACAACACATTTGTAGGAGACCTGAGGCAAGACTTGTGGGATTGGACGGAAATGCTCTGCTCCTGGGACCGGTACCTGATGATGGAGAGTGTTCATTCTTTCCTTTTAAATTTTTATTTGAATATTTTGTTTTTGAAGATGGGGTCTTGCTATGTTGCCCCAGCTGGTCTGGAACTCCTGGGCTCAAGTGAGCCTCCCACTTTGACCTCCCAAAGTGCTGGGATTACAGGTGTGAGCCACTGTTCCCAGCCCATTCTTCCCTTTTAATATATACGCTTCACATACAGGCTTTTTTTTTTCGCAACTCCTATCACATCCCAACAATGTATTTGGGAGAATTTGACAAGACAGTTCTATAGTTTATCTGAAAGAGAAGCAGCAGATCCTAAATGACTTTCCCCAGGCCCAGCACTAGTGGATAGCACCTTCCTAACCTTCGGTGTGAATCCAAGGCTGGTGGTGGAGCGTCAGGACACCTGCACCCTTGTGTCCCTCCTCTATGTAAATGGAAGGCTTCAGTGCCAGCTCCTTTGGGTTGTAAGGATTGAACACACTCACAGAAGTCGTGTGTACAGTAAGGTGGGGGCTGAAATGCAGCAGCTCCTCTCCCCATGTTCTGTCCCCGCCCCACCTCTCCCCCACCTCACCTTTGACAGCTAGGGGACAAATTATAACACGAGATGTCAAGAATAGCTCATGTAAAGCCACCCCACCCCAGTCACCTGGTTGCTGCATAGTGTCACATTCATAGGAGTACAATTCAGTCACTAGTAATCCTTTGCGGGTAATATGAACGTCCAGTAATTCTTTGCTGCATAACAGGCCTTGTGCTCGAAAGGTTCTGCAGACCTTGCCTGGGTGCTCTTGCCCAGCTGTGGTCATCCCAGGGCTGGCTGGTGGCTGGGGGTTTGCCGGCATGCCTGCTGGTGGGTGCTGCTGCCAGTCCCAGCTATTCGGGAGGCTGAGGTACGGGGACTGCTTGGTCCCAGGAGGTTAAGGCTGCGGTGAGCCATGATTGTGCTACTGTACTCTGGCCTAGGCAACCAAGCAAGACTCTGTCTCAGGGGGAAAAAAAAAAAAAAGAGGGGCTAGAAAGACTCTGAGGTCCAGGCTCTGGAGGCACCCAAAGTATTTTCTGCATCATCCTGTCTGTCAGAGCAATTTGACCCAAGGTTGAGCCTCGATTCCTGAGCTGGGGAAACAGGCTCCACCTACTGGTGGTGAGAACTGCAGACAATCTGTGGTCATTTTGAGTCCACTGTAAGTAACCAAAATACCTTCAGTCTTGCTTGCATTTCTCAACATTAGTGAAAGGGGACCCAGTGCTTGGTTATAGCAGGCTTCCGAAACTCTCCTTCAGACCTGCAGAGTGTTCGTTTGCAGAACGTCCCCTCCTGGTGCACAGCATTCATGTCCCTTGTCCTCATTCCTGGTGGGTGCTCCCGCCGCCTCCTTTCTGATCCCATCCTCCTCCTTGTCCTACCAACCCCCTGTACTCACCCTGTGTATTTAGTTTATATAAATGTTAATGCCTGGCCGGGCATGGTGGCTCACGCCTGTAATCTTAGCACTTTGGGAGGCTGAGGCAGGCGGATCACCTGACGTCAGGAGTTCGAGACCAGCCTGGCCAACATGGTGAAACCCCGTTTCTACTAAAAATACAAAAAAATAGCTGGGCATGGTGGCGAGTGCCTGTAATTCCAACCACTTGGGAGACTGAGGCAGGAGAATTGCTTGAACGCTGGAGGTGGAGGTTGTGGTGAGCTGAGATAGTGCCATTGCACTCCAGCTTGGGCAACAACAGTGAAACTGTCCCAAAAATATATATAAATAGGCCAGGCGTGGTGGCTCAAGCCTGTAATCCCAGCACTTTGGGAGGCCGAGACCATCCTGGCTAACACGGTGAAACCCCGTCTCTACTAAAAAATACAAAAAACTAGCCGGGCAAGGTGGCGGGCACCTGTAGTCCCAGCTACTCGGGAGGCTGAGGCAGGAGAATGGTGGGAACCTGGGAGGTGGAGCTTGCAGTGAGCTGAGATCCGGCCACTGCGCTCCAGACTGGGCCACTGAGCGAGACTCTGTCTCAAAAAAAATAATAAAAAAAATATATATATATATAAAAATAATAAATGTTAACATCTGTAGTCCCAGTGCTTTGGGAGGTTAAGGCAGGAGGACTGCACTGAGCACAGGAGGTCAAGGCTGCAGTGAGCTTGGATGGCGCCACTGCTCCCCAACCTGGCAACAGAGTGAGACTTGATCTCAAAAAAAAAAAAAAAAAAAAAAAAAAAAAAGCCAGGCGTGGTAGCTTATGCCTGTAATTCCAACTCTTTGGGAGACCGAAGCAGGTGGATCACCTGAGGTCGGGTGATTGAGACCAGCCTGGCCAACATGGTAAAACCCTCTCTCTACTAAAAATACAAAATTAGCTGGGTGTGGTGGTGGGCGCCTGTAGTCCCAGGTAGGAGAATCGCTTGAACCCAGGAGGTGGAGGTTGCAGTGAGCCAAGATCATGCAACTGCACTCCAGCCTGGGCAACAGAGCGAGACTCTGTCTGAAAAAAAAAAAACATGGAGTAAACCTCATTTTCTATTTCTCACTGTCAACATTATTTTCAGGGCTTGCTGTTGATTTTAGGAGATCCCAGCTTATTTTAAGTGGTCTATGGGACTCCTTTGTTTTCATCTGTCTCATTTCAGTCCCGCCCCCCCCATTTCACTTCTCAATTCCCTAGGAATGAGTGAGGTGTTTAGGCTTCACTCACGGAGCCTAAACTATCCACTTGGGATGAAACATGGGTGACAGAATAAGAAAAGATCTTAGCAATCTTTAGAATCAAATGATTATTAATTAGAATACACAGGTACCAGGTGCGGTGGCACATGCCTGTAATCCCAGCATTTTGGGAGGCCAAGGTCGGTGGATCACTTGAGCCCAGGAGTTCCATACCAGCCTGGTCAACATAGTGAGACCTCATTTCTTTTTTTTTTTTTTTTGAGACGGAGTCTCACTCTGTCTCCCAGGCCGGAGTGCAGTGGCCAGATCTCAGCTCACTGCAAGCTCCGCCTCCCGGGTTTACGCCATTCTCCTGCCTCAGCCTCCCAAGTAGCTGGGACTACAGGCGCCCGCCACCTCGCCCAGCTAGTTTTTGTGTGTGTGTGTTTTTTTAGTAGAGACGGGGTTTCACCGTGTTGGCCAGGATGGTCTCGATCTCCTGACCTCGTGATCCGCCCATCTTGGCCTCCCAAAGTGCTGGGATTACAGGCTTGAGCCACCGCGCCCAGCCGTGAGACCTCATTTCTACAAAAAAAAAAATCAGCCATGCTGTAGTCCCAGCTACTGGGGGAGCTGAGTGGGAGGATTCCTTGAGCCCAGGATTTCAAGACTGCAGTGAGCTAGGTCAGCCTGGGTGACAGAGCAAGATCTAGTCTAACAAAAAATTAAAATTGAAAAATACTGGCCAGGTGCGGTGGCTCATGCCTGTAATCCCAGTACTTTGGGAGGCTGAGGCAGGTGGATCATTTGAAGTAAGGAGTTTGAGACCAGCCTGACCAACATAATGAAACCCTATCTCTATTGAAAATACAAAAATTAGCCAGAAGTGGCGGGCATCTGTAGTCCCAACTACTTGGGAGGCTGAGGCAGGAGAATCGCTTGAACCACCACGCCCGGTCTAATTTTTTTGTTTGTTTGCTTTTTTAAGTAGAGACAGTGTTTCGCCATGTTGGCCAGGCTGATCTTGAACACCTGACCTCAAGTGATCCACCCGCCTCAGCCTCCCAAAGTGCTGGGATTATAGGCATGAGTCACCGCGCCCGATCTGAAGACATTTTTTATTGGTTGATTGATTGAGTTGGGGTCTCACTGTTGCCCAGGCTGGAGTGTAGTGGCATTATAGCTCAATGCAGCCTTAAACTCCGGGGCCCAAGAGATCCTCCCAGCTCAGTCTTCTGAGTATCCAGGACTACAGGCACACACCGCCACACCCAACTCATTTTAAATTTTTTCTTTTTTTTTTTGAGATGGAGCCTTGCTCTGTCGCCCAGGCTGGAGTGCAGTGGTGTGATCTCGGCTCATTGCAAGCTCCGCCTCCTGGGTTCATGCCATTCTCCAACCCACCACCACGCCTGGCTAATTTTTTCTATTTTTAGTAGAGACCAGGTTTCACCATGTTAGCCAGGATGGTCTCGATCTCCTGACCTCGTGGTCCACCCGCCTCGGCCTCCCAAAGTGCTGGGATTACAGGTGTGAGCCACCGTGCCCGGCCTAAATTTTTTTTTGTAGAGACAAGGTCTTGCTATATTGCCCAGGCTGGTCTGGAACACCTGGCTTCAAACAGTCCTGCTGCCTCAGCTTCCTAAAGCGCTTGGGATTACAGGCATGAGCCACTGTACCCTGCCTGAGTGAAGACCTTTGATGCCCAACCACAGTAAGGGTCCGTTACCTCTGCCAGAGCAGCCAAAAGCTAGATGTTGGTTGACATCACATACAAGCAATGATCCAGTTTCAGAGCCCCTGGCACATTGCTAATGGCACTGTTAATGGGCCATTTGGGGGAGCACTTGGTGCAAATGGTGACCAAGTATGGTCACCTCCATGACCTGCAATCCACTGTGGGGTAAGTGCCATGGTAAAGTTTCTTACATGTTCACAAACTTTTTTTTTTTTTTTTTTTTTTTTTGAGACGGAGTCTCGCTCTGTCGCCCAGGCTGGAGTGCAGTGGCGCGATCTCGGCTCACTGCAAGCTCCGCCTCCCGGGTTCACGCCATTCTCCTGCCTCAGCCTCCCGAGTAGCTGCGACTACAGGCGCCCACAACCGCGCCCGGCTAATTTTTTGTATTTTTAGTAGAGACGGGGTTTCACCATGTTAGCCAGGATGGTCTCGATCTCCTGACCTTGTGATCTGCCTGCCTCGGCCTCCCAAAGTGCTGGGATTACAGGCGTGAGCCACCGCGCCTGGCCCATGTTCACAAACTTATAAGAGCAAAGCATTAAGAACTTTAAGAGGCCAATGGAGGAGGATCACTTGAATTTTGAGACCATCCTGTGCAACAAATGAGACTCTATCCCTACAAAAAAAAAATAAATTTTTGTTTTGTTTTTTTGAGATGGAATCTCGCTCTGTCTCCCAGGCTGGAGTGCAATGGCGTGATCTCGGCTCACTGCAACCTCCGCCACCTCCTTGAATTCCTGACCTTGTTCAAGTGATTCTCCTGCCTCAGCCTCCCTAGCAGCTGGGATTACAGGCACCTGCCACCACACCCGGCTAATTTTTGTATTTTTAGTAGAGACGGGGTTTTGCCATGTTGGCCAGGCTGGTCTCAAACTCCTGACCTCAGGTGATCCACCCGCCTTGGCCTCCCAAAGTGCTGGGATTACAGGTGTGTGCCACCACACCTGGCCAATTTTTAAAAATTGTATTATTTTAGAAATGGGGTCTCACTCTGTTTCTCAGGCTGGACTTGAACTCTGGACCTCAAGAGATCCTTCTGCTTTAACCTCCTGAGTCGCTAGGACTTAAGGCATGCACCACGGCACTCGGCAACATCTAATTTTATTTCTCCTCTTATCACGAGCCAGTTTATTCAGCACAAGTTGTCATGTGGTCATGGGGGTGCCTACCTCAAATCCTCTTTGCCCTGTAGTTTAGTCTTGGTTCTGTTCCCATGTGCTGTAGGTTGCCTTAGGAACCAGCGTAAGTCCTAGTTCTTGCCCATTAGAGGTGGGGGCTCCCAGCTCCCTAAAGAGACACATAAGATATAGCATATTGACTTGCTCTTTTAGGTCCCTCATGGTTACAAGGTGGCTAGAGCAGTTCCAGCCCATAGGACAAAGACAATGTTGCTCCCATGTGTCCTTTTGCAGAAACTCAAACCTCTCAGAAGCCCACAGCCAACTTTCCCTAGTGTTTCAGAGGCAGAATTCTACAAGGGAAGTGAGACATCCATGGTTGGTTTAGACCAGTCCTGCTTTACACCTGGGGAGAGGATGGGCCTGGCTGCCCAGAAGAACAAATTTAGGGGCTTGTATCAGCAAGAAGGAAGAGAGAGAGAGAGATAGCAGTTTTAAGCGGTTGCTAGGCGGCCAGGTGTGGTGGCTCCTGCCTGTAATGGTAGGCCGAGGTGAGTGGATCACTTGAGGTCAGGAGTTCAAGACCAGCCTGACCAAGGTGAAACCCCATCTGTACTAAAAATACAAAAGTTAGCTGGGCGTGGTGGCGGGTGCCTGTAATCCCAGCTACTCGGGAGGCTGAGACAGGATAATCGCTTGAACCTGGGAGGTGGAGGTTGCAGTGAGTCAAGATCATGCCACTGCACTCCAGTCTGGGTGACACAGCAAGACTGCATTTCAAAAAAAAAAAAAAAAGGAAAAAAAAAAAAAAATAAGGTTGGTAGGCAACCAACTGTGTGTGCAGATTCTTCAAGCTTTCCTACTAGATTTTTTTTGAGACGGAGTTTTGCTCTGTTGCCCAGGCTGGAATGCAATGGCGTGATCTTGGCTCACTGCAACCTTCGCCTCCCCAGTTCAAGTGATTCTCCTGCCTCAGCCTCCAGAGTAGCTGGGATTACAGGCGCCTGCCACCTCGCCCGGCTAAGTTTTTGTATTTTTAGTACAGACGGGGTTTCACTGTGTTACCCAGGATGGTCTCGATCTCCTGACCTCGTGATCCGCCCGTCTCGGCCTCCCAAAGTGCTGGGATTACAGGCTTGAGCCACCGCGCCCGGCCTAGATTTTTTTTGAGACGGAGTTTTGCTCTGTTGCCCAGGCTGGAATGCAATGGCGTGATCTTGGCTCACTGCAACCTTCGCCTCCCCAGTTCAAGTGATTCTCCTGCCTCAGCCTCCAGAGTAGCTGGGATTACAGGCGCTCGCCACCATGCCCAGGTAATCTTGTATTTTTAGTAGAGATGGGGTTTCACCATGTTGGTCAGGCTGGTCTTGAATTCCTGACCTCGTGATCCACCACCCTCGGCCTCCCAAAGTGCTGAGATTACAGGCATGAGCCACTGTGCCCAGCCTCTTCTACTACTAATTTTTATTTTTATTTTTTTTGAGATGGAGGCTCATACTGTTGCCCAGGCTGGAGTGCAGTGGCGCGATCTCGGCTCACTGCAACCTCCGCCTCCTGGTTTTATGTGATTCTCCTGCCTCCTCCCAAGTAGCTGGGATTACAGGCCACCACGCCCAGCTAATTTTTTGTATTTTTAGTAGAGATGGGGTTTCACCATGTTGGCCAGGCTGGTCTCAAACTCCAGACCTCAGGTGATCCACCCACCTTGGCCTCCCAAAGTGCTGGGATTACAGGCGTGAGCCACAGCGCTCGGCCCCTACTACTACTATTTTTTTTGTTTTTGAGACGGAGCCTCGCTCTGTCACCAGGCTGGAGTGCAGTGGTGCAATCTCAGCTCACTGTAAACTCTGCCTCCCGGGTTCAATTCCCCTGCCTCAGCCTCCCGAGTAGCTGGGACTATAGACACGCACCACCATATCCGGCTAAAATTTTTTTTTTTGTATTTTAGTAGAGGTGGGGTTTCACCATGTAGGCCAGGATGGTCTTGATCTCCTGACCTCGTGATCCACCCGCCTCAGCCTCCCAAATTACTGGGATTACAGGCATGAGCCACCATGCCCAGCCGTTTACTACTACTTCTTAAAGGGTGAGAGGCGGGAGGATCGCTTGAGCCCTAAAGTTTGCGGCTGCAGTGAGCTTGTGATGGTGCCACTGCACTCCAACCAGGGTTACAATGGGACCCTGACTCTAAAAAAAAAAAAAAAAAAAAAAAAAAGCATACACTATTTTTTTTTGAGACGGAGTCTCGCTGTGTCTCCCAGGCTGGAGTGCAGTGGCCGGATCTCAGCTCACTGCAAGCTCCGCCTCCCGGGTTTAGGCCATTCTCCTGCCTCAGCCTCCCAAGTAGCTGGGACTACAGGCGCCCGCCACGTCGCCCGGCTAGTTTTTTGTATTTTTTGGTAGAGACGGGGTTTCACCGTGTTAGCCAGGATGGTCTCGATTTCCTGACCTCGTGATCCGCCCGCCTCGGCCTCCCAAAGTGCTGGGATTACAGGCTTGAGCCACCGCGCCCAGCCATGCATACACTATTAATACTTCCTCCTTACTATCATGTTTACTGTGGCCTTTATCAGACTAGAGAGTCCTTTTATCTCTCCCTTTTGTAAGAACTTTTAGAATTATCAATAGATGGTTGGGTGAGGTGGCTCAGGCCTGTAATCCCAGCACTATGGGAGGCCGAGGTGGGTGGATCACGAGGTCAGGAGTTCAAGACCAGCCTGGCCAAGGTGGTGAAACCCTGTCTCTACTAAAAATACAAAAAAATCAGCCGGGCGTGGTGGTGAGCGCCTGTAGTCCCAGCTACTCTGGAGGCTGAGGCAGAGAATTCCTTGAACCCGGTAGGCAGAGGTTGCAGTGAGCCGAGATTGTGTCACTGCACCCCAACTTGGGTGACAGAGTGAGACTCCGTCTCAGAAAAAAATAAAATCAAATAATCAATAGATGGTGACCGGCCGGGCGCAGTGGCTCAAGCCTGTAATCCCAGCACTCTGGGAGGCGGAGACCGGCGGATCATGAGGTCAGGAAATCCAGACCATCCTGGCTAACACGGTGAAACCCCGTCTCTACTAAAAAATACAAAAAAAAAAAAAACAGGCCGGGCGCGGTGGCTCAAGCCTGTAATCCCAGCACTTTGGGAGGCCGAGGTGGGCGGATCACAAGGTCAGGAGATCGAGACCACAGTGAAACCCCGTCTCTACTAAAAATACAAAAAATTAGCCGGGCGCGGTGGCGGGCGCCTGTAGTCCCAGCTACTCAGGAGGCTGAGGCAGGAGAATGGCGTGAACCCAGGAGGCGGAGCTTGCAGTGAGCCGAGATCGCGCCACTGCACTCCAGCCTGGGCAACAGCGTGAGACTCTGTCTCAAAAACAAACAAACAAAAACAACAACAACAACAAAAAACTAGCCGGGCGAAGTGGCGGGTGCCTGTGGTCTCTGCTTGGTTTCCATGGATTTCTGTTTCCCTTTAGATTTTGTTAGTAATTTATTTTGGATTTTTGCATCCAAGTTCATAATTGTACTCGACAAATAAAGGCAGATTTTAAAAGGACAAGTTGGGAGGCTAAGGCGGAAGGATCACTTGGGCCTGGGAGATTGAGGCTGCTCTGAGCCTTGATTGTGCCACTGTACTCCAGCCTGGTGACAGCAAGACCTTTGTCTCTAAAATAATAATAAATAAAAGGACGAGTTTACTTACAGTCTCACCAAGCAATGAAAGAGCTTATCTTCCTCCTGTTTCCTTTGCGGATCTTGCTCATGTATTTTATCTTAGTTACTTTAGCATAAATGCTAAATCAAATTCTTTTTCACCAGACATCATCATAGCTCTAGGCATGCCACATAATAAATACCCAAACACATATTAATCATTAAAATTGTTTCCTTTTTTTTGTGGCTACTGTAACCACTTCAGCGAACCATTTAATGCACAGTGGGTTTAAATTATTTTTTCTCGGCTGGGCGCGGTGGCTCACGCCTGTAGCCCTTTGGGAGGCTGAGGCAGGTGGATCACGAGGTCAGGAGATCGAGACCATCCTGGCTAACAGTGAAACCCCGTCTCTACTAAAAGTAAAAAAAAAAAAAAAAAAAAAAAAAAAAAAAAAGCCGGGCATAGTGGCGGGCGTCTCTAGTCCCAGCTACCCGGGAGGCTAAGGCAGGAGAATGGCGTGAATCCGGGAGGCAGAGCTTGCAGTGAGCCGAGATCGCGCCACTGCACTCCAGCCGGGGAGACACAGCGAGACTCTGTCTCAAAAAAAGAAAAAATATTTTTTCTCCTTCCTGGGATAAATTTCCCAGGAGAGGGATAATTGGGTCAAAAGATATGAACATATTTATGGGTTCTTTTCTACAAGAGATCGATCAGTTTCCGAGTGCCATCTGCAATGTGGGGGAACCAATCTTCAACTTGCCTGCATTTGGTCTTAGTATTTTATTAATCTTTCATTGATCCAATTAGCTCTTTGACACAATTTTCATCAGTGGTGGACTAAGTGTGACCGGCCTGACCTGTCTCTAGCTGGTGTGAGAAGAGGCATATGTCAGGTTGCACTTGGGCTCCCCCTGCCGCCCGTTGTGGTACAGCCCGCTAGGTGCTCCCTGCAGCCCATTGTGACGCCCGCCAGCCGCAGGCTGGGTCCCCTAGGCGGGCGGCGTTTAGGCACGGTCTCCACAGCCATGGCCGCGACGCAGGAGCTGCTGCTGCAGTTGCAGAAGGATAACCGAGATGGTCGCCAGCGGAAGCAGGAGCTAGAGAAGCTGATGCGCGGGCTCGAGGCCGAGAGCGAGAGCCTCAATCGGCGCCTGCAGGACCTGAGCGAGCGGGAGCGAAGGTGCGCGGGGAACGCCGCTCCACCTGGCGGGCGCGTGAGGGTCCGTCCCGCAGGCAGCGCCGCGAGGGGCTTCGCAGAGTACCAGGCCGATCCGCCCGGGCCCGCACCTCTGCTCTAGGCACTTGGGGAACGGGCGATGCACCCAGCGGACCCAGGTGGGGGACTCGGTCAGGACTTCCCCGTCCCCAATCATGAGCCTGCGGCTGGTCCTTCCCGGTGACTGCGGGATCCTGAGCAACCCAGTCCGCCTTGTAGCGCCAACCTCAGTTTCCCTCTGCAGCCTGCTGCGGAGGCGAAGCCAGGCAGTACAACCTCTGCAAGGGGAGGCGCGCGAGGCGGCGCGGGAGCGCGCGGAGCGGGTGCGCAGAAGGCTGGAGGAGGCGGAGCGCCACAAGGAGGACTTGGTGAGTAAGAGTCCTGGAATGGGGCTGGATCCACGGTGGAGTGGGGCAGGGCGGGCGGAAGGGGGCGGGATCCGGGGGTGGGGTGAGGCAGGACCGGCGGAGAGGCCGGCACCGCCCCAGGACCCTGTCCGCAGGAGCAGTACAACAGGCAGCTGCAGGAGCAGTGGGAGGAGCTGTCGAGTCAGGTACGTGCGGGAGATGGGAGGGTCTGTCTCTTGGTTCCTCTCGGAAGTCCTGCCCTGGTCCCCGCCCTTGTTGCCTCTCCGTCCCTGTCACCCCGACACCCGTTCCTCCAGAAGTCGGTAAACCCCGCCTTTACAAGCCCCGCCCCTAGCTCTTCTACTACGGAGGGGAACAGCAGAGCCAGAAGAGCACGGAGCAGCAACTCGCAGCCCAATTGGTGACGCTGCAGGTGCTTGAGCTGGACCCTGAGGTCTTTAGTAGAGGCGGAGCAGCAGCATGAGCGGGGCCATGACCACCTGGGGGTGTGGCTTGCGGCAGGCCCTGACAGCGTGGACTGGGCGGGGATGTGGGCGGAGCATAATCGCATGGGGGCGGGGCCCTGAGGGCTAGAATAGGGGCGGAGAGCGGAGGGGGCGGGGCCACGACTAACTGGGGCGTTGCTTACGATGGGTCCTGAGGACGTGGGCAGGGTCATGGTCGCCTGGGGACGGGCGCTGAGGGCCACGGGCGGGACCCGGAGGGGCAGCGGGGTGTCGGCCTGCGGACCTCCTGACATTCCCTGGGTCCTTCTCAAGAATGAACTGGAGCTGGCGGAGACCAAGTGCGCCTTGCAGGAGGAGAAACTGCAGCAGGTGAGGGCAGAAGTGGGTTCTGTTGGAGGGTCAGCTTTCGAGTGTGGGTGGGGAAGGGCGTGTCTCCCCGGAGTCTAACCCAGGTGTCCACACCCAGGGCGCGCTGCAGACAGCTGAGGCCTGGGCCATATTCCAGGAGCAGACCGTAGTCCTGCAGGTGCGGCCCCACTCGGACGCCAAGGTGCCTCCCGCCTCTCCTCCCCCAGACCTGGGGCGGCAGGTCTCCCAACCCGCCGCCAGGACGCCTCCCCGAGGCCTCAGTCCGCACTCTCACCCGCTCCAGGAGGTGCAGGTGAAGGTGATGGAGGCTGCGGAGGAGCTGGACGCCTGGCAGAGTGGCCGGGAACCGTAAGGGAGTTGGGCCTGCGGGCGCGGCGGGGCACTGTGGGGCCGGGCCGGGCTCCCACCTGCATGCCTGTCGCCGCAGGTGTGACGGACAGCTTCGCGGAGTGCAGTATAGCACCGAGTCGCTCATGGAGGAGATGGCCAGGGCGGACCGAGTGAGCGCCTGCGCGGGTCCGGGCGGGGCGGGCTGGAGCGGGACACCCCTCCCCATCCCGGCGCCGGGCCGCCTCCCCCTCCTCCTGGAAACCCGGCCGGCTCCGCGGGCGCGGAGGTAGCTGGATGAGGCCCCCTCTCTCCGCAGGAGATGCGGCTGTTCGGCGGCCAGTGCGCGCTGGCCATCAGGTGAGCAGGGCGGTGGGCGCGGCCGCGGTCCCCCTGGTACACGTCCGAGTCGCCGCCCACCTGCCCGCCTTTCGCCCCTCAGGCGGTGCGTGCTGGGCGCGCTGCAGGTGCTGCTGACACTGCCGCTCCTCTTCCTGGGGCTGTCGCTGCTCTGGACTGTGCTGTTGGACCCTGGCACCATCTCCGCGTGGCTCCGGAGCCTCACCTCGGAGACGACGCTGCGCCGCCTGCGCTACACACTGTCCCCGCTGCTGGAGCTGCGCGCTAACGGGCTGCTGCCCACCTAAGTGCAGCGCCCCGCGCCTGGCTCCAGGTGGACTCCAGGGCACCTGGCTTTATTTCTGGTGCACTCCTCTCCTGAGAGTGTAGACCAAGGTCGCCTAATAAACTCCTCAAGGGATGAAGCTCGTGGGTTCGTCATCTGTCTCCCATGTCCTGTAGGAGCTTGGATTTTTTTTTTTTTTTTTTTTTTGAGACGGAGTCTCGCTGTGTCTCCCAGGCTGGAGTGCAGTGGCCGGATCTCAGCTCACTGCAAGCTCCGCCTCCCGGGTTTATGCCATTCTCCTGCCTCAGCCTCTCGAGTAGCTGGGACTACAGGCACCCGCCACCTCGCCCGGCTAGTTTTTTGTATTTTTTAGTAGAGACGGGGTTTCACCGTGTTAGCCAGGATGGTCTCGATCTCCTGACCTCGTGATCCGCCCGTCTCGGCCTCCCAAAGTGCTGGGATTACAGGCTTGAGCCACCGTGCCCGGCCTAGGAGCTTGGTTTTTTAGCCTCCAAAGATTCCTTCCTTTTTTACAGCTCATGGATTTAGATCCACTCCCCAGTATTATAAACAGCATTTTCAGTTTTTCAGGATATATAATTTGCCATATTGCCAGAAACTTGTACATAGCATTTGACACTTTTTTGCCAATTTGACAAGCTCCCTTTTTCAAGTATTGTGATTTGAAATTATTTCTACTATATCTGAATATATTTCTATCATTTGTAATATGTTGATCCTGATTTTTCAATGCTCCCCTTTCCGTTTATTTGGGAAGTCACACTCTGTATTCTGGTATTCTTACTACTTGAGCTCAGCTCATCGCTGTCATCTTCCCCTAAACTGCCTTAAAGCATCTTAATGCTTGTTTTTTCCCTCTGATCACATGTGCTACTTTTTTTTTTGTGAGACGGAGTCTCGCTCTGTCGCCTAGGCTGGAGTGCAGTGGCATGATCTCGGCTCACTGCAAGCTCTGCCTCCTGAGTTTACACCATTCTCCTGCCTCAGCCTCCCAAGTAGCTGGGACTACAGGCACCCACCACCACACCCAGCTAATTTTTTGTATTTTTAGTAGAGACGGAGTTTCACTGTGTTAGCCAGGGTGGTCTTGATCTCCTGACCTCGTGATCCACCCACCTCGGCCTCCCCAAAGTGCTGTAATTACAGGCATGAGCCACCGTGCCTGGCCAACATTTTTTCCAGATACCTTACTGTTAGTGATTCCTAATTTCCACTGTGGCCAGATAACATACTTTGCATGATTTTAATTTTTTTTTTTTTTTTTTTTTTTTGAGACGGAGTCTCGCTCTGTCACCCAGGCTGGAGTGCAGTGGCCGGATCTCAGCTCACTGCAAGCTCCGCCTCCCGGGTTCACGCCATTCTCCTGCCTCAGCCTCCCGAGTAGCTGGGACTACAGGCGCCTGCCACCTCGCCCGGCTAAGTTTTTGTATTTTTAGTAGAGACGGGGTTTCACTGTGTTACCCAGGATGGTCTCGATCTCCTGACCTCGTGATCCGCCCGTCTCGGCCTCCCAAAGTGCTGGGATTACAGGCTTGAGCCACCGCGCCCGGCCGCATGATTTTAATTCTATCTCATTTACTGAGACTTGTTTTGTGGCCCAGCACAAAGCTTGTAATGAACATTGAGACGAAAGTACTATTGCTGTTGACAGTGATTTTTTTTTTTGAGATGGAGTCTTGCTCTGTCGCCAGGCTGGAGTACAGTGGTGTGCAATCTCAGCTCACTCCAACCTCCGCCTCCTGGGTTCAAGTGATTCTCCTGCCTCAGCCTCCCAAGTAGCTGGGACTACAGGTGCATGCCGCCATGCCCAGCTAATTTTTGTATTTTTCACCATGTTGGCCAGGATGGTCTCGACCTCTTGACCTCATGATCCGCCCGGCCTGGCTTCCCACAGTGTTGGGATTATAGGCGTTAGCCACCGTGCCAGGCTGACAGTGTTTTACAAATACCCAGCAGGTCCAGGTGGGTGACAGGCTTGTTCAGGGCTCCTGTGTTTACTTCCTTGTTGGTAGCTCATAAATTGCTTATTGTGAAATGCTCCATAAACAGCCATACACATGATGATTATGTATGGCCAGTCTTTTTTCCATAGATCTATGTCTTCATATGTAAAGTGCTTTGGTTATAATCAGCACATAACTGGGTCTCACTTCTTGTTTATAATCTCTGACTTTTAAATTGGGGTGGTAAGTCTATTATGTTCTCCTTTCCTGCTTTCTTTTGGATTAATATCTTTTAAAAGTCCCTTTTTTTTTTTTTTTTTGAGACGGAGTCTTGCGCTGTGTCACCCAGGCTGGAGTGCAGTGGCGCGATCTCGGCTCACTGCAAGCTCCGCCTCCCAGGTTCATGCCATTCTCCTGCCTCAGCCTCCGAGTAGCTGGGACTACAGGCGCCCGCCACCTCGCCCGGCTAGTTTTTTGTATTTTTAGTAGAGACGGGGTTTCACCGTGTTAGCCAGGATGGTCTCGATCTCCTGACCTCGTGATCCACCTGCCTCGGCCTCCCAAAGTGCTGGGATTACAGGCTTGAGCCACCGCACCCGGCCTTTTTTTTGTTTTTGAGACAGAGTCTCGCTCTGTCGCCCAGGCTGGAGTGCAGTGGCGTGATCTCGGCTCACTGCAAGCTCCGCCTCCCGGGTTCATGCCATTCTCCTGCCTCAGCCTCCCGAGTAGCTGGGACTGACTACAGGCGCCCGCCACCACGCCCGGCTAATTTTTTTTTTTTTGTATTTTTAGTAAAGGCGGGGGTTCACCGAGTTAGCCAGGATGGTCTTGATCTCCTGACCTCGTGATCCGCCTGCCTCGGCCTCCCAAAGTGCTGGGATTACAGGCGTGAGCCACTGCGCCCAGCTTAAAAGTCCTTTTAGGCTGGAGTACAGTGGCATGATCTCGGCTCACTGCAAGCTCCGCCTCCCGGGTTCACGCCATTCTCCGGCCTCAGCCTCCCAAGTAGCTGAGACTACAGGCGCCCGCCACCACGCCCGGCTAGTTTTTTGTATTTTTAGTAGAGACGGGGTTTCACCATGTTAGCCAGGATAGTCTCGATCTCCTGACCTCGTGATCCACCTGCCTCGGCCTCCCAAAGTGCTGGGATTACAGGCTTGAGCCACCGCGCCCGGCCGACTCATATTTTCATTTTTTTTTTTTTTTTTTTTTTTTTTTTTTTGAGACAGAGTCTTGCTCTGTCACCCAGGCTGGAGTGCAGTGGCCGGATCTCAGCTCACTACAAGGTCTGCCTCCCAGGTTTACGCCATTCTCCTGCCTCAGCCTCCCAAATAGCTGGGACTACAGGCGCCCGCCACCTCGCCCGGCTAGTGTTTTGTATTTTTAGTAGAGACGGGGTTTCACCGTGTTAGCCAGGCTGGTCTCGATCTCCTGACCTCGTGATCCGCCCGTCTCGGCCTCCCAAAGTGCTGGGATTACAGGCTTGAGCCACCGTGACCGGCCGACTCATATTTTTTATTGAGACAGTCTCACTCTGTCACCCAGGCTGGAGTGCAATGGCGTGATCTTGGCTCACTGCAACCTTCACCTCCCGGGCTCAAGAGATCCTCCCTCCTCAGCTTCCTTAGTAGCTGGGACCTGGGACTACAGGCCTGTACCACCATGCCAGGATAACTGTTGTATTTTTTGTAGAGATGGGGTCTTGCCATGTTGCTCAGGCTGGTCTCAAACTGCTGGATTCCAGCAATCCACTCACCTCAGCCTCCCAAAGTGGTGGGATTACACATGCGAGCCACTGTGCCCAGCCTCTATTTTTATTTGTACAGCTGGGACTCAACTGTGCTTCCTAAAGCTGAATATTTGTGTTTTTCAACTCTGGAAATCCCATTAAAAGTTGACTGGAGCCGGGCACGGTGGCTCCAATCCCAGCACTTTGGGAGGCCAAGGCGGGCAGATCACCTGAAGCCAGTTCAAGATCAGCCTGGCCAACATGACGAAACCCCGTCTCCACTAAAAGTATAAAAATTAGCTGGGTGTAATGGCGGGCAGCTGAAATCCCAGCTACTTAGGAGGCTGAGGTAGGAGAATTGCTTGAACCTGGGAGACAGATTGCAGTGAGCAGAGATCGTACCATGCACTCCAGCCTGGGCGACAGTGAGACTCGCCTTAAAAAAAAAAAAAAAGTTGATTGGAGCTTTTCATTCAACTCTTTTTTTTTTGGACCCTGTTACCCAGGTTGGAGTGCAGTGGTACAATCACAGCTCACTGAATCCTTGCTCTTGGGCTCAAGTGATCTTACCTCCTGAGTAGCTGGGACTACAGGCATGCACCACCACGTGGCTAATTTAAATTTTTTTTTTGTAGAGACAGGGTCTTGCCATGTTGCTTATGTTGGTCTTGAACTCCTGGGCTCAAGCAATCCTCCTGCTTTGGCCTGCTGAAATGCTGGGATTAGGAGCCACCCCGCTTGGCTTTCCTTTCCTTTCCTTCACACTCCATTTTTGGTCATTTCACTGTTCTGATCACTGATTTTCTCTCTTACCTGCTGTTGAGCTGATCTTTTGGAGTTTCTAATTTGTTTCAGGTCTTCAGAAAGACCTATCTGCTTCAGATGCAGGGCCTCGGTAGGTGGGAGTAGATGCTTGCTGGGTCTAGTCACACAAAGATTTTGGAGTTCCAGAGCACAGCACTTGAAAATGAGTAAGAGGGAAAGACTAGAGCTGTGGGAGGATGCTGCGGAGAGCCACAGACAGGCCCCCATGGCAGCCCTGAGGGAGACAGCTTTGGAGCGGGCAGAGAGTACTCAGGAAAAACACAGTGTGTGCTTTGGTGCACCTGCGCCTTGGTAAGATTGTGGGACTCTCATGCTTGTTAAGCCACAACCTGTGCTCCTGGGCCCCAGCCTATGAGTGCGGGCAACCCTGGGCCCCCCTCTCTAGGGGCAAATCCAGGAACTGCCCCTTGGCTGAAGGTGGACTTAGGACTTGACACAAAACCTCACAGATTCCAACACAGCACTATTTTGGGTTTTTATTTTGTTGATGTTGGTTAAATCTTGTATCTTTTTTTTATATACAAGAAAATACTTCATGTACCTATGAAATAAGACAGGTAGGGAATATGTCCAGTGCAAACAGAGGACTCACACCTGTGCATAGACAGCACCATCCAATGATTGTCACTGCAGTCCATGGCATTACCAAGGCTGCGCCACCCACGTGCTGCCCCAGGAGGCGCTACCAGGCTCTTCCGGCCACAGGTCTGTCCTCCACTGCATGTGGTGGCAGGGCGGGGAGGTCACAGGGCTCCATGATTGTGGGGCAGCTTCAAGGGCACATGGGGCGGAGGGCCTTGGAGGTACCCTCCTCAGTAGGGGATGTCATTCTGATAGTACTGGATCATGTCATAGGTCCGGCTCCTGAAAGGCCAAGGAAGAGTGAAGGGAGATGTGAGGAGTCAGCAGGGTCTGAGGTCCCTCCCCAGCAGGGAGCCCTCGCTGTCCAATCAGCCCCTCATGGCTGCCCAGCACCTGAAGGCACAAATGTCTCAGGCGTGCCCTCCCCCACCCAGTGACCACATTTCCTGCTCCAACCTGGGGGCCTCCAAGGCCACCTCATGCTCCTCAGCCAAACCGCTTCCATCTGTGGGAGCCATTGCTCTGCCACATGGGCCTCGGGGCCCTTGGCTTGTCCTGGCCAGATGCCCCCAAGGGGTCTGTATGCTCTCCTCGCACCTCTGGAGAGCCCCTTCTCGCCCTGCCCCAGCCCCTCTTGAAGTCCTGGCCGCCTGGTTTCTCTGCTTCCTCTCAGCAAGAGCTCCTTCCGTGCCCAGTCTCCACACTGCCCTTGTTAGGGCACTGGACCCGGGCGCCACCTGGGGGCAGGTCTCAGCTTCCTCTCACACTCCTCCGGCTGGCAGTTCCCCACGCAGATGGCCATGCCTGGGCCCCTCATCCTAGTCTGGATGTGGCCTGTCCCATGGCACAGCCTTGGGCCCCCACATGCCCCTCAGGGCCCTACTAACCCCACATGTGTAAGTGCTGCCCCCTTCGGGGATGGCTCACCTGCTGGGCTCGCCATCCTCCCTTTGTTGAGGCTGGACCCCTCAAAGCCGCCTCTGATTCCCACAGCGGGGAGCCTGTCAGCCCGGTGCTCCGCCTTTGGACCCTGAGCCAGCCCTCTCCAGGGCCCCCTGCACCCAGCTACTCCCACCACAGTAGTGACCAGCAGCCCGGCTTGCACTTCCAGTCACTGCCCACAAAGCAGCCTGAGGCAGGCACAGGGAAGGAGTGAGGTCTGACTCCTCAGCCCTCCTGGGAGGAGGGAGGCCTGACACCACATTCAGTTCTACTACTCCTGGCCTTGTGCCTCCACTGCTCCCTTGGCCTCACAAGCCCTGGCCAGTTGGGCCCAGCCTCTGGCCTCTGCCAAGTGTTCCCCTCGGCACACCACAGCCCCCTAAACCAGTGCCCCACTGCTCCTCAAGAGCTCCTGTCAAGGCTTGGGTCTTCATGA
This sequence comes from Macaca thibetana thibetana, assembly GCF_024542745.1. NCBI lineage: Eukaryota > Metazoa > Chordata > Mammalia > Primates > Cercopithecidae > Macaca > Macaca thibetana. The sequence goes on from NC_065587.1 coordinate 30,724,488, forward strand.
GAGGGGCGGCTGGGGGACAGCAGAATCCTCATCTCCTGGTGCAGGAAAGGCCCTGCAGGTGCCCAGGGGCCACTGAGGCAGGGGGTGAAGGCAGGAGGGCGGGGGACTCACCTGTTGCTGAGGAAGCAGCTCTGGATGACCTTCATGATGAAATTTGCAGCCTCGCGCTCGGTCATGTTGGGGCTAAACCTGTGCCTGGGGGAGAGGCTGTGTCAGGGCTGCCATGGGTAGGGCCGTGCTGGCTCCCTGGCCCAGTGGGAGGAGGGTCTTCCATGGGGACGGACTTCAGCTGAGAGTCATGCCCTGGAAATGTACCTCTGGGGCCCATGTTGGAAGATGGGGTGCTGTGAAGGCCACGCCTGGCTTACTGTGGGCCCTGTCCCCTTCCCAGCATAACCTGAGTGCTCCCATGGCACTAGGGGACTAAGCATTGGGGAGCTAAGCTACTGCAGCCCTAGACCTTAGGGTCAAGGTGGGGTGGGCGTAGCATCCGTGACATAATAGAGGCCCCTGGGTGGGTCCTTGGTGTGGCCAGCACAAGCAGGGGCCCCTCACAGGCGTGGTCTAGGGACAGAGCGTCACCCAGGAACCCTGTCTGCTCTGAGGTTCCAAGGAGATGACAACCACACTGACAATTACACAAAAGCTTCCTATCTTGGATGGAGCCTCAGCTAATGGACAACTGTCCCCCAGATGGCCTGCATGTCCACCAAGGAACCTACTTCAAGAGCTTGATCGTCTGGCCGCGAAAACAGGGCAGGCCCGTGTCCAACATGAGAGTGACCAGGGAGACGACCGCGTCCATGTAGGGCCTGGGGAGAGATAGGAGGGAGCGGTGGGCTGAGGCCAGCCTAGGTGGTGGCCCTGCCTGTAGTCCTACGGCCTGGCTGATGCCAACAGCCTCAGGTGTGGGCTCCTGCCACCCACCTCCCCTGCCACATCTTCTACATCTCTGAGGCAACTTTCAATCTGCTGCACTTGGCAACCCGTACCGCCCAGGCAAGGACTGCCCACGTGCACTCTGGACAGGCTGAGTGTCCTGCCCTGTCCCCCACATCAGGCTGCCGGCCATGGCTTCTGCACCTGGGTGGGACGCAGACACTCTGACCTGACTTTCCCTGCAGGGCAGTGCGGACGAACCCAGGTTGGATTGTGGCCTTGGCCAAGTGACCTGTATATGAAACTGGGACGAAGCCCATCTCTGGCATGTAGCCTGTGAGGTGGCAGGTGCTCAGGCTTTGGTGACAGGGTGGATGGGATGCCCAGAAAGGGGGAGCCCATGGCTGAAGGCATGGGCAGGATCCTGGGGAAGGTAGCTGGAATTAGATGCCCAGAGCAAGAACTTACTGGCACGGGTGGGCAGACAGAGGTGACCAAAGGACAGGCATAGGTCAGCAGGTGGCTGCTAGCAACTACCTCACTCTCTGGAACCTGATTCCCTTCTAAAGGGGACCTCAGAACGTTCCCCACACGCCCTCTGCCTCCACCCTGGCCCTCACCCAGGCTCACCGCACAGCCAGGTAGCCGCGCACACACATCTCCATGAACCACTTGAAGGGCGTGGCCTCCATCTTGCCCCCCATGATCATCACCATCTCATCCGTCAGCTTAATGTCGGGTTCCCAGCCAAGATTGCCGCCGGGCGAGCTTTCAAACATGAAGCCAAAGTCTGCAAAACCCCAAAGAGCTGCCTGTGACTGGGCTAGGAGCCAGGGCGGGCAGAGACGAGTGGTCTGTTTTGAGGAGGAGAAAAGGACTGCAACAGCAGCATCCCCTCCACCCCCAATAGGCAGGTTGTGTTTTCTTGGGGACAGTGATAGGGTGGGTGGTGGAGCAGCAGGCAGAGGAAGAGAAGGGAGAAAGTGGAGGCAGGAGTGAGCCAGGCTGGGGCACTGAACTTGGATAAGCCCCACTCCGCCTAGCTCCAGCTTCTGACTCAGAGCAATGGCTGCTCTCACCCCAGCTCCTTGGAGCCAGGGCCAGGCACCCTCCACAGCAGAACAGCTTGGTGGCTGACAGTTCGGACATCAGAACTGGACCCTGACACTCCTGGCAGGGTGGTCCTGGGCATGCTTCCCTCTGTGGGGTGGGGATCCCTAGCCTCCCCTGGGTGCCAGGGGTGAAGGGAGAGGAGGGTGGCACTGTGGCTGGCTGACCGATGTGGATGATATGGCCCTTCTTGTCCAGCATAATGTTGCCGTTGTGTCTGTCCTTGATCTGCAGCAGGAACAGCAGGAGGCTGTAGGCGGCCATGCTTCGGATGAAGTTGTAGCGGGCCTGTGCAGAGAGCGCCCTGGGCTCACAGAGGCCCTGGGGCCTGTGGGCACCCTCCCTGGTCCTACACCCAGGATCCCTGGGCCTGTGGGCACTCTCCCTGGCTCTGTGACCCCACTGTGGAGGCAGAGCCCGAATCAGCAAGCCAGTCTTCGGCAGCAGGAGTGACAGGGGCTGTCTGTGGATGTGGGGGTGTAGATGCTTCCTCCCACACCCAGAACTTAACTTTCTTCTGAGGAGTCCAGCCCAGCTCTACATTCTTTTGACTCCCAAAGTGGCTTACAGATGCTCTGGTGTTTTTTTTTTTTTGAAATGGAGTCTCGCTCTGTCACCAGGCTGGAGTGCAGTGGGGCGATCTTGGCTCACTGCAATCTCTGCTTCCTGGGTTCAAGCGATTCTCCTGCTCCAGCCTCCCAAGTAGCTGGGACTACAGGTGCCCACCACCATGCCCAGCTAATTTTTTTATTTTTAGTAGAGATGGGGTTTCACCATCTTGGCCAGGATGGTTTCGATCTCTTGACCTCATGATCCGCCTGCCTTGGCCTCCCAAAGTACTGGGATTACAGGCATGAACCACCACACCCGGCCCAGGTGCCCAGGTTTTAACCCTTAGCAAAGGATGACTGAGGAGAGCAGGGTGTGAGTGGAGGCTGGGGTGGAGTGGAGCGTACATGCACCCGCCCACCCCAGGCTGTGGCTGCCCTGGCTACCTGCTGGAAGGCCAGGGTGGATTCGTCCCCGTACTGGCGTGTGAAGTAGTCGTACATGCCGAAGTCTGTCTGGCGGCCCAGCTGGTCCCGGGAGGTGCAGTCGGGGATGCACTCAATCACCCCGCACTAGGGAGGAAAGGCCAGTTCTGAGCCCGCCGGGTGCGAGGTGCCCAGGGCTGCCCTACTGGCTCCACTCAGGGAACTTACCCCAGGGGCAGTGGCCACCACGCGGTAGGGAAAAACAAAGAGGTCCAGGCCGACCAGCTGGAAGATGTTCTTGAAGAGGTCGATGATCTGCAGGGCCAGCATGTCCTGGGAAGCCGGGACGTGCGGGATGCGGTCAGCTGGCCATGCACCCCAGCACCTCTTCTGGCTCATGCAGGGCAGAGGCCAAGCACCCAGAGATGGAGTGAGGTGGGGAGGCCACAGCTGAGCAAGTCTGGAAGGCCTTGCCTTCTGACCATCAGGGGCTGGACTCAGGCTGCTGGGACCACCAGGTCCTGGGCCGAGCATGAGGCTGAGCTGTCTGGTGGGGTGTGTGAGATAGGGCACCCAACCCCTGGGCAGTTCCCTCAGGTGGGCACTGGCGGAGACAGTGGGAGAAGGGCTGGAAGGAGAGGCCTCTGGGTTTTGCAGAAGCCCTAATTTACCCCATGGCACCTGAACCATATAAGAGGAGGCAAAGATTCACATTTCTGCGTATGAGATTGGACTCTGGCCGGCCTGGAGCCTTGGGGAGCAGCAAGCCCAGCCCCTAAGCCTACCCCAGGCCTGACCCTGCTTACCTGCCGGCAGTCGTCCCCCACTTTGAAGATGGCTGCCTGCCAGGAGATCTTCTGGCCGTCGGCCTCCTGCGCGCTGCACTCATCCTCGGAGTCTGAGCGGCACCGCAGACCTGCCCACAGGGAGAGAGGCTGCTGTCAGCCTGTAGGCAGTGAGAAGCCCTCTAAGGGGGCCAGGGGTTAGTCTTCTCCCATGCCTGAAAGAAACCCCAGCAATCTTGGGGATCACTTCTTCAAAGCCCCAGGGAGGCCAAGAAGGAGCCCAACAGTGTGGGCGGCAAGTCACCCAGGTGCCGAAGCAAGAGACCGAGGGCACGAGCTGTTCCAGTATATTATATAAAATAACAAGTTATAGAGATATAAATCATAGATACAATTATATATATCATTAATCATTAGTTTGTAGCAATGACTCTTTATTCCAATATTATAATAATCTTTGCTCTACAATTATAACCTAGGAGAAACCAGGCCATACAGAGACAGGAGCTGAAGGGGCACGGTGAGAAGTGACCCGAAGACAAGTGTGAGCCCTCTGTTAAGCCCGGACACGGCCACTAGAAGGCTCCTTGGTCTAGTGGTAACGTTAGCGTCTGGGAAGGCGCCTGTTACCTAGCGGACCGTGGTCTAGTAGTAGGAAAAGCACCCGCTACTTAGCAGACCGGGAATGGGAGTCTCCCTTTCCCCAGGGGAGTTAGAGAAGACTCTGCTCCACCACCTCTTGTGGAGGGCCCGACATCAGTCAGGCCCACTCGCAGTTATCCGGAGGCCTAACCGTCTCCCTGTGATGCTGTGCTTCAGCGGTCCACGCTCCTGGTCCGCCTTCATGTTCCACCCTGTACACCTGGCTCCGCACTCTAGATAGCAGTAGCAAAATTAGTGAAAGTATTAAAGTCTTTGATCTTTCTGAAAAGAGCATAGAAGAAATAATGACGTAAGCTGTCCTGTTTCCACCTCAGCTACCTAACAGGGAAAGGCCCCCTGTCCGGTGGGCACGTGACTCACGCGACCTTATCAATCATTAGAGATGACTCACACTCTTTACCCCTCCCTTTTGCCTTGTATACAATAAATAACAGCGCAGCCTGGCGCGCCACTACCGGTCTCCGCGTCTTGGTAGTAGTGGTCCCCCGGGCCCAGCTGTCTTTTATCTCTTTGTCTTATGTCTTTATTTCTATGATTTCTCGTTTCCGCACATGGGGAGAAAAACCCACCGACCCTGTGGGGTTGGTCCCTACACAACAGGGCTCAAGGAAAGCCTTGGAATAGCAAGTGGAATCCAGGGTCAGAGTCTAAGAACATTTAGGCTTAAATGGAACTAAAAACAGAGCCCCATTTCATCAGCAGTGAAGACCCAGTTATGCCTGGGTCAGTGTTGGGTGCTGTGAGCTGGGGGGCAGGAGGAATGTGTCTGTACACTGGGGTCCTGGGAGGGCTCGGGGCCAGTGTGCGGACATGGCCATGGGAGGTAGGTCCCTGCAAGGGGTGGTGGCCCCCTCTGCACAGCTGGCCACACTGTCTGTACTGGATTGAAGAGTGTCTCCCTAAAATTCATGTTCACCCCAAACCTTAGAATGTGTCCTTATTTGGAAACAGGGTCTTTGCAGATGTAATTAGGTTAAGACAAGGTCACAGTGAATCAGGATGGTCCCTAATCCAATGACTGACGTCCTTCAAGGGAGATCATCATGTGAAGAGGGAGGCGGAGATGGAAGTGGAGCATCTGCAGGCCAAAGTGTGCCCAGGACTGCCGGCAACACCACCAGAAACTGAGGCGGCAAGGCAGGACCTGCCCAGAGCCTTCAGAGGAGGCACGGCCCTGATGACACCGTGATGGTGGACTCCAGCCTCCAGAACTGATTGTCTGCACAGCAGCCCTCAGAAACTAACACCCCACAATGGCCCTGGGCCCCCAGCCTCAGGCAGGAGCCTGCTGGAGTATGCCAGCTGACTCACGGCAGACAGACCTCTAGGGGTGGCACATCGGTCACTGCACTTGAGCTCCATGCCATCCCCCAATGAGGGGTCTGACTTGAGTGAGGGCAGACAGATGGACAGACATCATCTTTTATGGAGAGCTGGTACTAAATTAAATACATGCCGAAAGAAACTGGCATTAGCAAGGAATAGCACTGAGCTCCCAAACAAAACCAGGGATCTTTACTGACCTTCTTTTTCAAGTTCACTAACTCCACATCGCTTCACCTTGAACTTGGCCAGATATGGAGCTTTTGCAGCACTGAAAACAGAAAGAATGTATGTTTCATGAGGTAGCCGAGAAAAACTGCATACGAGGATGCTGCGGAAGCGGGGGATGGGCAGGGCGAGGCGCCCACCTCTGCATCGGGGTCCCAGACTTGTAGTCGATGTCCAGCACGATGGCCTCCGGGTTGCTGGGCAGGTAGCAGCCTGTGCAGGGACAGAGGCAGTCACAGGGAGTGCATGTGTCACCAAGGTGAGGCCAGTGTCAGTTTCCAACACGGATGTCAGGTGCGAATCCACCCTGCAGGCACACCCCACCCCTGTGGAGGGGCCTCTGGTCCTTGTCCAGGGCACCACTAACTTATTATTCTGCGGCCACTAAGGGTCTGTCCTCCCTGACTCTTCGACTCTTCCAGCCATTGACCAAATGAGTCAGAACCTTCCGGGACACGCTCTTGCTGGAGGAGCACTGAGCCCCATCCTCACGGATGCAGCCCTACTGCTTCTGGGGGCGCGTGTGAAGCCTGTCCTGCCTCCACCTGCCTGAGCAACCCTCCGAACAGCCCTCCATTCTTGGAGTCCCCTTTTTTTTTTTTTGGATAGAGTGTCGCTCTGTCACCCGGGCTGGAGTGCAGTGGTATGATCTTGGCTCACTGCAACCTCTGCCTCCTGGGTTCAAGCGATTCTGCTGCCTCAGCCTCCCGAGTAGCTGGGATTACAGGCGCCCGCCACTGTGCCCAGCTCATTTTTGTACTTTTAGTACAGACAGGGTTTCACCATGTTGGCCAGGCTGGTCTGGAACTCCTTACCTCAGGTGATCCACCCAACTCAGCCTCCCAAAGTGCTGGGATTAGGGCGTGAGCCACCACGCCCGGCCAACATTGTTTCTTTATGCTTATTTTATATCTTTGTGAGTTCAAGCTTCTTCAGCTCAGGGTCCATGCCTTACTCATCTTTTTAACAGCCACAATACCTAATGTCATGCCTTTTCTTTTCTTGTTTTTGTTTTTTTGAGACGGAGTCTCACTCTGTCACCCAGGCTGGAGTGCAGTGGCACAATCTCGACTCACTGCAAGCTCCGCCTCCCAGGTTCACGCCATTCTCCTGCCTCAGCCTCCCGAGTAGCTGGGACTACAGGCGCCCGCCACCTCGCCCAGCTAGTTTTTTTTGTATTTTTTAGTAGAGACGGGGTTTCACCGTGTTAGCCAGGATGGTCTCGATCTCCTGACCTCGTGATCCACCCGTCTTGGCCTCCCAAAGTGCTGGGATTACAGCCTTGAGCCACCGCGCCCGGCCCCATCTTCTCTTGAAAAGCTCAGCCTTAACCACACTGGGCTTGAATTGCCACATGGCCACAGCCACAGGCACCCAGGAGTGGCTTCCTATGGTAGGCGGGGGGTGCTGATGGGTCCCAGCGCACATGAGCCGTCCCACACTAGCCCCACCTGTGTGACCTGCTCCTGTAATGCTGGCGCCCAGGAACCCTCTTCTAGAGTAACAGCTACTGAGGTCAGTGTCAGCCTCCAGAAAAACAGCAGGCAGCAAGGAAGATGAAGGGCACCCACGGACGAGCAGCTCCCGCTCACTAGGGGCAGATTCTGGGGAGCGGCTGCGGTCTTGGGGCACCAGGCACCATGGGCCCAAGCAGGTGTGGGGCTGGCCAAGCTACTGTGTCCACACCCTGCAATGCCTGGAGAGGGCAGCAGCCTTCACGCCCCGCTGCCCACCCGCAGGAAGAGGTTGGTCTGAGCCTTCAGAAGCCACCTGCTCACCCGGCTGCACCTTCACTTCAGACAGGGCCGACAGACAAGCCTTCTTTCTCTCGTCGCCTTTAGGGTAGGGCCTGAGAAACAGGAAAGAAATGCTTGGTCTCCTGGAGGAACTGGCTGCTGGGGGACAGCCCAGGGCCCCTCCTGCCTGGATTACCCTCTCTGTCCCTCTCTTCCCGGCTCTAGCTGCTCCTAGGGCAGCCAGGCACCGCTGGCAGCGATTCTTGCCTTGCATTCCTTGTGGAGAATCCCCGACAGCCCCCAAGGGTGGTTTTCTGGCAGGCTCTGCCCCTGCTGTGTGGGGGTGTGTGTGGCTGGGGGGGGTGGGGGTAATGCCTGCCACCTGCTGCCACCCAGGAAACGCTAGATCTGGTCCTTTATCTTGTGGGTTAGAAGATGCCAGCACTGCTATTCTCAGCACCCAGCCCAGAAAAGGGTCTTAAACTGACCAAGGTCAGAGCAGCGTAAGCACTGGAGACAGCCCGGCTAGCGTGCCCAGCATTGATGACTCCAGGGTTTCATCCCTTATGAATGGGCAAAGCCAACAACATCCAAGGATGGTGTCAGGTCCACACGAATGGAAGGTCCAGGAAAATGATGACGGGAGCTACAAAGGCAGTCTGGTGTTCCTGACATCATGAGGATCGATCCTTCAGAGTGTGGAGAGGGCAAGGTGGCCTCACATTGTGGAGCTATATGCTAAATTCTACAAACCTTAGGAGCGAAACTAAGCTGTGTTTCCTGAAACTGGCGTGGCCATGCATTCTGCCATGCCTTCAATAGCCTTGACTCACCCCAAGCAGTGCTTCCCCACCCACCCTGGCTGTCCATCAGAACCAGCAGTGGCCCCGTTGCTAGAGACTACTCTCATTCATCTGGTTGGGGCCAGGCATGGGCATTTTTAAAGCTTCCCAGGCATTTCTGTTAAGCTGCAGGGACTGGAACGAGACATCCCAGAAGGCGGTTTCTGAAGCACTGCACTTACTTGATGATAGCCGACACATTGGTGATCTTGTTAAAGAAATCAAACTCCCGCTGGTAAAAGTCCTTCGCTGGGCCCGACAAGGAGCCTGTGATCTCCTCTACTAACTGCTCCAGGAGGTCGCCGATGTCAGCTGCCAAGGAAACAGACGCTGAGTCTCTGTGGCTGCGGAAGAGGCCCCTCAGGAATACCAGCGCTGTTTCCCAGCCCCCAGACGGGCAGTGCCCACTGTGTGCTCTGCAGGCTTGGTGAGACCGTAACACCTGCCATGCGCCCCTTCTGCTGTGTTGACACAGCTGACGCTGGTGGGAAAAGCTGCTGGTGCCTAAGCAGAGCTCAAGGCAGGGGCCAAGCGCACAACTGAGCGTGGAATCCTCACTGCTACACACCCAGTAAGAAAAAAGCCCATATCATTTATGAATGTCACAGGTGAAGCAATGAGAATTAATTTTTATTAAACTCTACCCTGAATACATGTTTTTTTGTTGTTGTTGTTAAAGAGAGGCACACAGTGGGTGGGGCTCTATTAAATAGTGCCTCTCGCAATTCAAATCCCAGGCTGAATTTAAATTCCTGGGCTCAAGAGATCCTCCTGCCTCAGCCACCTGAGTTGCTGGGACTAGAGCTAGTAGGTGGGACTACAGGTATGCATCACCACACCTGGCTTTTAAAGTATCCTTTGTGATAAATGGGATGTGCATCTAAGGCAGGCGCTGTCCTGAGACGCACTTGGAGCTTGTCTGATTTTGGAGCCTGGACTAACCTTTTTCACAGACCTTGGTTTTTACTTGAAAAAATGACTGACAGACAACATATAGTTATTCAGACTGAGGGATGTGGCAGATGTTTTCCTGAAAATGAACAAAAAATGAATCTTCCACTCAAAGGAACAACTGAAACATTTTTGGGAAAACTTGGATCTGCCACTGTGAGCTCAACAGCTTCCCTTAAAAACCCTTTCTGATAAGACTGGCAGCATGTGAACAAATGATTTTTCCACATTGTATAAAGAAATACATCAACCTTTAAAAGATGTGCATAACTCACTGGCCTGTATTTTATTTTATTTTATTTTATTTTATTTTTGAGACGGAGTCTCGCTCTGTCACCCAGGCTGGAGTGCAGTGGCCGGATCTCAGCTCACTGCAAGCTCTGCCTCCCCCGGCTAGTTTTTTGTATTTCTTAGTAGAGACGGGGTTTCACCGTGTTAGCCAGGATGGTCTCGATCTCCTGACCTCGTGATCCGCCCGTCTCGGCCTCCCAAAGTGCTGGGATTACAGGCTTGAGCCACCGCGCCCGGCCACTGGCCTGTATTTTATAAATGCCCACTGTTTGATGTCATAAAAGCTGTCATGGGTCCAGGTGTGAAGCAGACCAATGGACTTGAACAAAACACAGCGTGAGAAGTTTACTGCCAAATTTAAGATGCCACACTGCAATTAACCTTTTTTTTTGGCGATCCTCCTGCCTTGGCCTCCCAAAGTGTTGGGATTACAAGTGTGAGCCACTGTGCCTGACCTGCAATTGGCTGAGCTACAAAAAATTAAAAATTAGCCAGTCGTGGTGGCATGCACCTACAGTCTCAGCTACTTGGGACGATGAGGCAGGAGGATCGCTTAAGCCCGGGTGGTTAAGGCTGCAGTGAGCCGTGATTACACCACTGCACTCCTGCCTGGGAGAGGGACCCTGCCTCTAAAAAAAGAAAACAAAAACTACCACTTGTCAAGTGTGGTGCAGTATCAAAAAGGATCTCCACAATGACCTGAAAGATTACTAACATACAACTTCCTTTTTCAAGTACATTCACTTCAACTGAAACAATGCTGCAATAGATCAACTGCAGAAGTGGAACGGAAATGAGAATCCAGCCATCTCCTACAAGGCAATGCCACTCTTTTGGCTCATTTTTGAGTTTTGGGGGGAGAGTTATTTTCCCAAAAAGATGTTATTTATGTTAACATGTAATGAATGAGCTTACATTTTCTGAAATTCTGTGTTAATTTCTAATCCTCATTAACACTGACAGCTAATGCTCACATGAACCAGCGCTCTTTGAGGACCTCAATACTCATTTCTGACAGTGCAAGGGTCCTGAGGGTGTGCTATTTGGGAACCGCTGCCCTGGGCTGGCGGCCCCTTTCTCACACGCAGTCACAGTTGTGTTGAGCATGGAGACTCTGGAGAAGCAGCCATCGGAGCAGAAGGGTCTCACTCGCACTTGGGAGTGCAGGCTGGCATTGGACAGCAGGTTAGCAAAGGCGACATGAAGGAATGGTCCTGCTCCCATGTGTGCTGAAAGGTGAGAAGTGCCCTAGCAAAGGGTGGGAGTGGAGGGGTCGGTGAGCTGCGGCAGTGCAGGCTGGGGAGAGCCCTGTGGGCTGTAGAAGGTGCTTGGCAGTGCACTGAAGACAGAAAGTGAGGCCTGTGGGAGGACAAAATACTCACGGTCTTTCTGGTGGCCTTCTTCGTCTAGATAAATGTTAGTCTTCATGTTCCAGATGAACTGGTGCGCCAGAAGCTGGGATTTAGACGCTGCCCACAGAATATACTCCCGCACATAGCCCATCTGCAGGAGAGCAAGGTCCCTGTCAGCCAGGCTCGGAGGGCCCTCTCCACGAGGAGGGCCTTGTCAGTAGCTGCTGACTCCCGGCATTTGGAAGGCCAGGAAAGAGTGAGGCCCAGTGGTTCTAGTGGTGTGGCCAAGCTCTCCAGGATTGGTGGCGAGTCCAGCTGGTGGCCAGGTCAAGTTCCAGCCGGCTGGTGGCTGGGACCTGAGGGGCAGGGGTGCAAAACGGGCTTCAGTCAACCTTTGTCTCCTCTGTGTCTTCCCATGGGTTTAAGAAGCACAACTCTCAAACCAATTTCTGGGGTTGTCAAGTACGAGGAAAAGCAGGCTGGGTACTAAAAACTCACTTGTTAGCTGGTTGTTTAGAACAATGTTCCAAAGTGACAGACAGGTTCCAGAAACATGCAGATACACCTCCTTCACAAGTTGACACATTGATATGATTAGGCTTTGTGTCCCCACCCAAATCTCATCTTGAATTGTAATCCTCAGGTGTTGAGGAAGAGACCTGGTGGGAGGTGACTGGATCAGGGGGACGGTTCCCCCATGCTGATCTCATGACAGTGAGTGAGTTCTCAGAAGATCTGACGGTTTTATAAATGTTTGACAGTTCCTCCTACACACACACTTTCTTTCACTTGCTGCCAGGTAAGATGGACCTACTTCCCTTTCTACCATGATTCTGTTTCCTGAGGCCTCCCTAGCCATGTGGAACTGTGAGTCCATTAAGCCTCCTTTCTTTATAAATAAACCAGTCTCGGGAAGTTCTTTTTTTTGAGACATAGTCTTACTCTGTTACCCAGGCTGGAGTGCAGTGGCGCCATCTCAGCTCACTGCAACCTCCACCTCCCAGGTTCAAGCGATTCTCCTGCCTCAGCCTCCTGAGTAGCTGGGATTACAGACGCACGCCACCATGTCTGGCTAATTTTTGTATTTTTAGTAGAGACAGGGTTTCGCCATGTTGGTCGGGCTGGTCTTGAACTCCTCACTTCAGGTGATCACCCCCCTTGGCCTCCCAAAGTGTGGGAATTACAGGCATGAGCCACTGCACTCGGCCAGGAAGTTCTTTATAGCAGTGTGAAAATGGACTAATATACACATCTACGGTCATCAACCTAAGGATCTCTCCTCCTCTTCCTTCTTGGTCATTTTCCGCCACTCACAGTAGTAACTCCAGTTTTTCTTTTTAATTACAAAATTTTTTTTTGTTTGTTCCTAGAGCCGTAAGTTTCTTTTTTTTTTTTTTTTTTTTTTTGAGACGGAGTCTCGCTCTGTCACCCAGGCTGGAGTGCAGTGGCCGGATCTCAGCTCACTGCAAGCTCCGCCTCCCGGGTTCACGCCATTCTCCGGCCTCAGCCTCCCGAGTAGCTGGGACTACAGGCGCCCGCCACCTCGCCCGGCTAGTTTTTTGTATTTTTTAGTAGAGACGGGGTTTCACCGTGTTAGCCAGGATGGTCTCGATCTCCTGACCTCGTGATCCGCCCGTCTCGGCCTCCCAAAGTGCTGGGATTACAGGCTTGAGCCACCGCGCCCGGCCGAGCCGTAAGTTTCAAAACTCCAGTTTTAATTCCATGCCCTAGGTTTAAAAAGGTGAGCTGGCCTTTCTGGGTAGCCTCCTGGAGTCTATGGACACTGATCTGGTGAAGTATCCCTTGGACGGACATTTGTGACCTGGGCGAGGGGGGGTGGTCTTACCACACAGGCAGAAGTCCTCGCTTTGGGTTTCCCAATTCTAACCCAGAAAATGGATCTAAAGATAAACTATGAATGTTCAATGTGTAGTGCTTTTTAAATATAAGTTTGCTTTATAATTGTGTAAACAATGACAGAGTTCCAAAGTCAAAATTATTAAATATGGTACATATCTGTTACTTCCATCCTGATCTCTCCCTCTTTGGCCATTTTTATTAACTTTTGATTTACTGTTTCCTTTTTTTTTTTTTTTTGTTTTGAGACGGAGTTTTTTTTTTTTTTTTTTTGGTGAGATGGAGTCTCGCTCTGTTGCCCAGGCTGGAGTGCAGTGGTGCATCTCAGCTTGCTGCAAGCTCCGCCTCCTGGGTTCACACCATTCTCCTGCCTCAGTCTCCCGAGTGGCTGGGACTACAGGCGCCTGCCACCACACCCGGCTAATTTTTTTTTTTTTTTGTATTTTTAGTAGAGATGGGGTTTCACCATGTTAGCCAGGATGGTCTCCATCTCCTGACCTTGTGATCCGCCCGCCTTGGCCTCCCAAAGTGCTGGGATTACAGGCGTGAGCCACCGCGCCTGGCCTACTGCTCCTTTTTTTCAAAAAAAGTATAAACAAATATGTATATACATTTGTATTGCCACAAGTGATATAAATTTTTTTAAACTTAAAAAAAATTCCAGGCCAGGGATGGTGGCACACACCTGTAATCCCAGCACTTTGGGAGGCCGAGGCAGGTGGATCACCTGAGGTCAGGAGTTCGAGACCAGCCTGACCAACATGGTGAAAACTCATGTCTACTAAATACAAAAAATAGGCCGGGCATGGTGACTCATGCCTGTAAACCCAGCACTTTGGGAGGCCAAGCGAGGTGGATCACCTGAGGTTAGGAGTTCAAGACCAGCCTGGCAAACATGGCGAAACCCTGCCTCTACTAAAAATACAAAAATTAGCCAGGTGTGGTAATGCACGCCTGTAATCCCAGCTACTTGGGAGGCTGGGGCAGAAAAATCACTTGAACCTGGGAGGTGGGGGTTGCAGTGAGCCGAGATTGTGCCACTGCACTCTAGACTAGGCAACAGACTCTGTCTCAATAAATAAATAAATAATAACAATTATTATTATTTTGAGACCGAGTCACTCTGTAGCCCAGGCTGGAGTGCAGTGGCGCAATCTCGGCTTACTGCAAGCTCCACCTCCCAGGTTCATGCCATTCTCCTGCCTTAGCCTCCCTTGGTAGCTAGGACTACGGGCGCTCACCATCACGCCCAGCTAATATTTTCTATTTTTAGTAGAGACAGGGTTTCACCCTGTTAGCCAAGATGGTCTCGATCTCCTGACCTCGTGATCCGCCCACCTTGGCCTCCTAAAGTGCTGGGATTACAGGAGTGAGCCACCGTGCCTGGCCATTAATTAATTAATTAAAAAAATTAACCGGGTGTGGTGGCACATGCCTGTAATCCCAGCTACTTGGGAGGCTGAGGTAGGAGAATTGCTTGAACCCAGGAGGTAGAGGTTACAGTGAGCTGAGATCACGCCACTGCACTCCAGCCTGGGCAACAAAAGTGAAACTCTGTCTAAAAAAAAAATATATATATATATATACCGGCTGAGTGTAGTGGCTCATGCCTGTAATCCTAGCACTATAGGAGGCCAAGGCGGGTGAATCACCTGAGGTCAGGAGTTTGAGACCAGCATGACCAACTTGGTGAAACCCCATCTCTACTAAGAATACAAAAAAAAAGCCAGGCATGGTGGCATGCACCTTCAATCCCAGCTACTTGGGAGGCTGAGGCAGAAGGACTGCTTGAATCTGGGAGGCAGAGGCTGCAATGAGCCGAGAGTGCCACTGCACTCCAGCCTGGGCAACAGAGCGAGACTCTGTCTCAAAAAAAAAAAAAAAAAAAAAAAAAAATCCCTAAAAATTGACAGCAAGAAAGAAACCAGGGAAACTCGCTGAGTCCTGAGTTGGTACAACCAGACACAGAAGAATTGTTTCAGGCAGCCTTTCTCTGGTAGCCACCACCAAGAGTTCACACAGAGGCCCTGGGCACTGGCTCCCCTCCCCACTGCCTCTGGACCTAACCCTTATGCTAGGCCTTTATGGAAGCAGAGAGCCAAGCAGTCAAGGGAAAATAATGTGGGAGGGGAGCCAGGGGGAAGGAAACAGGTCCCTGAAGAGAAGGTGCCTCATGACAATCCTGTAAGTTGCCACCAGTGTGAAGGCTCCAGCTTGGTGAGTGTGGCTCCACACATATCACTGCTCTGAGGTGCAGAGAGCATGGCACCACCTAGTGAGGGCAGTGAATGATTTCACAGGACTCAGTCTTTCAACAGAGGCTGGCTGCTGTTCTAGAAGCACTTAGGTCTACAGACTCTAGGGCTAGCCCCTGGGACACCCAGTCATGGCACTCAGCCAGCCCACAGGTGGGCCACGTGGTGAGGGCTCAGCCAGGACACATGGAGTCTGCTGCCCAATTCAGTCAGGGAAACAAGGCCAGCTCTGGGGTTGGGGAAGAGGGCAGACAAGTTGCACTCAGACACAGAGTGCAGTGGACGGGCTGGCACGAGGGCACAGGAGGCTCAGGCTCCTGGCTGTGGTCACTCTCATGGATATTTTCTATACCACGACCTGTGCTGAGTACTTTATGTCCACAGACACTGTTATGGGCTGAATTATGTCCCTTCAAATTCATATGTTATAGGAGCTCAGAATGGTACTATATTTGGAGATAGGTACTTTATAGAGGTGATTAAGGTAACATGAGGTCAATAGAGTGGGTCCTAATCTAGTATGATGGGTGTACTTATAAGGGGAGATTAGGACACAGACACACAAAAGGATGACCCTGTAAGGACTCAGAGAGAAGACGGCTATCAATAAGCCAGGGAGATGGGCATGGTGGCTGAGACCTATAATGGTGGCTCAGACACTTTTGGAGGCGGAGGTGGGCAGACTGCCTGAGCTCAGGAGTTTGAGACCAGCCTGGGAAAACATAGCGAAACTCTATCTCTACAAAAAATACAAAAATTAGCTGGGTGTGGTGGCGCATACCTGCCATCCTAGTTACTTGGGAGGGGTAGCGGGTGAGGTGCTGAGGTGGGAGGATGGCTGGAGCCCGGGAGGTTGAGGCTGCAGTGAGCTGAGATCATGCCACTGCACTCCAGTCTGAGTGACACAGCGAGACCCTGTCTCTTAAAAAAAAAAAAAAAAAAAAAAAAGCCAGGGAGACAGGCCTCAGAAGGAAGCAACCCTGCTCACACCTTGACCTTGGACTTCTGGCCTCCAGAATTCATGGATTTTTTGTTTGTTTGTTTTGTTTTTTGGCCTCCACAATGCTGAGAATAGACATTTCTGTCATTTAAGCTGCCCAGTCTGTGGTGCTTCACTATGCAGCCCTGGCAGACTAATGCATACGTCACCTCGTTAATCTTCCTCACCACTTCCGGCTGAAGAGAGCAGGATTCAGGGATTTGAGGTGACCCCACCAACGAGAGGGAAGCCTGGCCAGGCTGGCAACAGCCCCAGAACCGGCTCACTCCGCAGAGCATGCTTGGGCCTCAGGGTGAGGCAGTGGGTGAACATGGCTTCCCCTGGCATGGCACTGGGTATCAAGAGACAATCACAGAGGCTCGGGTAGGGGGAGCAAGGGGACTGCTGGGCAGCCCTGTCCCTGAGGAGGCTCTGAGGAGCCTGTGAGGGCCGGGGATAGACCAGGCACAGGCTGGGTGTGGAGCACACTCTGCAAGTGAAGAGGACGGCCATGCAGGTGCAAGCTTACCTTGTCGTACCTGAGGGCCTGCACGATCTGGGGGATGTAGAAGAGGATGGCGTCCTGTGGAGGAGAAGCAGAGTTGGTCATGACTTCTAAGAGCAGAGTCACCCAACCCTATGGCCCAGGTCCTGCCTCTGCTTCTGCTCTGCCCACAGCAGGGCTGAAAACTGGGGAAAGCCCGGAGGATGGCGGGCAAACAGACTGATGGCTCAGAACACAGGAATGGAGGAAACAGGTAAAAGGAACAAGGCTCCTGCTCTACAGTGGGTGGGAGGGCCTCACGCTCCTCACTGGGGAGCCTGCCTCAGGGAAATGGTCTGCTGTGGGTCAGACTCTAGAATATTCCAGAGGCCTTTCTCCACCATCATCATAGCTGTCTCGTGGGCTCCCTGGGCTCCCACAAGGAGGGAGGGACCCTCCATGGGCAAGGTCACTGTGGGGTTCCAAGACACAGCTGCACTGCCATGTGGGTTGTGCACAGCTGCCGCGCCGCCTCATAATCAAACTCAAGTAAACTGTATGTCTTTAACTCGAACACCTCACTCAGGTCAAAAAACAAATGTAACTAGAGAACACATTTGAATTAGAACTAAATCCATCTTCTACAACTACTTGAACAAAAACAGGGAAAGGAACAGTATGTAATGGGGCGACCTCATGGCCAGTGGTGGGGCCTGTGCCTCTCTCCAGGTAAGACCCCTCCCAACAGTCCCACCAGAGGCCAGCTCAGCAGGGCCCTGGGCTCACCGGAGGGAAGGACCGCAGGACTTTCACCCCGTACTGCGCTGTGAGAGGGTGCGGCGGGTACATGCTGGAGAAGTAGGAGAGGCCCGTGGGTGGGTCTGTGGGTGCCCAGCACAGCACATGGCTGAGCTCCGGAGCGTCGGCGTCGATGGTGTGCCAGGTGACCAGGAACTGCGGAGGAGGTGGGGAGATGCTGTGGCTTGGGCAGTCCCGGGACCTCTGGAGATACCTGGCCCACTAGCCACACCACAAGGATAGTCATGAAAAGTGATGTTTCTAAGCATCTGTAACCATGTGGAAGATGCTTCTGATGTGTTATGGAAAACAGCGTAACTGCAATTAGGGTGAAGTGCATTACATTTTCTTCTACTGTAAACAAATAAATGCTACAGACAAGGAATAGACAACACAGGAAATCAGAAAAATCATGAATAGTACTGAAGTTGCCACGTAGCTATTTTTGTCTCATTTCCAGTTTCAGGCATTTTTGTCTCATTTCTAGTTTCAGTGCTGTTTTGTGCAGTTTGAACTCAGGCCCTGGCACATGGGCTACACTACCTTGATCGCTTCAGGCACGTCACTAACGGCTCCTGGGTCCAACCGAACGAGACGGGTCACTTCGTTCCCGATGGCTTCTGTGTTCTTAAACCTACAGGGCACAGAGGTATGGGTGGTGCTGCCTCGCCAGGGAAACCGCGCTCTCCCACACACTAGAGGGAGGGGAGCCAGAGGGAAACGCTGAACTGGAGG
The DNA here is from genome assembly GCF_024542745.1 of Macaca thibetana thibetana. NCBI lineage: Eukaryota > Metazoa > Chordata > Mammalia > Primates > Cercopithecidae > Macaca > Macaca thibetana. The sequence continues at coordinate 30,742,730 of NC_065587.1, forward strand.
GATTCACATCAATACCAAGTGACGGCTTGGGTACAAACAAATAGAATGAAGACCTGCTATTTGATAGCACAACTGGGGGACTACAGCCAATAATAATTGTACATTGAAAAATAACTTTAAAAGAGTGTAGGCCAGGTGCGGTGGCTCATGCCTGTAATCCCAACACTTTGGGAGGCCGAGGCGGGCGAATCACAAGGTCAGATCGAGACCATCCTGGCTAACACAGTGAAACCTCGTCTCTACTAAAAATACAAAAAATTAGCCGGGTATGGTGGCGGGTGCCTGTAGTCTCAGGTACTTGGGAGGCTGAGGCAGGAGAATGGTGTGAAGCCGGGAGGCGGAGCTTGCAGTGAGCCCAAATCGTGCCACCACAGTCCAGCCTGGGCGACAGAGCGAGACTCCGTCTCAAAAAAATAAAAAAGAGTGTAACTGGATTGTTTGTAACTCCAAGGATAAATGCTTGAGGGGATGGATACCCCATTCTCTGAGATGTGCTTATCTCACATTGCATGCCTGCATGAAAACATTCCATGCACCTCATAAATACAGACGTCTACTACATTTGCACAGAAATTTTAAAAAAAGTTTAAATAAAAAAATGGTTAGCCAGGTGACGGCTAAATGTTCTATTATGCCACTAACTAGCAGGTCTGAACATTAGTGCTTTTTTTTTAAAAAAAGCATTATTATCCGCTGTGATGAAATGCTGGAACTTTCTTAAAGAAACACAAATTTTCCTACACTTACTGTTCAAAAGGCTTCCTTTCACCATCCTTGTCCTAAATCTCCTGCCTCTTATTCCTTTTCCTACCATATCTTCCCCTGACTCTCCACAGCTACCCATCCAGTGAGTCAGTGTCTCAGTCCACAGTCCAGGGGCCACAAGGCACCTGGCCCATGAAGGGGCAGCTACTAGTTTCCAGGTGTTCCCACCTCAGGCTAATGCAAGGCAGATGCCCCACGAGCACTGTGCTTTGAGGCAATGCAGAGCTGCTCTGCGATCCTACTCCAGAGGATCGAAGTAGGGCTGGAGGGAGGATGCAGTACACTGGCAGGTCTGGGCTCACAACGGAGAATCACCCACCCTGGACACATTCATGGGAAGCTGTGGATCATCTGGTGGAATTCTCTTTTTTTTTTAGTAGAGACGGGGTTTCACCGTGTTAGCCAGGATGGTCTCGATCTCCTGACCTCGTGATCCGCCCGTCTTGGCCTCCCAAAGTGCTGGGATTACAGGCTTGAGCCACCGCGCCCGGCCGGAATTCTCTTTTTTTTTGGAGACGGAGTCTTGCTCTGTCACCCAGGCTGGAGTGCAGTGGCGCGATCTCAGCTCACTGCAAGCTCCGCCTCCTGGGTTCACACCATTCTCCTGCCTCTGCCTCCGGAGTAGCTGGACTACAGGTGACCGCCACTGCGCCTGGCTAATTTGTTTTGTATTTTTAGTAGAGACGGGGTTTCACCGTGTTAGCCAGGATGGTCTTCATCTCCTGACCTCGTGATCCACCCGCCTCGGCCTCCCAAAGTGCTGGGATTACAGGCTTGAGCCACTGGGCCCGGCCCCATCTGGTGGGATTCTAAACAGGGACTCTGCAGTCCCTCTCAGCCACCATCGGTCTGAGGTTCTGTTCCTGTAAGAGCTGCCACAGGCAGTTCACAGGAATGTGGCTGCTGTCTGCAGCATGTGCCTCCTCCGAGTACTCTGCCACTGAAAGGTGACATCCAGGAACAAACCCAAACCCTCCCCAAGGCGGATCCGGCAGCCGCCTGCCAGGAGTGACAGCCTCCACATCCCTCCTATCCGGCATGAATCAGATCTTGGCTCTGAATTCACCCTGCTGCTACCTCCCTAGGCTCCAGGTGCTGCAGCACCCCAGGCAGGCGTCTGAAAAGATCACAAGGGTTGCTGGGTTATCTCTGCACAGAAGAGCTGGGGGAGTGTCCTGGCGCTTCATGATCAAAGTAGCCTGCTAGACTACTTCCTGACCGTCCTTGAGAGGGGCTGCAGGGTGCTCCCCAGCATTCATGACCCAGCTGGCAGGCGCCCTGCTCTGGGCCTCTGGTGAGGCCTGTATCAGGCCGTGGTGCCTGGGGGCCCACCTGGCAGGCAGCTGCACAGCCAGGTAGGGAGAGATGCTCCAGGCCAGGTTCACGTTGTCCTTCCACTGCTTCTCACTCAGGCTGATGTACTTAGATCTCCAGTTGGCCACGCTGTTCTCTCCGGCCTGGTCTAGCTCCAGTTCTGGGGCTGACAGTGGGTTGTACCATGTGATGAGCCGCTCGATCTCAGTGGCCTGGCAAGATAAGATATAAGGCCTGATATGCACACCTTCTGTGAGTGACCACACACTGCCCCAGCCACCAGGTGTTGTACGGGCAGGTGGTGGGCAGCAGGCACAGCTGCACCTGTGGGCCTCACCAGCAGGGACAGCAGCAGCGTCCTTCGCTTCATGTAGTATTTGTGTAGCTGGGAGCCCCGGTTGGTTTTCTTAGACATGCCTAGGAGGAAAGACAAAGCACAGGTGTAGTCCTCAGATGCCACCTGCCTGCCCTGAGTTTCTAAACCTAGAGGAAGCTTGCAGTGCTCTGTTCTGTTGTCTGAGCAAGTGTCCATCAAGTAGCTTGCAACCAGAATGGTAACTTGTATGTGAGGGCCCCAGGAGCATGCCTCCCACTGACCTGACTTCTTGGAGATGGTGGACATGCCACTGGACAGGGGGTAGGTGTTGATCCAGCCTTGGGTGGCTTGTTGCCGAGAGCCAACAGTTATGTCCAGGTTGCTCCGGGTGTCCTGATTATCTGAGGGCAAACACATTGTTGATTCTAGAGTGAGGTGGCTCAAGAAAAGGTATCACAAAAAGTAAACTAATATTCACCAGAGATAAGGCAATCAGTGGTACAGTGGGAAAGAGTCCTGGAATTGACTGCAGGAACAAACCTGTCTGGATGGTGAGTTTTCCAAAAGCGTGAGTAATTCTTTAACTATTCTAGATGGAATGCTTAAACATTTTAATTATATTTCTTCTATCCTTTTCAAATATTTTTTATTTAATTAATTCATTTATTTATTTTTGAGATGGAGTTTTGCTCCTGTCACCCAGGGTGGAGTGCAATGACACAATCTCAGCTCACTGCAACCTCCGCCTCCTAGGTTCAAGCAATTCTCCTGCCTCAGGCCTTCCGAGTAGCTGGGATTACAGGTGCCTGCCACCACACCCAGCCCATTTTTGTATTTTTAATAGAGACGTGGTTTCATCATGTTGGCCAGCTGGTCTTGAACTCCTGACCTCAGGTGATCCACCAGCTTCGGCCTCCCAAAGTGTGGTATTACAGGCGTAAGCCACCGTGCCCGGTCTATTTTTCATTTTTGAGAGGGAGTCTCGCTCTGTTGTAGTAGAGCCACTGCGCCTGGCCTTCTTCTATCCTTTAAAATATTATAGGCTGGGCACAGTGGTTCATGTCTGTAATCCCAGCACTTTGGGAGGCTAAGGCAGGTGGATCGCTAGAGGCCAGGAGTTCGAGACCAGTCTGGACAACAAGGCAAGACCCCTATCTGAACAACAACAATAATAAAAATTAGCTGGGGGAGCTGGCATGTGTCTGTAGTCCTAGCTGCTTGTGAGGCTGAGGTGGGAGAATCGCTTGCACCCAGGAGTCTGAGGTTGCAGTGGGCTATGATTACACAATTGCATTCCAGCCCGGGTGACAGAATAAGACTCCATTTCTAAAAAAAGTAGAAAATAGAATAAAACAAGTATCATAATTTTCTTAATAAAGGATGGCAATTACCCGATCACCGGTAATGTATAGTCCTTTAGCAGGGTGATAACTTGAGGGCCTGTGGGGCAGACTGTAAGGACTGTTTGCCCTCTTCTAAGTGGAGCCAGAAAGCTGCCTTAGAAAATCACTGCATCTGCTTCTTTCTTTCCTTTTCCTGCTAGTCAGGTTGTCACCCGTGGGTCTGCTAAAGAAAACCCTATTGGCCAGGCACAGTGGCTCACACCTGTAATCCCAGCACTTTGGGAGGCTGAGGTGGGCGGATCATGAGGTCAGGAGTTCGAGACCAGCCTGGCCAATATGGTGAAACCCCGCCTCCACTAAAAAATAAAAAAATTAGCCAGGCATGGTGGCACACACCCATAGTTCCAGCTACTCAGGAGGCTGAGGCAGGATAATTGCTTGAACCCAGGAGGCAGAGGTTGTAGTGAGCCAAGATCGCGCTACTGTACTCCAGCCTGGGTGACAGAGTAAGACTCTGTCTCTCAAAAAAAAAAAAAAAAAGAAAACCCTCTCTCTCGTCTCTCAGTGTGTGCTTAGTAATCAGCTAGGTACTGGGAGAACAAGGGCATGGCCTCCTTGGAGTTGTTTGCTGCTTGTTTGTGTGGTATGTTTCCCTTAAGCATTCCCTTCCCTGGAATGCTGTGCCCCATCCACCCTGCATGCCTGTGCAGCCTTTCAGACTCAGATCAACTGTCATCTCTTCCAGAAAACCATCTCTGACTCCCCACTCTGGAGGGGCCGAGTGTCTATCCCGAGGAGTGCTCCCACAGTCCCCCCATATTGAAATCACCTGTCCATTTGACTGCCTCCTACCAGACGACAACAGACCACACCCCAGTCATGTGGGTGCACTAGCCTCAGCCCAATCCTGGGCCGTCAGCTGCTCAGAGGGGTGTGTGAACGCAGCCGGTGCCAGTGCAGGGAAAGTGCGGATAGTGGAGTCTGCTCAGGGTCCTTGGGTGCGGGTTTATGCTTCTCAGCTTAGGCTGGAGAAGCAGAGCCAGGCAAGCGCCGGCCTCCAATGACCGTGCAACACAGCCAAGGCTAGGGCTCAGGGGGCTCTAACTGCTTCTCCGTCCCTACCTCTGGGACCCTCAGGGCTGCCCACGTTGCCCCCCTGTCCTGCCTGCCTCCACCATGAGCGGCTGCACTGCTGAGGGTTACCTGGGGGAACAAGCTGGCTGGCGGTCAGGTACTTCTTATCTGAGAACATGGCGGTCCAAAATTTAATCATGATGCTTATGTCTTCACGCAGCCGCTTCTCTCCTTGAGTAGGGAACTTTGGGGGACAGCTTCAAACAACCGTAAGAGGACAAGGGCTGAGTGTCTGGAGTTGGGGACTAGAGGCCAGTCACACAAAGCAGTGAGAGGTGATGTACACAGTTTCTTAATGACAAAGGGTCAGCCCAAAGCCCGTCATTAGCAAGGATGATCTGGCCCATTCCCATGGGAAGGTGTGGTGGCTCCGGAGCCCTCTTATGCCCTCCTCCCTCACTGCCCACAGCAGCCCCTACAGCTTTCCACTGAAGCTGCGCTTGTGGCAGATCAGGGCAACGAAGCTGCACTCATACAACAGCACAGTCTATGGGTGCAGAGCCCCAGGCAGTGAGTGTTTGCAATTCTTTGTGCAATAAGCCTTCACATCAACAGGGAAATTAAATGGACGCACTTAATCTCCTAAATCAGTTGAACTGAGGGAAAATTTGCCTACATCTCGCTGGGAGGCTAGCTCTCAGTACACAGGACACATGCACAGGGCTGAGGGTATTTAAATCCAGGGGGCCAGGGCTACTGAAGGAGGAGGTTGGTGAGCACAACTGGGCAACTGTGTACTCCTGTGAGTGACTTCCTGGGGGTCTGGGGTGGTAGAGCACTTGCAGGGGCTGGGCCATCCCTGGACGCTGCACAGCACACCTTGGGGGAGTACCTGAAGTAGTCAAAGGCAGTGGAGTAGATCTTCTCACGAAGCACATTGCGGATGGTTGCATTTGGAACCACATCGGCATGCAGGAGGGACAGCCCCAGGGTCAGCAGCCTGTGAGGGAGCCCAGGACCCAGTCAGAGCAGGAGCCTGGCCTGGGGCCAAGTTCACCCTCTGGACTCTCTTCCCTGCCCTTCCAGGAGCAGCTCACTGAAATGTGTTCCCTGTCTACGGAAGTACTGTGACACACAGACACCCCACGAGACACTGTACACACCAGGGGCCCCGTGCTCCCCAGGAAGAGGGCCCTCACTTGAAGCGGGGCCCGATGGCCGCCACATGCCGGTTCATGCTCCCCTTGGCCCCGCCGATGTTCAGGGACATGGAGCGCTGCAGCAGGCTGGAGAAGATCTCCACTTGGTCAGAGCTGCAGTACTTGGCGATCTCAAACCGCTGCACCAGGAACTGAGTGAGAAGAGGAAGACACTGTGGTGGTGGGGCTGCGCTGGGCTAACCCTGGGACCGGCAGAGACAGCTGAGGAGGGGCTCTGGGCTGACTGGCCGGGCTTGCCAGAGGCTGGAACAGTCAGCCCCTGAGGTCACAGCGTCTGAAAACCTGCAGGCCTCGGGTTCGGCTACCCCCACCCCAAGAACAGTCCTGGCCCCCCCCAGGTGGAGCACCCCAGAGCCTTGGTGGGGGAACAGGCACGTACGTCGATCCAGATGTAGTGGGGGGTCACTTCGGGAGGACAGGGTTTGGGTTGACTCGCTTCCGAGGCGGCCAGGGGGTCTGCTTCCTTTATCTCAGCAGAAAACAGGCCAAACTTCTGCTCCACCGTCATGTGCCAGGCCCCTGCCATCTCCCGCAAGAACTACAGGTACAGAAGGAATGTTAGCTCCTCTGTGAAACACAAAAAGGGGCTACTGTCATGTTTTCTCTAATTAAAAAAAAGGAACATATGCTCACTAAGATTTAGAAACCGAGAAAAGTATGAAGAAAAAAATGAAGATCGCCTATAGTCCCACATCCCAGGGTCATCCGTGTCAGTGCTTGGTGTATTTTCTCCAGCCTCTCGAGGCTGCATTCTGCTCAACCCAGTTCATGGTGTGGACATTGCAGGGTGTGAGATGGCAGCACCCGGGATGTGTCTGATGCCCTGACAGGCACTGGGTAGCTGACTTTTCTCTATAACCCTGAGAACCCTCTGTAGCTGTGAGCGGGAAGACCCCTGTGGGGGCTGCTGAGCTGGCAAGGGCAGAAGAGGGTTCTGGATCCAGAGCCTGGCTCCTCCTCTCCACCCCACACAGACCCTACCCGATGCCTTCATCCCGCTAACCAGATCAGGAACAGCCCATGGAGCTGAGGAGAGCCTGCAGCCACCATGGCTAGGCCTGGGAGCCCAAGCTCAGGCTGCTCCCACGGCCCAGTCATGCTCAGCCAGGTCCCCATTCCTTGGGGAGGCATGAGGGGTGCCCAGAGGGAGCAGCATAGTGCCAGGGAGACACCTAGGTGCTGGAGAGAGTAAGAGGTGTGGCTCACATGTGGAAAGCTCCCACAATTTCTGGGTGTTTTTACAAGGAGACCAAGAAACAGCATTTGGCGTCTGGCCATAGAGGATTTCTATCCCTCTATTGTCCCAGCAACACCAACTCCTGCAAGGGCTCCAGGCACCTGTGCAGACGTGGCAACAAGGCCCAGTGAGCAGAACACACACCGAGGCTCCTCTCCAGTACCCATCCCCTCCCTTCTTCCTCATGAGGTGGATCAGGGTGGCCACGTGGCCAGTCACGGAGCTCTCAGCCAGGCTCCCTGCTGGCTGGGGCAGCCACTGTTCTCCCCGGACACTCTAATGAGCCAGGGAGAGCGAACTGGGCAAGGCCCTGGGAATGCATGCCAGGGTGAGCTTCGTAAGGTCAAGGCAGCTGGCCTCTGCCTTTTGCACTCTGCTCTTGTCTTCCTTCCTGCTGGGAGGCACAGAAGCCATCTGGAAGCCGTGAGGGTAGAGACAAAGGCCACATAAGCCCAAGATGGCCAGGAGCCGACAGGAGCCTGGGGCGGGGCTGCACTACTCTGTCTGCTGCTTCCCTCTGAGCTGCCCGTGGGGTGAGGACTCCTGGGGGACGAGACACTAGAACCACTAGAACCTGCTTTCTGTTTCCTGAAGACCGATGTAGTCTTATAGAAACAGACAAGGGAGCAAAAAATGTGTCAGGGGGGAACCCCAGAACTGCCAGGGATAAGAAGCCACGGCAGAACCACACTCCCACCTATTTGTTAAACAACCACATCCTGGTGGCTGCCTCTGTGCCAGGGCCTCGTGGGCTCTGGGCGTGGTGCCGCAAATGAAGACAAACATGACCACACAGTCTACGGTGGGGACCACAGACAATAAGAAATAAGCTACACACACTGAGAAACACTAAGAAACAGCAGTGCGAGTGAGCGTGTGACAGACCTGGTGGCCAGGGAGAGCCCTGGCAAGGAGGGGACATCTGAGATGAGCCCTGGAGGAGATGCAGGAGTGAGGTGCAAGGCACGGCTGTCTGAGAAGAGGGAGTGTATGACACGGCCTATGGTGGGACAGCCCAGGAGGGCAGCTTCAAAAGTGAAGCTGACGGGATATGCGGAGAATCATCCGTGGGAAGTGCAGGCCGGACTCCAGCATGGCCACAGCACAGCAAGCGAGGGGAGGAGAGGGGATGGAAGTTGGGTGGGAAGGGGGCTTGCAGGTCACAGAAACAGGCCCGCCTTTGAGTCTGTAGGGGGGCTCTGATTCCCCCCTGGCTTGCGCCAGCTGCATGTGGAGAAGGGGAAGATGCCTGGGGGTGGGGAGCAGGAGGCCAGGCCAGGGGGCAGCAGCTGGGATGCTGGGACTTGTCAGATCCTGGATAAACCTCAAAGGTGAAACTGATGGGATGTGCTGAGAGTCATCTGTGGGATGTGCACAAGAGGAAGTCAAAGATGTCTGAGCAGAGGGAAGGACCTCGCTGGCATCTACAGTGAAGGGAAGGACCATGCTGGCATCTACAGCGAAGGAAGGGGCCATGCTGGCATCTGCAGTGAAGGGAGGGACCTCGCTGGCATCTACAGTGAAGGGGGGAACCTTGCTGGCATCTACAGGGAAGGGAAGGGCCACACTGGCATCTACAGTGAAGGGAGGGACCTCGCTGGCATCTACAGGGAAGGGAGGGGCCACGCTGGCATCTAAAGTGAAGGGAGGGACCTTACTGGCATCTCACATGAAGGGAGAGACCTCGCTGACATCTACAGTAAAGGGAGGGGCCACACTGGCATTTACAGTGAAGGGAAGAACCACCCTGGCATCTACAGTGATGGCAGATGGGCGACCAGTGTAGGGGTGTCTGGAGCTGAGGTTGGACCCATTAGTTGGGGCTGCTAATCAGTTCACCACGCGGGCTGTGGGCCAAGCCACCGAAGGGATGCACCTGGACTAGGGGTGACTGGGCTAGGTAAGCAGTGGAGCTGGCCAGACTGCCCAGGCAGGAAGGAGGAGCCCTGGGGCATGCCAGTGCTGAGAAGGCCCTGGGCTCAAGAAGGTCCCTTTATTCTGGAGGACGAAAGGGCTACAAAAATTACAAAGGCCTTAAGTCCCTGGGAAGGACTGTTAGGCTCCCACAACAGTTGCTTTCAAGTCCCAGTGCTCTGAAGGAGGCTGTGAGCAGCTTTCCCTGAGCTGATCTGTCCTTCTACCACCTGGGACCTGCTAGTGATATCCATACTCCATCTGCCCTGCCCCAGGGGTCCCCGGAGGCTCATTCAACCCACTCTTATCTGAGGACCAGACAGGGAGGCCAGAGGTTCAAGGGCACCTAGACTAAGGAAGTGGAGAGGAGAGGAACGGATCCGGGCTCCGGAGCCCGAGGCACAATGTGAGGGCTGACCCGTGATCAGGAGCACCCCCACTGCCCTGTGAAATGGGAACAGCTGCAGCCCCTACTCTTTTTTTTTCTGAGACGGAGTCTTGCTCTGTCGACCAGGCTGGAGTGCAGTGGTGCAATCTCAGCTCACTGCAAGCTCCACGTTCCGGATTCACACCATTCTCCTGCCTCAGCCTCCCAAGTAGCTGGGACTACAGGCGCCCGCCACCTCCCCCAGCTAATTTTTTGTATTTTTAGTAGAGACTGGATTTCACCATGTTAGCCAAGATGGTCTCGATCTCCTGATCTCGTGATCTGCCTGCCTTGGCCTCCCAAAGTGCTGGGATTACAGGTGTGAGCCACCGTGCCCGGCCTAATTTTGTATTTTTAGTAGACATGGGTTTCTCCATTTTGGTCAGGCTGATCTCGAACTCCCGACCTCAGGTGATCCACTTGCCTCGGCCTCCCAAAGTGCTGGGATTATAGGCGTGAGCCATTGCGCTCGGGCAAGCAGCCCCTACTCTTAAGGCCCGGCAAGGTCTCAGGCTGAAGCAGCATGTGAAAAGGAATCCTGACCACAGCAGCACTGTGTCCTGACGGTCACAATTTGTGGTGAAACCAAGGCTTCCAGAAGACCCTGAGAGGAGGGCACACATGTCCTCTCCTGGGAAGTGGAGAGTCCCACCAAGAGACAGTGTGTAGGCAGGTGTGTGCAGGCAGGTGGGCGCCCTGGGCCCACACAAAAGTGAGTGTGGCTAAGACTTCCCAGGATCGGGCCCCTCCTAAGCCCAGAGGAGGACAGTCTCAGGGTGTGGGGGAAACTGTACCGTAAGCATAGACCCCAAGGCCTGGGCTAGATGGACAAGAGAGTGATATACATATAATGCCCTGCTCAAGCTCGGCACATGGCAGGACCACAGCAAGTTATCAGTTACTACCTAGTGCAGCCCACATCCATTTATTTTGGGTCATGAATTTTAAGTACCATACAAGGATCACGAACCTTTCCCCTCTCAGTGAAATGAAGGTCCCAGACCCCTGTAAGGAGGTCAGGCTCCCCACTGTCCCCACACTGAGATGCAAACAGCAAGTGTGACATCTCTTTATCTCTTTGGGAATGCAAGAAAAGACATCAGTGATTCAGTGGTTGCCTCTGAAGTTGGGCGATTCTTATTTCTCTCATTACACTCAAACCTTCCACTTTTTCCATCATGAGTGGACACTGCTTTTATAGTAGAAAAAAATTTAAAAAGCCCCCACCCTGGGCACTATGGGAACTGGACAGGTCAGGTCCTTGTGGTGGCAGAGACAGGGAGTGAGGACCTGAATGGCCAGTGCCAGGTGTGAGTGTGAGTGGGTAGAGAAACCTGACACAGGCGAAGGGACCTGAGGCCAGCTGAGCCACTGGAGATGGCAGGGGCAGGAAGTGCAAGTGCAAGCTGGACTCCAAAAGACCCCAAACGAAACAGTAATTTGGTTTGTATAAAAATCCCTTTAAGATATCTTTCCCAATTTTGCTTAAATTAAAAAGAAAAAAAAAAAAAAAGGAAGTGGGGTAAAAAGCAGGAAGAACCCATACTTCCTGTCAAGACCAGCTACTGAGTGGGAGGAGGAGCCACCAGACATAAGAAAGACACTTCAGCTAGGCGTGTTGGCACACACCTCTAGTTCCAGCTACTGGGTCAGGAGGCTGAGGCAGGAGGATCACTTGAGCTCAGGAATTTGAGGTCAGCCTGGGCAACATAGTGAGACTGTGTCTTCAAAAAAAAAAAGAGAGAAAAAAGAAAAAAATAGAAAAAAAAATAAAGACCTCCTTCTCTATGGGAAAATATACAGCAGTCCTCAATTGTCAGTTTTATTTAAATGTACAACATCCAGTATAGAAACAAAAACTTTCAAACAGTGAAGAAAAAAGATCAAAAGAAACAGACCCACAGATGACTCAAATACAAGAACAGACCAGATAAGGATCCAAAAATAATTACAATAAATATGCTCAAAGATTTATAAGAAATAATGGAAAGAACGGGTGAAGGTAAGAGAATCTCAGCAGAAAATGCAAACTATAAAAAAGAATTAAATGACTGGGCGTCGTGGCTCATGCCTGTAATCCCAGCACTTTGGGAGGCTGAGGCAGGTGGATCACCTGAGATCACGAGCCAAGACCAGCCTGGCTGGTTTCACATGGTGAAACCCTGTCTCTACAAAAATACAAAAATTAGCCAGGCATGATGGCGGGTGCCTGTAACCCCAGCTACTCGGGAGGCTGAGGTGGAAGAATCATTTGAACCCAGGAGGCAGAGGTTGCAGTGAGCCGAGATTGCGCCACTGTACTCCAGCCTGGGCGACAGAGTGAGACCCCATCTCAAAAAAAAAAAAAAAAGAATTAACTAGAAATCCTAGAATCCTAGATCTGGAATTGTTTCCTTTGTTTCCTTTTCTTATTTTTAAATTAAATTTAATATTTATTTATTTTTTGTTGTTTTCTAGATCTGAGAATTGTATCTGAAATAAAAATACACAAGATGGCTTTATAGCAGAATGAATAAAGCAGAAGAAAAGAACAGTGAACTGGCATATAGGTAAAAAAAAAAAAAAAAAAAATTAACCAAATGAAAGAGTGAAAAAAATCCTGAAAAACTGAAAAAGACTACAGAGAACGTCAATGATCTATTGGACAATACCAAGTCATTAATATATGTGTACCTGGAATCCCAAAAGGAGAAGAGAGAGAGAATGAGGTAAAAAAAAATTTAAAAATATTGACCTTAGGAGCCTAGGAAGTAAACAGGAATTTTTTTTTAAAAAAAAAAGGGCCCGGCGCGGTGGCTCAAGCCTGTAATCCCAGCACTTTGGGAGGCCGAGATGGGCGGATCACGAGGTCAGGAGATCGAGACCATCCTGGCTAACACGGTGAAACCCCGTCTCTACTAAAAAATACAAAAAACTAGCTGGGCGAGGTGGCGGGCGCCTGTAGTCCCAGCTACTCGGGAGGCTGAGGCAGGAGAATGGCGTAAACCCGAGAGGCAGAGCTTGCAGTGAGCTGAGATCCGGCCACTGCACTCCAGCCTGGGCGGCAGAGCGAGACTCCGTCTCAAAAAAAAAAAAAAAAAAAAAAAAAAAAAAAAAAAAAAAAAAAAAAAAAGGCCGGGCGCAGTGGCTCATGCCTGTAATCCCAGCACCCTGGGAGGCCAAGGCGGGTAGATCACAAGGTCAGAAGATCGAGACCATCCTGGCTAACATGGTGAAACCCCGTCTCTACTAAAAATATAAAAAATTAGCTGGGCATGGTGGCAGGCGCCTGTAGTCCCAGCTACTCAGGAGGCTGAGGCAGGAGAATGGCGTGAATCCGGGAGGTGGAGCTTGCAGCAAGATGAGCCAAGATAGTGCCACTGCACTCCAGCCTGGGCGAAAGAGCGAGACTCCATCTAAAAAAAAAAAAAAAGAAAAGAAAAGAAAAGAAAAGAAAAAAGGAAAAGAAAAAGAAATGACAAATAAATATTGACCTAAAGATTTCCAAGTTTGATGAAAATCCTAAATCCCTAAAATTAAGAAGCTCAATGAATTCCAACAGGATAAATACAATGAAAATCACACACAGTCAAACTACTAAAAATGAAAGATAAAGAGAAACATCCAACAAGTAGCCAAAAGAAAAACAATAACATATACAGTCATCCCTTGGTATCCTCAGGGGAACTGGTTCCAAGATGTGGAACCCATGGATAAGGAGGGCTGGCTGTACTGAGAAACAGAAAGACTGTTGACTTCTCTCCAGAAACAATGCAAGACAACAGAAGGTATATTTGAAATGCTAAAAACAATAAAATAAAAAACTATCAACCTAGAATCCTGGGCCTAGAAATAATCCACATGCATCAAAAATGAAGGTGAACTAAGATGAGAGAATTTATTTCTAGCAGACCTGCATTACCGGAAATGTTAAAGAAAATTACACGTGCAGAGGAGATCACAGGAAGACTGGAAAAGTGTGAGTGATGAAAAACATTTGGATAAATTTATAAAGCTGTAACAAAACCTCTTCTTAATTTCTTTGAAAGACTTTTGACTTTTTTTGAACAAAAACAACATTATAAGGTCTAATGCATATAGCAGTAAAATATGAAAACAGGACACAGGGAATTGGAGGGAGAAACTGGGTGTCATAATGGCAGGGGGTGTCTACAGTGGCAACGGTATACAGCCGTCTCTGCAGAATCCTCTCCCTGGCAAGAACTATAACTGCTGTGGCTGCTCCAGCTGTCATTTACCAACAGCTCACTAGGATGCAGGTGTTCTTGTTATGATGCCCACCACGCAGGTGAGGAGCCCTGCCCGGGAGTCAGAGCCCTACAGGCTGAAGTGTGACTTCCACAGGCCCTTCTGCACATCTTTGATGGAAGCAGGCTGATCAGGCTGAGAACCCAGAACCCTCCCTGACTTCACAGGTGTCCCCCTCACTAGATAACCTCCCCCAGGTGCCCACTGGACCAAAATGTTTCCTAAGAACGCTGAATGATGTGATGGACACAAACCCCACAAGGTTATAAAATATCAGGCAAATGTGAGGTATTATCATCACTGCCACCGCCACCAGCCTGGAAAATCTTAATTCCGTTTTTGGAAATAGTCCAACTTTCCTGAGGAAACAAGAAAATCAAAATCCCCCTTTCTGACCACTCATTTCAACTGATCCTAAGAAACACAGAAAGAAAACATGTCAAATTCCCTGTTACCCTGACAGTTAACAGGATCTTTGAAAAATAAAATTGTTCTTAAGCATTTATCTAATCAGCTGAAAGGTAAGTATAAACTTCCTTGTGGGCCCCCTGCAGTAGCAACTCCAGAAATACAGATGCAGGGAAAAGGGGCTGATCCTGATTAGGTAAAAAAAAAACGTTCCTGTGGACAAACACAACTGCTCCCAATCAGATTCAAAGTTAACAGGTGTTCCAGAAGCTGCATCTTCCAATTTCAGTAGGGAAATGGCTCCCCCTACCGAGGTTTTGGGAGATAACGGCTTCTCGGTACCAATGGGATGCTGTTAACATATGTTCTATTTTCCGTGACTGTCACACGTAATAATAGAATCTATAAGGAGACTGAGGCTTGAGAAGGTGAGGGGCTTGCCCAGTGTCTCCATGCTTGGCGGTGGCGGCACCAGGGAAGGCTCTTCCCGTCTCTTATCCCATCCCATCCTCAGTGCCACCCCAAGGTCAGGGTCCTACCGGCACTTCTACTCCATCCTTGCCGGCCAGCAGCCATTCCCAGCAGGCCAGGGCTGTCTCCATGCCATGCTCGTTGAACATCCGGAGGGGACCCCAGCAAAGATGATGAAGGAGCTGCGGGTCACAATCTGGAACCGAACACACCTCAGTCAGAGGCCTCCAACACAGCTTCCATAGGCCAACAAGAGTTGACCAGCTGGGGCCAACAATGGCCTTTTATTGACTTTCCACTCATGAGAGATAACTCCTCTACTGAGGGAGCTCCTGCTCCTTCTCCTGCCAGGACTCCAGCTGACTATGGGTCATGAAGTCCAGCATTCATTTAGAAATGAGCCCAGAATTCCACGGAGCTTCCGTGAGTTACCTTTGCTGCTAATGAGCATTGCAGTCAGCTTGAACATGGCCTGCGTGTAGTGCTGAGGATGACTGCGGTCTAACGCTGAATGTAGATCCTGGACCATCATTTTGTTCAGGTCAGACATCTGGCCTGTGGTGCCTGAGAACCGAATCATTCCATACACCTGCAAAAACATTCTCATCAACAACTATGCATAGAAGCTAGGTAATGTGGGTGAGATCCTGGAAGCTACCAGATCACACTTGTGGTGGCAACAGTGGGTGCCTCACTGCCCCAAAGTGGAGCTCATGCATGCAGAGAGACAGGCTCATTTCAATGATGCTACTACTGATCACAGCTTTCTTCTAAAAGAATAGCTCCTCTAGAAATGCAAGTTGGCGGTGCCACCACTGCAGATGTTCCCCGGGGGTGGGAACCTCGTCCCTCATCTTTGTACCCAGCAGTGAGCCCGGGGTCTGACCCACGGTGAGACTGCATGAATGTGAACTGGATAAATACATTTCCTCAGACTCATTAATGACTCAAACAACAAGATCAGCCTCCTTATTAATATTATTATTTTTTGAGAGAGGGAGCCTCGCTCTGATGCCCAGGCTAGAGTGCAGTGGCATGGTCTTGACTCACTGCAACCTCTGCCTCCTGGGTTCAAGTGATCCTCCCACCTCAGCCTCCCAAGCAGCTGGATTACAGGCATGCACCACCATGCCCGTCTAATTTCTGTATTTTAGTAGAGACAGGGTTTTACCATGTTGGCCAGGCTGGTCTCGAACTCCTGACCTCAAGTAATCCACCCGCCTTGGCCTCCCAAATTGCTGGGACTACAGGCGTGAGCAGCCATGCCCAGCCCTCCTTACTATTATTAATAATTTTTTCTTTGAGACAGAGTCTTGCTCTGTTGCCCAGGCTGGAGTATAGTGGTACAATCATAGTTCACTGCATCCTCGAACTCCTGGGCGCAGGTGATCCTCCTGTCTTGGCTTCCCAAAGTGCTAGGATTACTGGCGTGAGGCACTGTGCTTGGCCAACCTACCTATTTTTAAAGTCAAATATAACTTTTTTTCCAGAGAAAAGAACATACAAGTGACAGAGTGCTCAGAGGGAGTGAACCCCCACTCAGACCAGGCAACTGATGGACTTTCAGAGTCGCCAGGGAGCTTAGAAATGGTATAGACTAGGCCAGATGCTGTGGCTCACACCTGCAATCCCAGCAGTTTGGGAGGCTGAGGCGGGTGGCTCATGAGGTCAGGAGATTGAGACTAGCCTGGCTAACACAGTGAAACCCCATCTCCACTAAAAATACAAAAAATTAGCCAGGAGTGGTGGTGGGTGCCTGTAGTCCAAGCTACTTGGGAGGCTGAGGCAGGAGAATGGCATGAACTCAGGAGGCGGAGCTTGCAGTGAGCCGAGATCACACCACTGCACTCCAGCCTGGGCAACAGTGCAAGACTCCGTCTCAAAAACAAAAACAAAAACAAACAAACAAACAAGAAATGGTGTAGACTAGCTTCTGAGTTTATGGAGCAGGAAATGGAGGACCAGAGATGTGATGCCACTGGTCAGGCTGGAATAAACTGTGGCGTGGTGGGTGAAAGCCCATGATGTGGAGTTGGAAGATGTGGTTCCAGACCACACTCCACTTGTGTGACTCTGGCAAGTTACTTAATCTTGGGAACTTCCGTTTATTTATAAAACCGGAATAATAATACATACATCTCACCAAGTACCCAAGAGCCTATGGCACATAAATGTTTGTTACTGCTTTTAAAAAAAGCCAGAAAAATTAAAAAGCTTCATTCAGTGTAGCCAGAGTGTGCACAGAGTTACCCTCTTGTGGAAAAAATAAGTAACTGTCATAAACACTCTGGAATGTGCCAAGGATTGTAGGCGGCAAGCCACCCAGGTGCCGAGGCAAGAGACCGAGGGCACAAGCTGTTCCAGTATAATAAAATATGTAAGATAAGAATAGTTATACTAGATATAGACCATAGATATGATTATATATGAATATCATTAATCATTACTTTGTAGCAATTACTCTTTATTCCAATATTATAATAATCCTCGCTCTACAATTGTAACCTAGGAGAAACCAGGCTATAAAGTGATAGAAGCTGAAAGGACGCAGTGAGAAGTGACCAGAAGACAAGAGTTGTTATGCCTGGACAGGGCCACCAGAGGGCTCCTTGGTCTAGTGGTAACGTCAGCGCCTGGGTAGATGCCTGTTGCCAAGCGGACCGTGGTCTAGCGGTAGCATCAGTGCCTAGAAAAACACCCACTACTTAGCAGACGGAGAAAGGCAGTCCCCCTTTCCCTGGGGGAGTTTAGAGAAGACTCTACTCCTCCACCTCTTGTGGAGGGCCTGACATCAGTCAGGCCCACCCACAGTTATCTGGAGGTCTAACCGTCTCCCTGTGATGCTGTGCTTCAGCAGTCACGCTCCTAGTCTGCCTTCATGTTCCATCCCGTACACCTGGCTCTGCCTTCTAGATAGCAGTAGCAAAATTAATAAAAGTACTAAAAGTCTCAGATATGCAGAAATAATGGCGTTAGGTGTCTCTCTCTTTCTCCCTCTCTCTCTCTGCCTTGGTTGCCAGGCAGGGAAGGGCCCCCTGTCCAATGGACATGTGACCCACATGACCTTACCTATCACTGGAGATGGCTCACACTCCTTACCGTGCCCCTTTGTCTTGTATCCAATAAATAACAGCGGGGCCTGGCATTCGGGCCACTACCGGTCTCCGCGTCTTGGTGGTAGTGGTCCCCTGGGCCCAGCTGCCTTTTCTTTTATTTCTTTGTCTTGTGTCTTTATTTCTACAATTTCTTGTCTCCACACACGGGGAGAAAAACCCACCGACCCTGCGGGGCTGGACCCTGCAAAGGATCCTCCTAAAATGTAAAATGTGCCCTTTAAATCCTCCTAAAATGTGTGAATTCCACATCACCCGGACCCTCTGTTCATTTTCCACTAGGAAGCAGTCAACAGGCATCAAAACAAGAGGACACTTTAAAGGACCTAGGACGCAAGGACAAGAGAAGAGAAGTACCTCGCCTGCGTAGCGGTTGCGCAAATTCAGGGACGCCATGAAGTTGGAGTAGTCTTTCTTCACACAGGCCGGGCGCTCGGTTAGCTGAGTTGCCTACAGACAAATAACAATTATTTTAGACTATGGTAACATTATCCTTTTCTCATGTCTACCATGGCTAAGCCTAAACCCAATTAAGAAGTCGCATTCGGATCTGGGGGTTACTATTAATAAAAATCTTCACTGCTGGCAAGTTAATAAAGCAAAATATTTCAGAATACCCAGCAGTTTGATATGTTCCATAAGAAATTTTAAAAAAATTTTACAGAAGAAATGTCTCTGAAAGGCAGTTTCTGCTACTGGTAGGCCTTTGCAAGAGAAAGAATTGCCAGATTGTGAGAGTAATTGTCACCTGTGATGGAAACGCCATGAAAGCATTCACAGCCATCTCCTTGAGAGTTGTGTGGGCAGCTTACAAATGTCACTTACAGACTGTAAAGGGGCTGAAGGGGAGAGCCAAGGCCAGCAGGCTCTTAAACATCTGCTGGCTGCTCCTCAGTCTAATGGGAAGAGACAGAACAGGGTACACCTTGAATACAAAGGCAACCCACAGAATGGGAGAAAAATATTTGAAAACTACCACCCACCCCCTCCACCCCTCCAGCCACTCTCTCTGCTTCAGCCTCAGCCTCCCAGCCCCAGGGCCTCAGTGACCCGGCTTCCTAACCCACACCTTTTAGTTCCTGTTCATCCACGGTCACTGCAGAGTACAGTGTGCATTGAAAAGGACCTCCTTTTGCATTTCCCTTTAGCATTAGTACTAATGGGGAAAGTGAGCTTCTCAACTGTTTTGAGTTTAGAGGGATTTTTTTTGAGGGGACGTGGTGTGGAGAAAGAGGACCAGGAGAAGAAAACACAGGTGTTGGGGAACATCAAAATGCAAACAAGAACAAAAATACGTGATTTTTCTCATGAAATTATTAAACTGGTTTATTTTAAAAAAAAAAAAAGATCATGTAAAACTGCTTTACATTTTCTGGAAACAATATGGTCTTTGGCACCAAGCAGGACTGAGTTAGAGCTTGGCTCTGATACTGATCAGCTGTGAGACCCTGGGAAGTCAACGTCTCTGAGCCTCAATGTGCTCATCTGTAAAGTGGGCATAAGAGTGGCCCTCTCACAATGTTGTTACAGGTTCAACATAATGACACACACAACATCCTGGCATGGCAAACAGCACGTGGTGGGCAGTGCAGGCCAGCTCCCTCCCTTCCACCGTCGCTCCTCACTGCCCAATGAACCAGGCAAGAGAACAGCAGGTGATTGCCAAGAGCTGCTGCAGGAGTGCCCTGCCCTGCAGAGGAGTGTTGACTCGGTTCTTTGGTCCTACCAGCCTGAAATCATACTTCTGAAACTGCCCTCCAGAGATCACTCTTCCCCTCCGAATGCTGTGTGAGGGGCGATGTCAGTCAGGGGTGGTGGAAGCTGCCCTCTCCCTGTGCTTTCCAGGGGCAGGGTACCTTAGGATTTCGAGCACAACCCTTTCCTGTTTAGCAACAGAAAGGGAAAACCTGACAGAACAGTAGGGTGATTCCAGTTAACATTCATTGTTTGTACATTTCAAAATAGCCAGTAGGGGCCCAGGCACAGTGGTTCACGCCTGTAATCCCAGCACTTTGGGAGGCCGAGGCAGACGGATCACTTGAGGTCAGAAGTTCAAGACCAGCCTGGCCAACATGGTGAGACCCCATCTCTACTAAAAACACAAAAATTAGCTGGACATGGTGGCGCACACCTGTAGTCCCAGCTACTCGGGAGGCTAAGGCAGGAGAATCGCTTGAACCAGGGAGGTGGAGGTTGCAGTGAGCCGAGATGGTGCCACCTGCACTCCAGCCTGGGCGACGGAGCGAGACTCTGTCTTGGAAAACAAAAATAAAATAAAATAAAATAAATTCACACCATTCTCCTGCCCATCTGGGACTACAGATGCCCGCCACCACGCCCAGATAATTTTTTATATTTTTAGTAGAGATGGGGTTTCACCGTGTTGGCCAGGCTGGTCTCAATCTCCTGACCTCGTGATCCACCTGCCTTGGGATTACAGGCGTGAGCCAACCGTGCCCGGCCCCAGAATTAACGTTTAAATATTTAAAAAAATAAGTTAGAGAAAATCTAACACATCGAATTTTCTGGGGAAAAAGAACAAAATCCTTTAGGCAAAACAGATTTTTCACAAATCAGCTGGTTAGAGTCTAGAAGAGGCTTACAAATGGGAACACATTCTATTTTATGTAATAAAGTTTTGCTCCTACCACCCCCAAAAAGGAAGAGGCTTATGACTGTCATAAACACTTACAGTCAATGAGTTCCACCTCTGGTCTCTGTGGCCACCCAGTGGCAGAGACACCCAGGTCAGCGCACTGATACCTGGTGCCCCATCAGAGTAGGAGGCCTGGGGCGGGTGACCCTGCAGGTGCAGGCTGGACCCAGCTCGACCATGTTTGCTACGCTGGTGTCTTTAGAGATAGTGCAGTGACCTCGAGGGAAGTGTCCTGATAGCAAAATGAGGCGAGAAGACACCAGCCTTCTCCGGCATAGCTTCAGGCCCCAGAAAGGCCAGAGGGCACTCAGGCCCCTCTCTCCTGCTGGTATCCCAGGGGAGGCCTGTCACCCTTCCTCCTGGGTGCTCAGCCTCTGCACCTCCACATATCCCATCCCACACTCCATTCGGAGAGAGTTGGGAAGAACACATGGCCAGGCTCTAGATTCAGATTAACCAACAGAATCTCTGTGACCAGCCCCAGTCACATGGCCAGGTGGAATTGCCTGCTTTAATCCTATTTAACTCTAAGCTCTAATTTAACTCAGAAAGTATTGCTGTGTGAACCCTCTGTCCTCTAGATTAATCTCTAGCAGAACAAGAAGCTGAAGGCATTCATGTGCAGCTCAGCACCTGCAGAAAAGAGAACTGTTCAGGAGTCCAGTACATGCTCCAGATAAGCGTAACTGTGGCATCGCACTGCCTGTGTCCAGCAGAGCTCTGTTTCCATCCTCTCACATGGGGACATTCAAATAAAAAACTAATCATTGTCATATCAAGCGCTGATCCCCATAAATCCATATATTAAAAAAAAAAAAGCACAATAAGGAAACACTCATTTCAATGGCCACCTCTTCTTTGGGCTAGGGTGAGGCTTGCACGACTACCATTGTCAACAGACATCCACAGCACCCTGCATGTACTCGGTGCATGTCATGAAAAGCGACAGCTCTAGGCCTTCCCCTGCACTGTGGCTCCTATGGTCTAAGGGTCACTGCTCTCCAGAAGGCTCGCACGTACCCCGAGAGTTGTGTTCTGCTTGTTGTAGCCAGCAAAGTGAAGGATGCTCTCAGTGGCCATGGCCAGTCCCGTGTGCTGGGACAGTCCTGACACCCAGTTCTGATGTTTGTTCAGATATTCCTGAAATAGGAAAAACACACAGGGTTTCAGTTATTTTTTAGAGGCAGGGTCTTCTCGCTCTGTCACCCAGGCTGGAGTGTGGTGGCATGATCATGGCTCATGGCAGCCTCGACCTCTTAGGCTCAAGCTATCCTCCCACCTCAGCTTCCCAAGTAGCTGGGATACACCAACAAGCTTGGCTAATTTTGTAATTTTTTGTAGAGATGGTGTCTCACTATATTGCTCAGGTTGGTCTTGAATTCCTGGGCTCAAGCGATTCTCCCGCCTCAGCATCCCAAAATGTCAGGATTACCAGCATGAGCCACTGTGCCTGGCCTTGCTATTTCATTTAAAGGGGAAAATAAAACTTTATAAATTAAGGTGTGGGCTAATGGACCAAACACTGGGTTTCTGTCATGGGTCTGCCCCTCCCTAGCTAGCTGTGGGACTGTCAGTAAGTCAAAGCCCCTCTCTGATCAGCTACTGCTCATCTGACTGAGGACGAGGCCAATTCCCCAAGCGGCAGTCATGCAGTCACTGCGGTGTTGCACCATCAACGGGGGAGGGCCACTTATTCTTTCAGCATATCCTTGCTGAGCATCTGCTGTGGTAAATAAGGCAAATAAGGCACAAAGCCTTGGCCTTGTGGTCAACAGACAGGTAGCGTGGTGTGGGGCCTCAGTTCTCCTACTGCAGTATCCTGGCAGCCCGGCCTGGGTAAGCTGGACAGCAGGAACGAAGAACAACACCTGTGTCCACCTGGCCACCCAGTGGGAGAAGGGTGCTGGGGAATGGGATACCTGGCAGAGCCCAGAGGTGTGAGGGAGGCCTCCTGCTCTGGGGACCACAGGGGGCTCAGTACTGCAGGAGTACCAAAGACAAGGGTCTCAAGGGTGGGGGCAAGCCTGGGCCAGATGCAGGCCAGGCAGGAAAGGCCTCCAGGACCATGCAAAGGTGTTTACAGGCGTGAACCAATTAATTCCCTTAAGAAGAATGTACAGGAGCATGTACATGCAGAATTGTCTCAATGGTTTTGGGGGACTCCTGGAGCCTCAGAAACCCATCCTTGGACACCATGGTGATGAAGAGTGACTAATGATCAAGTTTAAAAGGGAAGCACACTGATCAGCTATCCTAGTAAAAGCAGACTACTCTGGTGGGTGGAGGAGAGGGCAGATTTGGGGAAGGCTGAGGCTGGGCATGGAGGGTGGGGAGTAAGCGCACTGCAGGGGATGTGAAAGGGCAGGCCAGGGGCATGCCAAGGGGACACCTGGTGGAAAAATCAAGACCGCTTCAAGCCTTTTCATTTTCCATTTCCTTCTTAGGCCAGACATGCCTGAGACAGTAAAAAGCTCTATCAGCTGCTTTTTTTGTCCACTTAAACTTTCTAGGCATCAGAGGGGGCCTCCCCTTTTCAGACGACAGATAGCCTTGCGACCTGAGGCCCTTTTGCTGTAAATGAACAAGGGGAAATCATTTCTTGCCACTGCGCTTCCACACAGCTCCCAGGGCTCTTGGAGCTGGCTGCTCTATCCTTCCTGGATTCCACAACCAGAAACACTTTTGAACTTGTTTCATCTTTAAAGTGCTGCCAAGGTCAACCTCACGAGCAGCTCCTCTCAGCACAACCACTCTCTGTTAACACAGATTCCTTCTAGAGGTATTTTTCTCATCTTTGATTCCTTTTAAGGCAATTATTTCCTCTCACAGCCTGTGGCATTACATGGTTTACCTCGTGGTCATCTGAGTTTCCAAGCCAGTGTTTTTGTCTGAGACTCCCATGCACCTCCATGTGCAGCTTATGTGGAGCTTTACTGGGACACAAGTCCCCAACTCTGCCTCTGCTCCACCAGCCTTGGTCAGGCCCCCACCTTTGGGCATAGGTGCCAACAATGCACTTGGCCCTTAGAGATGCTGCCATCTGGCAGCCTCCCACATCCACCACACCAGCCCGTGCTCTCTTGTGAGCAGCTCCCAAGTCCTGCCACAGTCCTGCCACCTCACCTGGTATGAGCTGTCAGATGCCCTCCTTGTGCCCTGGCCAGCACTCATCCCACAGGCGCTCCTAACACAGAGCAGCCTCTGAGGCATCTATTATTCTCAGGCCCTAGACTGATGTTTTCGGTCTCCATTCACACTAGTGCTATTTGGATTTTGAGTTATCCATGTCTCTGTAAAGCTTTTTGGGGAGCTTGAAGGAGCTTATGGAGACTGCAGTTTGATGGTTTCAAGAAAGTACCTGCAGGTGGGACTTGGTGACGGTAGGTGCCCACTTCATGGCCTCCTGCAGGATCATCCCACAGCGTGCAGCGAAGTCCTTCACAATGCTCTGGAAGAGGGTGAAGTTGCTTCTCAACAACCCAAAGTCGTTTCATCTGAGCTGCTGTAGTGACTGTCATGGGCTGAACTGTCTCCCCAAATCCCTATGCTGCGCCTTAACTGGTACCAGTACCTCAGAGCAGAACTCATTTGGAGACAGGGCTTTAAAGAGGTGATTCAATTAAAAGGCCAACAGGGTAGGTCCTGATCCAATCTGGACAGTATCCTTCCTTACATGTGTGGAGGGGAAATCTGGACCCACAGAAATACTGGAGCAGCGAGGAGGGTGTGCACAGAGGGAAGAACACGTAAGGACATAGGGAGAAGGCTGCCATTCACAAGCTAAGGAGAGGTCTCCGCAGAAACCAGTTCTGCGGACACTTTGATTTTACACTTCGGCCCTCAGAACTGTAAGACAATAAATGTCTGTCCTTTAAAGCTGCCCAGTCCATTGTCTTTTGCTACAGCAACCCAAGAGACTAGCACAGTCACTAAGTTTGAACCTCAGGGCGCCTGGGGCCAGGAAGCCCACACACACTGTGGTCTGTAATTCCAGCACAAGGTTTGTGGCAGAATCTACATGAGTAACATGTCACAGAGCCACTGTGCAACTTGTGTCCTGGGTCTGGGACTGGACGGAAGGGAAGGCTCTGGGTGGCAAAATTCTCTTCGGTGCCACACCACTCTGTGGGAAACTCGCCATTGACAGCTGGTCTGGAAGGGAGGTCCAGAGGTAGGATATGACTCAGCCCAGGCTGAAGGAGCTGTGAGCTGAGTTTCAGTCTTGCCACAGTGAGGGCTCTGAGACCGAGTTGGGGAGAGGAGAGACCTAGTATATCCTCCTCTTTTGGAGTGATTTATTCTGCCAGTTTCCCCATGGGATAGCACAAGTCAAAGGCATGTTCCCCTATTACCACAATAATAAAATGTCAGTGCACCTCAGAGAAGTGAAGTCCACCTGAAAATCATGCTTGTGCGATGCAGACTTGAGGCTATAAACTGGCTGGTAGCTGAAGACCTCTTTGGCAGCTAAACTGAGGACAGAGCTGAGTCAACATGGCTGAGGTGGGAGAGCTGGACTTGGAAGACAGAGCAACCTGGGGGCAGCCAGCTCCCCTTGCACACCATGGGGCCTGGTCTCCTCACTGGCTTGGTCTCCTCACTGGGGGATGTGGCCAGTACCACCCACACCTCAAATTGCTGGGGACTGGGTGAGCTCATGCAGGATGACCACCTTGTGGACATATTCAGGGAACTGTGGTAAAGATGGCCCTTAATGCAGGGGATCGTGTCAGGCCTACCTCACGGGCTTCGTATGTGTCAGGAACCGTGATCCGATAGGGGGCGTCGGGGATGTCATAGTAAGGCTGGTCCTTGTGAATATCCTGCAAGTACAGCGAGACTCCGTCTTGCAAACTGCCTTCCCCAAGTTGCCACTAGCAAGCACATGGGCCACCCCTTCCCACCAACTGTCTGTCTGTGACAGGCCTCCATACTTGATGCAACTTACTGCAAAACACCAGGTGAATTTGGGCCCCCTCACCCCCAACTCGACACCTGTAGCATTAATTAGGTTCAGGCTTATTGTCAGAGAAGCAAGCCACAACACAGGGCGGACAGGGCTGGCGGGGTGGTGGTAGTGCTGGTAGTGTTTGGGCCCTAGGTCTCCTGGGGACACTCACAGCGCTCAGGGACAGTGACAGGGTCTGCAGGATGTCCAGCATGGTCTTCAGCACAGTCCCGCTCCAGAGCAAGTGGGGAAACCTGCACAAAGAGCCGGCTCTCAGGACCAAGAGCCAAACCTCCAAGGAAGGTCTGCTTCTAGGAACCCCCTCAGCTGCCAGTCAGAGCCCATACCTGCTGCAGGCCAGCTGAAGGGGGAGGTCGGGAGGCCTTTGCAGCAGGATGCCTTGCCTCCTCAGGCTCACTGCAGCAAGGTGAGCAGTGCCTGGTCAGAAAGGCTCCCCAGGCCCCTGCCAGACCCACTTCTTAAGGCCAGACATGTCCCAAGTGACCTGCTATAAACCTGACACCAACTGCCTTGGTTATGCACTGGCCAGGACACCCCTTACTTCCCAAAGCAATCCTCTTAGTTTCTGACCAGGGTTCTCCATTATTTCTCACATAATGGAGAAAACAGCAGTATCTACCTGACACCCTGGGGTAAGACAGGCCATGGGCTCTGATGGCCCCAGGGCTGAAGGAGAGGTGTCTCTGCACAGCTGTGACCCACCAGTGGCCCACTGCTCAGGAGGCCCAGCTCAGACACACACCACGTGTGTGCTGGACTCATTTTCATGACCCTTGGCTGGCTCCTGACTACCCTTGATGGTGCCGCTGCCTGGACCAGGCACACAGCATCTGCAACAGGCTCCAGAACCGCTGGATACCTCTGGGGAGCCGTAGGCAGCCTCCGTGTGGGTGTTTTGCTGCCTCTCGCCTTCTCACCTTGGAGAAGCTGGCCCAGCCCACCTCTGAGAGTTCTCATCAGTGTGGGGACATGTCCCAAGAGGGTCTGTTTTGGCTCCCAGCACAAAGAGTGTATAGCAGAGAAGGGGCTGTGTGGGCTTTTGTTCCTGAGAAGCCCAAAGATACTGATTCTACCAGGGGACCTCAGGCTGGGCCCTGGGCTAGAAGATGGTGCACCAGGTCTTGCCAGGGTACATTCAACAAAATAACTGTTCTTCAAAAGTGTCAAAGTCACAAAAGACATTGACAGACTGAGGAGTCAGGGTGGGTGGGATTGAGAGACACAGTGATGTGGCACCCAGCAAACGTGCTGTAAGTAACATTAACAGCTCAGAATGAACAGAAGTTTCTGGACCAAAATTCAGACACTGCAGCAAACTCACTGACATTGGAGGGAGGCTGCATCGCCTTAAGAGTTTTCATTCTGACTCCAATTTTTCCTAGGCTAATAATACAAGGATGATATTTCCCGGCATTTGAAATCACAGAAGTATATAAACATACACACAAAACATTAGCAGGAAAATGAGCTTACTTATCCACCAGACCAGACAGATACTTGTCTGCCACCCTCCTTATCCTCTTGTGAATGTGGTTAAAGTTCACCAACAGGAACTGAGCGTGCCGCTCCAGCTCCTCCTCGTTCTCCTTGGTCTTGGCCTAGAGATGCAAAAGAAACAGGTACAGCAGTGCCCCAGGTGCCTCCAGCAGACAGACGCATTCATGCAGGAGAGGCTTACTTTATCTGCCATCATGTTCAGGAAGGCATCGAATACTTTGTCTGCGACTGCAATCACACACTGCATCATCCCTGAAACAAGAAGGTTTCCACAGATAAGGTGCAGCAACAGAGAGAGAATACTAGCAACTTTCAATCATTTTCTTTTGAAATGATTTCAGACTTACAAGACAGCACAGAGCTCCCATATACCCTTCACCCAGCTCCGCTGGATTTTAACATCTGCAGTAACCAGGCTGATGTGTCAAAACTGAGTCAGATATTGATATAATCCTATTACCTAAACTTCAGACTTCGTCTGGATTTTCCATGCCTCCCACACGTGCCCCTCTTCTGTTTCAGCATCCAACCCAGGACACCAGATCGCATTTAATCTCTGTGTCTCCTATTCCCCTCCAATATGTGGTGACTCCTCAGTCTGTCAATGTCTTTTGTCACTTTGACACTTTTGAAGAACAGTTATTTTGTTGAATGTTCCCTAATTTAGGTTTGTCTGATGCTTGCCCACGATTAGACCAGGGTTACAGGATTTCGGGGAGAACTCCATACAGTGGATGTGCTCTTTTGTTTTGAGATTGAGTCTCACTGTGTTGCCCAGGCTGGAGTGCGGTGGCACGATTTTGGCTCACTGCAAGCTCCACCTCCTGGGTTCACACCATTCTCCTGCCTTAGTCTCCCGAGTAGCTGGGACTACAGGCGCCTGTCACCATGCCTGGCTAATTTTTTGTATTTTTAGTAGAGACAGAGTTTCACCATGTTGGCCAAGATGGTCTCGATCTCCTGACCTCGTGATCCGCCCGCCTTGGCCTTTCAAAGTGCTGGGATTACAGGCGTGAGCCACCGCACCTGGCCCGGATGTGCTCTTTCTGCATCACGTAAGGGGTATGTGGTAACAGTATCTCTTATTACTGGTGAAGCTAACCTTGACCACTTGGTTTGAGTTACCATTTTTCCCTTTTTCTATTTTTTTTGAGATAGGGTCTCATTTTGTTGCTCAGGCTGGAGTGCAATGGTGAGATCATAGCTCAGCTACAACCTTGAACTCCCAGGCTCAAGGGATCCTCCCACCTCAGCCTCCCTGGCGGCTGGGATTATAGATCTACAACACCATGCCCAGCTAATTTTTAAATTTTTGTAGAGACTGGGGGGTCTCACTATGTAGCCCAGGCTGGTCTCGAACTCCTGGGTCAAGCAATCCTTCTGCCTCAGCCTCCCAAGGTGCTAAGATTACAGGTGTGAGCCACCATGTCTGGTCCCCTTTCTCCATTCTTTTTTTTTTTTTTTTTTTGAGACGGAGTCTCGCTCTGTCGCCCAGGCTGGAGTGCAGTGGCGCGATCTCAGCTCACTGCAAGCTCCGCCTCCCGGGTTTACGCCATTCTCTGGCCTCAGCCTCCTGAGTAGCTGGGACTACAGGCGCCCGCCACCTCGCCCGGCTAGTTTTTTGTATTTCTTTTTTTTTTTTTTTTTTGAGACGGAGTCTCGCTCTGTCGCCCAGGCTGGAGAGCAGTGGCCTGATCTCAGCTCACTGCAAGCTCCGCCTCCCGGGTTCACGCCATTCTCCTGCCTCAGCCTCCCGAGTAGCTGGGACCACAGGCGCCCGCCAGCTCGCCCGGCTAGTTTTTTGTATTTTTTAGTAGAGACGGGGTTTCACTGTGTTAGCCAGGATGGTCTCGATCTCCTGACCTTGTGATCCACCCGTCTCGGCCTCCCAAAGTGCTGGGATTACAGGCTTGAGCCACCGCGCCCGGCCCAGTTTTTTGTATTTCTTAATAGAGACGGGGTTTCACCGTGTTAGCCAGGATGGTCTCGATCTCCTGACCTCGTGATCTGCCCGTCTCGGCCTCCCAAAGTCCTGGGATTACAGGCTTGAGCCACCGCGCCCGGACCCCCTTTCTCCATTCTTTAGAAGAAAGTCACTAAGGACAGCCCACACTCAGAGCCAAGGAATTAAGGGCTACCACCTGAAAGAAATTTGTGGATGAGAATTACAGCCACCATAGTGATTGATATTTTGGGGAAGATACTTTGAAGTTATGCAGACATCATGTTTCTCTTTAAGATTTTGCCCATTTACTTTGGCATCCGTGAATGAATTCTGCCTGCAGTAGTTACTATGGTTGTCACAAGAATTTTCTATTTTCCTTGTTCTTTCTACTTTTTAAAAAGTGTTGGCCAAGCACGGTGGCTTACACCCGTAATCCCAGCACTTTGAGAGGCCAAGGTGGGTGAATCACGAGGTCAGGAGTTCGAGACCAGCCTGGTCAACATGGTGAAACCCCGTCTCTACTAAAAATACAAAAATTAGCCATGCATGGTAGCGCACCACTGTAATCCCAGCTACTTGGGAGGCTGAGGCAGGAGAAGGGCCTGACCCTGAGAGGCAGAGGTTGCAGTGAGCCGAGATTGTGCCACTGCACTCTAGCCTGGGTGACAGAGTGAGACTCCATCTCAAAACAAAACAAAACAAAAATTTATTTTTTAGGGACAGGGTATCACTTTGTTGCCTAGGCTGGTCTTGAACTCCTGGGCTCAAGCGCTCCTCCTGCCTTGGCTTCCCAAAATGCTAGGATTACAGGCATGAGCCACTGTGCCCAGCCCCTTCTATTTTTATTAATAGTAGTTGGAATTCTGTAAAGAAGGTTCAGCCTTTTTCCCCATTTTTAATTTATTCGATAGTCTAATCATTACAGAACCGTGGATTTTTATTTGTTGAGTTATAATCCAATACTATTTATTCTGTTCAAATCATTCCAGCTTTGGCCACTGGGAGTTCTTTCAGGCTGGCTCCTGTGTCATTTGGACAGGCCCCATGTCTTCTCTTTTCTTCTTTATTGGTGTATCCTTACTTTCTGGTGCAACAGGGTGCCCCAGGCTCATCCTGTACAGGCTCCCTAGAATCAACCATTTCTCCATGGAGCCCTGGTTCCTTTTATTGGAGAATACTAATTAGAAACCAAGATCTGAGCACCGGATATGCTCACTGTTACAGGGGTGCCAAGTAGGCTGTAAAAGGCAACAGAATGGGCCAGGCACAGTGGCTCACGCCTGTAATCCCAGCACTTTGGGAGGCTGAGGTGGGTGGATCACTTGAGGCCAGCAGTTCGAGACCAGCCTGGCAACATGGTGAAACCCCGTCTCTAGTAAAAACACAAAAATTAGCTGGGTGTGGTGGTGCACACCTGTAATTCCAGCTACTTGGGAGGCTAGGGCACAAGAATCACTTGAGCCTGGGAGGTGGAGGTTGCAGTGAGCTGAGATTGTGCCACTGCACTCTAGGCTGGGAGACGGGGCAAGACACTGTCTCAAAAAAAAGAAAGAAAAGAAAAAGCAACAGAACACAGTGATCATCACAGTGCAGATGAAGAACTGTAATAAAATGCCAATTCACACTCCATCATGCTGTTTTCTCTATCCAGTGTTTTTAATTTGCATGACTACATGCCAGGTCTGCCCTCTGCCTCCAGGCAGAGAGACAAGGCAGGTGCTATCAGCTTTGCACCTCATGCCCAGCATGGAGCCTGAGACATAAAGAGGCCTTTCATAGATATTTTTTATGAAGGTAAGCGGGACCTCAGCAATCTGAAAAGTTGTCAGTGTGACCTGGACAGATGCTCAAGGGTAGTGAGAGGCTGCTTTCTTTTTTTTTTTCTGAGACAGAGTCTCGCTTTGTCACCCAGGCTGGAGTGCAGTGGTACGTTCTTGGCTCACTGCAAGCTCTGCCTCCCAGGTTCACGCCATTCTCCTACCTCAGCCTCCTGAGTAGCTGGGACTACAGGGTGCCCGCCACTAGGTCCGGCTAATTTTTTGTATTTTTAGTAGAGAGGGGGTTTCACCATGTTAGCCAGGACAGTCTGGATCTCCTGACCTTGTGATCCACCCACCTCCGCCTCCCGAAGTGCTGGGATTACAGGTGTGAGCCACCACGCCCGGCCAATTTTTTTATTTTTAGTAGAGATGGGGTTTCATCATGTTGGCCAGGCTGGTCTCGAACTCCTGACCTCAGGTGATCCACCCATCTCGGCCTCCCAAAGGGCTGGGATTACAGCCGTGAGCCACTGTGCCCAGCCTGATTTGTCAACAAAAGAAAAAATGGTACAAGTAGTTATCAGAAATAATTTCTCCATAGGCAAGAACAAGTTGATAGATTCACCAACCTATCAACGGCTTCCGGTGCGGAAAGGACTACACACTGCTAGTTGCACTTTCATTAATATTAAATTTGTCAATCTCAAGAATTTATCAATAAGCATGCCTCAAAGAATTTATTCATACAGTTAATCAAAATTTGTGGATTCTCCCCAATTCTCTTGCACACTTAAACATGATTTCACCATAATTACAAAAATAATCAAATTATTCTAAGCATTTAATTAAAACTCAGGTCTAATATTTCAGCATCTTTTAAATTTTTGATTTTAAACACCTTATAAATCAGACTTCTTAGTGCCCTTACACTAAAACTGGCCAAAAAGTGCTTCTATGCAGTATTTAACTTTTTCCTTTGTTGTCTCTATTTTAATATCTTTTTATTGTCTAAATACATTTTTATAAAACTACTTAATATTAGCCTTTGGTAATTTTAAAAATTTGAGGTATAATTTGCATATAATAAAATCCACAGCTCTTATGTGTTCAATTCCATGACTTAACAACTGTATACACTCATGCGACCACTACCCAAACAATCTAGAGTCTCCTTGTACTCTTCCCAGTTTCCATCTCTCCTTTTTATTCTTATCTTAGCTTTGTCTTCATGGGGTTTTGGTAATTGTAACATTTTTATGCCTTCCTACAGTTTCCACCATTTCTCTGTCTTTTCTGGGCTAGGGCTGTTAACAGCTGAGGCCCTCTGTGCACTCAGGGTCTGACGACAAGTTGCATCTGGAATGCAGTGGCATGATCATAGCTCACTCTAACCTTGAACTCCTGGGCTCAAGCGATCCTCCCACTCAGCCTCCCGAGTAACTTGGGACTACAGGCACGAGCTACTGTGTTCCCTGCTCCTGACGTTAAAAAACCATGACTGCTCTCTGGCAACAGCAAGATGCTGCAGGTCCATCAGTGACCATCCGAGAAGCCCTGGTCCCTCTAGATGAGTGCTGGAGCACACCTGAGCATAGACAGTGGGCTAGAATGACCATCCTTCTTTTTGGGGCCCTTGCACCAGTGGCAGAACCATTAAGGTGTACATTTGAAGGTTATATGTTTTATACTGATCTTTCTAATGTAGTATGTAACTTCATAAAACATTTTCTACATGTAGACAGAAAAGAGGAAGTAGTACTGCTTTTTATCCTATTAAAGCTCAATTCATCATGAAAGCACCACAATAATGAGCTTACCAGATTTGTCTTTCTGAATAGCTTTATCCTCAAAGTAGCAGAACATTACCTGGAAGCGATCAGGATCTGTTGAACGCAGTACCCTAAGAAGAAAACAGCTTTAGATAAATTTTGAAAAATCCAGGCCCTCCCTATCACAGATTTGACACCGCCCATAAGTGGTAAGGCTGTGAAGAACATTTGCCTTCTGCCATTCATAAGGGCGTACACTGACGTGGACTTTCTGGAGGGTGACGTGCACCATCTATTACACATTCCCATATTTTTCACTCCAGCAGCCCCACCATTAGGATATATCTTAAGGGTTACATGCATAAGGATTCTCCTAATAGCACTGATGGCATTACCCAAAATGGAAAGACTCTGAATGTCCATCAACAGAAGACTGGGCAGATAAGCCAAAGTACACCCATTCGATGACACATCATGCAGCCACCACACGAGAGGCAGCTCTCTACATGTGCTGTTACAAAAAAATGTCCGAGACATATATTAACAGAAAAAAGCAAGCTGCAGGGAACACATGTCCAGCATGATCCCACTGACAGGTTTCCTAAAGGCCTGTCTGTGCATGTGTATGTGTAGGCTACGCATGCTTGCCTATGCACAGAAAATTTCTAGGGGGAAATTAAGAGGCCATTAACAGTAGGATAGTAGAAACGAGGTATTCACATCTACTAAGGTGACACCTGTCTTTTTTCATCTTTAGCATCTTCTGTACTATTCCAGTGTTTCCTCTTTTCTTTTTTGTTTTACGCACCCTGTACATTTTTCTTTTATGGTAAAAAATATCTTTAACCTCAGGGGGAAAAGGAGAAAAAGGAAAAAGCGCATACACTTGTCCCATGGGTGCTGTAAAGGGCTGTTCAGAGTTCCAGGGGCTCCACTAAGGCAGCAGCGGCTTGGCCTCTGCGCCAGCCTGTCAAGAGTTAAGCCTCAGGAGGGCAGGCCAGGTGGCTTTCAGCACACGCATTCAAGTGTGCACGTGCACACACCTTTAACTTGATTTCCCAAATTCTCCACTTCGAGGTTTTAAAGTTCTCTCAATACCCAGTGGCTGGGAACCTGGGCCAAGTTCCTGAATAAAGGCTTTGAGGTTGCCTCTCTATGCTAATAGAGTGCCCTCAAGGGCCTGGTAGGCAGCCCGAGGTGGAAGGTGGGCTCACAGGAGCTGCTATGGGCTGCCTCTTAGAGTCTTCCTCTGCCAGTTAAGAGCCTGTCCTGAGAACCTGAGAAAATTACTCAGGGGCATACTTGTGGGAAAGGCAGAGGTAGCTTTGCCTTCAAACCACATGAGGTTGAGAGGGTCTGGAGATACCTCTTCTAGCCATGCATGCTGGGATGAAAGCCATGTTTTTGCTCTGTTTGGGTCTGGCTTGTTTTGTTTTGGCTGTTTTTTCTTTGAAAATATATTGTTCAGAAAAAAGACTACAAGCAGCTATACTAACAGACTATAGGGGATGATGGTGAGGTCAGTGGTTTTTTTCTCTCTCTACTTATTTTGCAAGATTTTGCATAAATGTTCTGTTTTTCTGAGACAGTGTCTTTTGCCTAGGCTGGAGTGCAGTGGTTTGATCATAGCTCACTGCAGCCTCAACATCCTAGGCTTAAGCAACCCTCTTGCCTCAGCCTCCTAAGTAGCTGGGACTACAGGCATGTTCCACCACAACTGGCTAGGTTTTTTTTTTTTTTTTTTTTTTTTTTTTTTTGGGGGGGCGGGTAGAGACAAGTTCTTGCTCTGTTGCACAAGTTCAAAACTTCCAGGCTCAAGTGATCCTCCCACCTCCCAAAGTGCTGGGATTATAGGCATGAGCCACTGCCTAGCCATTTGTTTTTTTGAGATAGAGTCTCACTCTGTCGCCCAGGTTGCAGTGCAGTGGCGCCATCTCAGCTCACTGCAACCTCTGCCTCCTGGGTTAAGCAATTCTCCTGCTTCAGCCTCCTGAGTAGCTGAGATTACAGGCATGTGCCACCACGCCCAGCTAATTTTTATATTTTTAGTAGAGACGGGGTTTCACCATGTTGGTCAGACCGGTCTCGAACTCCTGACCTCATGATCTGCCTGCCTCGGCCTCCCAAAGTGCTGAGATTACAGGTGTGAGTCACTGCGACCGGCCGCACTTAGCCATTTTTGTGTAATGTTCTTTATTTTTGAGATGGAGTCTCGGTCTGCTGCCCAGGCTGGAGGGCTGTGGTGCGATCTTGGCTCACTGTAAGCTCTACGTCACCTCCCGGGTTCATGCCATTCTCGTGCCTCAGCCTCCCGAGTAGCTGGGATTACAGGCACCTGCCACCACGTCTGGCTAATTTTTTGTATTTTTAGTAGAGACGGGGTTTCACCGTGTTAGCCAGGATGGTCTTGATCTCCTGACCTTGTGATCCACCCGCCTCCGCCTCCCAAAGTGCTGGGATTACAGGCGTGAGCCACCGCGCCTGGCTGCATGTGCAATGTTCTTATATTACTTTTATAACTGAAAATAAAGGACACTTTTTTCTTTTGAGATGGAGTTTCGCTCTGTTGCCCAGGCTTGAGCGCAGTGGCATGATCCTGGCTCACTGCAACCTCTGCCTCCCGGGTTCAAGTGATTCTCTTGCCTCACTTGAGGCAAGTGAGTGGCTGGGATTACAGGCGTCCGCCACCACGTCTGGCTAATTTTTGTATCTTTAGTAGAGACGGGGTTTTACCATGTTGGCCAGGCTGATCTTGAAACTGACCTCAGGTGATCCACTCGCCTTGGCCTCCACAAAGTGCTGGGGTTACAGGTGTGAGCCACCATGTCCGGCCAAAATAAAAGACACTTATAATGAAAAAAGACCAAAGTCGGCCGGGCGCGGTGGCTCAAGCCTGTAATCCCAGCACTTTGGGAGGCCGAGACGGGCGGATCACAAGGTCAGGAGATCGAGACCATCCTGGCTAACACGGCGAAACCCCGTCTCTACTAAAAACACAAAAAATTAGCCGGGCGAGGTGGTGGCGCCTGTGGTCCCAGCTACTCGGGAGGCTGAGGCAGGAGAATGGCGGGAACCCGGGAGGCGGAGCTTGCAGTGAGCTGAGATCAGGCCACTGCACTCCAGCCTGGGCGACACAGCGAGACTCCGTCTCAAAAAAAAAAGGAAAAAAAAAAAAAAAAAAAAAAAAAAGACCAAAGTCAAAACTCCCTTGGCTCTGTGGGACTTGGGGAGAATGGGTTTCCATATTTGGCTCTGTGTGGAGCCCTGGGCTGCTGAGGGCAGGGCGGAGGAGACTGAGCAGGAGGGTGGGGGTGCATTCTGATGCAACCAAAGCACTCTGCCTTCCTTTTATGTATTGAGCTTTCAAGGACTATTTTACCAGAGGGTTGGTGGCAACAAAGAAAGGCTAAAACAGTGTTTTCCAAATAGCCTTTCTTTTAGGACACTTTCTTTTTCAAATCATTTGTGAAAGGAATTATTCTACGACTTATCTGCACTCTCCCATGACTTAAGCTGAGTGTAATTTGACCTTTTCTTGATGACAGGAATCATCATTTTGTAGACAATGTACTCAGTTGCTATCCCAGGGTGCCTGAGGCCTAAGCACAGTGGGTCTGTATAACACCGCCTACCTCACAGGCACGTCGGGAGTGGTAAACGTGGGTAATGCAGCACAGTACCTGGTACAGCACAGGCACTCAATTCACGTTTACTTCTGAGGTCAACATGATAACAGCTGTAGCTCCAAAGAGTTACTACTGCTGTAAGGACTGCTGTGGCCACAGGTGTGTCCTGAGCGTCGGGCCACATGCAGGATTGTTTTGGAGCCGGCCCCACCTCATGTTGCATTTGCTGTTTGTACTCAACCGTGGTCCTGGGCAGCTCAGTGAGTGCCCTAGACACGCACTCAGTGAGGCTGGATCCTCAGAAGGGCCTCGCTCAGCCCGTGGGCTGAGTTCACAACACTGACTGCGACTGCCCAGAAGCCTGTTTCCTATTAGAGAGGGGATAAGGCGGAGCTTAGATACTGGGAGGTGTTACCAGATGTGGTACTTGGTGGTCATGAATGAGGGGCATAAGAGAAAAGTAGAAGGTGTTTTTGCTTGGTTTTTCAGAAAGTTTGCATGTCTTGGGAGGAGTTGAAAAAAGTCTCACGCTTACGAGGGCACAAAAATGAAAACCCTGCTCAAATGTGGATGTGCATGGTGGTGAAGGCACGTGTACCTCATGTACTCCAGCCTGTACACAGAGAGGAGGTAGGTGGACATGGCGAAGTCCAGCTTGTTGATGAGTGCGGACACTTCGGGAGGGGGGTCCAGCAGGTTGATGATGGTGCTGCGGAGCTCACTCAGCTCAGCCTGGAGGGAGAGAAACATCCAAGGGCTCAGGGGGCACCTCCCAGGACAAACAGGTCCCAGTGGCTGGCAACATGTGTTAATAATGGCAATGAAAGGATCTGCCCTAATTGGCCCAGAGAGCATGGTAAAAATGAGATGTGAATCCTTACAGGGGTGACCGTGTCGTTCTTCATGGCTGAGTTATACTGGAGGACGGACCGCAGTGGCTCCTTGCTGGGAAAGGTGAGCAGGGGGGACTTGGTGGCTATTTCACAGACCCCTTCGTACCACTCTTCCGGCCAGAGTCCTGCAATAAAGTGAACACAAATGAGGAAATCACCTTGGTCAGAAAGCACAGCAGTGAGGTCGACTGACCATTTCTATAGTCATGGGTCCTTTGAGACAATTATCCCAAAAACTAGGCACACAAATGAGTCTATTACCTAACTTGGACAGACTTTTCCTAAGGTGTGCGGCATTCTCAGCACCCTAAACTACATCTAGGGACAGTAACACTTGCTAATACTTGCAGGAAGAAGCAGCTGCATGTGGACTCATTTAAACATGCTCATATTCATAATTACATGGGCTCTGACCTCACCTTTATCTTCATTCTGCACTCCATCTTCCCCGGGAGAGAGATTATCCCCCTACCTGAGCCCTCCACAGCGAATCCCATCAGAACGGAATATAGCCAGAAGTCCCGGAAGAGCTTCTGTAACCGAGGCTTAGCTTCTTTGATGGGCGGCAGTCGTCGGGTGAGCTGATGTGCCAAGAAGAGAGGGAGAAAGGAGGTTATTTGCTCAGGAAACCCTAAGCCCTGTAGGTGTAAAAGTAACCACAGATTCATTCTCCAAGAGCATTCTCAGAGACTCAGACTGGGTAGGAAAAGGCACACTGAGCAGTGATAATTTTGCCAATAAGCATTGTCCATCCATTCAGGTACTGAGTCCCTAGTGTGCACCAGGTGCTGTGCCAGAGAGGAAAAAGCCCTGTTCCTGCACTTGAAGGACTTCCTGTCTAGTTTGGAGGCAGGTGAGCAACAGTTACAGTGGGGCGCAGTTCCTAGAGAAGGTGTCATGGGTCTCACAGCTAACATTCGAAGAAAGCTTAGCCAGGAGAGAAGAGAAGGCAGCCTGTTCAGCCACAGGAGCATTAGGTCCTAAGCCTGGCACTGTGGAGGGCAACAAATGCATAGGAAAGGCAAACAACGGGATGCGAGCCAGAGCTGGGAGGAAGGGATGCTGCTGGGGAGGCAGGGAGGAGAGCACAAGAACTCTCATGGGCCAGGCAGCACAAATTTTCCAAACAGTAATCTCTGGCAGAATCCCCATGTGTGTAACAGGTAAAGCAGAGTTGCTCAGGTGCAGGTGAGGGGCTGTTGTCCCTGTTTCTGCTCCAGATGCTGGTGGGAAGCAGGGAGAGACTCATCAGTAGTATAAATGGTTAAACTTGGCCAGGCGTGGTGGCTCACGCCTGTAATCCCAGCACTTTGGGAGGCTGAGGTGGGCAGATCACCTGAGGTCAGGAGTTCAAGACCAGCCTGGCCAACATGGTGAAACCCCATCTCTACTAAAAATACAAAAAATTAGCTAGGCGTGGTGGCAGGCACCTGTAATCCCAGCTACTCGGGAGGCTGAGGCAGGAGAATTGCTTGAACCCAGGAGGCAGAGGTTGCAGTGAGCCGAGATTGTGCCATTGCACTCTAGCCTGGGCAACAAGGGCGAAACTCCGTCTCAAAAACACCAAAAAGTTTAACTTGTGCATGATGCCCAGCTGGACGGGCTGATCCTTATAGACCCCTCAGTGGACGTTGAGCTCCCATCAGTGATGTTGAGTCTGTGGTAAGCGGGGGCTTTGCTACCCCCAAACACTTATAAGCACCCAGTATGGGTCAGGCACTGGGCCAGGGACGGAGAGGTGGGGGAGATGAAGACATCATCTCTTGAGGCAAGGAGGGCACAATGGGATGGGCTGTGACACATCACACACAGCAGGCAGGACTGTAAACTGTGACAACACTGCTTTGAAAACAATTCGGTAATATGCATCAGAAATTCTCAATATCGCCACACATATTTCACCCAACATCCCATCCCTGAGAAATCTATCCAAAAAATTTTAAAAAGCTGATTTAGGAACAAAAATGTTGTAACAGCAAAATACATAGAAACACACTAAATGTCCACCTGAAAGGGGCATTTAAATAAGTAACAGTATATTAACAGTATAATAAATTGGCCAGGCGCGGTGGCTCATGCCTGTAATCCCAGCACTTTGGGAGGCTGAAGTGGGCGGATCACGAAGTCAGGAGATTGAGACCATCCTGGCTAACATGGTGAAACCTCGTCTCTACTACAAAAATACAAAAAAATTAGCCAGGCGTGGTGGCGGGTGCCTATAGTCCCAGCTACCCAGAGGCTGAGGCAGGAGAATGGCGTGAACCCGGGAGGTGGAGTTTGCAGTGAGCCAAGATGGCGCCACTGCACTCCAGCCTGGGCGACAGAGCGAGACTCCATCTCAGGAAAAAAAAAGTATAATTAATTATTTTTGAGACAGGGTCTCACTCTGTTACCCAGGCTGGAGTGCAGTGGCACAATCACAATCACTGCAGCATTGACCTCGATCTCCCAGGCTCAAGTGATCCTCCCACCTCAGCCTTCCCAGTAGCAGGGAGGACAGGTGTGCTCCACCATGTCCAGCTAATTATTATTTTATTTATACTTTTTGAGATGGAGTCTTGCTCTGTCACCCAGGCTGCAGTGCTGAGGCACAATCTTGGCTCACTGCAACCTTTGCCTCCCAGGTTAAAGCAATTCTCCTGCCTCAGCCTCCCGAGTAGCTGGGACTATGGGTGTGCACCACTATGCTCAGCTAATTTTTGTATTTTTAGTAGAGACAGGGTTTCACCATGTTGGCCAGGCTGGTCTCAAACTCCTGACCTCAAGTGATCTGCCCACCTCGACCTCCTGAAGTCCTGGGATTACAGGTGTGAGCCACCGCGCCCGGCCTAATTATTATTATTATTATTATTTTTCCAATTCTAAACTTTTAATGTAAAAGTAAACTTTAATGTTGAAAATGCAAACTTGGGGAGGGGAGAAAGATCACACACAAGGCTGCCAATTCACACTTGGAGGGTTGCACAGCAGCTGGGCAAAGGTGCTCCTCACTTCCCAGACAGTGCAGCGGCCAGGTAGAGGTGCTACTTACTCAATTCCCAGATGGGGTAGCGGCCAATGCCCGGCTTAATTATTATTATTTCTTTTTTCATGCAAACAGACACTTTACTGATTTTTTACATTTTTTTGTAGAGAAAGGCTCTCACTACGTTGCCCAGGCTGATATTAAACTCCTAGGTTCAAGAGATCCTCCCGCATTGGGCTCCCCAAGCATTGGGATTACAGGCAGGAGCCACTGTGCTCAGCCAAGAATCATATTTTCGAAGACTATTTGGTGACACATGTAGAAATCACAATATGTCAAGTGAAAAAAAAGCAAAATGTATAAATAATATGATATAGATTAAAAAAAATCTAAACATATATGCATAGAACAAAGATGGGAAAAAGTGGCCACATATTAAGATTATTTCTGGGTTGCTAGGGATTTCACTCTTCTTCTTTAATGTCTGTTATTTCCTGGAGCTCTTTCATGAACTTGTTCCTTTTACAATCAAAGGGAGGGTGCAGGTGCTGGTCAAGGGCTTGGCAACCTGTATGGAAGAAGGTTCCACACCTCTGCTTGAGAGTCACCAGGGCACTGTGTCCTTGGGAAGAGTGGGCCAAGACCTGGGGGTGCAGGGTGGGCTCTGGATAGGTGCTGAGGAGGTGGGGAGCTCAGCTCCTCCACGGCTGTGCGGAGGGTAGCAGTAGACGGACGCGACAGAGGGCAGGAAATCTAGAGCCGCACACGATGTGGCCACAAAAGGACAGTTGACAAAGGGCTTCCAGTTCAGCTAGCGGCCAAGGACAGTGAGAGTAAGAATACGCAACTGTGGGACTCACTGGCTCTGAAGTGATCAGCCTCCCTGGATAAGCGATGGTGGAGATATGAAGGGGTTTCCAGGCTGCAGAATTCAAGGCCTATGTGGCTAAGAGGTTCTGGTACCTTCTAAAGAGAACTAGACTTTGGTGGTTATGGAAAGGGTCAAGCTTCTAGAATGCTTCCCTCTCAATGAGAACAGCAGCTCCACGTGGCTGGGAAGCTCAAAGTGGTTTTGATACAGAAAAGAGAAAGTGGACTCTATCTTTGATTTGGGATCCTACTCCTGACCCTGTGAACTTCTTGGCTCCCTCCTGAGGACTCCGGCCTGAAAATGGCCCTGTACGGCCGGGCGCGGTGGCTCACGCCTGTAATCCCAGCACTTTGGGAGGCCGAGGCGGGCGGATCACAAGGTCAGGAGATCGAGACCACGGTGAAACCCCGTTTCTACTAAAAATACAAAAAATTAGCCGGGCGCGGTGGCAGGCGCCTGTAGTCCCAGCTACTCAGGAGGCTGAGGCAGGAGAATGGCGTGAACCCGGGAGGCGGAGCTTGCAGTGAGCCGAGATTGCGCCACTGCACTCCAGCCTGGGCGACAGAGCGAGACTCTGTCTCAAAAAAAAAAAAAAAAAAAAAGAAAAAGAAAATGGCCCTGTAGGTTCTCCCTGCTCTCTGACTTCTCCGGGCCTGCTGGCCACTGTCTTGGCTGAGACTGCTCTAGTCTCCAGAAAGGAGACCTGCTCGCTCCTAAAGAGTATCAAGGTCAGGCCAGGCGTGGTGGCTCACACCTGTAATCCCAGCACTTTGGGAAGCTGAGACAGGCAGATCACGAGGTCAGGAGATTGAGATCAGCCTGGCTAACATGGTAAAATCCATCTCTACTAAAAATAGAAAAATTTAGCCGGGTGTGGTGGCACGCGCCTGTGGTCCCAGGTACTCGGGAGGCTGAAGCAGGAGAACAGCTTGAAACCAGGAGGCTGAGGTTGCAGTGAGCCAAGACAGCGCCACTGCACTGCAGTCTGGGTGACAGAGTGAGACTTTGTAAGACGAAAGAAGGACGGAAGGAAGGAAGGAAGGAAGGACGGAAGGACGGAAGGAAGGAAGGAAGGAAGGAAGGAAGGAAGGAAGGAGGGAAGGAGGGAAGGAGGGAAGGAGGGAAGGAGGGAGGGAGGGAGGGAGGGAGGGAGGGAGGGAAGGAAGGAAGGAAGGAAGGAAGGAAGGAAGGAAGGAAGGAAGGAAGGAAGGAAGGAAGGACAAACACTCCAGGAAAATAGCCCCCAACACATAGAATTAAGTGGACATGGCAAAATATTAACTATTCTACCTAGGTTGTGGGTGTATGGATATTTAGTATTCAATTATTCCGATTTCTCTGTGTACGTATATGTATTTTTTTAGAGACAGGGTCTCACTCTGTTGACCAGGCTGGAGTACAGGGGTACAATCATAGCTCACTGTACATGCTCAAGTGATCCTTCTGCCTCAGACTCCTGAGCAGTTGGGACTACAGGTGTGTAGCATCATAGCCCAGTTAATGTTTTTTTTGTTTGTTTGTTCGTTTTTTTTTGAGATGGGTTTTGCTAGCTGGGCGCAGTGGCTCATGCCTATAATCCTAGCACTTTGGGAGGCCAAGGCAGGCAGATCATCTGAGGCCAGGAGTTCAAGACCAGCCTGGGCAACATGGTAAAACCCTGTCTCTACTAAAAATACAAAAATTAGCCAGGCATGGTGGCAGGCGCCCGTAATCCCAGCTACTTGGGAGGCTGAGGCAGGAGAATCACTTGAACCCAGGAGGCAGAGGTTGCAGCAAGCTGAGATTGAGCCACTGCACTCCAGCCTGGGCAACAGAGCAAAAACTCTGTCTCAAAAAAAAAAAGAGAGAGAGATGGGTTTTGCTATATTGCCCAAGCTGGTCACGTGTACAAACACACGCGCGCGCGCGCGCGCACACACACACACACACACACACACACACACACACACACACACGACAGGGCAAAGGTTCTAAAATTTTAAACCTGGTAAATCTGGGTAAGGGTATATAGGAGTTGTTCTACTACACTCTTTTTTCAACTTTTTTGAAAGTTTGAAGTTATTTCAAAATAAAAAGTTTTCCAAACTTTAGTGATCCTCCTGCCTCAGCCTGCCAAAGTGCTGGGATGACAGGCATGAGCCACTGTGCCTGGCCCCTCTGTATATTTTTAAAATTTCATGTTAAAAGATGGACAAGGCTGGATGAGGTGGTTCACACCTGTCTTCCCAGCTGTTTGGGAGGCCGAGGTGGGAAGACTGCTTGAGGCCAGGTGTTCAAGACCAACTTGGCCAACATAGTGAGACCCCACTTTTTTCTAACTAAAAAAAATTTTTTCAAGTTGAAAAAAATAGCCATGAGACAAGCCTTGAAACTGCAAAACAACAATGGAGTATGTGTGACACGAGGTACTACTCTACAGTGGGGGCTAAAGCCATACACAAGCTGTTACCACTAAATGGGAAAATGACTGAAAAATGTCAATGTCAAGAGGGATTGAAATCAAATTTTTTCAATAGTGGGTTACATAATCAGAAATCTAGATAGGCAGGAAACATACTGGCTTTATTTATTTATTTAGATAGAGTCTCACTCTGTCACCCAGGCTGGAGTGCAGTGGCACGAACTTGGCTCACTGTAACCTTCGCCTCTCAGGTTCAAGCGATTCTCCTGCCTCAGCCTCCTGAGTAGCTGGGACTACAGGCGTGTGCCACCACATCCGGCTAATTTTTGTATTTTTAGTAGGGACGGCGTTTCACCATGTTGGTCACGCCGGTCTTAAACTCCTACCTCAAGTGATCCACCCACCTTAGCCTCTCAAAGTGCTGGGATTACAGGTGTGAGCCACACCTGGCCGGTACTGGTTTTAAAAATAACAAAAGTAACACATACACATAGAAAAAGGTCAAAGAAGTACATAGCATGAAAACGAATGCTGTGTCCCTTCCCAGACCATTTCTGTGAATAAATATGTAACACCACGAAACGATGACGACTAACATTTCCTGAATGCCAGACACCACTCTACGTGCTTTCCACACATTCACTATCTCATTCAATCTTCACAACAACCTCGTGCAGTAGGTGTAACTGTCACCCTCATTTCAGAGAGCAGAACACTGAGAGCTGGAGGCCAAGGGGCAATTTCAGCCAGGGTGGCTGGTGATGCCTCAGTGAAACCAAGAGCGAACAGTGACAGCAGCGGACACCTGCTGGTCTGCAGGGAAGGTGCCCTTGGCAGAAAGAATAGCAAGTGCCAGGGCTGTGCTGGAGCCAGGCTTGGCATGTGTGAGA
This sequence comes from Macaca thibetana thibetana, assembly GCF_024542745.1. Lineage (NCBI taxonomy): Eukaryota > Metazoa > Chordata > Mammalia > Primates > Cercopithecidae > Macaca > Macaca thibetana. The sequence goes on from NC_065587.1 coordinate 30,786,822, forward strand.
ACAAGATAGAGAATGAGGGAGGTGGCCCCAGGAGGCATGTGGGCTCAGGCAGCAGTCTCTGCCTATGGTGCCACGCTGAAGACTCAGTATTGTGTGTGACAGATGAAGGCTCTGAAAAGACAGCTCTGACCAAAGCTAGAATGCAAAACCAGACTCAAACACAACCACTGGTCTGTGTCCTAAACACAATGGACCTTTACACTCTGGAATTTCTCAAACGGAGCAATGCATAGACACCCCCATGGGCCCCTTGCACACCCGCAGATTCTCCTAGGAGTCACATTCTCCCTTCAGATAGACTCTGGGTGCCGACACTCCCAAACATGCTCTCGAGGAGCAGTCTCTGTGATCTTCCAGACAATCCAGAATATTCTTAAAACTTTTTAGATCATAAAATTTAAAACACAAATTAAAAAACAAATTATCATAAGGCTGGGCACAGTGGCTCATGCCTGTAATCCCAGCACTTTGCAAGGCCGAGGCGGGAGGATCACTTGAGCCCATGAGTTCAAGACTAGCCCGGGCAACATAGTGAGACCCTGCCTCTACAAAAAAGTCAAAAAGTTAGTCACACATGGTGGTATGCACCTGTATTCCCAGCTACTTGCGGGGCTGAGGTGAGGAGGATTGCTTGAGCTCAGAGGTTGAGGCTGCAGTGAGCTAAGATCATGCCACTATAATCCGGCCTGGGTGACAGAGTGAGACCCTGTCTCAAAAAACACATAGGGCCAGGTGTGGTGGCTCACGCCTGTAATCCCAGCACTTTGGGAGGCTGAGGCGGGCAGATCACTTCAGTCCAGAAGTTCAAGACCAGCCTGGCCAACATGGTGAAACCCCGTCTTTACTACAAATACAAAAAATTAGTTGGTTGTGGTGGTGCATGCCTGTAATCTCAGCTACTTGGGAGGCTGAGGCAGGAGAATCGTTTGAACTTGGGAGACAGAGGTTGCAGTGAGCTGAGATCGCACCACTGTACTCCGGCGTGGGCAGCAGCGCAAAACTGTCTCAAAAAATAAAAAAAAACCCAAAAACAGAATCACAAAATGTATCACAGCCTCAGAGATCCCCACGAATGCCTAAGTGGCCCTGAGTTTGGGAAGCACTACTCAGTAATAGTCCTATCTGTCCCACAACAGACAGGAGAACTGGGCTGCACCTACTGGCAACAAACACAGCAACCCTTGACTGGAGAAAGGTCCATGCCACGATCTCCTTATTCCGTAAGCCACTAATTTTGTCCTCTGTCCTCCACTTTTCACTGAGGAACAAGCTCTTGGAAGGATGGAGATACCTGCCTAGTAGCTGAGCCAGCCACATCAACCCTGGAGAGCAGGTGGAGGGCAGATGCTGTGATCATCCCAGAAGAGAAGACACAGTTGGAGGCAGACGCACGGTCTCTACTTTCAGCTACCCTCAATGCAGCCTGGTCCTCAAAGGCCAGAAGAGCCCCTTGTTTATGTGGTGACCTCAGGAAGGGCTGCTCCTGCACCAAGGCTTTGAGTGCATGCTAACACAGTAACCGTCATATACTCAAAATCTCAGCTCTAAGAACTGGAGATGAGGAGCTGCAAGCCACTCTGCAGTTATCAAAGGCACAGCTGAGGGGGTTTGTGCTGACCAAGCTAGTTGCCTGGTGTTTGGATTGGGACATATTTACTTTGGAAAATACGCAGCAACAGCTCAGCACCAAAGTTCACATCGAAACCCCACTGATGACCTTGGCTGCTTTCATCTCTGAAGCGCCACTTCTCAGAAGCACAGAGGTAAGTTGGGTTTCTAATATTTCTGCTGATCATAAATTATTTATGGTATTCAAAGATAGGCAACTGGTTCATTTTTCTAGCAAACTAAGAATTCAGAAGCTTTCTACACGTTTTAGAAGTGGGAAATGGTTTCATTTTTCAATCTGCCTGTTATAAAATTGTGTCAGTTGCATTGTTGGGAGAGTTGACAAAATTAGAATAGGAACTGTGGAATAGATGAAAGTATTGTACTTTTATTAATCAAATTGGGTAACTGTCCTGTGATTATGTATGAGAATATCCTTGCTTTTAGGTATTTTCCCTGAAGTATTAGTATTAAAGGTTAGAGGGACCGGGAGCAGTGGCTCACACCTATAATCCCAGCACTTTGGGAGGCAGAGGCAGGCAGATCACAAGGTCAGGAGTTCAAGACCAGCCTGACCAACCTGGTGAAGCCAAGTCTCTACTAAAAATACAAAAATTAGCTGGGCGTGGTGGCGCGTGCCTGTAATCCCAGCTACTCAGGAGGCTGAGGCAGGAGAATCGCTTGAACCCAGGAGGCAGAGGTTGCAGTGAGCAGAGATCGTGCCACTGCACTCCAGCCTGGACGACAGAGTGAGACGCCATCAAAAAAAAAAAAAAAAAGGTTAGAGGAACAAGATATAGGAGACCTACTCTCAAATGGTCTAGAAGAAAAAATGCATACGTTCATGCATGTGAGTACACACATGTACACACACACGCGCACACACACACACACACAATGACAGGGCAAAAGTTCCAAAATTTTAAACCTGGTAAATCTGGGTAAGGGTATACAGGAGTTGTTCTACTACACTATTCTTTCAACTTTTTTGAAAGTTTGAAGTTATTTCAAAACAAAAAGTTTTCCAAACTTTAGGCAGTTACTTCTCTCCCATTCTGCCTGCTCTGTTGGGCCTGGAGACCATACGCCAGGAGGGACGATGGTTTATCGAGTGTTACGCTCTGATGCGTGACTGAAAAGGCCAACCCAGCTCTGGCAATTAGCAAGAAAGTACAATATGAAGCTCCCAGGAAAAAAAAAAAAAAAAAGAAAAACAAACTTTTGAATAATTTATCTTTAAAATATATAGTTTCTCTTCAAATAGTAATCTGGATTTAATCACAACCTAGTGAGTTTTTAAATGTCTTCTACAATGTTTGTTATACGAAACAGCAAAACAATAGGAATATTTACCTTCAGATCTTTAATTTCAATCCATAAAAGATATCGGATATATTTTCTCCTTCCTCTGGTAAGGGAATGATGAAAACTATTTTTGGCTTTTCATCAGACAATGTGGGAACAGGGTATAAGAAGTTTCCAAATGTAACTTCTGAATACCGGGATAAAACATGAATGTCTTTACTCTGCCACTCTATTGGGCCTCAGATGCATTTTCCTGAATATGTTTATTTCTTCAAGTTAGTTTTTGTTTTCTTCTTTAACCTTATTTTTATCTGAGATAAAAACTTTTTCCCCCTTTGTTCCTTCTTCTTCTGGCTTTCTTTTTTAAAATAGAGATGAGGTCTTGCTATGTTGCTCCAGCTGATCTTGAACTGCCGGGCTCAAGCGATCCTCCTGCCTTAGCCTCCCAAGGTGCTAAGATTAAAGGCGTGAGCCCCTATGGCTGGTCTTCTTCTTGATCTTAGCCAGAAGGCCAAGAAGTGATAAGAGGAGGACACTTGAAGTGTAGCTGGGCAAGGAGCCTTCTACCAGCTGCTTACTTTCTTTGTTCCTGACTTTTAAAAGTGTGTTGCTGTTGATACCGATGCCTGATTCCATTCAAAAACTGGACCTAGTTCTATTCACAGCTACATACATTAGAAATCATTTCTAGAGGCCAGGCATGGTAACTCACGCCTGTAATTCCAGCACTTTGGGAGGCCGAGGCATGCAAACTGCCTGAGCTCAGGAGTTTGAGACCTGTCTGGGCAACATGGTAAAACCCCATCTCTATCAAAAATACAAAAAATTAACTAGGTATAGTGCCACACACCTGTGGTCCCAGCTACCTGAAAGGCTGAGGTGGGAGGGTCTCCTGAATCTGAGAGGAACAGGCTGCAGTGAACCAATATTGTGCCACTGTGCCCCAGCCTGGGTGACTGAGTGAGACCCCGTCATCTCAAAATAAAAAGAAATCGTTTCTAGAAACTGTTTTCCTCTGTGTAAACTAGTGGCACTGCAGCCTCAGGCAGGTGCTGAGATGGGGACCTGGAAAAGGCAACAGGCATTTTCAGTCAGAAACAATGTGACTTTCCTGCTCCAAAATGTGCAATTCAAAAGTCTTTCTCAGTTGTGACTAAAACAAACTTTGAGTTTACTATTTCAACAGTATTATAAAGGGAAGACCCAAGGAAGGGGACTGACACTGGGGAAACAGCTAGGAAGCTGCTCGGCACGGCCAGGGAGTCTGGAAGCATTCTGGTACTCCAGGGTGAACAAGGCAGAGTGCTTGATGTGGGCTAGAGGCTCAACCAACTTGGTTCGAATCTAGCCACTGCCACTTATTCGAGACAGTGATGAAAGGCTCAGTCTCCTGATATGTAAAATGCTGGCAGGATGAAGCTGAGTTACACAAAGTGCCTTATACAGCGTGTCAGGCATCCAACAGAGGCCATTATCAACATCAACCACACTGACAGCATTTCAAGCAGAGTATCCAAACAGTTACCCCATCTTCAGGCCTAATGAGTTCAAATATTTGCTTAACAAGAGCAGCCAGTAACTCTTACCTGGCCTCAACTGGCAGCAGATATTCTGGCCCTCAAATACCTACCTAATAGGAAATGGTCACAGACACAAAATAAGCTTAACAAAAGGCAGTGTTTTGTTTTGTTTTTTTGAGATAAGGACTCAACTCTATCCCCCAGGTTGGAGTGCAGTGGCATGATCATAGTTCAATGCAGCCTTGACCTCCCAGGCTCAAGTGATCCTCCTACCTCAGCCTCCGAAGTAGATGGGACCACAGGTGTGTGCCATCACACCAGGCTAATTATTTAATTTTTCCTTTCTTTTCTTTTCTTTTTTTTTTGAGATGGAGTTTCGCTCTTTTTGCCCAGGCTGGAGTGCAATGGTACGATCTCGGCTCACTGCAACCTCTGCCTCCCAAGTTCAAGCAGTTCTCCTGTCTCAGCCTCCTGAGTAGCTAGGATTACAGGCATGCGCCACCACGCCTGGCTAATGTTTTTATATTTTTTAGTAGAGACAGGGTTTATCCATGTTGGCCAGGCTGGTCTCGAACTCCCGACCCTCAGGTGATCTGCCTGCCTCTGCCTCCCAAAGTGCTGGGATTACAGGCGTGAGCCACCGCGCCTGGCCTAATTATTTAATTTTTCATGGAGACGAGGTCTTGCTATATTGCTCACGCTGGTCTCGAGCTCCTGGGCTCAAGTGATCATCCTGCCTTGGCCTCCCAAAGTGTTGGGATTATAGGCATAAGCCATAGCACCTGGCTGGCAGTTCTTTCTGGGGTGATTAGAAGTTGGGACCATGTATTACCTGCCTGAGTCAGCATTATAAAATACCTATGGCCACTGTCCTGGCAAAATATGGAAGCATCAAAGCTCATCTACCCAGAATGCAGTTAACAACCAGGAAGTAAGCAAGAGAAAGACAAACGATTTGGCAGCTAAAACAGATTTGATAGGCCAAGTCAGATCCTCCTCTGAACCAGTCAGGGAGGAGAGCAGGATTACCATAATGCCTCTGTGCTAAAAGCTTATCTTGTTTACTTAAATAAAAGCAGTGCCCCTCAGGTCTTGAGTAAGAGCTTGCTGACATCACCCTCACACAGACTTTATCTCTTGTTTCTAACCCTGTGTTAGAAGCAGGAACACAGAAGATTTAGTTGCTCCTGACAGCAGTGGGAGCCATTGTCTAAGAGATACAAAGGAGAAAAAAGTATACCTGCAGCAAGTGATATCACCTCTGGGGCTGCCACCATATCATCTCACTACACCCTGAGGGGGTCCCGGCACTAGACAAGCTCCAAATCTTACGCAAATTAAACAACCCCAGGTCAGGTGTGGTGGTTTATGCCTATAATCGCAGCACTTTGGGAGGCTGAGGTGGGTGGATCACCTGAGGTCAGGAGTTTGAGACCAGCCTGGTCAACATGGCAAAACTCTACTAAACAAAATACAAAAATTAACCATGCGTGGTGGTGGGTCCCTGTAGTCCCAGCTACTCAGGAGGCTGAGGCATGAGAATTGCTTGAGTCCAGGAGGCCGAAGTTGCAGTAAGCTGAGATCACGCTACTGCAGTCCAGCCTGGGTGACAGAGCGAGACTCCATTTCAAAAAATAACAACAAAAAAAGCCAAATACAACAAAACAAAAAAACACAACATATTAAACAACCCCAAAGATTACACAAATTTCAAGTATCTTTAGAGTATTTGTTTTCAGAAAGCCTGGCCCATGGACATTTTTCAAAGCATCTCCACTGTAAAGGTGGAATAGTGTGAGTCACACAGGCATGGTGAGTCCCTCTAAAGCACATCCCTGCTGGGTGCTCTCCAGTCACCAGCCCTGGGCGCCCACTCAAACCCAGCTCTTGGTGAAGTTTCCCTGACTCTCTGGGCACTTCCACTCCTACCACACAGGGTAGAGCACACCCCTTTCCGTATCCCCCTTCTGCTCTGGCAGCATTATTTTCAGAGTCTTTGCTTTACTGCACGTCTGTCCCATCTGAGCCCTGACTGGTCCATGAGCCCCTGGTGGGAACTTTGTCTCTGGTACCTAAACACTATCTGGAGGTGGTGGACAAGGTGTCTGGAGAAAAAGAAACTCCTCTCCGGGATGCCTGAACTCCCAGGATTCTAGGTTAGTTTTGCAAACCTTTAAATAAGGGATTTTCATCAAGGGGCCCATGGATCCTTCAGTGAGGTTTATGAGTCCCACATCAAAGGTTGGGTATCTGTTTATCTACATCAGATTCTCTTAAAAGTCCATGATCCTAAAACAGTTAAGAACTAACGCTGTGAGGGCCTCCTCCTGGGTCAAAGCCACAGGGAACCTGCCATGTGGATGCTGCAGTGGCGTGTGGATCAGCCAGGCCGCCTTTCACTGTGTTTTGTTTTCCCTCCCAGCTTTAGCTCTGCCAAAATGAAACACTCGTTCCACCCACTTCTCATTTTCCTCATCATAACATCTGTGTGGGGTGGCAGCAAAGGCCCGCTGGATCAGCTTGAGAAAGGAGGGGAAACTGCTCAGTCTGCAGATCCCCAGTGGGAGCAGTTAAATAACAAAAACCTGAGCATGCCTCTTCTCCCTGTCGACTTCCACAAGGAAAACACCGTCACCAACGACTGGATTCCAGAGGGGGAGGAGGACGATGACTATCTGGACCTGGAGAAGATACTCAGTGAAGACGACGACTACATCGACATCATCGACAGTCTGTCAGTTTCCCCGACAGACTCTGATGCAAGTGCTGGGAACATCCTCCAGCTTTTTCACGGCAAGAGCCGGATCCAGCGCCTTAACATCCTCAACGCCAAGTTCGCTTTCAACCTCTACCGAGTGCTGAAAGACCAGGTCAACACTTTTGATAACATCTTCATAGCACCTGTTGGCATTTCTACTGCGATGGGTATGATTTCCTTAGGTCTGAAGGGAGAGACCCATGAACAAGTGCACTCAATTTTGCATTTTAAAGACTTTGTTAATGCCAGCAGCAAGTATGAAATCACGACCATTCATAATCTCTTCCGTAAGCTGACTCATCGCCTCTTCAGGAGGAATTTTGGGTACACACTGCGGTCAGTCAATGACCTTTATATACAGAAGCAGTTTCCAATCCTGCCTGACTTCAAAACTAAAGTAAGAGAGTATTACTTTGCTGAGGCCCAGGTAGCTGACTTCTCAGACCCTGAATTCATATCAAAAACCAACAACCACATCATGAAGCTCACCAAGGGCCTCATAAAAGATGCTCTGGAGAATATAGACCCTGCTACCCAGATGATGATTCTCAACTGCATCTACTTCAAAGGTAAGAAGCACCTTTACAGTTCTCAGAGCAAACCCACAACTTACTCTTTTTGTATGTGGGTAGATTGAATGCCCACATACGGTAGCTATAATTTATCCAGGAAAACAAAACACAAGATTGACTCTGGAACAGGGACAGGGAAGGCCGAGCTGAAGTTGACAGTAGCATCTGACACTTACTGAGCCCTAACTCTGTGCTTTAACAGAGACTTGTGAGGTCACCACTGTTATTAGCATCCCCATTTTACGGAGGAAGCCACCAAAGCATGAAGTAAAAGGATGGGCCGGGCACGGTGGCTCACGCCTGTAATCCCAGCACTTTGGGAGGCCAAGGTGGGCAGATCACTTGAGGTCAGGAGTTCGAGATCAGCCTGACCAACATGGTGAAACCCCCTCTCCACTAAAAATACAAAAATTACCCGGGCATGGTGGTGGGTACCTGTATTCCCAGATACTTGGGAGGCTGACGCAGAAGAATCACTTGAACCTGGAAGGCAGAGATTGCAGTGAGCCGAGACTGTGGACTGTGCCATTGCCTAGACGAGAGAGAGAGAGAGACTCCATCTCAAAAAAAAAAAAAAAAAAAAAAGGGAAGTAAAACGATGATCCAAGGGCATCCAGTTATTAAGGGGCAGAGCCAAAGCTGAACCCAGGTAGGCCATCACTAGCAATCTGCTAAATTGGAAGAAATAATACCAAAACTGTTTTAGCATATGGCCAGCCTAGATTTGAGTTTTCTCTTTTCCTTTCCCAATCATCAATAAGCACAAATACAGACAAAAGGCTAAAGAAATGCACCTGTGAACTATTCAGCTTGAACAGCTGACATTGACATCTACAAGTGCTTTTCAGGATACTTTTGAACTACTGGGCAGGTGGGATGGAGAAATAAATTACTATTTCCCCAGCAACTGTTCTGGGCTGAGCACAAGGGCATTTTTTTTTTTTTTTTTTTGAGATGGAGTCTCGCTCTGTCGCATGGGCTGGAGTGCAGTGGTGCGATCTCCGCTCACTGCAAAGTCTGGGGCCTCCAGGGTTCATGCCCTTCTCCTGCCTCAGCCTCCCGAGTAGCTGGGACTACAGGCCTCTGCCACCACGCCCAGCTAATTTTTGTACTTTTAGTAGAGACAGGGTTTCACAATGTCAGCCAGCATGGTCTTGATCTCCTGACCTCGTGATCCACCTGCCACAGCCTCCCAAAGCGCTGGGATTATAGGTGTGAGCCACTGCGCCCGGCCTCACAAGGGCACTTTTTAAGGAGGTCACCCCACACCCACAGGACCTCTGGAATCCTAGGAATAAATGAGCATGGATTTCTGAAATCCAAACCTCTCTTTTCAAATACCTTCACCTGGACCAGACCAGAGGCAACCTCTACTATCTAAGCTGAGAGTGCAGAAGGGGAGACACGAGGAATGGTTTGGCTTCAGGACTAATTGCGGTGACACACAACCACCTCTCTTTGCCACCAAGGACTACCAGGTACCCGCAAAGGGCAGTCCCTGAAGACTTGGAGGCCAGTGCTTTCTGCTAGTTAGCCCCTGTGGTTTTATAGCAGCCCAGGCGAAGGAAGGAGACCCCGCCCGGCTCCTGTTCTGTTCACGGAAAGGGGGCCAGAGCCCCTCCTGATCTGTCAACACACCTGCTCTGTGCTTTGGTTGAGGTCCCTGCAGCTCTACAAGGCAGGCATTCTGCTGGATAGACCAAGCAGGGCCACTCTAACACCCAGGTTTCCGCCCCAAGGCAAGGCACAATGCTGGCCTCCTGTGGGTGGAATCAAAGGCTGAGTTTTAACAGGCTTGTGGCAGACACACACACAGAGACCACATGTATACGATGAACACACATATCCTTTTCATTACTGGTTATTAGTATAAGTTTTGGAATTGAGCAAACAAGAGCCTAAGCCCTGGTTTCACCACTTCTCGTTTGTGTGACCTCAGACAAGTCATTCAACATCTCTATGACTCAGTTTCCTTATCTTTATCAGAGAGATAACACCTACTCTGACAGGGCCAAGGGAAGAACCATAAGAGATGGTGATGCAACAGAGTGGCACATGGCAAGAGCTCAGTGAATTTGAGGGAATGAAACTGCAGATCACAATACTAGTACAATATGATAAACATATATGATATTGTTAGTGACATTTATTTTACTTCTACTAGCAAATAACCAATGTTTAGGACTGACTTTAGAACAAGCTGGCAGAAGCCTTTTTGGTAGCATCAAAGTCCTCCATCCTACTGGTCTGTTGGCTCCCCCAAGTACACCAAAGAGCCTCCGCATTAGCCCTGGCTGAGGGTTCAGGGACAGGCAGAGAAGTACAGCAGCGAACCATCTCTGCCTGTATGGAGGTAGAGAAATGACCAGGCATGGTCAGTTGACAATCTCCTAAACACAGTAACCCGTGTCACACCACAGTGTAAACACACATGCAAGCGCTTCTGCTTCCTTTCCCCATCATATGAGAATAGTCACTCAATGCCGGGAATCACAAGGGATCAAATGCTAGGATTACCCAATCATTCAAGGATGCTTCTCAAAAGGGAAGAGTGTCTAGAACTGTAATTTTAATTTCAGTTAATTTCATATGAAATCATCTCCATTACTAATTTTGTTCTAATTTTGAATGTGGTAATCACTTTGTAAAGCACAATAAACAGAGGTACGCTCTCAGGAGGAAGTCAGAAGGAAAGAATCCCAGGAGACGTGGGACAGCTCCATCCAAACTGGAAAGGGCCGTGATTCCCAACAGGGCAACTGTGTCCCCAAGGTCTGAAGACACTTGTGGTTGTCACAACCTGGGGGGTTGGGGTAAGCATTACTGGTATCTAGAAGGGGGAGGCTGGGGATGTTGCTAAACACCCTACCATGCACAGGGCAGCCTGCATCACCACCAACTATTATCTGGCCCAAACGTCAAAAATGTTGAGGTTGAGAAACCCTGGGTGAGGCAGACTCAGGGAGAAGGGAATTGAGCTTCACTCACAAGCAGGCAGGAGCTGTCTGGTACTTCAGCCTCCAAGACACCTCCTGCTCATCTCATCCTGGCTGCTCTAGCCACCAGCTAGAAACCTTGAACAAGTTACTTCACTTCTTTGTGCCTGTTTCCTCATATGTAAAATGGGGATAACAAATAAAAAAAGCACACAACTTGCATGTCGCTAGGAGCAGAAATGAGATAATACAAGAAAGGTGCTGAGAAGAATGCCCGGCACATGGCCAGTTCTCAACTACTAGTCACCCATCACTATTAGTTACTCACATCTTAGAACTAAAATAGACATGGGCTTATACCTGGATACACAGCACTGTCCCCATATCTACAGTGGTGATCCTAAGGGCAACACATGGCATCACCCAATGTCTTGTTAGTCACTACAGAATCACAGTGTGAGGGATGAAGGCCATCAAGACAGAGCTGAGGCTGGCAGGGTGGCTCACGCCTATAATCCCAGTGCTTTGGGAGGCTGAAGCAGGAGGATTGCTTGAGGCCAAGGGTTTGAGACCAGCCTAGGTAACATAGCAAAACCCCATCTACAAAAAAAAAAAAAAAAAAAGACAGAGAAAATAGCCAGGCATGGCACATGCTTGTAGTACAAGCTACTGGGGAGGGAGGATACCTTGAGCCTAGGAGTGTGAGGCTGCAGTGAGCTATGACGGCATCACTGCACTCCAGCCTGCATGACACAGCGAGACCTGGTCCCAAAAACAAAATAATAATAATAACAACAACAACAACAATAATAATAATAAAAGCTGACAAGAACCCAAAGTTACTCATTTGACAGATCTGACAGATGAAGAAATGGAAGCGCAGCAAGTTAGGTGTCTTACCGTGGTCAAACAATTAGTTCATATCAGACCCATTATAATCCAGAAACCATTCAGTCCAGGTAACCTCTTACTAACTTCTCTTGTTAGAAGTGCAAATTTCAGCCCAAACCAGACCTCAGGAATCAAGAGCCTGTGGGGTCGGCTCTATGGGCTATCTGAACGAGGCCTCCTGGGGAATCAGATTCACTCTCAAGGGTGAGCCGATTTTCCCTAAAGGAATCTTCTCATAACAGCCTCTTCCTGTGGCCTCTACAGGATCCTGGGTGAATAAATTCCCAGTGGAAATGACACACAACCACAACTTCCGGCTGAATGAGCGAGAGGTGGTCAAGGTTTCCATGATGCAGACCAAGGGAAACTTCCTCGCAGCAAATGACCGGGAGCTGGACTGCGACGTCCTCCAGCTGGAATACGTGGGGGGCATCAGCATGCTAATTGTGGTCCCACACAAGTTGTCTGGGATGAAGACCCTCGAAGCACAACTGACACCCCAGGTGGTGGAGAGATGGCAAAAAAGCATGACAAACAGGTACTTCATGCTGTGTGTTTGTTCTTTTGATCTCCCAGATGCTGGGGGTGTCTCGGAATACTGGAAAATTGATCATTTTTTTAAAAAGGGAGAATTATGTACAAGTACCCAAGAATTTCCATGCAGGGCCACTCTATTAATTCAGCTCCAATTTGTTGCTTGAGATGAGAGATGATTAGAGAGCATTCATAAAGGACATATCTGCCCTCCAGGGGCCAGTTTCAGGAGTTAGGGGCAGGTGACTTAGAGATAGCTTGGAAACAATCCCAGCTCTGCTATGTACTTGCTTTGTGGCTTTGAGTCCCAGTTTCATCATTCCTAAAATGGGGATAATTCCATTACTTCCCGGGGTTGCTGTGAGAAAATAACAGAATCAGCAATGCTGAGCACCCCTCCCAGTACTTGGAACCTAGGAGGCACTCAAAAAAGAGTGGCTCAACTCTTCCCTGCCCAGGAAATTCCAAGGTCCTCTTAGTGTACTGAGGATACATCATTTATGATTTCCTCTATTATTATTCATTACTCTGTAGTTAAAACTGCAGGTGTTAAGTACTTATTGAGATTATTATGAGGTCATGGCAGAAAGAATGGAGAGGTCTTATTTCTGTTTTACTGGATACTGGCTAGGGCCATATGAAGAAGTGATTCTGGTTTGAGCCTCCTTATAGGACAAGAATACAAACATATGCAACCAAACTGAGAAAAGTGGGCTCTTAGAGGAAGGTATTTGCCTGGGCAGCCAGTCATCATGCTCTATGAATTTTTCCTTAACAACGTCCCTTCTGTAGCTGCCTCCCTCCATTCCTCCCTGCAGCCAGCAGCTCTTGAGAAAGGGACTGCATTTTTTTTTTTTTTGAGACAGGGTCTTGTTCTGTCACCCAGGCTAGAGTACAGTGGCATCATCATGGCTCATGCAGCCTCAACCTCCTGAACTTAAGTGATCCTCTCACCTCAGCCTCCTGGATAGTTAAATAGTTAAGACTACAGGCGTGCACCTTCATGCCCAGCTAATTAATTTTTTTTTTTTTTTTTGTAGAGATGAGGTCTCGCTGTGTTGCCCAGGCTGGTCTTGAACTCCTGGCCTCAAGCAGTCCTCCTGCCTTGGCCTTCCAAAGTGCTGGGATTAACAGGCGTGAGCCGCCGTGCCTGGCCTCATTTGACTTAATTGAGATCCTACTTGGTGCCAGGTATGAGCTAGGTACAAGAGTGAAGAAGATCAAGCCTTCCTGCCCATCCAGCTGGGATTGCAGCTTAAATCTCTTTATCCCCTGCAAAGTGCCAGACTGACTCCACAGGCACTACTGGTGCTATCCACCCCCTTAGGGACTGAGTAAGTTGAGGCAAAGACTGAGAATGCTCAGCATTGTCTAGTATACACGGGAAAGGTTCTTTTTAAAAGTACACTACCAGATATTCGACTCCTTAATTAACAAACAAACAAACAAAAAAACCAAATGCCTAAAATTGGGGAACCAAACCAGAGAATTATTTTAGATGCCTTTTTAAACCACAAACCAGGAAAAGTTCTGCTGCTAACCTTGAAGATAAGAAACAAACCACACAGTCTCAAGGAAATAACTATGCAACAGAAAACAAGTCTCAGTTTTAAGTAGTGGAATTACAATGGAATACGTTTCCTAAAATCCTCAACTGACAGTCCCGGAATATAAATTTTAATAAGTGCTATATCAATTCTGTGATAAATGTAACCCGTGGCCCTTTAAAGGGAAAATCATGATTCTTTTGTAACTTGTGGTTCAATAAAATTGGGCCCCCCTTTCCTTTTCTGTCTAGAACTCGAGAAGTGCTTCTGCCGAAATTCAAGCTGGAGAAGAACTACAATCTAGTGGAGTCCCTGAAGTCGATGGGGATCACGACGCTGTTTGACAAAAATGGCAACATGGCAGGCATCTCAGACCAAAGGATCGCCATCGACCTGGTAACCACTCCCTTGTCCAACCACCTGCCCCGTCCCGAGGGTCTGCCTCAGCACAGCCCCACCTCCACTTGCCCTTCCTACCCACTCCCCAATCTGATGTCCCAGCTTGGGGTGCTGATTCTGCTCTTCGGCCTGGCTGGGGTACACAGAAGCCTGGTTTCGTGGATGCCGGCTGGAAAGCACGGCACCTGGCAGACACTTGGTGGGCAGGGAGGTCCCAAGAGCAGCCGTGGGGTGAGCCCCACTCCTGCTGACACCAGAGACAGGGAAGACATGTGCTCCAGTCTGGAAAATAGCTACCCCCAGCCAAATCATGAAACAGCCATTAAACACCACACTACACACATACTTAAACCAATCAGGCGCTCAGTCCAAACAGTGCAGCAGACCCAGTTCCCTGTCCCGGGGAAGTACGCAGCAGTGTGGGGAGCTGGAGCTGGGGTGGCTGTCCTGCACCAGCCCCTACGACCCTCAGACCACAGGCACTGCCAAGAGGGAACATGACCCTAGAGTTACACCACCCGGCCTCTAAGTGCAATGGCTGCCCTTGACAGGTGGTGACAGATATTTTCAAGGGTGACTCTGACCAGCTGTGATTTCCACCTTACATGTTGTCTTTGGATTCTTTCCCTGAATGATACTAGATTGTGCTGGGCACTCTAGCCCTCTGTGTGCTGATCTCTAGAATCTGATAACTTTCCTTTCTAAACAGTTCAAGCACCAAGGCACGATCACAGTGAACGAGGAAGGGACCCAAGCCACCGCTGTGACCACGGTGGGGTTCATGCCGCTGTCCACCCAAGTCCGCTTCACTGTCGATCGCCCCTTTCTTTTCCTCATCTATGAGCACCGCACCAGCTGTCTGCTCTTCATGGGAAGAGTGGCCAACCCCAGCAGGTCCTAGAAGTGGAGGTCTGGGTGTCTGAAGTGTCTTGGGGGCACCCTCATTTTGTTTCCATTCCAACAATGAGAACAGAGATGTTCTGGCATCACTTTTGTAGTTTACGCTACTAATCTGAATTCGAGGCCCATATGAGAGGAGCTTAGAAACGACCAAGAAGAGAGGCTTGTTGGAATCAATTCTGCACAATAGCCCATGCTATAAGCTCACAGAAGTCACTGTAACTGTGGTGTGTCTGCTGTTACCTAGAGGGTCTCACCTCCCCCCTTCAGCAAACCTGAGCAGTGCGTCCTAAGCACCTCCTGCTCCAGTGACCCCATCCTTGCACACCTGGCTGTGTCACTCAAGCCTTTCTCCAACAAGCCCCTCATCTGAACATCAAGCACAGAAATGAGTGGTGTGACTAATTCCTTACCTCTCCCAAGGAGGGTATACAACTAGCACCATTCTTGATGTCCAGGGAAGAAGCCACCTCAAGACATACGAGGGGTGCCCTGGGCTAATGTTAGGGCTTAATTTTCTCAAAGCCTGACCTTTCAAATCCATGCTGAATGCCATCAGTCCCTCCTGCTGTTGCCTCCCTGTGACCTGGAGGACAGTGTGTGCCATGTCTCCCATACTAGAGATAAATAAATGTAGCCACATTTACTGTGCATCTGTTACAATTCTCTATTTTTTGAAGCTCAAATATCAAAAGCCAAATCCAAATTCCTGGACAACCTCAGGAATGATAAAAGCTGACAGGAAGTCACTTGAGCACCACCATGTGCCACAGCAGGGCATGTTCTCAGGACAGGACAGGACAGGTGTGTGCTGGGTCCTGGGGAGGCCTGTGTGGTACCCCAGAACTGCGGGGTGCTAAGCAGCACACAAGCCCCAGGGCTCCCACAGTCTCTGCCAGGCTGCTGCAGCTTTCGTCCCTCACACCTGGTCCTGCAGTGGGTCTGGTTTGACAGAGCAGGTGTCACCTGAGGAATATGTTTCTGGATTCTTCAATCCCTGGGTAAGACAAGTGAAATCCACAGAGGCTGCTCAGCATGCAAGAGTGCCAGTGCTCTTTTGGTGAGGGGACGACTGACGGTCACAGGTGCTGCATGTGCAGGTGTCTTAACAGTAACCCCCACAGCCTGGCAGATGAGGAAGACAAGGGTTGGAAGAGTTCTGAAACCTGTCCAAGATGCCGAAGTAGTGGGGCTGGGTTCGAGTGCAGGTTGGCTGGACTCCAGGGACCACACAAGGAGTCGTGTTGCAGGCTTCTGATCCCATGAGACCAACACCAGTAAGAAGAGCCGCAAAAGGGAGTAGGGATGGAAGAACATCACTGCCCTGTGTAGGCGTGCCTGTGGGTTATCTCGTAGAGTCTCCTTACCCTCAATCCCTAGGGGGCTGGCACTGTTACCCCTCCTTTTCACAGCAGAAGCAGCAATTTCAGCTCACAGAAGGGAAGGCATCTGCCTGAGGCCTGAATCCACACCCAGGCAGGGGGAGCCCTGTTTTCCCCTGCTCCCTTCCTGACTTCCCACACCAGGCTCTGCCTCCTTACTCTGCTGAGAGCTGACAGTGCAGGGGCTAGGTGAATTGCCCCAAGCCATCCTCTCGGTCTCCTGGTGAGCCCTGATGCTGCGGATGGCCCACTCCTTCAATTCATTCTCCAATCTGCTTCACCACTCTTCTTTTCTGGTGCTTGTCCTATATTTCTCATCTTGCTGCAGCTTCCTTTTGGCTCCTCTCATTTCTAAGAGTAATGATCTCAAAAAACCCTTTTAGTCCTTTGCCATGTCCGTCCCATACCCAGAAAGGCAGTGGTCACTTCTGCTCACCCAGCATCATCTCTATAGCCAGTGTGGAGTCCTCCACACTCTTGAGCATCCAGAAGCCCCCGTCTCAATATATTTTGTTCACGTACACCCACTCAGAATCTCTCAGATCCCCTCTTACAGAAATTAGCCCATCTGTTACTCAAAGCAGGAGAGTATTCAGAGCATAGGCTCTAAGCCAGGCTGCCTGGTTGGAATCCTGGCTCTGATATCTAGTAGCTATGAAACTCTAGTAGCAGGTTCTGTGCCTCAGTATCCTCATCTGTAAAATGGGGAGACCAGCAGCACTTACCTTGAGGGACTGCTGTGAGGATTAATCAAATTAATGTCTGGAAAGCATTTATTTATTTATTCTTTTTTTTTTTTTTTTTTGAGACAGAGTCTCGCTCTGTTGCCCAGGCTGGAGTGCAATGGCACAATCCTGGCTCACTGCAACCTCCGCCTCCTGGGTTCAAGCAATTCTCCTGCCTGAGCCTCCTGAGTAGCTGGGACTACAGGCATGCGCCACCACGCCTGGCTAATTTTTATATTTTTAGCAGAGATGGGGTTTCACCATGTTGGACAGGCTGGTCTCGAACTCCTGACCTCAGGTGATCTGCCCACCTCGGCCTCCCAAAGTGTTGGGATTACATGTGTGAGCCACCATGCCTGGCCTGGAAAGCATTTAGATCACTGTTTGGTGTTTAGCAAGAACTAGGAAAGGGTATAACGTTACTCTCAATCTAAGAGAGTACGTAAGCCAGGCCTTCCTAACTGGGGAGCCTTGGGTAGATTGTTTCCATTTAACTTCCTGAAGTTACGTGTAAAGTCTTGAGAATAATACAGATTTCCACGGAGAGTGCACAGTTTTCAAAAAGGTTCTCTGTGACCTAAAACATGTTAATCCACACACACCTGGTTTTGCAGGCACTGAGAAAATAAGTAACCCTTCCAAGGCCACAAAAGTGACCAGTGACACAAGTAAACTTGCTCTCAGCAAAATACATGAATGTTTTTCCAGAAGGAGGTGCATCTTATTAAATCACTATTATATGACTGTGGAACAACTAGGTCTCTAAGCATTAGATACCATTCAAAACATTTAACAAGCTAAATAACAACTGAAGTAATTTAATTAATGACATCTCTGAAGAAATATTATTCACAAAGTTGCAGTGCAAAGATCACCAAACCTAGCCAGGAAGGAGCCTCAGAGATTGTACGACCCAGCCTCCTAGCAACTCCCTCAAAGTCACTGAGAAAAGCTGCATTGGGGCCGAAACCCAGGCTTCCTGCCCCAAATCCACTGGTACTTCCATTCAACAGAGTAATCTGAGATACTGTGCCATCAAAGGTCCAAAATAGAGTATATCTTTCTTTTAAAAAGTAAAATAAGTAGGCCAGGCATGGTGGCTCACACCTGTAATCCCAGCCCTTTGGGAGGCTGAGGCGGGTGGATCACTGGAAACCAGGAGTTTGAGACCAGCCTGGTGAACATGGCAAAAACCGATTTCTACTAAAAATACAAAAATTAGCCGTGCATAGTGGCGCACACCTGTAATTCCAGCTGCGTGGAAGGCTGAGGTAGGATAATCGCTTGAACCCAGGAGATGGAGGCTGCAGTGAGCCAAGATCGTGCCACTGCACTCCAGCCTGGGTGACAGAGTGAGATAGTGTCTCGCAAAACACAAACAAACAAAAAACAAAAACACACAAACAACAACAACAAAAACCACCTCCGGAAATTAGTTTATTCCAGAAGGTTCAAAGGGTAACCATAAAGTAAATGCAAGAACCCATGATCTCTGTGCTCTTTATTGAGCAATAAAATCAAATATTTGTTTCCTCCCCCATAATATAACCATTAACTTTCACTAAAAATACACTTATTCTACTCATGTAAAAGGTCACATCAGGGGAGTATTTAAGTGAGCATGTGCTAAGCTACCACAGACAACAGTTCTGCCTGTACCACCCACCCCAGCAGCCTGGAGAGGCACAGGCTCACATACAGTCTCACATGCAGGACCAGGAGTCCAACTTGGAACCCTGTGACCCTCAAATTCACGTAATTTCAACCAACCTCACCACTCACTGCTTCCCAAAAGTGCAAAGTGCCCGACAGATTTCCACTATGCATATATTAAGCTCTAAATGACAACTGCTCAACATATTTGAAAGCTCACAAGAATACAGGTCATCAAACTCTGATGGTCAAAGATCCTGGAACTCACTGATTTTAGTGTTGCCCCAAGCATCCTCCCTGTCTGCCTAAAACTTGCTCTCCTGCAGAGCCTGCTGCCAAGGAGTGCCTTGGGCTTCATGTCCCTTACTTTTTCTTCCAGGTCAGATAAAAGGCCCACATACAACAGCACTTTAAACACACAAGCATACACTAGTCAACATTAACTATACAGTGGGAAAATTTCTGTTTTGAAAAATCAACCAATGGGGCCAGGCATGGTGGTTCACACCTGTAATCCCAGCACTATGGGAGGCTGAAGTGGGCAGATCACTTGAGCTCAGAAGTTTGAGACCAGCCTGGGTGACATGGAAAACCCCATCTCTACAAAAAAATAGAAAAAGTAGCTGAGAATGGTGATGTGCACCCGTAGTCCCAGCTACCTGGAAGGCTGAGGTGGGAAGATTGCTTGAGCTCCAGAGGTCTAGGCTGCAGTGAGCTGCTATTGTGCCACTGCACTCCAATCTAGATGCCAGAGTGAGACCCTGTCTCAAAAAAAAAAAAAAAAAAATCAACCAATGGGGGCGTCCACGAAAAATACCATGGCAGGCCAGGCGCGGCAGCTCACACCTGTAATCCCAGTACTTTGGGAGGCCAAGGCAGGTGGATCACTAGAGGCCAGGAGTTTGAGATCAGCCTGGCCAACACGGTGAAACCCCGTCTCTACTAAAAATACAAAAATTAGCCATGCGTGGTGGGGCGTGCCTGTAGTCCCAGCTACTCGGGAGACTAAGGCATGACAATTGCTTGAACCCGGGAAGTGGAGATTGCAGTTAGCCGAGGTCGCACCACTGCATTCCAGCCTGGGTGACAGAGTGAGAATCTGTCTCAAAAATAAAAAATAAAATACAATATAATAAAAAATAAAAACAAATAAATAGCACGTGACATATAACATTTTACTACTAAAGATAAATAATGGCAGACCAGTCAGTTACTATTTTTCATCTACCTCGGCCAGCCAAAACTGGACACCCTAGAAGTCCCCAGGCTGGGAATAATGATGAACACTCAGATGGTGTGAGCAGGGGAACCACTTCACTGAGACCAGGAGAAGTGCCTCTCTGTGCCTGCAATGCCACCTGTCTACCTGACCTCCACGTCCCTAGGCTGCCCTAGCAGTTCTGCCACCAGGCCCAACCCTCTGGTGTACAAGTTGAAGGGGACACATGTAAGTGCTCAAGACTTGAACTACTAGGGGGTGAGGAGGGGGGAAGGCACTGTAAGGCAGACACAAGGGATGGCCTAGAAGGTCGATTAAATGGAAGGGAGAGAATATGGAATGAAAATAAATACTGGAACATAGGTGTTGGGCTTAGGACTTGCAGCTAGCAGTGACGAAGAAAGGGAAAAACAACTTCTACAAGTCATCTGGGAAGAAGCAGACCTAGGCTGGGACAGGACAGGACGGAAACAGGCTCTCCAACATGATGGTGCCGCACAGGAGGCAGGGACTGTGCCCGCCATGCCAACAACGCCCCCTGGAGGAGACTGGGGCCACAGCTCCGAGGCCTGACCACCAACAAGAGGCTTCCAGGCCTGCACTTGCAGGAAGGATCCAAGGAAGGGATGGAAGCAGGGAGCTGGCCCACCATCAGTCACGAGGGCATGAGACACAGGATGAAAGTGGAGTCAGATTTAGGACCTAGGAGCCACACAGAAGGGAACCAAAGCAAGTGACCTTGTCAATTGGTTGAGGGGGTTCGGGCAGGGCATGGAGAAAGGGAGTGAAGAGTGTCTCACGGTGGACACACCTACGGGGCTGTCATGGAAGAGCTGGTGATGGCTGAAGCAGTCACATCTAGAGGCACAGGGGCCTCAACACTGCACCTTTCTAAGGAATTTACTATGCGTCACCAGGCAAGACTCAAAGCATGCACACAGTATCTGCAGTTTCATCATTCAGTTAATGAATACTCACCACAGCTATTACAGGAATGAGTACTCCCAAGTTCCCTGCGCTGCTAGAAGCCTAGAAAAGAACAGAATTGTTGTCATTAAAGAGTATGTGTTTCTTTTATTTAAAAAAAAAAAACACACAAGATACAACATAGTGTTATGTAAACCTGGAATGTCTTAATCTAAGAGAAATGATGAGAGGTATGCAGAGAGAGGCATAGAGATGCTCATCCAGCATAATTTTAACAGCAAAAAATGAAAACAAATGTGAAAAAATAAACCATGGTTACATAAATGATTACATAAATCATGGCACTTCTGCATAATTAGATATGACACAGTCATTTAAAATACAACTTTCTGAAAAGCATTTAGTCACCATGGAAAGAGCCCACAGCACATGTCAAATGAAAAAAAAGGCAAGATTTAAAACTGTGCTATGATTCAATCCCAATTATGTAATAAATACATATGCATAAAAAAGCTAGGAAGAAATCTGTCAAAGTGTTAGTAATGATTATGTCATCTCAGTCAAGGAATAAGTGCTTTTTACTTTACTATTTATAGGTTTCTGTATCTTTTCTAAAATAAACATATATTCTTTCCAAGCTAGGGAAATTTTGGGGGGTTACTTAACAATAAAAGACTCCCTGGCTAGACACACAAATGTAGCTAATCTTCAGTACACAGTGATTAGTAAAAATTCTGGAAGCACTGGCCTAAGCCGACGTGATTTATGCTCTTAACCTATAATAACGACAGCAGCTGAAGACCCTGAGCATCCACTGCAGCCAGGCACGTGCTGAGTGCTTCACATGCGCTGAGTGCTTCACATGCACTAACTTCTGGGAAGATTCATGGGAGGTCTCAGTAGCTTGCCAAAGCCACACAGCACTGCAGTGGTGGGGACAGAATGCCAAGCTGTAAATATATACACCTACTATGTACCCACAAAAATTTTTTTGAAAATTTACAAAGAATGCCAAGCTGGTTTCCCTGGGCTGGGGGCCACAAGGGTGGCCTTGCCTGGTCCCCTCTGGGAAACCGATAGCCTAAGGGCTGCGTGATGATGGAGAACAACCCACAGATCTTAGTTTAATTTATAATTACAGCTTCTTGTCCTCCACAAGGTGAGGCACTGAGGTCCAATTTCCAGGGGAGAGCAGGCTCCTGAAACACCCCTCAGACAGGTTACAGCCTCTGCTTTCTCAGGTGCGCAGCACCACCTTGTATCATCAGCACCCTCCTCTTATCCTGATGCCTAAGGTCCCGCTAGACATGCGGGACACGTTTCTTTCCTGTGCACTGAGGTGGTCCGAGCTGTGTACCCCGCTGGGAGACTTGGGAAGTTATTCAGCCACATCACTGTCGGAGGGCCCGGCATAGCAAGGCCGAATTAGGGACAAGTCTTAGGATCCCTGCTTGCACCAGCCACTCCCTCTTGACTGAGACTTTCACAGGGGGACTCCTCCATGCAGCTGTCATCTCAGATGTCACTCTTCAGAGAGGCCTTCTCAACAAGCCCAATCCAAAGTGCCCCTCACTACACTGCCCTGTTTCACTCTCCCACTAAGCCCCACAGTCAGAGAGGACCCTGTCTGTCTCGTTCACTTCTGTAACACCCTCATCTAGAGCAAGGGCTGGTAAACTATGGCCCATGGACCAAATCCAACCCAACGCCTGTTCTTGCAAATACAATTTTATAGGAGCACAGTCACACCTGTTCGTTCACAAACAGGTAACCATAGAAGAGTTGAGTTGAGCAGTTACAACAGAGGCTGTATGGCCTGCAAAGCGTAAAGTATTTATACTCTGGCCCTTTACAGAAAAAGTGGGCTGACCTCTGACCTAGGACAGTAGCTGGCAGAGAGTAGGTAAACAACAGCTGTCTGGGGGAAGGGGAAGGAAGGAAGGGAAGGGAGAGGAAATGACAAAACAGGGTGGAAGCAGAGATATGGTTGTGGGATATAATGGAGTTTTTCTTTAAATAATCTGATCAATCTTTTATTTTTTAATTTATAGTACCCCACACTTTTTCTTCTTTTTCTTTTTGCCTTTATTAAATGCCTAAATATGCCTCAGTACCAAGCGTTATCAATACCAACTCACATTCCTTTCCTTATAAAAAAAAAAACCAGCTTTCTAGCTCATTACAAACACCCCCCTTCCTTTTCTCTCCACTTTTTTTTACATACCCACTCTATTTTAAAAAATCAAATGTTTAGCCAACCAAAATTAGTTTCAACTATACGACCCAACCCCAGTCAATAAAAAAATACAAAAACAAAACTTGCATCAAAAATAAAAATTCTCATGCTCTTTATTCAAATATGCTTTCCTAACAACTAGCCAAAAAGACACCCTCTACACAAAAATAACATTGCTTTACTAAACATCTTTTGTTCAAATATTCAATTTCCTTAACATTTTAAGCATTATTCCTAACATGGTAGAGCCACTGGTGCCCACGTGACATGCTACTGGGGAGTTACAGAAGAAGAGGCCTCACCTGCCTCGGCCCCACCACAAATGTATTTGGGCATTCAAGACAGGACATTTGTTTGTCTCAGTGGACCTGTCTTCCTTGGGTGGCCTGAGATTAGGTGAACTCTGGCCCTTCTCATGTTACCGCTGTGTTCTGATGATGGGCCCTTAAAGTCCTCCTAGGCCCAGCTACCACCCCGGGCTTCATGAAGAAGGCAAGGAGAGAGAGAGGGGCCCATGGGGAGCTGAGGCTAGACTGTTGTCATGTCTGGGATGGGGAAAGCAGCTACCATGAGCTGGATATAACTCAGTGAGAAAGCTGCCCTCTCCTCCATCCCTGCCAGCATCCTTGAGAAAGAACCCCACCCCTTCTTACTTGCATTCTACCAGGCACATTTAAATCACTCAACAAAGTAAGTGCCATATTCCAACCAAGATGGTGCCTGGAGACTAAGCCTTGGCCAGCAGGGATGGGACACTGATGGGGAAGGCACAGCCATCCTCCTTCCTACCTTCAGGGCAGGGCCCTTCTCGCTTGCCCTCTCGCTGGCTCGCTTCCCCTCCAGCCCCAGCTGCACAAACAATTCCAGCAGGTTCATGAGCAGCTCATCCACCAGGTGCTCGTCTTGGATGTTGGCCGCAATGTTGGCCAGGGCATTAATCACTGCCAGGGAGCAATGCCTGAAAAAGAAAGAGTAAAATAACAGCCACTGCCATGCCCTCAACCATCCCCAAGGGACAGCACTGCAGGGGTGAGGAGAGCTGAGCGGGCCAGGCCCAGCCTGCCTTAGCACACTCCTCCCAGTGTCTGTAAACCAAAGGAATCTCAAATGGAGAAGGACACATCATCTTTGTGAAAAACAGCCCGTAAAAGAAACTCAACTGCTGCAGAAATGACTGTAACCCTTTCTCCTGAGATGTAGTAAGGACCTCCAGGAGACTAAGTTCCAGGCATCTGCAACACTGGGGACCTGTGAGGGTCTCAGGACACTTCCCTCAGGGCTGAAAACGAAAGGGCCCATGCCCAGGCATTCCAGGTTGGATCTTGCTTTCCCCCCACAAATCACCAAGAGCCTTAATGCATCATTTACCACCCACAGAACTTTCACTTCATGACCAGCTTCTCCCTAACGCTGCCTCCACCTTGGAGCTGATGTCAGCATTTTTTCACATCGAATGCTCAGGAAGTGTTCCAGGGTCCTGCCTCAGGATCCTGGCTGGCCCCATGTAAACGCCGGATGTGAAGCTGACATTGCCCCTTTGGCCAAAAACCTGAACCATGGAAGCCAACCAGGCTTCTGTGGCCCTGGAGACTGCCAGACTCTGTCACGTCCAAGCGGCACGACCTTGGGTAAGTCTCTTAAGTCTTTGAGCCTCAATTTCTTCCTAAGTAAAACAAG
This sequence comes from Macaca thibetana thibetana, assembly GCF_024542745.1. Taxonomy (NCBI): domain Eukaryota; kingdom Metazoa; phylum Chordata; class Mammalia; order Primates; family Cercopithecidae; genus Macaca; species Macaca thibetana. The sequence continues at coordinate 30,811,611 of NC_065587.1, forward strand.
GATAATAATTCCTCTTCGTAGGATCATGGGAAGAGTGAAACACCATGCGAAGCACTGAGCAGTTAGGTAACACCTGGTAGGTCAACGGCAAACAAAGGGCAGTAAATGCTTCTGCTGGTGAGGAAGAGGACAAATCATTTTTGGTGGCAATATGAGAAAAGGCTTTATGGAAAGAGAGGCAAGCTAAGCCAGAACTGAAGAAATGGAAGGATGAAGACTGGCAGATGCTACACACTCACGGTAAGGTGTGGCAGAACATCTAGGAGGGGTGGGAGCAAAGGCAACCGGGGAGGCAGCTGAGGAGGCCCCTGGAGAAAGGGCCCAGCAGTCACACAGGCACAAGGAAGCAACGTGTTAGCCTGTGTGCAGGTTCCACGGCAAAGAATGGGACAGAGGAAGAAGGAAAGGAGAGCCTGACCCCATCTCCAATCCAGTCTTCAGGCTGTTCTAGCAGCCTGGGCTTATGACGGTGGCAGCAAGAAGGCAATGAAGTAGTATCGATGTGAGAGACAGCTCTATTGATTGAGAACTTTAACGTATGCAGTCTCATTCCCAACTGCAGGCAGGTTCTCATTTGGCAGATGAGGAAACTGAGGCACAGAGAGGTTCAGCATTTTCTGAAGTCATGCAGCCACATGGCATGGCTCCACAGCTGCACTCCCACCCACTAAACTGACATGGAGAGACTGGACTTCACAGTCAGAAGGGAGGAGCCTGGAGGTCAAGAAGAGTAACGCCTGCAAAAGGGCTCTCTTCTTCCCTCCCCAGCCTCCTGTCCTCATCTGACTTCACCTCTCCCCTTCCCTCTCTTCCAAACATGGATGAACATGTCCCTGTCCTAAGGCATTCCTAGAGGAGGGTAAGGAATAGCCAAGAAGCATCTCTCCGTCTGTCAGGGAAAACTGGTCAGACTTTATACAAGTATCAAATGTTCAAAGACATTTAACACCTACTTCCTTGGACCCAAAATCCTACTTCTCTGAATCTAACCCACAGAAAGCATCAAAGATGCTCAGAGATATGTAGCTGTTAGGCTGTCAATGCTGCATTTATTAGTGGGAAAACTGGAAGACAACCTAAAATCCAAACTAGGGACTGGCTGGTTAAATCTCGGTTCTGCTACAGGATGGGACGCTCCGCAACCTCTAAAGGCAACCTGTGCAGGATCATTCATGGTGTGGCTGATGTGCTGCCCCATAAAAAAGCAGGTTAGCTGCATGTGCAGCATGGGCCCGATCAGAAGGAGAGGCAGGAGCTGAGATCTCGTGCGCTGAGATGCTTGATGGTCACCTCTGCAGGGGGCACATCGGGTTTTCATTTCCCCCCTTATGTGTGCATTGATCTGTAGCATATAGTGTTCTTGTAAGAAGAGTTTATTTAGGAGACAAATTCACAAACCTCCCATTTTCAAAGTAAATTAAATACTGTCATGATAAAAAAGTGACAATGAAGTCCAGTTACCTGTAGCCGTGGTCCTTGTAATCTTTGGTGGCTGAGTATACAACGGAGCTGGCCTTCACACTGATCTGCTGGAAGAGGTTCCACACTTCCTGATAGATGTATTGCTGGGAGAGAGCGAGGGGCACTGTCACCATGCAGGATGCCCTCATGAGGCCCCTCCTGTCATCACCCAGAGGGAAAGCTCTGGAATCATGGGGCACAACAGCTCAAAGATCATCCATTTCTAAAGCTTTAATCAAACCTCAAATTAAAAGCTAAAAGGAACATGGCTTAGATTCAAATATTCTGTTATAATACACCGACAAGAAATTAAACCTCTTTTTCCCCAGCACTCATAGCACTTTATACTATTCTTACTACTCAGTATTAAAACAGTTGTCAGCATTTAGCTCATCTGCAAGGTATATTTAATCTGTATTTGCACATCCCTTACAGTCAAGAGTTTAATGTAGCTTGTAATGTAACAGGGTTAGTGGTGTCCCGGCTCTGGCCTCCCTTACATTTCCGGTGATAACCAGGCAGCCCAGCTGGTCAATAATCAGCACATCGAGAGGGGAGGGTGGTTGGCAGAATTTCTGCTGCAGGATCTGCAGAATGGGCTCCATGACCTTCGGGGTGTCCCTTAAGGCCACCGCGATGTGTCCCAAGGCTCGGATTGTGTGGTCGGGAATCAAGTGAGCGTCCCTACAAAAGGAAGAACAGAAGCGCCCTAGCAACAGTCCTCCAGCATGCAGTAGTGAAACAGTACCCAGAGACTACAATCTAGACCTTAATTTCCTAACAGTCTTGATGAAGTATTCATCTGAAACTGACAGTCCAGGATTTTAACCACCAGCAGAAAGGCAAGCCCCAGGTACTAGGCTGGATGACAAAGATCTTTCTCGACTTCCACACAGTGGTCCAGGAAGTACGTTCCAAGGTGGACTTCACCTTAAATCTTGTGACAACCCTGATGCATGCCTATGCTCTGAGGCAAGGAGATAAGGACAGACGCATCCATACGCACAATGCCAGGTGCCCCACACAAGACTGCTGAGAACAATGGGTTGTCTCTGAGAGACAGGAATGGGGGCGTACTTGTCGCTCTCCTGAGAGATGTAGAGCCGGTTGGACAGGCTGGCCAAGAATGCCTCCACGATCACTGGGTCCACCGTCAATCCAGCCTTCAGGCACCTGAGGAGCAAGAAAACCCATGTGGCATTGAGGCATCAAAACAAGATAGGTTTTTTGTTTTTAAATTTTTCCTTCCTTAGGCCTACAAAGTTTAAAGAACTGCTCAAATTTTCTTCCCCCAAAATTGGAGGTCATAACACAGAATGAATTCAAAGAATTACTCCAGATTTTGCCCACTTGATAAATATCTCAGTCAGAAACAATAATTTCATTATTTTGCCCAGAACAGTTTCCTTTGGAATATCATGCTCACTCTAATTCCAATTTCTTTTTTTTTTTTTTTTTTTTTTTTTTTGAGGCGGAGTCTCGCTCTGTCGCCCAGGCTGGAGTGCAGTGGCGCGATCTCGGCTCACTGCAAGCTCCGCCTCCCGGGTTCCCGCCATTCTCCTGCCTCAGCCTCCCAAGTAGCTGGGACTACAGGCGCCGCCACCGCGCCCGGCTAATTTTTTTGTATTTTTAGTGGAGACGGGGTTTCACCGTGTTAGCCAGGATGGTCTCGATCTCCTGACCTCGTGATCCGCCCGTCTCGGCCTCCCAAAGTGCTGGGATTACAGGCTTGAGCCACCGCGCCCGGCCTCTAATTCCAATTTCAATCCCTTGTACTGTTCCTTAAGGTCACAGAGACTGATTGAAAAGACAAATGGTCCCAAGATAGCAGAGGAAACATCACAATTATATACCAAGGTTTTCATGGTAAGGAGAAACATTTATGTTATAGGGAAAAGGAGAAAAATTTAAAGCCCCTAAAAACATAAAATCTTGTAAGATGTCCTAGCTCTCCACATCTGTTTGGCTCCTGGGCCAGAGTTGAGAGAACAGTTTGAGTCTGACAGACAAGCTGCCATCCTAATTTAGCTTCCAAGGGCGAGGAACCAGAATCCAGGCAAAGAGGCATTTGCATGGAATCAGACTGTATTTGGCTCCCAAGTTGGAAGAACAAGAGTCCACAGTGCAGGAGTCTGGGCAGCAAGGGGTACCTGATCATATTTAAAAACCTCACATTTATATTAAATATTCCACAGAAAACAAGGTAAAGAAAATATGATGATGTTACTCTGGATGGTGAGCTAATGGGTAATCTTTGTCTTTTTACTTTTCTATACGTTACAATTTTTCTCTAGGAAGAATTTTTTAGCCAAGTGCGGTGGCTCACGCCTGTAATCCCAGCACTTTGGGAGGCAGAGGTGGGCAGATCACGAGGTCAAGAGATTGAGACCATCCTGGCTAACATGGTGAAACCCCATCTCTACAAAAAAAAAAAACCAAAAAAAACAAAAAAAGCACACAAAAAAATACAAAAAAATTAGCCAGGCGTGGTGGCGGGCACCTGTAGTCCCAGCTACTGGGGAGGCTGAGGCAGGAGAATGGTGTGAACCCGGGAGGTGGAGCTTGCAGTGAGCCGAGACCAGGTCACTGTACTCCAGCGTGGGTGACAAAGCAAGACTCCGTTTTTTTTTTTTTTTTTTTTTTTTTTTTTTGAGACAGAGTCTCGCTCTGTCACCCAGGCTGGAGTGCAGTGGCGCAATCTCAGCTCACTGCAAGCTCCGCCTCCCTGGTTTACGCCATTCTCCTGCCTCAGCCTCCCGAGTAGCTGGGACCACAGGCGCCTGCCACCTCGCCCAGCTAATTTTTTGTATTTTTTAGTAGAGACAGGGTTTCACCGGGTTAGCCAGGATGATCTTGATCTCCTGACCTTGTGATCCACCCATCTCGGCCTCCCAAAGTGCTGGGATTACAGGCTTGAGCCACCGCGCCCAGCCCAAGACTCTGTTTTTTTTTTTAAAAAAAAAAAAAAAAAAGGAAGAATTTCTTATTACGGTTTTTGAGACAGAGTTTCACTCTTGTTGCCCAGGCTGGAGTGCAATGGCATGATTTCAGCTCACCTCTGCCTTCCCGGTTCAAGTGATTGTCCTGCATCAGCCTCCCAAGCAGCTGGAATTACAGGCATGCGCCACCATGCCCGGCTAATTTTTTGTATTTTTAGTAGAGACGGGGTTTCACCATATTGGCCAGGCTGGTCTTGAACTCCTGACCTCATGATCCACCTGCCTCAGCCTCCCTAGTAGCTGGGATTACAGGCGTGAGCCATTGCGCCAGGCCTTTTATTATGTTTATGGATCAGGAAAAGAAAAGAAGTAAAATATGAAATAATTCCTCTTTACAGATCAAGTGTAGGCTTAAAATAATCAGAAACAAGCTTTAAAAAAGTATAAATGCAGCCAGGTGTGGTGGTTTATGCCTGTAATCCCAGTACTTTGGGAGGCTGAGGCAGGCGGATCACGAGGTCATGAGTTCGAGACCAGTCTGGCCAACATAGTTAAATCCTGTCTCTACTAAAAATACAAAAAATTAGCCAGGCATGGTGGTGTGCACCTGTAATCCCAGCTACTTGGGAGGCTGAGGCAGGAGAATTGCTGAGGCAGAGGTTGCAGTGAGCCGAGATCACGCCATTGCATTCCCACCCCAGGGAACAGTGCGAGACTCTGTATCAAAAAAAAAAAAAAAAAAATTGTAAATGGTCTGGGTGTGGTGGCTCACACCTGTAATCCCAGCACTTTGGGAGACCAAGGCAGGTGGATTACCTGAGGTCAGGAGTTTGAGACCAGCCTGGCCAACATGGTGAAATCCCATCTCTACTAAAAATACAAAAATTAGCTGTGCGTGGTGGTGGATGCCTGTAATCCCAGCTACTCAGGGGAGGCTGAGACAGGAAAATCGCTTGAACCCAGGAGGCAAAGGTAGCAGTGAGCTGAGACTGCGCCACTGCATTCTAGTCTGGGCAACAGGGAGAGACTCAATCTCAAAAAAAAACCAGTATAAATGTCTCTTATTTTGTAATAACCCGCTGTCTGGAACACTGCTGTCTACTCGCCACTTGCCCGGCTTCCCACCTGCAGATGTTGTCAATAGCGATGTCTCGGAGCTGCTCATACATAGAGGGCTGGCTCTTCTTACCCGACATGACGTTCAGGGTTGACTCGGAATGCTCATTGGTCACACTGATTTTTATATCATTGCCAGCAACTGAAAGTAAAAAATTCAAATATATAGCTGGTTAAGCCTATTATTTTCCAGCACCTTCTTTGTAATTCAAAAACCAAGATGATATGCTGATCATTTATAAAAGCAAAATGATCACTCTAAAAACATCTGACCCAAATATATCAGAAACAGAAGAGTCTAAGACCAACAGAAAATAATATGTTTAAACGAAAAGGAAGAATATTCAGGTTACAAAGTGATAAATATAGAAAACCAGCAATTTCTCAATAAACTGTTCAAAAGTACTGATGACCAACCACCAAAGGCAGCCCTGAGGGCAAGTGAGGCATGGCCCAGGGCTTGGAGTTATCTCACTAATATGGACAAAGCCTGGAAGGGTTGGGGACGCTTGGGAGAGCAGGGACCTTACAGCCTGAGAGAACCCTCCCCACTATGAGGTCCAGGGAAGTCTTGTTTTTTATTTGTTTGTTTTTGAGATAGGGTCTTGCTCTGTCACCCAGGCTGGAGTGCAGTGGCGCTATCACAGCTCACTGCATCCTCAACCTCCTGGGCCCAAGCCATCCTACAGCTTCAGCCTCCTGAGTAGCTAGGACTCAGATGAGCACCATCACGCCTGGTTAAAACTTTAAAATGCTCTGAGTTTAAGTCTTCATCTGAAGGGGAAGATAAAAACAGCTGAGACAGGAGAATTGCTGAGGCAGAGGTTGCAGAGAGCTGAGATTGCACCATTGCAGTCCCACCCTAGGCAACAGTGCGAGACTCTGTTAAAAAAAAGAAAAAATGTATAAACGGTCTGGGTAGAGTGGCTCACGCCTGTAATCCCAGCACTTTGGGAGGCCAAGGCGGGTGGATCACGAGGTTAGGAGATCGAGACCATCCTGGCTAACATGGTGAAACCCAGTCTCTACTAAAAATACAAAAAAAATTAGCTGGACATGGTGGCAGGCGCCTGTAGTCCCAGCTACTGGGGAGGCTGAGGCAGGAGAATGGCATGAACCCGGGAGGCGGAGCTTGCAGTGAGCCGAGATCACGCCACTGCACTCCAGCCTGGGCGACTGAGCAAGACTTTGTCTCAGAAAAAAAAAACAAACGGCCACCTTCATGAGACTGTGGGTAACAGGGTGATACTACATCAGAGCCACTAGCACACAGTAGGTGTTTAATTAATTAATTAATGTTAATTATTGTTTCATCATACGTGGAAACATCATAATCCATTCTCGTAGAGGTAGTAGGGACTGGGCCCCTGGCTAAGCATTTGGGGCACATAGGATTTGCATTTCAGACTTCCACAGTGAGAGATGTCAAAAAGAAAACAGCATTTGAAGGGGCCTTTGGTGGTAACATGAATATAGGATGAGAGAAGACCGAGGAGGAAAGGCCTGGAGCTTCAAGGGGACGCAGAGGGAAAGACAGAAGGAAAGGTGTGGCGAAGGAATGTGCCCAGGTACAGTCATGAAACCTGTGTGGGGCTCACACAGTCCCTTTCTCAGGGCCTGAAGGGCACACGGTCTGTTATTACCTGTGTGGTACTGACTGTGGTACTTGTAGAGCTTCACCAGAACTGGGGACGGGATGACCAGGAAGTCTCGCAAGGACGGTGTCACAGAGTGTACCACCACCGGGAACCTCTCGCACAGGCGGCCCAAACCCTGCAACACACCATCAACCTGTCACATGGCCTCTGGTGTGGGACCATCTGAGTAGGCCCTGAGCAGGGAGATGCTCAACCCTTCAGTACCCAAGTCTGACCCAAAATTTCCATGGTCAGAGCTCCCATAGGCCACCCGCCCAGGACATAAAAAGACAGGGAAGGGATGGTGCTGGTTCTCCTCCACCTATAAGGGACATCAACTACTGTTTTTTTTGTTTTGATTTTGAGATGGGGTCTTGCTCTGTCACCTAGGCTGGAGTGCAGTGGCACGATCACAGCTCACTGCAGCCTTGACTTACTGGGCTTAAGCAATGCTCCCACCTCAGCCTCCTGAGTAGTTGGGACTGTAGGCACACACCATCATCCCTAACATTCTAATTTTTAAAATTTTTTGTAGAGATGGGGTCTCACTATGTTGCCCAGGCTGGTCTTGGGCTCAAGCGGCCCTCCCACCTCTGCCTCCCAAAGTATTGAGATTACAGGCATGAGCCACAGTACCTGGCCACAGGATATAGACTGTTAAAGTGTGCTCATCTCTTTAGGAAGCAAACTAAAGAAGAAAGGGGCAAAACAGAACTTTTAAACAATGGCAGGGGTGGAGTTAATGGGATTGTGACAAGGTAAGAGTCTTGGCAGAGCAGAGCTAGCACTGTGGGTGTCAGAAGATGTCCCCTTGCGTGGCCCCATGGCACATGTCAACAGTCCTTCCCCCACAGACCTTGGGAATGGCCCCACAGCCTCACAACAAATGAGAACTGAAGCCAGCTGCACCCAGATGCCACTTGCAGAAAGCCCTGGCATCCTGTAGGGGGCAGCCCACACTCAGTGATGAACTGTGCACAGCAGGCACTGGTTAAAGCTTCTAAAGACAGAACCCGCATGGTCACCACTGCTGGTGTGCCCAACATAGCCTGAACAGCAACAGCATGACCAGAGGAAAGCCCTACAGATGGGATTTGAGCCTCTCTGGGTTCAGGGAGACTGACCTGCAGACAGCAGATCAGCAGGGGCAAGTGAGCAATGATGACTTTGCTGGACGTCTTGGACTGCAGCTTCTCAGATAGCTTGATGCAAAGGTTTTCCGCACCTTAATTCAAAACCAGAAGAGGAGCTGAGTGATCAGCACAGGCCCGTCTTTCTAACATGCTTATCCACCAAGTAAGCACAGAATTTAATAAAATCCCAGCGATATACTTTAGGCGGGGCTTATTCATACTGAGAGGTCACACAGTGTGTGATTCTCTCTCTCCTCCGCTGGCCCTAAGACCCCTCGTCCCCACAGTGTCCATTCCACAGGAAAACTTCCCATTTTACTCCTCCCCTAGAAAAACACTTCACCTGAAGGCACTGAGCTTCCATGTCACCACAGAAAAACCTAAAGAACCAGCGAGATGCAGCAGACAGCACACACGGGCCCTGAGGCCACAGGCATCCCCATCCTCCCAGGTCCAGTGCCCTCCGTGCAGGACAGGACACCAGATGTAGAGCACAGCAGGGGCTGATGCTTCACTCTGCACGTGCCCTGGAGGTCTACTGCAACTGCCCCTGCTAGTAACAGAGCCAAGCGTTCTAGAAGTCGTTTGGGGAAACCTGTGGGAAGAAAGCCTCTGGGGCATGCCTGGAGCTCACATGAGAAGCAAGGCAGTCTGTCTCACCCTGCTCGTCCTTCACAGCCCACACCATGAGGTCCACGCAGGCGGCATTAGCCTGGCAGCGCAATTTGAGAGGGCTCAGCTCATTGTGGATCCGGTCTGCGTCATGTAGAATCTTCTGGAGCTCCCCCTGGCTTGTGTTGAACTGCTCCAGCACAAAATCATGGATCTCCTTCACAAAAGAGGTCGAGAGGTCTGCAGGAAAGAGTGTGGCATCACAGCTAGGAACAAAACTACAGCAGAACACAGGCAATGCTGGCAGCAGCTACAGTCTTCGCCTTTTTTTTTTTTTTTTTTTTTGAGACAGAGTCTCACTGTGTTTCCCAGGCTGGAGTGCAGTGGCGTGATCTCGGCTCACTGCAAGCTCCGCCTCCCGGGTTCACGCCATTCTCCCGCCTCAGACTCCCAAGTAGCTGAGACTACAGGCGCCCGCCACCACGCCCGGCTAGTTTTTTTTGTATTTTTAGTAGAGACGGGGTTTCACCATGTTAGCCAGGATAGTCTCGATCTCCTGACCTCGTGATCCACCCGCCTCGGCCTCCCAAAGTGCTGGGATTACAGGCTTGAGCCACCGCGCCAGGCCACAGTCTTCGCCTTTTAACAAAAACCCCAGAAAAGTAGCATTTGCTACTGGCCACTGTGGGTCCAAGAATGCCCACTGGAAAGAAGTTGGATAGGAAGTGCACAGCTGTCCTCCACATGCACACAACCTGGCAATCAGAGGAAATGATAATTTCCCGGGGATGTTACAGCCATGCTTTGTTTTAAGCAGTCAATGTACTAAAACCTGAATACACAAAACATATAAATTGGGAAGTATTGTCACTGGAACTACTTCCACTGACAATATGAGATACTTCTGTGATTTTTTTTTTCTTTTAAGAAAAAGGTTGTCAGGGCTGGATGCGGTGGCTCACACCTGTAATCCCAGCACTTTGAGAGGCCGAGGCGGACAGATCATGAAGTCAGGAGATCGAGACCATCCTGGCTAACATGGTGAAACCCCGTCTCTACTAAAAATGCAAAAAATTAGCCAGGTGTGGTGGTGGGTGCCTGGAGTCCCAGCTACTCGGGAGGCTGAGGCAGGAGAATGGCCTGAACCCGGGAGGCGGAGCTTGCAGTGAGCCGAGATCGCGCCACTGCATGCCAGCCTGGGCGACACAGCGAGACTCTATCTCAAAAAAAAAGAAAAAAAAAGAAAAAGAAAAGGGTTGTCAGATAAGGGTAAAAACTGGTTGTAGCCTTGAGAAGAGAATTATTTGGATCTTCAGAGCACTCACCCTGAGTTTGAGAGACTTTTCAAACTCTCATCCCCAGGGCGTGGAAAATTCAGGAGAACCACGATGATGCACACAAGTCGGCCCAGCCAAGGCAGCCAGTAACACACAGCATGGGTGGTGGGGAGGGCAGGGGCAATCCCTGATGCCCCTTCTTAGGGAGTCTCAACCCTTGCTGTGGCCCCAGATGACTCAGCTTCCGAGGAATGTTCAGAATCAGATTAGGAAAGTGGTTACTAAATTTTGGTATACCTTCCTGATAAAATATTATGTGCTCATCAAAACTTATGCTTACAAAGAACACTCAACAGTGTGAGGTGAGAGCATAGGAAAAACATTTTGTAAAATGCATAAAAGATTATTTCCTTACTTCTGGGAAAGAAAAAATCATGAAAGAGGGACTAGAAGAAAATGCTAAATTGTTGTGTGTGCATGTTAGCTATTAAGATATTGTCTCCGGTTGCGTGCGGTGGCTAACACCTGTAATCCCAGCACTTTGGGAGACCAAGGGGGCGTGGATCATTTGAGGCCAGGAGTTCAAGACCAGCCTGGCCAACCTGGTGAAACCCCATCTCTACTAAAAACACGAAAATTAGGCAGACGTGGTGGCACACACCTGTAATCCCAGCTACTTAGGAGGCTAAGGCACGAGAGAATAGCTTGAGCCCGGGAGGCAGAAGTTGCAGTGACGCCAGATCATGCTATTAATGCACTCCAGCCTGGGCGACAGAGCAAGACACTATTTAAAAAAAAAAAAAAAAAAAAAAGCTAGTATCTCTATGTTAAGAGATTGTATGTATTACAAGTGCTTCATTTTCTTTTTTAAAATTTTTTTCAGATGGAGTCTCACTCTGTCACACAGGCTAGAGTGCAGTGGCACGATCTGGGCTCACTGCAACCTCCACCTCCCGAGTTCAAGCAATCCTCCTGCCTCAGCCTCCTGCGTAGCTGGGATTACAGGTGCATGCCACCGTGCCTGGCTAACTTTTTTTGTTATTTTTAATAGAGACAGGGTTTCACCCTGTTTGGCAAGGCTGGTTTCGAACTCCTGACCTCAAGTGATCCGCCCATCTTAGCCTCCCAAAGTGTTGGGATTACAGGCATAAGCCACCATGCCCGGCCTCTTTTTTTATTTTCTAAAATATCTAAATGGTATGTAAAACTGTACCTGTGCTTAGTGTGCTTAGGACAATATAACATGCACATTTTAGAAAAACACCTTAGGAAATAAACTCAGCAAAGGAGCCATCACTGATGGTACCAGGGTTGCAGGATCATGGATAGATTTTTTGAATTTGCTTTTTTTCCCAAAATTCCAGTAACATAACCACATTGCTCATATGTGTTTTTAAGTGGCCCCAGCAAAAACTGAGTACCAGTCTGCAACCACTAGCATGCGACCGTGGCCTGGGAGCCAGTCTTGCTGTACTCACAAACACACGGGCAAACTGTCCTCACCCTTCATGTAGTACAGAGTGTCGCGCAGCATCTTGAACATGGTCAGGTAGAGGGGGTCACTGAAGGAAGTGTAGTAGAGATCAGCACTGGGGTTGGCCTGCAGGGAAGGCAGACAAACATGACTACAGAACAGAAACTCCCTTCTGCCCACCCTTTGCCTTCACAGCAAGGCCCTGTGGAATGGTGATTCGTGACTTAGCATTCTAAATGAAGTAACTGTTTATCACGACTCATCACTTGGACACTTTACTGTCTTCACCCTCTTAAGCATCAGATCAAGGAAAACAGGAGGCTCATGCAGTCCAGAGATGCCTGTGGGGGAGCAGCCATCTGCACCCTAGTAGGAACCTCCTTGCTGTGGCTGAAGCTCGCCATCTTTGGCCATCATTGGCCCAAACAGGGACATGGGAAGTGGTGAAGGAGGAAGAATGACGAAGGCCACCAGAGTAAGGGATCCACACTGTCCATCATCCCAAGGATAGACATTACAGCCAGGACACCTTCAGATACAATTCATGTTTTGTAACTAAAACGCATTTTAAATTATTCTTTAGGAATCTATTTGAAATGCAGCACTATTCTTCTGCTGAAAAAAAAAAAAATTCGCACAAGGTCTAATAAATTAAGAAAGATAGCCGGGCGCGGTGGCTCAGGCCTGTAATCCCAGCACTTTGGGAGGCCGAGACGGGCGGATCACCAGGTCAGGAGATCGAGACCATCCTGTCTAACACGGTGAAACCTCGTCTCTACTAAAAAATACAAAAAACTAGCCGGGCGAGGTGGCGGGCGCCTGTAGTCCCGGCTACTCGGGAGGCTGAGGCAGGAGAATGGCGTAAACCAGGGAGGCGGAGCTTGCAGTGAGCTGAGATCCGGCCACAGCACTCCGGCCTGGGTGACAGAGCGAGACTCTGTCTCAAAAAAAAAAAAAAAAAAAAAAAGAAAGATAGATAATAGTCCAGTCCAGGGGCGGTGGCTCATGCCTGTAATCCCAGCACTTGGGGAGGCCAAGGCGGGTGGATCACCTGAGGTCAGGAGTTTGAGACCAGCCTGACCAACATGGAGAAACCCTGTCTCTACTAAAAATACAACACTAGCCAGGCGTGGTGGTGCATGCCTGTAATCCCAGCTACTTGGGAGGCTGAGGCAGGAGAATCCCTTGAACCTGAGAGGCAGAGGTTGTGGTGAGCTGAGATGGTGCCATTGCACTCCAGCCTGGGCAACAAGAGCAAAACTCCGTCTCAAAAAAAAAAAAAAAAAAAAAGTTGCTGGGTGCAGTGGCTCTCACCTGTAATCCCAGCACTTTGGGAGGCCAAGGCAGGTGGACCACAAGATCAGGAGTTCGAGACCAGCCTGTCCAACATGGTGACACCCCGTCTCTACCAAAAATACAAAAAATTAGCCAGGCATGGTGGCTACCCAGCTGGTAATCCTAGCTACCAAGGAGGCTGAGGCAGAAGAATTGCTTGAACTTGGGAGGCAGAGGTTGCAGTGAGCCAAGATCACGTCACCACACTCCACCCTGGGTGACAGAGCGAGACTCTGTCTCAAAAAAAAAAAAAAAGAGAACAGTCCTTAACTTCTATACATTCCCAGTTGAGTAGGATGGAAAATTATGGTTTATTATAACTCTTGTTTTTTTTTTTTTTTTTTTTTTTCGGAGATAGGGTCTCACTCTGTACCCCAGGTTGGAGGGCAGTGTGATCACAGCTCACTGCAGCCTTGAACTCCTGGGCTGAAGTGATCTTCCTGCCTCAGCCTCCTGAGAAGCAGGGACTACAGGCATGTACCACCATGCCCAGCTAATATTATAATTCTTGACAAGTGTGAAAGTGCTCTGCAAATATAGCAAATCTTTAAGGGGCTAGAAGTCGGCCAGAGTGGGACGGGACATGCAGTGTAAGGTTGACAGATGGTGAGTGAGCAAGTGGAGAAAAGAAGAATCATGTGGAGAGTGTGAGAGTCATGCCAGTTCCCAGGAGGGCACTGACAGGAAGAGCTGTGGTTGACAGCACTGCAATGATGGCTTTACAGACAACGTTTGGTGGCCTTTACAGGGCATAAATGGAAAAACGAGACTGCGAGAGGTTAAAGCAGTTCAGGGCTTTGACTCTGGGAGTCTAGACAACGTGAGTGTTAAGCTTTGGAGCCCTGGAGACCAACCATCCAAAGCCCACAGCCGGGTTCCATCACTCACGAGCTATGTAAATAAAGTTCCTTAGCCAAGACTCCGTTTCCCCATGTGTAAACTGGGGATTGCTGTGAGATTCAAGGAGTGAGTGAGTAAAGTTCTGGCACATAATAAGCATGTAATAATTGGTAGTGATTATTACACTGGTTATGGATAATGATTAGTATATTGCAGACTCTAGGTCAAGATTACAAGAAACTGTTTTTTTAAGCTATGAAACCATTTCTTCAAATGGATGTTTATGCTAAAGTACAAATTACAAAACAAAAAATACCAGAAACTGCCCTGGTTCAATGAGGAGGAGGGTCTCAGAGGAGAAGTGCAGGCCCAATAAGTCTCCAGTTGTCTAACTGCCCAGCCCAGCTCTCGCCCTGGTCCTCCTAATCTTTCCTCAATCACAAACGATCACACACTGATGATGGAAAACAAAAGGCCTCTGAGACCACAAGTTCAGTCTACAGTGAGCGAGTGAGAGAGCTAAAGCTCAGGCCAATGGGCAGAACGACAACCTGCAAAAGAGTTGAAGACAAGGTAGGAACTGCCCAGATGCAACTTGGGGAGTTAACAAGAACTCTGTTACTTAATCAAGAACCAACCCAGACCAAACCACAGCCAGCACATCCATCTCACATCTGCGACAGCTTGCTGGCAGGGGTGCGAAGCAGGAAGACATGGTCTACAGCACATGAAGGGCCCTGGTAGTTCCTTCCCTGCTTCATACCTGAGCCCCAGGTACAGTGGTATCAGGCACTGTGCGTCTTATAATCAGGTAAGAGAAGGAACACCAGGCTTAAACAAGGAATCTGGGTCCAGGACATACCAATGGTAATAATTAGCCTGGCAAATGACAACCTGTCTGTATCTTAACCCTCAAGAGGGTCCTAACCCAAATGTTCCCTGAGATTCTGAGACCTCTCAGCACCAATGTAATGATTTCATAAGTAATGCTGTAGGCCTTGGTTCCAAATACATTAAAGACAAAAGTTCCAGCCAGGCATGGTGGCTCACAACTGTAATCCCAGCACCCTGGGAGGCAGAGGTGGGCGGATCATGAGGTCAGGAGACCAAGACCATTCTGGATAACATGGTAAAACCAATCTCTACTAAAAAATACAAAAAACTTTAGCTGGGAGTGGTGGCGGGCACCTGTAGTCCCAGCTACTTGGGAGGCTGAGGCAGGAGAATGGCGTGAACCCGGCAGGTGGAGCTTGCAGTGAGCCAAGGTCACGCCACTGCACTCCAGCCTGGGCAACAGAGCGAGACCATCCGTCTCAAAAAAAAAAAAAAAAAAAAAAAAAAAAGTTACCTAGTTACACACTCCTTACCCTTAAAAACCAGGGCTTGCACATGCCTAGAAAATGCAGCTGAGCCCAGAGGAGCAGCTTTGTAAGCACCAAAGGAGCGACGAAGATAAAAGAGTAGGAGAGACCCAGGCCAGACTCCCAGCTCCCACAATAACTACGTGATGTGGGCACGTTAGTGAGTTCTCCCTGAAACTCTATCTTCCATCTGTGAAATGGAGACGTTGGCTGCCAGTCAGAGGCACCAAGAGGTGATGATTTTAAAAGAGCATGCAACAGTACCCAGCACAGACCAAGCCCTCAGTGGCAGGTGGATTGTTACCACATAAACAAGGGAAGTGAAAACACTGCAAAACCCCTTCCACTCTAGCCCCTGCTCAAACTCTTCCTGCTTTCTCTACGCACATGTTTAAGTCAGGCTGATTTCATGGTAATGCCCTCAGAAGCGACATACCTCCATCACACTGGCTACAATGGCATCCAAGGATTTGAGAACAGGCTCCTCAACGATCTTCTTCACCTACCAAGGAAACAGAACCTCATGAAGCAACTGACATACACAGAGACAGAAATGCTAGCTCCTTCTACCAAAAACCCGTGACAAACTCACATGGTGAAAAATGTGATGCAGATAAAGGCCATTAAATACAAATTATGGCTATGTATTAAACTATACGCACAAAATGCCTTTAATTCTGAAGTTACTTGGGACTGCTTTCCTACCTTAGATAGCAATGACATAAAAACAAAGGAAAAAAGCCAAACTCCCTCAAATTTGTTGATATGAGGTTTCCGTTTCCAGGATGTGCAGACCTCAGGCCTTGCTGCCATTTCACCCACTCATGGTTAACAAGCACATTTGAGTGACATCCTCCTGCAATCCCCTCCCAGACATCAAGGACACCCTCACAGCCAGTCCTTAGAGCTGATGGCACCTCCCTCCTCCCTGGGCGAGGTACACTGGCTCTTCTACAACCCCTTAGGTACTCAAACTAGAGCTCACATTTTAAATTTTCAATAGAAGCAATTATTTTCACCTGTTCTCTGTACAGCATTTAGTATAGGAATGAACTGTTCTGTCAACTGCAGAAACACCAAAAAAAAAAAAAAAAAAAAAGAAAAAAAAAATTGCCCACATCCACAACTGTAGTATTTGATGAAGGTCATTTCCAAACTGTACAGATAATGATAAACATGCTAGGAAAAGAAATGAAAAACCACCTAAAAGAAAACCTAGGCTGGGCGTGGTGGCTCACGCCTGTAATCCCAGCACTTTGGGAGGCCAAGGTGGGCGGATCATGAGGTCAGGAAATCGAGACCATCCTAGCTAACACGGTGAAACCCCGTCTCTACTAAAAATACAAAAAATTAGCCGGGCATGGTGGCAGGTGCCTGGAGTCTCAGCTACTCGGGAGGCTGAGGCAGGAGAATGGCATGAACCCAGGAGGTGGAGCTTGCAGTGAGCCAAGATCGTGCCACTGCACTCCAGCCTAGGCGACAGGGCGAGACTCCATATCAAAAATAAAGAAAACCTAAACTTGAAAAAAGTTAAAATATACTGCAAAAAATAATACCCCAAGAAAGGATGTGATTCAGTTAGAATTTCTGACATGGTACTGGGAACAGTCATCTGTGAAGGTCATGGCTCTACCAGGCCACTATTCTGTCTGGGGCACTGACACTGAGAAGCAGTTTGGGGACAGTTTTCCTTCTTGACAGCAACTTCAAAAACATCCTAGCCTATTTAGTAATTCATTATGGCTCCATCCTCATTAATTATTACCTATGTTGTAATGTCTTCTTACATCTTCAGCCTAAAGCCATTCTCTGAGGGATTTCTATTCACACTCCACATAGCAGGGAGGTGGACACTCTTCAGCACTTGCTCCATGCTATCCAAATTGTTCTCATTGTTCTCATCTTGGCCAGGCTAGTCTTCTAACTCCTGACCAGCAAGTTCAAACTTGAGAGTCTGGCCTTGATGACATCATCACCCATACCCATTCAAATCTGTCTTGAACCATCCTAGCTTGATTGTAACAACTTCAGGGCCCCTGGATCTTTATTTTTCAATTTTTGGGGGGATGGAGTCTCACTCTGTTGCCCAGGCTGGAGTGCAGTGGTGCAATCTCAGCTCATGCAACCTCCACCTCCAAAGTTCAAGCGATCCTCCTAACTCTGCCTCCTGAATAGCTGGAATTACAGGGATCCATCACCATGTGCAGATAAAGTTTTGTGTTTTCTAGTAGAGATGAGACTTCACCATGTCGGCCAGGCTAGTCTTCTAACTCCTGACCTCAAGTGATCCGCCTGCTTTGGCCTCCCAAAGTTGGGATTATAGGCATGAGCCATGCATCCAACCGAGGTCCCTGAATCTGACCGAAGCTCTGGCCGTTTAAGGATTCGAACAATGGCACTGGTGTTTTCTCTGGTATCACCCTAAAGGTCATCCAAAGGTACACAAATATGAAAAAGTCAGGTTTTGTATTAACCCAAAGAGCCACCCCTTAGAGGGAGTCAAGCCCAGGAAAAGCACTGGGCTTGGAGTCAGAATCCCTGGACTGGATGCAGCCCAGCTGCTGGCCTACATATCCATGATGTGTTTGGTACCGATTTCCTGACCTCCGAATGGGGATGCATGGGTGCCTCCCCAGCATGGTTGCTAAAGGATTAAATGAGAAACTAGTGCACAATGATTCCATGAATGTTACTCTACTTCCTTCATTAATCTGCAAGTTTATGACTATTAAATGATACTTTGAAATACTGGTACTCTGAGTTTTTCTTTTAAAAATACAAGCTTTCACCACTAGCAATTTTACTGACATATCCATAGTCTGTTCATCCATCAGTTCTTTGCTTACCAAGTTTAAGAGTTCCCGAAGCATTTCCAATGGAATGTTAAACTCCTTATATGTGACGCCGTTGAAAAGGGGAGAGACGGAGAAACTGGAGCTGATGGTTGAAAAGTAGTACTCAGGCTCTAGGGCAGTCCCATCGGGCAAGCAGGAGGCTGGTGGGAGATAAAGCTGGAAACTCAGCCATGGTCACAGGCAACTAGGGTACTTCCTCAAGCTGACTCCTCTAATAACCAACAAAGGTGCAGATTTTGCTTTTGTTTATATCCCAATTCTCTGCATGTTTTAAAATTAACAACTAAAGGGTAGATTGCAAATCCTTGGGGACTGATGCCCCTCACCTGTGTCTTTCAGGTCAAAGACTCAGATATGATGGTCCTAATATTTCCATCTTAGACGATATAACTTAATATGTGGAAAGTGAAAAAATAATTATACCTTTTTTATTTTTATTTTTATTTTTTTTGAGACAAGAGTCTCGCTCTGTTGCCCAGGCTGGAGTGCAGTAGTGCGATCTCAGCTCACTGCAACCTCTGCCTCCCAGGTTCAAGCAATTCTCCTGCCTCAGCCTTCCGAGTAGCTGGAATAACAGATGCCCATCACCACACCCAGGTAATTTTTGTATTTTTAGTAGAGACAGCGTTTCGCCATGTTGACCAGGCTGGTCTTGAACTCCTGACCTCAAGTGATCCACCTGTCTCAGCCTCCCAAAGTGCTGGGATTACAAGCGTGAGCCACCATGCCCAGCCAAATTATACCTTTTTAAAGGTGAAGAGATATGAAAGCTTGAGGTCTACAGGGCCTGAGATATTTTCCCACCAAAATTAGAATAAAAAAGGCACACTACTAGAACTTTCAAAATCAGAGCAAATAAGTGAAATACACCTGTCACTAAAAGACAAATACTGTATGATCCCACTTATTTGAGGAACCCAAATCATACATAGAACGGTAGCTGCCGGCCGGGCGCGGTGGCTCAAGCCTGTAATCCCAGCACTTTGGGAGGCTGAGACGGGCGGATCACGAGGTCAGGAGATCGAGACCATCCTGGCGAACACAGTGAAATCCCGTCTCTACTAAAAAAATACAAAAACTAGCCAGGCAAGGTGGCGGGTGCCTGTAGTCCCAGCTACACAGGAGGCTGAGGCAGGAGAATGGCGTAAACCCAGGAGGCGGAGCTTGCAGTGAGCTGAGATCCGGCCACTGCGCTCCAGCCTGGGCGACAGAGCGAGACTCTGTCTCAAAAAAAAAAAAAAGAAAAGAAAAAGAACGGTAGCTGTCAGGAACTGGAGGGAGGGGAAATCAGGAATTATTGTTTAATGTATAGTTTCAGTTTCATAAGATGAAAAGAGTTTTTGAGATGAATTGTGGTGATAGTTGCACAATATTATAAATGTATTCAATACCACTGAACTATACATTTAAAAATAATTAAGGCCAAGCATGGCGGCTCATGCCTGTAATCCCAGAACTTTCAAAGGCTGAGGTGGGAGGATTGCTTGAGTCCAGGAACTCAGGACCAGCCTGGGCAATATAGAGAAATCCTGTCTCTACAAAAAAAACGAAAATTAGCCGGATACGGCAGTGTGCGCCTATAGTCCCAGCTACTCAGGAAGCTGGGGCAGGAGGGCTGCTTGAGCCTGGGAGGTTGAGACTACAGTGGAGCTATGAATTTGTCACCGCACTCCAGTCTGGGTAACAGAGTAAAATCCTGTCTTTGAAAAAAAAAAAAATGAGTTAGCAAATTTTATGTTATGTGTATTTTACCACAATAAAAAAATAGAAGGAAAAAAATCAACAAAAATAAAGTCATTCAGTCATTTGACGTTTAATAAATATGAACCCAGGCCCAATGCAGTGGCTCACACATGTAATCCCAGCACTTTGGGAGGCTGAGGTGGGAAGATCGCCTCAGCTCAGGAGTTTAAGACCAGCCTGGGCAACATGACAAGACCTTGTCTCTATATAAACAAATTTTTTTAAATTAAAATAAAAATATAATAAATAGGAACCCAAAAGCATATAATTGTTTGAAAATCAATTATTTAAAAACTATAATAGAAAACTATGAGGCTGGGCACGGTGACTCATGCCTGTAATCCCAGCACTTTGGGAGGCCGAGGTGGGCAGATCACAAGGTCAAGAGATCAAGACCATCCTGGCCAACATAGTGAAATGCCGTCCCTACTAAAAATACAAAAATTAGCTGGGTGTGGTGGCACATGCTTATAATCCCAGCTACTCAGGAGGCTGAGGAAGGAGGATCGCTTAAATCTGGGAGGCAGAGGTTGCAGTGAGCTGAGATTGCGCCACTGCACTCCAGCTTGGTGACAGAGGGTGACACCATCTCAAAAAAAACTATGATTGTGCTGGGCGCGGTGGCTCAAGCCTGTAATCCCAGCACTTTGGGAGGCCGAGACGGGCGGATCACGAGGTCAGGAGATCGAGACCATCCTGGCTAACCCGGTGAAACCCCGTCTCTACTTAAAAAAATACAAAAAACTAGCCAGGCGAGGTGATGGGCGCCTGTAGTCCCAGCTACTCGGGAGGCTGAGGCAGGAGAATGGCGTAAACCCGGGAGGCGGAGCTTGCAGTGAGCTGAGATCCGGCCACTGCACTCCAGCCTGGGCGACAGAGCAAGACTCCGTCTCAAAAAAAAAAAAAAAACTATGATTGAAAAATAGATGAATTTGTAACATTTTCATAAGACAAACAATATCAATTCATAAAGAAGTGAATACTAAATTTTATGACTTTTTCAAGCACTAGAGAACAGACTCAAAGAGTTGAGTTTAGCCCCAGTTGTGTCAAAGCTGGTGTCTAATAGCTGGCAGCGCACTGCCAATCTGTCTAAAGATGGACGCAAATCAGCAACTTACAGCAGAAAGGATGGGCAACAATACCACTGGGAGCTGAGACGCCAAGAGGCCAACATAAGAAATGGCCACTGAAAAAGGGAACAAGCGAGGAAAGAAGGGAGGGAGAAAACAGCCGGATTAAAAAGGGTAGATAAGATAGAAGGGAAGGTTGTGATTATCGGGCATTTCTCAGAAAGACACCATGAAATAAGGGCTAAGTCCTGTGTGGCTGAACCCCACAGAGGGCACAGATGATGGCAAAAGACAGGGGCTGCAGGAACTAGGGACTTAACATTTGGGATTTATGCAGGGGGTGTCACTGAAACTACTTTTGTTTTTGCTTTTTTTCCTGTGAGACAAGAGTCTCACTCTGTTGCCCAGGCTGGAGTGCAGTGTCATGATGTCGGCTCACTGCAACCTGCGTCTTCCAGGTTCAAGCGATTCTCAAGGCTGTCTCCCGAGCAGCTGGGATTATAGGTGTGTGCCACCGCGCCCGGCTAATTTTTCTATTTTTAGTAGAGATGGGGTTTCACCATGTTGGTCAGGCTGGTCTCGAACTCCTAGCCTCAAGTGATCCGCCTGTCTGAAAGTGCTGGGATTACAGGCATTAGCCACTGTGCCCAGCCTGAAAGTTTTTAAGCAGGAAAATAAGTGATCAAATTTGTGCTATTAAAAATAATTCTTATTGCTGGGCGCGGTGGCTCAAGCCTGTAATCCCAGCACTTTGGGAGGCCGAGGTGGGTGGATCACAAGGTCAGGAGATCGAGACCACGGTGAAACCCCGTCTCTACTAAAAATACAAAAAATTAGCCGGGCGCGGTGGCGGGCGCCTGTAGTCCCAGCTACTCAGGAGGCTGAGGCAGGAGAACAGCGGGAACCCGTTCTCCCGCCGGGAGAGCTTGCAGTGAGCCGAGATTGCCTCACTGCACTCCAGCCAGGGCTACAGAGCGAGACTCCGCCTCAAAAAAAAAAAAAAAAAAAAAAAAAAAGAGAGTACATCATGGCCATCCTAAAATGCCCCAAAGGCAAACAGGTGGCAGTGAGATTTTCAGAGCCTGGAGGAATACATTCTACACTTAAACAAGGAGTTGTCTCTAAGAGGTACGATTCTGAGAGGCTGAAATTAGCCCATATATTCTAACATATATATAGAATGTAATCTGTTACATTCTCACAGATCTAAGAGATGGAAAGCTTCCTACATTTATCTAAGCCCAGATATTCCCTTTTTCCTTCAAAATTCCCTTCACATCTCTCAGAATTGTCTTGAGACATGCTCTTTTAAGAAATAGCATCATTCAAAAATGGAGAGACTATACTGAAGCATGGAATTCTGCCTTCCCCATTTCCTATCCCTTAATCTGGGTCTTACTTCCATCAAGGATGAGGTAGAAGTAATTTTAACATGTGTCTGACATGGCACAGGGTAGTCACATGAATCCAATTTAGTAAATTATGTAAAAGTACTTTGTGAACAGCAGAGCTCTATAAAAAGTAGTAATAGGCTGGGTGTGGTGGCTCACACCTGTAATCCTAGCACTTTGAGAGACTGAGGCAGGCTTGAGCCCAGGAGTTCTGGACCAGCCTGGGCAACATGACAAAACCCCATCTCTACAAAAAATGCACAAGTTAGTGGGCATTGTGGAAGGTGCCTATAGTCTTAGCTACTTGGGAGGCTGAGGTGGGAGGATCACTTGAGTCCAGGAGGTTGAAGCTGTGGTGAGCCGTGATGGTGCCACTGCATTCCAGCTAAGGAGGCAGAGTGAGACTCTGTCTCAAAAAAAAAAAAAAAAAAAAAAAGGTAGTAATAGTAGTATTACTACATTCTTTAATATTATCTACATACTTAATGTCATTTAAAAAAAAATGTCCGGCCAGGTGTGGTGGCTCATGCATGTAATCCTAGCACTCTGGAAGGCCGAAATGGGTGGATCACTTGAGGTAAGGAGTTCGAGACCAGCCTGGCCAACATGGTGAAACCCTGTCTCTACTAAAAATACAAAAATTAGCTGAGCATGGTGGTGTGTGCCTATAGTCCCAGCTACTTGGGAGGCTGAGGCAAAAGAATTGCTTGAACCCAGGAGGCAGGGCCTGCAGTGAGCCGAGATTATGCCATTGCACTCCAGCGTGGACAACAGAGCCAGACACCATCTTGGAAAAAGAAAAGAAATATCCACCATTAGCACTTCCACCTGAAAAGGAACTTTTACAGGTTAAAGTGCAAAAATTCTGATGGCAGGTATATAGGGGTAAGCTATTTTCTGTACTTTTCTCTCTATATAAAATATTTGAAAATTAAATTTTAGAAAACTTAAATGAAAAGAGAAAATAAATGCTTTCTAAAAGCTTGGCACTCTAGGTCCATCCATGACAACAGAGTTAGTATCAGCATCTTTAATATCACGAGAAGTCACTGTGAGCCTATTCTCCAAGTACTAGGTCAACATTCTTGAGAGAGGTAAAGCCCACCTTCAAAGTAGTGAAAGGCGGATCCTCCAGGGGAACTGGGAGGGGGCATGCCACGTTCAGGGCTGACCTGAAACACACAACCACAGTTACAGATCAGAAAAGACCAGTGAGACCTCTGTCAGATTTGTCTTAGACTTCAAGTCCTGGTTGAAGCTCATTTCCTTCCTAAAGCCCAACACAGCTACAGCATTCTCTATTACATACTATATCACTAAATTCTTCGTGTTTAGCCATATATTTGACACTTGATTACTGAGTTCAATTGTCCTTAGTGTTTTGTGTTTTTGCCTTTTCTCCATGAGTCAATTATATACTTCTTAAGGGCACCAACTGTCTTCCAGGCAAAATAGAATTTGGCACCCAACTGCTATGAAACACATACTTTATGACTATGAAATCACTTATAAATCTTATGTTGGGGACTAGCCTCAACACCACCCATAGGGTATTTGAAGTTTGGTGGCGACAAAGGAATGAGAAGAGACAAGTTAAGAGTTTATAAAGGTGGCAGCCAGGGGGCCAGAGGAAATCAGAGGCTGCAAAGGCCTAGAGTTTTGTTTTTTACACTATTTATTGAGTACAATCACTTAGATTTAAGAAGCAGATGTTTAGGGTGAAACGGTGAAAGGGAGGCAGTGTGTCATATGTGTCATCTACAGTAGTGGCAGTTTAAATGAATTTTTTTGTGTGTTTAAACAGTATATTTTTAACTTATTGGAGAGTAGTTAAGTGCGAGCGTGCTTAACTAGGAGTCTGTATGTTTGGCCATATTTTAATGTTTTAAAGGAGTGTTTTTTTTTTTTAAACACAGTGTTTACGGATAAGAAAGTAAGTCCTGCTCAGAGTATGGGAACATAACGGCGATAAGAAGGCTTTTTTTTTTTAAAAGGCCTTTTGTGGCTTTTTACACCTTACTGTTTTATATTTTTACGGCCAGTTTATACAGGCTCTCTATAAGCCTTTCCCCCAACATCTTAAGAGGGACAAGACAAGTCTGTATTAAAGAGAATTCTAGTGAAACATTTCACATTACTTAAGTTTACTCCAACTACAAAGAAGAGGGATTTTCTTTGCAGGGGAGCTTAACAGGGTCTTTCTCCTCTGCTCTTTCCCCAGTAGCCCAGGCCCACCTGAGAGATGCTGGACACACTGCTGGTTTTCCTCTTCAGGGTACCCTCCTGACAGACAGTCAGCAGATTGCTGGGGAGGATGGAGCGGAAGTCATTAAAGGAACGCCTTCGAACACCTTCAAGCTCTTCTGGGACACGGAGGGAATGAGGAGGGATTTTTGGAAAGAGCTTTGAGAGGAGAGACTCTTCCATGTTGCTGTAACGCCCAAATGCTCGCGAGATTCCTATCAGGCATGGGATAGCATGCTTGCAAAGGTATTCTAGAAGATCAAGTGAAAACATTACAATATGAGAAAGTATCCTGACAGAGTCATACGGTAAGTAGTCATACGGTAAGTACTAACTTGTAACATTGACTAAGATTTCACAATTCACCCACTAATAACTGTGAAGGTTCAAAATAAGCCACAATAATGAGGTCAACCCCAAGGGCTGGCCAGTGATATCTTCAACCTGTCATTAATAACTTCAGACTATGTCTTCAACACACCCAGCTGCCCTCTTTGGAAGGTCTTCATCTATTCATGGCACATCCAAATCAATAACATAGCTAGGTCATATTATCAAGTACCTTGACTCTAGTTAATACATTTATTCCTCTTAGAAGCATATCGGTAGCCTTACAATACAGAAAAAATGACCTTTGGAAGTCAACTAATCTACCCACAGATGTTACCAGTGAAGAAACTGGGGCCCATAAGGGTGAAGTTACTTGTCCAAGGTGACCCAGCATCTATATAGCAGAGCAATGCGCATGACCCCACGTGGCCTCTGAGGATACTTACACACAACAAATCAAACTAAAATAGGAAGGTTTTCTCCCATCATATACATTAGGTACCCAACAACAGAAAAGACTGGAGAAAAGCAAGCGAAAGAGTAACCACAAAACCATTTTAAGAAAAACGTTAAGGATACTTGTACCTTTGTCTTGAATCTCCAAGGCCTGGCACATCCCCAAGAGGACATGCAAAACCTGCAAAAGCGCTTCTAAAATCTGCAATAGTCAAGGAAATAAGAAAACAAACAAACATAAACAAAATTAGGTAAATATCACAAAACTAAGTCAAAATTACAAGGCACTTCAGACATTATCTTAACCAGCCCCATATCTGATACATCCCTCCACAATGACCGTGCCAAGTGGCCAACCAGCTGACTTTCCAGGGACAAAACCCTCACTCTCTGGGCTGGTTCAGAGTTCCTCCCAACACTGGGCCAATGTTGTCCTCCTGGGGCTTGTACCTACCAGCCCTTGGGGCTACTTTTTCCTTTATTGACATATTCTGTAACAGTATGGCTAATTTCTTGTATTTTTAGTACAGATGGGGTTTTACCATATTAGCCAGGCTGGTCTCAAACTCCTGACCTCAGGTGATCCACCCGCCTCAGTCTCCCAAAGTGCTGGGATACAGGCGTGAGCCACCACACCCAGCCCATAATTTTTTAAGTTAAGAATTGCTTTTTGTCCTGGCGGGGTGGCTCATGTCTAAAATCCCAGCTCTTTGGGAGGCTGAAGCGGGTGGATTAGTTGAACTCAAGAGTTCAAGACCAGCCTGGGCAAAGTATCGAAACTCTGTCTCTACAAAATATACAAAAATTAGCCAGGTGTGGTGGTGCGTGCCTGTGGTCCCAAATACTCAAGAGGCTGAGGTGTGAGGGCCACTTGAGCCCGGAGGGCTGAGAATGGAGTGGGCCAAGATCAGTGCAGGGGTTCAATCATAGCTCATTGGAGCCTCAAACTCCTGGACTCAAGCAATCCTCCTGCCTCAGCCTCCTGAGTAGCTGGGATTACAGGCATGTGTCACTATGCCCAGCTAATTTTTTTTTTTTTTTTTTTTTTTTTTTATATTTTGAGTTCTAGGGTACATGTGCATAATGTGCAGGTTTGTTACATATGTATTCCCAGCTAATTTTTATTTTTATTTTTGTAGGGATGGGTTTCGCTATGTTGCCCAAACTGGTCTCAAACTCCTGGGCTCAAGTGATCCTCCTGCCTCAGCCTCCCAGAACTTGGGATTACAGGTGTGAGCCACCATGCATAACAACGAGCTTATAAATGAGGAAGATACCTAAGTCTTTTTTCGCACCTGCTTCTCCTAAACTATGTAATCTCTACCAACGTAGTTGGTATTTTTTATCTTTCATGTATTCCTACAAAAACTCATGGTATTAGCTTTAGCTCATTGTACAAATCTGTGATTCCCAGCTTTGTGCCTTCTACAAATGAAATAAACTTGCTTTCCAGATATTCATTCACAGCACTAGCTTGTTTTGCTCCAATGATAGGAGGGTCTTGCTGGGCCGATACCTCACTGATAACCCTTTGGGACAGTCCTTCAGGCAGTTCTGCAAACCCTCCAAACCATTTGGCCCTCAGCCCATATAATTGGTCCAGGATGTCAGGAAAGGTGCTTGTCTAAAGCCTTTATGAAGATCCACTACACTGCAACAACTTCATTTCTCTCAACCACTCTTCTTAGAAAACCCAGGCAAAGAAAAAATGAAGTTGGTGTGACATGACTTGTTCATAACCAAGTCAAATCTCTTACATTTTCCTAATATTAAACAATGCCGAATACTCTATGAAAGCCTGGAAAGCAATACTTTTTCCATTTTATTTATTTATTTTATTTTATTTATTTATTTATTTATTTTGAGACCGAGTCTCACTCTGTTGCCCAGGCTGGAGTGCAGTGGCATGATCTCAGCTCGCTGCAACCTCTGCCTCCCGGGTTCAAGTGATTCTCATGCCTCAGCCTCCTGAGCAGCTGGGATTACAGGCTCCTGCCACCACACCTGGCTAATTTTTGCATTTTTAGTAGAGACAGGGTTTCCCCCTGTTGGCCAGGCTGGTCTCAAACTCCTGACCTCAGTGATCCACCTGCCTCAGCATCCCAAAGTGCTGGGATTATAGGCCTGAGCCACCACACCCACCCACATTTTCCATTTTATATGTTAAAGTCATGTTATCACCTTTGGTGTTGACCTCTTTATTCTGATAAATTATATTAACAGAAAAGCCTTTAATGTTCAACTTTTAAATAAAAACACATAATTCTAACATATTTAATTATATCTTTTTTTTTTTTTTTTTTTTTTTTTTTTTTGAGACGGAGTCTCACTCTGTCGCCCGGGCTGGAGTACAGTGGCCGGATCTCAGCTCACTGCAAGCTCCGCCTCCCGGGTTTACGTCATTCTCCTGCCTCAGCCTTCCGAGTAGCTGGGACTATAGGCGCCCGCCACCTCGCCCGGCTAGTTTTTTGTATTTTTTTAGTAGAGACGGGGTTTCACTGTGTTAGCCAGGATGGTCTCGATCTCCTGGCCTCGTGATCCGCCCGTCTCGGCCTCCCAAAGTGCTGGGATTACAGGCTTGAGCCACCGCGCCCGGCCATTTAATTATATCTTTAGCCAACCTACAAATAAATGAAGAATCTAAATTAGTCAAAATACATCACTAACTGGGAACATTTAGAATGCAGACAAGCAACTAGGCACTGCTTGGAAGAACCTAGAATACCAGCATACAAAAACTAACTTTCTAAGCGATAAATCTAAGAAGAAGTTGTATGATTATATTCTTTGCTTAAAGAAGAGGAAAGTATGAAATACATGTTTGTAACATTTCTATCAAAATTAACAAAATCTAAAGAAAGTCTGTGCCCTTAAAGATAAAAGCTTCAGCTACCTAGAAGATTCTCTTCTAGCTGGGCACAGTGGCTCACACCTATAATCCCAGTATTCTGGGAGGTCAAGGCAGGAGGATCGCTTGAGGCCCAGAGTTCAAGACCAGCCTGGGCAACGTGGCCAAATCTCGTCTCTACAAAAAATACAAAACAAATTAGCTGGCGTGATGGTGCACGCCTATAGTCTCAGCTTCTTGGGAGTCTGAGGAGGGAGGCTGGCTTGAGGAGGAAGGTGGAGGTTGCAGTGAGACAAGGTCATGCCACTGCACTCCAGCCTGGATGACAGAGCAAGACTCTGTCTCAAAAAAACAAAAGAAAAGAAAATGATCTTCTATGAATGACTTCAATCCCCAACAAAGAGCAAGAAAAATGAGCTGCCTCTGCCTTTTTCTGCCGCCTACCTTACACGACTTTCTGAAAAGCTGAAAGGGAGAGTGCTGCTCATGTCTCTGCAGCGCCTGCCCTTCATTAGAAAAAAGAAAAAGAAAAAAAAAGAAAAGTTGAATGAGATAAGACTCATGAGATCCTAAAGAGTACTGAAAGACCTAAACATGTCTTAGGTCTGCTATGAACAGGATGAAACAGATAAATATCAAAAAGCAATCTGGTCACATTTCACATTTTTAAAATCTTTTCATCACTTTGGGACTCTATTCAATCTAATAGAAATGCACACCAAATCAACACATGCTTACCTCATCCCTGAGTGAAGGATCCCTATAGGCCACATCAGACAGCAGAGTTACCAAGCAGAAGCTGAAGCTCTCTGCAACTGGGAGGGCACCTGGAAGATGTAAAAACAGTAATCAGATAACCAGGAACCAGATACTGGGTCACACCTCTGGCCATCCAACTCAGTATATTCCCTCTCACCATGACCTGACAAGGGACCAGTTTACAGCAGCTCCCCTCCTTGAGACAAGTCTCAAAAGAACAGCTATGGGCCCAATGAGTTTGCTGAGAAACACCCCTACCATTCCTTTATGTAAATGTTTTGGTTCAATAAACTTAAATGTTTCCTGAGCCAATAGCTAGTGTGAGATAACAGAGCCTCTCAACGTGACGGATTCAACTTTTTATTCCCTAAGTAAATGTGAGAAATCACCAAAAAATTTAAAAATAATAATAATAAAATTTAAAAAAAAAACACTTGGCTGGGCGAAGTAGCTCACACCTATAATCCCAGCACTTCTGGGGGGCCAAGGCAGAGAGATCACCTGAGGTCAGGAGTTCGAGACCAGCCTGGCCAACCTGGTGAAACCCCGTCTCTACTAAAAATACAAAAATCAGCTGGGTGCAGTGGCATACACCTATCCCAGCCACTTGGGAGGCTGAGGCAGGAGAATCGCTTGAAGCCAGGAGGTGGAGGTTGCAATGAGCTGAGATCGCACCACTGTACTCCAGCCTGGGTGACAGAATGAGTTGTCATCTCAAAAATAAAAAATTAATCAATTTTGAATATTGAATTAAGGACAAAAGAGTATCCATTATTTAATGGATATATTCATAGTACATGACAGAAGACTTACATTTCTACTCCAACACCTTTTTTTGAGACGGAGTCTTGCTCTGTCACCCAGGCTGGAGTGCAGTGGCAGGATCTCAGCTCACTGCAAGCTCCGCCTCCCGGGTTTACGCCGTTCTCCTGCCTCAGCCTCCCGAGTAGCTGGGACTACAGGCGCCCGCCACCTCGCCCGGCTAGTTTTTTTTGTATTTTTTAGTAGAGACGGGGTTTCACCGTGTTAGCCGGGATCGTCTCTCGATCTCCTGGCCTCGTGATCCGCCCGTCTCGGCCTCCCAAAGTGCTGGGATTACAGGCTTGAGCCACCGCGCCCGGCTTTTTATTTTTTTTTATTTTTATTTTTATTTTTTTTCAACACCTAAAATTTTAAAGTGCAGCTCTAGGTTATTCTCAAACTTGAATGTGCCCATGCCCAGCCTAAAATTTGACTTTTTAGTAATGATGCTCTATTTAATTTGTAGTCTATCAAATTGCACGACAGACTGGGTGCGGTGGCTCACGCCTATAGTGCTAGCACTTTAGGAGGCCGAGGAAGGCAGACCACTTGAGGCCAGGAGTTCAAGACCAGCCCAGCCAACATGGCAAAATTCTGTCTCTACCGAAGATACAAAAATTAGCCAGGCATGGTGGTGCATGCCTGTAATCCCAGGTACTGGGGCGGCTGAGGCACGAGAATTGCTTGAACCCAGGAGGTGGAGGTTGCAGTGAACCGAGGTCAGGCCACTGCACTCCAGCTTGGAGTGCAGACAGAGTGACACTCTGTCTCAAAACACAAAAAAGAAACAAAATCCTAACAAATTGCAGGATACACGCATAATTTGGGATCTGTCAGTTTTAGGCATGTTACCAGAAATGATGAAAACCCAAAGGTCAAGAGGAATATAGGCACAAACAGAATGTTTTTTAATTTTTATTTCGGGTTCAGGGGTACATGTGCAGTTTTGTTATACAGGTAAACTGCATGTTACAGGGATTTGGTGTACAGATTATTTCATCATCCCCGTAGTAAGTATAGTACCCAAAAAGTAGTTTTCCCATCCTCACCTTCCTCCTACTCTCCACTCTTAAGTAGGCCTCAGTGTCTGCTGTTCCTTCTGTATTCATATGTACTCGATGTTTAGATCCCACTTATAAGTGAGAACATGCAGCGTCTGGTTTCCTGTTCCTGTGCTAATTCTCCCATAATGGTCTCCAGCTCCATCCATGTTGCTACAAAAGACATGATCTCGGCCGGGCACAGTGGCCTCACACTTGTAATCCCGGCACTTTGGAAGGCTGAGGCAGGCAAATCACTTGAGGCCAGGAGTTCGAGACCAGCCAAGCCAACATGGCAAACCCCATCTCCACTATAAATCTTAAAAATTAGCTGGGCGTAGTGGCACATGCCTATAATCTCAGCTACTTGGGAGGCTGAGACACAAGAACCGCTTGAACCTGGGAGGCAGAGGTTGCAGTGAGCAGAGATCGCACCACTGTACTCCAGGCTGGGTGACACAGCGAGACTCTGTCTCAAAAAAAGATAAAATAAAAAATAAAAGGACATGATCTTGTTTTTGTTTTTTTTTTTTTTTTTTTTTTTTTTTTTTGAGACGGAGTCTCACTCTGTCGCCCAGGCTGGAGTGCAGTGGCCGGATCTCAGCTCACTGCAAGCTCCGCCTCCCTGGTTTACGCCATTCTCCTGCCTCAGCCTCCCGAGTAGCTGGGACTACAGGCACCCACCACCTCGCCCGGCTAGTTTTTTGTATTTTTTAGTAGAGACGGGGTTTCACTGTGTTAGCCAGGATGGTCTCGATCTCCTGACCTCGTGATCCGCCCGTCTCGGCCTCCCAAAGTGCTGGGATTACAGGCTTGAGCCACCCCGCCTGGCCGATCTTGTTCTTTTTTTATGGCTACACAGTACTCCATGGTACACATACCACATTTTCTTTATCTAGTCTTCCATTGACGGGCATTTAGGTTGATTCCTTATCTTTGTTATTGTGAATATTGCTGTAATAAACATACTTATGCATGTATCTTTACAGCAGGATGATTTACATTCCTTTGAGTATGTACCCAATAATGGGATTGCTGGGTCAAATGGTAATTCTGTTTTAAGTTCTTTCAGAAATTGCCAAACTGCATTCCACAATGGCTGAACTAATTTATATTCACACTAGCAGTGTACAAGTGTTCCCTTTTCTCCACAACCTCACCAGCATCTGTTATTTCTTGACTTTCTAATAATAGCCATTCTGACTGGTGTGAGATGGTATCTCATTGCAATTTTGATTTGCATTTCTCTGATTATTAGCATCAGATGATGAGCATATTTTTCATATATTTATTGGCCACTTGTATGTCTTCTTTTGAAAAGTGTCTATTTGTCCTTCGCTCACCTTTTAATGGGGTTGTTTTTTGCTTGTAAATTTAAGTTCCTCATAGATTCTGGACATTAGACTTTTGCATAGTTTGCAAATATTCTCTTTCATTCTTTTTTTTTTTTTTCGAGATGGAGTCTCGCTCTGTTGTTGCCCAGGCTGGAGTGCAGTGGCATGTCTTGGCTCACTGCAACCTCCACCTCCTGGGTTCAAACGATTCTTCTGCCTCAGCCTTCCGAGTAGCTGGGCCTACAGGCACACACCACCATGCTCGGCTAATTTTTGTATTTTTTAGTAGAGATGGAGTTTCACCATATTGGCCAGGCTGGCCTTGAACTCCTGACCTCGTGATCCACCTGCCTCGGCCTCCCGAAGTGCTGGGATTATAGGCATAAGCCACCGTGCCTGGCTGACCCAGACTAGTCTTAAACTCCTGAGCGCAAACGATCTGCCCACTTCGGCCTCCCAAAGAGCTAGAATTACAGGAGTGAGCCACCATACCGGCCAATTTATTCCGTTTCTAAAGGTGCAAAGTTTAACTGCAACTTAGAAACAAAGTGATGAAACCATTTACAGTGAACATTGCTGTTGCGTCCCAACCTCCATCTCACCCTTTTTGAGCAGCAGCAGTATAATCTGGAAAACTGACCTCACTCCAGGAGTGAGCCTATAAATTCTAAGGGTAACAGTGACTGATTTGGGGATGGGCAGGTAACCCAATTCTGGCCAATGAGACATGAGAAAAGGTTCTTGAAGGTCTCAACAAGAATGAGCAAGAATGCTCAGTCTCAGAAGAATGCAAGGGAAAGCTGGCCTGCCCAGGCCCACCTTCTCCCCAACTCATCCATGGGCTGTGGCCAACACATGGATGTAAGCTCAGCCCACAATGCTGCAGGCAGTTAGTTGTTTGACAGCCAGAAGTGAGACAAGACGCATCTGATGTATCAGTATGAATAAACACTTGATCCTACAGACACTGAATATGTATATTTTCTTTTATACTCAGGGAAAACATTATATACTATTACCTCTGCCTTTCCGAGCTGTGCTTTCTTCTACCCAATACACTTTTGGAAGACCTTTGAGAAGTCGCAGAAGGTAAGGAACCACACAATCTTTGTGCTAAAAAATAAGAAGAAGAAGAAGAAATTAGATTTAATAAAATAAGTGATTGGTAGCTTTTTAGCCCAGATTAAGCCCAAAGCAAAGCATATCCACATCCTAATCATCTCAGAGATTCTCCAAGGATAATGTAAAGAGCATGTAAATTCACATGGCATCACTCCATTCCTGTTTTCACACTGCAGAGTCCAGAGGCTGTTTCATCAACCTGTACCACAGGAGCCTAAGGAAGGGTTCACACCTGCCTTCTGGAGCAGAGGGTCCAGCCTGCTCAGGCCTCCTCTGGGGGTTGGGCATCTCCAGAAGGTACATGTGTGTATGCACTCAAAGCTGTCTTCAGTGAGAATGGTTTAGACCCCCAAAATCCATCCAAGAGCCCCAGAATAAGATCCTAGGGATGGAGAGAAGCTCATAGTGTGGGCATCTCAACTGGGTGATGCTTTTTTCTGTTCATGTCCCTTGTCCATATTCCTTGCTTTTTTTTTTTTTTTTTTAATTTTCTACTTCATGTTTCCTCTTGCTCTTCTCAAGTTGAGCATCAGACTTTATAGCCAACATTAGCCCAGTGAAAAATTTTACTTTCCTCTAATTTCTGAACTAGCCAATCAACACCAATATACAGCTTCATAATCTTCCATCATTGGCTTTTGGAGCTATTTCCCTAATTACAGCTGTTCCAGTTAAGGATTAGTTGTGCTCCAGAGAAGAAGTGTGCTCTAGAGAAGAGGGGTACTATTTGACGTTTTGAAATGCTGACAAACTATGTGGTAGTTTTAAAAACATGGCTGCAGCCAGGCACAGTGGCTCACACCCGTAATCCTAGCACTTTGGGGGACCCAGGCGGGTGGATCACTTGAGCTCAGGAATTCAAGACCTGGCTGGCCAACATGGCAAAATCACGTCTCTACTAAAAATACAAGTATTAGCTGGGTGCAGTGGCACATTCCTGTAGTCCCAGCTACTCGGGAGGCTGAGGTGGGAAGATTGCTTGAGCATGGGAGGTGAAGGCTTCAGTAAGTCGAGATTGTGCCACTGCACTCCAGCCTGGGCGAGAGTGAAATCCTGTCTCAAAAAAAAAATTAAAACATAAAAACATGGCAGACAGTGGCCGGGCATGGTGGCTCACACCTGTAACCCCAGCACTTTGGGAGGCCGAGGTGGGCAAATCATGAAGTCAGGAGATCGAGACTATCCTGGCTAACACCGTGAAACCCCATCTCTACTGAAAACACAAAAAATTAGCCGGGCATGGTTGTGGGCACCTGCACCTGTATTCCCGGCTACTGGGGAGGCTGAGGCATGAGAATGGCATAAGTAAACACGGGAGGCGGAGCTTGCAGTGAGCCTAGATGGCGCCACTGCACTCCAGCCTGGGCGACACAGCGAGACTCTGTCTCAGAAAAATAAAACAAAACAAAACATAACATGGCAGAAAGCACGCAGCTTCCACCTGGTTCTTTTTCAGGACATTTGTCCTGGAACCTAGACACTATACCATGATAAGACCCATGAATGAGACTTCAGGTGATTCCAGCCCCCAGCTTTTGAGCCACCCAACTGACGCTAAATGGAGTCAATTGAGCCCTGTTTAAATTGCAGATTCATGAATCAAAGAAAACAATGTATTAAGCACTAAGTTTGGGGGGAGCTTGTTATACCATAACAGATAAACAAAAACAAAGAACTTTATCAAAAACAAAACAGTTTTTTCTCTAGACCATAAAAAGGAACTGGCTAAGACATCAGTTGAGGATCCTAGTGTACTGACAGGAACAAAACTCCATAAGGCCTGAACCACATGGCCTCCTGCAGAGGAAGTGGCTCCAGGTGGCTTTTCTATATAAACTGTGATGACATTAGCAGTACAGGGTGAGTAAAACCACCTCAGCTCCTCTGGCCACAGCTGCTACCATGGCAGCCCACTGCTGGGACCGGAAGGAGGTTAATGCACAGCCCATCCTAGAGGGAAGCAAGGAATATAAGCACCAGGTAAACCAAGGTGGTCCCTAGGGCTTTCTCAGGGGGCTGGCAAAGCATGCTAGGCTTCTCTCCTAGTATATATGAGGCCAGTGGGCTGCCCTGGACATACAGGCAAACTCTATGGTCCAAGGGACAACGTCACATGCCACCTGGGACCCTGCTAGTCCTTACCCAGAACCTGAATGACACCAAAAGTAACTTGTGCTCATCTATTCGTTGTCATCTTAAGAAGTCTAATACAAGTACGATACTTTCAGGACTTACAAGTAAATCTATAAAGAAATGTGTTTGTCAAAGATATTATCAAGTAATCCACATTTGAACAACAATAGTTTCTTAAAAAAATTTTTTAAATTCTTTTTTGCCCTTTATAATTCATTTTATATTTATGTAGGATATGGTAAACAGAAAAAGTAAAAATGGTTTTCTTTCTTTTCACGTTTATAAATAAACAGGTAAGCTGGGTACGGTGGCACATGCCTGTAATCCCAGCACTTTGGGAGGCCTAGGCATGAGGATCACTTGAGACCAGGGTTGGAGATCAACCTAGCATATGGAGATAACCTATAGGCAACATAGCAAGACTCTCATTTCTACAGAAAATTTAAAAATCATACCCATGACTATAAACCCAGCTGCTCAGGAGGCTGAGATGGGAGAATCCCTTGAGCCCAGGAGTTCAAGGCTGCATTAAATAATGACTGTGCCACTGCACTCCAGCCTAGGCGATAGAGTGACACTCTGTTTCTAAGAATAAATAAACAAATACATAGCAGAAGAAAAGCCAAAATGCAGCTTATGTATCTAATTTTGGTTTTTTATGTAACCTTGATCAGGTAACCTATTTAATTACTAAAATACTGCTCTATAATTAAAATTCTTATTTTTTTCAAATGTATAAATACTGTCAAAATATTAACGCTTATTAGAGCAAAATTTCCAGGAGACGGAAGCAACCTTTTCTAGATAAATATTCAAATGTCTAACATCTTTATTTACCTAACACAGCATAATTAACTTGGAATTTAGAAATAGTTTCTAGTAATGATAAAAATAAATACATAAATAAAAGATTCAATATCCAATGATCAATCGTTTCAATTAGCTTTGATAAATATAAAAATATAGTCTCAAAAAACAAACAAAAACAAAAAAAAATACACACACAAAACAGTCACATTATTTTTTCGTTGGAGCTACAGGGCTAGTTTTTAAGTCTCTATTAAAAGGTACATTGAGACCAGGCATGATGGCTCACACGTGGTTCATGCTTGTAATCCTAACACTTTGGGAAGCAGAGGCGGGCAGATCACCTGAGGTCAAGAGCTTAAGACCAGCCTGCCGAACATGGAGAAACCCCGTCTCTACTAAAAATACAAAAAAATGAGCCGGGAGTGGTGGCTGGCACCCGTAATCCCAGCTACTCAGGAGGTTGAGGCAGGAGAATCACTTGAACCCCGGAGGCGGGGGTTGCAGTGAGCCAACACTGCACCACTGCACTCCAGCCTGGGCAACAGAGCGAGACTCCATCTCAAAGAAAAAAAAAGAAGATACAATGATACATACTCTACAAGTTTATATACATAATCACAATTTTGAAAAAGACATTATATCAAAATTACCTAAAATGATTTTGTCCTTTTGGAAGGAGAAATACAGTACCCCTGAGTCTGAATGATGAGCTTGAAAACCAAACCTATCCTGGAAGGCACACAATTACTTCTCAAACCATTTTGACTTACTCTGTGGCACATAATAACAAACAAACAAAAACCACTTTTTTTTACAACATAATATATACACATAATTCCAAAAAACTCAAATTTTCTAAGAAGGTTTACATTTGGAAGTCTCACTTCCACCTTGTCCTACCCTCCTCACTAACCACTTTAATTAGGTTCAAATGCATTCTTCTAGTAATGTTTTAGGTAAATATAAGCAGATACAAACTTAAATGCTCACTACACCCCTATTTACAATGAAGAAACTTTTAATTTCATGAAGACTTACCTGGAGATCAGATTCAATCAGAAAAATGCCCAATGCAATCACTGCATCTCTCCGTCTTTCATCTAACTGGAAGATCCCATGGAAATCCACTGGACACATGCAAAGAAGCTTTTGGACCTAGAAAATAAGACCCCCCAAAAACAGCTCCAGAAAACAGAAAACCACATTCAAAGTAAAGCAAGCTGAGTACAGTGTCACATGCCTGTAGTCCCAGCTATCTAGGAGGCTGAGGTGGAAGGATAGCTTGAGTTGGGAGTTTGAGACTAGCCTGGCCAACACAGTGAGACCCTATCTCTTAAATAAATAAAAATAAAAAATAGGCCAGACGCAGTGGCTCATACCTGTAATCCCAACCCTTTGGGAGGCCAAGACAGGTGGATTACCTGAGGTCAGGAGCTCGAGACCAGCCTGGCCAACATGGTGAAACCCCGTCTCTACTAAAAATAC
This sequence comes from Macaca thibetana thibetana, assembly GCF_024542745.1. NCBI lineage: Eukaryota > Metazoa > Chordata > Mammalia > Primates > Cercopithecidae > Macaca > Macaca thibetana. The sequence continues at coordinate 30,849,220 of NC_065587.1, forward strand.
AAAAATTAGCCAGGCGTGGTGGCATGCGCCTGTCGTCCCAGCTACTCGGGAGGCTGAGGCAGAAGAATCACTTGAACCCAGGAGACAGAGGTTGCAGTGAGCCAAGATCGTGCCACTGCACTGCAGCCTGGGTGACACAGCAAAACTCTGTCTCAAAAACAAACAAACAAACATACAAAAAACAAACAAAAAAACACTACCATAAACCCCAAAGAGTCCATGTAACCAATAAGTCATAATTATTTTTTAGTTAAAAGATCACAGGACATCTCCAGCTGCTGAAACGATTGTACACATGCCCCTCAAAACACATAAACTCTGAGTAATATGAGCTAAGGGTTAAAACTATATATACTCAGAGGGGGTAAGACACAATGGCTAAAGTTTGCATTTTGGTGTTAGGACAGTCTAAGTGGGTGTCCCCACCTCCTGACCACGAACAGTTTACCTAAACCAACCTGCAGTAACAATGCCTCACTGACTCTTTTAAAAAATCAAATGTGGCAGGGCGCAGCGGCTCACACCTGTAATTCCAGCATTTTGGTAGGCCGAGGAGGACAGATCATGAGGTCAGAAGTTTGAGACCAGCCTGGCCAACATGGTGAAACCCCGTCTCTACTAAATACAAAAAGTAGTCGGGCATGGTGGCGAGCACCTGTAATCCCAACTACTCGGGAGGCTGAGGCAGGAGAATTGCCTGAACCCAGAAAGTGGAGGTTGCAGTGAGCTGAGATAGCACCACTGCACTCTCCAGCCTGGGTGACAGAAGGAGACTCCGTCTCAAAAAAAAAAAAACCGGCCAGGTACGGTGGCTCAAGCCTGTAATCCCAACACTTTGGGAGGCCAAGACAGGCGGATCATAAGGTCAGGAGATCGAGACCATCCTGGTGAACACGGTGAAACCTCGTCTCTACCAAAAAAATACAAAAAACTAGCAGGGCAAGGTGGCGGGTGCCTGTAGTCCCAGCTACTCGGGAGGCTGAGGCAGGACAATGGCGTAAACCCGGGAGGCGGAGCTTGCAGTGAACTGAGATCTGGCCACAGCACTCCAGCCTGGGCAACAGAGCGAGACTCTGTCTCAAAAAAAAAAAAAAAAAAAATTCAAATGTGTGAATCAGCTAGGACTGAACACAGCACATATTAAGTGCTCAATAAACATTATCTATTGTTACTGCATATGCTATAATAGTGGCCAGTGGAAGGCAAAAGCAGGCAATGAGATTCAAAGAATGCTGACTAATGAGTCAACACTGAAGCAGAGGGAAGAAGTGGCCCTATCAAAGCCTATGTACTTTGCTCTGTCCTGTGCAATACTTTATCAATACCCTGTACTAAAACACAGAAGATACACTCCACTACAAACCTGGCAGATGAAACTAATGTGCTAGAAGACAGCACAGAGACTTGAAAAATCGTCAAAATTGGCATAACATCATTATTTCTCCAACAATAGTGCCTGAAAGACAACTTTTGATAATGTGATCAGGGAGGACCTCTCTAAGAAGGTTCCTCAAATTGGGATCTGATCAAGGAAGCCAGAACAGGAAAGGCTGCTGCTGCAGCAGCACAGTGGAAAAGAGGAAGCAAGGAGGCCCAGGAGTTCAGGCCCAGGCAGAGAAGGTCCCCAGAGGGCCCCACAGGCCAGGTCAGAAGCCTGAATTGTACACTAATAACAAATACATGGAGGCCTTAGGGCATCAAGTTCAGAACTGAAATCTAGAAGAATCCCTCTGGCTGATGCACAGAAAATGGATTTTGGAGGACAAGAGTGAAAACAGAGAGACAGGTGAGGAGAGCTCTGCAGTAGCCGAGGCAAAGATGGTAGCATGGTAACAATCGACGAGTACAGACAGAAACAGACCAGTTCAGGATATGTTTTGGAGGAAGAGTTAACAGGGCTTGATGATGGACAGGATATAGAAGCAAGGGAAAGATTACTTTAGCTGCCTCTTTACCACACTAGAACGTATCCAGGCTAGGTGCATGGCTCATGCCTGTAATCCCAGCACTTTGGAAGGCTGAGGCAGGAGGATCACTTGAGCCCAGGAGTGAGACCAGCCTGGGCAACATAGTAAGACCCTGTCTCTACAAAAGATGACAAAATTAATCAGCTATTGTCAGAGGTGTGTGAACCAGAGCAACTCCATCCTGAATAGGGGCTGGGTAAAATGAGGCTGAGACCTACTGGGCTACATTCCCAGACAGTTCAGGCGTTCTAAGTCACAGGGTGAGACAGGAGGTCAGCACAAAATACAAGTCATAAAGACCTTGCTGACAAAACAGGCTGCAGCAAAGAAGCCCGCTAAAACCACCAAAACCAAGATGACTGGTCTCGAACTCCTGATCTCAGGTGATCCACCTACCTCGGCCTCCCAGAGTGCTGAGATTACAGGCATGAGCCACCGCGCCCAGCCACCAAGGCTTTCTTTTTCACATACAGCATAAGAATGGATTTCCTCTCTCAGGCCAGGTGCTCTGGGTTGGGCTCTAACAATATCCCAGGATCAGAATTCAGCATCATCAATACAGTTTAGCCATACTGCCAGGGCAGGTGTCACCCTACCAGTAGAAAGAACTGAAGGCAGCATTTTTTACCATCCTCAATTCCTCTAGACTGCCAGGGCCTCCTCTCCTTCAAATGCCCAGAGGGGCTCTGGGGTACTCTGACTTCAGACTTTCCTCCCCTATCTCCATCCAACTAAAAACATTTAAAGGCCGGGCGCGGTGGCTCAAGCCTGTAATCCCAGCACTTTGGGAGGCCGAGACGGGTGGATCACGAGGTCAGGAGATCGAGACCATCCTGGCTAACACAATGAAACCCCGTCTCTACTAAAAAATACAAAAAACTAGCCGGGCAAGGTGGCGGGTGCCTGTAGTCCCAGCTACTCGGGAGGCTGAGGCAGGAGAATGGCGGGAACCCGGGAGGCGGAGCTTGTAGTGAGCTGAGATCCGGCCACTGCACTCCAGCCTGGGTGACAGAGCGAGACTCGGCCTCAAAAAAAAAAAAAAAAAAAAAAAAAAAAACATTTAAATAGAAATCATCTGTGACCATTCAGAAATTACTCTAAAAGCTAGGCACAGCTTTAAATGTGAAGCAAAGATACCAAAAAGAACAACTAACTCAGAGACCCATGTAATGATTCCATGATTTAAGCACTACACTGGCATGCCATGTTTAGGCAGAATAATGGCACCTCAAAGATGTCCACACCCTCAATCCCCCAGAATCTGTGAATATGTTACTTTACATGGCAAAAGAGACCTTCCAGATGTAATTAAATTAAGAACCTTGAAAAGGAGGGATTATCCTGGATTATTTAGATAGGCCCAGGGCAATCGCAAAGGTCATTAAAAGAAGAGATAGACAGAAGAAGGGGTCAGAGTGATGTGAGATGGGGGCTTGGCCAACCATTGCTCCCTTTGAAGATGAAGGAAGGGGCCAGAAATCAAGGAATGTGGGCAGCTCTAGGAGCTGTAAAAGGCTTGGAAATGATGGTTGGGTGCAGTGGCTCATACCTGTAATCCCAGCACTTCGGGAGGCCGAAGTGGGCAGATCACCTGAGGTTAGGAGTTCAAGACCAGCCTGGCCAACATGGTGAAATCCCATCTCTACTAAAAATACAAAAATTAGCCAGGCATGGTGGTAAGCCCCATGACAGGCACCTGTAGTCCCAGCTACTCAGAAGGCTGAGGCAGGAGAATTGCTTGAACCCAGGAGGTAGAGGTTGCAGTGAGCTGAGATTGTGCCACTGCACTCCAGCCTGGGCAACAGAGCAAGACTCCATCTCAAAATATATATATATATTTTTAAAAATGAAAAAGGCTTGGAAATGAGTTCTCCCCTACGGTCTCTAGAAAGATATACAGCCCTGCCATCACCTTGATTTTAGTCCAGTGAAACATAGGTTGGGTTTTGGCCGGGCGCGGTGGCTCAAGCCTGTAATCCCAGCACTTTGGGAGGCCGAGGCGGGCGGATCACAAGGTCAGGAGATCGAGACCACAGTGAAACCCCGTCTCTACTAAAAATACAAAAAACTAGCCGGGCGCGGTGGCGGGCGCCTGTAGTCCCAGCTACTCAGGAGGCTGAGGCAGGAGAATGGCAGGAACCCGGGAGGCGGAGCTTGCAGTGAGCCGAGATTGCGCCACTGCACTCCAGCCTGGGCAACAGCGTGAGACTCCGTCTCAAAAAAAAAAAAAAAAAAAAAAAAAAAAAAAGAAACATAGGTTGGGTTTCTATCTACAGAACTGTAAAATTATAAATGTATGTTATTCTAACAACAAGTCTGTGGCAATTTATTTACAGTAGTAATAGGAAACTAATGTAATTGGTCACAGGTAATTAAACAAAACTCAAAGCCTGTTGGACTGCCTATAAAGAAAAGTATCAAACTGAATAATCAGATTACCGGCAAGAGGCGGGGCACAGTAGCTCACACCCGTAATCCCAGCACTTTGGGAGGTCGAGGCAGGCGGATCACATGAGGCCAGGAGTTCGAGACTATCCTGGCCAAAATGGCAAAACTCTATCTCTACTAAAAATACGAAAATTAGCTGGGTGTGGTGGCCAGGGCCTACCCAGCTACTCGGGAGGCTGAGGCACAAGAATTGCTTGAACCCGGGAGCCAAAGATAACAGTGAGACGAGATCGTGCCACTGCACTCCAGGCTGGGCCACAGAGCAAGACTCTGTCTCAAAAAAAAAAAAAAAAAAAAAAAAAAAAAAAAAAAATTACAGACAATATTTCCTTCTTTATTCTTTTCTGTATTTACCATATTTCTATAAAAAATATTGATAACTTTAAAATCAGAAAAAAATACAGGCAGGCATGGTGGCTGACGCCTGTAATCCCAGCAGTTTGGGAGGCTGAGGTGGGAGGGCTGCTTGAGCCCAGGAGGTCAAGACCAGGATATGCAACATGGCGAGACCCTGTCTCTACAAAAAAATTTAAAAATTAGCCAGGTGCGGTGGCATGCCCCTGTAGTCCTAGATGCTCAGGAGGCCAAGGAGGGAAGATTGCTAGAGGATTGCATGAGCCCAGGAGGTTGAGGCTGCAGTGAACTGTGATCACACTACCGCACTCCAGCTTGGGTGACAAAGCAAGACCCTATCTCCAAACAAAAAAAGAAAAAGAAAAGAAATACAGAATATACACAAGTTCAGGTGCTCCACTGATATGCTTACCTGAACTGCAGGCCTGAGGATCACTGACAACTCCCAAACATATGAAGAAGTGTAGGTATAGGGCTGGGAGAGGTTGCAGATGCAACCAGTAAATGTCCACTTTCAGGCAGGCCATGTTATTCTATCCCTGTTTTACAGGTTAGGCAACTAGGTCCAGATAAGTTAAGTGCATCTGAGGCAACAGGCTCCTAACCAGACCTTCCTTCTTATTTTGTCTCTTCCTACTCCAATATTTCCACTTCTGGTTCATATACTTTCAATGGTTCCCCATTGCCCAATGAACCCTCAGTGCACACTCCCAGTCCCAAAACTTCTCTCATAAACCCAGGCCGCTATGTATCAACTCTCATTTCTCCCTGCCTGGCCTTTTCCATGGTTTTGACCCATCTGAAACGTTTTGTTCAACCTGCTGTATCTCCCCTATAAAAATTCAACCCATCCTTCCAAGATCCATCTCAACTGTCTCAACGCCTCTCAAACATTTTCCAGACCTCAGCAACTTGACATAGTATCTCCCATCATACTTCTCAATAGCTCACATAGAACTCTGTATTTCTCAAGATAATCACCTTCCTGACATCTCAGAGTTACTTGTATACTTATCCTCTTACTGCAGAGAGGACTGTGACCTCCTCATCACTCCACTGCACCCTGCACATTTCAGAATTTTAACAACTACTTAGTGCAACTAAAGCGGCCAAGGTCACAGCATTTGATAAGGTGAGGAGGAAAGAAAAGAGGTAAGGGCTACTAGAAAGCAGGGTTTAACTACACTGTGATACTTGTCATATAGTCAGTACCAGGCACAGTGCTGGCATGCAGTTGACACTGAACAAGTTTCTGCTGCCTCACTGAATGAATGGAGGGATGGGTAGAAGAACTCTCAAATGAAGTAATATATAATGTACAATCACTCCCTCCCGAGTGTTACAATCCAGCAGAAGTTACAAAACTAATAAAAATGACACAACTAGCAAATAACACAAGTCAGAAACTAAATGACAGAGGGCCCTGAAAGCCTGGTGCAAAATACTCTTGGAAACTAGGACTCTTATGAGAAAGATATTTGAAGACTTGAACATGGGTCCTATAGAAATCGTCACACCCAGTTCTGGTGGGTGCCATTCTCCAAATAATGACAGCTAACACATATTGAGCATTTATCATGTGTTCATCTGTATTATCTTATTTAATCCTCACAACAGCTCATTAGGTAGCTATTATTAATCATCCTCCTTTTACATATGATGAAACAGACACAGAGAGGTCAAAGTCCTAAGGCAAGATAAAGCATTAACCCTATAGTCTTTGAAAAAAAGGAAAAGAAAAATAACATCAAATGGCTTTTCAGAATCAGAATTTTACAATAAACTAGCAAGTTGTTCGTTTTTAGGGTCTTAGGGGGAGTGGGTCATTATAAAAAGTCATTAAGCTCAAAATCTGACCACAATGACCAGGGTTTTTCCCATTTACAAAAAGGATCCAGAGGGGTTCTACCTACCATTTTCTTTTTTTTTTTTTGAGACGGAGTCTCGATCTGTCGCCCAGGCTGGAGTGCAGTGGCGCGATCTCGGCTCACTGCAAGCTCCGCCTCCCGGGCCGACGCCATTCTCCTGCCTCAGCCTCCCGAGTAGCTGGGACCACAGGCGCCCGCCTCCGCGCCCGGCTAATTTTTTGTATTTTTAGTAGAGACGGGGTTTCACCGTTTTAGCCAGGATGGTCTCGATCTCCTGACCTTGTGATCCACCCGCCTCAGCCTTCCAAAGTGCTGGGATTACAGACGTGAGCCACTGCGCCCGGCCTACCTACCACTTTCGAAAGGTTGTTAAGCCAATGGACCACAGGGAGGCAACAGATACGACTGACTTAGACTCTGATAAGAACTCTTGGCAGTACTTTAACCCAAGGATATTAAAAGACAGATACCTCAAAGATGTGAATTTTGACTGCCAAGGTAAGGAAATGCTAAACCAAGGAGAAAATAAGATTATTAATTGTAAGTCTGGATGACTGGGCAGAAAATTGCAGATGAGAATCAACCATAACAGAGGGTATTTGTAAGGTATTTAGGTCAAAATAAAGCTACAATAATAGCATTACAAAAGTTGGATAATTAAATGATTTTTTTAAAAGAGTACTACTTGTTATTTAAAACCTCTGGGAACAGTCTTTCTGGAGAAAACAAAATTCCCTGAGAACGAAAGACTAAGATTTAAGTATCAATGGTATATTTTTCTGTTAAAACCATTTGTAATTGTGTTTCTCAAATGTACTGTCCCCTCAGACAAAAAAATATTGAACATAAGTTGACATTTTCAAAGTGACTCAGAGCTATCATGATAAAGGTGACTGTGACATGATACACATGGACCTACAAATGTAAATGGAACAGCACCTGCTCCTACAAGCACCCTGGATCAGACTTTCATTAGAGATGCTCTTTTGAGCTGAGTGCGGTGGGAAGTGCCTGTAATCCCAGTTGCTTGGGAAGCTGAGGTGGGAGTACTGCTTGAGACTAGGAGTCTGAGGCTGCAGTAAGCTATGATTGTGCCACTGCACTCCAGCCTGGGCAACAGAGCAGAATCCTGTCTCCAAAAATACAAAATAAAAAAGATGCTCTTTGGTCATCTTTGGACAGATTCATGGCCTTCTAACAAACAAATTCAGCAAGGTTACAAGATACAAAATTAAGATAGGAAAATCAGCCGGGCGCAGTGGCTCACGCCTGTAATCCCAGCACTTTGGGAGGCCGAGGCAGGTGGATCGCCTGAGGTTAGGAGATCGAGACCATTCTGACTAACACGGTGAAACCCCATCTCTACCAAAAATAAAAAAAAAAAAATTAGCCGGGCGAGGTGGCAGGCGCCTGTAGTCCCAGCTACTCGGAAGCCTGAGGCAGGAGAATGGCGTGAACCCGGGAGGTGGAACTTGCAGTGAGTCGAGATCACACTACTGCACTCCAGCCTGGGTGACCGAGCAAGACTCCATCTCAAAAAAGAAAAAAAAAAAAAAAAAAACGAAAATTAGCCAGGCGTGGTGGCGTGTGTCTGTAGACCAAGCTGATTAGGAGGCTGAGGCGGAAGAATCGCTAGAACCTGGGAGGCAGAGGTTGTAGTGAACTGAGATCGCCCCAATGCATTTCAGCCTAGGCAACAGTGCAGGCTCAAAAAAAAAAAAAAAAAGAAGAGGGGGGTGGGGGGGCCAGGCGCGGTGGCTCACGCCTGTAATCCCAGCACTTTGGGAAGTAGAGGCAGGTGGATCATGAGGTCAATAGTTTGAGACCAGCCTTACCAACATGATGAAACCCCGTCTCTACTAAAAATACAAAAAAATTAGCTGGGTGTGGTGGCACACACCTGTAATCCCAGCTACCCAGGAGGCTGAGGCAGGGGAATCACTTGAACAGAGGAGGCGGAGGTTGCAGTGAGCTGAGATCACACCACTGCACTCCAGACTAGGCAACAGAGCAAGACTCCATCTCAAAAAAAAAAAAAAGTAATAGCTAATGGATGCTGGGCTTGATACATAGGTGATGAGATGATCTGTGCAGCAAACCACCATGGCACACATTTAACAAACCTGCACATCCTGAACATGAACCTAAAATAAAAGTTGAAGAAAAATGAATAAATAAAAATCTAAAAAGAAAAACAACTGTAATAATCTCAGCACTTTGGGAGGCTGAGGCAGGAGGATCGCCTGAGCCCAGGAGTTTGAGACCAGTCTGGGCAACATAGTGAGACTCTGTCTCTACAAAAAATTTTAGAAATTAGCCAGGAGGCTGGGTGCAGTGGCTCACGCCTGTAATCTCAACACTTTGGGAGGCTGAGGTGGGTGGATCACTTGAGCCCACGAGTTCAAGACCAGCCTGGGGTACATGATGAAACCTGAGACCAACCTGGAGTACATGGTGAAACCCAGTTTCTACAAAAACTAGCCAGGCCATGGTGGCTTGTGCCTGTAGTTCCAGCTACTTCAGAGGCTGAGGTGGGAGGACTGCTTAAGCCTGGGAGGTCCAGGCTATAGTAAGCTGTGATAATACCACTGCATACCACTGCTCTCCAGCTTGAGTGATAGTGAGACCCTGTTTCAAAAAAAAAAAAACAAACAAACAATTTCATTTAAAATAGCATCAAAAAAAAAAAAACTTATGAATAAAAACAAAAGAAGTGCAAAACTAAGAAACATTGCTGAAAGTAAAGAAAACCTAAATAAATGGAAAGGCATCCCACGTTCATAGATCAAAAATAGTTACCATTGTTTAGATGGCAATATAGGCCGAGCACAGTGGCTCACACCTATAATCCCAGCAGTTTGGGCGGCCAAGGTGGGTGGATTACCTGAGGTCAAGAGTTCAAGACCAGCCTGGCCAACAAGGCAAAATCCTGTCTCTACTAAAAATACAAAAATTAGCCAGGCATGTTTGTGCACACCTGTAGTCCCAGCTACCTACAAGGCAGAGGCAGGAGAAATGCTTGAACCTGGGAGGTGGAGGTTGCAGTGAGATGAGATTGTGCCACTGCACTCCAGCCTGGGTGACTGAGAGAGACTCCGTCTCAAAAAACAAAAAAAAAGGACAATACAGCAATACAGTCCAAACTGACCTACAAATTCAACACCATCCCTATCAAAACCCTAGGTGAGTTCTTTGCAGAACTAACAAGCTAACCCTAAAATTCCCATGGTAATTCCAGGGACCCAGAATAGCAAAAACTATCTTGAAAAGGAAGAACAAAGGTGGAGGACTCATTCTTCCCAATTTCAAAATTTGCTACAAAGCTAAAGTAATCAAAACAGTACACGAGCCAGCATCAGGAAAGACATATAGACCAAATAAACCCTCACACTTACAGTCAACTGATTTTTGACAAGGGTTCCAAGACCCCTCAATGGAAAAAAGAACAGTCTTTCCAAGAAATCGTGCTGAGACAAGTGGATATTCACATGCAAAAGAAAGTGGACCCCCATCTCATATCAAATAAAAACTTAAAATGGATCAAAAACTCAAATGTAAGAGCTAAACTATAAAACTGTTAACAAAAAACACAGGTGTAAGTCTTTGTGACCTTGGAATTGGACAATGGTTTCTTAGATACAACACCAAAAGCACAGGGGACAAAAAAAAAAAAAAAAGACAAAATGGACATCATGGAAATTTAAAACTTTTGTGGTTCAAAGAACACCATGAAGAAAGTGAAAAAGCCCACAGAACGGGAGAAAATATTTGCAAATCATCTATCTTAAGACACTTGTATCTAAAATACACAAAGAACTATTATAACTTAATAAAAAAAAAAAACTACAATTTAAAAATGGACAAAGGGGCCGGGTGCGGTGGCTCAACCCTGTAATCCCAGCACTTTGGGAGGCCGAGGCGGGTGGATCACGAGGTCAGGAGATCGAGACCATCCTGGCTAACATGGTGAAACCCCGTCTCTACTAAAAATACAAAAAACTAGCCGGGCGTGGTGGCGGGCGCCTGTAGTCCCAGCTACTCGGAGGCTGAGGCAGGAGAATGGCATAAACCCGGGAGGCGGAGCTTGCAGTGAGCCGAGATCGCGCCACTGCACTCCAGCCTGGGTGACACAGCGAGACTCCATCTCAAAAAAAATAAAAATAAATAAATAAATAAAAATGGACAAAGGATCTGAATAGATATATCTCCAAAGGAGATCTACAAATACCCAAAAAGAGTGGCTGTTCTAGGATAGAATAGGCTGGCTCAACATCATTAACCATCAGGCAAATGCATATCCACAACAGAATAATAAGATCCCACTTCACATCCACTAGGATGGCTATAACTGGAAAGACAGACAAACCAGAGTGTTGGTGACAACGTACAGAAAACAAGCTTTCTGTACACTGTTGGTGAGAATGTAAACGATGTAGTAACTTTGGAAAGCAGTCTGGACTTCCTCGAAAAGTTAAACCTAGAGTTACTGTATGGCCCAGCAATTCCACATCTAGTTAAAGACCTAAGAAAAATGAAAATATGTCTACAGAAACACTTGTACATGAATTTCCATAGCAGCGTTATTTATAATAGCCAAAATGTAGAAACAATCCAAACATCCACCTACTAATAAATGGATAAAATGTGGTATATGCATACAAATACTATTCAGTAATAAAAATGAAGTAATGAGATGCTACAACATGGATGAACCTTGAAAATATGCCAAGTAAAAGAAACCAATCACAAAGAACCACATCTTATATAATTCTATTTCTATAAAATGTTCAGAATAAATCTACAGAGACAGAAAGTAAACTAGTGGTTGCCTAGGGATGGGGCTGGTAGGGCTGGAGGGTAACAGCAAGATTTCTTTTGAGGGCAAAGAAAATGACCTAAAAATGATCATGGCGATGGATGGACAACTCTGTGAATACACTAAAAATGATGAATTGTACATTTTAAATGGGTAAATTTTATGGTATGTGAATTATATCTCAAGAAAGCACTATTGAAAAACCTAGCCTCAGAAGGATCAAATTAAACGACAGCAACTACCTACCAGAACAAGGCCCAACATTCCCTAAAGGAAGACAACAAAAATCTAAACACTCAGGCCAGGTACAGTGGCTTGCCTGTTAACACCAGCACTTTGGGAGGCCGAGGTGGGTGAATCACTTGAGGCCAGGAGTTCAAGACTAGCCTGGAACCCCGTCTCTACTAAAATACAAAAAATTAGCTGACTGTGGTAGTGCACGCTGAAGGAGTCCCAATAGGTCCCTGGGACTATATACTCATTAAAAATTTTTTAAATTTTGGCTGGGTACAGTGACTCATGCCTATAATCTCAGCACTTTGAAAGGCTAAAGTGAGTGGATCACTTGAGCCCACGGTTTCAGATAAGCCTGGGATCTTAAGATAGTAAGATCCCATCTCTAAAAAAATTTATTTTTTTTACTTAGCCAGGTATGATGTGCACACCTATAGTCCCAACTACTTGGGAGGCTGAGGCAGGAGGATCCGTCAAACCCAGGAATTCAAGGTGGTAGTAAGTTACGATCACATCACTACACTCCAGCCTGAGTGAAAAAGCAAAACTGTCTCCAAAAAAATGTAATTTTAATTTTAAAAAATGTCTAGGCCAAGCACAGCGGCTCATGCCTATAATCCTAGCACTCTGGAAGGCCGAAGTGGACAGACAGTTTGAGTCCTGGAATTTGAGACCAGCTTGAGCAACACAGTGAGACCCTACCTCTATTTTTTTTTTTAATGTCTATTTATCCACCCCTCTAATGCCAGCGCCTAGCACAGTGCCTGCAACACAGCAAACCCCCAAAGACTTATCATATGAATGGATGGTGCCATCTGTAGCTTTTATAATAGTATAGCCTTGGTTATCTTTTTTTTTTTTTTTGAATCGGAGTCTTGCTCTGTCACCCAGGCTGGAGTGCAGTGGCGCAATCTCGGCTCACCGCACCACCTCCTGGGTTCAAGCAATTCTCTTGCCTTAGCCTCCCAAGTAGCTGGGATTACAGGTCCATACCACCATGCCCTGCTAATTTTTGTATTTTTAGTAGAGACAGGGTTGCGCCATGTTGGCCAGGCTGTTCTCAAACTCCTGACCTCAGGTGATCTGCCTGCCTCAGCCTCCGAAAGTGCTGAGATTACAGGCATGAGCCACTGTGCCTGGCTGGCCGCCTTGGCTATCCTGAATCCAGGCTTCCAGACCAGCTTGAAACACAGAAAAACATTCAGGAAAAGAGAATGGCTTCTGCAGCAGAGACAGAGCCTCTCAGGACTCAATAAACAAACGCAAATGAGACCTGAGGATTTCTGCCTTAACCCTGTATTTGTCAGTTTACCACACAAATGAAAGTAGTGTTCTGGCCGACTTGGCAATGTTCATGAAAGGCCAAGCGTTTCTCCAGTATGCCAACATATACAACAGAAGCAAATACAAAAATAGAAATATAAATAAGCAATCACGAAGATAAAATACATAAATTTCAGCAACTGACGTCAATGATGGAAATAGCTGCTGGTGAGAAAGATTAGAGGCAACCACATCTCCAATGAGTGCAAACTGCAAACACAGACAGCAGAAAAGAGAATCTGCAGTAAGGAGTAAGAAATGGAACATTTCTGCCCCCTGGGGAGGCAAACAGCTGGTGACGCAGGAGGGCACCGAGGGAAGGCTACGTGAAGACAGAGGGAGAAAGGGACCTCAGAAGGAATCAACATTGCTGACACCTTCATCTTGATCTTCTAGCTTCCAGAATGAGGAGGAAATACATCTGTGTTGTTTAAGCCAGTCTGTGGTACTCTGTTATGGCAATCTAGCAAACTAACAGTTAATATGGTATGGTTACAGGTAAAGATTTTTTCTTCTTCCAATTTCTTCTTAAAATATTTTAAGAGTTTCCCAGCACTTTGGGAGGCCGAGACGGGCGGATCACGAGGTCAGGAGATCGAGACCATCCTGGTGAACACAGTGAAACCCCGTCTCTACTAAAACTACAAAAAAACTAGCCGGGCGAGGTGGCGGGCGCCTGTAGTCCCAGCTACTTGGGAGGCTGAGGCAGGAGAATGGCGTGAACCCGGGAGGCGGAGCTTGCAGTGAGCTGAGATCCGGCCACTGCACTCCAGCCTGGGCGACAGAGCGAGACTCCGTCTCAAAAAAAAAATATATATATATATATATATTTTAAGAGTTGACTTAATAATAATGATTCTGGCAACATGTATACCCTCCGCTGACCCTCATTGTCTCTCTCCTCTCAATCTACAGATGGCTGTTCTTAACACAGTCGCACAAAGGAAAGGGAAAGAGGATGGGAAATTCTCAGCTTCCTGATGCTGAAAAAACGCCACCACTGTGATTTTTACTCCACGGCACACCACTCTAAAGTACCACTCTAACGTACACACTGAATAACCATGAACTCCAGAAAGCCCACTACCCTAAGCACCAAGCCACATATTCTTCCAACTACAGATTAGAATTAACTCATCTTATGGAGCACATATGGCCACCAAGAAGGGTTCAGCCTGTCCCTAATGCCACAGTGCCATTTAAACATCAGATCAGGCTGGGTGCAGCAGCTCACGCCTATAATCCCAGCACTTTGGGCGGCCAAGGCAAGAGAATCACTTGAGCCCAGAAATTTGAGACCAGCCTGGGCAAAATGGTGAGACTCCGTCTCTATTTTCTTTCAAAAATCAGATCAATAGTTAGCTACGACACCTCAGGATTCTGGCATTCTAACTGAAGAAAACAAAGAGAACATTTTAGGACATGGAAAAAGGGCTCTGATCAAAGCCTCCTGAGGGTGGGGAGAGGAACAGAAGCTCTGCCCATGACTCTTGGTATCCCAGGATCGAGGGTCCACTGGTTTAACACAGGCCTACAGAGGAGAGACAGAAAACAGGCCACTGAACTTCCCTGACGCAAAGGAAGATTAGCCAGGCAGAGCCAGGAGGAAGCTTGGTAGGGGTGGCTCAGCAACATTCTGAAGACAGGTGAGAACCAGGAAGGCAGAACGAGACTAGCGGGCAGATAGAAATCAGGAAGGAGGAGTCTGGAAGCCAACTGTATATGGAGATCCCAATGTTGAAAAGCCTTACTTTCTTTATTGTCTATTTTTTTCTTATCTTTCTCCCAGAGGGAGAGGGGCTGAGCACTGGGTAGGACTTGGTTCAACGGGCTTCACAGAGAGAGTGTCCTCTGAGGTGGGTTCCAATCCTGGGGGTGGGACCCCAGTCTAAAGCATAGCCTAGCAGGAAAAGCTCAAACTCAGACATGGATCAGAACAGATGCTCAAGGGTCCTGGTTTTGGCTATGGGAACACGGCAGGGGTCTAGTTTGAAATATGAGAGTAGATGGGATCTTGGCCAGGTTGGAGTAGCTCATGCCTATAATCCCAGCACTTTGGGAGGCGAAGGCAGGAGGATCCCTTAAGCCCTGGAGTTTGAGACCAGCTTGGGCAAGATGGTGAGACCCCCATGTCTATTTAAAAAAAAAAAAAGGGCCGGGCGCGGTGGCTCAAGCCTGTAATCCCAGCACTTTGGGAGGCCGAGACGGGCGGATCACAAGGTCAGGAGATCGAGACCATCCTGGCTAACATGGTGAAACCCCGTCTCTACTAAAAAAATACAAAAAACTAGCCGGGCGAGGTGGCGGACGCCTGTAGTCCCAGCTACTCGGTAGGCTGAGGCAGGAGAATGGCGTGAACCCGGGAGGTGGAGCTTGCAGTGAGCTGAGATCCGGCCACTGCACTCCAGCTTGGGTGACAGAGCGAGACTCCGTCTCAAAAAAAAAAAAAAAAAAAAAAAAAATTAGATGGGATTTCATTGTTTTATTAAAGGAAAGAGGAAAAAAAAGAGTAGATGGCAGACTTGTAGCAAGGTTGACTTGCTGCTTTTCACTTGAGCAACCAAATTAACACTGCTTCTGATTTAACTGGTCTAGTCGAAAGTAATTTTTTGTTTTGTTTTGTTTTTTTGAGACGGAGTCTCCCTTTGTCATCCAAGCCAGAATGCAGTGGTGAGATCTCGGCTCACTGCAACCTCCACCTCCTGGGTTCAAGCAATTCCCTGGCCTCAGCCTCCCAAGTAGTTGGGATTACAGATGCCCGCCACCATGCCCGGCTAACTTTTGTATTTTTAGTAGAGAAGGGGGTTTCATCATGTTGGCCAGGCTGGTCTCGAACTCCTGACCTCAAGCGATCAGACTGCCTCAGCCTCCCAAAGTGCTGGGATTATGGGCGTGAGTCACTGCGTCCAGCCTAAGGTAATTTTTTTTTAAGTAAAGTCCACAGAGCAGTAATAGGCTTGGTTTCACAGACTGGGATTAGAGTAAGTGACTAGAGTAAGTAAACACAACTGTGGCATGTAGAGAGACAAAGGTAGGGAAGGTTATGTCATTAATGTACCTCAAGTGTCACTAAAACCATGTCAGGGCTGCCTGAGTTACCAATGTCTGAGCTGAATGCAAGGTGTGGTTCTGCAAACTTAGCCTTCCCCAGGTCAACCCCATCTAGATCAAGCCCCACACAGTCCTCCAATCTCTCAGAAAGAAAGAAAAGAAAAGAAAATAGAAGAAAAGAGAAGGGAAAGAGGGAAGAGAGAAGGGAGGGGATTGGGTTTTAAACACACATCTCCTGCCGTTAAGTATCCATCTTTATTATTTCAGGTGCGTCCTCTAAAATTCCTTTACTCTTAAGAACAAGAAACTTTTCCTTGGGAATGCTAAAGGCTTTTTGTGAATTGCTTTAAAATAGAGGAATGTAGTAAGACACATATCATAGGACTATATATTAACAATGATCTCTAGCATAATCAAGTTGCAAGATCTTAGATAAGGATAAGAGGAATTCACATATACTTAATGGGTTCAGCCACTGACAGAAGCCTCCTCTATGAAATAAGTTGCTTTAGGGGGCCCCCAGACTGCCCACATGTATACAGCTGTACTCATGGCTACATTTTTCACAGTGAATGGATATCAGCAATGGGAAAAGACCTCAAGTGTCACTAAAAGCACGTCAGGGCTGCCTGTAGAAACCCATGCACAGGCTTCCTTCTGTTCTCTCCCTCCTCTGAGGATATACATCAAGCTTGCTCCTTGCTACAGCAGCAAAAAAATTCAATACATGCATGCAAAGTTTGTGCCCAGGAAAGTCCATTAGAGAATCAGCACCCTAAGTTTTTAATTTAGGCACCACCAGCCTAGCAATCAGATTCCCAGAAGGAAATCAGGTACAACAAAAAAGTGATTGGTAAATGTTGCCAATGAGACTGAAGTACTTCTTAAAGTAAGAGGCATTAGGGAGCTGCCAACCTGTGGCTATGGCTGTGTTCCTTGCAAAATAAAATTTTTTTTTTTTTGAGATGGAGTTTCGCTCTTGTCGCCCAGGTTGGAGTGCAATGGCGCAATCTTGGCTCACTGCAACCTCCGCCTCTCAGGTTCAAGTGATTCTCCTGCCTCAGTCTCCCAAGTAGCTGGGATTACAGGCACGCACCACCATGCCCAGCTAATTTTGTATTTTTAGTAGAGACAGGGTTTCACCATGTTGGCCAGGCTGGTCGCGAATTCCAACCTCAAGTGATTCACTTGTCTCAGCCTCCCAAAGTGCTGGGATTACAGGCATGAGCCACCACGCCCGACCATAAAATATAATCTTGACAACTGAAGCAGTTATTACTACAAAGCTAAGAATGTTGCAATTACAGAATGTTTTCAAGACTGGTGAACATGGCTGAAGAAGGCAAATTGAGCTCAAGGTGCCCTTTTCTGAGTTACTGATGGAAAGGGTGCTACCACTGCTGGAGCTGCAGGACCAGCTTCTCAAAGATCATCCAATTTCCTGCATTCTCTTCTCTCTTCTCCCAGAATCCAGCAATCAGACATAAGATATACTTGTTGGCTCTCCTGCTAAGAAGCGAATGTGCTGACTAGCTAGCATGAGTTTGATTTAATAAAACAGCACTATGCTCCATTAGTCAGACTACCTAATAACAGTGATCATACATTAGATACCCACAGGCCTTTCTGTTCATCTTCACAATGTTTCCACTAAGTACTATCTTGTATTGACAGAAGATAGCAAAGTATCAGAGAAGGGAACTGACCTGTCTAGAGTCACACTAGTGCAAGAAACTGATACAGGATTTAAATTCAGAGGTCCTATTTTCCAAACTCATGTCCTTTCCATTGCATTGCACTCCCTCTTTAGCTAGAAGTCAGGTTAGCACCAATTTGCCAGGACCTCCTCACCCTGAAGGTGCGTGATAAAATCAAATATGAGAACCGACAAGGCCAAGGACCAGGTCACTCTGCCAAAAGTGCCTAAAATAGCCTTTCAGCTTCACCCATCAGCAGAGAGCCACAAAACCACTCCCAACTGCAGCAGGCTTCTTTTACTGTCTTCTTATCTTGTCGGAAAACATCCTCTTTCCATTTGCCAAAAAGTTGAGTGGGAAAATAATTCCATCCTTTCGGGGCTAAACATTGTGCTGAGTCTCATCACACACTGGTGGGCAAACAAAGTTGACATTTACTGCTCACCCACTCTGTGCTCAGCCCCGTGAAGACGCTTTATGCTAGAACTCATTTAATTCTCAAGAACAACCTCCAACCTCATCTTACAAGTAACGATACAGAAGCTCTAAAAGTTGAAGTAATTTACCCAAGAAGACACGGTAAGTGCCAGTGCAGGAAACAAATTTAGGTCTAACTCTAAAACCTGTCTCCTTCCAGATCTCAAGGCACACCACTGAGTTGCCTTTCACCTTTCTCCCAAGATGAGGATTGCTCCGGCACGACTTCACCATTCTCTTCTGAAGCAATCCCGAGCTCACTTCTCTGCCCACTGACAGTTCACTCTCCCTTTCCTGCCACTGTCCCTTCTGCAAACGCACAATCTTTTACCCAATCTAACGCCCCCAGCCTCGTAGAATAACACTGCGCAGTTGGTTTACAGTGAGAAAGCACTTTCAACACAGTGTTTCGTCTTCTAGCCACCGCAGTCCGGTGAAGCCGGCAAAGCAGATAAAAGCATCCCCATTTTAAGAGAAAGGCATTTTCCCAAGGTCGCCGAATAAAAAGCAGCTGAAATCGGAAGCAAAGCCCCAGGTCTTGACCCCTGGTCATCGGCTCATCCCACTGCTCCTCACTAACGCCCGCGATCCAGTCTCCACCCCCGCGATGTCACAAGATGCTCCCTGGGCCAGCAGCTCACGTCCCCCCTACCCCAATTCCACGACCTCCCACCTGCAGCGGCCCTGCAGGCCCCACCGACCCCTCCCCCACGGTCCCTCTCTCTTCACCAGCTCCTCCCTCTGGGGCCTCCTTCCTCAGCTAGATCCCTCCGCTCAGACGTCCCCTCCCGCACAGGCTGCCTGCGAGCCCAGCCTCGGCCTCCCACCGACCTTCGTCCCGCCTCCACGCTTCGCCACCCCAGCCCCTCCTCCTGTCAGCCCGCGGCAGAGCCCGCCGACATTACCTTCTCCAAGGATGCTGGTCTCTGCACCGCCAGGGAGCGGGCCAGTGACAGGACCGTGTTGAAATAGAAACCCCGCGAGGCGCAGGAACCGGAGCCGCCGCCGCCGCCGCCGCCGCCGCCTCCCCGGCCCGGGGCCGCCGCCATCACCTCACGCGCCGCGGCGGTGCCCGCCGGCTCCCCGCTCCCGGCCAGCGAGCGCCCGACCTCAGGGCGCAGGCGTAGGCGCATCCGGCTTTCCCGCCACGTGACCTCTCAGTTGCCGACAGTAGATAGGGCGTGACTGCGGGGCGGGCCCACCGCTGCAGGGGAGAGAGGGGATGGACAGTAGGTTGCGCGCGCCGGGCGTGGGCCCCCCCCAGCCGACCTGCGCGATGGTCGGCTCCGAGGGCGGGGCCACGTGCGCGCGACGCGCGGAAGGAGTTAGCGCGACGATCGCGGGGTCGGCGGGCGGGGCGAGGCCCTGGAGGGCGGCGGTGGCTGTCTTCCTCAGTCTCCTTCTCAGACCGAGAGCCACTCCGGCACCATGTCAGCTTACCCTAAAAGCTACAATCCCTTCGACGACGACGGGGAGGACGAAGGCGCCCGGCCGGCCCCTTGGAGGGACGCCCGGGACCTTCCCGACGAGCCCGACGCGCCAGCGGACAGGCAGCAGTACTTGCGGCAGGAGGTGCTCCGCAGGGCTGAGGCCACGGCCGCCAGCACCAGCAGGTCCCTGGCCCTCATGTACGAGTCCGAGAAGGTTGGGGTCGCCTCTTCCGAGGTGAGCCTGGGGCAGGGCTGGTGTGGACCCGCCGGTGTCTGCGTTATCAAACGGAGACGAGAAATGTTTTGCTCACAATCTTGAGAATTCTCAAGTTGCCTAGCATAGATTCTTGCACCTTAGTGACTCAGTGGTGGTAACAGTCTGTTAACTATGTGAAAGTGTGTGCATCTGGGGTACTTGAAGACAGCAGTTTACCCCAGAAATCTTCTTTAGCTATTAGTCTACTTAGTTGATTTTTTTTCTTACGCCTAGCTCACGGGGAAACGCCAGATTATTTTCTGTGCAGGTGAGTAAAAATTCTGAACAGCAGGTCCTGGGTTAGGGTCTGTTTTTTCGACATTATTTCCTGTGTAAAAGTCTGGCACGGGGTTTCGGCCATTCTTTCCGGAGTGAGCCAGAAAGAGAGGACTATGTGCCTGCGAGTGTCAGGTGGTACCCTGAAGCGTCAGGGCAAGTGGTCCACGAGTTCTTTCCGCGTCATCAACCACATCTCCACCTAACCAACAGAGATACTGAAGGCCTGTCCGCCTAGACAGCTGCCGAGTTGACCAAAGTCTGAGTTTGGTTGAGTCCAGGGCCTTACCTTTACTTCCCAAATCCTAGACACACAGTGTGTGGGTTGAGTCTATTGCTCCAACTCACCTTCATCACGTCTTCCCATCTTTAGATTTCACAGAGTAGTACCTTTAATAACAATTATTGTGGCCAAGCGCGGTGACTCACGCCTGTAATTTACCCAGCACTTTGGGAGACCGAGGCAGTCGGATCACCTGGGCTCAGGAGTTCGAGACCCGCCTGGGCAACATGGTGAAACCCTGTCTTCACTAAAATTAAAAAAAAAAAAAAAAAAAAAAAAAAAAAAAAAAAAAATTTAGCTGGGTGTGGGAGCGCACCTGTAGTCGCAGCTACTCAGTGAGGTAGGAGAATCGCTTGTAGGCGGAGGTTGCCATGAGCTGAGATGTGCTGCTGCACTCCAGCCTAGGCAACAGACCGAGATCCTGGAGGGTCGTTTTTTTTTTTTTTTTTGAGATGGAATCTCGCTCTGTCGCCCAAGCTGGAGTGCAGTGGCACGATCTCGGTTCACTGCAACTTCTGCCTCCCGGGTTCAAACGATTCTCCTGCCTCAGCCTCCCGAGTAGCTGGGACTACAGGCACGCGCCGCCACACCCGGCTAATTTTTTTTGTATTTTTAGTGGAGGCGGGGTTTTGCCATATTGGCCAGACTGGTCTCGAATTCCTGACCTCAGGCGGTCCGCCCGCCTTGGCCTCACAAAGTGCTGGGATTACAGGCATGAGCAACGGTGTCTGGTAGAGAATTGTTCTTTATTGTACACCACATTCTCTCTTCAGCCTACTAATGAAACAGTTTTGTCTGGACAGAATAAAAAAAAAGGTTTAAAAAAATACAATAAGCTGGGTGCGGTTGCACTTCTGCAGTCCCAACAATGTGTGAGGCCGAGGTAGGTAGATCACTTGAGCGCAGGAGTTCAAGACCAGCAGGCGAAACTCCATCTCTACAAAATTTTAAAAATTAGCCATGCATGGCGGCATGCGCATGTGAGTGCAGCTACTCAGGAGGCTGAGGCAGGAGGATCGCTTGAGCCCAGTATGTCAAGGCTGCAGTGAGCCATGTTCATACCACTGCACTCCAGCTTGGGCGACAGAGCCACACTCTGTCATTTCCCCTTGCTATTTTCTTGGGTTACTTTCCTTCCCCACCTCTCTCTGTTCATGTATCTCTCATTGATCCACCTCCCTGTGTTTTTGTTTTTGTTTTTATTTTGAGACAGATTCTCGCTCTGTCACCAGACTGGCGTGCAGTGGCACCAACTTGGCTCACTACAGCCTCCACCTCCTGGGTTCAAGTGATTCTCCTGCCTCAGCCTCTTGAGTAGCTGGGACTATAGGCATGCGCTATCACGCCCGGCTAATTTTGGTTTTAATAGAGATGGAGTTTCACCATGTTGGCCAGAATGGTCTCAATCTCTTGACCTTGTGATACACACACCTTGGCGTCCCAAAGTCCTGGGATTATAGGCGTGAGCCACTGCGCCTGGCCCACCTCCCTGTGTTTAACTGTTGGTTTTTGGTTTTTGTTTTTTTGTTTTGTTTTGTTTGAGATGAAGTCTCACTCTGTCACCCAGGCTGGAGTGCAATGGCGTGATCTCGGCTTGCTGCAACCTCCACCTCCCCAGTTCAAGTGATTCTCCTGCCTCAGCCTCCTGAGTAGCTGGGATTACAGGCATCTGCTACCACACCTGGCTAATTTTTGTTTTTGTTTTTGTTTTTGAGACAGAGTCTTGCTCTGTCTCCCAGGCCAGAGTGCAGTGGCGTGATCTCAGCTCACTGCTACCTCCGCCTCCCAGGTCAAGCGATTCTCCTGCCTCAGCCTTCCGAGTAGCTGGGATTACAAGCACCCGCCGCCATGCCCAGCTAATTTTTCTATTTTTATTAGAGATGGGGTTTTGCCATCTCTAATAAAACATCTCTCATGTTGGCCAGGCTGGTCTCAAACTCCTGACCTTAGGTAATCTGCCCGCCTCAGCCTCCCAAAGTGCTGGGATTTGGGATGTGAGCACCGTGCCTGGTCCTAACCTTGTTGAGGAGGTTTTGCTTGTAGTTCTTCATCTCATACCTACTGGATTCCTATGTTCCATTCTAAATAGCAAGTCTCCACTTAGATTTGGGAGGATTGCCTGAGATTTTAGAGCCCTGGTGAATGGGTCACATGATTGAGGATCTCAAGCCCAAGGAAGTCAACTAACAACTATTTGAGGAGACATCTTTGTAAATTGAGAACAGATAAAGTAGGAAATCAGAATGATTCAAAGTAGGGCATTGTGGCAGAAGATAAACTTTTTTTTTTTTTTTTTTTTTTTTTTGAGACGGAGTCTGGCTCTGTCGCCCGGGCTGGAGTGCAGTGGCCGGATCTCAGCTCACTGCAAGCTCCGCCCCCCGGGTTTACGCCATTCTCCTGCCTCAGCCTCCCGAGTAGCTGGGACTACAGGCGTCCGCCACCTCGCCCGGCTAGTTTTTTGTATTTTTTAGTAGAGACGGGGTTTCACCGTGTTCGCCAGGATGGTCTCGATCTCCCGACCTAGTGATCCGCCCGTCTCGGCCTCCCAAAGTGCTGGGATTACAGGCTTGAGCCACCGCGCCCGGCCAAAGATAAACTTGAATCTAGCTTTTAAGGCTGAGGTTTACACAAGAGGAGTGAGAATAAGGGATGTTCTTAGGGAAGACAGGAGAATGTGCAAACACACTGGCCCAGCAACAGAGCTCCTGGGCCCAGAGAAGGGATGCGATAGACTGGGTGTGTTAGAGGACAGGGGATGGAGGAGGTAGCTTAGGAGCCCTTCAAGGTCATAGGGAAAGTTCTGGTCTCATAACACAGGAGAGGCAAAAATATAGGTGTGAGTTTGATATAGATTATGATGACATGCCCCATGCTGCCCCCAAAGGTCTTTCTATGCAGTGGGGACTATGAGAGCAGAGGCAGAGTGGCACTTCAGGCATATCAGGCTTGGCCAGGCCATTCATTGCTGTGAGAGGTACAGCGTGGTCATGACTGGGCAGGTGACAGGTGCTCTTGTCAGTGAGACAACACGTTGGAATTTTCCAGGATTGGATCAGTTCTCAATTATGAGAAGTCCTGGGAGTCCGGAATGACCTACATCCACACCCCACCCAGTGTTCTCCAAGCTGTCTATGTTTTTGTCTTTTGTTTTGGGGAAGGTTTTTTGAGATGGGGTCTCACTCTGTCAACCAGGCTAGAGTGCTGTGGTGCATTCTTGGCTCACTGCAGCCTCTGCCTCCAGGTTCAAGTGATCCTCCTGCCTCAGCCTCCCAAGTAGCTGGGACCACAGGTGCACGCCACCACATTCAACTGACTTTTGGTATTTTTGGTGGAGAGAGGGTTTTGCCATGTTGCCCAGGCTAGTCTCAAATTCCTGAGCTCAAATGATCTGTACAACTCAGTCTCCCAGTTCTGGATTACCGGCCTCCAAGCTGTCTGGCCTCCAAGCTGTCTTTGAATCACTCTAATGACTCTTTCATTCCCTTTGGGGTTGGGATGGGGACAGGGGAGTATGAGCTCTTTCAGCCCTCAGTGCACAGTGTGGCTTCCAGCACATTCCAGTGTACCCTGCTAACCACCCAACTTAGACGGGTGCCTCCTGGTTACCCAGCACTGTGAAACATGTCAACGCATGACAGATTTATGTCAAAGATGAGGACTTTACAAATAGGTTGGGAAGATCATAATTCAGTCCCAGCTTGGCAGGAAAATGGCTTAATTAAGTCACCTCTAGCAAAGAGAACTGCCCTTCTCCTACTGTGAAACCTGACAAGGTCTGTTTCTCACAAAGGCTCAGGTCGCAGGCTATGACTACAGAGGAACGGAGAAGTAGTGGGAGCAGGGCAGGTTTCCCCAGGCCGACTTCATAGGTGCTTTATAGAACTACAGGGAGGCTTGTAAGCCATTCATCTCTTTCCCTGTTTGGTAAGCATGATTTCTTTTCTTTCCTAAGGTGTGATTTTTATGAAGAGATATTCCAATCACATGGTTAAAAATTCAAAACATACAAAAGGGTGTAGTCTTCTCCCACTTCCCTCCCTATCCTCCCTCTGCCCCTAAAGCAACCAGTCACTTTCCCTCTTTCAGTGTTTTGGGGAGATAATGCTGTGGATAAAGATGGGGTTTTTTGTTTTTTTTTTTAAGTGACGTATTCTATACATTCTGGTCTGCATGTGCTTAATAGAATGGAGGTTGTTCCACACTAATATGTAATGAGCTGGGCTTTCTTTATGGCTATGTTGTATTCCATTGAACAAATGATTTCTATTTATGCAGCCTGTCCCCTAATGAGCATTGAGTTGTTTACATCTTTTGGTGAGTCTATTTGCATCCTACTTGGACATGGTTTTTTTTTTTTTTTTTTTTTTTTTTTTTTTTTTTTTTTTTGAGACGGAGTCTTGCTCTGTCGCCAAGGCTGGAGTGCAGTGGCCGGATCTCAGCTCACTGCAAGCTCCGCCTCCCGGGTTCACGCCATTCTCCTGCCTCAGCCTCCCGAGTAGCTGGGACGACAGGTGCCCGCCACCTCACCTGGCTAGTTTTTTTTTGTATTTTTTAGTAGAGACGGGGAACATGGTTTTTGTACACCCTTTCACCACTCCCAACGGAGGAGACCCACCTGCCCAGAACACTCCACTTCCCCTCTTGTAGCTGAACTTACTCCACTGAGGTTTTCTGGGGCCCGAGATCTCGGTTCAGGGCAATACAGCAACAAACATTAGACCAGGGTTGGAATGGCTGGCACAGTAACATCAATGGAAAGGGACAGAGTTTGAGAGTTCAAACATGATGCACTCAGCAGCCACCGCCAGCACATCCTCCACACCGTCTCATGCAGGGGCCCACCCATCTCTGTGTCCTTCCAGCACACAACAGTCACCCACACTGGGCATTCAGTTCAGAGGTGGGAGAGAGGAGGACACCCCTCCTACCCCAGGAGCAGAGGCCCTCAAGGTGTCCCGGGAACTTAGAGTAGATACATTGTCAAAAAGCGGTATCCTCATCCTCAGCAATGCTGGTCTTGGAGCAGCCCACTCCAAATTAAGGGCTGTGCAGACCAGAGTCAGCCCACTGAGGCAGCGTGTGGTGATGCTGATGTAGTCAGAGTTCTTAGCAAAAGCTGATGGATGGGGACCGGCAGCTGCTAAATAAAGTAATTCCTCAAATTTGTAAATGTCAGCTGTGGAAGAGTAGCAGTCTCTTTCTTGCTCAACTTTCTACCCCCACACTTCTCAGCACAATGTCCTTAAGTGTCATTGGTGCTCCCGAAATTGTTGCCAAATGAATAAGTGACCTGGGGAAGGAAAGGAAGGAGGGAGGGAACAGAAGATTGCCTGAAAAAGGAGGAGAAAGTGGGGTGGAAAGAATGCATTGAGCTGTGTGCCTTGGTTGCAGTGCCTGTCCCATGACCAGAAAATGCATCACAACGCATGGCAGGCTGTGTCTAGCAGGTGGGAGGGAGTCTGGTAGAGAAATGGCATTGGACCACATATTCACCACTAGGTCTGTTCAGGATTTATTCTTAATTAATTTTTAGTAAACTATCTATGATTGAATTTGACCATTGATGGCCGGGTATAGTGGCTCACACCTGTAATCCTAGCACTTGGGGAGGCTGAGGCAGGTGGATCCCTTGAACCCAGGAGTTCAAGATCAGCCTGGGGAACGTAGTAAAACCCTGGCTTTACAAAAAATACAAAAATTAGCTGGGCGTGGTGGCGCACGTCTGTAGTTCCAGCTGCTCAAGAGGCTGAGGTAAGAGGATCTCTTGAACTGGGGAGGTCAAGGCTACAGTGAGCTGAGATCATACCACCGTATTCCAGCCTGGGTAACAAAGTGAGACCCTGTCTCAAAGAAAAAAAAAGAATTAGACCATTGATCCTAGGCCAACTTGCTGGCTTGTTGGCTGTAACAGGATGCCTTCTGAGGATGGGCTGGTGGTTCGAGCGTCTGGCTGCTCTTTCCTGGGCGTATCCACTCACAGCTGCCACATTGTCCCAAGGAACCTTGCTTTGCTGACCAGGAAACATGCTGTGACAAGCTGAGCGGCCATCTGCTATACAACTTTCTGCCTCCGAGGTGTTCTCAGAGTGGGAAGTGTTGTAGGGAGGTGTTTGGGGGTTCCCAAGACCACCCTCAACTTCCGTGATTCACTGGAAGGCTGCCCAGAACTGTTATGGTGATTTCTTACAATGAAAGAATACAGATTAAAACCATCAAATGAAAAAAGTGCATAGGGCAGCGTCCAGGGGAAACCAGGCACAAGCTTCCAGTTGTCCTGTCACCATGGAGTCATGGGGACAACACTTCTCTAAGCAGTATGTGACAACACACACAGAGTATTGTCAACCAAGGACCCTCACTTAAACCTGGGTGTCCAGAGGTTTTTGGGGGTCTGTCACATAGGCATGGCTGAGTATAGTCTCCAACCCCACCAGAGGTCAAGCTGATAACGTGTAGCCCAAGACCACCATCCTATATTACATTGTTAGCATAGTCTGTCTGACCTGGCCTAAGCTTAGGCTCACTTAAACACTCTTATCAGGCAGGATATTCCAAAAACAAGAAACCAGGCTAGGGCCAGACTTCTCTTTGGAATGTGGAGTGTATAGACAACCTAGAGCTGCTGAGCTAGCCTTTTACTCAGCCCCAGGTCAGCCTGCACACAGGTGGTGAGGGGCACCAGCACTACCGCCTTTGCCCTTGGTGGTTTTTCCTCACCCTAAGACCCAATTTGTCTCTGAATCCACCCCACACTGTGGCTGCCACAGTCAGAGCCCCAGGTTTGAGCATGCGCCATGGGTGCTTACGTATTCCTGCCAGGGCTTGTGCCTGTGCACACTCCCTTGGGAAAGGAGAGACAGAACAAAGATAAATTTCAGATTTCTAGATTCAGCTCGCTGACTCCAGATTGGCCTCCATCTACTTAGGATGAACCTTACTTATCAGAACCTGAGTTTCCGAGCTCAGTGTGAGAAACACAGTGTTGATGCCCTTCCTTAGGAACCTGGGGAGGAGTCGGTCACGGAAGCCCACCTGATGTTATAAGATGTGTTGGCTTTGAATTGCAGTTGGGATCTGGTGGTCACTGCTGCCCTTTGAAGGCCTTAGCGACATCCTGTGGGTGTTCCCTGCCGAGTCCTCTGGGTAGCCCCGCTCACTCCCCACACAGTTCTCCGCCCTTGCACGAGCTGCACCCTCTGCCTGGTGCCCTTGCCTCACCCCAACTCTTTGTTGTGGTTTGTGTGTGTGTGTGTTTTTTTTTTTTTTTTTTTTGAGACAGAGTCTCGCTCTGTCGCCCAGGCTGGAGTGCAGTGGCCGGATCTCAGCTCACTGCAACCTCCGCCTCCTGGGTTTACGCCATTCTCCTGCCTCAGCCTCCCGAGTAGCGGGGATTACAGGTGCCCGCCACCTCGCCCGGCTAGTTTTTTGTATTTTTTAGTAGAGACGGGGGTTTCACCATGTTAGCCAGGATGGTCTCGATCTCCTGACCTCATGATCCGCCTGTCTCGGCCTCCCAAAGTGCTGGGATTACAGGCTTGAGCCACCGCACCTGGCCTTGTTGTGGTTTGTTTTTAAGAAAACTAAGTCCGAATGGACAGGACCCCCAACTTTCTGACTGCCTAACTTCTCAGTCTCTCCTCCAGCCTCAACAGGGAGCCTCTCTGACCCCCACCTTAAGCTGGACAGAGAGTCCGCAGGGAGAGGTGACTCTGTGTGTGTATGTGTGTGCATGCGTGCAATAGCTTTATTCTCTGCCTACAAGACTGTAAGCTCAGTGAAGCAAGGACTCATCTGCCTGCCTTGGATTCCCAGCATTGCAATGTTGTCAACAAATGAAAAACTGAGATTGAACGTCACTCATCTTGCTCTCTGTCAGACTGTAAACACTATCAGGACAGAGGCTTGGGATTGCTTCGTGGACAAAGAGAGAACTCTTGTTGGGGTTCAAGGGAGTAAGAAGAGCATCACCTGTAATGCTTAGTAGTCACTGAAACAAGGAAGCGCTTTGCATGTGCGTCCTTTACGCTGAGGGCACCTGTGGAGCTCACTTCCCTCGCAGCCACTCAAGTCCCTTCAGGGACCTCATTCTCCCAGAGGAAGGTGGAGAAGATGTGCCGTGGCACTGTGGAGGGGGATGTGGACATGCCTCAGGACCCGGAGCGGTTGAGGCCTGTCTTGGTGATGGCTGGGGCACAGGTGCCTGCCCGGCATGTCCTTGCAGACTGTCATTGTTCTCTTTCCTGGTATTTTGGTGTTTGCTCTGCCAAACCCTTCTTCCTCGTTGGTTGGAACTAGGTCACAAGCACATTAAGTCTGGTCATTTCCTCTGCCTTCTGGGGGTGGATTTTGGCAGAAGAAATACCTCCTCCTTTGCTGGCCTGGTGACCTCCAGTGAACGCTAGCTTCCAGCAAACAGAAACTTCCAGAAGCCAGAGCAGCACTCACTCGCCTGGTCTTCCAGCCTCACATGCAAGACACGCCACCCTCACAGACTTCTCTGTGCTTCCATCTAAACATCTAAATCAGCCATCTGGTTTCCTTAACAGTAGCACAGACTCTGGGAGTTTGAGAGAATGTGTCGCTTGTGAATAGGAGAAAATAAGTCCATACTGGGGAAGGTAGCTCTCCAAACTGAGATGAGGAAGTCAGGGTGGGAGGGTGTGTGGTCATGGGTTGGCCCTGATGGGAGGAGCTCCCCATAAGGGAAACTGAGGACCCCCTTGCTAATGTGACAACAGAGTGTTGGCCACCCCTTCATTCCCCAGCCCCCAACCTGGCTGCTGTGAGTGTCTTTCAGCTACAGATTATTCTGTCTTCTGCAGCCTGCAAAGCTAGCTGGAACTGGACTGTTAGAAAAACGTGTAGATGCTGGAGAAAATCTCTTTAATCCTAGACCACAGTATGGACATGAAGATGATAAACTTGAAGTAATGGAAGAAGCAGAAACACCAGATATGTTAGCAGCTCTTTTTTCTTTTGAAAACTAGCCCTTGCAAGATTTGCTTGACATACTGACTGACACAGTCCAGAAAACATTTTTCTTTTTAGTTAAAAAAGGCTGATGGTTTTTTCAGACATGTCTTGTGAACTGGCGAAAAATGTAAATGTTGAAAGCTGTAAAATTCAGCAGTTCTAAGTTTATTTCCAGCAAGAGTTAAACAAAGTTTAATAGTAAATTCAACCAGTGTTTTAGCTTTTTGCGTATACATTATGTTTTTAAATTTCACCCATTAAACAAGGACTTAGGTTACACATTGATTCCTTAAGGACTTTAAGGAAGCCACAACCATTTATTTATAGTTGCATTTTGCTCTTCTGATTACAGTTGCATTTTACTCTTCAGCGATTAAAGCTTTTTTTTTTTTTTTTTTTTTTTTAAACTTTGTTTTTAGGCATCAAGAGAGAATATATCTAAAAAACATTTGCGGCCGGGCGCGGTGACTCACGCCTGTAATCCCAGCACTTTAGGAGGCCGAGGCGGGCAGATCACAAGGTCAGGAGATCGAGACCATCCTAGCCAACACAGTGAAACCCCATGTCTACTAAAAAGAAATACAAAAAATTAGCTGGGCGTGTTGGCGGGCGCCTGTAGTCCCAGCTATTCGAGAGACTGAGGCAGGAGAATGGTGTGAACCCAGGAGGCGGAGCTTTCAGTGAGCCGAGGTTGCGCCACTGCACTCCAACCTAGGCGACAGAGCGACACTCGGTCTCAAAAAAAAAAAAAAAAAAGTATTTGCATAGTTAGTGTAATTGCTAAGCCACAGGGTGATGCGTGGATAACAGATTCAGAGGAAGGCAGCTGAGGGCAGAGGCTGCCTGAGAGCAGGAAAAAGAAGCTTGAGAGCCTTCTGGCTGGAAAGGCAGCTCAACAGATGGGCCGCAGCCGTAGATCAGTTCTGAAGCAGGGACTGAAGCAAGTTTGTCATAAATAAAGGAAAGTGGTAGTGTTCCTGTTGTGGTGGATGTATATCCACAACCAGAACCTTTAGCTCTGGAGGGACCATCAGGCTGCCACTGTGGCCAGAGAGCATCACTCACGTCTCCACTGGGCAGATTTGCAGAGACTCATCTGTGAACAGAGCAAGTCCCTGCCTCCTGGAGCTCATATGCTGTGAAGAAAAGAGAGGCTGGGTGCAGTGGCTCATACCTGTAATCCCAGCACTTTGGGAGGCCGAGGCAGGTGAATCACCTGATGTCAGGAGTTCGAGACCACCGGGCCAACATGGTAAAACCCTGTCTCTACCAAAAATACAAAAAACTAGCTATGCGTGGTGGCAGGCGCCTGGAATCCCAGCTACTCTGGAGACTGAGGCAGGAGAATCACCTGAACACAGGAGGCAGAGGTTGCAGTGAGCTAATATCATGCCACTGCACTCCAGCCTGGATGACAGAGCG
The DNA here is from genome assembly GCF_024542745.1 of Macaca thibetana thibetana. Classification (NCBI taxonomy): domain Eukaryota; kingdom Metazoa; phylum Chordata; class Mammalia; order Primates; family Cercopithecidae; genus Macaca; species Macaca thibetana. The sequence continues at coordinate 30,880,095 of NC_065587.1, forward strand.
AGACTCCATCTCAAAATAAAACAGAAAAGGATGTGGAGAAGAGGGTTGGTGGTTGGAAGGAGTTCTCCTTTAGGGAAGATGTCTAGGAAGGCCTCTCTCAGAGAGTGGCCTTTGAGAGGAGACCCTAATTGGATGAGGGATGAGAGGCTGAGCCATATAAGTATCCGGATGGAAAACATTACAGGCAGAGACAGTGGTGTGTGCAAAGGCCCTGGGACAGGGTCACACAAGTTAACAGGTTTTACAGCTGGAATTGCGGATGAACTAGAGTCAGACATTAATAGGACCAGAAGGGACACTGGTCCCTGAAATAGAATTCGAGGATTTGACCATGGCCAGGAGGCTCAGGTGGCCCACTGGGACCTCCTAAAGTGGGAACTTCATAAAGGAAGAATATAAGAACCAAAGTCCAGGGGGCAGTGCCAGGCCCAAGTCTGTGAGGGTTCCCAGAATTGGTGGGCTAGAGAGAATCTGCTTCCAGTTCAGGCCCTGGACTCTGAACCTCACAGGCACATTGCCATCCATCTTACCCGCTGCCCCCAGCATCGAGATGGGGTCTTGCTCTGTTGCCCAGGCTGGAGTGCCGTGGTACAATCTCAGCTCACTGCAACCTCCGCCTCCCAGGTTGAAGTGATTCTCCTGCCTCAGCCTCCCGAGTGGCTGGGATTACAGACACCCACCACCACAGCTGGCTACTTTTTGTATTTTTAGTAGACAGGGGTTTCACCATGTTGGCCAGGCTGGTCTTGAACTCCTGACCTCGTGATCTGCCCACCTCGGCCTCCCAAAGTGCTGGGATTATGGGCGTGAGCCACTGCGCCAGGCCTCTGCTATCCATCTTAACATGGTGCCGTGAACCAGCCTCTCAGGAAAAGGGTCTCATGAACAAATGAGGAAAGCAAGCAGAGGTAGGGCAGGGAGGGAGAGGCAAAGGAACGTGTTGTTGGAAAGGGTAGTGTGCCCCTCACAGATGATAGTACCCGTCTCCAGATGTGCCCACTGAGAGTTTATGAAGTGGCTGCTCCATGTGGTCCTTGACTGCCCTAGGGGAGAGTCACAGAAAGCTATAATACCACCGCCTCTTGGTTTCCCCAGGAGCTTGTCCGTCAGCGAGGAGTCCTGGAGCGCACAGAGAAGATGGTGGACAAGATGGACCAAGATTTGAAGATCAGCCAGAAACACATCAATAGCATTAAGAGCGTGTTTGGGGGGCTCGTCAATTACTTCAAATCCAAACCAGCAGAGGCCCCACCTGAACAGAATGGCACCCTCGCCTCCCAGCCCAACAGCAGGTGAGTGTGTCTTCTACCATCTGGGTATAAAGGAGCAGAAGTGGGGATTAGTGCAAATGACCAATACTTTCAGTCCACGTCAGTGTCATGAAGGGATCCAGCAACCCTTTAAGTTACTCATCAGGATATTTGTCCTCAAACATTGTGAAGCCAGAAACTGTTCTTCTGTGTTCCCATGTTCACTTGATTGACATGTAATCTGTCAACTGCTTCTCCGATAGTTGTGACCCCACTACTTTGAAAGAGGGTGTTCGCCTCAGCGTAATCAGTACAAATGTGACTCACTTCACATAATTTTTCCTTTAAAAAGTCTTTAGGGCTGGGTGCAGTGGTTCACATCTGTAATCCCGAAACTTTGGGATGCCAAGGTGAGTGGATTGCTTAAGTCCAGAAGTTCAAGACCAGCCCGGGCAACATAGTGGGACCCCAGTCTTTACAAAAATTACCCAAGCATTGTGGTGCACACCTGTAGTCGCAGCTCCTCAGGAGGCTGAGGTAAGAGGATCGCATGAGGCCTGGAGGTCAAGGCTGCAGTGAGCTGTAATGGTGCTGCTGCATTCCAACCTGAGCTACAGAGGGAGGCCCTGTCTCAAAAAAATAAAAATAAAAAAATTTATGTCTAAATTTGTCATATCTAATCCAATTCACCCATTGATTTTCATTTTAAAATTACAAGACTGAGCTCAGTGGCTTATCTGTAAAATCCCATGCTTTCAGAGGCTGAGGTGGGAGGATTGTTTGAGACCAGCCTAGACAGCATAGCAAAGACTCGTCTCTATAAAAACTAAAGAAAAAAAACAATTAGCCAGACATGATGGCACTTGCCTATAATCCTAGCTACAGGGGAGACTGCGGTGGAATTATTGCTTTAGCCCAGGTGTTAAGAGACTAGAGTAAGCTATGATGGTGCCAGTGCACTACAGCCTCAGTGACAGAGTCTCCCTGTCTCTAAAAAAATATAAAAATAAATAATTAAAATTAAAAAAATAAAGATAGAAGTTGCTTTCCTCAGGTTTTGGCTTGAAATATAAAATAACACATGAGATTGGGGGCTGGGCACGGTGGCTCACACCTGTAATCCCAGCACTTTGGGACACCGAGGCAGGCGGATCTCAAGGTCAGGAAATCGAGACCATCCTGGCTAAGACGGTGAAACGCCATCTCTACTAAAAATACAAAAAATTAGCTAGGCGTGGTGGTGGTCGCCTGTGGTCCCAGCTACTCAGGAGCCTGAGGCAGGAAAATGGCATGAACCCAGGAGGCGGAGCTTGCAGTGAGCTGAGATTGCGCCACTGCACCCCAGCCTGGGTGACAGAGCGAGACTCCATCTCAAAAAAAAAAAACAAAAAAACAAAAAACTTACATGAGATTTTGGTAGACTTCAATGTTACATGTTCAAGGATAAAGGAATGGAGTTTCTGCTAAAATAGATTACTACTGTTTGTATTTTAGCATTGTGTCTGTTTTTATTATTAAAAACAACATGGCCATATTACAGATAATCTATACATACCACAACACAAAAACAGAAAATTTCGTTTTTCCCCTTATTCAGTATTTTTATAGTTGTAACCATAGTTTTTTTTTGGTTTGATAGCCTTTTTCTTCCATTTAACCCAGAAAAAAATGTTTGATATTATAACTCGGGTTCCATAACCATCTTTCTCTCTCTCTCTCTCTCTCTCTCTGTTTTGTTTTTTTATTTTTTATTTTACTTTTTTTTTTTTTTTTTGAGACAGAGTTTCGCCCTTCTTGCCCAGGCTGGAGTGCAAAGGCGCAATCTCGGCTCACTGCAACCTCTGCCTCCCAGATTCAAGCGATTCTCCTGCCTCAGCCTCCCAAGTAGCTGGGATTACAGGTGCCCACGCCATGCCTGACTAATTCTTTTTTTTTGAGACGGAGTCTCACTTTGTCACCCAGGCTGGAGTGCAATGGTGCAATCTCGGCTCACCGCAAGCTCCACCTCCCGGGTTCACGCCATTCTCCTGCCTCAGCCTCCCGAGTAGCTGGGACTACAGGCGCCCACCACCACAGCCGGCTAAGTTTTTTGTATTTTTAGTGGAGATGGGGTTTCACCGTGTTACCCAGGATGGTCTTGATCTCCTGACCTCGTGATCTGCCTGCCTCGGCCTCCCAAAGTGCTGGGATTACAGGCGTGAGCCACCATGTCCGGCCTAATTTTTGTATTTTTAGTAGAGACGGAGTTTCACCATGTTGGCCAGTCTGGTCTCAAACTCCTGACCTCAGGTGATCCACCTGCCTCAGCCTCCTAAAGTGCTGGGATTACTGGTGTGAGCCACCACGTCCGGCTTTTTTATTTTATTTTATTTTTTTGAGACAGAGTCTCACTCTGTTGCCCAGGCTGGAGTGCAGTGGCACCATCTCAGCTCACTGAAACCTCCATTTCCCAGGTTCAATTCTCTTGCCTCAGCCTCCCAAGTAGCTGGGATTACAGGCATGTGCCACCATGCCCGACTAATTTTTGTATTTTTAGGAGAGACGGGGTTTCTCCATGTTGGCCAGGCTGGTCTCGAACTCTTGACCTCAGATGATCCGCCCGCCTCAGCCTTCCAAAGTGCTGGGATTATTATCGTGAGCCACCACATCTGGCCTCTCTCTTTGTTTTAATTCTGTAATGTGGAACTTTTCTTTTTCATTTTATTTATTTATTTTTTAAGAGACGAGGTCTTGCTATGTTGGCAAGGTTGGTCTTGAACTCCTGGCCTCAAGCAGTCCTCCCACCTCAAGCCTCTGAAAGTGCTAGGATCACAGGCACGAACCACCACACCTAATTGCAGAGCAATTTTTTTTAACGCATTACTAAGGTACAGTAAAATGCATGCATCTTAAGTGGAGAGCCAGTTACTGTGAACCTGTGTGCACTAGTGTGGCCACCACCCAGATCAAGATGTAGGGTATGGTAGGGAAGAAATTAGATAACTACTTCAAACTCAGAGTGGGGCTGGGGAGAATCCAATGTAGGTAACAAAGCTGGCGGTGATAGCAGAAAGAACAAGCACAGGCAGGTGAAGCCATCAGACTTATGGAGAGGTTCAGGCATGGTGGCTGATGCCTGTAATCCCAGCAGTTTGGGAGACTGAGGCAGGAGGATCACTTGATCCCAGCCTGAGCAACATGACAAAACCCCGTCTTTACAGGAAAACACAAAAATGAAGTTGGGCATGGTGGTTCAGGCAGGCCTGTAATCCCAGCACTTTGGGAGGCCGAGGTGGGTGGATCATTTGAGCTCAGGAGCGTGAGACCAGCCCGGCCAACATGGTGAAACCCCGTCTCTCCTAAAAATACAAAAATTAGCCAGGCGTGGCAGTGCGTGCCTGTAGTCCCAGCTACTTGGGAGGCTAAGGCAGGAGAATCCCTTAAGCCTGGGAGGCAGAGGTTATAGTGAGCAGAGATTGCGCCACTGCACCTCAGCCTGAGTAGCAGTGAGACTCTGTCTCAAAAAACACACACACACACACACACACACGAAAATTAGCCGGACGTGATGGTACGTGCCTGTGGTCCCAGCTACTGGGGCAGCTGAGGTGTACCCGACCTTTTGGCATAGGTAGGAGGATCACCTGAACCCAGGGAGGTTGAGGCTGCAGTGAGCCATGATTGTACCAGTGTACTCCAGCCTGGGTGACAGAGTGAGACCCCGTCTCAAAAAAAAAAAAAAAAAAAATACTGCAGGAAGGACCTTGCAGAGTTGGCCCTGGGAACCTGTAGGCCTCAGTGAGTGCCCTGGGGAGGCATTAGCTAAGGTTGTGAGAGTTGGTTTGTTTTTTTGGCTCAGCCATAATCACCATTCTGGGTTCTCCAGCTCAACCCTAATTTTAAACATCTGCCATTTTCCTCCAATTCTAGTTGTTGCTTGTTTTTTGTTGTTGTTGTTTTTTTCCAATATACATCAGAAAGAGGTTTTATATCCTAATCTTTGGCCACATTTAATTGCCATAGGAGAAGGTAGGATGTTCATTTGTTTTGGTCTAAGACATCCTCCGTGTACAAACTCAGGAACAGAGTGAGCCCTTGGAGGAGTGGGAAACTGGCAGGTTTGTGACTAGCACCCTTTCACAACCTTCCACATCCTACATACCTCTTCACAAAGGCTGCTGCTGGGGCTCTTGGAGGCCCCTACATCCCTGAACGTAGCTATGAAAGCCATGGAAGTCCTGTGGCTCCAGGGGCAGTTTTCTTTTTTTGGAGCATCTTGAAAACTCAAGGGCTTCCCAACAAAGGCTTCCATCAGTGAGGCAGCCATAGCTATTTCAGTGAGGTGGGCTTTGTCTCTTGGGAAGTCCTGTTTGTCCTTGGCTGACGGCTTTCCAAGCCACTTGTTCTCATTTCCACTTAAAGCTCCTGAGTTCCTATCAAGGTCCCCAAAGTCATGTACCCTGCCTGGCCTGCCCCTAGATTAGCCCCAATCAGTTGTAGCATTCTTACCATCTCTTAGTAAATGCAAGAAAGCAAAACTTTCTTTTTTTTTTTTTTCTTCTTTTTTTTGAGATGGCGTCTTGCTCAGTCGCCCAGGCTGGAGTGTAGTGGCACGATCTCGGCTCACTGCAAGCTCCGCCTCCCGGGTTCACGCCATTCTCCTGCCTCAGCCTCCCGAGTAGCTGGGACTACAGGCGCCCGCCACCTCGCCCGGCTAGTTTTTTTGTATTTTTAGTAGAGATGGGGTTCACCTTGTTAGCCAGGATGGTCTCGATCTCCTGACCTCTTGATTTGCCTGCCTAAGCCTCCCAAAGTGCTGGGATTACAGGCATGAGCCACCGCGCCCGGCTGCAAGCAACACTTTCACCCACGCTCTGCAGTTCTGTGGGAGCAGAAGCTACAGGAATGCAGTCTGTCTGTTGGAAGATATGGGGGAGGCAGACAGTCCACAGGGATGCAGTGGGGACCCAGAGGAGAGGGAGGTTGGCCCTGGGGACAGAGGAAGGCTGCACAAAGGACCTGACCTTTTGCAGAAGGTGAAGGTTTTGAAGGAACCCACCAGTTGAAGGAGGGGGTTGGTGCAGACACATGGCAGACAAAGCACAGGGGAAGCCAGTATGAAGGAAATTGTTGGCCATTTCAAGGGCCCAGCAGGGCCAGGCACAGTGGCTCACGCCTGTTATCCCAATATTTTAGAAAACTGAGGCAGGACGATCACTTGGGGCCAGAAGTTCGAGACCAGCCTGGGCAACATAGCAAGATCCTGTCTCCACAAACATAAAAATTTTTTAAAGCTGGGTATGGTGATACACGCCTGTAGTCGTATCTACATGGACAACGAAAAAAAAACGAAAAGGGGCCGGGCACAGTGGCTCACACCTGTAATCCCAGCACTTTGGGAAGCCAAGGTTGGTGGATTATGAGGTCAGGAGATCGAAACCATCCTGGCTAACACAGTGAAACCCCGTCTCTACTAAAAATACAAGAAATTAGCCGGGTGTGGTGGTGGGTGCCTGTAGTCCCAGCTGCTCGGGAGGCTGAGGCAGGAGAATGGCATGAACCTGGGAGGTGGAGGTTGCAGTGAGATCATGCCACTGCGTTCCAGCCTGGGCGACAGAGGGAGACTCCATCTCAAAAAAGAAAAAAAAATGCAGTAAATTGTGAGTAAAATTTCTGTGATCCTATCAAAACCTTTAATCCATAAATGCAGGAATACTGTCACTTAAAATCTTTTTTTTCTTTTTTTTTTTTTTTTTTTTTTTTTTTTTTTTGAGACGGAGTCTCGCTTTGTTGCCCAGGCTGGAGTGCAGTGGCCGGATCTCAGCTCACTGCAAGCTCCGCCTCCCGGGTTTATGCCATTCTCCTGCCTCAGCCTCCTGAGTAGCTGGGACTACAGGCGCCCACCACCTCGCCCGGCTAGTTTTTTGTATTTTTAGTAGAGACAGGGTTTCACCATATTAGCCAGGATGGTCTCGATCTCCTGACCTCGTGATCCGCCCGTCTCGGCCTCCCAAAGTGCTGGGATTACAGGCTTTTTTTTCTTTTGAGACAGGGTCTCTGTCACCCAGGCTGGAGTGCAGTGGTGCAATCTGCTCACTGTCTCCTCCACCTCCCAGGCTCCAGCAACCCTCCCACCTCTGCCTCCCAAGTAGCTGGGACTACAGGCGTGGGCCACCAAGTACGGCTAATTTTCGTGTTTTTTGTAGAAACAAGGTCTCACTATGTCTCCCAGGTTGATCTCGACCTCCTGGGCTCAACTGATTCTCCCACCTCAGCTTCCCAAAGTGCTTGCATTGCAGGCATGAGCCACCGTGCCTGGCCCGCTTAAAAGCTTTTTTTTTTTTTTTGAGACACAGTCTCATTCTGTCACCCAGGAGTGCAGTGGCACCATCTCAGCTTACTGCAAGCTCCGCCTCCCGGGTTCACGTTATTCTCCTGCCTCAGCCTCCTGAGTAGCTGGGGCTACAGGTGCCCGCCACCATGCCTGGCTAAATTTTTTTTGTATTTTTAGTAGAGACCGGGTTTCACCATGTTAGCCAGGAGGGTCTCAATCTCCTAACCTCGTGATTTGCCTGCCTCGGCCTCAGAAACTTTTAAAATGAGTTTCTCCTAATCAAACTTCTATTCAGCCATGCATTTCCTGCGTACATCATTATCACGCAAACCCTTCGGCCTTCTCTGAAATTTCATCTCTTGGGAAGCCCTGTTTGTCCTTGCTGACAGCTTTCCAAGCTGCTTGTTCTCATTTCCACTTACAGCTCATGTGTTCCTGTCCCAGATGCACCCCTAATTTGAAATTCTCTAACTTACTGAAGACTTGGTTTCTGACCAGGAATCACCCTCTCTTAAACCTACTTATCACTTCTCTCACTCTCCCTATAAATTGGCTTTCTTGGCCTGGCACGGTGGCTAACACCTATAATCCCGGCATTTTGGGAGGTTGAGGTGGGTGGATCACAAATCAGGCAATTGAGACCAGCCTGGCCAACATGGTGAAACCCTGTCTCTACTAAAAATACAAAAATCAGGCCTGGTGCAGTGACTCACACCTGTAATCCCAGCACTTTGGGAGGCCAAGGAGGGTGGCTCCCCTGAGGTTGGGAGTTCGAGACCAGCCTGACCAACATGGAGAAACCCTGTCTCTACTAAAAATACAAAATGAGCCAAGCAAGGTGGCGCATGCCTGTAATATCAGCTACTTGGGAGGCTGAGGCAGGAGAATTGCTTGAACTTGGGAGACAGAGGTTGCAGTGAGCCGAGATTGCACCATTGTACTCCAGCCTGGGCAACAAGAGCGAAACTCCATCTAAAAAACAAAATTAGCCGGGCGTAGTGGCACTCACCTATAATCCCAGCTACTCAGGAGGCTGAGGCAGGAGAATTGCTTAAACCCAGGAGGTGGAGGTTGTGGTGAGCTGAGATCGTACCACTGCACTCCAGCCTGGGAGACAGAGTAAGACTCCATCTCAAAAAAGAAAAAAAAAGAAATTGGTTTTTTTGTGGGGGAGTCATTTTTCACAAAGAAACCATGTTTTCCTCATTTATGTATTACCAGTAGGTATGTGATGGCACTTGGAAAGAATAAAGCCAGCGTTGAGATGTGCAGGCTGAGAGGTGGCCAGGCAGACTCAGAAGCCAAGCATCTCCTCCTACTCCCAGCCTGGCAATGCACAGCCCACAGTGGTGCTTAGAGGAACCAGTTCTGTGTTCTAGACTTTCAGTCACAGCTTCCATGGGGTGAAATCCTGGAGTGCTAAACCCTTCCATTCATGAGGCTCTGCTGCATTCTACCCATAACTGGAGCCCTGGACCTGCAAAATCCTTAGTTTGCAGGAGTCTGGATTTGCTCTTGCAAGTTGGGAGTCATTAAAGACTTTAACTGAAGAAGTGCTTGCCAGTATTGCTTTAGAAGGATGCCCAGCACCCATGGAGAGTAAGGATTGGAAGGGAGGGGATTGAATTGAGAGGCATTGCCATAATCCTTGTTAAAGGTAAAGAAAGGCAAGGCAGGCCGGGCGTGGTGGCTCAAACCTGTAATCCCAGCACTTTGGGAGACCGAGGTGGGCAGATCACGAGGTCAGGAAATCGAGACCATCCTGGCTAATACCGTGAAACCCCATCTCTACTAAAGATACAAAAAATTGGCCGGGCGCGGTGGCTCAAGCCTGTAATCCCAGCACTTTGGGAGGCCGAGACGGGCGGATCACGAGGTCAGGAGATCGAGACCATCCTGGGTAACACAGTGAAACCCCGTCTCTACTAAAAATACAAAAACTTAGCCGGGCGAGGTGGCAGGCGCCTGTAGTCCCAGCTACTCGGGAGGCTGAGGCAGGAGAATGGCGTGAACCCGGGAGGCGGAGCTTGCAGTGAGCTGAGATCCGGCCACTGCACTCCAGCCTGGGTGACAGAGCGAGACTCCGTCAAAAAAAAAAAAAAAAAAAAAAAGATACAAAAAATTAGCCGGGCGTGGTGGCGGGCGCCTGTAGTCCCAGCTACTTGGGAGGCTGAGGCAGGAGAATGGCATGAACCCGGGAGGTGGAGCTTGCAGTGAGCCAAGATTGCACCACTGCACTCTAGCCTGGGTGACAGAGCAAGACTCCATCTCAAAAAAAAAAAAAAAAAGGCAGGCAAGACAGAAGGAGAGACTGGGTTTCTGGGCTACCTAGGGTTTGGGAGATCAAGAGGGCATTTGTTTTGCCTGGATTGCTGGGAGTAGCACTGTGTAGGAGGAGGGCAAAAATTGCGAGTAACCCTGGTTCCCAGATTGGCTGGCAAAGTAGTCAGGCTGCTGTTGAGATAGAGAAGAGCAGGCTGTTGAGGAGGCACAGCTCCCAGCTGGAAGCACCTGCCACACCTTAGGGGGCTCAGCAGAATGTCGGGGATCAGCAGGGCATCAGGCCTAGTCTAAATGACTTTGAGTTGCAAGAGCTGTCCCCGTCTACAGCCAGAGTCAGCAAACTAGGCCACGGAGCAAAATCAAAGATACAGGGACTTATGTGATGAGAAAAAAACGTATTTTCACTACTTTTTAGTGACAAAATTTAAAATATAAAAACAGTGGCCGGGCACAGTGGCTCACGCCTGTAATCCCAGCACTTTGGGAGGCTTAGGCGGGCGAATCACGAGGTCAGGAGATCGAGACCATCCTGGCTAACACAGTGAAACCCCGTCTCCCCTAAAAATACAAACTATTAGCCGGGCATGGTGGCGGGCGCCTGTAGTCCCGGCTACTTGGGAGGCTGAGGCAGGAGAATGGTGTGAACCTGGGAGGCGGAGCTTGCAGTGAGCCAAGATGGCACCACTGCACTCCAGCCTGGGCTATAGAGCGAGACTCTGTCTCAAAACAGAAAAAAAAAGGTAATAGGCTGGATACAGTGGCTCATGCCTCATGCCTGTAATCCTGGCACTTTTGGAAGCTGAGGCCGGAGAATCGCTTGAGCAGGCATCTGTAATCCCAGCTACTCAGGAGGCTGAGGCAGAAGAATAGCTTGAACCCGGGAGGTGGAGGTTGCAGTGAGTCGAGATCACACCACTGCACTCCAGCCTGGGCAACAGAGCAAGACTGTCTCAAAAAAAAAAAAAAAAAAAATTAAAATATTGGCCAGGCACAGTGGCTTATGCCTGTAACCCCAGAACTTAGGGAGGCTGAGGCAGGCGGATCACCTGAGGTTCGTGACCAGCCTGGCCAACATGGTGAAACCTTATCTCTACTAAAAATACAAAAAATAGCCAGGCGTGGTGGTGGGGGCCTGTAATCCCAGCTACTCGGGACCCTGAGGCAGGAGAATCACTTGAACCCAGGAGACGGAGGCTGCAGTGAGCTGAGACTGTGCCTTTGCACTCCAGCCTAGGTGACAGAGCGAGACTCTGTCTCAAAAAATTAAAAAAAAAAAAAAAAAAAAAAAAAAAAAAAGCAGGGTGGTGAGTGCCTGTGTTCTCAGCTACCCGGGAAGCTGAGGTGGGAGAGTCAGGAGCCTAGGAGTTAGAGACTTCAGTGTTTGCGCCATTGTACTCCAGACTTGGTGAGAGAGGGAGACCCTATCTCCAACAACAACAACAAAAACAGTAATAGTTGAATACAGTATTTTGGTAATGTAAGTGCACTAATGAGAACAATGAAACTCTTGAGGTTCTAAGTTTGTCATCTGAGGTGCAGATGGTCATCTCTAAGGCCATTCTTTGCTCATGAAATTTTGTTATGTGTATTTTACCACAATAAAAATAACTTGGGGCCGGGCGCAGTGGCTCAGGCCTGTAATCCCAACACTTTGGGAGGCCGAGGTGGGTGGGTCACTTGAGATCAGGAGTTCAAGACCAGCCTGGCCAACATGGTGAAATCCCGTCTCTACTGAAAATACAGAAATTAGCTGGGCATGGTGGCGCGTGCCTATAACTGTAATATCCCAGCTACTCAGGAGACTAAGGCAGGAGAATCACTTGAACCCGAGAGGCAGAGGTTGCAGTGAGCCGAGATCACGCCACTGCGCTCCAGCCTGGGTGACAAAGCAAGACTCCATCTCAAAAAAAAAAAGAACGAGGAAACAATACAAAAACAGGAGGTTAGCCAGATGTGGTGGCAGGTCATTGTTTGCTAACTGTGGTCTAAAGTACCCATTTGGTTGTTCCATGTGCTTTCCATCTGCCTGGTCCTAGGAATCCTGGTTTCCCTGAGAGAGGGCCACCTAACTCGATGCTACACTGCTTTTTTTTTTTTTCTTGGTAAAGACAAGGTCTCATTATGTTGCCCAGATCTCACACTCGTGGGCTCAGGCAATTCTCCCACCTCAGTTTCTCAAAATGCTGGGATTACAGGCATGAGTCACCACACCTGGCTTAGCTGCCACACTTCTGAGGCAGGGGTCTTTGTAGGCTTATTGCTTGGCCAGCTGTGCTCCTAGGAGAAGCTGTTGAAATCCCTACTTTGGTCAGAAGGAGTTTGGTACAGAAGAAGCATTTGATTTTTGGCATACAGGCATTATGTGAAAATACTGATAACATTGTCATAGGGATTTTTCCTTTTTAATACTGTCCTTTTTTGTAAACTTTTATCCAAAGATTGAAAGAAGCCATAAGTACAAGTAAAGAACAGGAAGCAAAGTACCAGGCCAGCCACCCAAACCTTAGAAAGCTGGATGATACAGGTAAGTGGATACCTGTGTGCACAGCCCTATTTGAATTCTAGCAGGGAGACCTCTGGGTTTGGCATTGGTCCTTAGGGGGCAGTAGCAACCTCTCGGGGGAAGTGGGCAGGGGCCCCAGCTGCCAGCATCACCCATGCTAGCCAAAGGGCCTTAGGGACCCGGCATGCTCTTGGGGAACTAGGGGTGTGCCTTATGGTAGGGCTCCTCCCTCCTCCCTGCCTCCATGGAGAGGAGAATAAGGAAGTGAAGGCCTGCGCTCCATTGAAAATGAGCCTGCCTAGCCTGGTGCAATAACACACGCCTGTAATCCCAGCACTTTGGGAGGCCAAGCCAGGTGAATCACCTGAGGTCAGGAGTTTGCGACCAGCCTGACTAACATGGTGAAACCCCGTCTCTGCTAAACACAAAAAAATTAGCCAAGTGTGGTAGCATATGCCTCTAATCCAAGCTACCTGGGAGGCTGAGACAGGAGAATGACTTGCACCTGGGAGACAGAGGTTGCAGTGAGCTGAGATCATGCCACTGCACTATAGCCTGGGCAACAAGAGTGAAACTCTGTCTCAAAAAAGACAATAAGCCTGCCCATCATCGGTTCCTGCCTATGTCACTCTCAGTTGTTCCAGCAGTAAAAAGGCAACTACAGAAAAACCCCTTGGTAAATAGCTGTCCACGTCCTAATCCCCAGACCCCGTGAGTCTGTTAGGTTATATGGCAAAGGCGGAATTACAGTTGCAGATGGAGTTACAATTGCTAATCAGCAAGATGGGGAGATTATCCTGGGTTGTCCAGTTGGGTCCAGTGTCATCACAAAGGTCCCTTTTAAGTGGAAAGAGAAGCAGAAGAGAGAGTGGCAGAGTCAGAGATCTGAAGATGTTGCTGGCCTTGAAGATGGAGAAAGGGACTCACCTGCCAAGGCACACAAGTGAACTCTAAAAACTGCAAAAGGTGAGGAATTAGATTCTTCCCAAGAGCTCCAGAAGGAGTGCAACCCTGAGGACACCCCGACTCAGCCCAGTGAGACCCACGTTGGACTTCTGACCTCCAGAACCGTAAGACAAGTTTGTGGTCATTTGTCACAGCATCAATGAGGGGCTAATACAGCCTCCAGCCCAAGCAGGAGGAGCAGCAGCCACATGGACAAGGTGTGCAAGACAGTGAGTGTTGGTCAAATCATTCCACTTCTATCAAGTGATAGGCCCAGAAATATCCCTTATCTGGAAAGGAATTTAGGGCTCCTGGGGCCTCCTCCATTGGCCCCCCAACAGCCAGGGTACATTGAAATTGGTGCTAGAAACCAAAGGCTTAAAACTGTGCTGCCTTCAAGAAAACGATACACCATGGAAGCTCTGGAACCCACCATGGTTGTGGTCGATGCAGCTGGGGAGATCAGATGGAGGAAGAGCGGGGAGCAGGAGAGACTGACACCATCAGCACAGTTCAGTCTGGAAAGGCAAGTGGAGGAAGTGAGTGTAAATTGAAAGGCAAGGGTGGGGAAAATCGGCCTCATCACACCCTGGAGAAGTGGCACAAGACACTGCACCCAAGACACAATTTTAAGGAATTAAGGAGTTTCCATTTGTGTCGTATATATTAAAAGACTGAAAAAAAAAATCGGCACAGTTTGCAGTATGGTTTCAGTTGGTTCGTGCTGGAGGAAATATGCTAAGTCTAGAAAGTGATGTTTCCCTAAAGGAGATAAACTGGGATGACAGGGCTTTTCTGTGTGCATTTAGAAACTGAAGTTCATTCAAGCCAAGAAAGATAACTTTAAAAAAGAAGAAACTAGGGTTCAAGGAAGATTTCTTACGGCAAATGTGCATTATTTAACATTTCTTTTTTTTTTTTTGCTTATTTGTTTCAAGTGAAAATATAGCGTAGAGATAAATTTCGGAAAGAAACAAAATTACCCATAATTCCATTTATGTAACGTAACAATGTGTATTTTTAGACTTTGTCCACAGACTGTGTAGTTTTGCATTATTGCAGTTCCACTGTGTATTGTCACTTGTGTGACTCGTGTCTTTCCTGAGCTTGTGCACCAGGGTCTGAGTAGGTGACCCTTAGTTTGAGGGTCTTTCATCTCCCAAGGACTGAGGGAAAGTGGGAACCATCCCCTACCCTGTGGAAGCATCTCTCCTGGCCCATGAGCCTGCACTGTGCTCCTCCCTCATCCCTCTGGATAGCCTCAGAACCAACCTTTCATTCCTTCCACCCATTTTCCAGATGAAATTGTTTTGGGTGTGTGAAGCAGCATTTGAACAATGTCAATTAACCACTCTCCTGGTGTTTCCTTCTAAACTTAGACCCTGTCCCCAGAGGGGCTGGTTCTGCTGTGAGTACCGATGCTTACCCAAAGAACCCACACCTTCGAGCCTATCACCAGAAGATCGACAGCAACCTAGGTAAGACTGAGCGCCACACCAGCTTCTGTAAGCCACTGTTCCTTCAGGCAGCTCACGCCAAGCATAGCCCCTACGTGAGGACCCTCCAGCTTCAGCTCCCTCCCCACACATCGCATCCCACACTAAGCTGGGTCCATCTTGCCACCTCACTGTCTCTGGAATCTCTCCACTTCTCACCATTTCCTATTTCCAGCCCAACCGAGCCCTCCCCACCTCTCACTTTCATGAACAGCACCAGGGACCCAGGAGTCCCTGAGAGGCGATAAAGTGGAGCCTGGACATGACCGCTTACTCCATCCTTCCCTTCCCACCTGGCCACTCAGAGCCCTGTTTTCCTCGTGAAACGGGCTGCCTCTGAGAACAGTGGGAAGGTTACCTGAGCCAGAAAGTGCCTGGGATGGAATTAGCGCTCGTGTTGCAATTGGCATTTTGGCCACACAGCCTCCAGCATGATGTTTCAAAACAGAAGGGTGTGCAGGGGGCCAGGCGCAGTGGATCACGCCTGTAATCCCAGCACTGTGGGAGGCCAAGGCAGGTGGATCACCTGAGGTCAGGAGTTCAAGACCAGCCTGACCAACATGGTGAAACCCTGTCTCTACTAAAAATACAAAAATTAGCCGAGCGTGGTGGCTGGCGCCTGTAGTCCCAGCTACTCGGGAGGCTGAGGCAGGAGAATCACTTGAACTTGAGAGGCATAGGTTGCAGTGAGCCAAGATAGCACCATTGCAGTCCAACCTGGGCAACAAGAGTGAAACTCCATCTAAAAAAAAAAGAAGAAATGAGGGGTATATTCTTCCAGAACTCTCTCATGGAACCCCACACACTCACAGTGCAGTCCAGGCTCTCTTTGCCTGCCCTGGTCCCTTCTGCTCTCATCACCTGCAGGCTCGTGTGGGATTTCTGATGTGAGTTCTTTCTGCCTCGTGGCCCCTATCTGCCTGGATGAGCTCCCCCAACTCTCTGCAGGCTGACTCCTTCTCTTTCTGTCAGTCTTGCATTAGTGTGGTCTCCTCTCCCTGTCTCTTGGGACCCTTGTGTTTCCAGGGGGCTGCCCTGGCCGTTTGTGATTGTGTATCTGCTGGTTTGCCTGCTGTATTCCCAATCAGAATGTAGATTCCAGGACAGCATGGGAGAGTTTCCATTTTGTCACTACTTTGTTCCTGGGGCCCAGCAGGCAAGCACTTAGTAGTTTGGTTTTGTTTTGTTTTGTTTTGTTATGTTTTGTTTTGAGACGGAGTTCACTTTTGTCGCCCAGGCTGCCGTGCAGTGGCGCAATCTCCGTTCACCGCAACCTCAGCCTCCTGAGTTCAAGTGATTCTCCTGCCTCAGCCTCCCGAGTAGCTGGGATTACGGGCATGCACCACCATGCCCGGCTAATTTTGTGTTTTTAGTAGAGATGAGGTTTCTCCTTGTTGGTCAGGCTGGTCTCAAACTCCCGCCTGCCTCGGCCTCCCAAAGTGCTGGGATTACAGGCCTGAGCCACCGTGCCCAGCCAGTGATTATTTTTTTAATGGAAAAGTCAGTTACTTGAAGTTCAAGTAGGTGTTGGCCTGTGGGCAGTTCTGTAAGTTTATTCTAAGTAGTGTCTCAGATTTGCTGCCTCCTCTTACCACTACTCCATGAACAGAAATCTCCCCCGTGGTGACCTGGGTCACCCTCTCAGTCTCCCAGCCCCTGTTAGGAGCTGGCAAAGTGGAGAGGACAAATAATAAAATCCTCCCCTGCTGTAAAGGTATCTAGTGGGAGGCAAAACTGAAACCCATGAAGATGCACATGGAGTGTCTATGCACACGTTTGCTCCTGCTTGCTTTCTGGGAAGCCCTAGACAGCTGCCACCTCCTTCTATGCCCGAACTCTGTCCTCCAGAGCCAAAGACCTCTAAGGCAGAAGGTGTGTCTGCCCAGATCTAACCACTCCAGAGAAACCCAGAGAGGCGTGAAAGCCCTTTGTCCTTCACCAGGAGAAAGGGAGTGGTTAGGGCTAATGGTATGGTTGGTGCCTGCTGGCAGGAAGTGGGAGAAGCGACTCTGAGGAAAGATACTGAATTCAGAGAGGCAGGAAGAAGCGCTGAGTACTGCCCACCAGTAGGGGTGCTGAGGGTGCACAGCTGGCACTGTGGACTTGCAGCTGGGCAGGTCCCGGCAGGACGCAGTCTAGAGTAGGAGGTGGGCCCTGGCAGAAGGGCGGGTGGCTGGTTCAGAGCTCAGCCGTCCGGCCCTGCTCACACAGTTCAGGCCAGGCCACTCTGGTGGGGCAGGGGATGTTGCCTTTGTTCACACTCTTCCCATCTTAACACATGCTCCCTGCTATTTCAGGAACTCAGGCAAGCTCTCTGGACTCCAGTGCCCTGGCCTGGTGGCTTTACATTATCACATATTTTATCTCAGCCTCTCTGTTTGCTTATCCTTTGCTGTCCTGGCTGCCAGTGAGCTTCCTTCTGAGGCCTGAGGCAACCACAGATTCTACTGTCCATGGAGCACGAGGCCCACGAGTTTCAGTAAGCTTAAGAAGCAAAGAGCTGAATACTATCTTTTTTTAAAATTTTTAAATTATACTGTTTTTCTCTTTCTTTTCTTTTCTTTTTTGTTTAGAGATGGAGTCTCACTTTGTTGCCCAGGCTGGTCTCGCAACTCCTGGGCTCAAGTGATCCTCCCACCTTGGCCTCCCAGAGTGCTGGGATTACAAGCATGAGCCACTGTGCCTGACCTGAAGACAATCTTTTTATTTATTTATTTATTTTTTATTTATTTTAATTTCTTTCTGAGAGTTTTACTCTGTCACCCAGGTTGGAGTGCAGTGGCGCGATCTCAGCTTACTGCAGCCTCTGCCTCCTGGGTTCAAGCGATTCTCATGCCTCAGCCTCCCAAGTAGCTGGGATTACAGGTGCGTGCTACCACGCCTGGCTAATTTTTGTATTTTTAGTAGAAACGGGGTTTCACCATGTTAGCTAGGATGGTCTCGATCTCCTGATCTCAAGTGATCCACCCACCTTGGCCTCCCAAAGTGCTGGGATTACCGGCATAAGCCACCACACTCAGCCTGTTTTTTTTTTTTTTTTTTTTTTTTTTTTGAGACGGAGTCTCGCTGTGTGGTCCAGGCTGGAGTGCAGTGGCCCGATCTCGGCTCACTGCAAGCTCCACCTCCCGGGTTCACGCCATTCTCCCGCCTCAGCCTCCGAGAAGCTGGGACTACAGGCGCCCGCCACCACGCCCGGCTAGTTTTTTTTTGTATTTTTAGTAGAGACGGGGTTTCACCATGTTAGCCAGGATGGTCTCGATCTCCTGATCTCAAGTGATCCACCCACCTTGGCCTCCCAAAGTGCTGGGATTACCGGCATAAGCCACCACACTCAGCCTGGCCTTTTTTTTTTTTTTTTTTTTTTTTTTTTTGAGACGGAGTCTCGCTGTGTGGTCCAGGCTGGAGTGCAGTGGCCCGATCTCGGCTCACTGCAAGCTCCACCTCCCGGGTTCACGCCATTCTCCCGCCTCAGCCTCCGAGAAGCTGGGACTACAGGCGCCCGCCACCACGCCCGGCTAGTTTTTTTTTGTATTTTTAGTAGAGACGGGGTTTCACCATGTTAGCCAGGATGGTCTCGATCTCCTGACCTCGTGATCCACCCGCCTCGGCCTCCCAAAGTGCTGGGATTACAGGCTTGAGCCACCGCGCCCGGCCCAGCCTGTCTTTTTATTTTATTTTTTGAGACGGAGTCTTGCTCTGTTGCCCAGGTTAGAGTGCAGTGCATTGATCTCAGCTTACTGCAACCTCCTCCTCTCAGGTTCAAGTGATTCTGCCTCAGCCTCCCAAGTAGCAGGGAATACAAGCATGCACCACCACATCCAGCTAATTTTTGTATTTTTTAATAGAGACAGGGTTTCACCATGTTGGCCAGGCTGGCCTCAAACTCCCGACCTCACACGATCCACCTGCCTCGGCCTCTCAAAGTGCTGGGATTACAGTACACTTTGTAATCCCACACTTTGTGAGTACAGGATCACTCACAAAGGTGTGAGCCACTGTGCCCGGCCAAGAGTACCTTTTTAAAAAAACTGATTTTGGCCAGGTGCAGTGGCTCATGCCTGTAATCCTAGCACTTTGGGAGGCCAAGGTGGACAGATCACAAGGTAAGGAGTTCGAGACCAGCCTGGCCAATATGGTGAAACCCCATCTCTACTAAAAATACAAAAGAAATTAGCCGGGTGTGGTGGCACACGCCTGTAGTTCCAGCTACTTGGGAGGCTGAAGCAGAAGAATCGCTTAACCCGGGAGGCGGAGGTTGCAGTGAGCCAAGATCACGGCACTACACTCTAGCCTGGGCAATAGAGCAAGACTCTGTCTCAGAAAAAAAAAAAAAATGATTTTGCTTAGATTTGTGGTACCAGTGCTAAGCATTTGTGTATCCTGATCCTTTTTCTCTTAGTGTTTTGTATTTAATCTTGCAAGTAAGAAGGCTTACACAGCACTACCTCTTCTCCCTCCCCTCTGGCTCTTTCCTGGCTGCTGTTCTTAGTAAAAAGGCAGAAAGCAGCCCTGGGCATATCTCCCTACCCCCGGCGTGCACAAAGACACACACACACACACACACGCGCACAACGACACACACACACATCGTCACAAACCTGGGAAAGAGGCTTTACTCTTCACCATGACAGAATCAGTTAAGTCAAGACTCATCTCTGCAGTGGGTGCAACCCCACCAGGCAACACAGATCCCTCAGTCTGTCTCTCCCCCTTAGCCACACCATCAGGAAGCATCTGCAGGTGCCGCGACTGTGTTTGCTCATGCCTACATGTCATTTCCTCCTCCCACAGATGAGCTCTCCATGGGACTGGGCCGTCTGAAGGACATAGCCCTGGGGATGCAGACGGAAATTGAGGAGCAAGATGACATTCTTGACCGGCTGACAACCAAAGTGGACAAGTTAGATGTCAACATAAAAAGCACAGAAAGAAAAGTTCGACAACTCTGAAGACAGATGGATTTTCTACTCTATTGTGATGAAAAGATTTGAAAGAGCTTTTTTTGAACTTCCAAGAAATTTCATTTACTATTTTAGTATGTAAATTAATGTGTGTTTGCAAATGATATAATAGAGTAGGTCTTAAGACGTTTTTGCCATTATAAGGAAGTGTTTGTCCTCCATTTCCCTAGGGTTAACACCTCACCTAGTTCTTCCAGCAAAATGCTTATTAGAGTTTTTGTCTGAGCACAGTAGCCTGGCCCTGCATATCTTGGGCATTTGCTTACCATGCTGGAATAAGAAGAGTTGCATTTCTCACTTTAGTGAGCATGTGGAAAGATGTGGACAGAATTTCAGTCTTGCAGCCACGAGCCTCTATTTCTCATTCCCAAGCCTTCCTGTGAGTCAGAGCGTTAAGGGGGTGTGTGAGCCAGTCGTTTGGTGGAGGAGGGTCCTTGCCACATCTTTGTTTAGGAGTCATTCACACACACACACACATTCACACACACACACCTCCTCACACACTGAACACATTATCTGCGATTCATCCTCTGGGAAAGGATCAGTGTTAGAATGGGAAATGGAGTGTGCCATGTTGCTCTTTTGTTTTCTGATATCCCCGCTTCCCTCCAGTCCCCCATCCTTGGCATGCATTTTAGTAGGTGGGCTTCACACCAGCACTGCTCACTGTGATTCCTGGAAATATGCAGGGAATTGGGTGAGCCCCTCTTCCCCACATGCTCTCATCTGGAACTCTCCATCTGTGACTGGGAACAGGTCTTACACTGGCTCGAGGCTGCCAGGCTGACTGACAGAGTGCCCAATAGAGTTTGTGGGAATGGAGTATTACACAGATGTGGCTGCGCAATGGTCTTCCTCCACCCCTCTGGGAATCACCATTAGGCAGGCCTCAGGAGGGCAAAATGTTTGTTTGGAACCTGGGGTCTCCTGACCTGACTAGCATTCCCCCCGACTCTTCTGCACTTTTTGCAAGGTAACGAATCATCACTTATTTCTCTGCCACCCAGTTTTAGGACTGGAATTCTACAAGTGATGCTGACTTTGTATAGAAAAATTTAGCTAAGGGGGGAAAAATGCCCAGATACTATTTTAACTGGCTCGGCTAGTTTTCTCCTTTCATTTTACAAAAGAAATCATTTAGAAGTGTCAGTTAAAACTGATTTATGGCCGGGCGCGGTGGCTCAAGCCTGTAATCCCAGCACTTTGGGAGGCCGAGACAGGTGGATCACGAGGTCAGGAGATCGAGACCATCCTGGCTAACACGGTGAAACCCCGTCTCTACTAAAAAATACAAAAAAATAGCCGGGCAAGATGGCGGGCGCCTGTAGTCCCAGCTACTTGGGAGGCTGAGACAGGAGAATGGCGTGGACCCGGGAGGTGGAGCTTGCAGTGAGCTGAGATCCGGCCACTGCACTCCAGCCTGGGCGACAGAGCGAGACTGTCTCAAAAAAAAAAAAAAAAAAAAAAAAAAAAAACTGATTTATTTATGCTGGTATATCCAACAAAATAGTTGGAGCCACAAGGCCCTTGCCTTTTTAAAAAACAAAATATTTTGAAGATGGTGAAAGTGATTGATTTTAATAATGAGATAGGTCACTTAAAATAACAGTGCCTTTGACCTTAAAACATGGCACTGGCCCATGTGACCTTTGCCATTTCCCAATACTTCCCTTTACAGTCTGCAGCCTATAAACAGTGGTGTCTCAAAGCAAAGCAAACCTCTGTAAGTGCTGCCACAGTGCATTAGTTTTTATGTAGCACTCTGTTTATAAAAATTCCCATCCCATAATGCATGACCTTCCTAAAAATATCCACAGCCTCCATAGGCAAGCAGAGCTTTCTGTGCTACACACTGGTTAGATTCCAGCCACCTCAGGGATTCTGATCCATGTCATTAATGACCATCCCAGGGTGTGAGGGCCTGATTAAAGCTTATCAAACTAGACATTTGTTTATTAGATGAGCTCGGCATTATTATTCTAACTGGTAAAAGGGAAATTTTAAACATAACACTCAACCCAAACAAAACTACTTCATGAGGCTTTCAGCAAAAATCCTGCTTAAAAGTATGAACCCGGGATGCAGAGCAGCTTTTATGCACAGTTCAACTTACTGTAATTGTTTCCGGTTCTTTCCTCTAACACCTTCCATGTATGTCATAACTGTTGATCACCATCAGGCATAGACTCGTGGAGATTAGTCATTATACCTCAGACCTAAGCTAATTATTTAAAATAAATACATGTGAAGGCCACTGCCAGACATTCTCGGCAGCCTTCTACTTGCATAATGAGTTTAGTGATTCAACTGACTTGAAGCACAGTAACATCTTATTTTATGCCCCTTCCCTGTCTTTTGCTGGACTGATGAAGCCAGTTACCCGCCCTTCTCTGTTTTTTTTTTTTTACCCCAAGTATATGGAAGGAGAGTTGCCTTTTCTGGAAATTTGTCTTCCTCTGACATATTGGAGGGCCTTGTTTTGTCCTGTTCTTGTTCAGACCCTCTTGTTCTATGTCCTGTGCTGAGGGACTGTCCTTAAGCTACAGGACAGCCAGCTGGTCCTTTCTGCCACTTCTTCCCCACTCACATGCCCAGGAAGGCCTGGTTGCTGATGCTACTTTATAAATGAGTTGCTTGCATTTTCACAGAGAATGAAGGAAGACCTAATGTGGCTCCAGAATGAAGGACGACCTAACATGTCTCCAGAATCTTTTCACATGATGATTGGGGTCAACAAAAAAATGCTACCCTCTAGATTAGACACATTTCATGGAAACAAGCAAAGGTGCCAGGGCTGGGCTGACTGTGGGATGAGATTTGGTACTGCAGACAGATTTCGATTTCCACAGTTGAGCTGGAAACAAACTGTGCCTTCAAAAAACGGCTTTTCTAACTTAAGGTGAGTTATATGTTAGGTGTGCTACTAACTTAAAAAATAGTGCACTCTCTGGCCGGGCGCGGTGGCTCACACCTGTAATCCCAGCACTTTGGAAGGCCAAGGCGGGCGGATCACAAGGTCAGGAGATCAAGACTATCCTGGCTAACATGGTGAAACCCCGTCTCTACTAAAAATACAAAAAATTAGCAAGGCGTGGTGGCTGGCACTTATAGTCCCAGCTACTCGGGAGACTGAGGCAGGAGAATGGCGTGAACTCGGGAGGCGAAGCTTGCAGTAAGCCGAGGCAACAGAGCAAGACTGTGTCTCAAAAAAAAAATTCACTCTTCTTCAAGAAAGTTTTCTAACATCTAGTGATTTGTAACTTAGAAGTGGAGTTGCCTTGTGGATGTCTTTTTTGCATTCTGTAGGAAAGGAAACCTGAATTTAACTCAGGTTGCAAGAAATAAAAATGTCAGTGCATTTAAATTTCTCCTTCTCTAACCTCTTTTTGTGAATATGTAATTTTAAGTGTATACTATACCAATTTAGTAATAATCTTATACTTTGCCCATATAGGCCTTTTCTGGAGATTTTTTTATTTTATTTTATTTTATGTTTTTGGAGATAGAGTCTCACTCTGTCACCCAGGCTGGAGTGCAATAGCACAATCTCAGCTCACTGCAACCTCCGCCTCCCAGGTTCAAGCAATTCTCCTGCCTCAGCCTCTCGAGTAGCTGGGATTACAGGTGCGTGCCACCATGCCCAGCTAATTTTTTTATTTTTTTAGTACAGACAGGATTTCACTGTGCTGGCCAGGCTGGTCTCAAACTCCTGACCTCGTGATCTGCCCACCTCGGCCTCCCAAAATGCTGGGATTATAGGTGTTACCTGCAGAATTTTAAAGTTACAAATGTAACTTTTAGCTTTTTAGGTCTGATGAATGCAGTGTCAGTACAAAAAGATGAGCTAGGGCCGGGGCATGGTGGCTCATGCCAATAATCCCAGTGCTTTCAGAGGCTGAGGCAGGAGAGTCTACTGAGGCCAGGAGTTTGAGACCACTCTAAACAACATAATGAGACCCCATCTCTACAAAAAATTTTTAAAAATAGCTGGGCCTCTAGTCCCAGCCACTTTGGAGGCTAAGGTGGGAGAATTGCTTGAGCTCAGGAATTGGAGGCTGCAGTGAGCTATGATCATGCCACTGCACTCCAGCCTGGGCAACAGAGGGAGACCCCATCTCTAAAAAATAATAAGGCCAGGCACGGTGGCTCACGCCTATTAATCCCAGCACTTTGGAAGGCCAAGGCGGGCAGATCACAAGGTCAGGAGATCGAGACCATCCTGGCTAACACGGTGAAACCCTGTCTCTACTAAAAATACAAAAAAAAAAAAAAAAATTAGCCGGGCATGGGGGGGCACCTGTAGTCCCAGCTACTTGGGAGGCTGAGGCAGGAGAATGGCGTGAACCTGGGAGGCAGAGGTTTCAGTGAGCCGAGATTGTGCCACTGCACTCCAGCCTGGGCGACAGAGCAAGACTCCATCTCCAAAAATATATATAAATAATAATAATAAACAAAATGATGAGCTAAGTTCGAGACCAGCCTGGCCAACACAATGAAACACTGTCTCTTATTAAAAATACAAAAATAATTAGCCGGGCCTGGTGGCATGTGCCTATAGTCCCAGCTACTCAGGAGACTGAGGCATGAAAATCACTTGAACCTGGGAGGCAGAGGTTGCAGTGAGCCGAGATCACACCACTGCACTCTAGCCTGGGTGACAGAGTGAAATTCCATATCAAAAAAAAAAAAAAAAAAAAATCGATGAGCTAGTCATTAAAAGTACAATTATGTGGGGATGGGATGGGGTCTTTAGTTCAAAGTCTGTTTCAGGACAGCACTTTTCCTCCATGCCTTCAACTCAGCAAATGACCATATTCCATCAAATAAAATGTGAAGTTGTTTTTTAAACAAATTTTGTCTCCTATGTAGTTATTTCTTAGTGAGTTGGTGGAGGGGATCTTCCTCGTTGAGTCTTCATGTATTTGGTCTTCGATGCCACATTTAGCCCTATAAACTACCTTCTATCCTGAAACCCTCTCATCAGTTTTCCAGTCTGTCTCCTACCTCCCTACCTGCTCTGCAGGACTGTCTAGACCAGGGCTCAGCAAATTTCTGTAAAGGGCCGCAGAGTCAGTGTTTTAGGCTTACAGGCCAAACCATCTCCATCTCTGTTGCAACTGCTCAGCTCTGCCATTGTTGCATAAAAGCAGCCAAAGGTCCAGGCGCAGTGGCTCACGCCTGTAATCCCAGCACTTTGGAAGGCCGAGGTGGGCAGATCACTTGAGGTCAGGAGTTTGAAAACAGCTTGGACAACATGGTGAAACCCTATCTCTACTAAAAATGCAGAAATTAGCCAATCATGGTGGAGTGCACCTGTAATACCAACTACTCGGGAGGCTGAGGCAGGAGAATCACTTGAACCCAGGAGGCAGAGGTTGCAGTGAGCCGAGATTGCATCCCTGCACTCCAGCCTGGGCGACAGAGTGAGTCTCAAAAAATAAAGAATGAAAGCAGCCAAAGACAATACATAAGTGAGTGCGTGAGAGTGGCTGTGTTCCAAAGACTGAAATTTGAATTTCACATAATTCACGTGATAAAATGCTATGGATTTTGTTTGTTTGTTTTTGAGACAGCATCTTACTGTAGAATCAAAAGGTCTGAAAAGCATCTGTAGGTTATGCTAGGCCATTTTGGATTTTTTTTGTTTTGTTTTGTTTTGTTTTTGTGATGGAGTCTCACTCTGTCTTCAGGCTGGAGTGCATTGGCACAACCTCAGCTCACTGCAACCTCTGCCGCCCCGATTCAAGCAATTCTCCTGCCTCAGCCTCCCGAGTAGCTGAGATTACAGGCGCCCACCACCACACCCAGCTAATTTTTTGTAACTTTAGTAGAGACGGGGTTTCACCATGTTGGCCAGGCTGATCTCAAACTCCTGGCCTCGTGATCCACCCACCTCAGCCTCCCAAAGTGCTGGGATTACAGGTGTGAGCCACTGAGCCCAGCCCATCTTGGAAATTTTTATCTGTCAGTGGGCTAGCTACCCGTGTCCCAAAAGCCACTCTGGTTTTAGTGGAATATCATCTTTATTTATTTATTTTTTATTATTTTTTTGAGACAGAGTCTCGCTCTGTCGCCCAGGCTGGAGTGCAATGGTGCAATCTTGGCTCACTGCAACCTCCGCCTCCCGGGTTCAAGTGATTCTCCTGCCTCAGCCTCCCGAGTAGCTGGGATTACAGGCACATGCTACCACGCCTGACTAAGTTTTTGTATTTTTAGTAGAGATGGGGTTTCACCCTGTTAGCCAGGATGATCTCAATCGCCTGACCTCGTGATCTGCCTGCCTCGGCCTCCCAAAGTGCTGGGATTACAGACGTGAGCCACTGCACCCGGCCGAATATCATCTTTAAGTATCATCATTATAAATAAGGCATGATGAGGATTTGAACCCAGACTGGACTTTTCTGGGGAGACAAAGAAGCGGACATTACAGGCCGGATGCAGTGACTCATGCCTATAATCCCAGCACTTTCGGAGGCTGAGGTGGGTGGATCACCTGAGGTCAGGAGTTTGAGACCAGCCCGGCCAACATTGTGAAACCTCCTCTCTCCTAAAAATACAAAAATTAGCTGAGCGTGGTGGCAGGCATCTGTAATCCCAGCTACTCGAGAGGCTGAAGCAGGAGAATCTTTTTTTTTTTTTTTTTTTTGACACGGAGTCTCGCTCTGTCGCCCAGGCTGGAGTGCAGTGGCGCGATCTCGGCTCACTGCAAGCTCCGCCTCCCGGGTTCACGCCATTCTCCTGCCTCAGCCTCCCGAGTAGCTGGGACTACAGGCGCCCACAACCGCGCCCGGCTAATTTTTTGTATTTTTAGTAGAGACGGGGTTTCACCGTGGTCTCGATCTCCTGACCTTGTGATCCGCCCGCCTCGGCCTCCCAAAGTGCTGGGATTACAGGCGTGAGCCACCGCGCCCGGCCTTTTTTTTTTTTTTTTTTTTTTTGAGACGCAGTCTCGCTCAGTCGCCCAGGCTGGAATGCAGTGACCCGATCTCAGCTCACTGCAAGCTCCGCCTCTTGGGTTTACGCCATTCTCTTGCCTCAGCCTCCCAAGTAGCTGGGACTACAGGCACCCGCCACCATGTCTGGCTAGTTTTTTGTATTTTTTAGTAGAGACGGGGTTTCACCATGTTAGCCAGGATGGTCTCGATCTCCCGACCTCGTGATCCGCCCGTCTCAGCCTTCCAAAGTGCTGGGATTACAGGCTTGAGCCACCGCGCCCGGCCTATAGAAGAATCTCTTGAACCTGGGAGGCAGAGGTTGCAGTGAGCTGAGATCGCACCACTGCACTCCAGCCTGGGTGACAGAGCCAGACTCCATCTCAAAAAAAAAAAAAAAAAGAAAAGAAAAACGAAGAGGACATTACAGAAGAAGCAGCATAAGTGAAAAAAATCAAGGCGGCTCACATTTGGCATCTACAAGTAGGGAACTGGCATTATGGGTTGTGGGTGGGAGATTTCATGAAACGTAGGCAGGACCCAATCTAAGAGGCCTTATGAGCCATACTGAGCAGTCAGAACATTGCACTTCGATGACAGGGAGGTACTGATGGAGTCTAAGCAAGTGAGTGATGTGACAATATTCAGATTTTGAAAGACCATAAAGATGCATCACAGCATTATTTATAAAAAGCAAATAATGGCTGGGTGTAGTGGCTCATGCCTGTAATCCCAGCACTTTGGGAAGCCGAGGCAGGCAGATCTCCTGAGGTCAGGAGTTTGAGACCAGCCTGGTCAACATGGCAAAACCCTGTCTGCACTAAAAATTCGAAAATTTGCCAGGTGTGGTGGAAGGCACCTGTAATCCCAGCTACTCGGGAAGCTGAGGCAGGAGAATCGCTTGAAACCGGGAAGCAAAGGTTGCAGTGAGCCAAGATCATGCCACAGCACTCCAGCCTGGGTAATAGAGCAAGACTCTGTCTCAAAATAAATAAATATAAATAAATAAAAGCAAATAATAAGCCTAGCAACAACCCGATTAGGAAGATGATGGAGTCAACTATGCTCACCCATAGCTGCAACAGACAATTGTATCTATGAAAAGTCTTCAAAGATAATGCTTGCAAGATTAACATAAAACTGATTATATGGTATGGTCCCAATTTTGTGGAAAAGCAAACCAATACGTGAATTAAAAAAAAAAAATCACCCTCGTTTCAGTGAGGAGGACAAGCTGGAAACAGAGTAAGGAAAAGACTTTGGTCATGGTCCAAGCAAGAACTGAAGAGGGGCCCAAACTAGAGTGGTGGCAGGACAAAAAGGGAGAGATGGGCAGACTCCAGAGCATTGGGTAGGACAGGCTTTAGTGACCGATTCACCAATGTGGGATGATGTAGAGGGAGGAAGTGAAGACAGCACTCAGGCTTCTGGCCAAAGGAATTAGTAGACAGTGTTTTATTTCACAAAAGGAATACAAAAACAGGCCAGGCGTGGGGGCTCACGCCTGTAATCCCAGCACTTTGGGAGGCCAAGATCAATGGGTGGGTGAATCACATGAAGCCAGGAGCTCGAGACCAGCCTGGGCAATATGGTGTGAAACCCTGTCTCTATTAAAAATACAAAAATTGGCCGGGCGCAGTGGCTCAAGCCTGTAATCCCAGCACTTTAGGAGGCCGAGATGGGCGGATCACGAGGTCGGGAGATCGAGACCATCCTGGCTAACACGGTGAAACCCCGTCTCTACTAAAAAATACAAAAAAAACTAGCCGGGCGAGGTGGCGGGTGCCTCTAGTCCCAGCTACTTGGGAGGCTGAGGCAGGAGAATGGCATAAACCCGGGAGGCGGAGCTTGCAGTGAGCTGAGATCCGGCCACTGCACTCCAGCCTGGGCGACAGAGCAAGACTCCGTCTCAAAAAAAAAAAAAAAAAAAAAATGCAAAAATTACCCAGGCGTGGTGGCGAGCACCTGTAGTCCCAGCTTCAGCTTCTTGAGAGGCTGAGGCACTAGCATTGCTTGAGCCCAGGAGGTGGAGGTTGCAGTGAGCCGAGATTGCACCACCGCACCCCAGCCTGGGCAACAGAGCAAGACTCTGTCACAAAAAAAAAACAAACCATGGCCGGGCATGGCAGCTCACACCTGTAATCCCAGCACTTTGGGAGGCAGAGGCAGGAGGACTGCTTGAGTCCACGAGTTTGAGACCATCCTGGGCAACAAGTTGAGACCCTGTCTTTATAAATAATCAAAAATTAGCCAGGCGTTGTGGTGCATACCTGTGGTCCCAGCTACTAGAGCGGCTGAGACAGGAAAATTGCTTGAGCCCAGGAAGTAAAGACTGCAGTGAGCCATGACCATGCCACTTGGGCAACATGACCCTGTCCCAAAAAAAAAAAAAAAAAAAAAAAAAAAAAAAACAAGCAAGTTTGGGGTTGGGGCATTGATGAACTAGGTACTGGACAGGTTGAGTTTGAAGACCTTTGGGACATCCAGATGGATCCCAGGTGCTGCACCAAAAGCTATGCAGAAAACAGATCAGAATCCCTGTCCTCATGGAATGGACAGAGAAGACATTGAACAAGACAAGTAGAAAATTAATAGGCCGGGCCAGGAGGGGTGGTTCAGGCCTGTAATCCCAGTACTTTGGGAGGCCGAGGCAGGTGGATCACCAGAGGTCAGGAGTTCAAGACCAGCCTGACCAACATGGTGAAATCCCCATCTCTACTAAATATACAAAAATTAGCCGGGTGTGGTGGTGCGTGCCTATAATCCCAGCTACTCGAGAGGCTGAGACAGGAGAATCACTTGAACCCAGGAGGCAGAGGTTGTACTGAGCTGGGATCATGCCATTGCACTCTGACCTGGACAACAAGAGCGAAACTCCATCTCAAAAAAAAAAAAAAAGGGAAAGAAAACAGGCCAGGCGCTGTGGCTCACGCCTGTCATCCCGGCACTTTGGGAGGCTGAGGTGGGCAGATTACCTGAGATCAGGAGTTTGAGACTAGCCAGGCCAACATGGTGAAACCCCCTCTCTACTAAAATATACAAAAATTACAAAACAATAAAAAAAATTCAAAAACTAGGCTGGGCGTGGTGGCTCACACCTGTAATGCCAGCACTTTGGGAGGTCGAGGTGGGTGGATCACCTAAGGTGATGAATTTGAGACCAATTTGGCCAACGTGGCGAAACCCCGTCTCCACTGCAAATACAAAAATTAACTGGGTGTTCTGGTGGGTGCCTGTAATCTCAGCTACTCCAGGGTCTGAGGCAGGAGAATCACTTGAACCCGGGTGACAGAGATTGCAGTGAGCCAAGATTGCCCCATTTCACTCTAGCCTGGGTGAAAAAGCGAAACTCTGTCTCAAAAAAAATTAATAAATAAAATAAAAATAAAAAATAAAAAAATTAGCTGGGCATGGTAGTGGGTGCCTTTTAATTCCAGCTACTTAGGAGGCTGAAGCAGGAGAATCGCTTGAACCTGAGAAGCAGAGGTTGAAGTGAAGTGACTGGGATTGTGCCATTGCACTCCAGCCTGGGTGATAAAAGCAAAACTCCCTCTCAAAAAAAAAAAAAAAGAAAAAAAGAAAAGAAAATTAATAGAATATTAAATGGTGAAGTATTTGCATATAACCAATGTACATCCTCCTGTGTACTTTTTGTTGTTTGTTTTGTCTTGATTTTGAGATAGAGTCTCACTCTGTCACCCAGGCTGGAGTGTGCAGTGGCTCGATTTTGGCTCACTGTCACCTCAGCCTCACAGGCTCAAGCAATTCTTGTGCCTCAGCCTCCTGAGCAGTTGAGATTACGGGCATGCCACGCCTGGTTTTTTTTTTTTTTTTTTTTTTTTTTTGCGACAGAGTCTTGCTCTGTCACCCAGGCTGGTGTGCAATAGCACAATCTCAGCTCATGCAACCTCCACCTCCCAGGTTTAAGCAATTCCCCCACCTCAGCCTCCCAAATAGCTGGGATTATAGGCACCCGCCACCACACTCAGCTAATTTTTTGTATTTTTAGTAGAGACGGGGTTTCACCATGTTGGCCAGGCTGGTCTCGAACCCCTGACCGCAGGTGATCTGCCTGCCTCAGCCTCCCAAAGTACTGGGATTAAGGCATGAGCCACTGCACCCGGCCATATATATATTTTGAGACAGTGTCTCACTCTGCTACCCAGGCTGGAGTGCAGTAGTGGGATCACGGCTCACTGCAGCCTCAACCTCTCAAGCATAAGTGATCCTCCCACCTCAGCCTCCTAAGTAGCTGGGATTATAGACATGTGCCACCACACTCAGCAGATTTTTGTATTTTTTGTAGAGATGGGGTTGGCCAGGCTGCTCTGAAATTCCTGAGCTCAAGTGATCAGCCCACCTTGGCTTCCCAAAGTACTGGGATTATAGGCATGAACCACTGTGCCCAGTCTAGAAATTTTATTTTCTCACAGTTCTAGAGGAACCACAGTGTTGGTTCCTTCTGAGAGTGGTGAGGGAAAGATCTGTTCCGGGTCTCTCCCTGGCTTGTACAGGGCAGTCTTCTCCCTGTATCTTTTTTTTTTTTTTTTTTTTTTGAGACGGAGTCTCGCTCTGTCGCCCAGGCTGGAGTGCAGTGGCCGGATCTCAGCTCACTGCAAGCTCCGCCTCCCGGGTTCACGCCATTCTCCTGCCTCAGCCTCCCGAGTAGCTGGGACTACAGGCGCCCGCCACCTCGCCCGGCTAGTTTTTTTGTATTTTTTTAGTAGAGACGGGGTTTCACCGTGTTAGCCAGGATGGTCTCGATCTCCCGACCTCGTGATCCGCCCGTCTCGGCCTCCCAAAGTGCTGGGATTACAGGCTTGAGCCACCGCGCCCGGCCTTCTCCCTGTATCTTGATATCATCTTAAAGACACCAGTTATACTGGATTAGGGCCCACCCCAAAGACCTTACTTTCAGTGATTACCTTTGTTAAGACCCTATCTCCAAATAAGGTCACGTTCTGAGGTACTGGGGATTAGAACATCCACATATTAATTTGGCAGGGGAGTCAGGGGAGCACAGTTCAACCCAGAACCTATGCAGGTAAGTTTTAGCTGGAAGGATCTGACATCTGTTGGCCTTTATTTTCTTTTCTTTGCTTTTTTTTTTTTTTTTTTTGAGATGGAGTCTGGCTCTGTTGCCCAGGCTAGAATGCAGTGGCGCAGTCTCGGCTCACTGCAAGCTCCGCCTCCTGGGTTCACGCCATTCTCCTGCCTCAGCCTCCCGAGTGGCTGGGACAACCAGCGCCCGCCACCACGCCCGGCTAATTTTTTTGTATTTGTAATAGAGACGGGGTTTCACCATGTTAGCCAGGATGGTCTCGATCGCCTGACCTCTTGATCCACCCGCCTCGGCCTCCCAAAGTGCTGGGATTACAGACATGAGCCACCGCACCCGGCCTGGCCTTTATTTTCTTTGTGAGGCTGAAATTGGATGGAGCAGAGATAGATGATTGGAGAGTTAGATCACCAAGGATAGGGCTGTTGTAGACCCAGCTAAGACAGGGCACTCAGAAGGACCCTGGTCTTTAACACATTTCATGGATTTAAAGAAATAGAGTAGCAGGGTTTCTAGCCCTAGAGTCACCAGTCAGCTTCGCAGCTGCTTAGCAGCAGGTGGTACAGGATCCCACCATATGGCTGAAGTTTAAGAGCAGGACTCCCGAACCAGGCTCTCTGTCTTGCAACTATAATCCCAGGTACTCAGGAGGCTAAAGCAAGATCACTTGAGGCCAGGAGTCTGGGACCAGCGTGGGTAACATAACAAGACCTGCTCCCCTACACCTTTAAGAAAATTATTATTATTATTATTATTATTATTTTTTGGAGATGGAGTTTCATTCTTTTCACCCAGCCTGGAGTGCAATGGCACAATCTTGGCTCACTGCAACTCCGCCTCCCAGGTTCAAGCGATTCTCCTGCCTCAGCCTCCAGAGTAGCTGGGATTACAGGCGCCTGCCACCACATCCTGCAATTTTTTTTTTTTTTTTACACCAGGTCTCACTGTGTTGTGCAAGCTGATCTTGAACTCCTAAGTTCAAACCATGCTCTGACCTCTGCCTTTCAAAGTGCTGGGATTACAGGTGTGAGCCACTGCACTCAGCGAGGACTTGACCATAGACTGAAAGCAAGAGAGTGAGGCAAGCCATTTTTTTTTTTTTTTTTTTGAGATGGAGTCTCGCTCTGTCGCCCACGCTGGAGTGCAGTGGCCAGATCTCAGCTCACTGCAAGCTCCGCCTCCCGGGTTCACGCCATTCTCCTGCCTCAGCCTCCCGAGTAGCTGGGACTACAGGCACCCGCCACCTCGCCCGACTAGTTTTTTGTATTTTTTTAGTAGAGACGGGGGTTTCACCGTGTTAGCCAGGATGGTCTCGATCTCCTGACCTCGTGATCCGCCCGTCTCGGCCTCCCAAAATGCTGGGATTACAGGCCAAGGCAAGCCATTTATAAGTAGGAAAGAAACTGCTTGCCCGACCCCCGCCATTGCTGAAGGAAGCACAGCAACACACTAAAGATACAAACCTTGGAGACTAAGAGCACCTCCAGGTCATTTAGAAATTAAATCAAGCCGGGCGCGGTGGCTCACACCTGTGTAATCCTAGCACTTTGGGAGGCCGAGGCAGGCGGATCACAAGGTCAAGAGATCGAGACCATCCTGGCCAATATGGTGAAACCCCGTCTCTACTAAAAATACAAAACTTAGTTGGGTGTGGTAGCACATGCCTGTAGTCCCAGCTACTCAGGAGGCTGAGGCAAGAGAATCGATTGAACCCAGGAGGTGGAGGTTGCAGTGAGCTGAGATCGTGCCACTGCACTCCAGACTGGCAACAGAGAGAGACTCCATCTAAAAAATAAATAAATAAATTAATTAATTAATTAAATCAATGCCAGGCGCAGTGGGGCTGGGAGGCTGAGTCAGGCAGATCACCTGAGGTCGGGAGTTCGAGACCAGCCTGACCAACATGGAGAAACCTATCTCTACTAAATATACAAAATTAGCAAGTCATGATGGTGCACGCCTGTAATCCCAGCTACTCAGGAAGCTAAGGTGGGAGAATCGCTTGAACCCAGGAGGCAGAGTTTGCAGTGAGCTGAGATCATGTCACTGCACTCCAGCCTGGGTGACACAGCAAGACTCTATGTCTCAAAAAAAAAAAAAAAAAAAAAAAGGCCGGGCGCAGTGGCTCACGCCTGTAATCCCAGCACTTTGCGAGGCCGAGGCTGGTGGATGACAAGGTCAGGAGATCGAGACCATCCTGGCTAACACGGTGAAACCCCATCTCTACTAAACAAAATATAAAAAATTAGCCGGGCACGGTGGCGGGCGCCTGTAGTCCCAGCTACTCGGGAGGCTGAGGCAGGGGAATGGCGTGAACCCAAGTGGAACTTGCAGTGAGCCGAGATCATGCCACTACACTCCAGCCTGGGCAACAGAGCGAGACTCCGTCTCCAAAAAAAAAAAAAAATTAAATGAAAACAGATGGGTGGAGTGCCTCATGTCTATAAATCCCAGCACCTTGGAAGGCCAAGACAGGAGGATTACTTGAGCCCACGAGTTTTTTTGTTTGTTTTTGAGACAGAGTTTCACACTTGTTGCCCAGGCTGGAGTGCAAAGGTGCAATCTCAGCTCACCGCAACCTCTGCCTCCTAGGTTCAAGCGATTCTCCCGCCTTAGCCTCCTGAGTAGCTGGGATTACAGGCATGCACCACTACGTCCAGCTAATTTTGTATTTTTAGTAGAGACAGGGTTTTTCCATGTTGGTCAAGCTAGTCTCGAACTCCTGACCTCAGGTGATCTGCCCGCCTCGGCCTCCCAAAGTGTTGGGATTACAGGCGTGAGCCACCAAGCCCGGCAAGCCCAGGAGTTTGAAACTAGCCTGAGCAACACAATGAGACCCTGTCTCCACACACACACACACACACACTAAATAAGAATAAAAATAATTAGCCGGGCGCGGTGGCTCAAGCCTGTAATCCCAGCACTTTGGGAGGCCGAGGTGGGTGAATCACTTGAGGTCAGGAGTTTGAGACCAGCCTGGCCAACATGGTGAGAGACCCCTTCTGTACTAAAAGTACAAAAATGAGCCAGGCATGGTGGCAGGCACCTGCAATCCCAGCTACTCGGGAGGCTGAGGCAGGAGGATTGCTTGAGTCTAGGAGGTGGAAGTTGCAGTGAGCCCAGATCACACCACTGCACTCCAGCCTGGGTGACAGAATAAGACCCTGTCTCAAAAACAAACAAAAAAATCCCACTTCTGTTGGCTCCTATTAGGGTGTCATTTAGGGAAGCCAGTTGACCAGCTTAGGCAGCACATGACACAGTCTCCACTGATGGCCCTGAGTGTGGCCCTAGGACACAGGATTCACAGGACAAGAGGTGGCTAGTGTCTTACAGGTACTAACCAAAATCATGATAAATCTTAAAATCTGAAGACCATTATTACTCATTTACAATAAGAAAGATAACTGACCAGAATGTAAGTTCTCTGGTGGGAGCCCAGAGCATTGTGCCTGGCACAGAGTAGGCATTTAAGAAGTTTCTGTAGAATGGATAGTAAGAAAAGGAAGGGAGAGAAGAGGGGGTAGGGAAGGAGCAAGTGAAAGAGGAAAAAGCTCATTCTCTTTCGTAGGAAGGCTACTTGAGGAGCCAAATTAAAATCAGATTGAATAGTGCTTATTCCTCCACTAGATTAAGTACCACCAAGCAGGACCATATCACATTCACCTTTGCATCCCCAAGTCTAGCCCTGGGAGATGCTTAATACAGGTGTGCTGAGCCTATCTGTCCCTTAAATGTTCATTATCTCAGGATCTTACAAAGGGCTTCTTTTCCTGAAATTCAGCAAGGAGGAGTTTTAGTCCGCATGTGTCTGATTACCCAAAGAAATGTTTCCTTCTGCTTGAAGGCAAAGCCACAGTCTTTTTTTTTTTTTTTTGAGATGGAGTCTCAGAATCTCGGCTCACTGCACGCTCCGCCTCCCAGGTGCGTGCCATTCTCCTGCCTCAGCCTCTCAAGTAGCTGGGACTACAGGCGCCCGCCACCGCGCCCAGCTAATTTTTTGTATTTTTAGTAGAGACGGGGTTTCACTGTGTTAGCCAAGATGGTCTCAATCTCCTGACCTCATGATCCACCTGCCTCGGCCTCCCAAAGTGCTGGGATTACAGGCATGAGCCACTGTGCCTGGCAATTTTTGTATTTTTAGTAGAGAAGGGGTTTCACCATATTGGTCAGGCTGGTCTCAAACTCCTGACCTGTGGTGATCCACCTGTCTTGGCCTTCCAAAGTGCTGGGATTACAGGCATGAGCTGCCATGCCTAGCAGAAAGCCAGAGTCTTGTATGCTCTCAGTCAATCACAGGTGGTCCCACTCTTGCTGATCCTTGCCTTAGGAATGGCTATGTGCCCTGATGGGATGGGATATGAAGGGAGAGCTCCCAGGTTTCTGGAGGAAGTGATCTTTGCCCTTAAAAAGGGATGCCAAGGGCTGGCCTTGGTGGCTCATACTTATAAGCCCAGCATACTGGGAGGCCAAGGTGGGAGGATCATTTGAGGCCAGGAGTTTGAGACCAGCCTGAGCAACATAGTGAGAGACTTCATCTCTGCAAAAAAGAAAAAAATAAAAGGGGACACAAGGCCAGGCATGGTGGCACATAACTGTGGTCCCAGCTACTTGGGAGGTTGAGGCAGGAGGATTACTAGAGCCCAGGAGGTTGAGGCTGCAGTGAATGATGATCATGCCACTGCACTCCAGTGTGGGTAACATCATGACACTCTGTCTCTAAAAAAAGGACACAAGGAAATGACTGTCCTTCTCCCACTGGGCATTGGCATAACTGAATGTGAGCCTGGGATAACCAGCCAGAGGATGAGGACAAAACCTGAAAGAAATTAGAACAAAAAAAAAAATCACACAGAAGCAGACCCATGGCCTGGACATCCTGCATCTTGAGCTGCCTGCTACAGAGTCGTGTTATGAAAAATAATAAACGCCCTTGCACCTGGCTCAAACTATTTTGAATAGGGCTTTCTGATATTGCAGCCAAAGCATGCTAATACAGCTTGTTAGTTAAGATGATTACATCATGAATCCATGGCGAGTAAACTTTTGTAAGACCATTGAGTCACTCTGGTGTTGCAAGTATAGACGGATCTGATTGCCTAATTCCAGGAGGGTTAGGCCCTGACCTCAGTCATGACTACTTTCTGAATAGGCTTGACACCAGGAATTGAGTGGGAGGAACCTGGGTGACCTAGGAGCTTAAACAAAAATAAAACTTCAATTTTAGAAGAAAAGATGTCCCAAGAAACTGCTCCATGATGGGCAGGAGGTAAAAAAGTGGAAATAGGTACCTGAGCAGGAAAAACTATGTTCATGATTTTATACTAGCTCTTGAGGTTTTAGTCTTCTGTTAGGAAAAGTGGATTTAGGATTAAAGTCTTCTGTCCATACACAATCTACAGCATTAAAAGATTTTACCCTGTCAGATTGGCACACGCCTGTGGTCACTGCTACTCGAGAGGCTGAGGTGGGAGGATCACTTGAGCCTGAAAGTTGGAGGTTGCAGTGAGCCAAGATCAAGCTACTGCACTCCAGCCTGAGTGACACAGTGAGACCCTCATCTCAATTAAAAAAAAAAAAAAACCTTACCCTATCAAGATTAGAGTTCAGTGAAGATCAATTATAAAATACTTCCTCTTTCAAATAGAGATGATGATAACAGGCACTGATGCAATACTCTTAGTAAGCGTTGACTCTTGGTTGTTTTTAGTCAAAGATTTCTAATTCCGGCTCTATTACTGAAGGACCATCTGGCCACCCATTATGGTACATGGGTTATATAACACGAATGCTATGGTTATTGACTGAAAGCCATTTTATAATGAGACACCCTATTGCTATTACATAAAAGGCAGTCTCAGCTATAGAATGAATTCTCGCTTGGTCAGTCACTGCGGTCCTCCTAATCATGGAGGGAAAAGATGTTTCTCCCAGAAAATCTAAACTGAGTAGGAAAGCCCCAGGAGGTACAAGCCTGGTTGCACATTAGAATTGGCTAGAAGTTTTAAAAAATACTGACGATAGCCCTTGAACATATGAAAAGATGCTTCACTTCACTCCTAATAAGAGCAATGCAAAATAAAACTACTCTGAACATTTTTTTTCACCTATAAGATTGGCAAGAATCTAAAAGTTGGACATATAATTTTATTAATATCCAGTTCTCCTCTACTTCTGAAAATATGGACTGTACAATTTCCTGCACCCTCTGAATTTAGGCTTAGCATGTGACTCATTCTGGCCTATAAAATGTGAGCAGAATTAACATATTTTCCACTGGGCTGAAGGATTTAATAGCTGGTGCTATTAACAAACTATGGGGATTCTCTAGTTCTGTTCCCCAATTCAGCTACTGAGGGAGAAGGTGAAGTGTTCCATTTGGTGTAGCCTCAGGATGGTGGACTTCCACCAGCCTGGATCTGAGCTGCTGTGCGGAGGAACATTGCCCTGTGTCAGAAATAGTTAAGCCACTGCTGCATAAGCCCAGCCCATTCTGACACACGCCGTTGATGAAGCTGTGAGTAAACAGGTATTCACCTATATTGCTGCAATAGTACAAAACGCTATAAGCTTCATGGAGGGCAATTTGACCATAGCTATAGATGCACATTTATCATTTAATCTATCATTTAACTCCACTTCTGGAAATTCCTCCTACAGAAATGCCTGCATACATATGAAGTGATTTATATACAAAGTTATACATTATGGCATTGTTTGTAACAAGAGTTTGGAAATAAATAAGTATGGAGACTGGTTAAATAAACTATCGTCTATCTTCAAAATGGAATAGTATGCAAATATAAAAACAAACAAACAATAAGGAAACTCTCAAAATGCTGATATGGAAATTGTTCCAGGATATATTGTTAGATTTTTTTAAAAGCAAGATGCAGGCCGGGTGCAGTGGCTCACGCCTGTAATCCCAGCACTTTGGGAGGCCAAGGTGGGTGGATCACCAGGTCAGGAGATCGAGACCATCCTGGCTAACACAGTGAAACCCCATCTCTACTAAAAATACAAAAAATTAGCTGGGCATGGTGACGGGTGCCTGTAGTCCCAGCTACTCAGGAGGCTGAGGCAGAAGAATGGCGTGAACCCGGGAGGCTGAGCTTGCAGTGAGCCAAGATTGCGCCACTGCACTCCATCATAGGCGATAGAGCGAGACTCCGTCTCAAAAAAAAAAAAAAGAAAAAAAAAAGCAAGATGCAGAAGAGTAGGTATGTTTTCTTTAGTGTAAGAAAGGGGGAAAATAAAAATATTTTTACTTACATAAACATTTGTGTGATACACGAGATGAACAGAAGTGGTTAACTATAGGGTCCTCCAAGTTGGATGGGATGGGAGCAGGACTTCTCAATAAATACCATTTGTATCACTTTATATTTGAACCATATTAATACATTACTTTTTAATATATATATATATAGTACTCAGGTCTCCCTGCAGGCCAAATAAGTAAATGAGTCTTCTGGGATTAGGACTGGGCTTTTTGTTGTTGTTGTTTTTAATGCTATGCAGGTGATCAAATGTTTAGTCAGCACTGAAAATTGGTGTTTTAAGCTCCAGTCTCAGACGAAACAGGGTATCAGAGAGGCAGTTTTTGTGTTGTGGGTATGGGTAGTATTTGGCCTTTGCTCTGTGTTCTAAAACCTAACTCTGATGGCTCAAGTCACCCTTCTGGTTGGAATACTACAACGAGATGAGGGAGTTCCATCTGGCACAGTTGTTGACAGTGCTGTGGGATATGCCTGGACCATGTGCCAAGCTATCTGGAACTGAATACTCTGAACTAGAGAATTGGGCCAGACACAGAGATGAAGTAAGGTGCGAACCAATACTGAATTTATCAGGGCTGTGTGGTTATAATCAGGGGCCTTTTTTGGGAGAAGACATCTATTAGAAGTTGTGGTAGTAGGCTGGGCACGGTGGCTCATGCCTGTAATCCCAGCACTTTGGGAGGCCGAGGCGGGCAGATCACAAGGTCGGGAGATCGAGACCATCCTGGCTAACAAGGTGAAACCCCATCTTCACTAAAAATACAAATATTAGCTGGGCGTGGTGGCGGGTGCCTGTAGTCTCAGCTACGAAGGAGGCTGAGGCAGGAGAATGGCGTGAACCTGGGAGGGGGAGCTTTCAGTGAGCCGAGATTGCATCACTGCACTCCAGCCTGGGCAACAGAGCAAGACTCCATCTCAAAATAATAATAATAATAATAATAATAATAATTTGTGGTAGTGACCCAAAAAAAGTTCTGGGTCACACTGGGAGCAACACAAAAGGCACACATTCAATAAAGAAGATTTTTGACCTAATGTTGGCAAACAACGGCCCATGGGCCAAATCTTGCCCACCAACTCTATCTTTATGACTTGTGGGCAGAGTGTTTTTGTTTCGTTTTTTGTTTTTTTTGAGACGGAGTTTCACTCTTGTTGCCCAGGCTGGAGTGCAATGGCACGATCTTGGCTACAACCTCTGCCTCCCGAATTCAAGCAATTCTCTTGCTTCAGCCTCCCAAGTAGCTGGGATTATAGGCATGTGCCACCATGCCTGGCTACTTTTGTATTTTTAGTAGAGACGGGATTTCTCCATGTTGATCAAGCTGGTCTCAAACTCCCGACCTCAGGTGATCCACCCACCTCAGCCTCAGCCTCCAAAGTGTTGGATGTGAGCCACCACGCCCAGCCAAGAGTGGTTTTTACATCTTTAAATGGTTGGGGGAAAAGTCAAAAGAATAACTCAGGATACATGAAGATTATGTGAAATTCAAATTTCAGGGCCCATAAATAAAGTTTTACTGGAATAAAGCTATACCTAAATCTATTGGGACAAAGTCACATATAGTGTGGCTGCTTTCCCACCACAATGGCAGAGTTGAGTAGTTGTGGCAGACACGTACCTGGCACTCTCATCCTTTTGTGCTGCTGCTCAGTGCACTACAAGTTGGAGTGCTGCAATTATAACTCAGCAGTATTTTGGCCAGGCACGGTGGCACACGCCTGTAATACCAGCACTTTGGGAGGCTGAGGCAGGCAGATCACGAGGTCAGGAGTTCGAGACTAGCCTGACCAACATGGTGAAACCTCGTCTCTACTAAAAATACAAATAATTAGCCAGGCGTGGTGGCGGGCGCCTAGAGTCCCAGCTACTCAGGAGGCTGAGGTAGTGGAATTGCTTGAACCTGGGAGGCGGAGGTTGCAGTGAGCTGAGATCATGCCACTGCACTCTAGCCTAGGCGACAGAGCAAGATGCCTTCTCAGAAAAAAAACAAAAAAAACAAAAAACAAACAAACAAACAAAAATTGCCAATGCACATCTCGTATCAAAAGAAGAAAAGTAGAATTTTCTTTTTTTGAGACAGGGTCTTGTTCTGTTGCCCAGGCTGGAGTGCAGCGGTGTTGATCACAGCTAACTGCAGCCTTGACCTCCTTGGCTAAAGCAATTCTCCCACCTCAGCCTCCTGAGTAGCTTGGGCCACTATGCACAGCTAATTTTTTTTAAATTTTTTGTGGCGATGGGGTCTTGCTATGTTACCCAGGGTAGTCTCAAACTCCCGGCCTCAAGTGATCCTCCTGCCCCAGCCTCCCAAAGTGCTGGGATTACAGGCATGAGCCACTGCACCAGGCTAGAAAAGTAGACTTTGAATGTCACACTTTCAAGGCAAAGTGTAGATTATTCTGTTACTGTATACAATTGCATGGTCGGGCGCAGTGGCTCACACCTATAATCTCAGCACTTTGGGAGGCCAGGCAGGTGGATCACTTGAAGTCAGGAGTTTGAGACCAGCTGCCTGGCCAACATGGTGAAACCCCATCTTTACTAAAAATACAAAAATTAGCTGGGTGTGGTGGTACATGCCTGTAATCCCAACTACTTGGGAGGCTGAGGCAGAAGAATCACTTGAACCCGGGAGATGGAGTTTGCAGTAAGCTGAGATTGCACTACTGCACTCCAGCCTGGGTGACAGAGTAAGACACTGTCTCAAAAAAAAAAAAAAAAAAAAAAGCATACAATTGCAGAGTATTGTGTTTATTATGCAGTGACACTGTATCTGTGCTAAAAGAATAAAATGTACGTTAACTTAGACTAAGCAGTCATCACAGTATTACCAATTTATAGGAAAGTAACAGTCAGAAAAATTGGAACATTTTGGGTGGGCGCTGCAGCTCATGCCTGTAATCCCAGCACTTTGGGAGGCTGAGGCAGGAGAATCGCTCGAGCCCAGGAATTTGAGACTATCCTGGATAATACAGCAAGACCTCATCACTCAAAAAAAAAAAAAAAATTGGCCAGGAGTGGTGGCGTGTGCCTGTCCTCCCAGCTGCTTGGGAAGCTGAGCTGGGATGACTGCCTGAGCCCAGGAGGTCGTGGCTGCAGTGAGCTGTGATCATGCCACTGCATTCCAGCCTGGGTGACAAAGCAAAACCCTGTCTCAGATTAAAAATTTCAAATGGAACATCTTATCAGAATTTCTGCACAAAAATGAAAAATGAGGCTGGGTGTGGTAGCTCATGCTTATAATCCCAACACTTTGGGAGGCCAAGGTGGGAGGATCACTTGAGCCCAGGAGTTTGAGAACAGACTGGGCAACAGAGCAAGACCTGGCTGTACAAAAAAAAATTTTTTTTTGAGTCTCCCTCTGTCACCCAGGCGGGAGTGCGGTGGCGCGATCTCGGCTCACTGCAAGCTCCGCCTCCTGGGTTCACGCCATTCTCCTGCCTCAGCCTCCCGAGTAGCTGGGACTACAGGTGCCCACCACCTCGCCCGGCTAATTTGTTTTGTATTTTTAGTAGAGACGGGGTTTCACTGTGTAGCCAGAATGGTCTCAATCTCCTGACCTCGTGATCCACCCGCCTCGGCCTCCCAAAGTGCTGGAATTATAGCTGTGAGCCACCACGCCCAGCCCACAATTTTTTTTTTTTAATTAGGCAGGTGTGGTGGCACACACCTATAGTACCAGCTACTTGGGAGGCTGAGGTGGGAGAATCACTTGAGCCCTGGAGATAGAAGCCACAGTGAGCTGTGATCATGGCACTGCACTCTAACTTGGGTGCCAGAGTGAAACCCTGTCTCAAAAAAAGAAAAGAAAAAATGAAAATGAAACTGCAAAAGTAAATTTCCAAGGGGCTTATGTGTTAGCCAAAGAAAGCTGCTTACTGGTGGTGAATTCATTAAATTGTGTTTGTAGTAGCAGAAGAAAAGTGTCCAGAGAAAAATGATTTTGAATTATTTTCCTTGATTATCGACAACTTGATAGATGTTACCATTAGTGCTCAATTGCTGTTGTTTATTTGAGGTATCAATTCTGAGTATAAAATCACTGATGAATACATCTCTCTTGAATAGTGTGCATGGAATAACCATAGGCAATATTCTGAAAAGTTGGCCGGGCACGGTGGCTCACACCTGTAATCCTAACAATTTGGGAGGCCAAGGATAGCGGACAGCTTGAGCCCAGGAGTTCGAGACCAGCCTGGGCAACACAGTGGGCCCTCATCTCTAGTAGACTTGACCTCTGCCAGGCGCGATGGCTCATGCCTGTAATCCAGCACTTTTGGAGGCTGAGGCAGGCAGATCACCTGAGGTTGGGAGTTCAAGACCAGCCTGGCCAACATGGAGAAACACTGTCTCTACTAAAAATACAAAAATTAGCCAGACGTACTGGCACACACCTGTCATTCCAGCTGCTCAGGAGGCTGAGGCACGAGAGTCGTTTGCACCTGGGTGGCAGAGGTTGTGGTGAGCCAAGATCATACCACTGCACTCCAGCCTGGGTGACAAGAGTGAGACTCTGTCTCAAAAATACATAGGCTGGGCGCGGTGGCTCACGCCTATAATCCCAGCACTTTGGGAGGCTGAGGCAGCCAGATCACCTGAGGTCAGGAGTTCAAGACCACCCTGCCCAACATGGTGAAACCCTGTATCTACAAAAATACAAAAATTAGCCGGGCATGGTGGCGTGCGCCTGTAATCCCAGCTACTTGGGAGGCTGAGGCAGGAGAATCACTTGAACCCAGGAGGCAGGCGTTACAGTGAACCAAGATTGCACCACTGCACTCCAGCCTGGGCGACAGAGCGAGACTCCGTCTCAAACAAACAAGCAAACAACAACAACAAAATAAATAAAGACTTGACCTCAGACCAGATGTGATGACCTGCTGAATTTAAGCATATTAGTCAGCAGAGGAAAAGAAACTAACCAGGATTCCCTCAGTAATGGCAAGTGAACAGGTAAGAGCCCAGCACCAAATCCCTGCCTTGCAGAGTTTTTACATATATACATATATATACATATATATGTGCATTATATATATATGTATTCTTTTTAAGTTGAGAAAACAATAATTCAGTACAACCCAAAGTGGAATCTGCTAAGATGTGTAACAAGTGATGGTGGTAATCATGTATGAAGCAGAAAAAGGCTTAGTTGAGCAAATCTATAAAGTCCCGGAAAATAATAATGAGTTTAGAGCCTATGATTATTTATTACATTATTCATCTAAAACTAATCCATGAAAAAAATATATATATTTTTCAAGACAGAGTCTCGCTTAGTCACCCACGCTGGAGTGCAGTGGCGCAATCTCAGTTCACTGCAACCTCCGCCTCCCAGGTTCAAGTGATTCTCCTGCCTCAGTCCCCTGAGTAGCTGGGACTACAGGCGCATGCCACCACACCTGGCTAATTTTTGTATTTTTAGTAGAGACCGGG
Organism: Macaca thibetana thibetana; assembly: GCF_024542745.1. Lineage (NCBI taxonomy): Eukaryota > Metazoa > Chordata > Mammalia > Primates > Cercopithecidae > Macaca > Macaca thibetana. The sequence goes on from NC_065587.1 coordinate 30,924,548, forward strand.
TTTCACCACGCTGGTCTCAAACTCCTGACCTTAGGTGATCTGCGCGCCTTGGCCTCCCAAAGTGCTGGGATTACAGACGTGAGCCACTGAGCCTGGCTCCCCAAAATATTTCAATCTACCATGTGTTATTGAACTAGAAATGTTAACAGGGAATTTCATTTGCTCTCATGTTTAACCATCACAAAACATGACTTTTTGTCAGAAACAGAAGCTAAATATCCTGACTTGTCCTATCATACATCATTTCAATGACTTAGCAATGATTAGGTTTTATTAATTTTTTTTAAGCTCAGGGCCAAGATTGAAATTATTGAAAACAGACAAAAATCATTCTAAACCATTATTACTGAATAATTAATAGCTTTGGGGATTAGCTTTTGCTACAAACTTCGTAATGTTTCTTTTTTTTTTTTTGAGACCGAATCTTGCTCTCTCACCTAGGCTGGAGTGCAGTGGTGCGATCTTGGCTCACGGCAACCTCTGCCTCCCGGGTTCAAGCGATTCTCCTGCCTCCTAGCTGGGATTACAGGCATGTGCCATCATGCCTGGCTAATTTTTTGTATTTTTAGTAGAGACTGGGTTTCACCATGTTAGCCAGGATGTTCTCGATCTCCTGACCTCGTGATCTGCCCGCCTCGGCCTCCCAAAGTGCTGGGATTACAGGAGTGAGCCACCACACCAGGCCTGATGTTTCTTAATGAATTAAACCTAAGGCCAGGCGCGGCGGCTCACGCCTGTAATCCCAGTGTGGGGGAAAGAAAGAGAGATCAGCCTGTTACTGTGTCTATAAAGAAGTAGACATAAGAGACTCCATTTTGTTCTGTATTTGTGATGCTGTTAATCTGTGATCCTACCCTCAACCTTGTCTTTGCAAGAGGCATGTGCTGTGGTGACTCAAGGTTTAATGGATTTTGGGCTGTGCAGGATGTGTCTTTGTTAAACAAGTGCCTGAAGGCAGCTTGCTGGTTAAAAGTCATCACCATTCTCTTAATTTCAACTACCCAGGGACACATACACGGCCAAAGGTCGCAGGGACCTCTGCCTAGGAAAGCTAGGTATTGTCCAAGGTTTCTCCCCATGTGATAGGATGAAACAATGCTGCTAAAAGGTTTATGGAGATGTTTGCATATGCATCTCAAGGCACAGCATTTTCCTTTAAACTTATTCATGTCACAGAGGTTTTTGTTCATATGTCTTACTGCCGATTTCCTCCCTACAATGATCCTATTGTCCTGCCACTCCCTTATCTTTAAGATGGTAAAGATAATTATCAATAAATACTAAGGGAACTCAGAGACCGGTGCCGGCATGGGTCCTCTGTAAGCTGAGCGCGGGTCCCCTGGGCCCACTTTTTCTTTCTCTATATTTTGTCTCTGTGTCTCATTTCTTTTCTCAAGTCTCTCGTTCCACCTAACGAGAAACACCCACAGGTGTGGAGGGGCAGGCCACCCCTTCATCCCAGCACTTTGGAAGGCCAAGGTGGGTGGATCACCAGGTCAGGAGATCGAGACCATCCTGGCTAACACGGTGAAACATTATCTCTACTAAAAATACAAAAAATTAGCTGGGCGTGGTGGCGGACGCCTATAGTCCCAGCTACTCGGGAGGCTGAGGCAGGAGAATGGCATGAACTCGGGAGCTGGAGCTTGCAGTGAGCCAAGATGGTGCCACTGCACTCCAGCCTGGGCGACAGAGCAAGACCTCATCTCAAAAAAAAAAAAAAAAAAAAAGAATTAAACCTAAAATTACAGGGCAAAAAAGTGCTTATACACAAAATACATACTGTAGCAAAGTCAATGATAACTAACTGTTTTAAATCACAACTAATGTTAAGGCCAGGCGTGGTGGCTGACACCTGTATTCCCAGCACTTTGGGAGGCTGAGGCAGGTGGATCACTTGAGGCCAGGAGTTCAAGACTAGTCTGGACAACACGGCGAAACTCTGTCTCTACTAAACAACACAAAAATTAGCCAGATGCAGTGGCATGTGCCTGTAATTCCAGCTACTTGGAAGGCTGAGACACAAGAATTGCATGAGTCTGGGAGGTAAAGGTTGTAGTGAGCTGAGATTGTGCCACTGCACTCCAGTCTGGGCAACAGGGCAAGACTTTGTCTCAAAAAAAAAAAAAAAAAAAGAAGAAAAGTAAACAAGTAAGGCGGAGCTTGCAGTGTTAAGACTCCGTCTCAAAAAAAAAAAAAAAAAAAAAAAAGAAGAAAAGTAAACAAGTAATGTTAAGCTGCTTTATTTTGTTTTGTTTTGAGACAGGGTCTCCCTCTGTCGCCCAGGCCAGAGCGCAGTGGCACAATCGTAGTTCACTGCAGCCTTGAACTCCTGGGCCCAAGCAATCCTCCTATCTCATCCTCCCAAGTAGCTATGATCACAGGCACACACAACCAAGCTAGGCTAATTTTTAATTTTTTTTTTTTTTTTTTTGAGACCAGTGTCACTCTGTCACCCAGGCTGGAGTGAAGCGGCGCGATCTCAGCTCACCGCAACCTCCGCCTCCCAGGTTCAAGCGATTCTTGTGCCTCAGCCTCTCGAGTAGCTAGGATTATAGGCGAGTGTCACCACACCTGGATAATTTTTGTATTTTTAGTAGAGATGGGGTTTTACCATGTTTGTCAGGCTAGTCTCTATCTCCTGACCTCGTGATCCACCCGCCTCGGCCTCCCAAAGTGCTGGGATTACAGGCTTGAGCCACCGCGCCCGGCCAGCAAAATATTTTTCTTCTTATACACTGACTTACATAAATTTCCTTGATTTGCCACTTGGTCCACAAAACTTAACATATTTACTATCTGGCCCTTTATAGTAAAAGTTTGCTGACCCCTGGTGCAAAGAGTTGCATAGAACTAGTTTATTTGAGATAAGGGTGAGAGGGAATCAGTGTTCCCTAGTGGAAAGATCATCCTGCTCAGATCTTTACAAATGACATGCCAAAGGGTTCTGAAATCCAAGGACAAGAGAATTTGACTTTCAGTTCAGAAGTAGCTAAGTGACAAGAAAGTAGACATACCACTTTTAAGGACAAAACGAAAGTACATGAGAAAATGGCAAGGGGAATATGACCGCACTTTATAACACTTGGACATGCTTTCTGTGGCAGTCAACAGAATTTCCAGGTATGGCAGCTTAGCCTAGATCAGGAATATAACCCATGATGGAAGTGATTACTAATTTGATATTATGATAAGGATATGAACATTATTATTTTTGTTTTGGGGGCCTTTTTTGAGACAGAGTTTCACTCTTGTTGCAATGGCACAATCTTGGGTCCCTGCAACCTCCGCCTCATGGGTTGAAGCGATTCTCCTGTCTCAGCCTCCCGAGTAGCTGGGATTACAGATGCCTGCCACCAGGTCCAGATTATTTTTTGTATTTTTAGTAGAGATCGTGTTTCACTATGTTGGCCAGGCTGGTCTCCAGCTCCTGACCTCAGGGGATCCCATGCCTCAGCCTCCCAAAGTGCTGGGATTACAGGAGTGAGCCACGGTGCCCAGCCGAACATTATTATTCTTATTATCCGAGACAGGGTCTGGCTCTGTCACCCAGGATGGAGTGCAGGGGCGCGATCTTGGCTCACAGCAACTTCCGCCTCCCAGGCTCAAGTCATCCTCCCACCTCCACCTCCTGAGCAGCTGGTACTATAGGTGCACGCCACCACATCCAGCTAGTTTTTGTATTTTTGGTGGACATGGGGTTTCACCATGTTGCCCAGACTGGTCTTGAACTCCTGAGCTCCAGCAATCCACCCTCCTTGGCCTCCCAAAGTGCTTGGATTATAGGAATGAGCCACCACACCTGGCCATGTCTCACTCTGTCGCCCAGGCTGGAGTGCAGGGGTGCGATCTCAGCTCACTGCAACCTCTGCTTCCCAGGTTCAAGCAATTCTCCTGCTTCAGCCTCCCAAGTAGCTAGGACTACAGACACTCACCACCAGTCCTGGCTAATTTTTTTTTTTTTAGACGGGGTCTCGCTCTGTCGCCCAGGCTGGAGTGCAGTGGCCGGATCTCAGCTCACTGCAAGCTCCGCCTCCTGGGTTCACGCCATTCTCCTGCCTCAGCCTCCCGAGTAGCTGGGACTACAGGCACCCGCCACCTCGCCCAGCTAGTTTTTTGTATTTTTTAGTAGAGACGGGGTTTCACCGGGTTCGCCAGGATGGTCTCGATCTCCTGACCTTGTGATCCGCCCGTCTCGGCCTCCCAAAGTGCTGGGATTACAGGCGTGAGCCACCGCGCCCAGCCCTAATTTTTTTTTTTTGAGACAGAGCCTTGCTCTGTTGCCCAGGCTGGAGTGCAGTGGCGCAATCTCGGCTCACTGCAAGCTCCACCTCCCAGGTTCACACCATTCTCCTGCCTCAGACTCCCAAGTAGCTGGGACTACAGGCGCCCCCCACCACGCCTGGCTACTGTTTTTTTTTTTTTTTTTAATTTTTAGTAGAGACAGGGTTTCACCATGTTAGCCAGGATGGTTTTGATCTGACCTAGTGATCCGCCCGCCTCGGCCTCTCACAGTGCTAGGATTACAGGCGTGAGCCACCACGCCAAGCCTTTTTTTTTTGAGACAGAGTCTTGCTCTGTCACCCAGGATAGAGTGCAGTGGTGCTATCTGGCCTCACTGCAACCTCTGTCTCCTGTGCTCAAGCGATCCTCCTGCCTCAGCCTCCCAAGTAGCTGGGATTACAGTCACCCGCCACCACACCTGGCTAATTTTTGTATTTTTAGTAGAGACGGGATTTCACCATGTTGGCCAGGCTGGTCTTGAACTCCTGACCTCGTGATCCACCCGCCTCGGCCTCCCAAAGTTTTGGGATTACAAGTGTGATCCACCATGCCCAGTCTAGCTGCTGCTGCTTTTTTTTTTTTTTTTTTTTTTTTGAGACAGAGTCTCGCTCTGTCACTCAGGATGGAATGCAGTGGCGGGATCTTGGCTCACTCACTGCAACCTCCGCCTCTCAGGTTCAAGCGATTCTCCAGCCTCAGCCTCTCTAGTAGCTGGGATTACAGGCGTGCGCTACCACACCCAGCTAATTTTTGTTATTTTCAGTAAAATGGGGTTTTGCCATGTTGGCCAGGCTGGTCTTGAACTCCTGACCCCAGGTGATCCACCCTCCTTGGCCTCCCAAAGTGCTGGGATTATAGGTGTGAGCCACCAGGCCTGGACATGAACATTATTTTCTAAGTATTACAGTAGCAAAGTAGTAGAAAAGAAAAAAGAAAATCCTCAATGAGATTTTTTCATTTAGGGAAATAAACTTAGAAATATATGTAAAACATGGAACAGTGGCTGAGAACTAGTGAGAGAAAATTTCTTGCACAGGAGGCGAAGAACTCAATGATTTAGGTTAGTAAATGCAGTACAAATGGAAGAGATTGACCAGTCCTTGTGTAGAGAGCATCCGAGGACTGCTGAGATGCTCTGAGTTACCACAGTAAACATATCATGTAATTGTGCATCTACATTTTCACACTTCTTCTACCCTTAGCATCATTGCTGAAAAAGAGAAGGGCAGGAAGATGGGACACAAGGTTGTTCTGGTGCCTTCAGTAAGGCAGCAATCTAGGGAGACTGCCAGGCCCTGACCATCACCCAAAGGGTTGAGCCTGCCCAGGCAGGAAGAACAAAGAGCCAATAGCGGGGTTCCAAAATTGTGGCCTCTCTGCAGTGTCAGGGCTAGGAAGTAAAGAATCCAGACAAGTTGCTCAAAAATATTTGTCATTTTGAATCTAGATTGTAATTATCTCTTTTTTTTTTTTTTAAGAGACACAGTTTCACTGTGTCACCCAGGCTGGAATACAGTGGCATGATCCGGGGCTCACTGCAGCTTCAACCTCCTAGGCTCAAGCACTCCACCTGCCTCAAACTTCCAAAGTGTGGTGTTTACAGGCATGAACCACCACACGTAGCAACTGTAGTTATTACTTTTTGATACGGAGTCTTACTCTGTCACTAAGGATGGAGAGCTGTGGTGCGATCTCGGCTCACTGAAACCTCCGCCTCCTGGGCTCAAGCGATTCTCCTGCCTCAGCCTCCCCAGTAGCTGGGACTACAGGCATGTGCCACCATGCCTGGTCTTTAGTAGAGATGGGGTTTCACCATGTTGGCCAGGCTGGTCTTGAACTCCTGACCTCAGCTGATCTGCCTGACTTGGCCTCCCAAAGTGTTGGGATTACAGGCGTGAGCCACCACAGCCGGCCCGGCGATTGTAATCATTTTAGAAGACAGGAGTTTAAGTATAATACCATCTAGAAACCCTGGGAATATGCAAGCTAAGGAAGAATCACAAATCTATATGTTACAGCTTTTTTAATGGTTTCTTTCTGTTTCTCTACTCATTGCTGTTTTGTTATCTCAGCATTTAGGAACTTTTTTTGGAATGTTTTTGACAGGGTCTGTCTCGCTCTGTTTCCTAGGCTGAGGTGCAGTGGCACAATCAAGGCTTACCGCAGCCGCGACTCCTGGGCTCAGGTAATCCCCTCACCTCAGCCTCCTGAGTAGCTGGGACTTCAACACCTGGGCTCAGTGATCTACCCGCCTTGGCCTCCCAAAGTGCTGGGACTACAGGCATGAGCCACCATGCCCAGCCTGGAAAGTTTATTTTATGCTTGTCTCAACTGTGCTAAGGAAAAATAAAGGAAAGTATCTTTTAGAAAAATGTTATTATGACAAATTCCAAACATATATAAAAGTATTATAGAATATAATTAACCTGGCCGGGCGCGGTGGCTCAAGCCTGTAATCCCAGCACTTTGGGAGGCCGAGACGGGCGGATCACTAGGTCAGGAGATCGAGACCATCCTGGCTAACACGGTGAAACCCCGTCTCTACTAAAAAATACAAAAAACTAGCCGGGCGAGGTGGCGGGCGCCTGTAGTTCCAGCTATTCAGGAGGCTGAGACAGGAGAATGGCCCGAACCTGGGAGGCGGAGCTTGCAGTGAGCTGAGATCCGGCCACTGCACTCCAGCCTGGGCGACAGAGCGAGACTCCGTCTCAAAAAAAAAAAAAAAAAAAAAAAAAAAAAAAAAAAAAAAAAAAAAGGCCGGGTGCGGTGGCTCAAGCCTGTAATCCCAGCACTTTGGGATGCCGAGACGGGCGGATCACGAGGTCAGGAGATCAAGACCAGCCTGGCTAACACGGTGAAACCCCGTCTCTACCAAAAAAGACAAAAAAAAAAAACTAGCCGGGCGAGGTGGCGTGCGCCTGTAGTCCCAGCTACCCGGGAGGCTGAGGCAGGAGAATGGCGGGAACCCGGGAGGCGGAGCTTGCAGTGAGCTGAGATCCGGCCACTGCACTCCAGCCTGGGTGACAGAGCGAGACTCCGTCTCAAAAAAAAAAAAAAAAAAAAAAAAAGAATATAATTAACCTTACCCTCACATCATGCCACCTGGTTTCAATAATTATCAGTCACACATGGCCATTCTTGTTTCACTTTTATCTAACCCACACTTTATTCCCCTCTGGAGTATTTAGAAGCAAAATGAGAGATATTTGGTTCTTTTTTTTTTGAGACGGTGTGTTGCTCTGTCACCCAGGCTGGAGTGCAGTGGCATGATCCCAGCTCACTGAAACCTCTGCCTCCCAGGTTCAAGCAATTCTCCTGTCTCAGCCTCCTGAGTAGCTGGGACTATAGGTGAGCACCACCATGCTTGGCTAATTTTGGTATTTTTAGTAGACACAGGGTTTCACTATGTTGGCCAGGCTGGTCTTGAACTTGTGACCTCAAGTGATCTGCCGGCCTTGGCCTTGCAAAGTGCTGGGATTACAGGTGTGAACCACAGTGCCTGACCTTCTTTTTATTTTTTCTAAAAAGAGAGTTTATTTAAGGAAAATAGAGAGCAGACAGTTTACTTTTAAAATGTTTTTACATTGGCTGAGTGTGGCGGCTCACGCCTGTAATCCCAGCACTTTGGGAGGCCAAGGTGGGTGGGTTGCGAGGTTAGGAGTTTGAGATCAGCCTGGCCAATATGGTGAAACTCCGTCTTTCCTAAAAAATACAAAAATTAGCCAGGCACGGTGCCACGCGCCTGTAGTCCCAGCTACTCAGGAGGCTGAGGCAGGAAGAATTGGTTGAACCAGAGAGGCAGAGGTTGCAGTGAGCCGAGATCACGCCACTGCACTCCAGCCTGGGTAACAGAGTGAGACTCCATCTTGAAGAAAAGAATGTTTTTACTTTTTTTTTTTTTTTTTTTTTTTTAATAGAGATGGGGTTTTGCAATGTTGGCCAGGCTGGTCTCTAACTCCTTGCCTCAAAGGATCCACCTGCTTCACCTTCCCAAAATGCTGGGATTACAGGTGTGAGCCACTGCACCTGGCCAGGAGCAGATAGTTTATATAGACAGATAGTACACCCTGAAAAGATGAGGTAAAGAGGGCTGCTGAAAAGGGAGTGAGTCAGCAGCTAATGTTCAATTTTCATTTTTCTCTGGCTTCCTCCCATCTTTATCCATCTACATTCAAAAACCATATATTATGTATTGGCTGGGCGTGGTGGCTCACGCCTGTAATCCCAGCACTTTGGGAGGCCAAGGCGGGCAGATCACGAGGTCAGGAGTTTGAGACCAGCCTGGCTAACATGGTGAAACCCCGTCTCTACTAAAAATACAAAAATTAGTCAGGCATGATGGCGCGTGCCCATAATCCCAACTACTCAGGAGGCTGAAGCAGGAGAATCACTTGAACCTGGGAGGCGGAGGTTGCAGTGAGCTGAGATTGCACCACTACACTCCAGCCTGGGCGGCAGAGTAAGACCCCGTCTCAAAAAAAAAAATAGTATGTATTATGTGCTAGGTACTGGGAACAGAAAAAATAATATACAGCAGCCTGCCCTCAAGATGCTCAGATTGGGATGAGAAAAATATTTATAAACAATTACAAAAGAATGCGATAAAAATTAATTTAGGCTGTGACCACAGTGTATACATAGTAATCAGAGAGTATGGTCAGTTTTGGTTCTGCTTTTAGAATATGTGTTTGGAGTCACCAGAGATGTGACCCCTGAATGCTTCATGATGATTATTAGCCTACTAAAGGAAAAATTATAGAGAGGTGAAGGAGGCTCTACACTTAGAGGGCAGAGAGTGGGTTGCTGTGGCTCACATCTGTAATCCCAGCTACTTTGGAGGCTGAGGCAGGAGGGCTACTTGAGCCTGTGAATTTGAGACCAGAGTCAGCAACAGAGAGACCTGTCTTTAAAAACAAAACAAGGCTGGGCGCGGTGGCTCACGCCTGTAATTCCAGCACTTTGGGAGGCCGAGGCAGGCGGATCACAAGGTCAGGAGATCAAGACCATTCTGGCTAACATGGTGAAACCCTGTCTCTACCAAAAATACAAAAAATTAGCCGGGCATGGTGGCGGGCGCCTGTAGTCCCAGCTACTCCGGAGGCTGAGGCAGGAGAATGGCGTGAACCCGGGAGGCGGAGCTTGTGGTGAGCAGAGATCGCGCCACTGCACTTCAGCCTGGGCAACAGAGCGAGACTCCGTCTCAATAAATAAATAAATAAATACAAACCCCAAAAAGCCTAATTCAGTCAAAGCATGGGTGGAAGTCAGATTTGGTTGAGTAGCTGGGCGAGTGGCTCTCGCCTGTAATCCCAACACTTTGGGAAGCCAAGCTGTGAGGATCACTTGAGCCCAGCAGTTCCAGACTAGCCTGGGCAATACAGTGAGACCTCATCTCTACAAAAAATTAAATAATTTTAAGTCACCACTGGGATTACAGGTAGTGGCTCACGCCTGTAATCCCAGCACTTTGGGAGGCTGAGGTGGGTGGATAATGACATCAGGAGTTCAAGACCAGCCTGGCCAACATGGTGAAACCCTGTCTCTACCAAAAATATAAAAATTAGCTGCGCATGGTAGTGCGTGCCTGTAATCCCACCTACCCAGCAGGCTGAGGCAGGAGAATTGCTTGAACCTGGACCCAGGAGGCAGAGGTTGCACTGAGCCGAGATTGCGCCACTACACTCCTCCAGCCTGGGCTACAGAGCGAGAGTCGGTCACAAAACAAAACAAAAAAACAGAAAAAACGCTGGGCAAGGAGCAGGTGATTATTAAGTGGTAAATCTGACAGTGAAAAGCAGTTAGAAAACGAAGTGGAGGCCGGGCGCGGTGGCTCAAGCCTGTAATCCCAGCACTTTGGGAGGCCGAGACGGGCGGATCACAAGGTCAGGAGATCGAGACCATCCTGGCTAACATGGTGAAACCCCGTCTCTACTAAAAATACAAAAAACTAGCCGGGCGAGGTGGCGGGCGCCTGTAGTCCCAGCTACTCCGGAGGCTGAGGCAGGAGAATGGCGTGAACCCGGGAGGCGGAGCTTGCAGTGAGCTGAGACCCGGCCACTGCACTCCAGCCTGGGCGACAGAGCGAGACTCCGTCTCAAAAAAAAAAAAAAAAAAAAAAAAAAAAAAAAAAAAAGAAAACGAAGTGGAGATTTTTCTCTCCTCCCTCACCCACCGAGGGTATGCTCAGGGTTTTAGGCTATAAAGGTACAGGCCCAGGGAACGAGTGAATAATAATAATGGAAGACTCATATGATGCTTATGTGCCAGGTACTATTCTAAGCACTTTGCATATATTAGCTTATTTCATACATAGCTGGGCCGGGCGCCTCACATCTTGGCTGAGGGGGAGGATTGTTTGAGCTCAGGAGTCTGAGACGAGCCTGGGCAACATAGTGAGATTTCGTCTCTATTAAAAATAAAAAAAAATTAACTGGGCATGGCAGCGTGAGCCTGTAGTCCCAGCTACTCGGAAGGCTGAGGTGGGAGGATCCCTTGAGATGCAGAAATCAAGGCTGCAGTGAGCCATGATAGTTCCACTGCACTCCAACCTGGGTGACAGAAGGAGAACCTGTCTCAAAAACAAAATAAAACAAACAGGCCGGGCACGGTGGCTCACGCCTGTAATCCTAGCACTTTGGGAAGCTGAGGCAAGCAGATCACCTGAGGTCAGGAGTTTGAGACCAGCCTGGCCAACATGGTGAAACCCCGTCTCTACTAAAAATACAAAAATTAGCAGGGCATGGCTGCGGATGGCTGTAATCCCAGCTACTCGGGAGGCTGAGGCAGGAGAATCGCCTGAACCCGGCAGGCGGAGGTTGCAGTGAGCCGAGATCGTGCCCCTGCACTCCAACCTGTGGACAGAGCGAGACTCCGTCTCAAAATAAATAAATAAATAAATAAATAAAAATAGAAAACAACAAAAACAAATAGGGATTAATAAATAGGGAGAAGCAGGCATAATCCAGGGCAGGCGAAGCCTCGGGGCCACGCCCGAGAGGCGTTTGCATTTTACCTTCAACAGTTCAAAGCCCTGGATGGCCAGGTTACCCAATTGTGGACTGCCTTGACTACTTAATTGAGTCAATCTAACCCCCACCTTCTCTCTCCTCTCTCTCCATTTAGCGGGTCACGTAGCCACTAGGGCTTCCTTAGCCTATCAAGCCACCTGGGGACTGAGTCATTCAGTCACCTATCTGGTAGTCACATCTGCCCCTGGGGTCATCCCTTTACTGGGCCACCTCGGCCCATCGTGACCTGTCACTTCTTGAGCTCCCTCAGGCCCCTAGGCTGGCCAGGTCGCCTCAGTGCCACGCCTCCCTGGCCCGCGATTCGGCCTGCACGTTACGCTTTGTTCCCAGAAGCAGGTTTTCGACACGCCGCTCCCTCTCGGCTCCAGCTGTTTTCCTGCCAGCGCTGGGAGACCCGGCAGCCGCAGCGCCCCCAGCGGCGCGCAGCGGCCCAGGAAGAGAGTGCCTACGGCCGGCGACTCTTCAGCCTCCTCCCGGAACGCGGGAGCGGGCGCGACCAGGGCCCACCCAGATCGTCGTGACGGTGCTCCTCATTGGCAGCATTGTGTGACGCCACGGAAGGGCCCCGGCGGCCGCCGGGAGCCGGGGCTCCGCGCGTGCGCAGACGGAGCGCGCTGAGCGGAGGGGGAGGTGGCTGCCGCTTCTCCCGCGTCCGCCATTTTGTTGCTGTAGCTATTGGGAACGAGCTGGGCAAAACCACCCCGGAGGCGCGACGCTCCTTCGAGTTCGGTGCCTCGTGTGACGGCGGGGGTCGGTGAAGACCCGTGGAGCTGCGACGCCGGCGCGTTCCAGGCCGGGAGTCACTGGAGGCACCCCTGGGACGCCGAGCAGCCCGAGAACCCCGGGGTGGCCTCAGCTGCGGCTCGGCTTTGCGTGCCCTGACCCCCCGGCTCTGCCCTGCATTCCCGGGCGGCTCTCCGTGAGGCGGCCCCGGAGCAGGCGGGCGGCGTTGGAGGATGCTGCGGGCCTGGAGCCGAGAGGAAAGTGCTGGCCCAGCCCTCTGAGCGCTCCTCGAGGTGTGCGAGAGGCCCTTCCTCGGCCCCAAAGCCGTCTGCCGGGCTAAGGCGTGCAGAGCAGGCGAGGACAGCCGCCGCCCCTACCGCCGCAGAGTCCCCGGCCCGACACCATGTCCTCTGCCAGGTTCGACTCCTCGGACCGCTCCGCCTGGTACATGGGGCCGGTGTCTCGCCAGGAGGCGCAGACCCGGCTCCAGGGCCAGCGCCACGGTATGTTCCTCGTCCGCGATTCTTCCACCTGCCCTGGGGACTATGTGCTGTCGGTGTCCGAGAACTCGCGGGTCTCCCACTACATCATCAACTCGCTGCCCAACCGCCGTTTTAAGATCGGGGACCAGGAGTTTGACCATTTGCCGGCCCTGCTGGAGTTTTACAAGATCCACTACCTGGACACCACCACTCTCATCGAACCCGCGCCCAGGTACGCGAGAGCCCGCCCCGACCGCGGAGGAAGGTCGAGAACCGGGTCGGTCGAAGGGTGTTTGTGTAGGGGGGTTAGGCGCGCTTGAACCCATATTCCCCCCATTCTGAACCAAATTATTTTCCAGAAGGCCTTCCTAATGGAAAGCTAGTGTCAGGATCTAGGTCACTGGATAAGAGGATGCGTTTTTGTTTTTTGTGTTTTCCTCATGAGGCTGTTTCTCAATGTCAGGAGGATGCGTTTTAAATGTTTAACGGGGGTGGCATAAAATGCACGCTTTTTGCCTTTCGTGACTTTCTCTGGGTGTAATACTGATGCAGGGATTTGCTGGTTTTCCTAAAAACCTTTTTTTTGAGACGGAGTCGCCAGGCTGAAGTGCAGTGGTGCGATCTCGGCTCAATGCCACCTCCGAGGGCCTCCCAGGTTCAAGCTATTCTCCTGCCTCAGCCTCCCGAGTAGCTGGGACTACAGGCTCACGCCACCACGCCCAGCTAATTTTTGTATTTTTAGTAGAGACGGTGTTTCACCATGTTGGCCGGGATGGTCCCGATCTCTTGACCTCATGATCCGCCTGCCTTGGTCTCCCAAAATGCTGGGATTACAGGCATGAGCCACCGCACCCGGCCAAAAACCGTTTTTAGCCATAGACTTCTTTGAGAATCTGGAGATAGCCGAGCACTCACCACCCAAGCCCCACCCCTCCCCGCCAAAGGCACGTACACACAAGTTTGCACACTATCCCAGGTTCTTGTACTCCCTCCAAATCTCTGAACTCCAGGTTAACTCCAGGACTGCAGCCTTTGTAACAGTCGACAAAATGAAACCAAAATATCAAAACTATATATTTGATACTGTGGTGCCAAGTTTGAAGCAGGCCAGACACCACCACTTTTATAGTACGTTAATCACAAAGATAAGGTGCATTGGCTTCAGCGAGGATATTTTTTGGAAAATGTATTTAATATTTTCTCCCCAAGGACCATTAGTAGGCCAGAGATTAGTCTGATTAATTTCCAAGGTGGAATTAGGCTAAAATGTTATTAAGGAAAATTTTTGAATTACACTGAGTTGTATCCTAGTTCAATTTCAGACGTGCTTTTTGTGTTAAGTCTAATGACTTAGTATCTCTTATTTTTAAATTAATGCAAAGTGACCAAGTAGTCTCTTTTCCAAGTGAAATACATTATTTTAATTGATTAGTTGCTTTAATTTGCCTTAAGCATTTTAACAAAGATTTGTTTTTATTGTTGTGTTTGCCCTGTAACACTTTGATTTTATCAGAGGTTTCTTTTATTTAAATTATCCCAAATTTGAGTTGAAAAGTTGCCTAGAATTTTTAAAGTAACAAACTGGCCAGTTCATTTCTTAAACATCTGTTTTAAAAGGATTGGGTGTTGATGCAGTTTTTCCAGGGTTAAATATTTATGACTTTATGGATTTGTCGACCGGGTATTACTCTAAACTTAAACATTAAAAGCTATTATAATTAAGGACACGAACTGTTTGCATAGTGAGATAGAGATAGAAAAAGAAGCCATGATAGTATAATGACTTTAAGATTAACTACTGAACTAAATGGACTTTAAAAGTGGGCAGAAAGTGATTATAAATCAAATACTGTATAACAAAGACCAGGACACCAAGAATCTGATTGGTGAAACATGCGGTTCCTGGCAGATGCTGGTAGTTGCAGTCAACTTTGAGCACAATATAATTCCAATTTAAGGGGTTGAGAATCTTAGAACCCACTGTAGTGAGATTTGTAGTATGATTGAATAAATTATTCATCTCGTTTGTGAGAGTGAATTATATAATTAATACCAGGCATTCATTAAGCCATGCATGTACTTACGTTGAGGTGATGAATACTAATAATACAGCTGTTTCAAAAAGCGAGTTAATGGCGGGGTGTGGTAGCTCACGCCAGTAATCCCAGCATTTTGGGAAGCCGAGCCAGGCAAATCACGAGGTCAGGAGTTCGAGACCAGCCTGACCAACATGGTGAAACCCCGTCTCTACTACAAATACAAAATATTTGCTGGGCGTAGTGGCGGGCATCTGTTATCCCAGCTCCTGGGGAGGCTGAGGTAGGAGAATTGCTTGAACACGGGAGGCGGAGGTTGCAGTGAGCCGACATCGCGCCACTGCACAGCCCGGCGACAGAGTGAGGCTCTGTCTCAAAAAAAAAAAAAGAAAGAAAGAAAGAAAAAAAGTGAGTTAATGGCTTGAATCTCTTTCTAGAGGGAGGAAAAGAAGTATGCTGCTTCTGTCTATCCACAGAATCGCCTCCAAATTTTCCATACATGCATGTGTCTTCTTAGAGAACAAGCATGTAATTCTGTTTTTGCCTCCTCTCGTCCTTCCTTTACTGCAGCTCTACTAGGCTGCTCACTTATTCCCTGGTAGCCATCCTTCCTTACTCATACCTTTGTACCTTTGCACCTTTGCTCCAGCTGTTGGCTCTTCATTGACTGCCTTAACTACACCTCGCTCTCCATCTGTTGAAATCCTACCTGTTGTTCCAGTCCCTTCACAGATGATAGGGCCTTTCTCTGACCCTCCCCCTCACGTTCAGCTTTGTTTCTCCTTCTCTGTGCCCTCTGCCTCAGGCCTGTTGCTTTAATTTAGTTTTTCATTTTCCTGGGTATCTCTGAAGGAGATCACCATGCTGGTTGAATTAGATACTGACTGAATTTACTTTGTTATACTGAATCTTCGAATTGCCACTCCCAAGCCTGGTTTTCATGGCTTAGCCTTAACATGTTATTAGCCTTTTATAGAAAGCTAGTGACTACTAGAGCCTTGCCAAACGGAAAATTCAGTGTAATGCTTCTTCACATCCCAAACAGGATAAATTTAGTGGCTTAACTTTTCAGGCATCAAAACTGAGCTTTTAAAGCCAGAATTTAATACCTCTTGGCTAATATTTTGGTTTATCTTGCATAGCTAAAATTTGTAACAATAATGTCCTACTCGAAATTTAAGGACTGGTGGCTTGCATTGTTATAGTCTTATCCTTTTTATTGGAACGTTTCATAATTTTTAATTTTATATTTTTGTTCAAATGTTTATAAGAGAATTATAACCCAGCGTAGGTACTGGGAAGGATGTGTGACAGACATACTTTCTCCCTGTGGAACTCCTACTGTAGTGGAGAAGACAGACTGAAAAGTAGAAAAATAAAGTACTAGTAAGATTAATAAATGCTATGAAGGAAATAAACCAAGGCTGAAGGACTATAACAGGAGGGACCTACCCGGGGTGGTGTGGTAGGAGAAAGCGTGAAGCTAAGACCTAAGAGTAAAGAAGAACCCTGCCTAGGCAAGGCTTGGCTTGAGAGGAGGGGAAGAGCTTACCAGGTTTAGGGAAAAGCTTATGGAGATGTCCTGAGGTGAGAAAGTCCATTGTGTTGGGAGTGTGTTGTTTCTTTCTCTTTTTTTTTTTTGAGACGGAGTCTAGCTCTGTTGCCCAGGCTGGAGTGCAATGGCCGGATCTCAGCTCACTGCAAGCCCCGCCTCCCGGGTTCACGCCATTCTCCTGCCTCAGCCTCCCGAGTAGCTGGGAGTACAGGCGCCCGCCACCTCGCCCGGCTAATTTTTTTTTGTATTTTAGTAGAGACGGGGTTTCACCGTGTTAGCCAGGATGGTCTCGATCTCCTGAACTCGTGATCCGCCCGTCTCGGCCTCCCAAAGTGCTGGGATTACAGGCTTGAGCCACCGCGCCCGGCCTCTTTCTCTTTTTTTTTGGAAGATGAGGTCTCACTCTGTGGCCAGGCTACAGTGCAGTGGCCCAATCTTGGCTCACTGCACCCTCCTCCTCCCGGGTTCAAGTGGTTCTCCTACCTCAGCCTCCTGAGTAGCTGGGACTACAGGCGTCCGCCACCATGTCTGGCTAATTTTTGTATTTTTACTAGAGACAGGGTTTCACCATGTTGGCCAGGATGGTCTCCATATCTTGACCTCGTGATCCACCTGCCTTGGCCTCCAAAGTGCTGGGATTACGGATGTGAGCCACCCTATCTGGCTCGGGCGTGTGTTTCTTAAAGGAGAAAGGGGACATAAAAAATTAGTTTGGAGATAAAGATCAAGGTCAGGAATTGGGTTTTTATTTAAAGTGCTGTGGGCTCCAAGGAAGGAATTTGAGGCAGAGGAGTGACCTGGGGCTGTTATTGTAATCCAGCTACAAAATGATGGTGACTAATAGTGACAGTGGAACTGTGACTTGGAGGTGCCTATTTTGGAGATAAAATTGATTTGCTGGTGGGTGGGGA
Organism: Macaca thibetana thibetana; assembly: GCF_024542745.1. Taxonomy (NCBI): domain Eukaryota; kingdom Metazoa; phylum Chordata; class Mammalia; order Primates; family Cercopithecidae; genus Macaca; species Macaca thibetana. The sequence goes on from NC_065587.1 coordinate 30,941,567, forward strand.
TGAAGAGAAAGGGAAGAAGGGATGATTTGGTATGTTTGTAACTTTGTATCTTCTGTGTTTTTATCTTTAACTGCTTTTTGTATTTGTGATATTTCTATGATGGATTTCATTTCACTTTATATTTTTTTTGAGACCAAGTCTTGCTCTGTCCCCCAGGCTGTAGTGAAGTGGTGTAATCTCGGCTCACTGCCACCTCCACCTCTGGGGTTTAAGATTCTCCTGCCTCATCCTCCCTAGTAGCTGGGATTACAGCACGCACTGCCACACCTGGCTAATTTTTGTATTTTTAGTAGAGACAGGGTTTCACCATGTTGGCCAGGCTGGTCTTGAGCTCTTGACCTCAAGTGATCCACCTGCCTGGGCCTCCCAAAGTGCTGGGATTACAGGTGTGAACCACCGCACCTGGCCTAGCTCTAATGTTTTTTATTTAATAGGGGTTGTTTCCAGTTTAACAACAGAATGCTTAAGAAGGTAGCTTGCTTTGTTTGACATTTTCCATTTGTCGATAGATACATTCAGGCTACAAAGAAAAATTAGAAGAAATAAAATTTTGCCATTAAAAACTAAAGGAGGTTGGCCCTTCAAGAAAATAATGTATTGTACTCAGCAGACTTTGGGCATTGCATGCACCTAGTAATATGGAACCAACATTGAATCAGAGAGCTCTATCATGCTTCTGAGGAGCTTACTGGTTACTTTTTTTTTTCTCTTTTTGAGATGGAGTCTTGCTCTGTGGCCCAGGCTGGAGTGCAGTGGCGGGATCTTGGCTCACTGCAAGCTCTGCCTCCTGGGTTCATGCCATTCTTCTGCCTTAGCCTCCCAAGTGGCTGGGACTATAGGTGCCCGCCACCACGCCCTGGTAACTTTTTGTATTTTTAGTAGAGATGGGGTTTCACTGTGTTAGCCAGGATGGTCTCAGTCTCCTGACCTCATGATCTGGCCCCCTGGGCCTCCCAGAGTGCTGGGATTACAGGCATGAGCCACCACACCCAGCGTTTTTTTTTTTTTTTTTCTTTTGAGACGGAGTCTTGCTCTGTTGCCAGGCTGGAGTGCGGTGGTGCGATTTTGGCTCACTGCAACCTCCGCCTCCCTGGTTCAAGCGATTCTCCTGCCTCAGCCTCCCAAGTAGCTGGGACTACAGGTGCATGCTACCACACCCGGCTAATTTTTGTATTTTTAGTGGAGATGGGATTTCACCATGTTGAGCAGGATGGTTTCTATCTCTTAACCTCAGGGGATCTGCCTGCCTCGGCCTCCCAAAGTGCTGGGATTACAGGCGTGAGCCACTGCGCCTGGCTACTAAAAAAAATAAATAAAATGTCAGCTGTGCTTGGTGGCTCATGCCTGTAATCCCAGCACTTCGGGAGGTTAAGGCAGGAGGATCACTAGAGCCCAGGAGTTCGAGACCAGCCCTGGCAAGATAGTGAGACCCCATTCCTATAAAAAAATTTAAAAATTAGCTGAGCATGGTATCATGTGCCTTTAAGTCCCAGCTACTTGGGAAGCTGAAGTGGAAGGATTGCTTGAGCTTGGGAGGTCGAGGCTGCAGTGAGCTATGATCGTGCCACTGCACTTCAGCCTGGGCAACAGAGCCAGACTTTGTCTCAAAAAATGAATAAACGAATGAATGTAAGTTGTATGTGTTTAATTTCCATGCATGGTAAAGCAGCTGTGGGAGAACCGAGAAAGGGTGCTTAGTCTAACCTGAGAGCCCAGAAAAGGAGCCTCACACACCTGTGAAGTAGAAGCCAATCCCTGAAGGGACAGGAGGAAACAAGCATGGTTGTGCCTCCTCCTTACATCCCCTGTTCTAAATATTTAAGAACTCAAGTCTAGACTTCCATAATTGGGAATAGGGGAAAGGATTGCCAGTAATTTTAATCAGCATAGAATTCAACACTGTGAATAAACCCCTTTGCATTTCTCCTGACCAGTGGTTAAAATCATATGAATTTGATTCAGATAAAATACAAGAACATGGCCGGGCACAGTGGCTCACACCTGTAATCCCAGCACTTTAGGAGGCCAAGGCGGGCGGATTGCCTGAGTGCAGGAGTTTGAGACCAGCCTGGGCAACGTGGTGAAACCCCGTCTCTACTAAAATGCAAAAAATTAACCGGGCATGGTGGCGTGCGCCTGTAGTCCCAGCTACTCGGGAGGCTAAGGCAGGAGAATCACTTGAACCGAGGAGGGGTTGGGGGGGGGTGGAAGTTGCAGTGAGCCAAGATCGTGCAGCTGGACTCCATCCTGGATGACAGAGGGAGACTCTCTCCAAAAAAACAAACAAAAACCAAGAACACTGTGCTTATGCTGAGAATGGAATCTTGTCCAGTTAAGAGTTGTGTTCCCAGCCGGGCGTGGTGGCTCACACCTGTAATCCCAGCACTGTGGGAGGCCGAGGCGGGCGGATCACGAGGTCAGGAGATCAAGACCATCCTGGCCAACATGGTGAAACTCCGTCTCTACTAAAACTACAAAAATTAACTGGGTGTGGTGGCATGCACCTGTAGTCCCAGCTACTCTGGAGGCTGAGACAGGAGAATCGCTTGAACCAGGGAGCCTGAGGTTGCAGTGAGCCAGGATTGCGCCACTGCACTCCAGTTTGGGCAACAGAGTAACACTTCGTCTCGGAAAAACAAAAAACAAAAACATTATTTTAATTATTTCAGATAAGTAAAAGGGGACACAGCCTATTAGTGGGGAATTCAGATTAACTTGAGTTGAATCTGAGCTAAAATCTTAACAGGTTAGGTGGGGCCACTAGGCACATAGCAACTCACCTGGAATGAACGTGAGAAGAGGCTTTGAAGGCACACTCAACAGTATTCGAATTCTGTCATACCAATTTTCTGATAGAATTAAACCATAGTTAGGTAATTCAAATATCCGAGCTTTTATGCTTTCGGAAACAAAAAAGGAGGGAAATTGGAAAGGGAATTTCTTTGATATATGGAGGCCTACTATATACCAAAACTCACTGCTAGACTCTTGGCATCTACTGGAAGTAAACCATGTTTTTGTTTTTGTTTTTTGTCTTTGAGAAGCTTGGTCTATTGAAAAAATTAAAATAGAATGCATGACAGCTTAAAAGCAAAGGTCATCAACTGTACCTGAGAGGTGGGGAAAGGCTTGAAAGAGGAGATGCTCTTCAACTGATTCTTTTTTTTTATTTGAGAGGAGTCTTGCTCTGTTGCGGCCCAGGCTGGAGCGCAGTGGCCGGATCTCAGCTCACTGCAAGCTCCGCCTCCCGGGTCTACGCCATTCTCCCGCCTCAGCCTCCCGAGTAGCTGGGACTACAGGCGCCCGCCACCTCGCCCGGCTAGTTTTTTGTATTTTTTAGTAGAGACGGGGTTTCACTGTGTTAGCCAGGATGGTCTCGATCTCCTGACCTCGTGATCCGCCCGTCTCGACCTCCCAAAGTGCTGGGATTACAGGCTTGAGCCACCGCGCCCGGCCTTTTTTTTTTTTTTTTTTTTTTGAGACAGTGTTGCTCTGTCGCCCAGACTGGAGTGCAGTGGCGTGATCTCGGCTCACTGCAACCTCCACCTCCCAGGTTCAAGTAATTCTCCTGCCTCAGCCTCCTGAGTAGCTGGGATTACAGGCGCCCACCACTACGCCCGGCTAATTCTTGTATTTTTAGTAGAGATGGGGTTTCACCACATTGTACCAGGCTGGTCTCTAACTCCTGACCTCAGGTGATCCACTTGCCTCGGCCCCCTGATGTGCTGGGATTACAGACATGAGCCAGCCACTGCACCTAGCTAAAATTAATTTTTCTACCGGTGTTTTTTGTTTGTTTTTAACTGTGAAATATTTCATACATGGAAAAGAGTAAGGCGGCCGGGTGCGGTGGCTCACACCTGTAATCTCAGCACTTTGGGAAGCCAAGACGGGTGGATCACTTGAGGTCAGGAGTTGGAGACCAGCCTGGCCAACGTGGTGAAACCCCATCTCTACTAAAAAGACAAAAATTAGCCAGACATGGTGGTAGGCACCTGTAATCCCAGCTACTTGGGAGGCTGAGGCAGGAGAATTGCTTGAACCCGGGAGGTGGAGGTTGCGGTGAATTGAGACTGCACCACTACCCTCCGGTCTCGGTAACAGAGCGAGACTCTGTCTCAAAAAAAAAAAAAAAAAACAAAAAGAGTAAGGCTGGGCACGTTGGCTCATGCCTGTAATCCCAGCACTTTGGGAGGCTGAGGGAGGCAGATCACTTGAGGTAAGGAGTTTAAGACCAGCCTGGCCAACATGTGAAACCCATCTCTGTTAAAAATACAAAATTAGCCGGGCAGTAGTGAGGCCCTGTAATCCCAGCTACTGGGGAGGCTTAGGCATGAGAATCGCTTGAATCCGGGAGGCAGAGGTTGTGGTGAGTCGAGATCACACCACTACACTCGAGCCTGGGCAATAGAGAGACTCAGTCTCAAAAAAAAAAAAAGAAAGAAAGAAAGAAAGAAAGAAAGAAAAAAAGTATATGTAAGCTGGGTGTGGTGGCATGCACCTGTAGTCCCAAATACTGGGGAGGCTGAGGTAGGAAGATTGTTTGAGCCCAAGAGTTCAAGACCAGCCAACATAAACCCCCATCTCTGCAAAAAAATTAAGGATTAGCTGGGCATGGTGGCTCATGCCTGTAGTCCCAGCTACACGGGAGGCTGATGTGGGAGGATCACTTGAGCCTGGGAGGTCAAGGCTGTAGTGAGCCATGATCGTACTGCTGCACCGCAGCCTGGGCAACAGAGCAAGACGCTATCTCAAAAAATTAAAAAAACAAACAAAAAACTATCATCACTGTGCTCCCTTTAAAAAAAAAAAAAAAAAAAAAAAAGAACATTGGCCAGGCATGGTGGCCCAGACTGTAATCCCAGGACTTTGGGAGGCCGAGGTGGGAAGATCGCTTGAGCGCAGTGAGTTCAAGACCAGCTTGGGCAACATGGCAAGAACCTGTTTCTACAAAAAATACAAAAATTAATCAGATGTGGTGGCATGCACCTGTAGTCCCAGCTACGAAGAAGACTGAGGTGGGAAGATCGCTTGAGCTTTGGAGGTTGAGGCTGCAGTGAGCCATGATTGTGCCTCTGCACTCCAGCCTGAGCAACAAAATGAGATCCCATCTCAAAAAAAAAAAAAAAGAATATTACCAGCACCTTTGAAACTTCCTTTTTCCAGAAGTTGATTGTATTGGTTCTTAGCTTGCATAAGGAGATTTTAAGCTTAGAACATATTAAAACTTGGTTTAAAATGTTTTGTGTATGGTTTATACATGTAGAAACTGAGAATGCTTTTAACCAAAAGAGCTGAGAGATTCATTATCATCAGGTAAGAAAATTCAGTTACGAATTAGTTGTCTGGTGCTTTGCTGCTCAAAGTGTGCAGTGGACAATAAGCAAAAAGTGAGAAGTATGGTCAAGGGTGTTTGAATGGGCTTGGAAAACCCTGTACATTTTATTTTATTTTATTTTATTTTTTTTTGAGGCGGAGTCTTGCTCTGTTGCCCAGACTGGAGTGCAGTGGCACGATCTCGGCTCACTGCAAGCTCTCCTTCCTGGGTCATGCCATTCTCCTGCCTCAGCCTCTGGAGTAGCTGGGACTACAGGCATGCACCACCACGCTCAGCTAATTTTTTTGTATTTTTAGTAGAGACAGGGTATCACCGTGTTAGCCAGGATGGTCTCGATCTCCTGACCTCTTGATCCGCCTGCCTTGGCCTCCCAAAGTGCTGGGATTACAGGCATGAGCCACCGTGGCCGGCCTTTATTTTATTTTTATTTATTTATTTATTTATTTTGAGATGGAGTTTCACTCTTGTTGCCCAGGTTGGAGTGCAATGGCGCGATTTCGATTCACTACCTCTACCTCCTGGGTTCAAGTGATTCTCCTGCCTCTGCCTCCCAAGTAGCTGGGATTACAGGTCTGTGCCATCATACCCAGCTAATTTTGTATTTTTAGTAGAGAATGAGTTTCTCCATGTTGGTCAGGCTGGTCTTGAACTCCCGACCTCTTGTGATCTGCCCGCCTTGGCCTCCCAAAGTGCTGAGATTACAGGCGTGAGCCACTGCACCTGGCTTATTTATTTTTTGAGACGGAATCTCCGTTTGTCACCAAGGCTGGAGTGCAGTGGCATGATCTCGGCTCGCTGCAACCTCCGCCTCCGAGGTTCAAGCGATTCTCATGCCTCAGCCTCCTTAGTAGCTGGGACTACAGGCACGTGCCACCACACCCAGCTAATTTTTGTATTTTTAGTAGAGATGGGGTTTCACCATATTGGCCAGGCTGGTCTCGAACTCCTGACCTCATGATCCACCTGCCTCGACCTTCCAAAGTGCTGGGATTACAGGCTTGAGCCACCGCGCCTGGGCAACCCTTTATGTTTTAAAGGGAAGTTGGGGGAGGGTGCTATTTTCAACCTTGCTCAAAGAACAAATAAATAATTGAGAAGCAATAAATTTTTCTGATGAATGTGCTTCATATTTTTTAGACAGTGGGATCTAATGGAAAGGCTAAGATATCTGACATGGAGCAACATACATTTATCTCTTCAGTGGAACTAATGTGTAATTTTCAGGGGAGTTTGATGAATAAATAAGTTTGAGAATATAGGGCATAGGACTTGGAATTTATGTCAGGGTTATGACTGGTGAGATTGATTTGCTGTCAAATATATGAATATCTCTGCAGATACTAACACAGAAAATGAGCCCCAAGGTCACTATAGCAGTATAGTAGTGGAGGGAAGTAGAAACTATCTTTATCATATTTGTACACAGACATACCCCTCGCCAGGGAAGCAAAGAAGTTGAAAAACACACTGCCTCCCTGACCCAGGAATTTAAACGAGGGATCAGCAAACTGTTGAGTAAAGGGTCAGATTTTATTTTATTTTAATTTTTTATTTTTATTTTTATTTTTTTTGAGATGGAGTCTCGCTCTGTCGCCCAGGCTGGAGTGCGGTGGCGCGATCTCGGCTCACTGCAAGCTCCGCCTCCCGGGTTCACGCCATTCTCCTGCCTCAGCCTCCCGAGTAGCTGGGACTACAGGCACCCACCACCTCGCCCAGCAATTTGTTTTGTATTTTTAGTAGAGATGGGGTTTCACCGTGTTAGCCAGAATGGTCTCGATCTCCTGACCTCGTGATCCCCCTGTCTCGGCCTCCCAAAGTGCTGGGATTACAGGCTTGAGCCACCACGCCCAGCAAGGGTCAGATTTTAAATATTTTCAGCTTTTCCATAGGGTCTCTGTCCAACTACTCAACTATGCCCTTGTAGCGAAAAACAGTCATAGACAGTACATAAATGAATGGGCTTGGCTATCTTTTTTTTTTTTTTTAAAAGACAGAGTCTCGCTCTGTCACCCAGGCTGGAGTGCAGTGGCGTGATCTCGGCTCATTGCAACCTCTGCCTCCCAGGTTCAAGCAATTCTCTTGCCTCAGCCTCCCAAGTAGCTGGGCCTACAGGTGCATACCACCGCACCTGGCTAATTTTTGTATTTTTAGTAATGACAGGGTTTTGTTATGTTGGCCAGGTTGGTCTCGAACTCCTGACCTCAAGTGATCCTCCCACCTCGGCCTCCCAGTGTTGGGATTACAGGCGTGAGCCACCACACGCATGGCCTTTTTTTTCCTTTTTTTTTTTTTTTGAGATAGAGTCTTACTCTGTCTCAGGCTAGAATTACAGTGACGCAATCTTGGCTCATTACAACCTCTGCCTCCCGGATTCAGGTGATTTTCCTGCCTCAGCCTCTCAAATAGCTGGGATTACAGGCGTGCGCCACCACGCCCAGCTAATATTTTGTAATTTTAGTAGAGATAGGTTTTACCATGTTGGCCAGGTTGGTCTCGAACTTCTGACCTTAGGTGATCTGCACATCTTGGCTTCCCAAAGTGTTGAGATTACAGGCGTGAGCCACAGTGCCCAGCCATAGATAATTTTTTAATTAATTAATTAATTTTTTTTGATATGGAGTCTCGATCTGTCGCCGTGGCTGGAGTGCAGTGGTGTGATCTCAGCTCACTGCAAGCTCCGCCTCCCGGGTTCGCACCATTCTCCTGCCTCAGCCTCTCTGAGTAGCTGGTACTACAGGTGCCCACCACCATGCTCGGCTAATTTTTTGTATTTTTAGTAGAGATGGGGTTTCACCGTGGTCTCGATTTGCTGACCTTGTGATCTGCTCGCCTCGGCCTCCCAAAGTGCTGAGATTACAGGTGTGAGCCACCGTGCCTGGCCAGTAATTTTGGTACAGTGTACTGGAGCTAAGAATGATTATAGTTTTGAGATGGAATCTCACTCTGTTGCTCAGGCTGGAGTGCAGTGGCGCAATCTCTGCTCACTGCTACCTCTGCCTCCTGGGTTCAAGCGATTCTCGTGCCTCAGTCTCCCGAGTAGCTGGGACTGCAGGCATGTGCCACCACGCCTGGCTAATTTTTTGTATTTTTAGTAAAGATGGGATTTCACCATGTTGGCCAGGTTGGTCTCAAACTCCTGACCTCAGGTGATCTGCCCGCCTTGGCCTCCCAAAGTGCTGGGCTCACAGGTGTGAGCCACCGCACAAGGCCTGATTATTTTATTTTTAAAGAGTTTGAGAATTTGTGACAAAGACCATATGAAGCCTGCAAAGCCTAAAATGGATACCATCTGACCCTTTATGAACATTTGCCGACCTTTGAAAGGCCTTGGCCAGCCCAGCTCCTGTTATGTGCCTGTGAGAATTAATAGCATAATGTGTGCACTGAGGGCTGTGAGAAGACTGGGTAGGGGAACATTTGAATGAACTTACTGGGCTGTAGTCCATTTTATTTATTTATTTTTGAGTCAGAGTCTTGTTCTGTGGCCTAGGCGAGAGTGTAGTGGTGCCACCTAGGTTCACTGCAATTTCCACCTCCCAGGCTCAAGTGATTCTTGTGCCTCAGCTTCCCGAGTAGCTGAGATTAGAGGTGTGTGCCACCATATCCGGCTACTTTTTTTTTTTTTTTTAATTAAAAAGTAAACTTTAATGTCGAAAATGCAAACTTGGGGAGGGCAGAAAGATCACACACAAGGCTGTCACTTCACACTTGGAGGGTTGCACAGCGGCCGGGCAGAGGCGCTCCTCACTTCCCAGACCGGGGGGACGCTGGGCAGAGGCGCTCCTCACTTCCCAGACCCTGGGGCAGCCAGGCAGAGGCGCTCTTCACTTCCCAGATGGTGGGGGAACAGCTGGGCAGAGGCGCCTCTCACTTCCCAGACAGTGTAGGCGGTGAAGGTGGAGTGGGAGGCTGTGGGGGAAGGCGCTCCTCACTTTGCAGGCAGTGCAGGGACTAGGCAGAGGCACTCCTTGCTTCCCAGGCGGGGCAGCAACTGGGCAGAGGTGCTCCTCACTTCCCAGACAGTGGGGCGGCTGGGCAGAGACTCTCCTCATTTGCTAGAGCCCAGCTACTTTTTGTTTGTTTGTTTGTTTATTTTTGGAAATTAAGTCTCCCTCTGTCACCCAGTCTCCCAGGCTGGAGTGCATGGGCACAATCTTGGCTCACTGCAACCTCCACCTCCCGAGTTTCTCCTGCTTCTGCGTCCCTAGTAGCTGGGACTACAGGTGTGCGCCACCATGCCTGGCTAATTTTTATTTTATTTTATTTTTGAGATGGAGTCTCGCTCTGTCGCCCAGGCTGGAGTGCAGTGATGCAATCTCGGCTCACTGCAAGCTCCACCTCCCGGGTTCACACTATTCTCCTGCCTCAGCCTCCTGAGTAGCTGGGATTACAGGCGCCCGCCACCACACCTGGCTGATTCTTTTTTTCGTATTTTTAGTAGAGACAGGGTTTCACCATGTTAGCCAGGATGGTCTCGATCTCCTGACCTCGTGATCCACCCATCTCGGCCTCCCAAAGTGCTGGGATTACAGGCTTGAGCCACTGCACCCGGCCCTGAGTGCCACTTTCTAAACGGGTTCCCTCAGATTTTACCCTATTCCCCACATCACCACCACCCTTGGTTAAGCTTTAATTTTTTTTTTTTTTTTTTTGAGACGGAGTCTGGCTCTGTCGCCCAGGCTGGAGTGCAGTGGCCGGATCTCAGCTCACTGCAAGCTCCGCCTCCCCGGGTTCCCGCCATTCTCCTGTCTCAGCCTCCCGAGTAGCTGGGGGACTACAGGCGCCCGCCACCTCGCCCGGCTAGTTTTTTTTGTATTTTTTAGTAGAGACAGGGTTTCACCGTGTTAGTCAGGATGGTCTCGATCTCCTGACCTCGTGATCCGCCCGTCTCGGCCTCCCAAAGTGCTGGGATTATAGGCGTGAGCCACCGCGCCCGGCCACTTCGCTAATTTTTTGTATGTTCAGTAGAGGTGGGGTTTCACCATGTTGGCCAGGCTGGTCTCAAACTCCTGACCTCAGGTGATCTGCCTGCCTTGGCCTCCCAAAGTGCTGGGATGACAGGGCCATTCTCCCACCTCAGCCCCCCTAGTAGTTGGGACTACAGGTGCAGAACAAAGCACAGCATCTGGCTCCCAAATTCTTAGTAGGGCCAGTGGATACCTGGGTAAATGGATTTCATCAGTGTTAATCCCCCACTGAAGCTATATTAAGTGTTGTTCTCTTGTAGGACTGCTTTTTTTTTTTTTTTTTTTTTTTTTTTTTTTTTTGACACAGGGTCCTGCTCTGTCGTCTAGGCTGGAGTGCTTTATATGCAATCTCCACTTACTCAGCTTCTGCCTGCCAGGCTCAAGTGATCCTCCCACATTAGCCTCCCCTGAGTAGCTGGGACCACAGGCTTGTACCACCTTGTCTGGCTAGTTTTTGTATTTTTGTAGAGACAGTTTCAGAGACAGAGTGGTCTCGAACTCCTGAGCTCAAAGTGTTGGGATTACAGGAGTGAGCCACCACACACAGCCAGGATTAACTGCCTTTTTTTTTTTTTTTTTTTTTTTTTTTTTTTTTGAGACAGAGTCTTGCTCTGTTGCCCAGGCTGGAGTGCAGTGGCGTGATCTGGGCTCACTGCAAACTCTGCCTCCTAGGTTGACACCATTCTTCTGCCTCAGCCTCCCGAATAGCTGCGACTACAGGCGCGTGCCACCACGCCCGGCTAATTTTTTGTATCTTTAGTAGAAAGATGGGGTTTCACTCTGTTAGCCAGGATGGTCTCAATCTCCTGACCTCGTGATCTGCCCACTTTGGCCTCCCAAAGTGCTGGGATTACAGGCGTGAACCACCATGTACTGGCTAACTGCTTTTAACTATACAAATAATAAAATACTCTTGGATGGAGTCTTAAGGTGGAACTGCCTATGCTCTTAATAGTGTCTGAAATTTATATGGTACTTACTAGACTCGTCACAGGATCTCTATGGCTCTTCAAATAGCAGGGGCTGGGTGTGATGGCTCACACCTGTAATCCCAACACTTTGGGAGGCCAAGGCGGGAGAATTGCTAGAGGCTAGAAGTTCAAGACAAGCCTCGAAAACATAGTGATACCCCCATCTCTACAGAAAATTTAAAAATTGGCTGTGTGTGGTGGCAACTGCCTGTAGTCCCAGTTGCTCAGGAGGCTGAAGTGGGAGGATCACTTGAGCCTGGGAGGTAGAAGCTACAGTGAGCTGTGGTTGTGCTGCTGCACTCCAGCCAGGATGACAGCAAGACCCTGTCTCAAAAAAAGAGAAAGAAATAGAAGCAGTGATGTACTTGAAGGGTATGTGTATGTTCATGTGGTTATATTGAATGCTTGGTGCTGGTCGGTAATTTTGAATGCTTCACATGCATTATGCCATTCTCATACACCTAACAGATGCAGGGTTCATCCCTAAGGCTGATTAGCTCATTATGAGTGAGGAGTCTAGAACCAGACTCCCTGAGTTCAAGTCTAACCTCTTCTTTGGCTCCTCCTTTGTAAAATGGAAATGATAACAGCGTCTACCTTACAGGGTTGCTGTGACTATTAAATAATCTAATATCTTCAAACACCGTAAACTATGCCTAGCATAGATAATAAGTATGATCTCTTTATTATTACTCCTGTTCCTACTATTCTTGCTAGCTATTTATTTATTTTTTTATTTTATTTTGTTTTTTTGAGACAGAGTGTCGCTCTGTCGCCCAGGCTGGAGTGCAGTGGCGTGATCTCAGCTCACTGCAAGCTCTGCCTCCCGGGTTCATGCCATTGTCCTGCCTCAGCCTCCTGAGTAGCTGGGATTACAGGCACCTACCACCACACCTGGCTAATTTTTTGCATTTTTAGTAGAGACGGGGTTTCACCGTGTTAGCCAGGATGGTCTTGATCTCCTGACCTCGTGATCTGCCCGCCTCGGCCTCCCAGAGTGCTGGGATTACAGGTCTGAGCCACTGTGCCCGGCCTCTTATTTATTTATGTTTTGAGACATAGTCTTGTTCTGTTGTCCAGGCTGGAGTGTAATGATGCAGTCATAGCTCCCTGCAGCTTCTAACTCCTGGGCTCAAGTAATGCTTCTGCCTCAGCCTCTTGAGTATCTGGGACCCCAGGTGTGTGCCACCATGCCCAGCTAATTTTTTGTCTTTTTAGTAGAGACAGGGTTTTGATATGTTGGACAGGCAGGTCTCCAAGTGATCTGCCTGCCTTGGCCTCCGCAGGTCTCCAAGTGATCTGCCTGCCTTGGCCTCCCAAAGTGCTGGGATTACAGTTCTGAGCCACCACTCCTGGTAGATTTATTGTTTTTAACTTGGCAAGTCTGTAAGCCCTTTTTTGTTCCTTTTTTTTCAAGGGGCCAGAGGTAGAGGCCTTTGTCATTTTCTGTGTGTCCAGGGAAGTGTGCAGGATGTATAAGCCATAGATTAGGAGTGGGAGGAAGAGTGTGTGGTGGTTGTGACAAGGGTCCAAAGGAAGGCAGCTTCCGAACTTACTTGAGATTATAAAAATAAATTTAAACCAGGTATCTCTATGTAATCAAAAGGTTTCTGTAAAACAGAGATGAAGTGTATGTGTGTGTATATACTTGTAATTTGAAAAGACATTCAGAATAGTTACTTCTGGGACAGTACAGACTACAAAAATTACAGCATGATAGAACCTTCTTAACTACTAAGAATATAGAAAGGAAAATGAGGCCTGGCATGGTGGCTCACACCTGTAATCCCAGCACTTTGGGAGGCTGAGGCAGGTGGATCACTTGAGGCCAGGAGTTTGAGACCAGCCTGGCCAATATGCCAAAATCCTGTCTCTACTAAAAACACAAAATTTATCTGGGTATGGTGTTGCACATCTGTAATCTCAGCTAGTCGGAAGGCTGAGGCAGAAGAATCACTTGAACACCGGAGGCAGGGGTTGCAGTGAACTGAGATTGCGCCACTGCACTCCACCTGGGTGACAGAGCAAGATTCTGTCTCAAAAAAAAAAAGTCTGGGCTCGGTGGCTCACACCTATAATCCCAGCACTTTGGGAGGCCGAGGCAGGTGGATCACGAGGTCAGGAGATCGAGGCCATCCTGGCTAACAAGGTGAAATTCCGTCTCTACTAAAAAATAGAAAAAATTAGCGGGGCATGGTGGCATGTGCCTGTAGTCCCAGCTACTCAGGAGGCTGAGGCAGGAGAATTGCTTGAACTTGGGAGGCAGAGGTTGCGGTGAGCTGAGATCCCGCCACTGCACTCCAGCCTGGGCAACAGAGCAAGACTCCGTCTCCAAAAAAAAAAAAAAAAAGTAGGGGCCAGGTGTGGTGGCTTATGCCTGTAATCCCCAGCACTTTGGGAGGCTGAGGTGCATGGATCACCCAATGTCAGGAGTTCAAGACCAACTTGGCCAACATGGTGAAAACCCTTCTCTACTAAAAATACAAAAAAAGGTCGGGCGCGGTGGCTCAAGCCTGTAATCCCAGCACTTTGGGAGGCCGAGACGGGTGGATCATGAGGTCAGGAGATCGAGACCATCCTGGCTAACACAGTGAAACCCCGTCTCTACTAAAAAATACAAAAATCTAGCCAGGCGAGGTGGCGGGCGCCTGTAGTCCCAGCTACTCGGGAGGCTGAGGCAGGAGAATGGCGTGAACCCGGGAGGCGGAGCTTGCAGTGAGCTGAGATCCGGCCACTGCACTCCAGCCTGGGCGACAGAGCGAGACTCCGCCTCAAAAAAAAAAAAAAAAAAAAAAAAAAAAAAAACAACATTACCCGGGCATGGTGGTGGGTGCCTGTAACCCCAGCTACTTGGGAGGCTGAGGCAGAAGAATCACTTGAACCAGGGAGGCAGAGATTGCAGTGAGCTGAGATCACGCTATTGCACTCCAGCCTGGGCAACAAGAGCGAAACTTGTCTCAAAAAAAAAAAGAAAAGGAAAATAATTTATTGTAGAGGAAAGTGGTTTATTAAGAAGTTTGACAGGCACTGGCTTAGAGTAAGATTTTTCTCTTATAGTAATTTTCTTTCTCTCTTAAGGTATCCAAGCCCACCAATGGGCTCTGTCTCAGCACCCAACCTGCCTACAGCAGAAGATAATCTGGAATATGTACGGACTCTGTATGATTTTCCTGGAAATGATGCCGAAGACCTGCCGTTTAAAAAGGGTGAGATCCTAGTGATAATAGAGAAGCCTGAAGAACAGTGGTGGAGTGCCCGGAACAAGGATGGCCGGGTTGGGATGATTCCTGTCCCTTATGTCGAAAAGCTTGTGAGATCCTCACCACACGGAAAGCATGGAAATAGGAATTCCAACAGTTATGGGATCCCAGAACCTGCTCATGCGTACGCTCAACCTCAGACCACAACTCCTCTACCTGCAGTTTCCGGTTCTCCTGGGGCAGCAATCACCCCTTTGCCATCCACACAGAATGGACCTGTCTTTGCGAAAGCAATCCAGAAAAGAGTACCCTGTGCTTATGACAAGACTGCCTTGGCATTAGAGGTAAAATCTGTTCAGACTAGCTTTTTGGGTCCTTTGACATTTGGTTTTAATTTTTAGTTTTAGTTTCTGCTCATTTAAGCTTATATTCATGGAATTAGAGCACTTAGATGATTTTGGGAGATACGCACTGTTAGCATTTCATGTTTAAATTTTTTTACAGAGACAAGGTCTCTGTTAAAAAGAGTTGTTTGCCCAGGCTGATCTCGACATCCTGGCCTCAAGCAAATCCTCCTGCCTCAACCTCCCATAGTACTGGGGTGACAGATATGAGCCACCGTGCCCGGCCTGTTACTAGTGTTTCACAGGTTGTTTTCTTCTTTCCTATTCCTTGTTTGTCCCACATTCTCAGCCTCCTTGCTCTTTTTTGTTCCCAAAGCCTAACAGATTTAGTTTTGCAGTCATTGGTTTTTCTTCCAGTAAGGAAAGATAATAATTAAGGAAGACCCATGACCTAGAGGCAAAATCAGCATACAGATGCATAGCTACTTGTATGGTTCTGTATTTCTAACATTGGAATCAGTTGAGAAATATGAAAATGTCTTAGAATTTCTCTTGAACTTGGTAGAGGAATTAATTTTTTTTGAGACAGAGTCTTGCTCTGTCACCCAGGCTGGAGTGCAGTGGCGCGATCTCTGCTCACTGCAAACTCTGCCTCCCGGGTTCACGCCATCTCCTACCTCAGTCTCCCGAGTAGCTGGGACTACAGGCACCTGTCACCATGCCCAGCTAATTTTTTGTATTTTTAGTAGAGACGGAGTTTCACCGTATTAGCCAGGATGGTCTCGATCTCCTGACCTCGTGATCCACCTGTCTCGGCCTCCCAAAGTGCTGAGATTACAGGCGTGAGCCACCGTGCCCGGCCCAGGAATGATTTTTTTTGAGATGGAGTCTCGCTTTGTCACCCAGATTCAAGCACAGTGGCATGATCTTGGCTCATTGCAACCTCCACCTCCCGGGTTGAAATGATTATCCTGTCTCAGCCTCCCGAGTAGCTGGGATTACAGATGCCTGCCAGCATGCCCATCGAATTTTTGTATTTTTAGTAGAGATGGGGTTTCAACATGTTGGCCAGGCTGATCTTGAACTCCTGACCTCAGGCGATCTGCCTGCCTCGGCCTCCCAAAGTGCTGGGATTACAGACATGTATGACCACGCCCAGCCATAGAGGAATGATTTTAAAATACATCAGCCCTTGCTTGTTACAGGTTTTGTAAATTAGAATAGCATGATATAGAACTTGAACATTTTAATTACCAAGTCATTTTCTTTTCTTTTTCTTTTTCTTTTTCTTTTGAGACAGAGTCTTGCTCTGTTGCCTTGTTGCCTAAGCTGGAGTGCAGTGGCGTGATCTTGGCTCACTGCAACCTCCGCCTCCTGAGTTCAAGAGATTTTCCTGCCTCAGCCTCCCGAGTAGCTGGGACTACAGGCACGCACCACTATGCCCGGCTAGTTTTTGTATTTTTAGTAGAGACGGGGGTTTCACCATGTTGGCCAGGCTGGTCTCGAATTCCTGACCTCAGGTGATCCGCCTGCCTCAGCCTCCCCGAGTGCTGGGATGACAGGCGTGAGCCTCCGCACTCAGCCATGTCATTTTCTCTTAACTAAACATTACTTTTTAAAAAGACTCTTTCTCAGCTGGGCACAGTGGCTCATGCCTGTAATCCCAGCACATTGGGAGAGCGAAGCTGGTGGATAACTTGAGGTCTGGAGTTTGAGACCAGCCTGGCCAACATGATGAAACCCTGTCTCTACCAAAAAATACAAAAATTAGGCAGACGTGGTGGGCACACGCCTGTAGCCTCAGCTACTCAGGAGACTGAGGTGGAACAATTGCTTGAACCGGGGAATTAGAGGTTGCAGTGAGCCAAGATCATGCCACTGCATTTAAGCCTGGGCAATAGGGTGAGACCCTATCTCAAAAAAAGGGGGGAGAATGTTAAGAGAGACCCCAAGTGCAGTTCAGAAGGATGAAGTAAGGGACCCTGTTGCTTCAAAAAAAACAAATCCTGACTCACCAAACAACCTGCCCACAGATAAAAGTTGTCTAGAATTGGTTTGTCCATAGGTCATCCTTAATGTTTTTTTGTTTTTGTTTGTTTTGTTTTGTTTTGTTTTGAGATGGAGTTTCACTCTTGTTGCCCAGGCTGGAGTGCAATGGCACGATTTTGGCTCACCGCAACCTCCGCCTCCTGGATTCAAGCGATTCTCCTGCCTCAGCCTCCAGAGTAGCTGGGATTACAGGCATGCGCCACCATGCCCAGCTAATTTTTTGTATTTTTAGTCGAGACGAGTTTCTCCATGTTGGTCAGGCTGGTCTCGAACTCCTGACATCAGGTGATCTGCCCGCCTCGGCCTCCCAAAGTGCTGGGATTACAGGTGTGAGCCACCATGCCTGGCCCTCAATTTTTCTTTGGACCAGTAGTAGTATCTGAATGAACTGAACCTGAAGGTTTGTTTCAATGTTTGATTTTTGTCTCCCTTTCATGTTGGCTATAAGGAAAGAAGGAGCATCTGAGGCTGTGGTGGGGGTCTGGGACTGAGAGGCTCCAGGTCTGAGGAGGCTGCCTCCGCAGATAGGAGTGCTGGCTGAGCAGGCCTTCCAGCTTTCTTTCCTTCTTTTTTTTTTTTTTTTTTTTTTTTTTTTTTTTTTTTTGAGATGGAGTCTCATTTGTTGCCTAAGCTGGAGTATACTTGGTATAATCTCGGCTCACTGCAACCTCTGCCTCCTGGGCTCAAGCGATTCTTCTGCCTCAGCTTCTCAAGTAGCTGGGATTACAAGTGCCCGCCACCACACCCGGCTGTTTTTAGTAGAGATGGGGTTTCACTATGTTGGCCAGGCTGGTCTTGAACTCCTGGCCTCTGATCCTCTACCCGCCTCAGCCTCCCAAAGTGCTTGGATTACAGGTGTGAGCCACTGCGCCTGGTCAGGCCTTTCAGCTTTCTCACCCCCACACAGACCGGCCTAGGCACAGGTGCATGCCTCTGGCCTGGTCTACACCTCAGCACCTTAGAATAACATGGGATGCTCTGGGCTGTTAATATGTTGTAGCATGCATTGTGTTTTCAGCCTTTTGAGGCGTTTTCACATCTGTCATAGCATAGGATTGGGGAGCTAGGAGTCAGAGTGGGTGTGACTCGTGTGTGTTTGGCAGCTGCTCGTTGAGAACCTTGAAGGTGGAGGCTCCCAATCAGAATTTTAGGTACCTGCCTGTTGACCTCTGGCTCTAGGATTGTGTGTTTTAGAAACCTATATCTAGTGTGCGTGCGTGTGTGCTCATTGGAGCGAGTACTAGGAGGTTGTAGGGAGGAACATCAGGTATTACAGAAGGGATCATTTAGAGCTTGGTGTGTGGGTGGATAGGTAGGTGCCCGAGACAGGTCAGGAGTAGGAGGAAGGAAGCCTAGTTAATGATTGTGTATTTTAAGATAACCTACATACTTTGCCATTACATAGCTCCTAGTCTCTCTGGCCCCAGAGAGAGGTTCTCCACACCTGAGCCTCATGACACTAACCCAGCCAGCTGAGCTTCAGCAAATGGTTTTTTTCGTGCTTGAATGAGAGAAAGTGTAAATAGGACTTGAGAAATAGACCTTTACCAAATTCCATTTAATGGTATTTCGCTTTCTGTATATTTAAATGAAACTTTAGGTTATAGCATAAGTAAAAAAAAACTTTTTTTTCCTGAGATCGAGTCTCTGTCACTCAGGCTGGAGTGCAGTGGCGTGATCTCCGCTCGCTGCAACCTCCGCCTCATGGGTTTAAGCGATTCTCATGCCTCAGCCTCCTGAGTAGCTGGGGTAAATATTTTTTTGATTGTTACCTTCTAAAACTATTATTAGGATAGTGGTGCCTGTCTGATCTTGTTAACAACAACTCTTGGGACTTTTGCAATTAGGTTACTAGGAAAAGTATTAAAATTAAAATGAGAAACAGACAACTAGGACAAAATGTGCCAATAATTGAAGCTTCATTATTCCCCTAGATAGTATTACAGAGAACAATGATGGCTTAGGTGACTTTATACCTTAAATTATTTTACAAGTTTTTTTTTTTTAAATAAAACTTGATTTTCAAAAGAGTATTCCTGTAAGTAAAGAGGTATTTCAAAACCAGTCTGTGTTTAGCTATTTTCTTTTCTTGCTGACTTTTCTGTAAGAAGAGAGTTGATCCTGAGATTTGATTTGAAGGGGAATACTTGGTATCTGTAAGGTGAGTAGAGCTTGTGTGATGAGACTAATGTCACTGAATAGCTGTAGATAGGTGAGCATGCTGGGCAAAGGGCAAAAGTGGCAAAAGACAGCCAGGGCAGTAGGCTGTTGCCATATCACGAAGGGCTAAGCTGAGGAGATTAACAGTTTTCTTGCATTGCCTTCATTTGAGTCATGAAACAGCCAGTTTCTCACAACTGACAAGGTCAGGTTTGCAGGCAATTTCTTTTTATTTATTAATTTTAAAATTTAGAGCAAATGCTTGACTCTCATGTAATAATATCATTCTCATTCATTTGCATTCCAGTATGCTTTTCTGACTAAAAAGAAAGGGAAGAAATATCTTAGCAACTTTAGAATTGTACTTAACCCTGGGTACACACACCCCTGAATATTTGTATGAAAATTTGTATTCAAATGTCTAAATGCAGCCTCAGCTGTGCTTTTCCCCCATGGTATGGTATAAGAAAACAGTTGGTGACACAAGCTGGGGATCTGTGGGAACTGAAGTCAGTGGTACAGATCGTGTGGAGGAAAAATAGTTTCCCAGGCTTGCAAGTGAGACTTAAAGTGATTTGGGATGGAATTGATAGAAATCAAGCAGAAGGCCGGGCGCGGTGGCCCAAGCCTGTAATCCCAGCACTTTGGGAGGCCGAGACGGGTGGATCACAAGGTCAGGAGATCGAGACCATCCTGGCTAACCCGGTGAAACCCCGTCTCTACTAAAAAATACAAAAAACTAGCCGGGCGAGGTGGCGGGCGCCTGTAGTCCCAGCTACTCGGGAGGCTGAGGCAGGAGAATGGCGTGAACCCGGGAGGCGGAGCTTGCAGTGAGCTGGGCTGAGGCAGGAGAATGGCGTGAACCCGGGAGGCGGAGCTTGCAGTGAGCTGAGATCCGGCCACTGCACTCCAGCCTGGGTGACAGAGCGAGACCCCGTCTCAAAAAAAAAAAAAAAAAAAAAAAAAAAAAAAAAAAAAAAAAAAAAAATCAAGCAGAAAGGTTGTATTGATACCTTAGGTCATTTAGTCTAATCATTTTCCCAGTGCTTTTAGCCCTCTTCAGAGTCTAACTCCATGGCCCTCCAGTCTCAACTCGGACACCTCCAAAAAAGCATCACTTTGGCCGGGCGCGGTGGCTCAAGCCTGTAATCCCAGCACTTTGGGAGGCCGAGGCGGGTGGATCACGAGGTCAGGAGATCGAGACTATCCTGGCTAACATGGTGAAACCCCGTCTCTACTAAAAATACAAAAAACTAGCCGGGCGTGGTGGCGGGCGCCTGTAGTCTCAGCTACTTGGGAGGCTGAGGCGGGAGAATGGCGTGAACCCGGGAGGCGGAGCTTGCAGTGAGCCGAGATCACGTCACTGCACTCCAGCCTGGGAGACACAGCGAGACTCCGTCTCAAAAAAAAAAAAAAAAAAAAAAAAAAAAAGCATCACTTCAACAAAAGTTCATTGAGTGCCTATTATGTGACAGGCTGGGAATTTGGGATACAGTAGTGAACAAAACAAAGATGTCTTTCCTGTGGAACGTCTGGAACATAACAGTTTCATGCGGTGGTGTCTCATGTTGTATGGCTCTGGTAGCTGACAAGTCTTGTGTTCTGGCTCTCCACCAGGGAGAAAGAAGCCACAGCCAGTCCCCTTCCTGTGTTTGGCTAGCCCAGTGTGTGGACTTAAGTGCATGGCCCCATAGTTGTCCCTCTTGAGTTTTGTTGTTGTTGTTGGTTTGGTTTTTATTGATCTTGTCATACCATCTGTGTACATCTCTGAATCCTTTTCTTTTTTTTGAGATAAAGTCTTACTGTATCGCCCAGGCTGGTGTGCAATGGTATGATCTCGGCTCACTGCACCCTCCACCTCACAGGTTCAAGCAATTCTCCTGTCTCAGCCTCCCGAGTAGCTGTGATTACAGGCGTCTGCCAACCACGCCTGGCTAATTTTTGTATTTTTAGTAGAGAAGGGGTTTCACCATGTTGACCAGGCTGGTCTCAAACTCCTAACCTCAAGCAATCTACCTGCCTCAGCCTCCCAAAGTTCTGGGATTATAGGCATAAGCCACCACGCCCAGCCTCTGAATCTTTTAAAATCCTGATGTCATCTAGTGTATTCATTACCCTCCAGTGTCCTAACTGCAGGTTTTGTAAAAGCACCAACCAGATCTTTGTTTTTTTTTTTTTTTTTTTTTTTTTTTGAGACGGAGTCTGGCTCTGTCGCCCAGGCTGGAGTGCAGTGGCCGGATCTCAGCTCACTGCAAGCTCCGCCTCCTGGGTTCACGCCATTCTCCTGCCTCAGCCTCCCAAGTAGCTGGGACTACAGGCGCCCGCCACCTCGCCCAGCTAATTTTTTTGTATTTTTAGTAGAGACGGGGTTTCACCGTGTTAGCCAGCATGGTCTCGATCTCCTGACCTCGTGATCCGCCCATCTCGGCCTCCCAAAGTGCTGGGATTACAGGCTTGAGCCACCGCGCCCGGCCAGATCTTTGTACTAAAGTCCTTCTCTGCAGCCTCTCCAGATCTGCCTCTTATATCTATAAAAAGACAATGAGGCCGGGCGCGGTGGCTCAAGCCTGTAATGCTAGCACTTTGGGAGGCCGAGACGGGCGGATGACGAGGTCAGGAGATCGAGACCATCCTGGCTAACACGGTGAAACCCCGTCTCTACTAAAAAATACAAAAAAAAAAAAACTAGCCGGGCGTGGTGGAGGGCGCCTGTAGTCCCAGCTACTCGGGAGGCTGAGGCAGAAGAATGGCGTAAAACTCGGGAGGCGGAGCTTGCAGTGAGCTGAGATCCGGCCACTGCACTTCAGCGTGGGTGACAGAGCAAGACTCCATCTCAAAAAAAAAAAAAGACAATGAGGTTGATCTGGTGTGACTTGGTGGGCTCATGCTGCTTCCAGATGCTCTACTTCCCATTCTAAATCCTCACAAACCATCTGTTAGCTAATTGCATCCAGAATTTTTTCTGGGATTCATTTCAAGCTCACTGTTTTACATTTTATGGAATTTGCCATGTTTGTTTTGACAAAAGAACGAGGGAGACTTGACCCTTTCTAAATCTTCTAGTGTCCTATGATATAATTTCTCTATGACGAGACTAGTCTTGGACTCTTACTCCTGTTTGCCAGTGTATTTGGTCAACTCTTACGTACCTGTCCTTTTCAGCATGAGAACACCCTTTCATCATCTTTGGTGCTCTTTTTTTTTTGGCATTTTTTTCTTAGTGATGCTCAGTTCTTTGAGCTCACCAGCATCCTCAACATTCTTCTCTTCGTTCCTGTACTTGCTCTGTGTCATCTGTGATTGCGTTTTTCTTTTCTTTTCTTTTTTTTTTTTGAGACGGAGTCTCGCTCTGTCGCCCAGGCTGGAGTGCAGTGGCCGGATCTCAGCTCACTGCAAGCTCCGCCTCCTGGGTTTACGCCATTCTCCTGCCTCAGCCTTCCGAGTAGCTGGGACTACAGGCGCCCACCACCGCGCCCGGCTATGGTTTTTTGTATTTTTTAGTAGAGACGGGGTTTCACCATGTTAGCCAGGATGGTCTCGATCTCCTGACCTCGTGATCCACCCGTCTCGGCCTCCCAAAGTGCTGGGATTACAGGCTTGAGCCACCGCGCCCGGCCTGTGATTGCGTTTTTATAATTTCTTCTTGGATTGTCTTTGCCCCGTTTCAAAACCTGTAGTCATTTGGATTACATCAGGTCTCTGTGTCTTTTGAATTGGCCTTCCCAAGGGCCCATGGTACAACTTCCATCACTGACTGAGCTGGAATTATCAGATTCCCACTTTACCAATTGGTTTTGCTTCATTGCTTAGAGTTAAATTTGTATTAGCATTTTCTTCATTGCTGCTTCTACTTGCTGAGGTGAAGTAATCTACAAAGTAAGTTTAGGTTTCAGTAATACTGATTGTACTTTGTAATCTCTTAGGGATCATCATGAGTTCCTCCTACTGGGTAGCCTGCAGTGGTGTTGGGCCTGTATGTATTCATCATGAAGCATCTGACTCAGGGGTCCATGCAGCAAGCTTAAAGCCTCCCAGTGTAACGGGGCTGCTGTCTCTCACTTCACGTCACGTTCTAGCAACGTGAAGCCTTCTTACCAAGGCTTCTCGGAAAGGCCCACAAGTTAGCATTCACCTTAAGCAAGAATCTCAGGTGTGTTCTACCCATGTCGTGGTGGTGTGTGTGGATGTCTGGTGCCCGAGGAATCATTTCCACTCGCCTCCTTGGACCTTTCTTTCGTCAGGACTGGCCAGGATCCTCTTCCACCCTTCTGTCTTTGACATTGTGTCAGTTGTCCTTCACAGCATCTCAGCTTTATTTCTTCGGTACCAAAAGTGCTTTTTTCCCTTGATTATAATACCATGCAAACATAGGAATCTTTAGAAAGTCCTTTAGAATTTTAGAAGATTCTCCTATTTAAAAATATATACATATATGTGTTTGTGTGTGTGTGTGTGTGTGTGTGTGTGTGTGTGTGTGTGTATATATATATATATATATTTTTTTTTTTTTTTTTTTTTGAGATGGAGTCTTGCTCTGTCGCCCAGGCTGGAGTGCAGTGGCGCGATCTCAGCTCACTGCAACCTCTCCTTCCCGGGTTCAAGCAGTTCTCTGCCTCAGCCTCCCAAGCAGCTGGGATTACAGGTGGCCGCCACCAGGCTGGGCTAGTTTTTGTATTTTTAGTAGAGATGGGGTTTCACTGTCTTGGCCAGGCTGGTCTTGAACTCCTGACCTCATGAGCCACTGTGCCCAGCCCAGAAAAAAAATATTTATTTATGTATTTATTTCTTTATTTTTTGAGACGGAGTCTCGCTCTGTTGCCCAGGCTGGAGTGCAGTGGTGCGATCTCGGCTCACTGCAATTTCCGCCTCCCGGGTTTACACCATTCTCCTGCCTCAGCCTCCCAGAGTAGCTGGGACTACAGGTGCCCGCCACCACGTCCGGCTAATGATTTGTATTTTTAGTAGAGACAGGGTTTCACCGTGTTAGCCAGGATGGTCTCAATCTCCTGACCTCGTGATCCACCTGCCTCTGCCTCCCAAAGTGCTGGGATTACAGGTGTGAGCCACCACGCCCAGCTGAAAAAAAAATTTTTTAAAGGTTTTTGTTCCTCTTTCCTAATGTGTAAATTAAGTGAGAATGCCATGGAATTGGGGCCCTGGTGTGGTTCAGGCAGGGCCTGTCCCATCCTGGTCATTATGCTGACCTCTGTTTTCTGTGATAGCTGTTTTCTGATGATAGCTGTTGAGTGAGAAGAACCATCAGCTAGGGGTTCACAGAAGTTTATTCTCATTACTGCTCCCCCACTAAGAGCTTGAGGTTTATATAATTTGCCAGCAGTCCACCTTCTGTCTATGAATTTACCTATTCTAGGTATCTGATATAAGTAAAATGATACAATATTTGTCCTTTGGGTCTGAATTATTTCATTTGGTACAATGTTTTCAGAGTTCATCCAGGTTGTAGCATATATCAAAACTTCATTCCTTGTCCCAGCATGGGGTGGCTCACACCTGTAATCCCAGTGCTTTGAGAGGCCAAGGTGGGAAGATCACTTGAGGCAAGGAGTTTGAGACCAGCCTGGGCAACATAGCGAGACTCCATCTATACAAGAAATTAAGATAAATACTTCATTCCTTTAGGGCGAATAATATTCCATTGTTATGTATATATCACGTTTTGTTAATCCATTTATCTCTTGATGGATACTTGAGTTGTTTTCGTTTTTTTTTGGCTATAGTGAATAATGCTGCAGTGGACATTGACACACAAATGTTTGAGTTCTTGCTTTCAGTTATTTTGGTTATATATCTCGGAGTGGATTTCTGGGTCAAATGGGTAATTCTGTGTTTAGCTTTTTTTTTTTTTTTTTTTTTTTTTTTCCTTGAGACAGAGTTTTGCTTTGTTGCCCAGGCTGGAGTGTCGTGGCACAATCTCAGCTCACTACAACCTCTACCTCCTGGGTTCAAGCGATTTCTCCTGCCTCAGCCTCCCAAGTAACTGGGATTACAGGTGCACGCCACCATACCTGGCTAATTTTTGTATTTTTTAGTAGAGACAGAGTTTTGCCATGTTAGCCAGGCTTGTCTCAAACTCCTGACCTCAACTGATCCGCCCACTTCAGCCTCCCAAAGTGCCGGGATTATAGTCATGAGCCACAGCACCTGGCCTGTGTTTAGCTTTTTGAGGAACAAACTGTTTTCCATAGCAGCTGTACCATATTCCATTCAACCAGCAGTATGTAAGGGTTCCCTTCTTCACTGCCAAAAAAAAATTCTTCCACATCTTCACCAACACTTATTATTTTCCATATTTTTTATTATAGCCATCCTAGTAGGTGTGATGTGGTATCTCATTGTGGTTTTGATTTGCATGTTCCTAGTGACTGATGTTGAGCATCTTTTCATGTTGGCTGTTGGCAAATCTTTGAAGAAATGTTTTCAAGTTCTTTGCCCATTTTTTAATTGGGTTATTTGGGCATTTTTGTTTGTATTTTATTTTATTTTATTTTATTTTTTTTATATTTTTTGAGACAGTCTCTGTCGCCCTGGCTGGAGTACAATGGCACGCACGATCTCGGCTCGCTGCAACTTCTGCCTCCCAGATTCAAGCGATTCTCCTGCCTCAGCCTCCCGAGTAGCCAAGATTACAGGCGCTTACCACCATACCTGGCTAATTTTTTGTATTTTTAGTAGAGATGGGGTTTTACCATGTTGGCCTGAACTCCTAAACTCAGGTGATCTGCCTGCCTTGGCCTCTCAAAGTGTCAGGATTACAGGCGTGAGCCACCATGCCTGACCTTAGTTACTGTATTTAGGCTATTGATCCATTTTAAAAATGACTTTTTGTGTACAGTGTGAGGTAAGGTTTCAGAGTCTTCCTTTTAAAAAAGTGCTGGAATTACAGGTGTGAGCCACTGTACCTAACCAGTATTAACATCTTAATAATAAGTCTTTCCATCCATTAACACAAATGTTTTTGCATTTATTTAGGTCTTTAATAATTTTTGGTATGCAAATCTTTCACCATGGTTAAATGATTCTCGGTTTGTTTTGTTTTGTTTAGATGGAGTCTTGCTTTGTCACCAGGCTGGGGTGCAGTGGCACAATCTCGGCTTACTGCAACCTCCGCCTCCCCGGTTCAAGCGATTCTCTTGCCTCAGCCTCCCAAGTAGCTGGGACTACAGACATGTGCCACCACGCCCAGCTAATTTTTGTATTTTTAGTAGAGACGAAGTTTCACCATGTTGACCAGGATGGTCTCGATCTCTTGACCTTGTGATCTGCCCGTCTTGGCCTCCTAAAGTGCTGGGATTACAGGCATGAGCCACCACACCCAGCCTATTCTTGGATATTTTTATTTTAGATGCTATTGTAAATGGAATCACCTTTTTTTTTTTTTTTTTTTGAGACAGAGTCTCGCACCGTTGCCCAGGCTGGAGTGCAGTGGCACGATTCTTGTGCCTCAGCCTCCTGAGTAGCTGGGACTACAGGTGCCTGCCACCACTCCCAGATAACTTTTTTTTTTTTTTTGGTATTTTAGTAGAATTGGGGTTTTACCATGTTGCCCAGGATGGTCTCGAACACCTGAGCTCTGGCAATCTGCCCTCCTTGGCCTCCCAAAGTGCTAGGATTCAGGCATGAGCCACTGTGCCCTGCCTGGAATTGCTTTCTTAATTATTCATTACCAATATATAAGACACAACTGATATCTATGTGTTGATCTTGTACCCTGCAACTTTGCTGAATTTGTATCTTTTCTTGTGGAATCTGTGAACTTTTTTGTATATATGATCGTGTCTTGACTTCTTCCTTTTCAAAGCCCATATACTCTTGTACCACGGCATACTGGCCTGTGGTATCTTTAGCCGTGCCATCTACCCTTCCGAAATAAAATCTCTGTTAACCAGTAAACAGCCCTCTTGAATCAAGTTACTACTCTGAAGGATAGTGGTAATTTTAAGGAAGAGACGGAGTCTTCAGTATTAAAACCCTATTAGATAGCATTCAGTTGTGGGCTTGAGCACATGAGATTACTTGACTGCTACCCAGGGCACACAGACAGGGAGCCTAGCCCTCTAAAGTCTCTGTCTCTCTGGCTACTCTGATTCGGGTGCAGGTGCACAGAGAACATAGGGGCAGGCAGTGGACCCATGCAGCTCCGTGAGGGCCAGGGGTGTTTGTCTCCTTTGTGTCCCCTCTCGTATCTCTCCACAGCCTACACATAGATCTTCAATATTTGTTGAATGACTAGAGGAATAAAAGCCACAGAGAGCAGGATGATACCTGTCTGGTGATTATAGTACATGGACTTTGTTTTGTTTTAGCTATTTTGGGGGCTATAAGCGCCTTTGAGAATCCAGTGAAAGTTGTGCAGTCTTCAGAAAAACAACATACATTCATGCATTTGCATACAACTTGGCAGGATGTTCTTTGGTCATGGAGACCCATTCACGTCACCCAAGTTAGAATTTATGATTCCAGTGTCACCAGTGTACTCCTGATCTTTTATGTAACCTGAAAGCATGAAATCTCAGAATATCAGTACAGGGAGTGGAGACTGATTATGGAACCAAAAAACTGCTGTGACAACCAGTGCTTGGGCCCTCCAGTGCCTTGACTGCTCTTTGAATCAAGTGCTACATGCCAGTCAGTAGAGTCTTTTCCTGGACAACACTCTGGACAAGTAGGGCTGTAGGAAACTATTGCCAGCAGCAAGAGGTACCCTCTTGCTATTTAACTCATGGTAGACATAAAAGGGCTGACTAGTGTCCCTGGCATATGTGTTTTAGAGTTAATGTGTCCACTCCCCAGGTGCTAAGTGCGGCCAGCCCCAAAGA
Organism: Macaca thibetana thibetana; assembly: GCF_024542745.1. Lineage (NCBI taxonomy): Eukaryota > Metazoa > Chordata > Mammalia > Primates > Cercopithecidae > Macaca > Macaca thibetana. The sequence continues at coordinate 30,969,433 of NC_065587.1, forward strand.
TAGTATTTTGACAGTACTTATAATGATTAGGATTGTCCTGTTCCATAGGGTGAAAATTAATAAAGATGACGCATTAGGTATGTGCTTCCTCTTAATCTGTTGATAAGGTAAGCCACATCTTCCAGGTGTAGTTTTGCCCCTTGAACCAAGTTGGTATCTACCTACATCAAGATTGATCTGCCCTCTGACTGCACTTTCAGGGATCATTTCTTTTTTTTTTTTTTTTTTTTTTTTTTTTTGAGACAGAGTCTCGCTCTGTCGCCCAGGCTGGAGTGCAGTGGCGCGATCTCGGCTCACTGCAAGCTCCGCCTCCCGGGTTCACGCCATTCTCCTGCCTCAGCCTCCCGAGTAGCTGGGACTACAGGCGCCCACAACCGCGCCCGGCTAATTTTTTGTATTTTTAGTAGAGACGGGGTTTCACCGTGGTCTCGATCTCCTGACCTTGTGATCCGCCCGCCTCGGCCTCCCAAAGTGCTGGGATTACAGGCGTGAGCCACCGCGCCCGGCTCAGGGATCATTTCTATAGTTCATTACTAGAGAAGTTTCTCTGAAGGTGTAGAGCACCAAAAAAAACAACAACAACAACAACAAATTGATCCCTCCAGAGTGAGTGCTTCTTTGAACTGGATCCGTGTACCATGAACCCAGAGGAAGAATAGGGAGTGATGAGGGAAACAGCAAGGTGACTGCCAAGCTACCAACCATTTTAGGATCTCAGCACAAGCACTGTTCGGTAGAGCCATGGAAGAAGCTGGTCCATAGCCAGGCCTGTAACTGGGCAGCAGGCTGCATAACAGCCAGGATGTCTTTTCTGTGTTAAGATAGAAAACAGCATGAGGAATGATGATGGTGTTTTAGCATGTGGAAACTCCTGCAAGGCCACAATGAGGCACTAGTGGTCAAGGGGCCACCAGAAGTCTCTCAGCCATTCTCTTCCTAGGCTGCTCTTTGACCTACTTCTGCTGGTCAAGGTTCCCTCTGTCTAAGCAGTAGCTCCTTGATCCTATGCTCTGCAGCATTGATTTAGTAGTGTTTTTCTGCCACTTGCTGCTTTTATGTGTCTTCTCTCTCTCTCTTTTTTCTTTTTAATAGAAGCTAGGTCTCACTATGTCACCCAGGCTGGTCTTGAACATGTGGCCTCAAGTGATCCTCCTACCTTGGCTTCCCAAAGTGCTGGGATTATAGGCGTGAGCCACTGCGCCTGGCTACACCAAGTGCAGTGACATGATCTTGGTTCACTGCAACCTCCACCTCCCAGGTTCAAGTGATTCTCCTGCCTCAGCCTTCTGAGTAGTTGGGATTACAGACATCTACCACCACACCTGGCTGATTTTTGTATTTTTTAGTAGAGATGTGGTTTTGCCATGTTGGCCATGCTGGTCTCGAACTTCTGACCTCAGGTGATCCACCTGCCTCGGCCTCCCAAAGTGTTGGGATTACAGATGTGAGCCATTGCGCCCAGCCTTTTTCTTTTTCTTTTCTTGAGACAAGGTCTCGCTCTGTCACCCAGGCTAGAGTGCAGTGGCATGATCACAGCTTACTGCAACCCTGCAACCTCTGCCTCCTGCGCTTAAGCGATCTTCCCACCTCATCCTCCCAAGTAGCTGGGACTGCAGGTGCATGCCGCCATGCCTGGCTCATTTTTGTATTTTAGAGACAGGGTTTCACTGTGTTGCCCAGGCTGGTCTTGAACTCCTGGGCTTAAGTGATCCACCCGCCTCAGCCTCCCAAAGTGCTGGGATTACAGGTGTAAGCCACTGCGCCTAGCCACTTCGTGTTTTTTACACTATGTTATTATCTAACAAAGATTCATCGTGTATCCCACTTAAAAGACAAGTTTTTTGAGGATACGAACTGACCTGCCCATTTTCCATGGAATAGATGTTCAGTAAATTTTATTTAATTGTTTAGGTAGGATCATGTAGAAAGTATCCTGTTAAAGACCGCCAGACTCACAAGTTAATTGGAAGGTATGAGGTGTGAGTGTTCTTGGTAGCTTTCAGTCCCTAGCCTCCTCATCTCCATCTTCCCGTTGTCTTCCTTGGCTGCTCAGTATCCATCACAGTAATTTATTAGACCCCGTTTTCAGCCTGTTCCTCGTTGGTTTTGAGAGGACCCTTGTTGGTGACAAGGTTGGAAATCCTCTGATACATACAGTGCTGTGCTTCTCAGTGCTAATTCCAGCTCTTCCCTTCGTGCATCCAAAGGGTATGATCATTAGAGGGGGCGTGGGGCTGGGTTCTACTCAGGAATCTCTACTCAAGTAACAATCATTTGATTACTGTAAGACCCTTTCAAAGTTGGAAGGAAACTGAGACTTGGAGAACTTAAGCAGTTTGCTACAGTCATGTAGTTTCTAAAAGTGGCAGAACCAGGACATTTGTTTGGTGTCCTGCATGTTCCAAAGTTCATGGCATGGACCACTGGACTGTGCCACCTTGTGCCTGTTTTTATTTTGAGATGTAGTCTTGCTGTGTTGCACAGGCTGGTCTCAAACTCCTGGGCTCAAGCAATCCTCTCACCTCAGCCTGCCAAGTACCTGGAACTACAGGCACGCACCACTATGCCTGGTTCTGTATGTGTTTAAGCAGACGAAAGCTTATTTATTATTGTCTTAGATCTTAGGCGTGTCTTATATTCAAGTAGTGTTTTTATGGACCTGAGTACACAAAATAGAATCTTAGATTAGTGCTCTGCTGAACAGAGAGCACAATGTCTACAATGGCTACCACCTGAAGGTCTTTTTTTAAAATACACCTTTTTGTGTGATTTGACTTTAACCGTTCTCAGAATCATATGTTCATTTCTATCCTGTTGGGGTTAGTAGCCAAAATAAAGGGTTGGTTTGGGGAGGAGCTGCTTTGTGCTCAAAAGCTGTTTGTGCGTGTGCGTGTTTTTGTTTTTTTGAGCAGGGTCTCACTCAGTTGCCCAGTCTGGAGTGCCATAGAACGATCACGGCTCACTGCAGCCTCAGCCTCATGGGCTCAAGCCATCCTCTCACTTCAGCCTCCTGAGTAGCTGGGACTAGAGTCATGTACCACTACACCCGGCTAATTTTTCTATTTTTTAGAAGAGATGAGGTTTCACCATGTTGCCCAGGCTGGTCTCGAACTCGTGACCTCAGGTAATCCCAGGAGTTCAAGGTATAATGAGCTGTGATCGTGCCACCGCATTCCAGCCTGGGTGACAGACCCTGTCTATAAAAAATTAATGTGCATGGTGGTGCACGCCTGTAGTCACAGCTATTCAAGAGGTGGTGGTGGAAGGATCACTTGAGCCCAGGTGTTAGAGGTTACATTGAGTAGTGATCTCACCACTACACTCCAGCATGGCTAACAGAGTGAGACTCTGTGTCTAAATAATAATGTATGGGCCCTTTGGATAAGGTAGTGTTTGTGATTTAATGTAAACTGTCTTTTTCTTGTTGCAGAGAAATGCTAACTTTGTCTTCTTCATCCGTACAGGTTGGTGACATTGTGAAAGTCACAAGGATGAATATAAATGGCCAGTGGGAAGGCGAGGTGAATGGGCGCAAAGGGCTTTTTCCCTTTACGCATGTCAAAATCTTTGACCCTCAAAACCCAGATGAAAATGAGTGATTGCCGTTGCCCCGTTTCCTGCTGCTTTGTTGTTCTGCCTGTCCTAGTCTCCTTTGAAGTGGGAAAGCATTCTCTCTCATAGGCAAGTCACACTGCATTGCCGAAGTCCAGCTTTCTGCAGACTGGCAGTCGCACACACATTTGGAATGCACACAGCGACTGCCTCCTGACGTTTGTATCATAGTTGTATTGTCAAAGAGTAGCCGATTTTAGAGTTCTTTTGGATCATAAACTGGAAATACTGATGGAAGCACACAAGTGGAGAGAAGTTGACGAGGAAAGGGTCTTCCTTCTCATCGCTGCCTGTTTGTACATGGGACTGATTCTGTCGTGTTCACCAGAGAAAGCCTGAGGCCATGGCGAGATACTGCATGTTTGCTGTTCCACAGAGCAGTGGCTCAGCTGCCATCTTGCTTTTCTTTGGACAACAGGAACTGAACCTTAAGGAAGAGAGAATTCTGTCCTAAAACTCCAAAATCCGGCTTTTTTTTTTCTTTTGGTTTGGTTTGGTTTTGGAAAACTAATTAATTAGACTTGTGTGGGGTTTTTTTGTTTTGTTTTGTTTTGTTTTTTGTTTTTTTGAGACGGAGTCTCGCTCCATCACCCAGGCTGGGGTGCAGTGGCGCAATCTTGCCTCCCTGCAGTTTTCGCCTCCCGGGTTCAAGCAATTCTCCTGCCTCAGCCTCCCGAGTAGCTAGGATTACAGGCGCGCACACCACGCCCAACTAATTTTTGTATTTTTAGTAGAGACGGGGTTTCATCATGTTGGCCAGGCTGGTGTCGAACTCCTGACTTCAGGTGATCCACCCGCCTCAGCCCCTCAACGTGCTGGTATTATAGCCATGAGCCGCTGTGCCTGGCCTAGACTTGTGTGTTCTAAACAGGTTAAGTAGCAGGTTGGGTTTTTATGATAGTGCAAGGAATGACACATGCCTCTGAGCTTCTAAACTGAAGCTGCTGTAACTAAAGGAATCTGAAAAGAACAACCCTGAAGCAGAGGCCTTTATTGTCTTGGTTGCCAGTAGTAGTTTGTTTTGCCATGTAGCAGAAAACACACAAAATAATGCAGCTGTGGTGTGCCATGCTATGTGCACAGCCCCTTGGATTACTTTGTTTTAAAAAGCATCAGAGTTGGGGGGTACTTTAGGGAAACCTTTGCTTACCTTGTTTGCCAGTGATAAGAGCAGTGGGTTGGAGGGCAGTTGGCCAGTTTTCTGTTCAGCTTTTCAGTGAATGTACCCCTTTAAGGTTAAGACTTAAATTCCCCTAAAAAGTGGGGTTGTTCATAGAATCATTGGACTCATTAATGAATCGTTAAATTCCACTCACTGAAGCCCAGACCTCCGTACCCAGGCCCAGTCTCACCAGGCTGCCAGAGAAAGTTGGTGCTGCTGATACTGGTCTCACAGTCTAAGTAAGTGTCTGATGCTCCCAAGCAGTGGAAATGCAGGCTCTGGAAATTGGTTAATGTATTTGATGTCTTAGTGTTTTAGTGACTAGGGAGACCATTAACCAGTTTATCATTAACCACTTATCAGTGTATTGATGTTAAAGCATTTCCCTGTTAGCTAAAAGAGGCCTGTTCATACAAGCCAGCTGGTATATATGTGTGGTTCATCCGTCATCTGCTGCTCATGGCAGACTAGAATTCTGGGAACCCTGTGTAATTCAGTCTGTTCTCCCTTCTGGGCCCTGGTAAAGACAAGCCTCAGCTTATAGTGAACACAGCAGACCTAGAAATGTAGCAACAGCCTAATGAGTAACTGTCATTTACTGAGTATCTGCTATGACTGTGGCCCTGTCTGGAGGTTCCTAGGTTTTGAGATTTAGAACAATGCCTTCTGGAGACAGAACCAGCAAAACAACCATTTTTCAATTTTTCTTTAAATCAGTATTCTATTAGGCAGATAACTGCCATATTCATGAATCTTGAGAGTGTTCCCTGTGACAGAATTAATGGTCAGTTGGGAAAACTATCACCATGGCTTCCCATCTGTGGTTCTCCTCTAAAATTCTTAAGAGATTAGCCCTTCCTTGCCAGTGAGAACGGTGGCCGCCTCCTGCTCTGCATGGTCTGCGGCAGTTGCCGCTTCTGGTTAGGTGTGTCAGGTTGGCTTATTTTGGGCTCAGGCCTGGCGTAGCACCCACAAGTGGCAGATATATCACAGAGTCCCCAAACTCTGCCTAGAAATAGTGTTTGCCCTTTAGCCAGTGACCTGGTTCATCCCTGCCCAAGTTGAACCCTGAGTGGAGTTTCCAGCAGAGGGATGAATGTGCCTTGTTCAAGGAGGGCACAGACCCTTAAGCCTTTTTCAACCAGATTTAGCTGAAGGACTTGACACCTTTGAATTACAGCAGTTGACTTAGAGCGCAAGCAGTCTGTGGCCATTTTGGAAAGCAAGGTTTCCTTTCAGCCCTGTCTACTGACCAATACCCCAACTCACCTTGTGTGGCGCACTTCAGAATCAGATATACCTAGAGTATACCTGTGGTTTGGTTTTATAATTAATCAGCTCATCACTTCAGCCCATGAAAATGGCATCCAGGGCTGTCAGGAGATTCAGAGCTCAAAACAAGGCGAGCTTGAGTTCTGCACTCCTGATATGTGCCAAAAGTAAAACTTTTTGACTTACAACCTTGTCAGTTTTTTAAATCAGGCAGGGATATTCTCTTTTTCACACTAAACATATGAAAGCAGCACCCCTGCCTCAGCTCAGCTTCGTGCCTGGGTTCCCCACTGGTCTGGGAAGACAGTTGTGCTCCATAGAGCAGTGCAAATCTGACCTAGAGGGTGGGTGTTCGTAACTGCTACTTGCTCTGCTCTACCATGTTTTAAGAAATATTTGGATGTTAAATTAACTCACTATGGTTTTTCACCTGGGAAGGAAACAAATTACATACTAGAGGGCATTGACTGTTTGGTTATAAACTTGTGTATCCTGGGAAGGACCTGCGGTACAGAAGTCAGCCATGTCTGTGCTGTGTGGAACCACCTGACCACATGGTTAACGAGGAAGATGATGTGTTGACCGGCTGCCGTTTGAGGACTTTGGTCACCCAGACTAGACACCTTCTGTGCTCATGTTTGGAAAGCTGAAAGGGAAGGACAGCTGTGCCCTCCTGGGAGCTCACGTGTCCCTGGCACTGTGCTAGCTTTCCTTTACAGCTGTTTACAGACAAGGCAGGCCTGAGGAGGATGGCCACTGCTCTTGTGATGTTTGCTCAGAGGAATATGAACATTTTATTTTTGAAAAGGGATGATGTGGTTTTGTGCCAGGTGTTTATAATTTAATCCTTTAATATTATGGTTATTAACCTCTTAAACGTGAAAGAATTCTTGATTGTTTTAACACAGTACCTAAGACTAATGCTTTCTGTGGACACCACTGAGCTCTGCCTCAACTCCACCCTCTGGGACCGGAGAACTATGCCCCTGGAAACTGCTGTCGGTGTGGACACTGTGCTGGTTCTATTTTCTAAAGGAGTAGAAAGACAGGTCTCTGAGACAGGATCGTTGTCCCTGCAGGAGGAACAGTGGCCTTGCTTCTTAGACGGTCTTCACTGTGTGTTTTAAAACAAAAACAACAACAACACCGTAAAACTCTTTTGACCTGTAATTTAAAGATCATAAACTTCAGGCAATAATATTTTCTGTGTAAGCTTTTAAAATTATTTTTGGGGATCATAGCTTGTTTTATTTTGTGCTATAAAATTAACAGTATTAAATGACTTATATTCTTAGAACACATCGAGTGTCTTTTCTTAACAGATTAGTGCCTTTTTATTTTTGTATTCCGTTTTACGTTACTGGTCCCAGCATCAAAACCCTTGTTTCCATGGCCTGTTTGTATATTGTCTCAATAAAACTTGCATCAGCCGGTGGTGGCGGCAGCTTCGGTGTTTCAGTGTCTCCTCAGTCAGCCCCCACTAGCCTCCTGGCAGTTGAGCAGTGGTGAAATCTCTGATGCTCCTCATTGACCCCTTAGTGCTGCTGCTGACCAAGAGCTAGAATGAAGTCTTGGCATCCGCCCATTCCAACACTCGGGTACCCAGAGGAGAGCACTTGGGGTATCCCTCCAAAAGAGAAAAAATCTGGCTCCCAGAGTGTCTGCCTTGTAGGACTGTACGGGAGCCTAGTGTTTGGCCTTTTTGAGCATGGGGCAATAGTTCCCACAGGTTGCACCAACACAGAGAACTTGGATTTTTTTCCTTCTAGGCACCCATATCTGAGGCTTCTAGTAAATATTTCTTCAGCTTGAGCTAACCAGGGTTGAATGGTTTCAAGCAGAAGTCATGGGAAGTGAGCAGCCTCATCGCAGGTCAGGGCATGATACCTATGCGGCTTTCTTGAATCCTTTTCTGTTTTTGGCTGTATGTGGTTCTCCTGATGAACTTTGGGAGACCTCCAAATGGATTGGCTTGAGGTGTTGGGAGGCCCACTGACATCCCCTCAGCCAGGGCCTTGTCTCTCCTACTCCCAGCTCTCAGTACATTTTATCTTTGACTTCACTTGTACTCTATTCCCATAACTGTTTGTGTATTGAGAGGTGCATATTTTCTTGCAAAACCTCAGGAAGCCATTTTTTAAAATTATGGCTGGGTGTGGTGGCTCATGCCTGTAATCCGAGCACTTTGGGAGGCCAAGGTGGGCAGATCTGGAGTTCAGGACCAGCCTGGCCAACATGGTGAAATCTCATCTCGCCAAAAAATATAAAAATTAGCCAGGCGTGGTGATGCACGCCTGTAGTCCCAACTACTGTGCAGGGAGGACCAAGGTGGGAAGATCTTTTGAGCTTGGGAGGCAGAGGTTGCAGTGAGCAGACATACCACTGCACTCCAGCCTGGGTGACAGAGGGAGATCCTTTCCCCTCCGCCCCCTGAGACAGTCTTGCTCTGTCGCCCAGAGCTGGAATGCAATGGTGTGACCTCAGCTCACTGCAACCTCTGCCTCCCAGGTTCAAGCAGTTCTGCCTCAGCCTCTCCTGAGTAGTTGGGATTACGGGCGTGTGCCACCACACCCAGCTAATTTTTGTGTTTTTAATAGAGACAGGATTTCACCATGTTGGTCAGGCTGGTCTCGAACTCCTGACCTCAGGTGATCCACCCGCCCCAGCCTTCCAAAGTGCTGAAATTACAGGCATGAGCCACCGCGTCCAGCCAAGACCCTGTCTTTTTTTTTTTTTTTTTTTTTTTTTTTTTTTTTTTGAGGCAGAGTCCCGCTCTGTCGCCCAGGCTGGAGTGCAGTGGCTGGATCTCGGCTCACTGCAAGCTCCGCCTCTCAGGTTTACGCCATTCTCCTGCCTCAGCCTCCCGAGTAGCTGGGACTACAGGCGCCCGCCACCTCGCTCAGCTAGTTTTTTTTTTTTTTTTTTTTTTTTTTTTTTGAGACGGAGTCTCGCTCTGTCGCCCAAGCTGGAGTGCAGTGGCGCGATCCTGGCTCACTGCAAGCTCCGCCTCCTGGGTTCACGCCATTCTCCTGCCTCAGCCTCCCAAGTAGCTGGGACTACAGGCGCCCGCCACCGCGCCCAGCTCATTTTTTGTATTTTTAGTAGAGACGGGGTTTCACCGTGGTCTCGATCTCCTGACCTTGTGATCCGCCCGCCTCGGCCTCCCAAAGTGCTGGGATTACAGGCGTGAGCCACTGTGCCCGGCCGCTCAGCTAGTTTTTTGTATTTTTTAGTAGAGACGGGGTTTCACTGTGTTAGCCAGGATGGTCTCGATCTCCTGACCTAGTGATCCGCCCGTCTCGGCCTCCCAAAGTGCTGGGATTACAGGCTTGAGCCACCGCGCCCGGCGACCCTGTCTTAAGAATAAATTTACCAGCACTTTGGGAGGCTGAGGCAGGTGGATGTCGAGGTCAGGAGTTCAAGACCAGCCTGGCCAAGATGGTGAAACCCCATCTCTACTAAGAGTACAAAAATTAGCTGGGCTTGGTGGCGGGCGCCTGTAATTCCAGCTACTAGGGAGGCTGAGGCAGGAGAATTGCTTGAACCCGGGAGGCGGAGGTTGCAGTGAGCCAAGATCGCACCACTGCACTCCAGCCCCATGGGTGACAGAGTAAGACTCCATCTCAAAAAAAATAAGTAAAGTTAAAAATTTATTTGAGACAATGTCTTGCTCAGGCTGGAGTGCAGTGGTAAGATGATAGCTCACCTCCAACTCCTGCGCCCAGGCAATCCTTCCACCTTGGCCTCCTCAGTAGCTGGGATTATAGGCATGAGCCTCTGTGCCTGGCCCAGGATATATATTTATATAGAACTATGATGCTAAAATGTCCCTGATTCCTACTTTCAGGTTTCTGCTGAATTAGAGAGAAATCTGCCATGAAATATCAAAACTGTTACATCATTCTGAAAGAAACAATACTTTCCAGATACAACTTTGAAAACTACCTTTAGAGCCTGGTGCAGTGGTGCGTTCCTGTAGTCCCAGCTACTCTGGAGGCTGAGGCTGGAGGATTGCTTGAGCCTAGGAGTTCCAGACTGCAGTGAGTTATGACTGTGCCTGTGAACAGCCACTGCATTCCAGCCTGGTCGACATAGTGACCCCTATTGAGACATAGTAACATCTCAATTTTTTTTTTTTTTTTTTTTTTAAACAGTTTCCTCTGCAGTGGCATATTCTTGGCTCACTGCAACCTCCACCTCCCAGGTGGGAGTAGCTGGGATTACAGGCGTGCACCACCATGCCTAGCTACTTTTGTATTTTTAGTAGAGACGGTTTCACCATGTTGACCAGGCTGCTATTGAACTCCTGACTTCAGGGGATCTGCCCACCTCGGCCTCCCAAAGTGCTGGGCGTGAGCCACTGCGCACGACCAGCATCTCAAGTTTTAATAAATAACTAAAAAATAACAAGTTTGAAAAAGTAGATCGGCCGGGCGTGGTGGCTCAAGCCTGTAATGCCAGCACTTTGGGAGGCCGAGGCGGGCGGATCACGAGGTCAGGAGATCGAGACCATCCTGGCTAACACGGTGAAACCCCGTCTCTACTAAAAAATACAAAAAACCAGCTGGGCGAGGTGGCAGGCGCCTGTAGTCCCAGCTACTCGGGAGGCTGAGGCAGGAGAATGGCGTGAACCTGGGAGGCGGAGCTTGCAGTGAGCAGAGATACGGCCACTGCACTCCAGCCTGGGCGACAGAGCGAGACTCCGTCTCAAAAAAAAAAAGAAAAAAAGAAAAAGTATATCTTGGCCAGGAATGCTGACCTGGGTTCCTTCGAGGCGAGGGAAACTCTTGGACATGGGACATAGTCGGGACTACCCCTCTGCTTGCCTCCCTGCTGGGTTAACAGTACAGCTGGCCCAGCCAGTCTTGAAACCTTACCCTGCAACAAAAACTTGACACCTCCAGGCTAGTCATTCCGGAGGTGTCTTCTCTGGCCAAGTCGGTGACTCCCCAGCCCACTATTGTAACTGGACTCTGTTAATCCAGGCTGAAGGAGCTGGATGGGGCCAGGGGCAGTGGCTCACCCCTGTGATCCCAGCACTTTGGAAGGCCTGAGACGAGAGGGTCGCTTGAGCCCAGACGTTTGAGACCAGCCCGGGAAACATGGCAAGACCTGGTCTCAAGCCACACATGGTGGCAAGCACCTGTGCTTCCAGCTGCTTGGGAGGCTGAGGCTGGAGGATCGCTTGAGCCCTGGAGGTCGAGACTCCTGTGAGCCATGATCGCACCACTGGACTCCATCCTGGGTGGCAGTGAGACCCTGTCCCTAAAGAACTGGGTGACCTCGACCCTCCACATCGCTGGCTCTCCACGGGCGCTGCACAGGGGAGACCCGGGATCTGATTGCATAGGACTGGGCACTGGAGTTTTAAGTTCTCCAGGGAGGTTTAATATGCAACGAAGTCTGGGAACCACTACCAGTGAACCCCTTCATTTTGTGTGGCTCCGGCTCCTGGAAGCCCTAGGACCAGGAACTGTAGCCCATCTACCGCGTAGTGTTGGTGTGAGAGTGGAGCCCGGGTCTGTCCCGGCGCGGGCCCGCGGCCACCGCGTTGGGGTTCCAGATCCCAGCCCCCGCGCTCAGTCCGGGCTTCCTGTCCGGCGCTCTCCCAGTCCCTTCCCGCGCGCTTTTACCTGGGGTGTGGTGGGGGCGGGGGACAGAGCCGGGCGCAGTCGGGAGCACAACCCTCAGGCAGGGCTGTGGGCCACTGTGCTGAGGGCCAGGCCGCCACGCCCCTGGACCCTGAAAGCGGGCTCGGATCCCCGCTGCAGCGCGGACTCCGGCGTGGCCTGCAACCCGGACCCTGGCCAGCTCCGCGTCCTCCAGATCTTTACTCATGGCCCGGCATCGCCGGGCCCAGCTGCACCTTCGGTCCCCGCCGGCGGCAGCCGAGGTGGGGCATCTCCAGCGCCGAGTCTGGGGGAGGTGGACATGGCACGGAAGCGGGTTAAGGGCAGAGAGAATCCCAGCTTGGGATGGGGGTAGAAGGTGGTGGACCCTGCGCGGGGTGGGTGTGGAGGGTGGCCAAACTCTTGGGGCCCCTGGTGCTTCCGGGAGCTCCGTCCTAGCCCTCGGATCCCAAGGAAGAACTTGATGTTTCCCTGACATTCTCCAGTGCCCATGGCTTCTGGCGTCCACAGATGGCGGGGGCACATTCAGAAGCTGCAGAGACTGGGGACTGTGGGCTGGGGCAGCTGCGGGGCGGAGGGTGGCATGGGGTGGGGTTGGGTGGCGTGAGGTTGCGGAAAGCAGGGCGTGGGGCCCAACCGCTGGCTGCGCCGCCCTATGGCTCTTCGGAGCCATCGCATTTGCCCTCTCAAGGCTTCCTGGGCTCTCGGCCCTAAGTAACCTGTGTCCCTGAGTCCCTGAGGGAGGCGCAGGATCTTAGCTCTGCCCTCGCTAAGATGAAAGCAGGACCGTGTGGAGGAGGGACGGTTGCATGGGATGGCCAGGGTGGGCGCCCCAAGAAGACAGCTTCCGCCTGCCCTCCGGCCAAGGAAAGCCCTGGGGAACACACTCTCAGGCTAAAGGGTCTGAGGAAGAGAAGACTAGCAAGGCGGAAGCCCTGGAGATGCGCAACAGTCAAGTCCGGGAAGGACGGAGTAGGTAACCAGTAACTGCCTAGAGAGTGGGAGCCAAGAAGAGGAGGGGCCTGGACAGGGCTGCAAGGAGGAAGACACAGGCCGCCATGCCAGCCCTCTGGAAATAGCGGTTTGCAGACCACCTGAACTCACCAAGACAGCTCTGAAGAATTTAGTGAATTATGCTTTGGCTTCTGGATTGAAGGAAAAAAGTATCTATAGGATGCAGCATTCAAAAGACCTGTAGGCAGGGCACGGTGGCTCACACCTGTAACCCCAGCAATTTGAGAGGCTGAGGCGGAGAGGATCACGTGAGCCCGAGGGTTCAAGATCAGCCTGGGCAATATAGTGAGTCTCTACAAAAAAATAAAAATAAACAAATTGGCCGGGCGCGGTGGCTCAAGCCTGTAATCCCAGCACTTTGGGAGGCCGAGACGGGCCGAACACGAGGTCAGGAGATCGAGACCATCCTGGCTAACACGGTGAAACCCCGTCTCTACTAAAAAATACAAAAAACTAGCTGGGCGAGGTGGCGGGCATCTGTAGTCCCAGCTACTCGGGAGGCTGAGACAGGAGAATGGTGTGAACCCGGGAGGCGGAGCTTGCAGCGAGCTGAGATCCGGCCACTGCACTCCAGCCTGGGTGACAGAGCGAGACTCCGTCTCAAAAAATAAATAAATAAATAAATTAGCTGGACCTGTAGTCCCAGCTACTCCACAGGCTGAGATGGGAGGATGGCTTGAACCTGGGAGTTGGCCCGGGCGCAGTGGCTTATGCCTGTAACCCCAGCGCTTTGGGAGGCCAAGGCAGGCGAATTACTTGAGGTTAGGAGTTCGAGACCAGCCTGGCTAATCATGGTGAAACCCCATCTCTACTAAAAATACAAAAATTAGCCAGACCTGGTGGCCCATGCCTGTAATCGCAGCTACTCAGGAGGCTGAGGCAGGAGAATCGCTTGAACCTGGGAGGCAGAGGTTGCAGTGAGCCGAGATTGCACTACTGCACTCCAGCCTGGGCAACAAAGCAAGACTCAGTCTCAAAAGAAAAAAAGGAAGGCCAGGTGCGGTGGCTCATGCCTGTAATCCCAGCACTTTGGGAGGCTGAGGCAAGTGGATTGCTTGAGTCCAGGAGTTCAAGACCAGCCTGGGCAACATGGCGAAACCCCGCCTCTATGAAAACATTTTAAAAATTAGCCAGCTGTGGTGGCACACTCCTGTAGTCCCAGCTACTCAGGAGAATGAGGTGGGAGGATCACCTGAGCCAGGGAAGTGAAGGTTGCAGTGAGCCGTAATCGCACCACTGCACTCCAGCCTGGGTAACAGGGTGAGACCCTGTCTCAAAAGAAAAAAAAAGAAAATATTTAAAATATTTAGGCCCAGCATGGTGGCTCATGCTGGTAACCCCAGCACTTTGGGAGGCCAAGGCAGGCGGATTGCTTGAGCTCAGGAGTTGGAGACCAGCCTGGGCAACATGGAGAAACCCTGTGTCTACCAAGAAAATACAAAAATTAGCTAGGCATGGTGGCGAATGCCTGTAGTCCCAGCTACTCGGGAGGCCAAGCTGGGAGGATCACCTGAGCCCGGGAGATGGAGGCTGCAGTGAGCTGTCATCACACCACTGCACTCCAGTCTGGGCCACAGAGCAGGACCCTGTATCTATCTATCTATCTATCTATCTATCTATCTATCTATCTATCTATCTATCTATATATGTATGTATGTATTTTTTAACACAATTACAAAACACTTTATAATTAAAAATAATAAAATGTTTGTAATAAAATACCTTTTCATGGCAGAACAATATTCCACTGTGTGGACTGAGACAGCTGGATTTTTGTTTTTTTGTTGTTGTTTTGTTTTGTTTTGTTTTTTAGACAGAGTCCCACTCCGATGTGCAGGCTGGAGTGCAGTGACGCGATATCGGCTCACTGCAACCTCCACCTCCTCGGTTCAAGCAATTCTCCTGCCTCAACCTCCCAGGTAGCTGGGATTATAGGTGCCCACCACCATGCCCAGCTAATTTTTTTTTTTTTTTTTTTTTTTTTTAGTAGAGACAGGGTTTCGCCATGCTGGCCAGCCTGGTCTCGAACTCCTGACCTCAGGTGATCCACCTGCCTCGGCCTCCCAAAGTGGATTACAGGCGTGAGCCATCGCGTCTGGCCGGAGACAGCTTATACTAGCCCATCAGTCACTGGGAGTGTGGAGATTGTTGCCAATCGTGTGTGTGTGTGTGTGTACGCACACACGCACGTGTGTTTAGAAAGGGGGTTTTGTCATGTTGCCCAGGCTGGTCTTGAACTCCAGGGCTCCAGCGATCCTCCTGCTTTGGCCTCCCAAAGACCTGGGATTACAGGTGTGAGCCATGCTCCTGGCCTGTTGCCAAATTGATGATAGAAATTCCTCAGGGGATCCAATTAAGGGCCGCAGGGACAGGGCCACCCTGTAGCCCTGTGGGCTAGCTCACTCTAGGAGTCCTCTGACCTCTTCCCCCTACCTCTTGCCTCCTTCCAGTCCAACACCAGTCCTAGGTTTCTTTCCCGAAGACACATGTAACCAGACACAGTGGCATATGCCTGTAGTCCCATCTACATGGGAGAATGAGGCAGGAGAATCCCTTGAGCCTAGGAGTTCAAGGCTGCAGTGAGCTATGATCGTGCTTCTGAACTCCAGCCTGGGTGACAGAGAGAAACCCTGTTTCAAAAACAAAACACATGTGATGAAGACCCCTTACCCAGCTCCCCCTGTTCCTCCAGACCAGCCAACATCCATGTAAGGCCCCTGCCTAGAACTTCATGGCAAGCTGGACCGGACTGGCATATTCTGAGTTCTCCAGAATCTACCATCTTACCTCCTTGCCCACACTGTTTCTTCTGTGTGAATGCCCTTTTCCTCTCCTGTGAACTACGGGCATCTGCCCTCAGCTCTTGCCACCTCCCTCCATGAGAACAGGGATTAAGACTGGCTATGCCTCACCAGGCATGGTGGCTCACACCTGTAATCCCAGCACTTTGGGAGGTCAAGGCAGGCAGATCACCTGAGGTTGGGAATTCGAGACCAGCCTGACCAACATGGAGAAACCCTGTCACTACTAAAAACACAAAATTAGCTGGGCATGGTGTTGGGCGCCTGTCGTCCCAGCTACTCGGGAGGCTGAGGCAAGAGAATGGCATGAACCCGGGAGGCAGAGTTTACAGTGAGCTGAGATTGTGCCACTGCACTCCAGCCTGGGCGACACAGCAAGACTCCGTCTCAAAAAAAAAAAAAAGACTGGCTATCCCAGAGTCTGGGGACAGGACAGTGCACGCTGCAAAGCCAGCCATTTGAGGAGGGCCTCGTCTGAACTGAATAGATCAATGGGCTGGAGCTGACTTTGGACAGAGTTGAACAACCCCAGAGAATGTAGTGGGTGCTGGGCATACAGTGGTCAGGCCTGTGTAGGCAGACCCGGGCTGAGAAGAGGCTGGGCTGCAGTAGCCAGGGCAAGGCAGAGGGGCAGGGACAGGAGTGGGTGATGGAGTTGGGCCCCAGTTCTTTGCTTGCATATGAATGAACAACTGTACAGCTGCGGGCACCACTGCATCAGCTTGCGCCTCCACACAGCTGCCTTTGGCTCATGTTGGCTGTGCTGTATCAGTCCTTCAATGTTTCCCGGGGATCAGTTAATTAAGTTGAGGTCTCTGCATCTGGAAATCCACCTCAGCCTGCAGGGAAAAGGCCCCCAGTCTTGGTCTTTGCCTTCAGAACCCTCAAGGAGAATCCTGCTGATTCTCAGATTGGGCTCCAGGGGGCGACAGTGTCAATCACAATGTTAGATACTGAAACGCTCAGTTTTTTTTTTTTTTCCTTCCCTTCCCTTCCCTTCCCTTCTTCCCTCCCCTTCTCCCTCTCTTTCCCCCTCCCTTCCCTTCCCCTCCCCTCCCCTCCCCTTCCCTTCCTCTCTTTCTCTTTCTCTTTCTTTCTTTTGTTTTTTTTGACGGAGTCACACTCTGCCATCCAGGCTGGAGTGCAGTAGCGCAACCTCAGCTCACTGCAACCTCCACCTCCTGGGTTCAAGCGATTCTCCTGCCTCAGCCTCCTGAGTAGCTGGTATTACAGGTGTGCGCCACCACACCCAGCTAATTTTTGTATTTTTAGTAGAGATAGGGTGTCACCTTGTTGGCCAGGCTGGTCTCGAACACCTGACCTCAAGTAATCTGCCCACAAAATACTGGGATTACAGGTGTGAGCCACTGCAGCGGCCTTTTCTTTTCTTTTTTTGAGTCAGGGTCTCACTTTGTTGCCCAGGCTGGATGTAGTGGCAGAATCATGGCTCACTGCAGCCTTGACTGCCCGGGCCTAAGCCATCCTCCCACCTCAGCCTCCCAAGTGGCTGGGACTACAGACTTGCACCACCACACCAAGCTAAAGTGTTGTTTTGTTTTTTTGTAGAGACAGTTTTGCCTTGTTGCCCAGACAGCGATCCTCCTGCTTCAGCTCCCCAAAGTGCTGGGATTACAGGCGTGAGCCGCCACACCCGGTCACTTTCTTACCTAAAATACCTGCACACCCTGCTTGGAGACTCTAGGGTGAGGGGAGTGGGGAATAGGAGAATCTGACAGTAGAGGATAGATGTAAGGAGGAGAGGGACAAGCTTGCTGTGTGGTGGGATGCTCCAGGGCTGGGGGTGCCTAGGGATCTACCTCTCTCCCAGGCTGTGGAATTATCCTCCCCACACTCACTGCTTCTCTAACCTTGGCTATCTCCTCCTGCCTTTGGGGTGTCTAATGGGCCTGAGGGACCTCCCAGCTGCTCTAGGTCATCTCACTGCAGCCATGTGCCCCATTTGGTACTGTCAAAGCTGCTGGAATATTATCGCCTTTCCAGAACCATCCTTGGGGCAAGATCAGGACCTCAGGCTGCCAGGGGCTCAGAGCCCTGCTGGGTCTTCCTGGGGCCCCTGGTCCACACACATCTCCCCTAAGCCTTACGGCCCTTCGAGAGGCAGCACTTCTAGCCTGCCATTGGTTTTAGCTTTTGCCCTATGAAGATCTTGTGATTTCTGCCCCAGCATGAGGCAGCAGGAACCTCAAGCACAGTGCCTGGGGCCAAGAGAGTCACAATGGACTTGCCCCAGGTCAGGCCTGCACTTGCCTTGTGTCAGGGTATCTCCCCAGGTTGCTGGCCTCCTCAACCCCCACACTGACCTGTTTCCCCAGCTTTATCTCTGGCACCCCAAACTCAGCAGCCCCGACCCCACTTCCCGAGCACCCCCTGTGACTGGTTCTGCACCTGTCATGGTGTCCTGGCAGCAGTCTGGGAGAGTATTTCAGTTACCCCCGGTATCCTGGGGAGGCTGGAGCAGAGGGGTCCACTCACTGATTGCCACGGTCACAGAATAAGACTTGAATTGTGCACTGGAGGCCCTGCGGCCTTGCATGAGCCTGGTAGGCCTCTCCCCTCCTGCTTCCAACCCTCCACCTGGGAGGCCAGCCTGCCCAGGGCTGCTCTGCCACCTAGCAGCTGTGTGGCCCTGGAGAGTCCCTAACCTCACTGAACCTCAGTTTCTCTGCTTGTGAAATGGAGATAATACAAAGAGAACCTTCCTTCTCAGGCTGTTGTGATGGGTAAGGAAATAAATGCATGCAAAATCACAGCCGTAGTTATTATGAGGCACACTGTCTTCCTGGCTGCAGGAGATTCTGAGGGTGGGTGGGGGGTGGGGCAGCCAGATCACCACGTGCATGAAATGGGGGCAGGCTGGTTGGAGATGGAGGGCACCAGGCCCAAGCACTGCCATCTGCCCCGTGATGGGACTCTCCTATGGCAGTGGCAACGGTCCCACTGTGGAAGCGACACATGAGCTGAGAGGACTTTCCTGAACTGAGCCACATGTGCCCTTCGGGCCTGGGCACCCCACCACCTGCTCCCAGTGTGACCCATGCAGGGCCTGTTCCTGACCCTGAGCAAGACCAAGACTTCCTGGGCTGCGTTTCCTATCTGTAAAATTGTAGGAGGGTGGTGGGGTTGGGGGGCTCGAACTTGCCCCCTAGTGGGGTGGGGCACAAATAGTCCCAGAGGATGGCCTGGGAAGACCGGCTGGGCCTGGCACAGGGGACTATTACTGCTGTCATTATTGTCCTCCTTACAGGAGAGGAGAGTAAGGCCCAGACAGGGGAGGAACCCACACAGCCTCTGTGCTCTAGCCTGCTGGAAGGACAAAGTCTACCTACAAATGCAGAGATCCACACATTAAAGACAATGAAACACCCAAGTGTTAGGAACCAGAATAATCAGCCCTAATAGAGGGGAGGCTGGTCAGGGAGGGCTTCCTGGAGGAGGAGGCACAACACCAGGATGCACTGTGATTTCTGGAGACCCAAGGAGTTCTGGTAAATGACAGGTGAGAAAAAGAAAAATGTAATAAAATATAATTGAAAATAGACCCTGGTACGTGTGGAGAGAGGGCCGGGAGGAACCTAGGACACAGGTGAACCTGAACTCCCTCACCCAGTGAAGGGAGCTGTGGGCAGTAAGGTTTGATTGGGGTTTTCTTTTTTTTTTTTTTTTTTTTTTTTTTTTGAGACGGAGTCTCGCTCTGTCACCCAGGCTGGAGTGCAGTGGCCGGATCTCAGCTCACTGCAAGCTCCGCCTCCCGGGTTCACGCCATTCTCCGGCCTCAGCCTCCCGAGTAGCTGGGACTACAGGCGCCTGCCACCTCGCCCGGCTAGTTTTTTTTTTGTATTTCTTAATAGAGACGGGGTTTCACCGTGTTAGCCAGGATGGTCTCGATCTCCTGACCTCGTGATCCGCCCGTCTCGGCCTCCCAAAGTGCTGGGATTCCAGGCTTGAGCCACCGCGCCCGGCCTGATTGGGGTTTTCTTTCTTGTGGAGGTTTCTCAGAGTGATTCAAGTTCCCCCACCCCGCCCACAGTGGTTCTGAGACTTTGGAAAGAAAGAAAAGTAAAAAAGAAGCAGACCCTGCCCGCGCCCCAGCTGGGCATCCCTGGGAGGTCGCGAGGATCCCCGGAGACCCAGACCCGGGTCCGGGGCGCCCCCTGCCAGAGCGGCCCCCGGCTGCCTCCCCACGCTCCGCGACTCCGGTCCGGACGCCGAGGGCCTCGGCCTGCTCTATGTCCCCCACCGCCCACCACCTGCTCCGGCCCGGCGGGGCGGTGCTGGGCGCCGCGGGCTCCCCGGCCGCAGTGCAGCCGCAGCGCCAGCCCCGCCCCGCCCGCGCCTCCCCGCCCCCCCGCGCCCGCGGCCCCAAGCGGTTCCCGAGTCCAGGCCCGCGCCGAGCCCAGGTGAGCGCCCGCCCCGGGGACCCCGGTCCCCGGAACCCCGGTCCCCGCCCGCCGCCCTGCCTCTTCGCCCCGGCGCCGGGGGCCAGCGCTTGTGCTCGCAGGTCTCGGACCCGGGCCCGGCACGTTAGGGGTTGGGGGTCGGCAAGCGTGGCCACAGGCACTGCCCGGGGGCCGGAGCACACCTCGTCCTTCTCTCGTCCCACAACCGCCCTTTCCCTGCTCGCCGCTGCTTCCCACTGTGTGCCAATCCCCCTTCCCGGGCTGCAAGGTCTGGCGGGGCACCGGGATGGAGCCGGCGAGGCTGCTGGCACCGGCCACCGGCTTCCCAGAGCGAGGGAACTGCACGTGCAGAGGCGAGGAGAGTGGACAGAGGCTTGCGCCTGAGCTCCGTGGGGGAGGGGAGAGCGCGGAGCCCCCACACTCCAAGGCAGGACTGGAATCAGATGCCACCCCTAGGACGCCTGGAAGCCACTGGGAGCCCGATCTGGGCAGGAGCCCTTGGGATGAGGCAGTGGGGGCGGGTGGGCAAGAGGTGGAGGAGTGGGGAGAGGACCCTGCCCAGCCTGCACACGGGGCGGGCGCCAGGAACCCCGGGAGGGTCAGGTGGAGCAGTGGCCGCTCAGTGAGATGGGGGTAATCCAGTCCCGCTTCACAGGTCCTGGGGTCCCTGGGACAGACAGACTCCTGCAGAGTCCAGTTAGCACTGGACTCTGCTAGAACTTTTCTGCAGTGGGCAGCTCATGGGCAAGGAACAGCACTCTGGCATTCTGCACAAACCTGGGGGGCCCTACTGCCCTGCCCCTAGCAAGGACCTTTGCCTTTGAGTCGGGTGACTGGGCTCCAAGCCCATCTAGCACACAGTAGGCCGAAGGCACAGGGGCCCCACCCAGTCTTCTTCCTGGCCCAGGCCCTGGGGGATTCAGGGCCCTGGGTACTCCGGAAGGGACAGCACAGCCTGGGCAGGTCCCCAGTGGCAAGACCAGGTCTGACCTTTTCTGGTATCTGTGGCCTAGCAGGTGAGGCCTGAGGTCAGCCAGGAAGGAAGTGGGCAGGGCTGAGCCAGGGCTGAAGCCAGGACCCGGGGAGGGGCTGCCTAGTGCCCAGGGAGGGGGCAGGTGGGGCAGGTGGCTGTTGAGTTTTACAGACCTTCCTTGGTGACAAGTGGGGGAAAGAGCCAAGGCACACCCCAGTGGCTGTGGGAGTCACCGGCTCCTCCCCTGTAATGGGCACCTTGAGGGCCGACAGGCGCAGGGGCCAGGCACCAATGGTCTCTCTCCATCCTGGGCTTTTGTTTGCACCCCTCGCTCTCAGGCACCCACCCACAGCCCTTCTGGGATCTGGGCCAGACCAGGTGGGCCTTAGCCCCACCTCAAGTGAGACTTCAGGAAGAAGTTCCAGGGGAAACCGGAGGATGACAGTGGGATGGACTGTGGGGAGGTCATTTGCAAACAAGGCAGCTATGCCTGTGCCCTGGGCCTTCCAAAGTCCTACCTGTAGGCTGCATCTTCCGGAAGGCCTGCCCTGTAGCCTGGAAGGCACCTGGGCTACAGTGAGCTCTCTGCTGTGCAGGTGTCCCTCCCCCAGGGCACCTTGCAGGGCCTTAGGGTGATATGGGGGCTTTCTGGGCCCCTGCCCATCTTAAAACTGATGGAGGTGGGAGGGTGGGGTAGGAGGCCACAGGGATACCCCTGCTGCTTGACCTTGATGAGACCTTGGCCCCTTGCTTTCCCCATCTGCTGTTGGGCAAGACCCCAGCACCACAGGCCTAGTGGGCATTTGCGAAGGGCTGGAGTCGGGGGTAGGGGGAGCTTATGGCTGCTGGGCACAGGCATGGCAGGGCTGTGTGCCCGGCTTCTCTTTCCCCTAACCCCATCAGGGCCGGGCTGGCCGCCCACTTCTGTTCACCACAGAGCTGGGTTTCCCTGGGGACCAGTGGACTGGCCCAGCCCCACACCACCCCCCAGCCCCTCCTGGCCACAGCTTGAGCTGGGAGGAGGGTGGAGGCTGGGCCGCCTCCTGGACCCCTGCCCTCCCTGCCCGGCCTTCCAAGGCCCGGCAGCCTCAGTCCACTGCTGGGCCTGGAACACGGAGCAGTGGCTGCCCTGAGAGGAGGTGGGTGTCCAGAGTACTAGCCAGGGTAGGGCTGGGCTAGAGGGAGCCTGATGACACCCGCATTGTAGGAGGGAGAAGACCAAGGATGAGGAGGGCTTTGGCTTGCCCAAGGTGACCCACTCTTTACGCTTAGGCATGGTGGTCTCCCGGTACAATGGAGGGTCCAAGAACTCTCAGGCTGTGGGATTTGGAGAGGGGAAGGGGGGCATGAGGAGGCAGCAGAAATCAGGGAGGATTTCTTGGGCAAGGCAGCTGTGGGGCTGGACCAAGGGTGGCCGAGGTTGGGGCGAGGAACTCCACTGGAGGAGTGAGAGAGCTGAGCTTGGAGGGCTTCAAAGGGGAGGTGTCCTCCAGGGCCCCACGCTCTGGGATCAGGCTCACCTACACGCCATGGTTCCCAACTCAAATGTAAGACTCTCTGAAGCTCCCACCATCTCTCTCTCTCTCTCTGTGTGTCTCTACCTCTGCCCACACGCCCCGGTCATGACGGCCCCAGTCTCCCCTGCAGGTCCTAGAGCAGCTCCAGCAGGATGGCATCTCCAGCATCTCTAAGGCCTTCAGGGGGTCCAGCCCCATGGGGGGCGCCCTAGGCCTCCGACAGCTCCCCATCTGTGCTCCTGCCTGCCGGCCATCTTCAGGCCACTCGCCATGGGTGGCTGTTTCTCCAAGCCCAAACCAGGTACCTCCTGTCTTCTTGCCTCCATCCTTCCTCCTCCCTCCCCACCTCTTCCTCCCCCCCTCTTCCCCCCGCCCTCCCCCTCTGCACTCGGCAAGCCTCCGAAGTAGGTCAGGCTAGGCAGGAGCCTGCTCGGAATGTTAATACGCTGCGGCCAGGAGGGGGTAGGGGGCCTGGAGCAGTTCCCCAGCTGGCCCCTCCTCCACTGGGTGCCCCTTTTTCTTTGGGGCTTTGAGTGTTGGTGGTGGGAATAAGAGCAGGACCCTTCTTGGAAAAAGAAAAGCTGGTTCCTCCTGTTGCAGGGTTGGGGAAGGGGCTATGCCCCCAGGGCCAGGGAAGTGGGGGGACTGTAGACAACCTCAGCCACTCTATGACCTAGGGCATGCAAGTTACCCCTCTGAGCCTCTGTTTTTCTCTCTGCAAAAGAGAGGGCCTGGCCACCCTGACCTCTTAGAGTTGCTGTGAGGGTGTAGTGAGCAGATCCTGGCTCTCTTCGCCTCCTCTGATCCCCTGTGTGGTCTCGGGCTGCCTTCTTGGCCTTTCTGGGCACACTTTCCCATTTATACAGGAAATCACCACCCAACCTAGCCTGAGCTACTCTGGCCAGAAGTGATAGTGTCCTGGGGTGCTGGGAGAGGCCTGCGTCTCTTCTCCACTAAAGACTCATGTCTGCAGAGCTCTCCCTCTGGCCCCCCACTTTCCCTCTTCTCTCCTCACAACACCCAGGGAGGCAGGAGTGTGCAGCTCTGTCACAGATGGAGAAAATTAGGCTTAGAGAGACCTCAAGAGCCCAGCCAGTGCTCCACTCACCCCGCCAGGCCACCCTGCCCCAGCCAGCTCACCCCAGCTCCCCTTACCTGATACCCATCGGCTCCGTTACCTTGGAACTTGTGAGCCTTTTCTCCCTTTCCTGGGTCTAAGGGGGAACTTAGGGGAGAGAGGAGAACTGTAGTGACTCACCAGACAGAGGGACCCACCTGCCTCTGCTCCAGGGAGCCACTCTTCCTCCCCCAACTCCTGTGCTGTGGACACCCAGGCCTGGGCTGGATCCCTCCCTGCCTCAAAATGTGCCTTGGGCAGATGATGTCCATTGTCTCCCCCTAGAAGTGGGTGGGATGATGCCAGCTGGCCTCATACCAGGCGTCTGTGGCACTGCTGGGCTGGCAGGAGGCCCTGGCAGAAGATGCCACCTGCAGGTTCTTTTAAAGGACCCCAAAGGGCTGGCCTGCCTGGGACCCGTGGCCCAGTGTGGGGGGTGGCCACTCTCACCAAAGGCAGTGCTAAGAATTTAGGCAAATCCAGCCCTGCCCTTTCCCGGCTGTGAGGCCTTCAGCATCTGAGCCTCTGCATCCTCGTTGTAAAGTGGGGCTGTTGTGCCTAGCATGGGGGCCTGACACACAAGAAACACTTGTGGAATATTATTTGTTATCCCTTCTCTGAGCTGGGCTCTGTGCTGCCAGGCCTCCCCTGTGGGCCCGTAGCCAGAGGCTCAGGCCCCAGGTGCCCATGCTGGGCAGGTCAGGCATGAGGCTCAGGGAATTTCCAGATATGGGAGTTACAGCGTTTGGGGCATGAGGGTTCTGCTGGGGTCTTAAGGGGCCACAAAGAGACTACAGCAAGCAGAAGACCTCTGTGCAAATCACTCACTATCTTGCCCCACTCAATTCTGTGGCTCCATGTGCATCAGCACCTGCTTCCTGGGTTCCCTCTGTGCTCCTGCGTGTCCCGTCTGAGTTCTTGATAAGAAGATATCAGGCCAGTCCCTCACCTAGCTCAGAGCTAGGAGGAAGTGCAGCTCTCTTAGCATCTGTTCACCCGCCTTTTATTAGGCCACAACTGCTACCTAAAGGCTTTCCATCCTCACCATGGCTGCTAGGAGGCTCAGAGCTAACTGGTAAAACACTGCTGCCCAACTCCATCTATTGAGCTTCTACTCTGGGTTACATACATTATTTCCTTCAGCATCCACTATCACCAACGAGGTAGGCATTTGCTGTTCTCTCTGTTTTATTTTCATTTTTTAAGATGGGCTCTCATTCTGTTGCCCAGGTTGGAGTAAAGTCGCATAATCATAGCTTGCAGCAGCCTAGAACTCCTGGGCTCAAGTGATCTTCCCACCTTAGCCTCCTGAGTAGCAGGGGCTACAGGCCTGCACCACCACGACTGGCAATTTTATTTATTTTTATTTATTTATTTATTATTATTATTATTATTATTATTATTATTATTATTTGAGAAAGAGAATCTCACTCCCTTGCCCAAGCTGGAGTGCAATGGCACGATCTCGGCTCACTGCAACATCCACCTCCCAGGTTCAAGCGATTCTCTTGCCTCAGGCTCTCAAGTAGCTGGGATTATAAGTGCATGCCACCATGCCTGGCTAATTTTTATATTTTTAGTAAAGGCTGGGTTTTGCCATGTTGGCCAGGCTGGTCTCGAACTCCTGACCTCAAGTGATCCGCCCGCCTCGGCCTCTCAAAGTGCTGGGATTACAGGCGTGAGCCATCATTCCTGGCCAACAGGCAAATTTTTAAATTTTTTGTACAGACCGTGTCTCACCCTGTTGCCCAGGCTGGTCTTGAACCCCTGGACTCAAGCGATCCTCCTGCCTTGGCCTCCCAAAGTGTTGGGATTACAGGCATGAGCCACCGCACCTGGCCTTCTCTCCATTTTGTAATAAAGGCATCTTAAGGCCCAAAGGGGCTAAGGCGGGTCTTATGGGCAGCCAGAAGTCACTGATCTGGTTTTGTGGGTGAGCAGAGACGCCCCTCCCCTCCACCTTTCCAAAGGGCCCCTGACTTAATGGCTTTCGTTAGACCGCATCAGTGAGCGGGCTTGGAGCCTTCTGGGAGGAGGTAGAGGATGAGAACAGCCTGGCTTGGCGTTATCTGGCCCCCCTGCCAGGCTATTTGTGAGCTCCCACAGCTTCCAGAGCTGGTGTCAGCTAAGTCCAAAGTATTTCTCTTTTTAAGTCTTCCAAAAACATTATAACACCATTACATAAAGTATAGAAAATGGAATGAAAGCCCCACCCATAACCCCCCAACTGATAGGACGGCCTCAGTGTGGCTCTGTGCTCTGCACCTTCCCTGCTGGGCTGGGGTCAAGGAACTGACCTTTGCCTCTGTCCCCTGCTATGCCTGGGCCTGAGCTGTAGGGCTGGGACTTGGGACTGGGGAGGGGGCCTGGCCAGGGTGGAGGATTTAGCAGAGCATGAGATGACGGATATGCAGGGGCTGGGCAGCCAGGAGAGGCAACTCCTGAACCTTGTCTGGGTAGATAGGAAGGATGGCAGAGGGCAGCCCCAGCCCAGCGGACAGCTCAGACGAAGGCCTGGAGGTGCATCTCGGCAGCCTCTCTGGGTTCTTGGTTTCTGGAGTGTCAGGTCTGAGGTGGAGGGGATGAGAGGTAAAACCCAGAGGCGCTGGTGCCTTGGGAAGTGAGAGAGGTAGGTACCTCTGCTCCAGCATTGGGCCCATGCTGTGCCAGGGGCTGAGTGTCCATCGCTCAGCTTCCTCCCGGCTGCAGCAGCCTGGGAGGCTGGATTATTGCTGCTAAAAATTCTGTTTATTGTTCCCTTCTAATTAGAAAAATATCCCCGGCACATCACAGGGAATTTGGAAAATGTGGAAGAGTATAAAGAAGAAAATGGCAATCTGGCTCACTCCCCGCTAGAGCTGGCCCCGTGGGCACGCTGGGGAAGTGGCCTCTGTACGGAGGCTGTCGGGGGGCTGTGCTGTCCACATGCCTTCCCATGCTCGGGTTCACCCCCAGGGCACACGAGGACACTGAAAACCCAGCACCTGGTCAGTGAAGGATTCTCAAATTGGTGAGAAAAGCTATTTTAAGAAGTTGAAATTGGGCCGGGTGTGGTGGCCCACGCCTGTAATCCCAGCATTTTGGGAGGCTGAGGCCGGTGGATCACCTGAGGCCAGGAGTTCAAGACCAGCCTGACCAACATGGAGCCCCGTCTCTACTAAAAATACAAAATTAGTTGGGCGTGGTGGCACATGCCTGTAATCCCAGCCGCTTGCTTGAACCCGGGAGGCGGAGGTTGCGGTGAGCCGAGATCGCGCCATTGCACTCTAGCCTGGGCAACAAGAGGGAAACTCCATCTCAAAAAAAAAAAAAAAAAAAGAAGCTGAAATTATGCTGTGAATTATGCTGTGTACATTTATTTTTATTTTTATTTTTATTTTTTGAGACGGAGTCTCGCTCTGTTGCCCAGGCTGGAGTGCAGTGGCCACATCTCAGCTCACTGCAAGCTCCGCCTCCCGGGTTTACACCATTCTCCTGCCTCAGCCTCCCAATTTTTTTTAATTTTTGAAAACAATTCAAATATACGGGAAAGTTGTAAGACTAGAACAATGAACCCTTGACTTCCTGTCACCCAGATTCACTGGATGGGACCTGAGCTGCTACCACTTTTGAATTCCTGTGTGCACTTGAGTTGTACCCTAAATGTGTCCCTGAGCTGTCAGGGACATCGTCATTGTCCGTCGGAAGATGCAGGACTTGAGGGTCTCAGGGTTCTTTCTGCCACAGAGGTTTCTGCAGCCAGGAGAGTTGCAGGGTTGAAGGAACTCAGCTCTGTGCCCCCCTCACTAATACTGTCATTGAAAAAGGAGGTGGGGCACAGTGGCTCACGCCTGTAATCCCAGCACTTTGGGAGGCTGAGGTGGGCAGATCACTTGAGGTCAGGAGTTTGAGACCAGCCTGGCCAACATGGCAAAACCCTGTCTCTACCAAAAAATACAAAAATTAGCCTGGGTGGTGGTGTGCACATATAATCCCAGCTACTGGGGAGGCTGAGATGGGAGTATTGCTTGAACCCAGGAGGCAGAGGCTGCAGTGAACCGAGTTTGCATGACTGCACTACAGCCTGGGCGACAGAGTGAGACTCTGTCTCAAAAAGAGAAAAAAAAAAAGGAAGAAAGAAAAAAGAAAAAAGAGACATGCAGAAATTAATTCAAGCAGACCCGGGTGTACCCCTACCCATATATGCCCCTCCTCTGCTTCGTGCCAGGTTTAAGGCTCTTTGCTGGTGGTGCAGAGGGCATTCTGAGGAGGTTACCAGGCAGGGCGGAGCCTCCCGGCACCCCAAGGAGCTGTCCTCTGCACCCAGCTTGATGGATGGGGGAGGAAGTGGGCTGAGGTAGAGGGCTGAAGGCGCTGACTTGCCCACAGTGGAGCTCAAGATTGAAGTGGTGCTGCCTGAGAAGGAACGAGGCAAGGAGGAGCTGTCGGCCAGTGGGAAGGGCAGCCCCCGGGCCTACCAGGGCAACGGCACGGCCCGCCACTTCCACACGGAGGAGCGCCTGCCCACCCCTCACCCCTACCCCAGCCCTCAGGATTGTGTGGAGGCTGCTGTCTGCCACGTCAAGGATCTCGAGAATGGCCAGTGGGTTCTGGGCCTGCCTGGGAGGGGGGATCAGGGGTCCCAAGGTGGGAGGGTGAGGTACAGGCCGTAGCCGGGGGTCGGGGTTGGCCTGAAGGGGCTATGACCAGCTGCTGCCCTGGTCACTGCCTTTGTGGCTTCTACCGGTCTGGGCCTGCTCCCCAGAAGGCTGGATGGACACTGGGAGGAGCTGCCAGGAGGTTGTGCCTGGTGTCTGGCCTGACCTCTGAGTGCTGCGGTTCCCCAGGATGCGGGAAGTGGAGCTGGGCTGGGGGAAGGTGTTGCTGGTGAAGGACAATGGGGAGTTCCACGCCCTGGGCCATAAGTGTCCGCACTACGGCGCACCCCTGGTGAAAGGTGAGCTGTCAGGTGGGAGGTGTGAGGGGGACCTTCCAGGCCCCATGCCAGCTTGGCTCCTCCCCAGACCCCAGGATCTTCATCTATTAGTGAAGTCTCCCGGGCTTTGGGGAGGGGCCCACAGTTGCCAGGGCACTGAGATCCTTGGGAAGCAAGCCCTGCTGGTGGCCCCAGCCTAGCACCTCCCCTTCCCAGGCGTTCTGTCCCGTGGTCGCGTGCGCTGCCCCTGGCACGGCGCCTGCTTCAACATCAGCACTGGGGACCTGGAGGACTTCCCCGGCCTGGATAGTCTGCACAAGTTCCAGGTGGGGCCAGGAGTGTGGTGGGGTGAGAACCTGGGGGTGTGGGGTTTGGGGCTGGTCCTGAGGAATGCAGCCCTTGCAGGTGAAGATTGAGAAGGAGAAGGTGTACGTCCGGGCCAGCAAGCAGGTGAGGGGGTAGCTCGGGGCTCAGGCAGGAGGGAGGAGCCGGGAGGGCATCTTGGCCCAGAGAATGGCATGTGCAAAGGCCCTGCGGTGAGAGGAGCTTGGCACATGTCACTTGAGCAGAGTGAGGGGTTGCGGTAGGGATGAAGCTGGGCTGGAGTGGCAGGACCTGCCTGCCAGGATGATGGCAATGACCCTCCACCCTCCTGGCACCCACAGGCCCTACAGCTGCAGCGAAGGACCAAGGTGATGGCCAAGTGTATCTCCCCAAGTGCTGGGTACAGCAGTAGCACCAATGTGCTCATTGTGGGCGCAGGTTGGTAGTGGGGTCGTGAGGGGCAGGGTGGGAGATGGGATTGGTGAGAAGTGGTCCCCGGCCCACGGGCCCCTCCCCTCAGGTGCAGCTGGCCTGGTGTGTGCAGAGACACTGCGGCAGGAGGGCTTCTCCGACCGGATCGTTCTGTGCACGCTAGACCGGCACCTTCCCTATGACCGTCCCAAGCTCAGCAAGGTAGGGGGGGTGGGGCAAGTGGGACCCTATCCCTCTGAGTCCTAGTTAAGCCCACTTCAAGCCTTGCTTGTCACCCCATGGAGGTCTGGCCGGCTGCCCTCTCTGCTTATGCCAGGCCTGTCCGTGGTACCCCCAAAAGGTCTAGATTCCTTGTTGTTTTGAGACAGCATCTCATTCTGTCACCCAGGCTGGAGTGCAGTGGTGCGTTCTCGGCTCACTGCAACTTCCATCTCCTGGGTTCAAGTGATTCTCGTGCTTCAGCCTTCTGAGTAGCTGGGATTAAAGGTGTGTACCACCACCACGCCTGGCTAATTTTTTGTATTTTTAGTAGAGATGGGGTTTCACCATGTTGCCCCGACCAGTCTTGAACTCCTGAGCTCAGCCCACCCACCCACCTCAGCTTCCCAAGGTGCTAGGATTACAGGTGTGAGCCACCGCACCTGGTTTTTCTTTTTTTGAGACAGGGTCTTGCTTTGTCGCTCAGGCTGGAGCGCAGTGCCTGTCTCATGGCTCACTGCAGCGTTGACCTCTACCTCCCAGGCTCAAACAATCCTCCCACCTCAGCCTCCCGGTAGCTAAGACTACAGGCGTGCACCACCACGCCTGGCTAATAATTTTTTGTAGAAACGCGGTTTTGTCATGTTGCCCAGGCTGGTCTTGAACTCCTGGGTTCAAGCGATCCTCCGGTCTCAGCCTCCCAAAGTGCTGGGATTACAGGCATGAGTCACTGCGCCCGGCCAGATCTGGGTTTGCTGAGTTCTGTCCTGCAGCCCCTACGTCACTGGGGCTGGCCCTACCTTCCCTGGGGCCCAGTGTCTTTTGCTGTAAACTGGCTCCTCTCAAGCTGGCTCGCCCCTGCAGTCCCTGGACACACAGCCTGAGCAGCTGGCCCTGAGGCCCAAGGAGTTTTTCCGAGCCTATGGCATCGAGGTGCTCACCGAGGCTCAGGTACAGGGTCAAGGGTGGGAAACAGGCCCCGAGGAGGGAGGGTGGGAACATGAGGTTGTGTGGGCCCCGGGGGTGGGGTCTTGGTGCTCTACCTTCCTGGCCCCACTGCCCAGGCACCTGGGAGGTGCTCCAGGCTTGGGAGACAGCAAGGAGCTTTTTCCCGACAGGTCATGGGCACACACAGAGCCCCAGGGTGTGCGGAGATGAACAATCAGGGCTGGATAGGAGAGACTGGTGGGACTTGGGAGGGTAAGGAGAGGTTTGAGGGGAAGGTGATGTCTGAAGCTTAAAGAACAAAGTCCAAGTGGCAGGATCTGTTCTAATGGGAGCTTCTCAGAGGCTGTGGCTGGGCTGTGGGTGTACTGCAGGACCCAGGAGTGGGCGGCGAGGCCCAGCCCCATGCTCAAGCTCATGCTCTGCCTGGCCGGGGTTGCAGGTGGTCACAGTGGATGTGAGAAACAAGAAGGTCGTGTTCAAGGATGGCTTCAAGCTGGAGTACAGCAAGCTGCTGCTGGCGCCAGGGAGCAGGTGGGACGGTCTCCTTTTTACCCATGGGACACTGGGCAGGACACTGGCCTGGACGGGGCTGGGGCTGCCAGGAGGCCCTCACTGACACTGCCATGTCTCAGCCCCAGGACTCTGAGCTGCAAAGGCAAAGAAATGGAGAACGTGTTCACCATCCGGACGCCAGAGGATGCCAATCGCGTGGTGAGGCTGGCCCGAGGCCGCAATGTGGTCATCGTGGGAGCCGGCTTCCTGGGTGAGAGGTAGTGGGCGGTGGGGATGGTGATCAGGTCGTCATGGCCAGTCCCAGGGAAGTTCTGGTTGAGGAAGGTGCAGGTGCCAGCCTGCCACCCCTGCCCACGACCAGGGATGGAGGTGGCCGCTTACCTGACGGAGAAGGCCCACTCCGTGTCTGTGGTGGAGCTGGAGGAGACGCCCTTCAGGAGATTCTTGGGGGAGCGCGTGGGTCGTGCCCTCATGAAGGTGAGCCCACTCCAGCACGCACCCAGCGCCTTGGAGCCGTGGGGCCCAGCCTGGCCCCTGGCTGGACTCTCATCCACTGCCCACCTGCCCACTTGTCCTGACAGATGTTTGAGAACAACCGGGTGAAGTTCTACATGCAGACTGAGGTGTCAGAGCTGCGGGGCCAGGAGGGAAAGGTGGGCCCTTCTCCCTTCTCCTTTCTGTCCTCTGTCCCCTGAGCCCAGGAGTTGGGCCCACCTGTTCACCCACCCACTCCCCACAGCTGAAGGAGGTTGTGCTGAAGAGCAGCAAGGTCGTGCGGGCTGACGTCTGCGTGGTTGGCATTGGTGAGTTGGTGTGTGGGCAGGCAGGTGCAAACCAGCACAGCCATCTGCACACGCTCACATGTGACCTTGGGCTAGTCCCTTCCCCTCCCAGAGCCTCAGTTTCCACCACATCTGTCAAACGGGGACCCCCTACCGCCCCTACTTTACGGAGCTGTTGAGGAAGGTGTGTACCGGGCTCAGCCCAGGCCTGGCACAGAGGATGCTCCCAGTGCCTGCTGCCCAGTAACACTCATCTCCATGCCTTTCGAGAGTTGACATAGACAAGCCCTGAACTGGCTCTTGCTCCAGCTGAGGTGCTAATTTGGGTAGGGGCCAAGATGGGAGGTGGTAGTGCCTGCAGGGGCTGAGGAGGTGTGGCATGCTGTCCCTCCACTTAAGGGCCTCATGGAGCACTTCTTGGAGAAGGTGATACCTCAGATCTTGCAGGAGGCACCGGATCTGTGGGAGCCCGGTTAGTGGGGGCCAGGGTGCATGAAGGCCTCAGGTGGCAGCCCCTGGAGGATCAGTCTGGGGATGTCACATCAAACGCAGGGTGTGGGGTGTGGAGAGTGACTGTGCAGAAGGGAGGGACAGGGGAGTGAACACAGGCCTCTGTCCTGTCAGGTGCAGTGGCCGCCACAGGCTTCCTGAGGCAGAGCGGCATCGGTCTGGATTCCCGAGGCTTCATCCCTGTCAACAAGGTGGGGTGGATGGCACTGGGTGGGGAGGGCCCGGTGCTGGGCTGGGAGTGGCAGGAGGTTCAGGTCAGGGCCCCTGTCGCACCCATGGAGTCCTGGGCCCTCTCTCTACAGATGATGCAGACCAATGTCCCAGGCGTGTTCGCAGCTGGTGATGCCGTCACCTTCCCCCTTGCCTGGAGGAACAACCGGAAAGTGAACATTCCACATTGGCAGATGGCTCATGCTCAGGGTATGGCCAGTACCGAGGCACATGGAGGGGTGTGAGGGAGTCCCAGGGTCTCAGTGTCCCCATGCCCATGCCTCAGTTGCTGACCTTGGGTCTCGGACACTGTTAGGCATCAAAGCTCTGATGTGGATTCTCTGGCCAGCCTCATCCTGGCGATCCAGCCAACACAGAGAGCAACACCCCATTGAGCCAGCCACAGCTCCTCAATCTCAGTTTTCCTTCTAGTAGTCTCTCCCTTTTTTGTCCTCAAGGACCTATATTCTGCAGAATTCCTGACCAACCTGTGCAGTTACCCTGGGGAGGGAGGGAGGGATTTAGTGGATCACCTTCCTACTTTGTGCCTCTGTTTCCCTTGGGCCACTCAAGTATCTCTGTGAACTCAGTTCAGCCTCATGCAGGTCCCCGAGGTGCCATCTAAGCCCAGAGACCTGGGCTCAGTGGAGGCACTGTGCTTTCTGAGGAATAGCTTTCCCCTCCTGCTGTTTGCCGGCCACCAAGTCCCCCAAGCCTCATCCACTGTGCACATCTGGTCTGGGCCCCTAAGCTGCAGGTGCCATCACGTTAGTTGCCTCACTGCCTCAGAGAGAGGACTGCCAGACCCCCCGCCTGGGACAAGGGACCTCTCTGCACCCATTTTCCCTTCCCTCTGCCTTTACACCTGAGGGTCTGCTGCTTGAGACCCCACTCCTGGTACCAATTTCTATTCAAGTCCAAAGTCTAAAGTTGCTAGGTTGTAAGTAACCAAAGCTACTGATCCGCCAAGTATAATTAGGATTTAACTGGGAGAGTTTAGGGGACTTTGAAGTACATCCAACTACAGAGGTCTACTGGGGCCTCATAGGAACTGGGGAGCCATCCACACTGGTCTCTTCGGAGCCCTGTGTGTGGCTGTCATCTGTGCTTCCCTGCGTACTTGTGGCCCATTTTCCTCCCTCTTCAGACCTGATATGTCTGATTAGGTGTCTGTGTGCACAGCCCAACCCCAAGAAGCAGACCTTCCAGAGGCAGGGCACTGTATTCAGATTCTCTCAGGAAGCAATCAAGTGGCGAGCTTGGAGTCAGGTGTTCCCCTGCAACAGTCAGCTGCAGGTGCAAGTGAGCAGTGGTATGAACAATGATGTCTCTTGACCTCTGGGGAGACCAGGAGGAGTAGCCACACATGTCAGGGGTCCCAACGGCATCAGGAGCAGGCAGTGTGGGAGTGGTAAGGGCGAAAGTCAGGGTTCTCACGGCCCTGGGTCCTTCAGGGCGCGTGGCAGCCCAGAACATGTTGGCGCAGGAAGCGGAGATGAACACCGTGCCCTACCTCTGGACCGCCATGTTTGGCAAGAGCCTGCGCTACGCGGGTAACCCCGGGGCCTCGAATGGGGGCGGGGCCAAGGGCGTTTAGGGGCGGGGCTTGGTGTGGGGCGGGGCGGGGCGGAGAGCCTACGGGCAGGGCTGTGACTGCACTAGGAAGAGGCCGGTAAGAAGAACTCGCTGGCGGCGAGGCTAGGAACTACCTAAAAGGACGTATGGAGCAGGGCCTGGGCGGGGTTAGGAGGGGATCCTGTGAGTCTCGTTCCCTCCTCCGGCTCACGTGGGTGCCACCCACCTGCCCGGCCCACAGGCTACGGAGAAGGCTTCGACGACGTCATCATCCAGGGGGATCTGGAGGAGCTGAAGTTTGTGGCTTTTTACACTAAGTGAGAGCACCGGGGTGCAGCTTGGCGCGAAGCAGCGGGAGCTTAGTCGGGAAGGGGGATTCATCCCAGGCAAAATCCCAGAACAAGAGCCCAGCCCTGAGCCCCGCTGAGGAGTGCTGGAGCTTCCTTAGGAAAGCCTGAAGCTTGTGCACGGTCAAGCCCCGATGTGCAAAGCAGGGAGGGCTGGGTGCTCAGGACATTCCTGTTCCCCTGGGGTAGGTCCTTCCCTGGGCCCCAGAATGACAGCAGTGCATCAGGATCTTCAAAAAGGGGCTGCTGCCTGGCAGTCCTCAGGCTTGGCCATCCTCTCCCTGCAGAGGCGACGAGGTGATCGCCGTGGCCAGCATGAACTACGATCCCATTGTGTCCAAGGTCGCTGAGGTTCTGGCCTCAGGCCGTGCCATCCGGAAGCGGGAGGTGGAGTGAGTGTGGGTGTGGGAAGCCTGGGGGCGGGAGTAGTTCCCTGGAGGACTGGCTAAGGTGCCCACGACAGCCAGCCGCCCCCACAACCCTCCAGGGCTTTGCCCCTCACTCTTGGTTTGCATCACCGGAGGCTTCCAGGACTACAGGGAGGTGTGGGGCAAGGATCATGGTTTGGGAGCAGGCTGGTTATGTGTTCATGGTGGATGGAAGGAATAGGGATGTGTGTCCCCAGGCAAGGCCAGTGCTGTGGGGAGGGGTCAGGGCCCAATGCATGGGCAATCACCAGGCCTGGGACACCTAACGGGACATGGTTGTGCTGAGCCCGGCAGAAGCTTGTGGGAAATGCAGCTACTGATGCCCTGGGTATGCCCTCCACAGAGATGGTGGGGGTGGTTCTAGGTTTCACTCAACACCAGCCAGTTCCCTTATCCTGGTGTGGTGTCAATGAGATTCACCCTCTGGGAGAAAGCTCCCAGGGACTAAGGACAGCCTGGAGGCCACTGGGGAGCTATGAGACAGGGGCAGGCTCCAGGCTGGAAACAATGGAGGACCAGAAGGGGACATGATAAATGACATGCTCTCTCCTTGGCCTTCTCTCTGTTTCTCTCTTGCCTTCGTGAAGGCTGTTTGTGCTGCACAGCAAGTACGTGTGTCCTTCATGTTGACTGTTCTGAGCCTTTCCCATGTCAGCCCAGACCCTCCACCCAATGGTCTATCTCCATCTGTCCAAGTACACCTCCCCGCTGGGCACTAGGGTCTGGCACAGAACAGACCCCCTGCTGTCCTCAAGGGCCAGCTGTTCAGGGTGCCCAGAGTGGAGAGCCTGTTTTCTTCTGTCCTGATGTTTTCTTCTCCCCTCATTCCTGCAGGACTGGCGACATGTCTTGGCTTACAGGGAAAGGATCCTGAGCTCACATGCAGTAGACTTGGGCAGGCAAAGGGGGGCACCAGGGGCAGAGGCCAAGCCTTGGGGGCAGGTGCCAATCTCCAGTCCCAGGATCCCCCAGGGCAGAACCTGAGCCCT
Organism: Macaca thibetana thibetana; assembly: GCF_024542745.1. Classification (NCBI taxonomy): domain Eukaryota; kingdom Metazoa; phylum Chordata; class Mammalia; order Primates; family Cercopithecidae; genus Macaca; species Macaca thibetana. The sequence continues at coordinate 31,005,120 of NC_065587.1, forward strand.
CCCAGTGCTTGCCTTCAGCCACCTGGCTCCCCTCCTGGGAGGCCTCTGCTGGATCCAGAAGATGCTCAACCCTCAAGGCCTCTACTGCCACTGACAGCTGGCACTGGAGGCAGGACAGGCCCTGCCTCTTCTCCCTCTATTGGGACTGGTCCCCTGAAGAACCCTGCAACATGTAGACATTGCCGTAAAATTAAAACGCACAAACTTGCAGACCTGTATGACTCCCAGTGTAATCGGGCCGATAGGCACAAGGCCAGACCACAGGGAAACAGGCACAATCACAGAATGCTAGGTGCCACACCAAGGAAATTTGGCCTGTGAACTCCCAAAGGAGGTAGCAACTAATTCTGCGCCCCACGCCCTCCCACATCCCTCTCCCTCTCTGCGATCAGCGAACGCTTTTTGCTTTTGGCTCTGAATTTCGAAGGAAGGGTATTCCAGGTAGAAGGGACAAGCCCAAAGGTCTTAAGATAGTAAATGCTCCTTCGGAGGTGGCTCATGCTTGACACTTTGGGGCATTTGCCCACTTAGGGTTGTGGTAGTTGTGTCCTGAGACAGACCCCATGCTTTTCATAGCTGGAGCATTCTCAATCCCAGTGTCCGAGGTGACGCAGCTGAGGCCCTGCTAAGTAGGAATGAGAATCCAGAGGCTCATCGCCGGGCTGTCTCTCAGTCAGTAAGAACACCAAGGAGAGAGGGGAGATGCAGGGAGTCAGGGCTGGGGGCGCTAGCGGGAAAGGGAGCGTTGAGCGCCTGCAGAGGCCGCTGCGAGCCCGGAACCCTCCTTGGGGAGTCCCGGCAGCGGCAGACGATCCAGGCCGGAGCCATGCGCAGATACAAGGCATGCTGGGAACTGCGAGCCAGCCGCGGGTCTTCGGGCTTCGTGGGCCTGGGAGGCGCCGGGAAGAGCAGTCGCGACGGGGTTAGGGACGAGACACTGCATTCACTGGAAGGGACAACCTGGCGCCAGTACATAGCCTGAAACGCTCCCCAGAGAGTCCCACGCTTGCTGCGCCGTCCCCAACTGGATCCAACACTCGCCCGCGGTGTCTTGGCAAGCGCTAGGCTTGTCGGGAAGAGCGGAAGGGCGCAAGCGCGGCGCTGGCCGGAAGTGCCGAGCTGTCAGCGCAGGGCTCGCCGGGAAATGTGGTTCCTCCAGGCGGCCCGGGGCGGTGGCCGCAAGTTCTGCGGACAGCGCGGCCGATCAGGCGTGGACCCGGGATGGCTGGACCGGGCAGCACCGGGGGCCAGATTGGGCCCGGGGCCCTGGCAGGCGGCGCGCGGTCCAAGGTAGCCCCTAGCGTGGACTTCGATCACAGCTGCTCGGACAGTGTCGAGTACCTGACGCTCAACTTCGGGCCCTTCGAAACAGTGCATCGCTGGCGGCGCCTCCCGCCCTGCGACGAGTTCGTGGGTGCCCGGTACGGTGGGCTTCATGGGGTCCTGAGGACAGGAAGGGCGATCTGCGAGAGTCCCAGGGCGGGGTCCAGGGCGAGGCCGGTGCGTGGTGTCCTGGGGTAGGATCTGGTAATGAGGGGGATGGTGCTGTACAGGACGCTGTTCAGGGCAGGGGAGAGAGGGTTCCGAGGGAGTCCCAGAGCCCGATGACCTGGGACAGAATACTAGAACTAAGTTGTGTTTGTGGATATTGAGCTGGGGTCCCAGGTGCTCTGAGGTGGGGTGAGGAGTCCAGAAAGTCCTGGAGCCGTGTCAGGGGTCCTCACTTGCAGGGTGATTGGTGTTATCTTAGAAGATGATCGATCCTAGCAGTTGAGAGGTGATATCTAACTTCTGTGGCAGCTCTCCTGCTTAGTCCCATTCCTTAGGTGCCCCCCAGGAGGGTCCTGTCCTTACCGCCCTCCACTCCTTTCTTTCCAGGCGCAGCAAGCACACAGTGGTGGCCTATAAAGATGCCATTTATGTATTTGGTGGAGACAATGGGTGAGTGAGTCTGAGCATCAGTGTTTGGACCAGGTAGGGAGAAGTACTGTGGTCAGGGACTGGGCCTGCCCAGCTCCATTACTGTCCTTTCAGATGTTAGCTAGTGCCTCTAAGCTTCAGTTTCCCCATCTGTGAGATTCCTTGCACTCACCTCCCTGGTCGTGGTGAGGATTAAATGAGATCTTGCACTCATGATCCTCAGCACAGCTTCCAGTGGGTGGCACTTGCTCAGTATGTGGAACTGTCCCTCTTCTGAGTAGACGCAGCCTTGAAAGAAACACAACCACTCTTGCGGCCAGCCCTGCCAGGCACTTTTCTTTCCCTGGGCCTCATCCGGTATGGAGGACACAGTTTTATTTATTTCATGCATTTTTCACTTTTTGTGAGGGTTTTCCCACATTGCTGCAAACATTCAGGCAACAACATGATGTTTTGTTGGTGGGCACACCTCCTTTCACATAAACTGTCTCCAGTTAAGTTGTGGCTGGTTTCCTTATGCAGAGGGTGGAGTATTTGCACATGACCAGTTGTCCTATTCCTGCCTCTCAGCCCCAGGACCTGGCATGAAGCCCTGGAAGATCTGGCTTCTTTTTTTTTTTTTTTTGAGACGGAGTCTCGCTCTGTCACCCAGGCTGGAGTGCCGTGGCCGGATCTCAGCTCACTGCAAGCTCCGCCTCCCAGGTTCACGCCATTCTCCTGCCTCAGCCTCCCGAGTAGCTGGGACTACAGGCGCCAGCCACCTCGCCTGGCTAGTTTTTTTTGTATTTTTTTAGTAGAGACGGGGTTTCACCGTGTTAGCCAGGATGGTCTCCATCTCCTGACCTCGTGATCCACCCGTCTCGGCCTCCCAAAGTGCTGGGATTACAGGCTTGAGCCACCGTGCCCGGCCAGATATAGAGCTGGCTTCTTATTGGCTCTGCAGCCTTGGTCCTGCAGGCCTCCCTGGGGGGCTGGCTTGAGGATGGTGGGGTAGTCTGAACCCCACCAGGATCCGCAGACTGGGCAAAAGAGCCTCCTTGGGCATGGTCCCCTGGCTTCAAGCCTGCCTTCCTCCCACTCTCTTTCCCCAGGAGTAGCCAGTGGGGTCCATTTACATATGCAAGTCAGAGTGTGTTCCTCCTTGGCTCATCCTCCTGTGATGCCTCCCTGCCTCTCTGAGTAAAAGCCCAAGTCTTCATGAGAGTCTGCTGCTCCTCTGCCCTCAGTCTCTCACTGCGCTGGGGCTGCACTGGCTGCCTTGCTATGTTTGGATTGTACCAAGCGCCCCTTTGCTCAGGCCCTTGCACTGCCCATTCTCTCCTCCTACCTTCCTGCCCCTCCTCTGATGCTTCTTGTGACTGAGGCCTTCCTTGGTCATCTGGACCAACTAGAGACCATTACTTCCCCTCCATCCCTCTTACCATCTTCATTTGTTCCTGAGGCACACAGATGTTGGTTATTATCCATCTGTTCAGTCAAGGCAGGGCCTGTGCTCCTTTTACTATTGTAAAAGAAAACTCAATAAATGTTTGTCAAATGAAGGAATGAAATAAAGAAGAGATGCCTACCCACAGGCGTTTACTGGAGCCTTAATGAGAACCCTCCAAACCAGAAAAGGCTTTGGTGTCCAGTACAAGGCAGCAGGTGGGAAATGGGGGACCTTCATCCTCAAGAATGTCCGTAACAGGTAGTTTGTGTGACAACTGTGTAGCAATAAGCAGAAACATTTTTGCTGCCGTGTGACAAAGAAATAGGATACAAATTTGTCTCACTCTAGTCTTAACTTTATAAAGACTGAGTACAAAGAAAGATGGCCTCCTGCAGCACGTGGGGCAAGTGAGGGAGGGAGGGGCGATATCACAGTCACCACCAGCTTCTAGGCTCCTGGCTTCCTGGCTGCATGGCCTCAGACACAGCCTTTGAACCACTAGGTATCTCACATCCATTTCACAGATGCACCCGCTGGTGCAGACTAAGACGGTGCAGGAGGCACCCAGCACAGGCTGGGCGTGAGGGGTGCTGGGCTCCTGTCAGTTTGCCCTTCTTCCCAAGGGCTGGGTAGTAATATGCCAACTGGTTGTATTAGGTGGTCCAATGACCAGTGAATTTGTTTTCTATTTAATTGTATCTTTAACATGATTATTACATTGGCTTTTGCAATAAAGAAATGGCAGGGGCCAGGTGCGGTAGCTCACACCTGTAATCCCAGCACTTTGGGAGGCTGAGGTAGGAAGATCGCTTGAGGCCAGGCATTCAAGATAAGCCTAGGCAGGAAAGCAAGACTTCGTTTCTATTTTTTTTTTTTTTTTGAGACGGAGTCTTGGTCTATTGCCCAGGCTGGAGTGCAGTGGCGCCATCTTGGCTCATTGCAAGCTCCGACTCCCGGGTTCAAGCGAGTCTGCCTCAGCCTCCCCAGTAGCTGGGATCACAGGCGCCTGCCACCACGCCAGGCTAATTTTTTGTATTTTTAGTAGAGATGGGGGTTTCACCATGTTGGCCAGGTTGGTCTTGAACTCCTGACCTCAAGTGATCCACCCACCTCGGCCTCCCAAAGTGCTGGGATTACAGGCACGAGCCACTGAGCCCAGCGCATTGACTCTATTTTTTTTTTTAAAGCAGTGGCAGGAAGATCAGAGAGAAGTAAAGGGCCTCCCATGAAGCATGGGCAAGTGCTTGCATTGTGGGGTACAGCCTCAGAAGAAGGGGATTGGGACGTGTGAATAGGGGTTCTGGAGGCTAGGGTGAGGTGTGAGGGTGACTCTGGCCTTTGGGCCATTTTGTGCCTGCTGGTTGGGCTCCTGGTGGCCACATTCATGCTTTGGTCCTGACCCCAGGCAGGCTGGTGGCTGCCTGTGTGGCAGCCCTGGTGCCCATGTCAGTTGGGGAGCCTCCTTTGTGGTCACCACTCTTGGGCATCAGCTGGTTGCCTGGCTGTGTTAGTGACCCAGCCCAAAACAGCCCCCTCCTCTACCCTGGCTACATGCAGTACCCATCTCTGGGGGTCCTGCAGAGCAGACCTGGCTAATGCCACCCTCTCTTCCGACTGCCTTTCAGGAAGACCATGCTCAATGACCTCCTGCGGTTCGATGTGAAAGACTGCTCCTGGTGCAGGTGGGTGGCCCCGTGCTCCAGGGCTGTGCCTTTCCTCCTAGAACACAGTGGCACAGTTCTGGGTCCCAGTTGCTAGCAGAGTCTCTCTCATCATGGGAAGCTGGAAAGAAGTTTCCAGGAGGAGACAACCATGGCCCCAGGGATGCCACACCCAGAGCCACCCTGTCAGGGCTGAGGAGATGAAATAGTTGCCCAGCACCTGCGGCTGCCAAGCTGGGCACACAGGGCGGCTCTCTTCCGGGCGCCCACCTCTACCCCGAAGCTGCTGCTAGTGTGGGTACAGAAGTTGCTATGTCATTTCTCTCATATGTGATTTTGTAAGATAGCTAGTAGTTAAAAATTAATTTTAAAAATCATTCCGAAGGCTTCGCAATTATTTGTCAAAAATTGCTTAACTATAAAACTCAGAAAAAGAGCAGCCCCAGGTCAGCAGTGTAAATGGATTTTGAATTCAGTACATAAAATGTAAAGGCAGGGCACAGGGGCCCATGCCTGTAATCCCAATGCTTTGAGAAGCTGAGGAGGGAAGCTCCCTTGAGGCTAGGAGTTCAAGACCAGCTGGGCAACAAAGTGAGACCCCGTCTAGAAAGATAGACATATGATAGATAGATAGAAAGACAGAAAGAGAGATGATAGATAGACAGAGAGATAGATAATAGGTAGATAGCTAGATGATAGGTAGATTAGATAGATGACGTAAATAGTGGATAGTTGATAGATGACAGATCAACAGACAGATGATAGATGATAGGTAGACAGATGATAGATTAGATTAGATAGATAGATAGATAGATAGATAGATAGATAGATAGATAGATGGATGATGGGTAGATGACAGACGATAGATGACAGGGAGATAGATGATGGATAGATAGATTATATAGATAGATTAGATGATAGATGATAGGTAGGTAGGTAGATGATGGTTAGATAGATAGGTATTAAATGAAATTGATGGACCCCATGCTGTAAGACGCTGCACTGCTGCTGAGAGCAGGAGTATGGATGGTCCTGAAGTAGCATGAGGACCTGGTCACATTCTGTGAGTTGAATAAGCAATTTACAAAATATCTACCACTTGATTCCATTTTAAAAAATTCCATGGAAGCCTAAGTATGCATAGGAGAGGGGTGCAGGGAAGACCTCAAGGTGTTGCCAGAGGTTTTCTGGTCATGGGAATTTGCATGAGCTTTAGTGCCTATTTCGTTTTTTCCTTATTGGTGAGGTGTTTTTTTTTTTTAAGTTTCTATGATGAGACAGGTGTCACCTTCAAAATACAAAAATGAAACGTAGCCGGGCGCGGTGGCTCACGCCTGTAATCCCAGCACTTTGGGAGGCCGAGGCGGGCGGATCACCTGAGGTCAGAAGTTCAAGACCAGCCTGGCCAACATGGTGAAATTCCGTTTCTACAAAAATACAAAAAACTAGCTGGGCATGATGGCGGGTGCCTGTAATCCCAGCTATTCAGGATGCTGAGGCGGGACAATTGCTTGAACCCAGGAGGCGGAGGTTGAGCCGAGATGGCGCCACTGTACTCCAGCCTGGGTGACAGAGTGAGACTGTCTCAAAAAAAAAAAAAACAAGAAAGGCAACACAGGGATGCAGGGCCACCCTGTGAGGGTGTGGACCTCATGGGTGACGGCCGCTGACTCTCACCACCTCTGTGCAACCCCAGGGCCTTTACCACTGGGACCCCGCCGGCCCCCCGTTACCACCACTCGGCTGTCGTCTATGGGAGCAGCATGTTTGTCTTTGGTAAGCAGCCTCTTGCCTCCCAGGGGCTGTGTCGCCCCCGAGGCCCACAGACACCCTGCCCTTCTGCAGGCCGGGGCCTTTGTGCTCGTGCTGTATACAGCAGGGGCTCTCTGTTCACCCTCGGCTTTGTCTGCCAGTCCTCTGAATTCTGCGCTGGATCTGGGACCCCTTGCCCTAACAGCCCTGAACTCACAGGGTTGGGTGTCTTTCGGTGTTGCTGGGCTGTGGCTGGGAACAGTGTCCCGCTCATCTCTGCGTCCCCAGAGCCCAGCACGGAAGCAGGCGGGCAGTAGGTCCTTCTAGGGCTTGTGGAGGGAGTCCTGGCTTATGCATGTTCAGTGGGGCCAGATTCTGGTCCACCTTCCAGGGTTTTAAATCTTCAAGACTGCCTTTGGGTTTGACAGGTTCTCACTCTCTTTACTCAGGGGGTTACACTGGGGACATTTATTCCAATTCTAACTTGAAGAATAAAAATGACCTCTTTGAATACAAGTTTGCAACTGGCCAGTGGACGGAGTGGAAAATTGAAGGACGGTGAGAAACTCTGCAGAAACATTTGGGACAGGCGGGGTTCTGGGTGGCATTGGATCTGGGATCTGTGCCCTGTTGCCTCCCAGATGAGGACCCTGAGGGCACACAGTAGCGGGGAGCTTAGGGTTGGTGGAATATCCCCCAGTGCAGCTGTGCATGGTCTGCTACCAGCTTTTAGATTCCCTCCTTTCAGAAGAGACCCAAATGGGCCGGGCGTGGTGGCGCACGCCTGTAGTCCTAGCACTTTGAGAAGCTGAAGCGGGAAGATCACTTGAGCCCAGGAGTTCAAGGCTGCAGTGAACCATGCATGCCTCACTGCACTCCAGCCTGGAAGATGGAGCAAGACCTTGTCACAAACAAATTTTTTAGGCTGGGCGCGGTGGCTCACGCCTGTAATCCCAGCACTTTGGGAGGCCGAGATGGGCGGATCACGAGGTCAGGAGATCGAGACCATCCTGGCTAGCACGGTGAAACCCCATCTCTACTAAAAAATACAAAAAACTAGCCGGGCGAGGTGGCGGGCGCCTGTAGTCCCAGCTACTCGGGAGGCTGAGGCAGGAGAATGGCATAAACCTGGGAGGCGGAGCTTGCAGTGAGCTGAGATCCAGCCACTGCACTCCAGCCTGGGCGACAGAGCGAGACTCCGTCTCAAAAAAAAAAAAAAAAAAAAAAAATTTTTTTAAAAGACCCAATGGGCTGGGCGCGGTGGCTCAAGCCTGTAATCCCAGCACTTTGGGAGGCCGAGACGGGTGGATCACGAGGTCAGGAGATCGAGACCATCCTGGCTAACACGGTGAAACCCCGTCTCTACTAAAAAATACAAAAAACTAGCCGGGTGAGGTGGCGGGCGCCTGTAGTCCCAGCTACTCGGGAGGCTGAGGCAGGAGAATGGCGTAAACCCGGGAGGCGGAGCTTGCAGTGAGCTGAGATCCGGCCACTGCACTCCAGCCTGGGCGGCAGAGCGAGACTCCGTCTCAAAAAAAAAAAAAAGACCCAATGTACTGCTGATGGCGCTTCTGGGGTCCTGCTTTTTGAGTACCCCCTTTGATATTTTGGTGGCACCTGGGAGAAGGTTCTGTGCCTCTGTGGCTGTCTGAATTCCTCTTCAAGCCTCCAGTCGGCCTCTGAGGCTGTTGCTTATTCCTAGTGCCTTGTGGAGGCCCTGAAGCCCCAGCGTCGGGCGGATGTGGCCATGCAGCCTGGCTGTGGCCCCTGCACTGACCGTATGGGACTGCGAGGCTCAGGTCTGTGCTGGGCGGCCTCACTCCCTCCCCTCTTCCCTCACACTTCAGGTTGCCAGTGGCTAGGTCGGCCCACGGGGCCACGGTGTACAGTGACAAGCTGTGGATCTTTGCTGGCTATGACGGCAATGCCAGGTGGGTGGTGGTCCGGCCTTTGCACCCCACCTCCGACTGCACTGAGACCGGAGGAGGCCATCCTGGCATTTGAGGGCTTAGGCTGGGAGAGCTCTGCCTAGTAGATTTTGAGTGTCACTGTCCAGGGGTTTCTTGGGAGGGGGACAGGGAAAGAGGAGGATGGGCAGATGGAGGTGAGGACCACTGGGTGGAGCCCCATGGCTACCTCAGTTGCTCGGGTGAGGATCCTCAGCCAGGAGTCGCCGTGCAGGGCTGAGTCGGTGGGCGGATGGGCGGTGCCCAGGCTCAGGCCCAGCCCTGGTTCTTGCCCAGGCCAAAGGCCTTTTCCTCCTTATTTTAGAAAGTTGGCTTTGCTCTCTTTTTGTGATTACAAAAGTAGCATGTGCTGGTTTCCCAAAACTTCAGCATCATAGAAACTCCTAACAATGCAGTGATGATGGTGGTGTCTGTGATATCTGTGTCCTCTCCCCACCCAGGAGGGACACAGCTGGCCTGCCACACTGCCCCAATGTCATGCATGAGAGTACTTGTTCTGTCTGGGCCGGGCAGGGGACCCAGCATGGCAGGGATTTGAGGCAGTGCCTGCCACCCCACACAGAAGTTCCCGCCTCCTGGCCGCACAAGTCCCCTACCCTGTGTGGGGGTGGGGGTCCTCCCTTCAGCCATCCCTTCCAGCCAGGACTGGCCCACCCTGACAGCCAGACCCAAGGGGTCCTCACTGGTCTGTCCTAATACAGGTTGAATGACATGTGGACAATTGGCCTCCAGGACCGAGAGCTCACCTGCTGGGAGGAGGTGAGGGGCACCGGGAGCCAGGGTGCAGGTGGAGGAGGTGAGGGGCGCAGGGAGCCAGGGTGCAGGTGGAGGAGGTGAGGGGCGCAGGGAGCCAGGGTGCAGGTGGAGGAGGTGAGGGGCGCAGGGAGCCAGGGTGCAGGTGGAGGAGGTGAGGGCCGCAGGGAGCCAGGGTGCAGGTGGAGGAGGTGAGGGGCGCAGGGAGCCAGGGTGCAGGTGGAGGAGGTGAGGGGCGCAGGGAGCCAGGGTGCAGGTGGAGGAGGTGAGGGCCGCAGGGAGCCAGGGTGCAGGTGGAGGAGGTGAGGGGCGCAGGGAGCCAGGGTGCAGGTGGAGGAGGTGAGGGGCGCAGGGAGCCAGGGTGCAGGTGGAGGAGGTGAGGGGCGCAGGGAGCCAGGGTGCAGGTGGAGGAGGTGAGGGGCGCAGGGAGCCAGGGTGCAGGTGGAGGAGGTGAGGGCCGCAGGGAGCCAGGGTGCAGGTGGAGGAGGTGAGGGGCGCAGGGAGCCAGGGTGCAGGTGGAGGAGGTGAGGGGCGCAGGGAGCCAGGGTGCAGGTGGAGGGAGGTGGGAGGCAGGCAGAGCCAGGCTGGGGGTCGAGGCTGCTTTCTTCCCCTTGCAAAGCCCAGCCTTGACCTGAGCCTCGCTCTCCTCCCTGGTGACCCGCAGGCCTTCATGACCAGTTCCTCACTGTGGCTGCGCAGTGATTCGAGCCTTGGTGTTTTAGATGGGCAGAGCGCCACGTGTGTGAGGGATGTGGTTTTGCTTTAATCCACCCTTTATTTCAATGCAGTGAGGGCAGTCTGCTATCTAGTGTTCTGCTCCCTGAAACTCCCCCTGGGATTGCTTTCCCCTTTAGAAACATGGAATTTATTTATTTATTCATTAAAAAAAAATTTTTTTTTTCTCAGTCTTCTGGGCATGAAAAACATATGGGTTTAGCCGCTGCTGATTTAACCCTGACGATTTTAGCCCTAGCTGTTCACAACTGGGCCCCCTGAAGTGGAGGAGACAGGGCTATGTGCTGCTCGAAGACAAATGAATCTGTGAACCCTCATCTGGGGAAGTTTCAAGAATAAAAGCAGTCCCATCTCAGCAGTCTTGAGCGTGGTGAAATGTGAGTGGGCCCTGGGAGGCCAGGGCTGAGCTGTTCTCTCCCCCATGCAGGTGGCCCAGAGTGGTGAGATCCCCCCGTCTTGCTGCAACTTTCCCGTGGCCGTGTGCCGGGACAAGATGTTTGTGTTCTCCGGGCAAAGCGGAGCCAAGATAACCAACAACCTCTTCCAGTTTGAATTCAAGGACAAGACGTGAGTACTCTGGCCAGTGGGGTGGAGGGAAGATAGTCAGTGCCCCCGAATCCTTGAATGTGAAGGACGCCCCCTGCACCTGGTGGCCATAGTAACCATCCTTCTGAGCTCTGCAAACAGCAGGAGGTTCCAGCCTGGAGCAGGGATGTGCAGGTCCCCAGGATATGGCTACAGTTTAGCAAGATAGGGCCTGGCAAAGAGGCCCCTGACTAGGCCTCCCTCTGACTATGAAGGACATCCCCTTCCCCGTGAATGGCTTGGTCAGTGCCACCAGTAACAAACGTGCCCTGCATAGATCTCAAATGATGGCAGAAGACCAGAGGGGCCTGCAGGTCCCCAGAGGTCTGGCCCATGCTGCCCCTGGCTGCTGGCCAGCCCTTGACCCTGCAATGAGGCTGCAGGAGAGGGCACAAGGAGTGTGAGCTGCAGGTACAGAGGGTTTGGGAAGGGACTTGGGAGCTTCCCTGGAGGCCACGGATGCGTGGGAGGATGGGCAGGGTGCCCCAGGACGAGGGAACCTGTCGAGGGCCGGGGGCTTAGCAAGGAGCCAGATGGCATAGCCCTGCCAGGCCAGGATCTGTTCTGAAGTCTTCAACTAACTTAGCAAAAGAGGGGACTTGCTGGGAGGTACTGGGAAGCCTGGGAGGTGGAAGGTGCTGGAGCAGCATCAGGATGTAGGGTGCAGGCAGCTCCCAGGATGGGGACTCAGCTGTGGGGATGGTCTGACTGGGCAGCATGAAGATGTGCAATGGTCTCTGCACAACTTCACTCCCCAGAGAGCAGGACTGCCTGGCGGGTCAGATGCCACCCTCCTGCCCATCACTGCTGCCTGCTCCATGGGGAGACAGGGGAGCTCCGGCAGGACCCCACGGTGGGCCACATGGAACCAGGCAGGGCTGGTGCCAGTGCTGGATGGGGCGAGGGGTGCTCAGCGCAGGTGTCTAGGCCTCCCTCTGGACCCTGGGCTAGTCACCGTAGGGGCTGCAGGGGGACCTCCCAGTGAGGGCCTGCTGTGGGGAGGCCCCGAGGGTGAGCAGGAGCCCCTGTCCCAGCATTGGTTCACTGTCGTGTACCCTCAGGTGGACACGCATCCCAACTGAACACCTGCTCCGGGGTTCCCCACCACCCCCGCAGCGGCGCTACGGGCATACCATGGTGGCCTTTGACCGCCACCTCTATGTGTTTGGGGGTGCGGCCGATAACACGCTGCCCAATGAGCTGCACTGCTATGACGTGGACTTCCAGACCTGGGAGGTCGTCCAGCCCAGCTCCGACAGCGAGGTGAGGGCTGCCGGCTGGACACCAGTGGCTCCTACCCTGCTCCCACCTTCTCCCCAGCTCCTCACAGCTTTGGGGCCACTTGGGGTTCCAGACAGCTACCAGGAGCAAGGCCAGGACACCTGGGCCTCAGCCCTGGACACCTGCCCCAGCCTCCAGCCCCAGCTTCACCCCACAGCCTGCAGGTGGTTAACGCTTCACACCCCGTCATGGCTGCATGGGGCTGCCGTGCTGCAGACCTTTCCTGGGAAGCCCACAGGCATGCGGCTCTTCCTTCTTTCCGAACCCGCTCTCAAGGCCAGGATGGTGGGGGTCTCTGGGCACCTACCTGGCCCTTGCCAACTGATCTCATGCCCACGTGTCTCTCCTCCTCAGGTCGGTGGGGCTGAAGTGCCCGAGCGAGCCTGTGCTTCCGAGGAGGTGCCCACCCTGCCCTTTGAGGAGCGAGGCGGCTTCAAGAAGTCCCGAGATGTGTTCGGCCTGGACTTTGGCACCACCTCAGCCAAGCAGCCCGCCCAGCCCGCCTCGGAGGTACAGGCTGGGACCCTCATTAAGACTCCATCACCTCCTGAAGCAGGTCCTGTGATCAACCGCTCTCACACATGGGGAGACTGAGGCCCAGAGAAATACTCGCTTGGGGTCACACTCCAAAGGAGGTGCAGGGCCAGGAGCCCTCACCCTGCTGGCCAGGCTGCAGCTTTCTGGGATGGGTGCCACACACTGGCCCGAGTGCCCCACCCACTCTGAGGGTCCCCATGGCCCGTCATGCCTCACTCGACTACATGGGTATTCAGGTCCCGCCTGTGTCTGTGGTTGCACCCAGGGGCCCTCCTCCCTTGGGGACCCTGCCCCCTGGCCCTTCATGGCCATGAGGTGCCGCGTCCTTGCCCTTACCTGGCTGCACCAGCCCCACTGTGGAGGCTCTGCCCCCCATTCCACCCTGCCTTCTTGTCCCCCAGCTGCCCAGCGGGAGGCTCTTCCACGCGGCTGCTGTCATCTCGGACGCCATGTACATCTTCGGGGGCACGGTGGACAACAACATCCGCAGCGGGGAGATGTACAGGTTCCAGGTGTGGGGCCTGTGGGCCTGTAGGAACGGCTGGGTGGACGGATCCCCTGTGATGGGAAACTGAGGCCAAGTCGGGGGCGCGGGGCATATCCAGGCCATTGCCAGGGCCACACCTGGCGGGATGGAATCCTTGGGAGGAGCCCTGTGGGCTGAGGGTGGGCTGAGGTGGCACTAAAGTGGGCAGCCTCCGTGCAGTGGGGCAGGCGGATGGCACTGGGGCTCACAGCAGAGTCAGTGGAGGGAACCCGGCCAAGCTAGGCTCAGCACCAGAGCCTCACAGGCATCACAGCCTGGCCCAGGGCAGCCAGGGCTGACAGTGGCTTGTGCTGACAGCCCCTTCCCAGGCCTGGAGGAACAGGTGGTCAGGGCAGGGACTCACAGCCACAGTGAGGTCAGGGCCGGCTTCCTAGAGGAGATTGGGGTGGTGCTGGTGGGGGCCAGTGTGAGGACGCAGGTCCAGGCAGAGTGGAGACGGCAGAGCTCTGCTGAGGCCTGGGCCCCAGCTGAAGGCAAGAGGCAGGGGAGCCCTTTCCTGCTGTGGAACTGGCCGTGGACAGTTGCAGGTGCCGAGGCTGGAGCCAGGCTGTATTTTCAGGGTGGGGTGGCGGCGGCTTTCTCTCCTCAGCCAGGCCCACCTGCCTTCTGGGCCCTGAGGGTCAGCATGGGCCAGGTGGGGACCTCAGGGTCAGCCTGCGCAGCCACACTGGGGCCACTCTGCCATCCTCAACATCTAGCGTCACTGGGCCCCTCTTGCAGTTCTCCTGTTATCCTAAATGCACGCTGCACGAGGACTACGGGCGGCTGTGGGAGAGCCGCCAGTTCTGCGACGTGGAGTTCGTGCTGGGTGAGGTGAGTGCCTGTCCTTGCACCCTGCTCTGCCTGCTGTGCCCGGGTAGTGGGAACTTCGCCCCTCAGAAAAACAGCTGCTGGCGTGGTGGTGCTGACCCTGGCCGGCTGGGTCTCTGTTCACTGGGGCGAGGGTCCCATGCCCTCTGCCAGTGCATTATTCTTTGTGCAGAAGGAGGAGTGCGTGCAGGGCCATGTAGCCATTGTCACAGCGCGGAGCCGCTGGCTTCGCAGGAAGATCACGCAGGCACGGGAGCGGCTGGCCCAGGTGAGGTGCCTAACCGCCCCGCCCGGACCTGGCAGCCATGCCTGTTGTCCACTGGGGTGCCCGTGAGCTCCCTTCTCCCCACAGAAGCTGGAGCAGGAGGCCGCCTCAGTTCCCAGGGAGGCCCCCGGCGTGGCTGCTGGTGGGACCCGGCCGCCCCTGCTGCACGTGGCCATCCGGGAGGCCGAGGCCCGGCCCTTCGAGGTGCTCATGCAGTTCCTTTACACCGACAAGATCAAATACCCACGGAAAGGTCCGCCTGGGTGGGGGTGGAGCAGGATTGGTGTGGGCTGGGGTGCGGGCCGCAGAGCCAAAAGGTGGGTGCTGCCAGCCCTGCCTTACTGATGGGCCCCCTGAGGCTCAGAGGCTGCAGGTCACCCTCATTACCCATGATCACTGCCACTGGATACCATCTGAGTCCCCCGAGGCCTTGCTCCTACCTAGTGGCCCCAACCCACACTCTTCCATGCGGAGAGCCCTGTGCCCTGTGCCCCGCCCTCCCCTCTCCGGCGCCCTGAGACTCGGGGGCTCTGGGTCGCAGGCCACGTGGAGGATGTGCTGCTCATCATGGATGTGTACAAATTGGCACTGAGCTTCCAGTTGTGCCGCCTGGAGCAGCTGTGCCGCCAGTACATCGAGGCCTCCGTGGACCTGCAGAACGTGCTGGTCGTGTGCGAGAGTGCCGCCCGGCTGCAGCTGAGCCAACTCAAGGTGTGGGGTGGGGTCAGCACGATTGGGGTCAGATGGGGTGTGCTCAGGCTTTGGCCCCCTCCCTGCCCACCACTGTGAGCCCCTCGCCCAGCCTGGGACCCTGGCTTGACCCTGCCTGCCTGCCCGCCTGTGCCTGTCTGCCCCAGGAGCACTGCCTGAACTTCGTGGTGAAGGAGTCCCACTTCAACCAGGTGATCATGATGAAGGAGTTCGAGCGCCTCTCCTCGCCGCTGATCGTGGAGATTGTGCGGCGGAAGCAGCAGCCACCCCCTCGCACTCCCTCGGACCAGCCAGTGGACATTGGTAGGGAGCCCCGTTCCCCTTCCCTCGGGGCTGGGAGGGATGGTGTTCATCTGTGGCAGGAGACTTGGGAGCCATGGAGAGCACCTGCCAGGCCCTCGGGGTGGGGGTGGGTGCCATGGGACCCCAGAGTGCTCTCCTGGGTACAGGGCAGAAACAGATGGAGGCAGAAGCCCCCAACCCATGGGGCTTGCCACAGTGGGCTGTGTCCTGGTGAGCTGAGATTTCCTGAGCCAATTTCTGGGGGTGGACATGGGTACCTCTTTTGGGCTGGGATGTCAGGTCTGATGGCCCAGGGTCACAGTGATCAGTCACTGGACTTCTCTTTGCTTGTAATGTCACAGGCCCCTTCATTCCCCCAGCTCTCCTTGGGGGTCGTGCTGACCCCAGTTGCTGGCTCTTGGTGACATCTGCCGGCACCAGAGGCCATGCAGTGGGCCTGGAGGGGCTTGATCATGAGGGCAGCGAAGGGGGCACAGCAGGCTGGGTGGAAGATGAGACGCTGGGTGCTGGGCTGTGTGTTCGGCATAGTGCTCGAGTTGGCCAGGGCGCTGAGGGAGGACAGAATGTGGCTGATGGTGCCTCAGGGCCAGAGTGAAGCCTTCTGCCTGGGTGAAGTTTTGTTCAGAGCGGCAACGTGGGCAGATGTGCAGGAAGATAGTGCCATGGCGCCCCAAGGCCAGAATCCCAGGCTGTACCTGCTCAGGGTCCCTCCCACCCCCAGGCACATCTCTGATCCAGGACATGAAGGCATACCTGGAGGGGGCGGGCGCAGAGTTCTGTGACATCACGCTGTTGCTGGATGGGCACCCACGGCCAGCCCACAAGGCTATCCTGGCCGCCCGCTCCAGGTGGGTGGGGGCTGGACGGGAGGGAAGGGTGGGCCTGGATGGTGTCTTCGTTCTGCTGACAGCCGGGTGCCTGCCGCTCATTGTCTACAGCTACTTTGAAGCCATGTTCCGGTCCTTCATGCCCGAGGACGGGCAGGTGAACATCTCCATCGGGGAGATGGTGCCCAGCAGGCAGGCCTTTGAGTCCATGCTGCGCTACATCTACTACGGCGAGGTCAACATGCCGCCCGAAGACTCGCTGCATCCTCACTCCCCAAGGAACTCCCAGGTCCCCACCAAGGGGTCCTGGCACCCACCTCGGGTGGCTTTGAGGCCCGCTTTCCTGCCCCAGCTAGGCGATCTGGGCCCAGCGCCTCCCTCCAGAGGATTTGCTGGTGCCTGGAGCTGGGCCAGGTGCTCTCCAAAGCAGTTGGCAGCTGGCAGGGAGGGGTTTGCAGCCAGGAGGAACCAGTGGGTTCCTGACCCTCACAACTGCCCAGAGGATGGGGTGGGTCATTGTTTTGTGTGACAGTTGAGCACAGACATGGAACTACTCCTCTTATGTCACTTCAGTAGGGGTCCAAACATGGAGGGTCACGATGCCTGTTAGGCTTGCAAGGCCATGGAATTGCGCTGCAGATGTGCAGACAGTATTTTTCTGGGGAGGGGATTCATGGTATTTGGATCCTCAGTGGGGCCTTTGACCCACTGAGTAGTTCAGAATCCATTTAGAGAGCATGCTGGCGTGTGGGCTGGATTGGAGTCTGGCCCCTGGTGGGCTTGGGGCTCCACCTGCGCCCCTCCCTGTCCTTCCCTGGGAGGGTGTGGGCGGACCAGCTTCCTTTGGTCAGCTCCTTAACCAGGCCCCAGCTACTTGTTTGCGGCCCCCTACTACTACGGCTTCTACAACAACCGGCTGCAGGCGTACTGCAAGCAGAACCTGGAGATGAATGTGACGGTGCAGAACGTACTGCAGGTAGCCCCCCAGCCCTGTGCCCACGGCTGCAGCTCCCACTGAGTGGGTGAAAGGCGCAGCGCCTCAAGGTCCCTGCCATTACAGATCCTGGAGGCAGCCGACAAAACGCAGGCGCTGGACATGAAGCGGCACTGCCTGCACATCATCGTGCACCAGTTCACCAAGGTCAGGGCTCTGGCCTCCCCTTCAGGACTTGCTTCCCCTCAGCAGTGGGCACGCCCAGGCAGGGAGGGGTGCCCAGGCTCTGTGGTCCCCTGCAGTGGTGGGTCCTGGGGGTGAGCGAGCAGAGCAGCCCACCACTGGCTGCACCTTGCTTCATCCTTGGGACTAGCCTGAGCCCCGAGCAGCGTGGGCCCCAGAGGGCTCCACTGCCCACCATGGCCCTGATGTGGATCTGGTCCCATCTCCTTCCGGCCTGCTTGCCTTGCAGGTCTCCAAGCTGCCCACGCTGCGGTCGCTGAGCCAACAGCTGCTGCTGGACATCATAGACTCCCTGGCCTCCCACATCTCAGACAAGCAGTGTGCAGAGCTGGGCGCCGACATCTGAGGCCCTGTGGCGCCTGCCCATTGTGAAGAATTGCCGTGCCTGCCTGCCCTGCCCACTGAGAAGACTACTGGCTATGCGTCTGCCTATGGCAGAGTGGGTGCACCTGCCAGGCCGGGGGTCGGGGTGCCCAGAGCCTCCAAAGAGAGCTGAGGGGATGTGGGGCCCCAATCTCCTCAATTCACTGAAGACACAGGTCCCACAGAGAGCAGATGATAGCAGATGATGAAGCAGACCCCCTCCCCTGTCATCACCCTCTCCTGATGTGATGTGGATGTGAGGCCACGGCTCAGTAATGGGCTCACCACCCGGAAGTGGGGAGAGACCTTGGGCCTCCCACCCAGTGGTGCTTGGCCTGGCTCCTATGGCCTGGGTGTGTTGTAGACCCAGGCACTGGGGCCTGTCACCAAGGCTCCTCCAACATGCGGGAGGCTTAGCAGACTTGCGCTGCACCATGGAATCTGCCTGGGCTGCTCCTGTCCCGCCCACCCTCACTGAGATCCATGTAAGGGGCTCCTTTTCCCACCTGGAACTTGTGAGTGTGGACCCATGATGTGTGGGTCTCACCTGACTTGAGGTGAATTTTGGAGTAAGGGCCCTGAGGTCAGCTCCCAGGTCAGTCGTGCTGGGCCAGGCCTGGTTTTCACAGGGGCTGAAGGATCCCAGTCCACCTGTGTGCATGTCAGGGCTCAGCCGGGACGAAGCCAGCCAAGTCCTGCATGTCCCTTGCTGAGTATTCTGTCACAGACAAGCCTCCATTAAAGCCACAGCAGTGCTACCTACCACACACACCTTGCTGGCCCAGCCAACACTGCTGGCCTCAGCCCCTCGGCCCTCCTGCAGCCGAGGACTGGCTCTGGAGCCCATGGCTTAGCAGATCCCCAGATGTAGGTCAGTTGGTCTTACCTGTCTCTATCCATGCTGTCAACTGCCCCCACCTGGGGTCACCCAGTCACACTAGGGAGAAGGGCTATGAAGGCATCCAGGCTGGCCCCTCCCAGGGGAATCCTGGAGGCCTGGGGTGGGCTCCTGCCCCTTCTGCCCTGCCTTGCCCCTGCACTGTGGTCTTGGCTCCTGTAGAAGGCAGGCTGCCCTCTCGCCCTAGTGAGGGCCCCATGTGAATCCACTCTGATGCTGGGGAACCAGTGCTCCCTTATTGGGAAGAGGATTCCAGGACCCCTTTTTTGTCATGGCTGCCATGAAGCCACAACTCACCTTAGGGAAGTGACCTGCTCTCCTCTGGCTGTATGCAGGTGGAAGGGGG
This sequence comes from Macaca thibetana thibetana, assembly GCF_024542745.1. Classification (NCBI taxonomy): domain Eukaryota; kingdom Metazoa; phylum Chordata; class Mammalia; order Primates; family Cercopithecidae; genus Macaca; species Macaca thibetana. The sequence continues at coordinate 31,023,987 of NC_065587.1, forward strand.
CCTTGAGTGGCAAGTTGCTTAGCTAACAGGAACAGATCCATAGGCAGCCTGCAGGCTAGGAAGTGGCCTGGTTCAAGATGAGCTGGGAACAAGAGAGGAGCGAGCAGGAGCTAGGGCAGAGGCTGAGCCAGGAGGCCCATGCAGTGATGACACAGCAGGCCCAGGACCATGGCTAGGAGGTAAATGTCAGCACCTGGAAGTGGAGTGCAGGCTGGGGCAGCCAGCCATGTGGGCCAGGTGCATTCACTCAGAGTGGGGCCACAGAGCCACCTACCCAGTTTCCACATGTGGCTCCTGCCACACCCACAGGGCAGCCTCCTCCAAATCCCTCTCCTGGACAGGTCAGCCCAGAAGCCTCCTTGAACTAGTCTGCAAACCCTGCTCTATGCTGACCCTTGTCGCTAAACCCTCAACTGTCTCTTCTTGACTTATATGAATAAATGAAATTATATGCCAAAGGCCCTAAAAAGCAAATTTTACAAAATTGTGTGGCAGTTTCTGGGAGTAAAATGAATTCCGTTGTGCTCCTTGGCAGGGAGAGGCCATGCTTGCAGTGAGTCACCCCACACACAGAGCTGTTGGAGAATTACAGCTGCAGCAAGGCCTTCCAGGTTCTGGGAGTTGAAGGAAAAGGATGCCGAGGCCAGGACCTGAGGGCTTGTCTCCCAAGTTCTAGCCACCTCTTCCTAGATTTCCAGGGGCTAGCTTGTTGGGGCTTCACTACCTGCTGACATGCCCCAGGAGGCTGATGACTGTCATCGTCGTCCCTGTTTTTCGAATAGAGATGGTAGTGAAGGGGGACGGGGAGAGGGTTGCCCTGCTTACCCACCAGGCTGATGGGGCCTGTGGACAGAAGCCTGTCATGCCCCTGCTTGAGAAGCGAATCTTGACTGGGTTTCAGAAGTGTTCTCAAAGGGGCTGGCTGGTTTAGGTCAGGGCTGTTTCAGATCCTATGGAAAGAGCACCTGGAGCTTCAGAGAACCCTGTGGGGCATGGAGCTGCACTAGCAGGGCTGTCTGCCACCAGTAGCTCTGAGGTGTGACAGCCAGGCTCTCTGTTCTCCTTGGCAAAGAGCTTGGACTGAGCCCTCTGGAAGCTGCAGCCACTGTCTGGGACAGCAAGCTTAGTACTCAGAGGGGCTCCAGCCCCCAGCTGAGCCATACAGCAGGCCCTCTGTCTAGAATCCGCTTTATTATGGCACCTGGTGGGATCTGAGGGAGGAAGAGGCAGCAGCCTTGCTGGGCAGCCCCTCAGTCAGTCCAGCGGCACCTCCCTTAGGCCATGCTGCTGCTCAGCTGCATGGCAAAGTCCTGCACATGCTCCTTCAGAGTCTGGCGGGCATCCGCCTGTGCCCTCTTCTCCCGTGCCCGCTCCTGCTGCAGCTTGGTTAGTCTCAGCCGCAGCCGCTGCTCCCGCCGCTTGCAGGCTTGCAGCTGGCGCTGGGCCTTGTCAAGGGCATCAAGGGCTGCCTCAGCTCGTCGCTTCCAGAGTAAGGCGCTGCCCACCTGGTAGCTGTGTTCATTCTGGATGTAGGCTCCAGCGGGTGGGGGCAGGCGCAGCATATAGGCTGAGGGGGAGACTGGCCGTGGCTCGAGAGGGGAGGGCTGCCGCTCTGGCGAAGGCTGGGCACTGCAGCCTGCTTCATCTGCCTGGGCACCCAGGGGGCCCAGTAGGTCTGAAAAGGGGCTGCTAAGGCCAGGCTCCAGCCTCCCTGCTGGGGAGGCCGGCAAAGTGGCAGGTGCTGAGGCCTCTTCCACAGGAAAGCAGGTGACATCAGCAGGTGGAGGTGGAGAAAATGGAGTTGTGGGCCCTCGGCCTTCGGAGCAGCTAGTAAGGGGGAAAAGAGATACTGATGGGCTAGGCTGAGGGCTTGCCAGACCACACTCCACCAGTCCACCTGATCCCCTTAACGCCCAAACCCGATCCACAGATTCTGTGCAGCAAGAACCCTGTCCAGTTAAGACTGCTGGCAGACCCCCTAGGGCCCAGTCTCTCAGCCTAGGGGTAGGAGTGGGGCATCCCCCACCCATACCACATACCGCTTCCTGCATCGTCTGAGCCGGCTGACTTCAGGGGGGCCAGGTGGATAACTGTGTCCTTTGGTTTTGGTTGTCCTGCGCAACTTGGAGAAAGACTCAAATATGGTGGGGACTGCCCCCTCCTTTAGCCTGTGATATCCGCTGTGGGGAAAAGCAACCCAGATGAGCTGGAGAGCAAGTGCTGCCTCCCCAGGCCAATCTGCCCCCAGCACCAGCGCAGTGGGAGGCTGGAAGGCACCGCGCAAACAATAGGTCTGGGGAATGCCAAGTCAGAGCTACACCAATCGCTTCCCTGCAGGACCCCTCAAAGTCGAGGTGCGTGGAAAACCTGCACAAGCAGAGCTGGGCTGACCAGCCAAAAAGAATTCTTTGATTTGTGGACTTGCTGGCAAGACTGGGGCTCTGAAAAATCCTCTCTGGAAAGGCTCATGTTTTTCCCCGTGTCACGGCACAGTGATCCTGGGGGTGGGTCTCACTGTACAGAGCTGGGAAGAGGAAACAGCCCCCTCGGACGCAGGCTGCTCAAGGGACTTCAGGACCTGCAGCTGTCCCAATCCGCCCGAGGCCCCACGTCCTACCCCAATCCTCACCTGATTCCCACCAGCTCAAAGCAGTTCTCCTCAAAGTGTTTGGAGCAGAAGTAGATGTACTCGGATGCCGGGTCCCACAGGCCCTGGCCGCTGGGGTCCAGCCGCTGGCAGTTGGCCAGCCACAAGCCTCGCCTCGGGTTGTCCTTCTTGGGAAGTCTGTGGAGCCACAAACCCGTGAGCACCAGGCTGTCCATAGCCCTGGGCTCATGCTGCCCAAGCTCCCCAGGGGGAAAACGCAGACCCAACACGCGCCGCCACGAGACCTCCCTGCGACCCCGCCAGGTAAGCACCACCGCCCCGGCACAGACGAGGCAATGGGAGTCTCGAGAAGAAAAGCAGTTTCCTCAGCGTCGTCTGGCAGGTAACAGAGTGGGGCACGTCCAAGCCGGCTAGACTTCCCGTCCTCCCCGTCCCGACTGCATTTGGTCCGGCGGGGACCGTCCCGCTCCGCCTCCCACCCAAAGCTTCAAGCCTCCTCAGGATCCGAGAAAGGCGCGAAGCCTCTACGCAGTTGCGGCCCGAAGCGAGCACGACTAGCGCATGCGCACGAGAACCCGCGCACGCGCGCTGACCTGTGGAAGGAGATGCCGCGGTTGCGCGTCTCGCGCGTGTCCCGTGTGCAGCAGCCGGCAGCGGAGCAGTGACGCGGCATCTGGGGAAGAGGCGGGAGTTAAGTCGCAAGCGGCTGTCCGGGCTTCCAGAGGAGCCTCGCGCCTCTAGCCGCCGCTCCTCCCCAAGGGGCTCTGGCCCGTCGGGGTGTCCCCCGGCCCGTTGTTGCCCCAACCCCGTCCCAGCCGGTTTCTTGACTTCTGTCAGCGGCACTCACGGTCTGGCCATTGCTGCGCCGCCGAAGTCTCGCGAGGGGTAGCGCGCGCCGGAAGTTGGTACCATAGAGACTGGAGAGCTGGAGGAGCTCCGCCGCGGGGCGGGGCGGGCCGAGGTCCTAGCGAGCTGGGTTCGGAAGCGGCGCGAGTGTGCGAGTCTCTGTTGCGCCCGCGTCGTCCTAGCTCCTTGGACTACCAGTGTTGTCGCCCACGTGGGCTTCTCTTTCGTCGGTTCAGGCCTCACTCTTCTCCGCAAACACTCCGGCACGATGAAGCGGCCCCAGTGTACGGGTCGGCCCGGGAGCGGAAAGCTGCAGTGTCCTGGGAGCCTCGAAAGCCGCGGGGGCGGCAGCTCGCTTCCGGAAGACCTCTGACTGACAAAAGAAAACGGGGCCTGGGACGCTTGCACAAAAGAACCCGACAAAAACCAGAGCCGGCACTCACTCTCGTACCGGGGAGGTGGACTTGAGGGAGGGCAGGGTATGCCCCTGAGTACACTGGGGACGTGTGCTGGGCCGGAGGTTCCATTGTAGCCAGCTTCGGCAGGGGCGTGACGGAGGGGGCGAAAGGCTGAGGATGCCGGTATGACAGGCAGCGTCGGGAACTGCTCCTGCGAAGCCGGTGGACACATGACCCGGCGGGCTGCTTGAGTCCTCATCTCCTCCCGTAAGACTCAGTGAAAATAGCCGCTCCATTCAAGGGCTTCAGAAGGTTTAAATGCAAAATAGGCCGGGCGCGGTGGCTCAACGCCTGTAATCTCAGCACTTTGGGAGGCCAAGGCGGGCGGATCACAAGATCAGGAAATGGAGACCATCCTGCCAACATGGTGAAACCTCGAATCTACTGAAAATACAAAAAAAAAAAAAAAAAAAAAAAAAAAAAAGCTGGGTGTGGTGGTGCGCGCCTGTAGTCCCAGCTAGTCCGGAGGCTGAGGCAGGAGAATCGCTTGAACCCGGGAGGCAGAGGCTGCAGCGAGCGGAGATCATGCCACTGCACTCCAGCCTGGGCGACAGAGTGAGACTCCGGCTCAAAAAAAAAAAAAAAAAGTAAAGCATTTTGTCCTAATTCCTTCAGTTAGTGTTTTGAAGCCAGCATCAGGAAAGTAATGCAATTACTAAACATACTGGCATGCTTAATTTCTTCAAGAAAACAAATTGGCCGGGCGCGGTGGCTCACGCCTGTAATCCCAGCACTTTGGGAGGCCGAGGCGGGTGGATCACGAGGTCAGGAGATCCAGACCATCCTGGCTAACACGGTGAAACCCCGTCTTACTAAAAATACAAAAATTAGCAGGGCGTGGTGGCGGGCACCACTCCGTTGAGACTTCGTTTCAAAAAAAATGAAACAAATCGATGTTTTTTCCCGTAGAAATGCACTTGGAAGAGAAAGGTTATCTGGAGGAGGAATCTCTCAAAGTACAACATAGGAGAAAGACAATATCGCAATACAGAAATTTTATTTATTTATTTATTGAGACGGAGTCTCGCTCTGTCACCCAGGCTGGAGTGCAGTGGGGCGATCTCAGCTCACTGCAAGCTCTGCCTCCTGGGTTCACGCCATTCTCCTGCCTCGGCCTCCCGAGTACCTGGGACCACAGGCGCCCGCCACCACGCCCGGCTAATTTGCAATACAGAAAATTTATTTATTTATTTATTTATTTTTTTGAGACGGAGTCTCGCTCTGTCGCCCAGGCTGGAGTGCAGTGGCGCGATCTCGGCTCACTGCAAGCTCCGCCTCCCGGGTTCACGCCATTCTCCTGCCTCAGCCTCCCGAGTAGCTGGGACTACAGGCGCCCACAACCGCGCCCGGCTAATTTTTTGTATTTTTAGTAGAGACGGGGTTTCACCGTGGTCTCGATCTCCTGACCTTGTGATCCGCCCGCCTCAGCCTCCCAAAGTGCTGGGATTACAGGCGTGAGCCACCGCGCCCGGCAGTACAGAAATTTTAATAGATAATTAGCTCTTCTAACGTTATGGTGGGGAATACAGAGGGATGGTTGCCTGCCGCACCCTCCCCTCACTATTCTTCGCCTTCTTCAGCCTCAGCTTCCATGGAATCCATGCCCACCTCTTCATAATCCTTTTCCAGAACTGCCAGATCCTTGCGGGCCTCGGAGAATTCCCCCTCTGCCATGCCTTCCCCCACCTATCAGTGCACTAAGGCGCACTTGGCAGAACTTACGATCCAGGCAGGCCCAGGCCTTCGTGATGGCCATGGTGTTGCTCAGCATGCACACCGCCCACTGCACCTTGGCCAGGTCTCCCACAGGGACTACTGTGGGGGGCTAGTAGTTAATGCCCACCTGTCAGAGATGGGCAGCATAGAATGAAGTTTATATTGGCCTCAGAAATGGTAGCTCATTAAAAATTAGAGCTGTGGACCAGTTCCAACACTGTGTTTTAAGAATTTTTGGCATTATCTGTTATCTATTGACAATATCCTTTGATGACTTCCTTTTTCTTTTTTTTTTTTTTTTTTTTTTTTTTTTTTTTTTTTTTTTTTTTGAGACGGAGTCTCGCTCTGTCGCCCAGGCTGGAGTGCAGTGGCGCGATCTCGGCTCACTGCAAGCTCCGCCTCCCGGGTTCACGCCATTCTCCTGCCTCAGCCTCCCGAGTAGCTGGGACTACAGGCGCCCACAACCGCGCCCGGCTAATTTTTTGTATTTTTAGTAGAGACGGGGTTTCACCGTGGTCTCGATCTCCTGACCTTGTGATCCGCCCGCCTCGGCCTCCCAAAGTGCTGGGATTACAGGCGTGAGCCACCGCGCCCGGCTCTTTTTTTCTTCTTCCTCCTTTTTTTTTTTTTATTGCTGCTGTTGTTAAGACAGGGTCTAGCACTATTGCCCAGGCTGGAGTGCAGTGGTGCAGTCGCGGCTCACTGCAACCTCTGTCTCCCAGGTTCAAGCGATTCTCCTACCTCAGCGTCCTGAGTAGCTGGGATTACAGGCATGTAGGATGGAGCCCGGAAGACAGAGATTTCAGTGAGCCGAGATTTTGCCACTGCACTCCAGCCTGGGCTACAGAGTGAGACTCTGTCTCGGCAAATATATATATGTGTGTGTGTGTGTGTGTATATCCCATATTACCCATACAGTAAAACACCTGAACAAGAATGAGAATCCTGTCTTGGGATATAAATACATCCAAGGTATGTTGTATACTTTGTAAAAAAAAAAAAAAGTGAGTTGAAATCTGTATTTGTGTGCAAAAAAATCTATGTAATAACATACACAGGCTAGAGCCTTGGGCAGCTAGGGTAGCATCATGCCGGAGGAGGACAAACGCCTACCGAGGCGGTGACCCTACCCTGCCCTAACAAGCACTTAGCAGTTAGCAGCAGCTAGATACAGACAGACTCCACAGGAGTTGGAAGCGGCAGAGAGAAGGGTTTGTACCCTGATCAGAGAGTGTTCTCCCACAACTCTAAGGCCAAGCCAATCAGCCCTTCCAAGTGGGAGTGCTGCCAGCTTTCTGTTTACTGTGACCACCTGTGTGCAGTGATTGGGCCTGTCACCTGTGTCTGCTGGCCACTGCCAACATCACCTGTATAACGAGAGATTACTATGCCTTGAATATGTACAGAACGTTTTTCAGAGGACAGAAGCAGCTCTGGGGAAGAAGAGGACTTCAGCTTTTCAGTCTTCTGCATTCTTTTAGTATTTTGCCACATATCAGGGTTTTTTTTGTTTGTTTGTTTTTTGTTGTTTTTGAGACAGGGTCTCACTCTGTCACCCAGGCTTGGGTGCAGTGGTGTGATCTCAGCTCACTGCAACCTCTGCCTCCCGGGTTCAAGCGATTTTTCCGCCTCAAGTGATCCGCCTGCATCAGCTTTCCAAAGTGCTGTGATTACACGTGTGAGTCACCGCGCCCAGCCCATATCAAGTTTTTTGGGGTTTTTTTGTGTTTTGTTTTTTGCTTTTTTTTGAGGTGGAATCTTGCTCTGTCATTCAGGCTGGAGTGCAGTGGCACAATCTCAGCTCACTGCAACTTCCACCTCCTGGGTTCAAGTGATTCTCCTGCCTCAGCCTCCAGAGTAGCTGGAATTACAGGCAACCACCACCACACCTGGCTAATTTTTGTATTTTTAGTAGACACAGGGTTTCACCATGTTGGCCAGGCTGGTCTCGAACTCCTGACCTCAGGTGATCCGCCCACCTTGGCCTCCCAAAATGCTGAGATTATAGGCATGAGCCACCGACCGCACCCAGCTTTTTTTTTTTTTTTTTTTTTTTTTTTTTTTTTTTTTTTTGAGATAGGGTCTTGTTATGTTGCCCAGATTAGAGTGAAGTACAGTGGTGCCATCTTGGCTCACTGCAGCCTCAACCTCCCAGGCTTGAGCAGTCCTCCTGTCTCAGCTTCCTGAGTAGCTAGCACTACAGGAAATGTGCCACCATGCCCAGCTAATTTTTTATTTTTTGTAGAGACAGGGTTTTGCCGTGTTGCCCAGGCTGCTCTCAAAGTCCTGGGCTCAAGCCATCTACCCCATGGATTACAGGTGTGAGACATGGTGCCTGGCCAACATAAGTACTTTTATAACAAAAAACCCAAATGTTTGGTTTTTTTTTTCTAAGGGTCTTGTTCTGTCACCCAGGCTGGAGTACAGTGGCACAATCATAGCTCACTGCAACATTTGCCTCCCAGGCTCAGGTGATCCTCCCACCTCAGCCTCCCAAGTAGGTAGAACTATAGGTGTGTGCCATCACACCCGGCTAATTTTTTGTATTTTGTGTAGAGATGGGGTTTCATCATGTTCCCCCGGCTGATCCTGAACTCCTGGACTCAAGCTTTTTTTTTTTTTTTTTGGTGAGAAAGGGCCTCACTTGGTCACCCAGGCTGGAGTGCAGTGGTGTGATCTTGGCTCACTGCAACCTCTGCCTCCTAGGCTCAAGTGATCGTCCTACCTCAGACTTCCAAGTAGCTACAGGTGCGTGGCATCATGCCTGGCTAATTGTATTTTTGGTAGAGATGAGGTTTCACCATGTTGCCTAGGCTGGTCTTGAACTCCTGAGCTCAGGTGAGCCACTGACCTCAGCCTCCCAAAGTGTTGGGATTACAGGCAATGAGCCACTCTGCCCAGTCCCCAAATGTTTTTAAGCATGGAAAAGACTCTTGGAAAATAGCGTATCCGAGGCTGGGTGCAGCGACTGACGCCTGTAATTCCAGCACTTTGGGAGGCCAAGGCAGGTGGATCACTTGAGTTCAGGAGCTCGAGACCAGCTTGGCCAACATGGTGAAACCCTGTCTCTACTAAAAATACAAAAATTAGCCAGGCATGGTGGTGCGCGCCTGTAATTCCAGCTACTCGAGAGGCCGAGACAGGAGAAGTGCTTGAACCTGGGAGGCGTAGGTTGCAGTGTGTTCTGTTGTACTCCAGCCTGGATGACAGAGTGAGACTCCATCTCAAAAAAAAAAAAAGCAGCAAATGGTTGTTAAAGAACATATGGTTGGCCGGGTGCGGTGGCTCACACCTGTAATCCCAGCACTTTGGGAGGCCAAGGTGGGTGGATCACCTGAGGTCAGAAGTTCAAGACCAGCCTGCCCAACATGGCGAAACCCCATCTCTACTAAAAATACAAAAAATTGCCGGGCGCGGTGGCTCACGCCTGTAATCCCAGCACTTTGGGAGGCCGAGGCGGGCGGATCACAAGGTCAGGAGATCGAGACCACGGTGAAACCCCGTCTCTACTAAAAATACAAAAAATTAGCCGGGCGTGGTTGTGGGCGCCTGTAGTCCCAGCTACTCGGGAGGCTGAGGCAGGAGAATGGCGTGAACCCGGGAGGCGGAGCTTGCAGTGAGCCGAGATCGCGCCACTGCACTCCAGCCTGGGCGACAGAGTGAGACTCCGTCTCAAAAAAAAAAAAAAAATACAAAAAATTTGGCCGGGCGCGGTGGCTCAAGCCTGTAATCCCAGCACTTTGGGAGGCCGAGACGGGCGGATCACGAGGTCAGGAGTTCGAGACCATCCTGGCTAACACGGTGAAACCCCGTCTCTACTAAAAAACACAAAAAACTAGCAGGGCGAGGTAGCGGGCGCCTGTAGTCCCGCCTACTCGGGAGGCTGAGGCAGGAGAATGGCGTAAAAATCCGGGAGGCGGAGCTTGCAGTGAGCTGAGATCCGGCCACTGCACTCCACCCTGGGCGACACAGCAAGACTCCGTCTCAAAAAAAAAAAAAAAAAAAAAAATTGGCTGGGCGTGGTGGCTCATGTCTGTAATCCCAGTACTTTGGGAGGTTGAGGTGGGCGGATCACAAGGTCAGGAGATCAAGACCATCCTGGCTAACATGGTGAAACCCTGGCTGTACTAAAAAATCCAAAAAATAAAAATAAAAAAAACTAGCCAGGCGAGGTGGCGGGCGCCTGTAGTCCCAGCTACTAGGGAGGCTGAGGCAGGAGAATGGCATGAACCCAGGAGGCAGAGCTTGCAGTGAGCCAAGTTCGCGCCACTGCACTCCAGCCTGGGCGACAGAGCGAGACTCCGTCTCAGAAAAAAAAAAAAAATTAGCCGGATGTGGTGGTGGGCGCCTGTAATCCCAGCTACTCAGGAGGCTGAGGCAGCAGAATTGCTTGAACTGCAGAGGCAGAGGTTGCAGTGAGCCGAGATCACATCACTGCACTCCAGCCTGGGTGACAAGAGTGAAACTCCATCTCAAAACAAACAAACAAACAAAAAAGAATGTATGACTGACAAAAAGGAACTTAGAGCAAAGAGAATTCAACAAGGTCCATCTGGAGCTGGACTATCTTCTGGGAGGACAGGAGAGGCTGTGACTTTATCTCCCCACAGACTACTGTCTCACAAGACTTAGCTACAACAGGAAACCTTTGCAGAGTGCAGCATCTCCCACGGTGCCTGCCAGCTAAGGATGTCTTCACCTTCCAAATGTAACACCAATTGAAAGAAAAATTCCTCTACTCAAGTCGAGAGGCTTAGTAATTAGACACAGAATGGAAGGTTTCACATCCTACTTGTAACATCTAACATCCAAGGTCTGTAATCCTCCTATGTAACATGTAATGAACATCCCAGGCTGGTGTAACTGTTGTAGATTTTACCCTTCTTTTTCCTTTTTTTTTTTTTTTTTTTTTTTTTTGAGACAGTCACACTTTGTTGCCCAGGCTGGAGTGCAGTGGTGTGATCTTGGCTCATTGCAACCTCTGCCTCCCTGTCTCAAGCGATCCTCCCACCTCCGCCTCCCCATTAGCTGTGACTGCAGGCATGCACAACCATACCCGGATAATTTTTATATCTTTTGTAGAGACAGGGTCTCACTATGTTGCCCAGGATGGTCTTGAACTCCTGGGTTCAAGCGATCTTCCCACCTTGGCTTCTCAAAATGCTGGGATTACAGGCATGTGTCACTAAGCCTGGCCGATTTTACCCTGTTCTATGAATCACTTTAAATCTGTCAACTTAAAGACAATTTACATCAACGTGAGATGAAAAATAGAGATGATCTGTGTCAAGGTGTTGTAAAGTGGCTGACAGAGGGCCAGACAGATTCAAGAAGTTGTGTGTGTTCAGAGGCAAGCTATGGCCATTCCACATGGGAAAAGGAAGACACATACCTGTGACTTTCTCATATCATTTCAATCTAGAATGATCCTGCAACTTGCAACTCCTCCAACACTTTCAGAACTCATTGACACTTACAAATGTGGGATCTATAGCTTTGCCTAATGTGGAAACCACTGTAGACAAGGGCTCTTAACTAACCATAGGGCACAAAGTTGACCAACACAGGTGTGGTGAGGCATTTAGCCTAGTCATCACAACAGATTTTTGAGCCTGACATTCTGTTATTTGGCTTCCAAATACATGGTACTTTTCTCTTGGTAGACAATGGACTGTAAGCACAGCTAAAGGAGCACCAAATCATCAGTCTGATTGTGTGTGAGGCAGAGGTCTCTGCTTGGTTTGGAGAAAGGGCAAAGACCTGCCTTTGGTCTTCACAGTAAACACTGCACAATGTATTTAAAAATCTTCACAGAAACATAGTGTTGCCCAAACTTCAGTGACAACAGGTGACCAACATGATGTAAAGTGTAAAAACCACTGTTTAAAACACAAAAAATGATACCATAGAACCTGATAAATTACTAAAGTAAACAGTGGAGTAATGTGGAGGACAGACCAGGACCTGCAGTCAGATCATCTCTGATTTCTCTCTGCATCACTTGCTGCCTGTGAGGCTTCAGACACCTAAAGCTATCTCAGCCTTTGTTTTCTTTCTTTTTTTTTTTTTTTTTTTTGAGATGGAATCTCGCTCTGTCGCCCAGGCTGGAGTGCAGTGGCGTGATCTCGGCTCACTGCAGGCTCCACCTCCCAGGTTCACGCCATTCTCCTGCCTCAGCCTCCTGAGTAGCTGGGACCACAGGTGCCCGTCACCATGCCCCACTAATTTTTTGTATTTTTAGTAGAGACGGGGTTTCACCGTGTTAGCCAGGATAGTCTCAATCTCCTGACCTCGTGAGCCACAGGCCTCGGCCTCCCAAAGTGCTGGGATTATAGGCGTGAGCCACCATGCCCGGCCTCAGCCTCTGTTTTCTAAAGTGTAAGATGCTGGTGATATTGCCCCATGAACTTTAAAGGGTGGCGGTAATATATAAGGGAACATAAAGTATTTGGTAAAGTATAAGGCGGTAGGAAATAAATTACTAAAATTATTCTCCTTGCAACCTAGCTGACATGAAAAGTGGTTGTCTCCACAAAGGATGTGGGCCTTCATGGGCAGCATTATTCTGCAGGTCTGCTGCTTCCTGACAGCACAAGGACTCCACCTCACCCAGTCCTACCTTACATCCAGTCGGACACCAACCCACAAACTGGTTGGTGCGCTTGCTCTCAATGGTGGTGACAGCCGCACTGACATCTTTGGAGACCACATCTCCGCTGTACAACATGCAGCAGGCCATGTACTTGCCGTGGCAAGGGTCACAGCGACCATCTGATTGGCTGGCTCGAAGCAGGCATTGGCAATTTTGGCCATGGACAGCTGCTCGTGGTAGGCCTTCTTGGCTGAGATGACCAGGGCGTAGGTGGCCAGGGGTAGGTGGATATGGGGGTACGGCACCAGGTTGGTTCGGAATTCTGTCAGATCCACATTCAGGGCCCCATCAAATCACAGGGAGGCCATGATGGAGGACATGATCTGCCTAATCAGATGACTGAGGTTGGTGTATGTGGGACACTCGATGTCCAGGTTGCACTGACATGTCATAGGTGGCTTTGCCGTCGACCATGAAGGCACAGTCAGAATGTTCCAGGGTCATGTAGGTGGTCAGGATGGAGTTGTAGGGCTCCACCACGGCCGTGGAGACCTGGGGGGATGGGGAAACGGCAAATTCTAGCTTGGACTCTTCCCGTGGTCCACCGAGAGCCACTCCATGAGCAGAGACACGAACCCAGAGCCAGTGCCGCCCCCAAAGCTGTGGAAGATGAAGAAGCCCCGCAGTCCCGTGCACAGATCCGCCTGAGAGAAACCAGACAACGTGAGCCAATGCCCATGGGAGCCACACCACCAACCTCCACCAAGCCAGGGCCACTTCTCTTTGCCTCTGAGCATTGATATGGATTCAGACCATCCATAACGAATGCACATAACACTTTGAAGCAAAGAAAAGCAAACAATACAGATCTATGCCCAAATCACTACGCATACTTCGTAGTAAGACGTTGCAGACTCAGTCGCACTCGAGATGCTGCTCTAAGTGTTGTGAAAATGACCTTCCCTTCACCATCCAAGGCCTGTTCTCCCATGCAGGACAACGTCCACACGAAGCCTTCTCTTCTTACCAGTTTGTGGATCTGGTCCAGGACCAGGTCTCCTTGCCGATGGTGTAATGGCCTCTGGAGTAATTACTGGCTGCATCTTCCTTCTCGGTGATCAGCTGCTCCGGGTGGAAGAGCTGCCTGTAGGTCCCTGTGTACACTTCATCTACAAAGAGAACACATGTGCTGTGAGGCTGTAAGGCCTACTATACACCAAGGTGGACACGTTCCAGGACTGTTCACTTCTACAAAGTACATGCTGTTCAAAGTACATGAGCTACATGTTGTAAGTCAACAGTGGCAGTGTCTGGTAGAAAATGTCTGTGTGTGGGGCCGGGCGCGGTGGCTCACGCCTATAATCCCAGCACCATGGGAGGCCGAGGCGGGAGGATCACAAAGTCAGAAGATCGAGAGGCTAACATAGGGAAACCCTGTCTCTACTAAAATACAAAAAATTAGCTGGGCGTGGTGGTGTGCGCCTGTAATCCCAGCTACTCAGGAGGTTGAGGCAGGGGAATCACTTGAGCCTGGGAGGCAGAGATTGCAGTGAGATGGCACCACTGCACTGCAGCCTGGCAACAGAGCGAGACTCTGTCAAAAGAAAAGAAAAGAAAATGTCTCTGTGTGATAACCAAACTGCAAATGCAATTTAAGGTTCTAGGAAGTTAAAGTCAGCTCTGGTATAAATGTCAGCAGGAACAGTTTCCAGTGAAGGGAAATAAGCTCTTGCACCCCCCGCCCCGCCTAGGTAATTCTATAGGTACATACATCTTTCCTACCTGAAGCTACATTAAAAGTTAGAAGTTAGAAATCTGACTGGCCGCAGTGGTTCACACCTGTAATGCTAGCACTTTGGGAGGCCGAGGCAGATGGATCACTTGAGGTCAGGAGTTTGAGACCAGCCTGGCCAACACAGCGAAACAAAATTAGCCGGCATGGTGGTGCACACCTATAGTCCTGGCTACTTAGGAGGCTGAGGCAAAAGAATGGCTTGAACCCAAAATGCACTCCAGCCTGGGTGACAGAGCGAGAGACTGTCTCAAAAAAAAAAAAAGTTTATTATTGCCATATTTGAGAACTGAAACCCTGGAGCATAGATTAAAGTTGCCTTAAATACACAGTCTAATTAACAGCAGTTACAATATGCTGTGTTGTTATTATTTTTTGAGACAGTGTCTCACTCTGTTGCCCAGGCTGGAGTGCAGTGATGAGATTACAGCTCACTGCAGCCTCAAACCTCCTCAGGCTTAGGCAATCCTTCCACCTCAGCCTTCCAAATAGCTGAGACTACAGGCAAATGCCACCATGCCTAGCTAATTTTTTGTATTTTTTTTTTGTAGACACAGGGTTTCGCCATGTTGCCCAGGCTGGTCTTGTACTCCTGCACTCAGGCAATATGCTTGCTTCAGCCTCCCAAAGTGCTGGGATTACAGGCATGAACCACCACACTAGGCCAGAGATGCTGTTTTTAAATGAAAAGAAGAGGCAGTTCCTAAGTGGTTTACCAAAAATTGCTCTTTTTAAAAAGATTAAGATGGGTCTCACTGAGGCTGGTCTTCAACTCCTGGCCTCAAGCAACCCTATCACTTCAGCTTCCCTTGCCACAAGAATCTGTATTAAAATAGCATAAGCTATTGATTGTCCATATATTATTCTTTGCATCACAAATTCCAGGAACACGAAGATAATACATTAAGCCAGTCAGGAACAAAATGCCTTTAAACAGCTGGCCCCTGGGCATTGGTACGAAGTGTGTTACTGAAGTCCCATATTCATTTTAATCTTTTTCTTCTTCTTCTTATTTTGAAACAGGGTCTGGCTCTGTCCCCCAAGCTGGAATGCATTGGCATTGTCATAGCTCACTACAGGCTGAACCTCCTGGGCTCAGGACCACAGGTGTGTGCCACCATGCCCAGCTATTTTTTTTTTTTTTTTAAGTTTTTGAAGAGACGAGGGTCTCCTGATGTTGCCCAGTCTGGTCTTGAACCTCTGGACTAAAGTGATCCTCCCACCTTGGCCTCCTGAGTCTGGAATTACAGGCGTGAGCCACTGTGCCCTGCCTGAAGTCTCATATTCACGACTCTGGGCCTGATAAATTCTGTATACCCCACATAGCTCAAAGTGCTCCGAGCTATTTTTCCTTTTTTCACTTTCTTAGTGAAGAGTGAGTTTCTGGCCACCAGAAAGGGAGAGGCACATCCCTGCTCAGGGAAGAGCCAAGCTGGGACTCAATACTCATTTTGGAGGAATTTGGAACTGATTCTTCCTTTTTTTTTTTTAATAGGATCTCACTGTGTTGCTCAGGCTGGGCTCAAACTCCCAGACTCAAATGATCCTCCTGCCTCAGCATCCTTTGCAGGCTGGGTGTACAAATCATACACCACCATGCCCAATTTTTTTTTTTTTTTTTGAGACAGAGTCTCATTCTGTCACCCAGGCTGGAGTGCAATGGTGCGATCTCAGCTCACCGCAACCTCTGCCTCCCGGGTTCAAGTGATTCCCCTGCCTCACCCTCCCTAGTACCTGCGATTACAGGCATCCGCCACCACGCCCAGCTAATTTTTGTATTTTTAGTAGAGACAGGGTTTCACCAGGTTGGGAAGGCTGGTCTCCAACTCCCGACCCCAAGTGATCCACCCGCCTTGGCCTCCCAAAGTGTTGGAATTACAGGCGTGAGCCACCGCGCCCGGCCTTGACCTCTTTTCAATTTGCGAAAGCACCAGCACCAGCATGTCTGCGGGCTGTCCTCCAATTAAAAGCCCCTTCTGCACATGGCTAACAGCTCCTCATCCTCCTAATCCTTTTTTTTTTTTTTTTTTTTTTTTTTAGACAGGGTCTCATTGTGTCACCCAGGTTGGAGTGCAGTGGTGCAATCATAGCTCACTGCAGTCTTGACCTCCTGGAGTCAAGTAATCCACCTGCCTCAGCCTCCTGAGTAGCTAGGACTACAGGCATGTGCCACCATGCCCAGCTATTTTTTTGTTGTTGTTGTTTTTATTTTTAGTAGAGACAAGGTCTTCTTGCTACGTTGCCCAGGCTGGTCTCAAACTCCATGGCTCAAGTGATCCTCCCGCCTTGGTCTTCCTAAGTGCTGAGATTACAGGCGTGAGCCTCCTCATCCTTCTAATCTGGGTTCATAGCATCAGGAAGCCTTGCCTGCCTGGCTGAGCTTACTGGACGGCCTTGAGCCCCATGTCCTTCCACGGCTCTGGCCATTAAACCTCTCTCTGCCTAGTGGGTCTTTCCTACCAGTCTGAGAGTCCCTTGGAGATCTGAAGTTGACCTCTCTCCATGATCCCAGCACCTAACATAGGTCTAGGAAGGCTGGTTTGAAGAAATACACAGAATAAAAATGGATGGATTAACCAGAGCGCTCAGCGAGCCTGCTGGACTGGCACCCGTGGCTACAGACACTTTTGTTTAGCACCATGGAGAGCTCCCTGCCCAGAAGCAAGGACTCAGGGCATTGCCCCCTTTCTACCTGAGAACTAGACTCAGCGCCCAGCACCGGATTTGATAATACAGGTACTCAAATACATATGCTTTTCTCTTTACTCAGACACTTCTAGGGCTGGCAGGGTCAGACAGTAATCCCCCACTTTGTAGGGAGGCCCTGTTTTTGCTGAACAGCTCAAGGGTAGGAAGATTCTTTCTTCTACACACTCCTACAACTGCCAATGCTTGTTCTGTGTGACCCTTGTAGCGGTCCTATGTTGTAGGTGCTACCATTGCTACAGATCAAGTGGTGGAGGCAGAGACCCAAGCTCCTTCACCTCTCAAGGGAGTCGGGCCCTCCCACAGATCTCCTTCTGGAGAAAAAAAAAGGCCTTGCTGGGCCTGTCCATTTCCAGTCCCCACCCACCTCCCTCATGTACATGTGTCTATTTGTGAAGCCTTCATACCACCTTAGCTTCCAGGCCCTCCATCCTGGCTGCCTCTCTGGCACTTGCCCTTTTACTGTGCAGGTCCAAAGAGATCCCTATATTCAGTTTGTCAAAGTCTGAAATAAGCCTGTCTTTTAATTTCACTGACTCCCAGTAGTAATTTTTTTAGAAGGCAACTTGGTTCTCTGGCAGTTACACGTCAGGGCTAATTCTCAAAGGCCAAGTCTGGTGCCATCCCACTCCCTCTAAGCTGCTTGAGCCAGATCAGAGATTCTGAAACACTGCAGAAAAGAGAGTTCTCCTGGGGCATCCATTAAAATGCAGATTCACGGGCATTCCCCTAAGAGTTTGGTTCAGCAGGTCCAGGGTCAGCATCTGCATGCCTAACCCAGGGTCCCAGGTGATCCTTACTATTATTAGACCATTTGAGGAGAGGCAGGTGGAAGTGCATATTCCTGGCAAAACAAACACTCAGGAGCATGAGAGTGATGAGATCAAGGAATCTCAACCATGTCTTCTATCTCACCTGGAACAAAATCTTCACCCTTTTTTGCCACAGTCAACAGTCCTGCAGCCCCCTCTGCCTCTCCACCCCACAGCCTGGCCACGCTTCCCTGGCTCCCTAGCCTAGTCACACTGCTGTCTGCCAGTCTGGGGAACAGGCCCGCATGCTCACGGTTCCTCTGCTTGAAATGCTCTCCCTCTGATCTTGCCAAGGCTGACTCCTTCCCACTCTGCACATTTCAGCTTAAATGTCACCTCACAGAGGCCTCCCCAGCCACCTCTTTAAAGCAGGGGGTCCCCATTCTTCTTCAGAAGCAGAAACTATTTGTTTCTTCTGAGAATGATGTTGTCAACATTGTTCCTTGAGGCCAGGAACTTGGTTTTATTCAAGGTGGATCCCTGGTGGCTAAGTCAGTGCGCAGCACATACAGCAGTGGGCAATGAGATATTTGTGGAAGGAATGAAGAGTTCTGTGTGGCTGGAGTGGAAGAGGAGTGGGGCAAGGTGGGGTGTGGGGAGCAGGAGCCAGAGCACATGCTCCCTGGCGATGTGCAGTGCGGTCCTGCCAACCTCCACCCACCCTTGCCCTAGGAAGCTGAGTTTTTATGGCCCATGGTGCCCTGGGCAGGCGTTACCTGCTTGCTCATTCAGCTGGTTATAGCTCAGGTCCAGGGACTTCAGGTCTGTGTGGGCCAGCAGGATTTCAGCAAGGTACTGGGCCGCCTGCTCCTCCAGGCCATTCCCTGACAGCTGTATCTTCCATATGGCCTGATTCACGGTGCGGGTGGCACAGAGGGCCTGGGCTCCTGCCACTCCCAGCTGGTTCTCCGACAGGTCCACATCTGGCGGACAGATCCACTCCTCAGTCAGTGGGATGCAAAGCCAGGCACCCCCCCACCATGTCCCTCTTCTGCCATCCGCCAAACCTCCAGGTCTGAGGCAGAGGAAGGGGCCTTATAGGTGAACTGTCCCGGGGTTGGATGGTAGCTCTGGCTCCCAATGGCTGGGTCCCCTCTGCCCCTGACCTCCCTCTCCCTGTGTGCCCACGAGCTTCTGTGTCAAGTGGTTAAAACCGCCTATCTCTTGGTACTGTAGAGACTGCTGTGGTGGGGGGCAGCTACCCCGTCAATGATTGTGTCTGGCAGTGATATCACCACCCACTTCAGAAGCCCTCATGGCCCCATTGCCAGGATTGGCAATAATAGCCCAGGTGGCCATGCATAGAGCGCTTACATGGGTCACACACTCTGCTGACCACTTCAGGAGCGCGTTTCACTTCATGCTCACCACAGCCCCAAGCCCATAAGATATTGTGGGGGCCATTTCACAGATTGGAAACTGAGCTGCTTTCATAAGTCACCCTGTTTTCTCAGTGGCAGAGCCAGCATTTGGATTCAGCTCCAATGAACTTACACCTTGCCCACCCCTTTCTTGAACTTCCCAGTCCGCAACTCTCTGTGTTGCAGGACTTTCCACCCTGCATTCAGGCACTGGGAGTCTCTTATGTGCAGGGCAGGGCAGGAGAATGGGTTCCAGCCAGCAAGGAAGGAGAGTGGTGGGGTGGGGTGGGTGAGGAGGGGACTTGTATCCAGCATTGACTGCACAGCGGAGGGTCTAACTCCACCCCACATGCCCCCTCCTGTGATGAGGCCCCTCTTCTATCCACCAGCAACACCAGCAGGCCCCAGGTGACATGGCCCAGCTTTCGGGGGTGGAGGCACATCCCTGAGGAAAGGGAGGACTGACGCCTACCCACCTGACCCAGGCCCAGCACCTACCACGGATGCTGCTGCTTTTGCTCAGGGCACCTGCCAGGGCCTCTGTACCTGCCCCATAGAGCCCATTGTCCCAAAGGTTCAGCTACTTGACATATGGATTGGAGCTCAATGAGGAAGCCAGAGCTCGGCACCCTGGGACAGACAGAGCAAACACACTGGCCACTATCCTGGCTCATGCTCCAGGGCTCAGCCCACTCCACGTCCCTGACCTGGAAAGTACCCCACTTCCCACCTGCTTAAGAGACACCTGCTTCTGCTTTTAGGCCCCGCCCAGGTCTCCCCCCACTCCCACCTCTCCCAGAGCCCCCAGCGGGTTAGAAGCTTGCAGGCTCCCCAACCCTTAATGCCATCTGTCATAGCCTCAATCCCATCTGTCTCCCAGATGTGGAGGGTAGGGCGTGACTGGCACAGGCAGAAGCTGGCAAGTGTAGGGGACAGACTCAGGGGCACTCCCATGGCTGTTGTCTCCCAGGGCCTCTCCCTGTAAGCCTGGAACCAGTGTCCTTCCACTGGTACCTGGGGCCCCAGGCCACCATGCGGCAGGTTCAGCTCTGGGCCGCTCCCTTGGCACAGAAAGCAGAAGATGGGCACAACGCTATGGATCCAGCAGGACCTCAGGTAGAGGGTGTCCCCGACCAGTTCTTCAAGCCCATGGGTGCCTGGTAGGAGACAGCAGGATGAATGTGAACCCCTGCATGGCTATAGCCACCTGCCTCCTCCCCTGCCCTGCATCACTACCTGGCCTATTGTTTGCCTCTAGAAGCACTGCTCCCTACACTCCTTGGGACCACTGCCCCCATATGACAGATGGGAACATCGAGGCTAAGGCAACGCAAATCTTTTCCTTAAAGTCATACAGCTGTCAAAAGCAAGCTGGACAACCTGGGCAACATAGTGAGATAAAAAATTATTTAAATTAGCCAGATGTGGTGGCTCCCTGTAGTCTCAGCGACTCAGGAGGCTGAGGCAGGAGGCTCACTGGAGTGCAGAGTTCAAAGCTGCAGTGAGCTATGGATCCTGCCACTGCACCGAAATCTGGGTGACAGAGCAAGACACTGGCTCTAATAAATGAATTCATAAATAAAGTACCACAGCTAGTGGTAGCCAGTCCTGCCAGAGTCAGGCCTCTGCCTGTCTGATGCCAAATTGCACGCTGTGTCTTTTAACCCGATTGCAGACCACAAGTGTTTTGTGAATATCTTCCCGGGGAAAAAACAGAAGTAGTTCTAAATTCTATACATCCATTAGCTTAGTTTTACCTATGGATTGGGAAAACCCAGCTCTGATTGCATTTCAGGCCGGGACAGCCCTTGGTGCACTGTCTGGCGGGATTTTGCATTTTAACCTCCTTCTGGAAGCGCCTTCTCATGCTAAAGTTACTGATGCCGCCAGGAGCGCCGAGGGGAGGGCGAGGGGCTGCAGACGCCCCGCAGAGGGCTACGCGCCCTGCTGAACAGGGGTCTCCTGCCTCCTCGGCCCCAACCCACCTCCCACAACCCCTGTGGGAGAAGCCTCCAAGGGGAGGAGACGGGCCTGGCCCCTGCCCTGAGCACCTTGTGTCTCCAGGTCGGCGTTCGAATCGGCCTCCGGACCCTGCTTGGCCTGGGGGACCCCTGCAAGACGTCCACAGGCCGCCGTCGCCTCTTCCTCCTGCTCTTCATCCTCCCCAGACCTCTCGCAGGAACCATTCATGGTTAAGCCCCTTTCGCAGGTTAAGCCCCTTTCGCAGCCTCAGACCCTCAGGCGAAGACCGCTTGGCGCCTCACCTAGAGCGCGGCCCGGGGATGTGGGCGGAGTCTGCGGCTGCGCTGACCAATCGAATGTGGCGTCCATCGACTGGCGTCGGCCACGCCAATTAGCGACGGGCTCCCCAGCGGCGGTCGCCCCGGCAACCCGGTGTTGTTGGTTGCCGTGGAAACCGTGGCTAGCCTGAGCTGAGGCTCCTCGCCTGAGAGGGTAAACTGCACGCGCCACGGGCCATGCACTGGGTTGGGCCCCTTGTGGGCATTTATCCTCCCTGCCTCCCTAGGGGGTTCCAGCATCGCCCCCCTTTCATGGACTGGGAAACACGCCTGACTCCAGGACTTGTGTTTTCCTCACTGCACTGGGGAAGGTGGCAGGGGACAGCTTTTCAGGAGGGCCTGGGGAACTTCGCAGAGCCTCACTCTGGGCCTGTTAGTTCTCTTGCATGCTCTGACCTTTGCATACGCTGCTCCCTGCACCAGGAACCTCCATCCCCATCTTTTTCTGCTTGTCGAACTTCAGAAATCTGCAAGGGTCAGCTTAGAGGTCACTTCTTGCTGAAGCTTTCCTCAACACCCTCCCCGCCCTGCTGCTGCTGCGCTCAGGCCCTCCTCTCACAGCACTGATAACAGCTGTCTCTCCCCACCCTCCCACCACCTCCACTCCCACCCCAGGAAGTGAGGCCAGAGGGCAGGGACAGAGCTGCTGCTGTATTCTGTGTGCCACCAGGTCCCAGCAAAGGGAATGTAGGGAGGGTGGGAGGTGCAGGACAGCTGGGGTTAGGGGCTGAGGGCTGGGTGTTGGAAGCTGGATCCTGCTTTAGTGGAAGTGTCCCTTTAACAGTCGCTGGCCTGGCCTGGCTCGGGCCCTGCTTTGCCTCCTGTTCAGCTGTGACTGCAGCTACCATGCTGACTCATGTGCCCGCAGCTAGCAGGAGCTGGCAGCATGGGCTCCCCAGGGGCTACGACAGGCTGGGGGCTTCTGGATTATAAGACAGAGAAGTATGTGATGACCAGGAACTGGCGGGTGGGCGCCCTGCAGAGGCTGCTGCAGCTTGGGATCGTGGTCTATGTGGTAGGGTAAGAGAGAAGAGCTTTTGGCCAGGCTGGAGGGGCAGGGGAAGAGGTGGGGGGTGGGGCTTGGTCCTGCTGGGTTGAAGTTGAGGGTTGGGCTGTTTAGGGGCTGGAGGGGAAGGGGGCAGATTGGTTCAGGGGCTGGGGGGAGGTAGGCAATACAAGACAGGAGAGCAAGAACAAGCTGTGTGTTTGTCCTGTGTGCCCACCTGCCTCCTTCCCAGTCCCTCCCCACAGCCCCACCCAGGGAGCGCAGGACATCATCCTTAACATCTGTGAGAGCTGGAGCAGTAGCCCCAGAGAGATCACCAGCTATATCTCGGGTCAGGGGAGTCTAGAAGCTGGGAGCTGGGTCTAGTGAGGCTGGGGGTGGGTGCTGACTGGGGAAGGTGATTGTCCGAGGGCACTGGCTCTCTGACGCATGGCTGGAGCTTCTGTCTCGTTCAGGGGGTCTGGAGTGGGAAGTGGGGCCAGAGAGGAGGTGTGGCCCTCGATGTTGGGCTGGGAGCCTGTAGGGTGTGGGGAGAGAACTGAGCATGTAGGGCCCAGCTCCGACCCTGTCAGTACACCCTGGGGACACACCACACTGCCTAACTTCTGTTCCCCAGGTGGGCTCTCCTCGCCAAAAAAGGCTACCAGGACCGGGATCTTGACCCCCAGATTTCCGTCATCACCAAACTCAAAGGGGTTTCCGTGACTCAGATCGAGGAACTTGGAAACCGGCTGTGGGATGTGGCTGACTTCGTGAAGCCACCTCAGGTGGGGGCCCTGGTGCTGCTGATGGGGGCACAAGTCCTTTGCCCACTGACAGCTTGGACACCTGCCATGCAGCCATGCAGAGAGAAGCATGTGATGCCGGAGACAGCTGGGTGTTCTCAGGAAGGCCTTCACAGAGGAGTGGCGCCTGGATAGGGCTTTCAGGGATGTGTAGGAGGTTTCAGGGTGGAAAAAGGGGCTGGTCAAGAAGCCAGGCCAGGGCTGGGTGTGGTGGCTCACTCCTGTAATGCCGGTACTTTGGGAGGCTGAGGCGGGCGGATCACGAGGTCAGAAGATAGAGACTATCCTGGCTAACACGGTGAAACCCTGTCTGTACTAAAAATACAAAAAATCTGCCGGGCATGGTGGCGGGCGCTTGTAGTCCTAGCTACTCGGGGAGGCTGAGGCAGGAGAATGGTGTGAACCTGGGAGGCGGAGCTTGCAGTGAGCCGAGAAGGCTCCACAGCACCCCAGCCGGGGAGACAAAGAGAGACTCTGTCCCCTGTCCCAAAAAAGAAGCCAGACCAGAGAAACTGCATTTCCAAAGACTGCCAACAAAAGAAGGGGGTGTCCGGGACTAATGGCTTGAGCTTGAGAGTGGTGTGGGGTGCTGGGGCATGGAACTTCCTGTAGCCCTGCTCCCTGACCTGGGGCACTGTGGTCAGGTGCTGCTCCTCCCCTCTGCTCGGCTGTGTTTCCCTCCTCCTTCCAGCCAGCTCATCCCCAGCCTCAACTTCCACTTCTGCTCTTCTGATGCCCAGGGTGTATGTAGCCCCAGTGAACACCTGCCCAGAGCACAGCTGTCTTCCAGGTGCACACCCACATGTCCAAAGATGAATTATTTCCCTCTCCTGGCATGGCCTCTGTGACATCCACTAGTCACGATGGCTGTGACATCCACTAGTGCCTCAGCCAGATCCGTGACTCAACCTCGACCCCTTCCTGTCCCTTCTAAGATTTTTCACCACTACCCTTGCCATGCCTGCATGAGACTATGGCCTCCTAGAGGGCCCTTAGATGCCCCTCTCGCCTCCTCCCTACTGCTCAGTGCACACCCCGCAGCAGCCAGGCTGAACTTTCACATTAGGCATCCTCAGAGCCTGCAGCCCCTGCTTCTACTCTCAGGAATTCCCCCAACCCTGCCTATGACGGTGTCCACACATTCCTCCCAATCCTAATGGCTGCCACTCCCACCACCCTCTTCTCAGCCCTCACCTTCCCTTCCTGTGCATACATTCCTCAAATTCACAGTGCTCTCACGAGCAGCACTGGAGGGTCAGCCTTTCTTTCCAATGTCCTTGACCACAGGCAGAGCTTTCCCTCTTCTCCCCTGGCCCTTGCTGTGCCAGTGCTGCTGTGTGTGGGATGGGAGACTCACCTCTTCTCCATCCTGGGCAGGTGCCAGGCCCAGCTCTCCCCTAGATCTTCAGTACTAGAAGCAGCAGGCTGTTGGAATATTCTGGTTGAAGCCAGGCATGGTAGCTGGAGCCTATAGTCCCAGCTACTTGGGAGGCTGAGGCAGGAGGATCTCCTGAGCCCAGGAGTTAGAGTTTGCAGTGAGCACTGATAATAACACTGCACTCCAGCCTGGGTGACTAAGTGCAACCCTGTCTCTAAATGCACACAGACACACGCACACACACAAATAAATTTTGGTTGAGCAAATGAGAAAGAAACTTGTCTCAAGAGATGGACATGGGCACGAGGCTTCCCGGTCTCAAAAATGGCCAGAACCCCTGCCGGCCTCCCATCTCTGCTTCAATCTGCCTTATGGGGGGACAGGGTTAATGACTTGATGGGGCCAACATCCCTTCCCTTATAAACCAGGCTGCCGGCTTCCGGCCTTTCTGGTCAATGCGAGCCCATCCAGGCCAACCTTAAGATTTGCCTCCTAGGGAGAAAACGTGTTCTTCTTGGTGACCAACTTCCTTGTGACGCCAGCCCAAGTTCAGGGAAGATGCCCAGAGGTGAGTTTGCCCAGGATCCTCCCAGTAGGCCCCTCGTTCCTCCACCAGCCCCAGGTGGCCACCCGTGTTTCCCTTTCCCCTTCCCAGGTGGTTGAAGCCTCAGCATGTGCTTAGTGTCCCCCAGGTCCTGGGCTACATCTTTGTGTGAATCATTTCTTTTAGTCTTCATATATCCCCTGCCTGGTAGGAAGTCCTGTGATCCGCATTTCAGAGGAGAAGACTGAGGCTCAGTGAGGTTGAGTCACTTTCTTAAGGCCTCCCAGCCTGTGGGTGACAGTGCCCCGAGCTCTGGGCAGCAGCAGTTCCCGTGAGGTGCCCAGACCCTCCCCATCCTGGTCCTGCCTCTGGGTACTCTCCAGGTTGTTATTGTGACACCCAGAGCTGGGCACATGCTCAGGGAGGTTCTAATAGCAAGAGCCAAGCTGGAATATCACCTCCCCTTCTGTGTTCCCAGCCTCTATTAATGTGTCCTGAAGCAGCTTTCATCTTTGTGAGCCAACACAGCACACTCTTGCTCATGGTGAATTCAGGGTTGCTTATGATTTCTGGATATTTTTGTTTTGTTTTTGAGATGGAGTCTTGCTTTGTCACCCAGGCTGGAGTGCAGTGACGCGATCTTGGCTCACTGCAAGCTCCACCTCCCAGGTTCACACCGTTTTCCTGCCTCAGCCTCCCAGGTAGCTGGTACTACAGGCGCCTGCCACCATGCCCAGATAATTTTTTTTTGTATTTTTAGTGGAAACGGGGTTTCACCGTGTTAGCCAGGATGGTCTTGATCTCTTGACCCCGTGATCCGCCTGCCTCGGCCTCCCAAAGTGCTGGGATTACAGGCGTGAGCCCTGATTTCTGGATAGTTTTTACATCAACCATGGTCAAGCCAGAGTCCCCCACCTTGTTCTTCTTCATTTCTGATCCAGAAATACTGATTCTCCCCCTGATATTTCACCTTTACCCCTTGCCTGGAGATGTCCCTGGGATCCTGCATCTGTCACAGAGCACGCTCATTCTCTCCAGCTGTGAATTTTGTTTGAACTATTGAGACTCAGGACACAGTCCCGAAAGTTTACTTCCACAGTGACATCTTTCTTTAAACAAGTCCAACATTTACCTGCTTCCTGGGCTGGAGGGTCATTGTGCAGATACCTGTTCCCTGAGCCCTGGTGGTTAGTCCTAGCACAGTTGCTGGAGACATCCCATGTCTGTAGTTGGAAATATGCACAAAGGATTGCTTACTCTTTTTTTATTTTTTTATTTTTTTTGAGATGGAGTCTCGCTCTTGTCCCCCAGGCTGGAGTTCAATGGCCCGATCTTGGCTCACTGCAACCTCCGCCTCTCGGGTTCAAGCGATTCTCCTGCTCAGCCTCCTGAGCAGCTGGGATTACAGGCGCCCACTACCACGCCCAACTAATTTATGTATTTTAAGTACAGACAGGGTTTCACCTTGTTGGCCAGGCTGGTCTTGAACTCCTGGCCTCAGGTGATCTGCCCGCCTTGGCCTCCCAAAATGCTGGGATTACAGGCGTGAGCCTGCCGAGACCAGCTTGGTCGGGGAGACCCTAACCCAGCAGTGCTAGAGAAATTAGACACACATGGCCGGGCGCGGTGGCTCAAGCCTGTAATCCCAGCACTTTGGGAGGCCGAGACGGGTGGATCACGAGGTCAGGAGATCGAGACCATCCTGGCGAACACCGTGAAACCCCGTCTCTACTAAAAAATACAAAAAACTAGCTGGGCGAGGTGGCGGGTGCCTGTAGTCCCAGGTACTCGGGAGGCTGAGGCAGGAGAATGGCGTAAACCTGGGAGGCGGAGCTTGCAGTGAGCTGAGATCCGGCCACTGCACTCCAGCCCGGGCTACAGAGCGAGACTCCGCCTCAAAAAATAAAAAATAAAAAATAAAAAAATAAATAAATAAATAAATTAGACACACATACAGAAATACGGAGGTGTGGAGTGGGAAATCAGGGGTATCACAGCCTTCAGAGCTGAGAGCCTTAAACAGATTTACCTACATATTTATGACAGCAAGTCAGTGATAAGCATTGTTTCTGTAGATTATAGATTAACTAAAAGTATTCCTAATGGTAAACAAAAGGATGGACCAAAATAAAGGGATGAGCTCTGGCGCGTTATCTGCAGCAGGAGCATGTCCTTAAGGCACAGATCGTTGATGCTATTCTTTGTGGTTTAAGAACGCCTTTACGCGGTTTTCCACCCTGGGTGGGCCAGGTGTTCCTTGCCCTCATTCTGGTAAACCCACAACCTTCCAGCGTGGGCGTCATGGCCATCAGGAACATGTCACAGTGCTGCAGAGATTTTGTTTACGGCCAGTTTTGGGCCGCTTTATGACCAGATTTTGGGGGCCTATTCCCAACATGAGCCACTGCACCCGGCAGGATGTGCTTACTCTTAGTGAACCCACACAATGTCCTTCCCTTTCTTAATGCTCAGGTGTCTGTTTAATATTCAGTTTGTAGACTGCTCTGAAATTTGGCTGGATCCGTGGGTCTGTGTTTTTCAGAATCTGTGCAATTCCTCTTTGTCTGCAAGCACACTTCTGGCTCTTCCCATGAAATGTCAGGGCTGGGTCGTCATTATCAGATCTGACAACCTGGCTTTCCCAGAAGACCAGAGTTCTGCCAGCTCCTCTCGGGATCCTGGCGCCTGAGCCCTCTCGTACATGCACCGTGCTCCTTTAGTGTCACCTCCCTCAGCAGACACCGCTGAGCCTCCCCACTGGGCCAGGGGGCTAGCTATGCTGAATTCACAAAACTCCATCTCCCATACCTCAAGGACCACCTGCGTGGACAGCCCAGCCAAGGTGGCAGGTCCTATGATGGGACAGAGGCCGTAGGTGGGGGACCCAGGGCTGCACTTGAGCAGAATCTTTTTTTTTTTTGAGATGGAGTCTCACTCTGTCACCCAGGCTGGAGTGCAGTGGCATACTCTCGGCTCACTGCAACCTCCACCTCCTGGGTTCAAACAATTCTCCTGCCTCAGTCTCCCAAGTAGGTGGGACTACAGGCACAAGCCACCACACTCGGATAATTTTTGTATTTTTAATAGAGACAGGGTTTCGCCATGTTGGCCAGGCTGGTCTCGAACTCCTGACCTCAGGTAATCCACCCACCTCGGCTTCCCAAAGTGTTGGGATTACAGGCATGAGCCACCACGTCCGGATGAGCAGAATCTTAAAAAAGGGTGAGGAGAAGCTGGTGAGCAGGTGGATTTGGCTGGAGCAGGATGTCCACACAGAGGGGGCTTGGTGGGCAAAGGCGCTGAGCTATGTGAGGTGAGGTGCCTTTAGGGCTATCAGCCACTGAGTGGAGCTGAAGTGAATATTTGAACTGGGGTGGGAAGAAGGTAGTTCAGGATTTCAGGGGCCCCTGTAAGCCCCACTATGGAGCCAAACTGTTTTTGTTTGTTTTCTTTTTTTCTTTTCTTTTTTTTTTTTTTTTTTTGAGACAGGGTCTTGCTCTGTCACCCAGGCTAGAATGCAGTGGTGTGATCACAGCTCACTGCCTCCTTGACATCTCGGGCACAAGCAATTTTTCTGCCTCAGCCTTCTGAGTTGCTGGGACTATATATGCGGGAGTGACCATACCCAGCTAATTGTTAAACTTTTTTTTTTTTTTCCCTGTAGCGATGAGGTCTTGCTTTGTTGCCCAGGCAGGTCTCGAACTCCTGGGCTCAGGCAATCCGCCCGCCTTGGACTCTCAAAGTGCTAGGATTACAGGCATGAGCCACCGTGCCTGGCAGGAGCTAAACTTGATGAGAGGAGCAGAAGAGAGCCACACATGGGCTCAGAGGCAGGGTGCTCAATCTCCTGCACATTGTGGGATGCACCTCTTGGGCTGCTGGGGATAGGTGGATGAGGGTAGGGGGAGACGTGGGGGCCCCATTGGTAGTCACTGTGGGGTCTAGTTGGAGGAGACGGTAGCCCAGCTGGGGTGGAGAGGAGAGGCAGACACAGGACATAGGTAGGGACAAAGAAGCAGAGCATGTGGCTCTGTTCCACCCTCCACCCAATCATGATGGCCCTGTCTTTCAGAAATTCCCACTGCCTCATTCTGGCTTCTCAGAGGCGCTCAGCCTTCCTTGAGCCCCTGGTGCTGGTGTTCCTCCTGCTGCCCCTGAGCTGAGTGCCCTGGGCAGCAGTGTCCATCCTCAGCCGGGGCAGAACCGTGCCTGGGAGAGTGCCTGGTGCTCAAGGGTGCCTTCCTCTCTTGGGTCTGGGACCCCAGAAAGCTCGCCTGTCCTCCCCTTCTGCCAGAGCCCCATAGTCCTATGCCTCTGTGCAGGCATTAATGTCCCCAGGTTACAGAAGAGCGAGCAGAAAGGAGTAGGCTGTGGCCCCTCAGCAAGGGTGTGGGGTCCTGCTTTAATACCCAAGCCCCTGACTCTAGGGCCCTGATCTTTGTCAGTTATGCCCCCATTTCGGGCATCAAAAACTTACCCTCCCAAGGTATATTCACCTTCCCTAATCTGTCATCCAGATTGGAGCAGAGGAGGTAGACCTGGAAGAATCACTTCCGTGTCCACCACAGACAGAACTCTCAGGAGGGAAGGGCAGGGCACGTTGTCTCACACCTTTAATCGCAGCACCCTGGGAGGCTGAGACAGAAGGATTGCTTGAGGCCAAGAGTTTAAAACCACCCTGGTCAACATGGCAAGACTCCATCTCTACAAAAAAAAAAAAAAAAAAACTAAAAAATCAGCCAGGCACAGCGGTGTGTGTTTGTAGTCCCAGCTACTGGAAAAACTGAGGTGAAAGGATTGCTTAAGCCCAGGAGGGCGAGGCTATAGTGAGCCACGTTCGTACCACTGCACTCCAGTCTGGGCAACAGAGTGAGACCGCATCACTAAAAATAAATTTTTTAAAAAAAGAGGAAAGAGGTCTCCCTTTGTCTTTGAAATACAGCATTGTACCCTCATCTGGCCAGGGCGTTGCTCTGCTCCCTCCTCTGACCACCTCCTTTTATTTGCACCCTCCAGCTTTCCTGTGTGGCCCCAGACTCAGGGTACTCTGGTGGGAGGGTGGTGAGGAGGTTTAAGGTGGGAAGGGGGCCTGTCCTTCCCACCTTGAACCTCCCTGCCTTTGAGACTGGGCTGTGGAGGGGAGACATCCCCTGTGCCATCGGTGACTGCTCTCTTGCCCACCTCAGCACCCCTCCGTCCCACTGGCTAACTGCTGGGTCGACGAGGACTGCCCCGAAGGGGAGAGAGGCACGCACAGCCACGGTAACTGTGGGCTCTGTCTTCCAGTGCCCCCAGCAGGGTGGGGGCTGGCCTGGGATCCTGGGTGGCTCCTGAGTGCAGGCCCCATTCGCCTCTGTCCCTGCATCTCTCTTTCTGCCAACAACCCCTTGGCTGACGCCTTCCCCAGCCCTGCGGAGATTTGAAGGTCTGGAGTTCATCTTTTGTTTTTCTAGGCGTAAAAACAGGCCAATGTGTGGTGTTCAATGGGACCCACAGGACCTGTGAGATCTGGAGTTGGTGCCCAGTGGAGAGTGGCGTTGTGCCCTCGTAAGTGTCCCCACAATCCCCCACCCCCACCGGCGCAGGGCCCCAGGCCTGGCAGAGGCTGTCACCTCCCTTCCACCTGCAGGAGGCCCCTGCTGGCCCAGGCCCAGAACTTCACACTCTTCATCAAAAACACGGTCACCTTCAGCAAGTTCAACTTCTCTAAGTAAGCAGAGTGGGTCTCATCTGCCCCAAGACCCTCCTTGTCTCCTACCTCGTCTGACCTCCTCCACCCCCGCCAGGTCCAATGCCTTGGAGACCTGGGACCCCACCTATTTTAAGTACTGCCGCTATGAACCACAACTCAGCCCCTACTGTCCTGTGTTCCGCATTGGGGACCTCGTGGCCGAGGCTGGAGGGAACTTCGAGGACCTGGCGTTGCTGGTGGGTGCCGAGTTGGGGGCAAGGTTCCCGGAGGGCTCTGGGAGAGGGTCCCGGGCCCACCCACCAGTGGAACAGCTGTGTGCTATGTGCAGGGTGGCTCTGTGGGCATCAGGGTTCACTGGGATTGCGACCTGGACACTGGGGACTCCGGCTGCCGGACTCACTACTCCTTCCAGCTGCAGGAGAGGAGCTACAACTTCAGGTGCGGCCCCACTGCTCCCAGTGCCCAGCTGCTGTGCCCATCGCCCTCTCCCTGTGGCGGTCAGGACAGACCACACCCAGGCCCAGCCCTCTGGATATTCCACTGGTGTGCGAGGGGCTCCCAGGAGCAGGAGAGAGCTGTTCTCAACCCCACATCCTCCAGCACAGGCTCCATCCTGCTCCCCCAAGTCCTGAGCCCTCCACCCCATCTGTCCCGGGCCCCTGCCCAGCTCAGGCTCCTCACTGTCAGCCCCTCCTCCACCCCACCCTGCCTCTAGTATCTCCCCTCCACAGCAATGGGGGGTTTCCTTTTTACCATCCCCTTCTTCGTTTCAGCTTTTTTTTTTTTTTTTTTTAAAAGACAGAATCTCATTCTGTCACCCAGGCTGGAGTACAGTGGCCCGATCTTGGCTCACGGTAACCTCCGCTTCCCGGGTTCAACCGATTCTCCTTCCTCAGCCTCCGAGTAGCTGGAATTACAGGCGCCCACCACCACTCCTAGCTAATTTTTATATTTTGGTAGAGATGGGTTTTCACGATGTTGGCCAGGCTGGTCTCAAACCCCTGACCTCAGGTGATCCACCCACCTCAGCCTCCCAAAGGGCTAGGATTACAGATGTAAGCCACCATGCCTGGCCTCCCTTCAGCTTTTACCTAAACATTTTTTTAAAAAACTCTAGACAAACTTAAGATTAGTACCATGAACACCCATATACGTTCATCTGGGCTTACCAGTTTTTATGTTACCATCTGGCCACATTTTCTTTTTCCCTGTCTGGAGTGAACTGGGTATGTTTAGATTTCAAACGGAACTGTTTGAAAGTAGGTGGCAGACATCCGGACACTCACCCTTTTCAACATTGTCCTGAGAACAGGGACCTTCCCCATGTAGCCACTGTCTTATTGTTGCACTCAAGAAATTGACCTTTGGGTGCAGTGGCTCATGCCTGTAATCCCAACACTTTGGGAGGCTGAGGCGGGAGAATCACCTGAGCCCAGGAGTTTGAGACCAACCTGGGCAATATAGGGGGACCCCTATGTCTACAAAAAATACTTCTAAAATTAGCTGGGCCTGATGGCAGATGCCTATGGTCCCAGTTACTCAGGAGGCTGAGGTGGGAGGATCATTTGAGCCCAGAAGACTGAGGCTGCAGTGAGCCATGATCATGCCACTGCATTCCAGTCTGATGACAGAGTGAGATGCCATAAAAGAAAGAAAGAAAAGAAAGAAAGAAAGACATTTAGCAAGAGTAAATCTTTTTTAATTTTTAAAAAACAGTATAGAAACGGGGTCTCACTACGTTGACCAGGCTGGTCTTGAACTCCTGGCCTCAAGTGATCAGCTTCCCACCTCAGCCTTTCAAAGTATTGAGATTACAGGTGTGACCCACCTTCCAGGCTGGCAGAATAAATCTAATACTTAATGTTCCCCAGCTGTGCCAACAGTGATCCTAAACCTTTGTACTTTCCAATCTAGGATGCGCTCAAGGATTTTTTTTTTTTAAAGACGGAGTCTCACTCTTGTCACCCAGGCTGGAGTGCAATGGCATGATCTTGGCTCACTGCAACCTCTGTCTCCCAGGTTCAAGCAATTCTCTTGCCTCAGCCTCCCAAGTACCTGGGATTAGAGGCGTCCACCACCATGCCCGGCTAATTTTTGTATTTTTGTAGAGATAGAGTTTCACCATGTTGGTCTCGAACTCCTGACCTCAGGTGATCCACCCGCCTCGGCCTCCTAAAATGCTGGGATTATAGGTGTAAGCCACTGCACCTGGCCTTTTTTTTTTTTTGAGACAGAGTCTCGCTCTGTTGCCAGGCTGTAGTGCAGTGGTGCAATCTCAGCTCACTGCAACCTCCACCTCCCAGATTCAAGCAATTCTCCTGCCTCAGCCTCCCGAGTAGCTGGGACTACAGGTGTGTGCCACCATTCCTGGCTGATTTTTGTATTTTTAGTAGAGACGGGGTTTCACCATGTTGGCCAGGATGGTCTCGATCTCTTGACCTCATGATCCACCTGCCTCGGCCTCCCAAAGTGCTGGGATTACAGGCATGAGCCACCACACCTGGCCTTTATTTATTTATTTATTTTTTAATTTTTAAATTTTTTTTTTTTTGAGACGGAGTTTTCACTTTCTTGCCGTCTAGGCTGGAGTGCAGTGGCGTGATCTTGGCTCACTGCAACTTCTGCCTCCCAGGTTCCAGTGATTCTGCAGTCTCAGTCTCCGAAGTAGCTGGGATTACAGGTGTGTGCCACAATGCCTGGCTAATTTTTGTCTTTTTAGTAGAGATGGGGTTTTGCCATGTTGGTCAGGCTGGTCTCGAACTTCTGACCTCAGGTGATCCACACACTTCGGCCTCCCAAAGTGCTGGGATTACAGGCATGAGCCACCATGCCTGGCTTTTTTTTTTTTTTTAGATGAAATTTTGCTCTTGTTGGTGCCAGACTGGAGTGCAGTGGCCTGATCTCAGCTCACTGCAATCTTTGCCTCCCGGGTTCAAGCAATTCTCCTGCTTCAGCCTCCCAAGTAGCTGTGATTACAGGTGCATGCCACCACACCCAGCTAATTTTTGTGTTTTTAGTAGATATGGGGTTTCACCGTGTTGGTCAGGCTAGTCTTGAACTCCTGAACTCAGGTGACCCACCTGCCTCAGCCTCCCAAAGTGCTGGGATTACAGGCCTGAGCCACCGCACCTGGCCTCAAGGTTCTTAAATTGCATTTATTATCATGTCTTTGAGTCTTCTAAGCAGATTTATTGGATCCTTCTGCCACTGAGTGTCACCTCGTCATGCAGGCAGGCACACACGGCCACCAGGCCTGGGGATGATGCCCCCTCAACACAGCTCACTGCATCCCGTCTGGTCTGGCTTCCCCAACCTCCCGAGCCCTTCGAAACCATGCGGGGCTGGCTCCCACCCACATCCTGCTCCCCCCCGCTCTGTGCTGGCAAACCATTTGTGTGCACGTTCCTCCAGGCCCAGTCTCATGTCCCCTCCAGGAAGCCTACCCCAGTTCCCAGGGAAAAGTGCGTTCCCATCTCTGGAATCCCTCAGCCCTGAGCCTGCTCCTTCACATCCCCGCTGCTGGGTCTGTTTAGGGACTCCTCTGTCCCCCATCCCCTCAGCAGGCAGGGAACTTCTGAGGGACAGGTCTTGGTTTGCTTTTTCTGTTTTCTCACCAATGACACAGGGCTGAGACCCAGGACTCAGGCTTGGGCTGGGGTTTACAGTCAATGGATAAGTTGGACAGAGGCCTGGCAGGGCCAGCCCCACCTGTGGATGGGCAAAGCAGGCCACCAGAGCCCTCTTTCCTGCCCGCAGGACAGCCACTTACTGGTGGGAGCAACCGGGTGTGGAGGCCCGCACCCTGCTCAAACTCTACGGAATCCGCTTCGACATCCTCGTCACCGGGCAGGTAGGCACAGGTAGGGGTCAGGCCGGGGATGGGAGGCGGCAAAGCAGACAGGGCTGGAGGAGGCATGAGGCCGACAGTCGTGGGCTGAGAGGTTCAGCTCAGATCTCTCTCAGGCAGGGAAGTTCGGGCTCATCCCCATGGCCGTTACACTGGGCACCGGGGCAGCTTGGCTGGGCGTGGTGAGTGCAAGCACTGTGGGCACCTGCAGGCTGCGGTGAGTGCCGCTGACCAGGGTGTGTCCAACGCATGCTGGAGGCTCCGGTGCCTGCACATTGAATCTCGGGGTGCAGGCTGGGGAAGTGGCAGGAGAGCAGGCTTGGGGGCTGGAACATGGGTTGGCCCTGCCTCTCCCAGGTCACCTTTATCTGTGACCTGCTGCTGCTGTATGTGGATAGAGAAGCCCATTTCTACTGGAGGACAAAGTATGAGGAGGTGAGCTGAGGTCACTCTGCTTGGACTCTGGGTTCTGCCACACTTAGAAGTTGGCTGGATCCCTGACCTGCTGTCCTCGTCTGCAGGCAAAGGCCCCGAAGGCAACCGCCAACTCTGTGTGGAGTGAGCTGGCCCTTGCATCCCAAGCCCAACTGGCCAAGTGCCTTAGACAGATCTCAGCACCTGCACCCACGGCCACTGCTGCTGGGAGTCAGACACAGACACCAGGATGGCCCTGTCCAAGTTCTGACACCCACTTGCCAGCCCATTCCTGAAGCCCGTAGCCATTCCCTGCTGGTTGAGAGTTGGGGGTTGGGGAGGGTGGGGCCCTGCTTGGGGATCTCATCCTTGAGATGATTGAGGATTAGGGGTAGAATTCCACCCTTGAACCCCAGCAGACAGTCTCTCCCCTGACTCCTGCCTTAGCAGGATGCTGCCTCGGGGAACCACAGAAGTCAGCCACAGAAGTCATACTTAGGAAGCTGTCTGAGCGCAGCTGCTTGAGGGAGGCCCTGTCTCTGATCCCAGGCTGGGTGGAGTGGCTGGAAGGAATGGTTCCAAACACCACCACCGAGATCTCCCTCAGGCTGGCTGGGTTTTGCAGCTGGAATTCTCCTCTTGG
Organism: Macaca thibetana thibetana; assembly: GCF_024542745.1. Lineage (NCBI taxonomy): Eukaryota > Metazoa > Chordata > Mammalia > Primates > Cercopithecidae > Macaca > Macaca thibetana. The sequence continues at coordinate 31,059,487 of NC_065587.1, forward strand.
TCCCAGGGCAGGGCAGGGAATTCTAATTGTCCAACCCAGGGAGGCAAGGGGCTGCTTTCCATTGTGGGTACCTGGTGATGAGGGCATGCTGTGGAGGGCCAGGGGTGGGGCTGAGGCTGGGCTGACATCTGGAATCATCTGCCACCTGGAGCCTCAGTAAAATGCCTGGGGTCCCTGCTGCCTCTCAGTCCCCAGAGCCATGTCCCTCGGGAGCTAGGCTCTGAAGGGCTAGGGTGGGAGAGTGTGGCCCCTGAGGCCTGGGTATCCAAGGAGGGGCACATGCACCTGATTCTCCTTGGGGCCCAGAGAAAGCTGATGTCATGGCTGGAGAAAGTCGTGGAGTAAAGCCAGCAAAGCCACCCTCTTCCTGTGTAGTCCTTACAGGCAGGACTGGAAAGTTGGGGGGCATCTATGGTAGACATGGCACAGCCATGGGGAGACCAGTGGGGCAGTGCAGGGTGGACTTGGGGACTCTACCCCTGAAGACTGAGGCCCTGCAGCTACCGGGTGGGCTAAAAGGTAACTGGAACAGGCCTGGACACTTGCGCACCCATGTCGGAGCCTGAGGGCCACATTGTTTTCACCTCAAAGCCCTTGAAGAGTGGGCAGAGACAGCAAGAGAGCCTCAGCCTGGGCCTGAGCTCAGAAACAGCTGTCGCCTCAGTCTGCACATAGGCGTGCACCCCAGGGTAGTGCCGGCAGGGACGTGTGTGTCCCTGTGGGTGTGCCTGTGCCGGGCAGGCCTCAAGCGCATGCCATCCTCTGAACCCTGCTGCCCTGTCTAGGAAGCCTCCTTGGGGCCCCAGCTCTGCTCCCTGGATCTGCCACCTAGCAGATGTGGGGAGCCTGACCCCAGGCCTGTCATGGAACCCTCCTTGCCTGGTGTGTGTGGCTCCCCTCTTAGCTGGGCACCTGGATCCAGGCCCACCTGTGTCCCTGACTCAGGGTGGTCCCAGGACTGGCACCTACTCTTTGGAGAGCCCCAGCATCTTTGGTGTGGATTGGAGACAATTGCCTGGTTCCACGGGGCAGGTGAAGACTCGGTGCCATAAAGAACGCCACAGTGGATATGCCAGCAGGCCACATGGCTGGCCAAGCAATTATTATTATGGATCCCTTGGGCTGTGGGCCTTCCCGTCCACCCCACCACACCTGCCCAGGTAGTTGGAGCTGATCATAAACAAGAAGGCTCTGGGCAGAGTCCACGGCACCAGCATCGGCCAAGGCCCACTCCTGAAGACCTGAAGTTCAGCTCCTGGACAAAGTCCTAAGGTCCTGAGGACGCCCCAGCCTGCGCAGGCCTGCAAACCCAGGCTGCCCACAACAGAAGGGGCTCCTGGCTTGTCCGGCCTCTCTGGCCTCCCAAGCAGGTGTGGGAGAGCAGGGCAAGTGTGGGCTGACCAGCTACTCCATATGGCCGGGGTCCTGCGCTGGCGCCTGGCTAGGGGGCTGCACAGCCTGCACTGTCTCCTCCAGGCTGCCCCTGGGGAATACCACGTAGTGCGTGGAGTTTGGCCCTGGCAGCTCCCGCTGGTTCTCCTTGCTGTGCCGGATGCCGTAGCCAAAATACACTGCGAGTCCTAGACAGGGCAGGAGGCAGGGCATGAGCCTGAGGTACAGGTTCCAGCCCTTCCTGTCCTCTTTGCCCTCCTCCTGACCCCGGTCCCAGCCTGGCCCCCACTCACCCATCAGCAGCCAGATGGAGAAGCGCACCCAGGTCAGATAGCTCAGCTTCAGCATGAGGCAGATGTTGAGGAGGATGCTCAGGGCTGGAATCAGGGGAACCATGGGGATCTGAGGAGGCAGGGGAGTGCAGGGCTGGACCGGGCTGCAGGAAAGATCTGCCAGCCCAGGGCCCACTTTCTCGGGAATCCATACAGCCTTTCTCCCTCTCAGGAGGTTGTGGAGACATGTGCTCACTCACCATGCAGAAAGGGGTGCGGGATGGGTGTGCCATCCTCCCCAGCCCTGTGAGCCTTGTTCATTCTGGGATGGCAGTGGGGGAAGGGGAGGCAGCTGTCTGGGCAGAGCACGAGTGGGTGCTGGCTGGGGGAGGTACCTGAAACAAATCTTCCCGATACTGTTGCTGATGAGCCCCCAGGACGAGGAGGCTGAGCAGAAACACGACACTGGTGAGCAGGAGCAGCAGGATGTAACCCCAGTGTGGGAGGTGCAGGGTCGAGTTCCCAAAGACGAGCACGCAGCCTATGGTGATGGCTGAGGCCAACATAACGCCAAGCGCCCAAGTCACCACTGCTCCAGGGCTGTACCCATCCAAGAAGCCCAGGTAGGGCCTCAGGGCTGGCTGCAGCTCCCCTGGCTCAGGCAGGGAGGTGTGTGTAGTGCCCACTAGCTGTAGGTGGTCTGAGAAGGAGCTATGCTGCTTGGTCAGGGGGCCAGGGCTGGCTGGGCCTGGGGAGCTGGGCGGGGAAGACTTCTGGAAGCGCAGCACAATGATGCTTGTGGCCACGAAGGTATAGGCCAGGAGTGTGCCAAGGGACAGGAACTGAACCAGTGACTCCAGGTCCAGCAGTAGTGCCAGGAAGGCTGTGAGAAGCCCGAATGCCAGGGTGCCTGCCACAGGCACCTGTGTCCGGGGATGCACACGGGCAAACACCTGGAAGAAGAGCCCATCGGCGGCCATGGCATAGACAATGCGTGGCAGGGAGAAGAGGAGGCTGAGCAGGACAGTGTTCATGGCTGTAGCAGAGAGAGTGGGGAGGGTCAGCATGGCGGAGAAGCCCACCAGGGGCCTCTGCTGGGGGTCGGTGCACGGGTGGTTCCTTAGGAACATGGGCATGAGCTTGTCTGGGCTCTCAGAGTAAGCATGAGTGTGTGTAGGAGTAATAGATTGTCAGTGCTCTGCCCAAGAACAGGACATCTGGGATAGGTCACAGGCCCACTGGAGCATCTGATCAGAGCTGAGTCCCTCTGCCTAGGAAATAATCTATAAGGACATGCCCAGCACTAATATGCTATGGACCATGTGTGGGGAGGTCCCGTCCAAAAAGTTTCTGAAGAAATTTTTTTGGCCGGGCGCGGTGGCTCAAGCCTGTAATCCCAGCACTTTGGGAGGCCGAGGCGGGTGGATCACGAGGTCAGGAGATCAAGACCATCCTGGCTAACATGGTGAAACCCCGTCTCTACTAAAAATACAAAAAACTAGCCGGGCGTGGTGGCGGGCGCCTGTAGTCCCAGCTACTCGGAGGCTGAGGCAGGAGAATGGCGTGAACCTGGGAGGCGGAGCTTGCAGTGAGCCGAGATCGCGCCACTGCACTCCAGCCTGGGTGACACAGCGCGAGACTCCGTCTCAAAAAAAAAAAAAAAAAAAAAAAAAAAAAAAAAATTTTTTTGAAGTGAAGAGTTTCTAATAATTAGCACTTTCCTTGCCCTATTATGCAACTAGTAAAACAGCCTCAGGTGAAGGTGAATCTGAGGACAGAGCCCCCCCCCTTGCTCTTTTCCCTGCCACCCTGCCCAGGAAGTCTCTTACCGCAGATGGAGCCAGCTGCCACGATGAAGCCAGCCCACCTGTAGCCCCTCCGGTAAAAGGCATCTGCGAGCGCTGAGTCGGGGTCCAGGCTGTGCCAGGGCACCATGAGGGTTAGCACGGTGGAGACAAGGATGTAGGCACCAGCTGCAATGGCAAGTGAGATGGCGATGGCCAGAGGCACGGACCGCCGTGGGTTCTGGGCCTCCTCGCTGGAGGCGGCAATGACGTCGAAGCCCACGAAAGCATAGAAGCAGGAGGCAGTGCCAGCCATGACGCCGGAGAAGCCAAAGGGTGCAAAGCCGCCTTCCTCAGCGCTCCAGTTGTGAGGCTGGGCCAGGATGAAGCCCAGGATGACAATGAAGAGAATGACAAGCAGGCTGATGGCTGAGAAGGTGTGGTTGAGCCAGGAAGAGACGCGGGCTCCACAGGAGACAAAGGCAGAGGCCAGGAGGATGATGCCAGCAGCTAGGAAATCCGGGTAGTGGCCCAGAAGGGGCACCTGCCAGGAACCCACGTGGGTCTCAGTGAAGTTGCGGACGCTGTGGCTGAACATAGAGTCCAAGTAGCCACTCCAGGCGCGGGCCACGGCGGCACCACCAATGATGTATTCGAGGAGAACATTCCAGCCGATGAGGAAGGCCCACAGCTCGCCCATGGATACATAGGTGAACAGGTAGGCAGAGCCCGTGCGTGGCACACGTGCCCCGAATTCTGCATAGCATAGGGCTGCCAGCAGGGAGGCCACAGCAGCCACACCGAAGGACAAGAGCACAGCAGGGCCAGCCACGTCCTTGGCGACAGCACCTGTAAGCACATAGAGACCCGAGCCCACCATGCCACCCACGCCCAGAAGAGTCAGGTCCAGTGTGGACAGGCAGCGCCGCAGTGACGTCTCCATGGTGGAGTCCTCCAGCGGCTTCAGGCGGTTCAGCTTCTGGCATAAGCGAGCCAGGCTGGCCATGCTAGGCAGCCCCCGGGCCATGGCAGGTGGCCGAGAAGAGCACCGAGCCAGCTACTGGAACCTGCTAGGGCCAGAGGGGAATGACAGGATGCCCAGCCGGCCTTCCATCCCTTCTGGTCTGACCACCCCCAGTCCTCTCTCCCTCTCTGCCCTGCGGACCTGGACACCCGAACCGAAGGCCTGCTGAAGGGCTGGAATGGGGCCGGTGTCAGAGCCTGTGGGCAGGAGGTCATAGGAAGCCTGGAGATCCTGTCTGCATCCCAGGCAGCAGAGGAGGCCTGGTGGGGCCCCACCTACCCACCTGCTGGGTGGGGTGGGGAGGGAGCAGCTCCAGGTGAAGCTGGGAGAGAGACTGGGAACGGCTCAGTGGTGGGGTCCCAGAGCCAGATGAAACCGAGGCTTCCCCAGAGTAGAGCCGACCCGGAACAGGAGCCACGGCTCTGCGTCGGGGCGGGCGTGGCCCAGGCAGCCACCTGCCACAGACAGTGGCGGCCACACACACCCCGCCCCCGCCCCCGCCACCGTGGCCAGACTGGGGTATCCTCGCGCCGCGCCGGGCGGAATGCAGGGGCGCCCTGGGCCCGCACACCTCCCCATGCCCGACACGCCGCTGCTGCCAGAGCCAGCTCCGCCGCGCCCCCGTCCCCGGACACCTGCGCCTTCGCTTGCTCTTGGGCCTGAGCCCGTCCCCCGTCCCGTCCCCGTGCCCGTCCCCGTCCCCATCCCTGCCCCGTCCCCGTCCCCGTCCCCGTCCCCATCCCTGTCCCCATCCCGGTCCCGCGTAGGATCCGCTGCAACCCACCTGCTGCCGCCGCAGCTGCCTCGGCTCTGAGCTCTGAGCCCGCCCAGTTTGCCGGCGCCGCCGCCAAGCGCAGGGCCCGCCCCCACCTCCAGGCCCCCCGCGCGGCCCCACCCGCTGCCACACGCCCAGATATTTCACCCTGCCCACCCTGCCCCGACCTCGCAAGGTCATGACGGGAGCTCACCGGGGTCTAGGGAAGCCCTGTGACTGTGACTCACTCACAGATGGAGGTCAGACCACCGGCTAAGTGACTAGCCTAGGTCATTCGGGAGGTTAAGGGCGACGTCTGAAAGTCCGCAGCCCGCCCTCTTTCCACTGCAGCGGACACCCTTCTTGATCCCTCACCCCAGTATGTGAACCCCACCCAGCTGGGCCCCAGACAGACCCCGCAGCACCGTCATGTGACCTTCAGGCACAGTGAGTTAAATGAAGACACAGGTCTGCCGGAGTGGCCTGGGGCAGTCCCTGACCTCTACTCTTACAGTGGGGTGGCAGTCAGCCACCCTCACAGGTTGGCAAGAGACTGCAGCCTTTTGAGAGAGTTCTGCGAATTGGGGGAACGCACGCTGGCTGTTTTGAGCCTGCGCTACCACATCCTGCAAGGGAGCAAGCAGTTTCTGGGACCAACCTCACAGCCCTCCGGTAGGGGACTAGACCTCCTCAGACCCCAGTGGTAGCCCCTCCTAGCCTAGGTGCCTCTGGCAGTAACCGGGAGGGCCCTATAGGACCCCAATAACAGATCCACACTTGTGTTTATCAGTGAGCCACTGTGTCCTGAGTACTGCATCCCAGCGCCCCACGCCCCAGGCAGGCAGCACCAACACACCAGGCTAATTTTTTAATTTTATTTTTTTTAGAGACTGGGTCTCACTATGTCGCCCTGGCTGGTCTCAAACTCTGGGACTCAAGCGATTTTCTTGCCTTGGCCTCCCAAAAGGCTGTGATGAACCATGGCTCCTGGCCTCCCCAGAACGCTATACTAGACATGTGTTCAGGCTTATGTGTGGTTTGTGGAATGGGATCTTAGGAGCATCTGCAGCCTGTCCAGCTGGGCTGGTGACAGGATGATGTACTCCCAGAAAACATAGTGCTAACTTGGAACATGCTGCCTCGGCCAGAATGCCAATACCTTCTAATATTTGGCTGGTATTGTCTTGAGGAACTTCTCAGATGGCTCCCACTTCCGGTGGGATGGTAGCCTCCTTACCCCATCCCTGTGTTGCCTGAGCAGACGTCCCTTGTCCTGAAGTGTCACCACAAAAGTCTAGGCACTTCAGGCCAGAGGCTTAGGCAATTTTGTGATGGGAGCTCCCCCAAGGCCTTATCAATGACCACCATATTGCTGGTGTCCAGTGTTTTGGAGTGTTGACTTTTTATCTACCTGGAGAAGGTGTGACACCTTCTGCCACAGGCACCAACATGCAATGGATATGTGACACTAAGCCGGGCTAATGCAGTAAATTGTACATTTCCAGGGATATTTCACTCACTACTGAGTGAGACAGTTACACAGAGCAACCCCACAGTGATGCAGTGAAGATAAACCACCAGGAAACAAAAAGAGGAGGGAATAATTTCTAACTCATTCTACAAGGCCAGGATTACCCTGACACCAAACTCGACAGACATCACAAGAAAAAAAAGCCACAGACCCAAATCCCTTATGAATATAGATGTAGAAATCCCCAGCAAAGCACAGCGGACTCTTGAACAACACAGGTTTACTAATACACAGATGTTTTTCAACCAAATGTTGATAAAAAATACAGTATTTGGCTAGGCCCAGTGGCTCACACCTGTAATCCCAGCACTTTGGGAGGCTGAGGTGAGAGGATCGCTTGAACCCAGGAGTTTGAGGCTGCAGTGAGCTATGATCCTGTCACTGCACTCCAGCCTGGGTGGCAAACCAAGACCCTGTCTCCAAAACTACTAAATAAATAAATTAAAATAAGTGGTGGGCACCTGTAATCGCAGCTACTTGGGAGGCTGAGGCAGGAGAATCGCTGGAACCCTGGAGGCAGAGGTTGCAATGAGCTGAGATGGCACCATTGTACTCCAGCCTGGGTGACAGAGTGAGACTCCGTCTCAAAAAAAAAAAAAAAAAAAAAAAAAAAAAAAAAAAATTCATATGGAAATGCAAGGGATCCAGAATAGCCAAAATACTTGGGTATTTTGCCTGGGTAACATAGGGAGACCTCACCTCTACGGAAAGGTAAAACAATTATCTGGGCATGGTGGCATGCGCCTGGGTCTCAGCTACTGGGAGTGGGGGGTTGGTGTTGAGGTGGGAGGATTGCTTGAGCCTGGGAGGTTGAGGTTGCAGTGAGGCATGTTTGTGCCACTACACTCCAGCCTGGGTGACACAGTGAGACCCTGTCTCAAAAAAAAAAAAAAAAAAGAAAAAGAAATTAAAGGCAACATAAATAAATGGAAAGACATCCCATGTTCATAGACTGTAAGATTTTAAATATAAAATGGCAGTATTCCCCAGACTGGTCTACAGATTCAGGAGTTGCATAGATTCTGTGCAATTCCTATTGAAATCCCAACTGCCTATTTTGCAGAAATCATCAAAATTAATGTGGAAATGCAAAGGATCCAGAATAGCCAAAATACTTTTGAAAAAGATTTGGAGGACTTACAATTCCTGATTTCTAAACTATGAAATGACTGTAATCAAGATTGTGGTGGTGACATAAGAGTAGACATATAGATGAATGGAATAGAATTGATAGTCCACAAATAAACACTTATGTTTATGGAAAAGTGATTTTTAAAAGTAGACTTTATTAGCTGGGAATGGTGGTACATGCCTGTAGTCCCAGTTACTCAGGAAGCTGAGTTGGGAGGGTAGCTTGAACCTAGGAGGCAACATAGCAAGACCCTGTATCTAAAAAAAAAAAAAAAAAAAAAAAAAAAAAAAAAGAGTTTTCAGAGCAGTTTTAGGTTCACAGCAATATTGAGCAGAAAGTACAGAGTTCCCATATACTTCCTCCTTCCACACACGTGTAGCCCCCTCTCCCACTGCTGACATCCAGCACAAGAGGGTCATGTTTGTTACAATCGATTAACCTACATTGACACATCATTATCACCCAAAGTTCATAGTTTACATTAGGGTTCACTCTTCGGGTTGTACATTCTGTGGGTTTGGACAAATGTGTAATGACACATATACACACCATTATTGTATCATACAGAGTAGTTTCATTGCCCTAAAAACCCTCTGTGCCCTGCCTATCCCTCCCTGTTAACACCTGGCAACCACCGATCTTTTTCCTGTCTCCATAGTCCAGTCTTACTTTTGCAGAATCTTTTTTTTTTTTTTTGAGACGGAATCTCACTCTGTCACCCAGGCTGGAGTGCAGTGGTATGATCTCGGCTCATTGCAAGCTCCGCCTCCCGGGTTCACACCATTCTCCTGCCTCAGCCTCCTGAGTAACTGGGACTACAGGTGCCCACCACCATACCTGGCTAATTTTTTTTTTTTTTTTTGTATTTTTAGTAGAGATGGGGTTTCACCGTGTTAGCCGAGATGGTCTCGATCTCCTGACCTCGTGATCTGCCCGCCTCGGCCTCCAACACTGCTGGGATTACAGGCGTCAGCTGCGGGGCGCCTGGCCTGCAGAATCTTATGTAGTTGGGATTATAGAGTATATAGCCTTTTCAGGCTGGCTTCTTCCCCTTAATAATATGCATTTGAGATTCCTCTATGACTTTTCATGGCTGAATAGCTCGTTTTAATTTTATTTTTTATTTTTATTTTTGAGACAGAGTCTTGCTCTGTCACCCAGGCTGGAGTGAAGTGGCGTGATCTTGGCTCACTGCAGCCTCTGCCTCCTGGGTTCAAGTGATTCTCCTGCCTCAGCCTCCCGAATGGCTGGGACTACAGGCGTGCGCCATCACACTAAGCTAATTTTTGTATTTTTAGTAGAGGGGGGGTTTTCCCATGTTGGGCAGGCTGGTCTCAAACTCATTTCCTCAAGTGATCCACCTGCTTCAACCTCTCCAATGTGCTGGGATTACAAGCGTGAGCCACCCCACCTGGGCTCTGCTATTTTTTTTTTTTTTTTTTTGAGATGGAGTCTCGCTCTGTTGCCCAGGCTGGAGTGCAGTGGCGCGATCTCGGCTCACTGCAAGCTCCACCTCCCAGGTTCACACTGTTCTCCTGCCTCAGCCTCCCCAGTAGCTGGGACTACAGACGCCCGCCACCACGCCTGGCTAATTTTTTTGTATTTTTTAATACAGATGGGGTTTCACTGTGTTAGCCAGGATGGTCTTGATCTCCTGACCTTGTGATCCACCAGCCTCGGCCTCCCAAAGTGCTGGGATTACAGGCGTGAGCCACCGCGCCCAGCCAGCCTGTGCTATTTCTTAAATGCAGAGATGAAGTTGCCATGTGAAAGATGCAACATTCTTATCTTCAAGGATGAGAAACTGAAATGAGAGAATTCTGTACAAACCTTGTTAAAACACTCTTATCTTTTAAGCCTCCCCACATAATTTAGTTGCTTCTTCATAACTTATTATTCTTTGTCCAATTCAGTGTATAAGTAACAGACTCTAACTTCTTCTTTGGGTCTTCATATGTCCTTATGAGGGTTCCCAACCCATGTAAAACTTGTACCCAATACATTTGTGGGACTGAGTGTGGTGGCTCACTTCTGTGATCCCAGTGCTTTAGGAGGCCAAGGGGGGCTTGCTTGAGTCCGGGAGTTCAAGACCAGTCTGGGCAATATAGTGAAACCCCGGTTCAACAATTTTTTTGTTTTTTTTAATTAGACCGGTGTGGTGGGTGGCATGTGCCTGTAGTCCCAGCTACTCGGGAGGCTGAGGTGGGAGGATAGCTTGAGCCCAGGAGTTTGAGGCTGCAGTGAGCTATGATTTCGTCACCGCACTCCAGCGCCCCTTATTTATAAATAAATGTAATGGCTAGCCTTAGGGACTCTGTGAGCAAGATTAGAGAACAGAAATCAGATGTAGAATAGCATATAAATAAATTTGTGTGCTTTTCTCCTGTTAACCTGTCGTATGTCAATTTAATTCTTGGACCCAGCTGAGACCCTAGGGATGGAAGTGGAGTTTTGCCACCCCTACAGTTTCTGGTGACAAGGATGAGATCCTCTCAAGCCTAAAGATGGGATCCTGGGAGAACAAATAAAAGCAGGCACAGGTGGGAATTCTTACCAAAGTGAACTCTTCTGGATCTCTGTCTGTAGTGCCTGGTTGAAAGAGGAGAGTAAAATTTTTCCTTGTCCCTTTCCAAATTCAAACTGGCAGGAGAAAAGCATTGGTAAGAATTGATTCTTTGAGTTACGACTCTTGTGTCAACCTTAAATAATGAGATTCAGAAAATATCAGCTAGGCACGTTGGCTTATGCTTGTAATCCCAGCACTTTGGGAGGCCAAGGTGAAAGGATCACTTGAGCCCAGGAGTTTGAGGCTGCAGTGAGCTATAATTGCATCACTGCATTCCAGTCTGGGTGACAGAGACCTAGTCTCAAAAAAAAAAAAAAAAAAAAAAGAAAAAAGAAAGGAAATATGATTTTTATTCTAGTTCAAAGCTTGAGGATGGACACCCAGGAAACAGCTTCCAAAGGGTTGGGGTCATTGTTCCAAAGTGGGGAAGCTAAGGTAGAAACAGAAACAGTGCCAGCAGGATTGCAACATCTTGTGTACAAATCCAGTATGTTAGATTCGATTAGTACAGCTTGCTACATTCCAAGGAAAATTGTTTCAACATTCCGTGAGAAGAAGGCAAGCTCTGAGGGCATCGTATCTCTGATGCTGCTCAGTCATTTCCAACCATTTACAGGAAAAAGCAGAAGTTGCAATTGCATACTCCATGCCTCAGGCCACATGGCCACATTCCTCCCGAGGCTCATAGTAATGTAAAGATCCAACAGTTTGGCGGTGGCTCACTCCTGTAATCCCAGCATTTTGGGAGGCCGAGGTGGCTGGATAACTTGAGAAAGGAGTTTGAGACCAGCCTGGCCAACACAGCGAAACCCCGTCTCTGCTAAATATACAAAAATTAGCCCGGCGTGGTGGCAGGCGCCTGTAGTCCCAGCTACTCAGGAGGCTGAGGCGGGAGGATTGCTTGATCCTGGGAGTTTGAGGCTGTAGTGAGCCACGATTGCAGCACTGCACTCCAGCCTGGGTGACAGAGGGACACCTTGTCTCAAAAAACAAACAAAAAAAAGAATTATTTGATTTCACACTTCTGAGTTTGGTATTTGGCTCTGCATACATAGTGGCTGTTGACTCACAGCCTCCCAGAAATACAGCTTGTTTTCCATGTCTCTGTCTTTTGTGTGATTTATTATATCTTGTTTTATGTCTTGAGAACATGGCTCTGTGACCAATGAAAATCTTCTCTTTGGTTTCTGCCAGCTGGGGGGGTTGGGGGACAGGTCGTTGTTAGGCTGCCAGCCAGCTGCCCAGGAATCAGAAACACAGTGTCTCTGTCCAACGGTTTCAGCTCTCAGAGGAGTTTGTCCTACTTGTCTCAGCTTTCATTGCCTTGATAACAATTAGGATATTTGCTTGCTTAGGCTATCTTGAGAAAGACTTTGGATCTTGAGGGGGATTGCATCTTTTCCAGCCTGTTTGGGATGCTCTTCTGTGTCTCCGGTTAAGCCAGAAAAGGCATACTGATTTTAAGCCATAAAAAGGCTTATTGGTTTTGAGTCACAATTAAAGTAGGTATAACATTGAAGATTTGGACTTTTGAATCTAAAAGCTTTTTTTCTTTTTTTGAGACAGAGTCTCACTCTGTTGCCCAGGCTGGAGTACAGTGGCGTAGTCTCGGCTCACTGCAACCTCTCTTTCCTGGATTCAAGTGATTCTCCTGCCCCAGCCTCCCAAGTAGCTGGGATTACAGGCGCCTGCCAACATGCCTGGCTAATTTTTTGTATTTGTAGTAGAGATGGGGTTTCACCTTGTTGGCCAGGCTGGTATTGAACTCCTGACCTCGTGATCTGCCTGACTCGGCCTCCCAAAGTGCTGGGATTACAGGCATGAGCCACTGTGCCCAGTCTAAAAGTATTTTAAAGAGTGCTACTGGCCAGGTGTGGTGGCTCACACCTGTAATCTCAACTTTGTGGGAGACTGAGGTGGGAGGATCGCTTGAGCCCAGGAGGTTGAGGCTGCAGTGAACTATGATCTTGCCAACACAGTGAGACCCCATTTCTAAACCACCCCCCGCGCCCCCCCCACAAAAGGGTGATTTCATCCTAAACAACTGTCCTATTGGTAACTAGAGAAAGATCAAGTCAAAAGGAAGACACAAAGAAATATAGGCCAGGCACGGTGGCTCATGCCTGTAATCCCAGCACTTTGGGAGGCCAAGGCAGGTGGATTACGAGATCAAGAGATTGAAACCATCCTGGCCAAAATGTTGAAACTCCATCTCTACTAAACATACAAAAATTAGCCAGGCGTGGTGGCACGTGCTTGTAGCCCCAGCTACTCAGGAGGCTGAGGCAGAAGAATCGCTTGAACCCGGGAGGCTGAGGTTGCAGTGAGCCGAGATGGCGCCATGGCACTCCAGCCTGGGTGACAAAGCCAGACTCCGTCTCAAAAAAAAAAAAAAAGAAATATAATGGTTAGCTTTAGAGACTTCCTTTAATCTTCCTCAACATTAAAGAGCAGAAATCAGATGTAGAATAAAAGTTAAAATCTGCATCCTCTGTAAATTCTCCTCCTCCATCCACCTGTGCTCTGCTTAACCCCCAAGTCCCTGTCCCTGAAGATCTTTCAGATATCTGGGCCCCTGACTTAAACCTACCCTCCTCAAAACTTGGCCCTATCTCCTCAGCAAATTTCTTTTAGACCTAAAACTTCTCCAAATATCCTTTCAATGCCCAGCTGCCTAATTATCTTCCCTTTTCCTGTAAGATTCACAGAAAGCACCCCAGCCTGTTTTTCAGGCCCAAGATATACAGGTGACATGTAAATACTGATAGCCAGAAAACAGACCTAACACAGGTTCTGGGAATGAGCAGCCAGGCTTGCTTCACTGTACCTTACAATTCCTCCCACTTCCTGGGGCTCTGTCATCAAACCTCATCAGCTCCAGGCATTCCCATGTTTAGGCCGAAACCACAAAAAAATCTGCTGAACTATCGTACTCTTAGGAAAAAGAAACCATAAACATCACCCTAGATCTCTGATAACAAAAAATATGCTCTGAAACTCCTTCTTGGAGAAAATCTACATTCTTTCTCAGTTCCTTGAAAGTGTAAATCTTATCATATCTTTAAAACTTAAGTATCTGAGGCATTGGGCTGGGCGCAGTGGCTCAGCCTGTAATCCTAGCACTTTGGGAGGTCAAGGTGGGCGGATCGCTTGAGATCAGGAGTTTGAAACCAGCCTGGCCAACATGGTGAAACCCTGTCTCTACTAAAAATACATATATAAAAAAAATTAGCTGGGTGTGGTGGCGTGCGCCTGTAATCTCAGCTACTTGGGGGGCTGAGGCAGGAGAATTACTGGAACCACTTGGGAGGTGGAAGTTGCAGTGAGCCGAGATCATGCCATTGCACTCTGGCCTGTGCGACAGAGCCAGACTCCGTCTCAAAAAAAACCAAAAACCAAAAAACAAAAGTGTCTGAGGAATTAACTAGAACAACCCCTAGTATGCTCATATGAGATTTAAAAAAAGTGTTGAATGTTTAACATTTTAGATACTTTACTTCAATAATGTTTGATATTTGCCTAATATATATGTCAAAAAAATTGCCAGCAAAATAAAACTTAATAACTAGCTTTGTCTAATGTTTCATGAAGTTTTCACAATTCAAATCTAATTTTTTTTTTTTTTTTTTTTTTTTTTGAGACGGAGTCTCGCTCCGTCGCCCAGGCTGGGGTGCAGTGGCCGGATCTCAGCTCACTGCAAGCTCCGCCTCCCGGGTTTACGCCATTCTCCTGCCTCAGCCTCCTGAGTAGCTGGGACTACAGGCGCCCGCCACCTCGCCTGGCTAGTTTTTTGTATTTTTTAGTAGAGACGGGGTTTCACCGTGTTAGCCAGGATGGTCTCGATCTCCTGACCTCGTGATCCGCCCGCCTTGGCCTCCCAAAGTGCTGGGATTACAGGCTTGAGCCACCGCGCCCAGCCTCAAATCTAATTGTTAAACAAACTAAGCTTATATAAATGCAAGTGGGAAAAAATTTGTAAATAAGTTATAATTATTATTTTTTGAGACTGGGTGTTGCTCCGTTGCCCAGGCTAAACTATAGTAGTGGGACCGTAGTTCACTGTAGCCTTGAACTCCTCTTGCCTCAGTATCCTGAGTAGCTGGGACTACAGGTGTGTACCATGATGCCTGGCTAATTTTTAGAAAAATTTTCTTGTCAAGTGGAGTCTTACTATGTTGCCCAGGCCGGTCTCAAATTCTGGGCCTCAAGCAATCCTCCTGTCCTGGCCTCCCAAAGTGCTGGGATTACAGGTGGGAGCCACTGTGCCCAGCTATAAATAATTTTTTATTGTTTTAATTTTTATTTTTGACTGACTTATTGCTAGACATACTATTTAAATAATGATTACATTTTATAAAATATGTCTACTTAAAAATAATTTCCAGGAGTTCAAGGCTGCAGTGAGCCATGATTGTGCTATTGCACTCCAGCCAACTCCCACTATTATTGAGACCTTGTCTCAATAATAATGACAATAATAATGATGATAATTTCTGGCCGGGCAAGGTGGCTCACCTGTAATCCCAACACTTTGGAAGGCCAAGGAGGATGGATCACCTGAGGTCAGGAGTTTGAGAACAACCTGGCCAACATGGCGAAACCTCGACTCTACTAAAAATACAAAAATTAGCCAGGCATGATGGCAGGCACCTGTAATCCCAGTTACTGAGGAGGCTGAGGTAGGAGAATCGCTTGAACCCAAGAGGCAGAGGTTGCAGTGAACTGAGATTGCACCACTGCACTCCAGCCTGGGTGACAAAAGCGCACACACACACACACACACAAATCCAAAATCTTTTCGGTAATCTAAAACCTTAAAGTCAAACTAAGTTAAATTAAAAGATGGTTATTTGTTGAATATCTAGATCACTTCCAAATAAGATATAATACAGAAACATTGATTGCTGAACGTAAGTATAAGCTTATTCAACTTTGGTTTCTTACTACACGGGACCAAAAGATACCTGTGTCTCTCAAGAAACGTGTCCTGGGCTGGCCTTGGTGGCTCATACCTGTAATCCCAGCACTTTGGGAGGCTGAGGGAGGAGGATTGATTGAGTCCAGGAGTTTGGAAGCAGCCTGGGCAACACAGTGAGACCCCATCACTACATAGAATAATACAATTATCTGGGTGTGGTGGCCTGTGCTTGTTGCCCCAGCTATTCTGGAGGATGAGGTAGGAAGATCACTTGGGAGTTTGAGGCTGCAGAGAGCCATGATCATGCCACTGCTTGGCTCTTGCTATTGGAGCCTCCCTGAGCATGTGCCCAGCTCTGGGTGTCACACTAACAACCTGGAGAGTACCCAGAGGCAGGACCAGGATGGGAGGGCCTGGGCACCTCATGGAAACTGCTGCTGCCCAGAGCTCGGGTTTCTGTCACCCACAGGCTGGGAGGCCTTAAGAAAGTGATTCAACCTCACTGAGCCTCAGTCTTTGCCTCTGAAATGGGGATCCCAGGAATTCCTGTGGGGATATGTGAAGACTGAACGAAATGATTCACACAAAGATGTAGCCCAGTGCCTGGGGGACACTAAGCACATGCTGAGCCTTCAGCCACCTGGGAAGGGGAAAGGGAAACACGGGTGGCCACCTGGGGCTGGTGGAGGAATGAGGGGTCTGCTGGGAGGATCCTGGACAAACTCACCTCTGGGCATCTGCCCTGAACTTGGGCTGGCGTCACAAGGAAGTTGGTCACCAAGAAGAACACGTTTTCTCCCTAGGAGGCAAATCTTAAGGTTGGCCTGGTTGGGCTCGCATCGACCAGAAAGGCCGGAAGCTGGCAGCCTGGTTTATGAGGGAAGGGATGTTGGCCCCGTCCAGTCATTAACCCTGTCCCCCCATAAGGCAGATTGAAGCAGAGATGGGAGGCTGGCAGGGTTCTGGCCATTTTTGAGACCAGGAAGCCTCGTGCCCATGTCCATCTCTTGAGACAAGTTTCTTTCTCATTTGTTCAACCAAAATATCTTTTATTTTCGTTCTTATTTATTAGTTTTTTGAGACAGAGTCTCACTGTGTCACCCAGGCTGGAGTGCAGTGGCACGATTTCGGTTCACTGCAACCTCCGCCTCCTGGGTTCAAGGGATTCTCCTGCCTAAGCCTCCTGAGTAGCTGGGACTACAGGTGCACAGAGTTTCACTTTACTCGTCCAGGCTGGAATGCAGTGGTGTCATCAACGCTTACTGCATCCTCTAACTCCTGGGCTCCAGAGATCTTCCTGCCTCAGCCTCCCAAGTAGCTGGGATTATAGGCTCTAGCTACCATGCCTGGCATCAACCAGAATATTCCAACAGCCTGCTGCTTCTAGTACTGAAGATCCAGGGGAGAGTTGGGCCCGGCACCTGCCCAGGATGGAGAGGAGGTGAGTCTCCCATCCCACACACAGCAGCACTGGCATGGCAGGGCACAGGTGAGAAGACAGAAAGCTCTGCCTGTGGTCAAAGGGTGGCCAAGGATGTTGGAAGGGGAGGCTGACCCTCCAGTGCTGCCCACAAGAACACTGAATTTGGGGAATGCATGCCCAGGAAAGGAGGGTGAGGGCTGTGCAGAGGGTGCTGAGAGAGGCAGTCATTGGGATTAGGAGGGATGGGTGGCCACCATCATTGGGGGGTGGGGGGGCTCCTGAGAGTAGAAGCAGGGGCTGCAGGCTCTGAGGATGCCTGGTGTGAAAGTTCAGCCTGGCTACTGAGTGGTGTGCATCGAGCAGTAGGGAAAGGGTGAGAGGGGCATCTAAGGGTCCTCTAGGAGGTCATAGTCTCATGCAGGCGTGGCATGGCAAGTAGTGAAACATGTTGGAAGGGACAGGAAGGGGTTGAGACTGAGTCACGGGTCTGGCTGCTGCACTAAACTAGTGGATGTCAGAGCCCTCAGAACTAGTGGATGTCACAGAGGCCATGCCAGGAGAGGGAAATAGTTGACCTTTGGACATGTGGGTGTGCACCTGGAAGACAGCTGTGCTCTGGGCAGGTGTTCACTGGGGCTACACACACCCTGGGTATCAGAAGACCAGAGGTGGAAGTTAAGGCTGTGGATAAGCTGGGTGGAGGGAGGAGGAAAATGCAGCCGAGAAGGTGGAGGAGGAGCACCTGACAGAGGTGCCCCCATCAGGGAGCAGGGCTACAGGAAGTTCCGGTTCCAGCCCTCCCACACCCCTCACCCCTCTCAAGCTCAAGCCATTAGTCTCAAACACCCCCTTCTTTTCTGTTGGCAGCCTTCGGAAATGCAGTTTCTCTGGCCTGGCTTCTCAACCCGTACCTTTTTCTACCAGAACCTCCTACACATCCCTGAAAGCCCTGTCCAGGCGTCACTCCTCTGTGAAGGCCTTCCTGAGAACCCCCAGCTGTCTCCGGCATCACATGCTTCTCTCTCGCACACACTGGCTGCATGGCGGGTGTTCAAGTGGTCAGCGGGGAAAGGACTTGCGCCCCCGTCTGCAGCACCAGGGCCCCCACCTGAGGCGGCTTCACCAAGTCGGCCACTTCCCTTTGTGTTTGGTGATGGAAATCTGGGGGTCAAGATCCCGGTCCTGGTAGCCTTTTTTGGCGAGGAGAGCCCACCTGGGGAGGAGAAGTTGGGCAGTGTGGTGTGTCCCCAGCATGTAGTGACAGGGGCGGAGCTGGGCCCTACATGCTCAGTTCTCTCCCCACACCCTACAGGCTCCCAGTCCAGCATCGTGGGCCCTACCTCCTCTCTGGCCCCACTTCCCACTCCAGACCCCCTGAACGAGACAGAAGCTCCAGCCATGCGTCAGAGAGCCAGTGCCCTCGGACAATCACCTTCCCCAGCCAGCACCCACCCCCAGCCTCACTAGACCCAGCTCCCAGCTTCTAGACTCCCCTGACCCGAGATATAGCTGGTGGTCTCTCTGGGGCTACTGCTCCAGCTCTCACAGATGTTAAGGATGATGTCTTGTGCCCCCTGGGTGGGGCCGTGGGGAGGGACTGGGAAGGAGGCAGGTGGGCACACAGGACAAACACACAGCTTGTTCTTGCTCTCCTGTCTTGTATTGCCTACCTCCCCCCAGCCCCCGAACCAATCTGCCCCCTTCCCCTCCACCCCCTAAACAGCCCAACCCTCAACTTCAACCCAGCAGGACCAAGCCCCACCCCCCACCTCTTCCCCTGCCCCTCCAGCCTGGCCAAAAGCTCTTCTCTCTTACCCTACCACATAGACCACGATCCCAAACTGCAGCAGCCTCTGTAGGGCGCCCACCCGCCAGTTCCTGGTCATCACATACTTCTCTGTCTCATAATCCAGAAGCCCCCAGCCTGTCATAGCCCCTGGGGAGCCCATGCTGCCAGCTCCTGCTAGCTGCGGGCACATGAGTCAGCATGGTAGCTGCAGTCACAGCTGAACAGGAGGCAAAGCAGGGCCCGAGCCAGGCCAGGCCAGTCGCTGTTAAAGGGACACTTCCACTAAAGCAGGATCCAGCCTCCGACACCCAGCCCTCAGTCCCTAACCCCAGCTGTCCTGCACCTCCTACCCTCCCTACATTCCCTTTGCTGGGCCATGGCACACAGAATACAGCAGCAGCTCTGTCCCTGCCCTGGGGTCTCACTTCCTGGGGTGGGAGTGGAGGTGGTGAGAGGATGGGGAAGGACAGCTGTTATCAGTGCTGTGAGAGGACGGCCTGAGGGCAACAACAGCCCCGGGGAGGCTCTGAGTAAAGCTTCAGGAATAAGTGACTTCTGAGCCGACCCTTGCAGATTCTGAAGTGAATAAGCAGACAAAGATGGGGATGGAGGTTCCCAGGGGAATGAACAGCCTATGCAAAGGCCAGCGCATGCAAGAGAACTGAGAGCCACAGAGTGAGAGGGTGACCTGGCTCTGAGAGGTTCCCCAGACCCTCCTGAAAAGCTGCTCCCAAGTGCAGTGAAGAAAACACAAGCTCAGGAGTCAGGCATGTTTCCCATTCCATGAAAGGGGGGCGATGCTGGAACCGCCTAGGGAGGCAGAGAGGATAAAAGCCTCAAAGCGCCCAACCCGGTGCATGGTCTGTGGCGCATGCAGTTTATCAGCCTGGGCGAGGAGTCTCAGCACAAGCACCCCCCACAGTTTCTACGGCAACTAACAACACCTGGTTGTCGGGGCGACCGCCGCGGGGGAGTGCCTCGCTATTGGCTGTGGGGGGCGCCTGTCGCTGGACGGCACATTCGATTGGTCAGCGCAGCCGCAGACTCCGCCCACAACCCCGGGCCGCGCTCTGAGTGGGACGCCAAGCTGTCCCAGTCTCAGTGTCTGAGACTGCGAGAGGGTCGTAACCATGAAGGGTTCCTGCGAGAGGTCTGGGGAGGATGAAGAGCAGAAAGAAGAGGAGGCTATGGCGGCCTGTGGGCGTCTTTCAGGGGTCCCCGAGGCCGTGCAGGGTGCCGAGGCCGATTGGGACTCCGACTGGGAGATGGAAGGTGCTCAGGGGAGGGGGCAGGCTCGACTCCTCCCCTTTTGGGGTCTTCTCCGGCAGGGGTCGGGGGAGGCGGGCTGGGGCTAAGGGGGCAGGAGACCCGTGTCGAGCAGGGAACGTACCCGTCTGAGGGGCGCCTCCAGCCCCCTGCCCTCCCTTCATTGCTCCTAGAAGCATCAGGGTAAAATGCAAAATCCCGCCAGACTGTGCACCAAGGGCTGTCCCGCCCTGAAATGGAATAAAAGCCGGGTTTTCCTGTGTCCTGAAATGGAACCAGTCGGGTTTTCCCAATCCACAGGAAAAACTAAGCTAATGGATGTATAGAATTGAGAACTATTTCGGTTTTTTCTCCCGTAAAATGTTTACAACACATGTGTGGTCTGCAGTCCAGGTTAAAAGACACAGCATGCAGTTTGGCATCAGACTGGCAGAGGCCTGACTCTGGCAGGATTAGCTACCACCCCTAGCTGTGGGATGCTCAGCGCAGGCCAGCCACGGCTTCTACCGCAACCAACAACATTGGATTGCCTGGGCTCATATTTATTAATAAACAAATATATAAATAAATTATGTATTTATCAGAGCCAGGGTCTTGCTCTGTCATCCAGGCTTCAGTGCAGTGGCAGGATAATAGCTCACTGCAGCCTTGAACTCTGCACTCTAGTGAGCCTTCTGCCTCAGCCTCCTGAGTAGCTGGGACTACAGGGGACCACCTCACCTGGCTAATTTAATAAATTTTTTGGCTGGCCGTGGTGGCTCACGCCTGTAATCACAGCACTTTGGGAGGCCTGGGCAAGCGGATCACCTGAGGTCAGGAGTTTGAGACCAGCCTGGCCAACATGGTGAAACTCCGTCTCTATTGCTAAAAAATTAGCCCGGTGTGGTGGCAGGCGCCTGTAATCCCAGCTACTCAGGAGGCTGAGGCAGGAGAATTGCTTGAACCTTTGAGGCAAAGGTTGCAGTGAGCCGAGATCGTGCCACTGCCTTCCAGCCTGGGTGACAGCAAGACTCTGTCTCGAAAAAAAAAAAATTGTCTGGCTATGTTGCCCAGGTTGTCCAACTTTCTTTTCATAGCTGTATGACTTTAAGGAAAAGATTTGCGTTGCCTGAGGCTTGATGTCCTCATCTGTCTTATGGGAGCAGTGGTCCCAAGGAGCACAGGAAGCAGTGCTTCTAGAGGCAAAATATAGGCCAGGTAGTGACACAGGTGGCTGTAGCTGTGCAGGGGTCCACATTCGTCCCCCTGTCTCCTACCAGGCACCCATGGGCTTGGAGAACTGGTCAGGGACACACTGTACCTGAGGTCTTGCCGGGCCCATAGCGTTGTGCCCGTCTCCTGCTTTCTGCGCCAAGGGAGCACCCAAGAGCTGAACCTCCGGCACCGTGGCCTGGGGCCCCAGGTACCCCTGGAGGGACACTGTATCCAGGCTTACAGGGAGAGTCTGTCCCCTACACTCCCCAGCTTCTGCCTGTGCCAGGCATGCCCCACCCTCCACATCTGGGAGACAGATGGGGTTGAGGCTGTGACAGGTGGCGTTAAGGGTTGGGGAACCTGCAGGCTCCTAACCAGCTGGGGGGTCAGGGAGAGCTGGGGGTGGGAGGAGACCTTCACAGAGCCTGAAAGGAGAAGCAGGTGTCACTTAAAACAGGTGGGAAGGGGTGGGCTTTCCAGCTGGAGGACGTGGAGCGGGCTGAGCCCTGGAGCATGAGCCAGGATAGTGGCCAGTGTGTTTGCTCTGTCTGTCCCAGGGCGCCCGGGCTCTGGCTTCCTCGTTGAGCTCCAATCCATATGTCAAGCGGCTGGACCTTCGAGACAATGGGCTCTGTGGGGCGGGTGCAGAGGCCCTGGCAGGTGCCCTGAGCAAAAGCAGCAGCATCCGTGGTAGGTGCTGGGCCTGGGGCAGGTGGGCAGGCGTCAGTCCTCCCTATCCTCAGGGATGTGCCTCCACCCCCAAAAGCTGGGCCATGTCACCTGGGGCCTGCTGGTGTTGCTGGTGGATAAAGGAGGGGCCTCATCACAGGAAGGGGCATGTGGGGTAGAGTTAGACCCTCCGCTGTGCAGTCAATGCTGGATACAAGTCCCTTCCTCACCCACCCCACCCCACCACTCTCCTCTCTTGCTAGCCAGCATCCCCCTCTTCACCTGGCACATGGTAGACTCCCAATACCTGAATGCAGGTTGGGAGAGTCCTTCCACACAGAGAGGTGGGGGTTGGGTATTGTAAGAAGCAGGTAGGCAATGTGAGAGTTTGATGCGGCTGGGGCCAAATGCCCGTTCTGCCACCGAAGAGCTGGATACCTGGGCAAGCAGCTTCACCTCTCTGAGCTTCAGTTTCTGATCTGTGAAATGGCCCCCACAAGACCTCATAGGCTTGGGGCTGTGGTGAGCATGAAGTGAAACGCGCTCCTGAAGTGGTCAGCAGAGTGTGTGACCCATGTAAGTGCTCCATGCATGGCCACCTGGGCTGTTATTGCCAATACTGGCAATGGGGCCGTGAGGGCTTCTGAAATGGGTGGTGATATCACTGCCAGACACAGTCATTGACGGGGTGGCTGTCCCCCACCACAGCAGTCTCTATAGTACCAGGAGGTAGGCAGTTTTAACCACTTGACACAGAAGCTCGTGGGCACACAGGGAGGGGGAGGTCAGGGGCAGAGGGGACCCAGCCATTGGGAGCCAGAGCCACCATGCAACCCCAGGACAGTTAACCTGTAAGGCGCCTTCCTCTGCCTCAGACCTGGAGGTTTGGGGGATGGCAGAAGAGGGAGGTGGGGGGGTGCCTGGCTTTGTGTCCCACTGACTGAGGAGTGGATATGTCCCCCAGCTGTGGACCTGTCGGAGAACCAGCTGGGAGTGGCAGGAGCCCAGGCCCTCTGTGCTGCTTTCACCATCAACCGGGCCGTGCAGAAGATACAGCTGTCAGGGAATGGCCTGGAGGAGCAGGCGGCCCAGTACCTTGCTGAAATCCTGCTGGCCCACACAGACCTGAAGTCCCTGGACCTGAGCTATAACCAGCTGAATGAGCAAGCAGGTAACGCCTGCCCAGGGCACCATGGGCCATAAAAACTCAGCTTCCTAGGGCAAGGGTGGGTGGAGGTTGGCAGGACCGCACTGCACATCGCCAGGGAGCATGTGCTCTGGCTCCTGCTCCCCACACCCCACCTTGCCCCACTCCTCTTCCACTCCAGCCACACAGAACTCTTCATTCCTTCCACAAATATCTCATTGCCCACTGCTGTATGTGCTGCGCACTGACTTAGCCACCAGGGATCTACCTTGAACAAAACCAAGTTCCTGGCCTCAAGGAACAATGTTGACAACATCATTCTCAGAAGAAACAAATAGTTTCTGCTTCTGGAGAAGAATGGGGACCTCCTGCTTTAAAGAGGTGGCTGGGGAGGCCTCTGTGAGGTGACATTTAAGCTGAAATGTGCAGAGTGGGAAGGAGTCAGCCTTGGTGAGATCAGAGGGAGAGCATTTCAAGCAGAGGAACCGTGAGCATGCGGGCCTGTTCCCCAGACTGGCAGACAGCAGTGTGACTAGGCTAGGGAGCCAGGGAAGAGTGGCCAGGCTGTGGGGTGGAGAGGGCAGAGGGGGCTGCAGGGCTACAGGCTGTGGCAAAAAGGGTGAAGATTTTGTTCCAAGTGAGGTAGCAGACATGGTTGAGATTCCTTGATCTCATCACTGTCATGCCCCTGAGCATATGCAGGAGCTATCTGCTTTGCCAGGAATATGCACTTCTACCTGCCTCTCCTCAAATGGTCCAATAATAGTAAGGATCACCTGGGACCCTGGGTTGGGCATGCAGATGCTGACCCTGGACCTGCTGAACCAAACTCTTAGGGGAATGCCGGTGAATCCGCATTTTAATGGATGCCCCAGGAACATTTTCAAAAGAACAAAAACCGTTTTTTTTTTTTCCTTTGAGACAGAGTGGAGTCTCACTGTGTCACCTAGGCTGGAGTGCAATGGTGTGATCTCTGCTCACTGCAACCTCCACCTCCCATGTTCAAGCAATTCTCCTGCCTCCTGAGTAGCTGGGATTACAGATGCGCTTTGAGGCAGAGGAACCTTTGAGGCAGAGGTTGCAGTGAGCCGAGATCGTGCCACTGCCTTCCAGCCTATACCAACTAATTTTTGTATTTTTAGTAGAGATGGGGTTCCACCATGTTGGTCAGGCTGGTCTCGAACCCCTGACCTTGTGATCCGCCCGCCTCAGGCTCCTAAAGTGCTGGGATTAGTCATGAGCCACCGCACCTGGCCGAGAATTGCCTTTTCAGAAGCACTTCTCTGTCTCAAGCAGCTTAGAGCAAGTGGGGTGACATCAGCCTTGGCCTGTGAGAATTGGCCCTGGCATGTGACTGCCAGAGAACCAGTTTGCCTTCTAAGAAAATTATTGCAAGAAGTCGGTGAAATTAAAAGTGAGGCTTGGCAGGGCACTGTGGCTATCTAATGTTGTTGGCTATGTAATGCCAACAACATTTTGGGAGGTTGAGGGGCGCAGATTGCTTGAGGCCAGGAGTTCGAAACCAAACTGGGCAACATAGGGAGCCTCAGTGGTGACAACAAATAATTTTAAAAATTAGCCCTGGGTGACAGAGTGAGACTCCGTCTCAAAAAAAAAAAAATAAATAAAAAGCCCCAAGTGGTGGCCTGTGCCTGTAGTCTCGGTCAGGAGGCTGAGGTAGGAGAATCGCTTGAGCCCAAGACGCCAAGGCTGCAGTGAGCCATGATTGTCCACTGCACTCCAGGTTGGGCAACAGAGTGAGACCGTGTCTTAACAACAACAAAAAGACTAGCTTTCTTTCCTCTTTAGTGCCTGTTTCCCTGTTATGATGTTAAAAGCAGGTACTGTGATGTGCAGCTGGTTTCTGCGTCTTATGCAGGTGCTTTCTTATGTGTATAAATGTTCGTGAAGGGGGCCAGCCCTTCCACACCTGTGGGTGTTTCTCTTCAGGTGGGAAGAGAGACTGAGGAAAGAAATAAGACACAGAGACAAAGAATAGAGAAAGAACAGTGGGCCCAGGGGACCTGCGCTCAGCATAGGGAGGATCCCCGCCCACCCGCTGGCACTGGTCTCTGAGTTCCCTCAGTATTTATTGATCATTATCTCTACCATCTCCTCGGAGAGGGGGATGTGGCAGGACAATAGGGTAATGGTGGGGAGAGGGTCAGCACATTTGAGCAATGATGTTTGTGTGATAAATAAGTTTAAGGAAAGGTGCTGTGCTTTGATGTGGGAGTACACAAACATCAGTATTGCCACGGCTCACCTCCAGCCCTAAGGCAGTTTTCTCCTATCTCAGTAAATAGAACATACAACTGGGTTTTACACGGAGACATTCTATTCCCAGGGAGGAGCAGGGGACAGATGCCTTCCTCTTATCTCAACTGCAAAGAGGCACAGACCCTTTAAGGTCAGGTCTTTCCCTTCCCAGGAAGCCATATCTCAGGCTATCGCATGGGGGAAAACCTTGGACAACACCTGGCTTTCCTAGGCAGAGGTCCCCGTGGCCTTCGCAGTGTATTGTGTCCCTGGGTACCTGACATTAGAGAATGGTGATGACTTTTAACAAGCATACTGCCTTCAAGCACTTTTTTTTAACAAAGCACATCCTGCACAGCCCTAAATCCATTAAACCTTGAATCAACACAGCACATGTCTCTGCAAGCACAGGGCTGGGGCTAGGGTTACAGATTAACAGCATCTCAAGGCAGAAGAATTTCTCTTAGTACAGAACAAAATGGAGTTTCTTATGTCTACTTCTTTCTACATAGGCACAGTAACAGTCTGATCTCTCTTTCTTTTCCCCACATGTTCGCTTTGGTGTTCCTGTGAGGGTTGTGGGATGACTGCTGGAGGGTTCTGTTCGGCCATGTTGCTCCGCCTTCATCTCCAGGTCTCGCTTTTTTGTCCAGGCTGGTCTTGAACTCCTGGCCTCAAGAAATCCTCCTGCCTCAGCCTCCTGAGTCACTGGGACCACAGGCACACACCACTGCCTGGCTTTCACCTTCCTTTCTCTACCACCCCCATCTCCTCTGTATCACAGCTGTGCCAGCCCAGTCACCTCGTGCCGACCCTATGGCACCAGCCTTCTACGTGGTCCCCCAGCCTCTTGCCTCTGCCCCCACCCAGCCCAGTCTATCCTGGACACCTGCCACTTGCTGAAATGCTAGTCCAGCCTCATCGCTTCTTAAGGCCCTCCCTGACTCCTTGCCGCTTGTATGTGCTGCCTAAGCCCCTTAGCTTGGCACTCAAGGCCCCTCAGCCTCTCTCAAGTGCCTGTTACTCCTTCCTGACCTCACTGGCTTCGCCCTCCCCAGCCCCAGCTCCAAGCCTGCATGCATTTCCACAGGTGCCTCTGCCATTTGCACTTTCCTGTGTCTCCTCCCCACTGTGCATGCACAAGCCCGTCAGGAATTCCTCAGTCCTGAGTTATCTCCTCTGTCCTCTTTCCTGACTGTCCGCAAGACAGGTTAGCCACCACTCGGTTCCCATGCCTCCCCCTTTGCAGTCTAAATGAATAGCTCACATCCCATACGTTTGTATTTGTATTTCCCCCATGAAATGTGAGTTCCTTAAGGGCATGGCAGGCCCATGTTAGTTTCATGTCTGTGACCCTCCTGCCCAGCAGAGGCTCAGCACACAGTGGGCATCAGTGCGATCTTTTGAAGGACTGAAGAGAGTGAGTCAGAAGGTCTCTCTTGGTGTTTCTGAAGGGGAGACACTCGGACAAGCCCTGGCAGAAAACACTGGACTCACCGAACTTAACGTGAGCTGGAATCACCTCCGAGGCCCGGGAGCTGTGGCATTTGCCAGGGGACTGGAGGTATGAAGCCCCCACCTAGTCAGCCCTGCAACCTGTCTGCTGGGACCTGCCTCACAGGGGCCAGCTCCCTGTCTCTGCAGCTCTTCGGAAATGAACCTTGGATCTTTTTTTTTTTTTTTGAGACAGAGTCTTGCTCTGTTGCCCAGGCTGGAGTACAGTGGCGCGATCTCGGCTCACTGCAAGCTCTGCTTCCTGGGTTCACGCCATTCTCCTGCTTCAGTCTCCTGAGTAGCTGGGACTACAAGCACCCACCACCACGCCCGGCTAATTTTTCGTATTTTTAGTAGAGACGGGGTTTCACCGTGTTAGCCAGGATGGTCTCGATCTCCTGACCTCGTGATCCACCCGCCTCGGCCTCCCAAAGTGCTGGGATTACAAGCGTGAGCCACGGCGCCCGGCCGAACCGTGGATCTTTTAAGCAGAGCTTAAAGACTGTTTCTTTAGGTGATTTTAATTTTCCTGGCTTCATTTAGTGACCACAATACGCTGTGCTCACTGTCATATCATTTCCTGAAGGGTCACTGTTGAATGTCTTGCACCTTCCCCAGACACCATAGACACCCAGCTGGGAAGGGACATCCGTGCAGTCTGGTGACACACGCTCACTGTTGGGCATAGGCAGGTGGTTTCCTGAGATGAGACCTTGCACCCTTGGATGCCAGCACAGCCTCTCAAACACCCACCGTTCCCTTCCATGTGTGGCTCATAGGGCTCGGGAATGGGCGGCTCAAGCTGGTGCTAGGGTGGTACAAGGTGTCTGCAATGTCCCTAGTGCCAGATACCCTGTGGGGTCCTCCTCAGGCCATGGCAGCTGCTGTCTTGCCCTGATACAGGGGCTGACCTTGGGGTCCTGCCCCACAAGGTGGCATGTCACATTCTGTCTTGCCAGAGCACCTACTGTTCTTCCCATCACAGTACCCTGGGCAGGTTTCATCCAACAGCTCTTCACTGGATCTTGGGATCCCTGCCCTCCAGAGCCATTAGATGGGTGTGGAGTCCGTTCAATGTTTCTGGGGCCTGCTGCTGCTCTGCACACATCCCTCCCGGTCTCTCTGAGGGCCATTCACGTCTACACCGGTCCTTTCCTGTTGTGCTCTGGGCCACTGGGCTCTGTTGACCACCATCATCCAAGCTGTAGCCACCGGGGGGTCTGCATGGCACTTTCCTGACCCTTCCTTGGAGCCTCTCCCCTTCTGCCCTTTATCCCTTATCTTTGCTCCTCAGGACTCCTGGCTCTGAGGCTGTGGCACCCTGGCTTGCTCCACTGTCAGACGGGGTTCCATGACTACACTCTTCGGTATTCTAGGCAAACATCTTCCTGAAAGTTCTAGACATCTCATACAATGGCTTTGGGGATCCTGGAGCCTCTGCGGTGGGTGAGGCTCTCAAGGCCAACAACGTGTTGGAGGAACTCAACATGAGGTGAGGATCCCCGGGGGCACACCCCAGGAATCGTGGGCTCCATGATCTTTCTGCTGATCCACACAGTCTACCCGTGACGGGGCTTGAGCCACAGTCCCAGAGCAGCTCTGTCATCCTTATCGCTGGAGTTTATAATTTTATGTATTGATTTAAAACAGCATCTTGCTTTACTGCCCAGGCTAGAGTGCAGTGATGTGATCATGGCTCACTGCAGCCTTGACTTTCCAGGCTCAAGCAATCCCGCCACCTCAGCCTCCCAAGTAGCGGGGACCACAGGAGTATGTCACCAAGCCTGGCTAATTTTTTCTTTTTTGTAGAGACAGTCTCCTGCTGGCTTTGAACTCTTGGGCTGAAGCAGTCTTCCTGCCTCAGCCTCCCAAAGTGCTGGAATTACAGTCATGGGGAGTTCATCACTGTTACATAGAGACCTGTGATTCCTACAGCACAGGCGGATGGCTGCGAATTGCACACGGTGTGTATAAAGCATCTCCCGCAGAGCCTGGTGCATGGCGGGTGCTCCATGCAAGCTTTCCTCCCTTGCAGATGAGCCAAGGCCAGGTTCTGTGGCTCACACCTGTAATCCTAGCACTTCAGAAGGCTGAGGTGGGAGTATCCATTAAGGACAGGATTTTGAGACCAGGCTAGGCAACATAGCATGACTCCATTTCTATGCAAAATCTAAAAATTGTCCATTTCCGGTGGCATACACCTATCATTCCTGGTACTTGGGAGGTTGAGGCAGGAGGATTGCTTGAGCGTAGGATTCAGGAGTTCAGGCTGCAGTGAGCTGTCATCATGCCGCTGCATTGCAGCCTGAGCAACAGAGGGAGAAAAACGAGCCTAGTCCAGATGAGGCAAGGCAGGACCCTGACAAGTGGGCTCCAGTGCCTGTTTTGCTCAGCATGTGGCTACTGGAGCATGCCCTGTGTGAGGGGCTCCTCCAGGCCATGCAGTGTCCCAGTCTAGCCAGGGGGCACAAGCCCAGAAGGAAGAAAAGAGGTGGATGCCAGGGAGGTCATGGGCCAGAGGCCAGGGAGGTCATGGGCTGCTGTGGCTGAGACCTTTCCCAGGGGCAGCTCCCCGTGGGCAAGAAGGCCCCACTCAATCCTGCCCAGCTTTCCTCCCCATGGGAGGAGCTAAGACTAGGGGCAGCCACAGAGGCTGAAAATGGAGGTGCAGCCAGAGCTGGGGTCTGAGAAGTGAAAGGGAAGTGGGACTGGCTCCGGAGACAAAGTGGTCCAGGGTGGTGCTGAGGCCTGCAGTTTGGGAACAGCGGGAGGAGGAGAGGCCTTGGACAGAAGCAAGGTGATTTTCTGGAACAGGCGTTGTCATGGTGATAGGCATGAGATGCCAGCTCGGGCAGAATGCGTGGGAGCACTTGCAGAGCTCAGAGGGCCAGGGAGCGGCAGCTGGTGTCCACCAGGACAGGGACGCTTTAGGCGTGTTTGCTGCGTGATCCCTCTGAACGGTGTCATCTCTACCTTTTACCTGTTGACCTATCCAGGGTTCCTGCGGTGTGAGTGGAGGGCTGGAATGAGAGACCCAACCTGGTGGCTGCAATGGCAACTCCAGTGGGCACCCTGGGGCAATGGGCTCTGCACGGCTGCTTGGAAGGTTGCACAAAGCATGTGTCTGTTGTCTTTGTTGCAGCAACAACCGCATCTCTGCGATGGGAGCCCTGAGCCTGGGCCTGGGTCTCCGGGTCAACCAGACGCTGAGGATTCTTGTAGTGAGTGCTAGCCTGATGACTGAGACCCCAGCACAGACCTGCCCTGTACCAGTCCACACAGATCCCTCCCCCGCAGCCCCCACCCAGGGGCAGTGGGCAGGTGCACACAGGCTGGCTCGCTCCCTTGCCACTCACCCTGCATCTGGGGTCTGGCCCTCCTCTTCTCCCCTTCCTCCCTCCCAGCTTCTCTCCCGCATCTTCTTGCTGCCCTTCCTCCTCTGTGGGCTGGGGTGCTGCTCTGATGAAGGTGGCTGGGCACCCCTTGTGTCTCCCTCATCTTCTCCCCTGCCTTTCCTCTGGTCTTGCTGGGACCCAGGCCCCACCCAGGTGTTGCGTTGGCCACTGCTCAGGCCGACCTGAGGCCTGGTGTTTCCAGCTGGAGTCCTTCCCCTGGGTTTGCAGGTGGGGAGGGAGTGCTGAGCAGGACAGAGAGCAGAAGACAGACACAGGAGGGAGGCGAGTGGGGAGCAGGTCCCCAGGGGACCACTGTGCCCACAGCAGGTACATGCTGGGGGACAGTATTGCTAGCTGGGTATGGACACCCAGCTCTGTCGGCCCTCAGCTCCCCACCCCAGCCTTCCCTGGGCTTCTCCCATAGCTCTCCTCCCCTGCTCCCTGTCCCACAGGAACCTGGACCTCTCTGAACCGTAGACCTGAGTTTCCAGTCACCTCCTAAACAGTCCTCTAAATGTCCCAAAGTCACGTGGGAATGTGAGAGTCCAACCTGAATGCATCACCCCCCTCTAAGGGCTGCCTCCTGGTGGGGGGCTCCTTCCCAAGTCACCAGCTGGGGCCCAGAGCCTACTTGCCCCTCCCTTTTCCACACCGTCCCGCCCACCCTCTGCAGGGGCTCACCCTGCTGACTCCTCCCTCTTCTGACTTCCCCTCTCAGCTTCTGTGAACTTGCGGGGTTCCTGGCTACAGTCCTTCCTTCCCACCTGCTACCCAGTGACCTTTCTAAACCAGAAACATGCCCTGCCTGAAAACTGTTGGAGTTTTATCCCCTCTGGATAAACCCAAGCTTCGAGTGCATTTTGTCACGGGGAACTGGGCGTGGTGGCTCACGCCAGTAGTCCCAGAACTTCCAGAGGCTGAAGCAGGTGCCTGAGGTCAGGAGTTTGAGCCCAGACTGACCTACATGGTGAAACCCTGTCTCTACTGAAAACGCAAAAAAATTAACCAGAAGTGGTGGCGCACACCTATAATCCCAGCTACTCTGGAGGCTGAGGCAGGAGGATCCTTTGAACCCAGTAGGCGGAGCAAGCTGAGATCTCACCACTGCACTCCATACTGGGCGACAGAGCATGACTCTGTCTAAAAAAAAAAAAAAGGTAACATAGCATGTCATGGGGGATCTGGGCTCTGCCAGCCCCTCTCTTCCAAGTTCAGTGCTCTCACCCCAAGCTCGGAGTACACACACACACACACACACACACACACGGTACTATTTTTCACCCCTGCCTTTGTTCCTCTGCTGTTCTTGCTGAAATGTCCAGCTCCGGCCACCTCACCTGGGAAGCTCAGCTGAGCCCTACCCAGATACACCTCCCCTCCCAGCCTTTCCCTCCCAGGGGAGTTGGTGCACACTCTGCGCTGATCACACCACATTTCATGATGCTTCCTTTCCCTCCCGTCTCCCCAGCAGGCAAGTTCTTAAAGGCAAGAGTGTGTCTTGTGTGTCTGTATCAGTCAGAGGCCTCTCCCTTCCTCTCTTCTCTGGCCCAGCAACCTCACCAGAGCATTCTGTCTGACTGTCTGATGGAGACACCTTCTGAGCTGAGACAGTGTGGCCATAGTAGCTGTGTCCTCAGAGATGAGGAGCCCCTCCTTTCCTTTCACGTTGCTCTCTGGCCTCCCCAGACCCGGCTTCTCGCAGCTTTATGTGCGTGTTTCTTAGGTGTCCAGGAATCCCATGCGAAGTGAAGGCTGCTTTGGTCTCCTCAAGTCTGTCCAGGACAATCCAGCCTCTGCCCTGGAACTGTTGGATTTCTCAGTAAGAGCATTTTATAAACCTCGTTTCTGATCCTCCCAACAGCCCTGTGAGGTATCATCATTTTAGAAGAAGAAAGTGAGGGTTAGAGAAATCAAGAGCCCTGCCCAGACACACGGTGTGGCAGAGGCAGAGTTGCAATAGGGACCTGACTGCAGGCATGGTGCCACTCGGCTCTGCCCCCTCTGGACTGGTGGTTCTGCGGGATCTTGCCTGGGGATCCTGCCTGGGTTCTTCATTGGCTGAGAGAGGGTAAGTGGAGGTCTGGGCACGATGCTC
This sequence comes from Macaca thibetana thibetana, assembly GCF_024542745.1. Classification (NCBI taxonomy): domain Eukaryota; kingdom Metazoa; phylum Chordata; class Mammalia; order Primates; family Cercopithecidae; genus Macaca; species Macaca thibetana. The sequence continues at coordinate 31,091,591 of NC_065587.1, forward strand.
CCTATCCACTGAGGTTTAGATCTGCAGTTGCACCTGCAAGGCTGCCCTCTGCCCCCCCCCCGACTGTCTGCAGGTGGACTGTGGTGCTGGAGGGTTCACTTGAGTGGCTGTGAGAGAGATTAGGATCCCTTTTCATTCAATTCTGCCGCTTTTTTTGAGTCAGGGTCTCAGTCTATCACCCAGCTGCAGTGCAGTGGTGTGATCATAGCTCACTGCAGTCTCAAATTCCTTGGCTCAAGTGGTCCTCCTGTCTAAGCTCGCCAAGTAGCTGGAAGTACAGGCACAGGTCACCATACCTGGCTAATTCTTTTTAGAGATGGGGGCTTGCTATGTTGCCCAGGCTGGTTTCAAACTTCTGAACTCAAGTGATCCTTGTGCTGTGGTTTCTCATGTCTTGGGTCAATTTTGATTTTTTTTTTTTTTTTTTTTTTTTGAGACGGAGTCTCACTCTGTCACCCAGGCTGGAGTGGAGTGGTGCTATCTCAGCTCTCTGCAACTTCTGGCTGCCAGGTTCAGGCAATTCTCCTGCCTCAGCCTCCCAAGTAGCTAGGATTACAGGTGTGTGCCACCATGCCTGGCTTAATTTTTTTTATTTTTAAATTTTTTTAGTAGAGATGGGGTTTAACCAGGTTGGCCAGGCTGGTCTTGAACTCCTGACCTCAGGTGATCCAACCACCTTGGCCTCCCAAGTGCGGGGATTACAGACATGAGCCATTGAGCCTGGCAAATTTTGATTTTTAATGTAGAAAAAGTGCCAGGTGAGGTGGCTCACACCTATAATCTCAGCACATTGGGAGGCTGAGGTGGGAGGATCCCTTGAAGCCCAGAGTTCAAGACTCTCCTGGGCAACACAGCAAGATCTCCATCTCTACAAAAAGCTTTTAAAAAAATTAGCCAGGCATGTGTCACATACCTGTAGTTTTGGGTACTCAGAAGACTGAAGCAGGAGGATCACTTGATCCCAGGAGTTTGTGGCTTCAGAGAGCTATGATTGTGCCACTGTACTCCAGCCTGGGCAACAGAGCCAGACTCTGTCTCAAAAAATATAAAAAAAAGAAGGAAACAAAAAAGTTGAGTTACAAATCAGTGCTGATTCTAACCCTGATTTTTTTCAATCCAGACTTGAGTCAAAGCCTTTCCAGAAACGTGTGTGTGTAGTTTCAGTTATTCAGGTTTGGGACAACCGATGTCAAACATCCTTACCGTTTCCTTCTAACGGCCTGTTCTTGCCTTAACCATGTGCCTGCTGCTCTGAGAATTCCTGTCAGCACTGGATCTTTCGTTCTAAAAGAAATAGAATGACATATGGCATTATCCTACCCAAATATATACTTACTTGACACAATGTATGGTCATTATCAGAAGCCCCTAGTCTCATGGGAATGCCATGGGCTTTGGAATCAGTTCAGGCTTGGGACCAAATCCTGTGTCTATCAATGTGGGATCCTGGACAAGATTCTGAGTCAAAGAATCATAAACAATCAATCAATAACTAGCCTGGGCTGGGCATGATGGTTCAAGCCTATAATCCCAGGACCTCGGGAGGCCAAGGCAGGTGGATCACCTGAGGTCAGGAGTTCGAGACCACCCTGGCCAACATGGCAAAACCTGTCTTTACTAATAATACAAAAATTTGGCCAGAGTTGGTGGCTCATGCCTGTAATCCCAGAACTTTGGGAGGCCGAGGCAGGCAGATCACCTGAGGTCAGGAGTTCAAGATCAGCGTGGCCAACATGGTGAAACCCTGTCTCTACTAAAAATACAAAAATTAGCCAGGCGTAGTGGTATGCACTTGTAATCCCAGCAACTCGGGAGGCTGAGGCAGGAAAATCACTTGAACCCAGGAAGTGGAGGTTGCAGTGAGCCGAGATTGCACCATTGCACTCCAGCCTGGGCAACGAGAGTGAAACTCTGTGTTGTAAGCTGGATGTGGTGGTGCCCTCCTGTAACCTCAGCTACTCAGGAGGCTGAGGCAGGAGAATCGCTTGAACCAGAAAGCAGAGGTTGCAGTGAGCCGAGACCGTGCCACTGCACTCCAGCGTGGGTGACAGAGCGAGACTCCATCTCAAAAACAAACAAAAAACAAACAAACAAACAAACAAAACAAAAACACGAAGAAAAACAATTAGCTTGAATCGAATATTCTATTTTCTATTCCTTAATTGTTGTTATCTGTTATCACTAGTATAATCTGACTAGCCCAGATTTTATTCTGGGCTTTGAGGGAAATAGTTTTGAAGACTTATAATTCAAGGAAAATCTTTCCCTGGGCTCAGACTTGTGTTTTTGTAAAATGGGGCTAACGTCTACCCCCCAAGGCCATCATGAACTTAAGCTGAGATGACAGACCTGAGGGAAAGGCCTTTCACAGAGAAGGACTCAATCAGTGCCAGTTCTGTTCTAACAACCCCTTGGTTTTTTAATTGAGGAGCAACATTTATGCTGAAAAATGCACAAAGATTAAGCATAGAGCTTGGAGAATTTTCACAAACGGCATAGGTGTCTATGTAACCAGCCCCCAGATCTGAAAACACAGCATAGCCGGACATGGTGGTGGGCACCTGTAGTCCCCGCTACTCTGGAGGCTTAAGCGAGAGGATAGCTTGAGTCCAGGAGCTCAAGGATGAAGTGAGCTATGATTGAGCCACTGCAGTCCAGCCTGGTGACAGAGTACGATCCCATTTCTAAATAAATAAATACAGCAGGACTTTAAACGTCCCACATTGTCCCCTTCTCTCCTGGATCTTACTAGTTTGCGGGTATGAGATTGTCATCCACAGGGGAGAAGCCGCCCGAAGGAGCTTCTCTGAGACCTTGTGTGTGTGAGTGGAAAATGGTCAAGTTCTCAGATAGTAACAAAGTTCATCCTTGTAATGGGTGTCTCCTCAGGATATCCAGGTGAACGCGGAGTTTGATGGCCTTGCTAGCTCAGTGAGGGGAATTCTTCCAGAGCTCTGCATAAAGACTGGTGCTTGCAGAGTGGAGTATAAAAAGGAGTTGCTGCCAGTCTTCAGACCAGCCCTGCCAGCGTCTGTCCCTAAGTGACCTTGGAGTGCGGCTTCCTCATCTCCAATCAGTTGCTTTGACCTCCAGGGTGAGAAGCTCTTTGACTCACGAGGCCTTGTTACCACTTGTGTCTGCACTGAGTCCCCACGTCAGCAGTGTGCTAAGTCCTGTGGAGCTGGCCTTCACGGTGCTCACACACCTGTACCCTCCACTGTGCCCCACGGACCCTGCACTCATCTGGGCTTTCATGTGCTCTCACTCATTCATGTCACACAAACCTCTACTAAGTACTGCACATTGAGCTGGGCGTGGTATCCAAGATGCCCAAGCAAGTCCCTGCCCTCCCCATGTTCATGTTCTGGTGACCTCAGGAAACTATTAAAATATAAGGAGGGGTGCACACTGTGCTTTTGAGAATGCAAACGGGCACATCCTTTTTGGAAGGCAATTTATCATTATGCACTGAGAGCCTCAAAACTGCCTGTGCCCTTTGATACAATTATTTGACTAATGTGCTCTAGAGAAATAACCAGAGATGCCTAAATAAAAGATTGGTGCCTAAAGATGCTCATGGGGCTGGGCACAGTGGCTCACACCTGTAATCCCAGCACTTTGGGAGGCCAAGGTGGGTGGATCATTGAGGTCAGGAGTTCGAGACCAGCTTGACCAACATGGTGAAACCCCAGCTCTACTAAAAATACAAAATTAGCCAGGCGTGATGGCACACACCTGTAATCCCCGCTACTCGGGAGGCTGAGGCAGGAGAATCGCTTAAATCCTGGAGGTGGAGGTTGCAGTTCTCACCATTGCACTCCAGCCTGGGCAATAAGAGCACAAATCTGTCTTAAAAAAAAAAAAAAAAAAAAAAAAAGCCCATGGAAATGCTGTTTATCATGATGAAAATCGGAAGTGTCCCCAATAACAGGGGATCGGCCAACTAAAATTTGGAACTCTGCAAATGTTAAAAGCCACATGCTCAAAGGACACTTAACAACTCATGAAAATATACATGATTAATGTTAACTGAGAAAATTGGGAGGAAAAAAATCACATGGCAGCTGGGTGCAGTGGTACGTGCCTGTAGTCCCAGCCATTCAGAGGCTGAGGTAGGAAGATTGCTTGAGCTCAGGAGTTGGAGACCAACTGGGGCAATACAATAAGACCCTGTCTTTAAAATCAATCAATCACATGGCTTATCTGACAGTTCCTCAAAAGCTTAATCATATAATTACCATATAGCCCATTAATTCCATTCCTAGGTACTTACAAGAAATGAAAACATATGTCCCTGCAAGAACTTGTGCAACATTATTTATAATATTCTAAGAGTAAAAATGCCCACCAGTGGATAAATACAATGTGGTATATCCATACAATGGAATATTATTTGGCAATAAAAAGGAATTGGAGGTGATAAAAATGTTCTAAAAATGTATTGTGGTGATGGCTACATAACTGCATATTCTAAAGGCAATTGAATTATATATACTTTAAAGGAATGAACAGTATGGCATGTGAATGACATCTCAATAAAACTGTTTTGAAAAGAAGGAAAAGTACTGAAACATGCTAAAAATGGATGAAACTGGGAAACATGATGCTAAATGAAAGAAGCCAGTCACAAGCCCACATGTTGCATGATTGCATTTATATGAAACATCCGGAGTACGCAGATCTATAGAGACAGACAGTAGATGATAAGTTGCCTAGACATAGAGAAATAGAGGGATTGGAGGTTGACAGCTAAAGGATATGAATTTCTTTGCAGGGGGGTGATAAAAATGTTCTAAAATTGATTGTGGTGATGTGCAACTCTATGCATATGCTAAAAACCACTCAATTTTACATTTTAAAGGGTTATTTATGTGGTATGTGAATTACATCTCAAGAAAGCTGTTGCAAAAAATATCATACTGGTTAAGCCTAGTGGCATTAAAAAAGTATAAATATGATGCAGCTACTCTGGAGGCTGAGGCACAAGAATCACTTGAACCTGGGAGGTGGAGGTTGCAGTGAGCCGAAATTGTGTCACTGCACTTGAGCCTGGGTGACAGAGTGAGACTCTGTCTCCAAAAAAAATAAATAAATAAATGAAAGTATGAATATATAAACACAAGAAAAAAAGACCAAAAAAGCCCAACTGAAATACTAATAATGTTTATCTGTAGGCTGCGGGTTTTTGGATGATTTTATGCTCTTTTTGTTTTTAGATTTTCCATACTTTTTTTTTTTTGAGGCAGAGTCTCGTTCTGTCGCCCAGGCTGGAGTGCAGTGGCGTGATCTCGGCTCACTGCAAGCTCTGCCTCCCGGGTTCACGCCATTCTCCTGCCTCAGCCTCCTGGAGTAGCTGGGACTACAGGCACTCACCACCATGCCTGGCTAATTTTTTGTATTTTTAGTAGAGATGGGGTTTCACCGTGTTAGCCAGGATGGTCTTGATCTCCTGACATTGTGATCTACCTGCCTCAGCCTCCCAAAGTGCTGGGATTACAGGCGTGAGCCACTGCGCCCGGCCAATAATCTTTTTGTGATAAAAACAGCACCATCTTTATTTCTCTTTTGGGAAGCCTAGTAGTTTTGGCCTGTGTTTGCCTCAGACAGAAAATCTGTCCCCACCTTCCACTGACACATGGAAGAAAGCTTGTGGTCCCCTTTCAGCTTTTCCAGGAGTTGGTGACTAAATCCTGTCGCTTCTTCCTCTGTCGGACCTGTGTGTCCTCTGCTTTGCTTTCCCTGCCTCCTCTGGCTGAGACACCCACTGCCTCTGGGGAGACCACTGCAGTCAGCTCTGACTGGGAATTCCTACTCTGGGCTTCTCTTCCTCTCCTTCAGGGGTTAGCATGGCTGCTGGACTAGCCACCTAATTTTGTAAGTAAGGTTTTGTCTGAACACAGTCACCACACCCCTTCATTGCAGATCGATTTTGCTGTCCAGCCTCAGAGTGGGGTCGGTGTGACAGAGCCCATGTGCCTGTAAGGCCTAGAATTTGTACGATCTTGTCCTTTATAGGACGGGTTTGTTGATCCCTGCTCTAGTTGACCCCATGCACCACTCAGGACGTGTTATTCCCAAGTTCTGAAACTTGGAATGCTTCCCTTTTGGTTCCCACCTTGGAATGTCACTTCCTACTCAAGCAAGCACACGGACTACTGTTGCTGCTGCGGTAGCTTCATTCAAGTGATCTTTGACCTGTCACCTTTGCATATTTCACAGCGCCTTGTTTGGTGGGACAGCATGGGGTATGACCTTCCCCGTGGTATCACAGTTGTGTACTCAGAATCTATCTGGGTGGAAAAAGTTTAGCTATGGAATTTTATTACTATCTTGTAAAACCCTCTGGAGTAAATAATCTATAAAGAAGACAGGCAGGGTACATTTTCAGAGGGAAGACAGTCTTCACCTGGGCACCTATCACATGTCACAGTTGCTAGGACACAGCCCTTCGGGCAGCTTGGGACCCTGCCAGGGTGGCCACCTCAAGGCTCCTTTCTCTTTATTCCTTGTCTGGAACCGTCACCCTGCCTGGCACAGAGAAGGGCTTAGTGAGGTTTGTGGGGGTGAACTGAGCATTCTCCTGGTCACCTACAGGGTGTCTTCTGTGTGAGGAAAAGTAGCCACCATTTCTAGGTTTGTTACAAGCTTCATGGACTGCTTTCTTCCCCTTCTCTGGCAGGTGGGCATTAACTACCAGCCCCTGACGGTGGTCCCTGGGGGAAACCCGGCCAAGTTGCAATGGGCCACGTGCATGCTAAGCAACATCATAGCCATCACCAAGGCCTGGGCCTGCCTGGAACATAAGTTTGGTCTCATGTATGCCAGGCAGGCCTTTGTGCACTGGTACATGCGGGAAGGCATGGCGGAGGGGGAGTCCTCTGAGGCTTGCAAGGACCTGGCAGCTCTGGGGGATTATGAAGAGGTGGGCGTGGATTCCGTGGAAGCGGAGGCTGAAGAAGGTGAAGAATAGCGAGGGGAGGGTGCGGTGGACTCTCTCCTGCCACCCCCACCATGGCTGCTTTCAAGCTGTTTGCAACTCAAGTTTCTCTACAAAACCAAGACCTCTGTGTGTCGTGCTGCTTGGCTCTGCCTACAGGAGCAGGTGGGACCCCAGAGCCTGCGTGGACAGTCGGTGGGGTCCCAGCCTGCCCTGCTGGCGTGGGGTTGGGGTGCAGCACGAGTGTATGTCCTTAAGGAGCTGCCATGGAAGTATTTGACCCAGGGGAAACAGTGTTTTCCCAAGCCAAGCGTTCAGTGGATAGGTTTCCTCAATTCTAGGAAAGCTAAGTCAGGGTTTCAACTGAATTTGCAATTTCTGGGGCTTGTCTATTAATGGGATGTGCTGGCTAAAAAGAAGAACCTAGAAGTAGAGTGTTTAAATCTGAGGTATGTGAAAGGGGCTTGTCCATGAAATCCCTAAAGCTGTGGGTCAAATGTGTCAGGTCAGGACATTTTAGAAGGGGGAAGGAGTGTTACTGAGTTCTCCACAGTATTTGTGACCCACAGAAGGTCACAACACACCCATCCTGACCCCCACTGCTCCACGGTAACCTGGAAGGCAGCGTTTACCCTCCAGGCACACACACGGTCGCCTTGCCCCTCAGCACTGTCAACTGTCTTGGTAGAAAACCTTGCACTTCAAGTGAAGCGTGTTGACGTCTGTTTATAGAAGACCTGGGAATCCAGGAATCTTTTCTCAGAACCAAAGTCAGCTCCGGGAAGTTGACTCACGGTGAAGTGACCTGGTTAGTTCAGCTGTGGCACAACCAGGACCTGCACAAAGACCTCATTGTAAGTCTGTGCCATAATATCATCAAAAAACAGCAGAGAACATATGACCCGGACCCTCTGCATCTCAGAAAGGCTTATTATCAACTGAAGGAGACAACATGTAGCCTTTGCTGGGGACAGTGGTCTGACAAGTCTCTGGCCCATCCAGGTGCTGCCCTGCATAGGGCTCTTCCCAGGCCTGCCCCACATGGGCAGCCTGGTAGCGCTGGGCTGGCAGGGTGTCCCCTGGCTGGATCCTTTGCGGCCGTTGCATTCCAACCGGGCCACCGCTCCCCCGAGGGACGTGCTGCCTTTGTTTCTCCCTGAGGAGACACAAAGCACAACCAACAGGAACGGGCGAGCCCTGTAACTGCAGCACCTACTGAACTGTGCTCCTTGAGCAACATTTGTGTCTGCACATTTCCCTCAAAGTCACTTCAAGCTGAAGGCCCTATATCAGTCCCGAATCCTGAGGCTCAGAACCGCCAAAGGCAGGTCATGCCCCAGAGGGCTTTGGCCAGGGGTCTATTTAGGGAAGGGTAAGCGTGTCTGGTCCATACCTGGCCTGGACAAGGAACCTGGTCTGCCCTGATGGTGCCAGCAGCAGGGACTTGCCGCTTCATCCTCCAGGTGTGTTCACGCTGAACTGTACATCTGAGCTGCCTCAGACGGTGACAGGCAAGAAACACCGCAATCACCAAGTACTGGAATCGGGTTTCTTGCTTTGATTTTGGAAGCTCTCACATTGTTTCCTACCTACCCCAGTGTTCTGCAAACAGTGGTCAAGCCTTTTGCTTTTAGGTTTAGCTACTGGATTTCATGACTGGGTGTCTGCTGTGGTCTGAATGCTTGACACTTCCCTTCTGACCACCAGAGAGTCTCAGATGAAGACCACCGGTTCAGATTTCCCTTGATTTGTAATTTGCTTACTCTTTTTTGTGAAGATAGGAAGATCTGCAACCACGCTTGGGCCAGAGCTTTATTTTAATGGGATGGATTTCCCTGGGCTTGATGTTGTCGGCATCAGCAAGACTGAGAGGACCCTCCAGGGCACAAATGTGCCTGCATAGATGGCTTGCCCGTGGGGTCACAGCCCCCGATGTGGAGTGCCTTGGCCAGGGCTCTCCTCTGCTCCAGCCCGGTCTGCCCCATAGGCTGTAACCAGGGCATGTGTCCCCTGCTTGACTCACAGTGTTGGGTCCTCTATTTTGTCCCCCCACCTTTTCCTTTGTCCTGACCGAGAGTGTGTCTTGACTGCTCTGTGACCTGGTCAGCTGCATGTTCCTCCTGCAGGCTGGAACCCTAGCTGAGGCCTTGCTTCTTACCAGACACTGATAAACATGTTGTTTGTTGCCTGAAGCACTGAAAGATCTGACATGTTGCTAAGCATGTGGAAACTGGCCCCGCCCCCAGCCAAATTCCCTGCACCCTCATATAAATTCCACACCCCACCCCCACACTGCAGCATGCCTAGGCAGAAACCTCCTTCCTGGCTGTCCCTCGTGAGGCCATACTGCAGCCCTGTGTGTATGGAAGTCCCCCTAACAAATGCTTTGGACTGACCACCCTGGCGTTAAGTGCTTCTGCCTTGGGAATCCCGCTGGCTCTCATCCCAACTGGCTCTCAGTCACCCAAGTGGAAGATCTGGGGCAGTCCCTTGCGGGAGCTCTCCTGCCACCACTTTTGGGGTGACACCAGCTGACGGTTCAGCCAACAGAACACCCACTCAATCCTGGTTCTTCCCTGGCCTCTTACCAAGTTTAGTCAAATAGCCTGCAATGGGAAACCGCGCTCTTGGAGGAAAGATGCAACCGGGTGTTTTAGGGATCCATCAGAACATTTCTGTTTCACCATTTGTCACCTTGAACAAGTGGAGGCTCCTGTGTCTGAGATGCCATGGATCTTGGCTACTCCAGAGGCCACTCCAGCTCCCTTTCTATGCCAATACTGAAAACAAAATTCTCCCCAAACCCCTGCAGGGATAGGACGGCCCTCCTTGTGAGTTTCTGGGGAGTTCTTCCTCAGAGAATGAGATCTTCGCTGCTCGGTGAGTGGTGAAGGTTATGGTGGTGTCATGCTTGGAACTCTGTCAGCTTGGCACACTCCACTCAAGAAAGATGGAGTCAGGGCTGCCCAGAACCAAGGAGGGGCACAGCCAGAAGCATGTGGTGGGTGAAGTTTGGCCACCTCAGTCTACCAGTGACTTGTGAAAAAGGCACAAGGCACAGAATGGCCACCACATATTTCCTTTAGTGCAAACTGCCATTATTTTAGTCTCCACTGACTGGTCACGGGGAAGGATCCCGTCTCCCATGAGCAGATGGGCCCCACCACCCTGCAGCAGCTCCCACAATGGGCCAGCATCCTCCTCTGAGGCCACAGGCCCTCTGCGGGCCAGGCCAGACGGAGTCAGATCGTCTGTAGCCGTGGTGTTTAGGTGCCCACGTGCTCTCAGGGTGACTAACTCCCACCTCCCCACAGCACACGGCAGGGCAGACCTGGGCCTGACTCAGAGCTGGCTTCCCTTCAGCTTGGTGCCATCTGAGCTTCCTCTCTCCCTCTCAGTAATGACTCCGTCCCTTTTGGAAACAAGCATGAGAGGGAAACAGAAAGGAAGAAAGAAATTTTTTGTTTTTTTTTTTTGAGATGGAGTCTCGCTCTGTCACCCAGGCTGGAGTGCAGTGGTGCGATCTCGGCTCACTGCAAGCTCCGCCTCCCAGATTCGCACCATTCTCCTGCCTCAGCCTCCCAAGTATCTGGGACTATAGGCGCCTGCCACCACACCTGGCTAAATTTTTTTGTATTTTTAGTAGAGATAGGGTTTCACCGTGTTAGCCAGGATGGCCTCGATCTCCTGACCTTATGATCCACCCATCTCAGCCTCCCAAAGTGCTGGGATTACAGGCTTGAGCCACAGTGCCTGGCCAATAAGGGTTTTTAAATTTTTTTAAACATTTTTTTGGTTTTTAGAGACTGAGTCTTTTTTTTGTTTTGTTTTGTTTTGTTTTGAGACGGAGTCTCGCTCTGTCTCCCAGGCTGGAGTGCAGTGGCGCGATCTCGGCTCACTGCAAGCTCCGCCTCCCGGGTTCACGCCATTCTCCTGCCTCAGCCTTCTGAGTAGCTGGGACTACAGGTGCCCACCACTGCGCTTGGCTAATTTTTTTTTTTGGTATTTTTAGTAGAGACGGGGTTTCACCATGGTCTCGATCTCCTGACCCCGTGATCTGCCTGCCTTGGCCTCTCAAAGTGTTGGGATTACAGGCGTGAGCCACCGTGCCAGGCCTAGAGACTGAGTCTTGCTCTGTCACCTGAGCTGGAGGGCAATGATGCAATCACAGTTCAGTGCAGCCTTGAAGTCATGGCCTCAAGCAGTAGCTGGGACTGCAAGCATGTGGCCACACCTGACTAATAATGCTTATCTTTAAATCTGACAGGGCTGACAAACCCTGGAAATATGAAACCAACATAACTTTAAGCCATAATGGATATTAAGAAAACAATTCTGGGAAATATGAAATAAACAGCCTTGTTGCTCTCACACACACGCACAAAAGAAAGAAAAGAAAAGAAAACAATTCTGGAACCCTTCAACAATCATGTGCTCTTGGGGTTAGTGGGGAGCCCTGTTCAAGCCTCCCCACTTTATGAAGGACGAGGAGGCCCAGAAGAGAATGGCCTACAGTGTCTTGCAGTGGGAAAACCAACTTTTTTAGCTCTGCTCCCTTGGGAGGGGCTACTGAGTCAGACGGGTTGGACAGTGGGGTTGAACCAAGTGTGGCTGCAGGTTGGGATGGGAGGTTGGGGTGACTGATACCGCCAGGCCTGGTCCCTGGAGGGTCCTCCTATGAACCAAAAATAGTCAATGTCCACTGAATGTTAAAACAGACTTCACGCTGTAATCCCAGTGGTTTGGGAGGCTGAGGCAGGAGGATCCCTTGAAGCCAAGAGTTCAAGACCAGCTGGGGCAAAAAAGTGAGACCCTATCTCTAAAAAAACAAAACACAACCCCCCCCCCAAAAAAAAAAACAAACAAAAGCTGTGCGTGGTGGCCTGCACCTGTAGTTCCTGTTACTCAGGAGGCTGAGGTGGGAGGATCACTTGAGCTCAGGAGTTTGAGGCTGCAGTGAGCCATGATTGCACCACTGCAGGGAGGGAAGGAGTGATGGCGACTACCTCTAAAAAAAAAAAAATTAGATTAACAAAACTTAAAAATATAAAAATAAAAAAACAACAAAACCCAAAACAGCCTGGCTCATTCTCTTCAAGGTCAGTGCTCCTGCTACTCTGAAACCAGCTGGTGGCCACTCCACATTCTGTGAGCCCCTAACGAAGCAAACCCCAAAATGCAGCCGCCTGTCAGCCTCCCATGATCTGGGGAATCCCTGAAACTGCGGAGTGGCCCAGACCAAGGTGGGACGTCCTCTGCCATTTACCTTTGGTGTGGCCTATGTGAGCCTGGGCAGAGCTGGTTGGGGAATGAAGATCTGTCCCTTCTTGCTGGTCCCCAAGGGTGGCCTTTCTGGTTTTGTAGTGGCAGCGCGACCTTGCGGCGACATGGGCTGACCAACATTTGTGTTAGGAAGGAAAACAGGCAGAGGTGAGGTGAGAGAACTGAGAGGGAAGGAAACCACCACTGGCCCTGCTTGAGAAGCAGCCACAGTCAGGGCAGGCGGCATCACCAGTGGTGTCTCACCGGCGGGGCTGGGGGCTGCACAGCAGACCCGTTAGTCTGTGGCTCGCTTAATGCTCCCATCGGACAGTGCTGCTACAGCACATTCACGACACACCTTCAGCAACCCCAAGTCAGGGGCGTGAGCCACACATGCAATTTTTTATTTTTATTTTTATTTTTTGAGACGGAGTTTTGCTTTTGTTGTCCAGGCTGGAGTGCAATGGTGCAATCTCCACTCACCACAACCTCCGCCTCCCGGGCTCAAGCGATTCTCCTACTTCACCCTCCCAAGGACTACAGGCACGCACCACCACGCCCGGCTAATTTTGTGTTTTTAGTAGAGATGCGGTTTCACCATGTTGGTCAGGCTGGTCTCAAACTCCCGACCTCAGGTGATCCACCAGCCTCAGCCTCCCAAAGTGCTGGGATTACAGGCATCAGCCAATGCCCCCAGCTACAATTTAAAATTTTCTGGTAACCACTAGAAAATTAAATTTCTAGTGAAATTAATTCAAATAATATATTTCAATTAATCCAAAATATCCAACATATTATAATTTCAACATGTAATCAGTACATAAGTTATTCATGAAATGTTGCAATCACTGTTTTTTTCCTTTTTATTTAAATAGAGATGGGATTTCACCATATTTCCTAGGCTGGTCTCAAACTCCTGGACTCAAGTGATCCACCCACCTTAGCCTCCCAAAGTGCTGAAATTACAGGTATGAGCCACTGCGCCTGGACGGCATTCACTTCTGTTCTTTTGTTTGTAGAGACTGGATCTCGCTATGTTGCCCAGGCTGGTCTTGAACTCCTGGCCTCAAGTGATCCTCCTGCCTCTGCCTCCCAGTGTTGGGATTATAGCTGTGAGCCACCATGCCCTGTATTCACTTTTGTACCAGTCCTTTGGCACCTGCTGTGCATAACACACACAGTGCAGTGACCATGCCAGCCATATATAGCTCGTGGTTCCTGCATCAGGCAGCACAGCTCATGTGAGACTCACGGCTTCCACATAGCAAACGTCATCATCTTACATGCTCTGGACAACTTTTTTTTTTTTTTTTTTTGAGACGGAGTTCACGGTCTGTCGCCCAGGCAGGAGTGCAGTGGTGCGAACTCGGCTCACTGCAAGCTCCACCTCCCGAGTTCCGCCATTCTCCTGCCTCAGCCTCCCGAGTAGCTGGGACTACAGGCGCCTGCCACCATGCCTGGTTAATTTTTCTTTTTTTATATATTTTTTTAATAGAGATGGGGTTTCGCTGTGTTAGCCAGGATGGTCTGGATCTCTCAACCTTGTGATCCGCCTGCCTCGGCCTCCCAAAGCGCTGGGATCACAGGCTTGAGCCACCACGCCTGGCTCTGGACAACTTTTAAAAATGTGTAGTTTCCCTAAACTTAAAAGACCCCTTGATGAATTTCCTTTTCCCTCAATGACTCCAGACCCTCACCACGACAAGCATCACCCCCTGTTCTTCTGGGGTCTTCTGTTTCCCCCTCCCTGTGGGTGTGAGTGAGCCTGTTGGTGGTGCTCCCTGCAGGCTGTCTAGATGGCTGGGGACAGGCATCCAGAGAAGGCTGGGCGCCTGCTGCAGTTCACAGAGGCAGGCTTGAGTGGGCCTGGCCCACGGCCTGGAGAACTCCACACCTGAGTCCTGTGTGAAATCTATGTCCTCTATGTCCCCCAGGTGGATCACTCTGACAACCCCCCCTTATGTTCTCCAGATTCTGCCATTACTGGGACAGCTGGGGCTCCGTGTGTTCAGATGTTGCAACATGCGGGCATCAGACAGCTCTCGGTATCCCATCTGCTGGCTCTACCTCTCACTCCACAGCACACTCCTGGAGTGGCCCCATCTCTGCCCCACTCCCCTCCACCTTCTCCCCAGGTTCCCCTCTATCCCCACGAGGCATCCCCCCAGGGCCTCTGTGCCCTCATATCCTGGCCTTCTGCTGCCCAGCCTACAGGACAGAGTCCTCAAAAAGTAAAGACCCTGAGGAGTCCAGCATGCCAGGTCACTCCTGTCCTCGTGCTTTGGGCTTCTTCCCACTTCTCTTGGAACCCCCGTTCACTCACATGGCACCCCGATCCTTCTGGTCCCTCTCTGCCAGGGTTCCCAGCGCCATGACTCCTGCATACATCTTTTTTTTTTTTTTTTTTTTTTTCTTGAGTTGGAGTCTTGCTCTGTCTCCCATGCTGGAGTGCAGTGGCATGATCTCACCTCACTGCAACCTCCGCCTCCCAGGTTCAAGTGATTCTCATGCCTCAGCCTCCCGAGTGGCTGGGATTATGCCACAACACCTGGCTAATTTTTGTTTGTTTGTAGAGATGGGTTTTTGCCATGTTGGCCAGGCTGGTCTCTAACTCTGGACCTCAGGCCATCCACCCGCCTTGGTCTCCCAAAGTGCTGGGATTACAGGCATGAGCCACCATGCCTGGCCCCCGAATACATCTTGACTGTGTCCTGCTATCTCCCTCCTCCCGCCCTGGGCCCACCAGCGCCTGGACAGCACTCTGCCTCACCCACCACCTCCCACCACCCCAGCTCACACCTTCGGGGCCTTGTTGACCCCTCCTATCCCACCCTGTGTAACCCTTACTGCTCTCCTGCTCAGAAACCTCCTCCTCTCTCCATCACTGGTGGTTTTTCTCACCACCTCTCACTGGACCAAGTGTGACCATCTCACTTCCCTGCCACACCCTCTGCACTGAGAGCTGGGCCCAGCACCCAGAATTCCTGACTGAGTGGCAATATCCCCTGGAATGACAAGGACTCTGTTCCCAGATTCTTCTTCCCCTTGCAAACCTGTCCTTCAATTGCTCATCTCAGCCTGCAGTCCATGCACTACCCCGGCCTGTCCCTCAGCCCCTTCCCACCTTCCCTTGGGCCTGAGCTCTGGGTGGCAGTGAGGTGGGCGCTGTGGGGAGGAGCATACAGGAGGTGTGACCAGAGCTCCCTGGGCTCTCACAGTCCCCTGGCTCTGGGTCCCTGGTCTCATCACAGCTGGTGACACCTGGAAGGTGGCCCCAACTCAGGAGTGAGGGGGGCAAGGGGGCTGAGTGCTGGAGTGTGGCCAGGGGACCAGCACACAGCATCTGTGTGGTGCTGCCCAGGACGCTTGGGGAGGGCGGGAGCCTCTGTTTCAGCCTCCAGACTTCCTGTCTGGAGAGGGGAT